>NW_026606660.1:580000-1805000 GCF_029890125.1 Rhinichthys klamathensis goyatoka | reverse complement strand
ATATTATGTTAAGACAATAGATGAGAACTATACACGTTGTTGTTGCACATGCATCACTGTCTGTATATTACTTTCATTGTTAAAATTTAGATTTATGTATCATAATAAACAACATGTTGCGATAAAAATTCATTAGTTGTTTGCAGTTGTTGTAAATTATTTTAATGGATTTACTGTCTAGTTTTATTTTATTAATCAGATGGACAATTCAACATTTACCTGATCTTTAGCTACTAGTTTATTAAAAATTCACATTTTAATTTGACTGTCAGATGGACAATTAAGAATCAAATCACTGAGTATGTGAAATGAGTGTGTGTTCTCTAGTAAATTGCAGATGTAATGTGTAGCAAAGGCTCCACTATGACAAGAACAGCAATGTACAGTGAGGCATTTAAGATTAAAGTAAGAAGTAATTTTACAAATAATTAAAATGGAATTTTAAAAAAAATGTATACAAACATTTTTCTAGTAATCTATTAGTCTGCATTTACATTGTGCGTATCTATTTTGCATGCCATATTTGTGTCCCGTGCAACTTGCAAGTTATCACTATCAATTGCAATTTTGAGAGTGAATCCTGCATTAATAGATGTCACTTCCAAAATCTTTCAGCATGTAATTGCCCATCTGTCCTCTTAGCAGCATAAAAAAACAATACTTTTATTTAATGGATTTATTTATAGCTATAGCCTCGAAAGCATGAAAGAGCGCTCACTTTACAATGACTATAAAGCTGTGACTCATCTCAGTTCGCGAGCTCACAACATTCCATCAAAATCAGTAAAGTTGTCTACACACACCATAATGAGTCTCTTACTTACATCGTGTCTCTCTTTGTTAAAGGACAAGTTCGGTATTTTACACTTAAAGCCCTGTTTTAAGAACGTTTCCGATGAAATAGAACGGTTAAGATTGAAATTTGGACACATGCTGCTGGCCCGAGAAATTTCGGTTTCTGTGGTCGCACCCCCCCACCTCCACAATGGTTGCATAGGTACACTGGAACAATCCTTCCTAAAACACATTAAACTTTAGTTTACAAAGACCTGAAACTCACCGAGTGGTCAGGGGTGTTCACTGATATGCTCACACAAAAATTGCTGGAAAAGATGCTTTCCAACAGGTTTTATCGTAGTTTTTGTCCCAAAAAATTCTCGGGCCAGCAGCATGTGTCCAAATTTCAATCTTAACTGTTCTATTTCATCAGAAACGATCTTAAAACAGGGCTTTAAGTGTAAAATACCGAACTTGTCCTTTAATAAAAGAGGATTCGCGAGAGCGACTCGTCACCGAAGAAAAACTCCGGCGTTTTGAGCAGTGAGCTTAAAGCTTAAAGCATAAAGTCCGCACCAAGGTCCGAACCAAAGTTCACGTTTTGATACATTTTATACTTTCAGAAAGTTTTGGTTTGGTTTCACACTGCAATTCTCCGAGCGCACTAAAGAACTTTACGTGACTTACTTGCGTCCTGTCGTCATCATCTATGTGGCGGGTAACTTTGACAACATGAATGAACAGAGCATATCATTGCAACTATATTGTTATTTTTATGGCATAATTACCTGCAGCTCCAACTATACACAAGGCTAGTTCAAATTCGCCAAATGAACGTCCTCGTCGTGCGAACATTTTATCGTCGCCGGCAGGAAAGGAGGAGAAGACTGCAAGTTGACTTCTTATGTCATCAGACCATACTTCAATTAAAAACCTCGTCTCCTCCTCTCCCCATGTGCTACACGGCTCATTTCTCCTGCCACCTTCTGTTTTTCGGCTATGCGGGAACCACCGTGACTTCCTGTAAAAGGTCTGAAAGTCCGAACCATACAGAAATGCTTTCACACTAGAAACGAACCAAACCTTTGTTCAGTTTGATCCGGACCAAGGCTACCTCTTTTCGTCGGACCAAATTTCATCTGTTTGGTCCGGACCGTGGTCCGGGGGAGGTTTCACACCTGTAATTTTGATTCGGACCAAACTGAAAAGTCCGAAAGTCCGGATCAAGCAAGGTAGGTGTGAAAGGGCCTTCAAGAGATCAACAAACATGTCTGTGATTGGCTACATTTCTCACCGCTGCAAAAACACGCTGTAAATAGAAACATTTCATGTTCTCCAGAGCGCAAACTCAAAAACGCAATGGAGTTTCGCCAATATTGTTAAATTATTACAGTATCAACTGAGGGTGCTCTTAAAGATTTAAATTTGACTTTGTGGTGTGTTTTTTTTTACCCATGTTTTATTTCAATTTAATTTTATAAAAAATTGTAATCAAACATTAATTTGAGGACCCCACATTGGTTGAAGACCCTTGTGATAAAAAAATAATCTTAACTAATCAAATAACAGTCAAGTTACTACAGTATCGCTGTCAAATAAAAAAAGAAACTGTCAAACTTTGATGCTATGATACCATAAATATATAAGTCTGGGATATCCACTCCTGCTCCTGGAGGGTCAACATTTAGCTCAGAGTTTTGCTCCAACACATCTGGAAGTATCTAGTGATCCTGAAGACCTTGATTAGCTGGTTCCGGTGTGTTTAACCTAACCTGGCCCTAGCCAGATGAATTTCGCTCCGCCTAGCTTCACTCATCCATCTGGAACCGATCCATTGAAATGGCGTTTCAGAAGGCTGGGCCTTATCAAAAATCCTTGCATATGATTGGATAAGCCACTTGTCTGTCATCTTTATCGACGTGCTATTTCAACCACTCACACTACCAGAGGAGCCATTTGGTAGATCAAGCTCTTGCCAAATCCGGTCGGGAGAAGGGCGAAAACATCGTTTCCACCAACAAAAGCCTTAAGAGCCGTTCTCTGATGTTCTTTTAATGAAACAATATTAGGTAGATTGGATTGCACAATTTTAATGAACCCTTTGTCTGACACACCCATTTCAGTCTTGTGCTGCATCTCAATTCTTCTCCTTATACTACGCCCTAAAAGTATGTACTCTTTTTGAAGAAAAAGTGCTTACTTTTGAGTGTGTAGCAGAAGATTAGACAAGCTTTAGGACATACTATCACTTATTTTACAGTTGCTCTCTGTTGCATCCTGTCACGTAAACTGACCTGTCAATCATCTTGTCAAAGATAAAATCCTCCACATTTAATTCAATTTAATTTAATTTCCTACCGTATCGGAGCAGTTGCATGTTGATCTGCAGTCGCAGGTCTTTCATGCGACTATTCATGCATAACGATGCATTTAAAAGTTAATGCACAAACAGATCTTTATAAAAGTTCACGTTGTTGTTGCAAATGAAATATAACACAGATAACATTACATAAATATTTTTTATTAGCTTGAATGTTGATTATTAGTCACTCAAAGCCCTTTATCTAAACCTCTACTTAAAGGAGAACTCCGGGCAATTTTTAAGTTAATCTTGATCGTTAGACCTTTGTGAGTACTGACTATAGGAAAAAAAAACGAACCGGATTGCTGCTTGCTACGCGGAGCTGCGACCGCGAATGCCCAGAGCTCCCACCCAGCTAAAACGGCAGCTATGGGGGCATCGACATAAAGAGCGTTTTTGAGCCTCTTAACAGACACAAAATGCAATTAAAATGTCTGTCCAACATGAACAGGGACCCTACATGTGAACAAGATGCGTTTAGCAACTTAGCCATTGTTTCAACTCACCTAAATAGTCTTTTAGACGGCAAGCTGTAGTCTCGCGCTGCAGTCCCGTGCTGTAGCCGGAAAAGGTAAACAATGTCCAGGTGGGAGGAGCCATTTCTTCTTCACTTGTAAGCAACTCTGATCATAACTCGTCGCACATGATCAACGCTCCTCCCACCTGGACATTGTTTACCTTTTCCGGCTACAGCACGGGACTGCAGCGCAGCACGGGACTGCAGGGTCCCTGTTCATGTTGGACAGACATTTTAATTGCATTTTGTGTCTGTTAAGAGGCTCAAAAACGCTCTTTATGTCGATGCCCCCATAGCTGCCGTTTTAGCTGGGTGGGAGCTCTGGGCATTCGCGGTCGCAGCTCCGCGTAGCAAGCACCAATCCGGTTCGTTTTTTTTCCTATAGTCAGTACTCACAAAGGTCTAACGATCAAGATTCACTTAAAAATTGCCCGGAGTTCTCCTTTAACGTATGTTTTGTAGTTTTCTGAACACTTTTAACTCGTGTTTGTAGTTCTGAACCGAATCCTCTTTCAAAGCGCAGTTTATTGTGGGCAATATTAGCCGTTAAAGTGAGCACGGATCCACACTTCGAAAATCCGCCGGAAATAGTTGACCATCCGGGGCCTTCTGGCATAGGCTACTCTTTTCAACATATACTATGCTTTGGGACACACTTATTTTAATCTCACATACTGTTTAGGATAGATAGTATGGACATTGAGACGCAGGGTTGGAGTCTATACTTACGAGCTGATAATCGGAATCAGGTGTGTTCTTCCTTACTATATAGTATGCGAAAAACAGTACGCCAAAAGAGTAATATGTCCGAATACAAAGTATTAGCTCTCGATTCCAAAAGCCTCGGAATTGAAGAATTGATTCTTTTTGGAATCGAGTGGAACCCTCCCGAGAGAACCTTTAAACTGTAACAGCCTAGCAGAATAAATGGCATGCTTAAAAACATTCTTGTTTTTTTTTCCCTGTAGGGAGCGAGTGGCCAAATCCTGCACCTGCCGTGGGAGCCCTTCCTGCAGTCAGCGCAACTCTCTACACACCCTCCCACAAACGCACGCCATCGGAAGCGGACCGCTGGCTGGAGGAGGTGTCCAAGTCTGTGCGTGTCCACCAACCCGCCGGCGCCGTGAGAACCGACACGCCTCCCGCTCAGCAGCCCTTCCCCGCTTCTGCCCCCTTCATCCCTCCTCCTGCCCCTTCTGCCCCCTTCATCCCTCCGCCTGCCCCTTCTGCCCCCTTCATCCCTCCACCTGCCCCTTCTGCCCCCTTCATCCCTCCGCCTGCGGTCCCTGCCGTTCCCCCCCGCCAGCCGGCCTTCCCAGTGTCCAACGGGATCCCCTTCATGCAACCAAGCTTCCCGCTGGTCGGCATCACACCTTCACAGATGGTGGCAAACGTGTTCGGATCCGCCACGCAAACCCAACCCATCCCGGTGCCAGTTCCAGTTCCCCAGTCCTCCCCGTTCTCCACACCACCACCAGCCCAGTTCGACACCCAAACCGTGTCCAGCCCCTTCGGAAAACCATTCCTACCTCCAGTGTCCAACGCCACAGCATTGCAGCCTCCCAAAAGCAGTGTGGCTTTTAACGGGGCGAACAACTGGGCGGCTCAGTCTAATGCAGTTCAGCATCCAGCCGATGCCTTCGAGGCCCAGTGGGCCGCACTGGAGACCCGCTCGCAACAGCGAACCGCTCCTTCGCCCACAAACCCCTTCTCCAGCGAGCTCCACAAGACCTTCGAGATCCAACTCTAAAGACACACAGTGTGGCCGAGAGTCACCGAGCGACGCGATGAACATTAATGCAGAGACGACTATAGAGTGAACGACCCGAAACCACTTCAGCTTCATATCTCTCTCTCTCTCTCTCACTCTGTCTTTCAATTTATTTGCCTGTTCGTCCATTTTTGGGTTTTTGCTCGTGACATGAACAAATGGAGACGAGGGGGTTGATGAAGGTGCCCCCAAAAACGGTTACGCCGAATTTGTGTCCGAGATTAATCAGAGCGACAAGATGATGGTAAAAGGATTCTTTTGATGCTCTAATGCGACCCCTATATTATTCAGGACTCCCTGGACCCCGACTGACCCGTCTCACAGCGCCCCCTAGCAGGCTGGATGAATGAATGCTCCCTATCAGAAGGACGAGGCACTTCGCAGACCTTCCGGGTTCACAAGGTTCTTGTAGAACTTCGCAATCAGAAGAGGAAGAAGCAAAGAGAATGCCAAAATCTTTATTTTTATGCATTAAGTATATTTTAAATAGCTTTGAAAATTAACTGAAGAGCTGTAAATAATCTTTCCAAAGGTGCAGGCTTATTTTGTGTGCATACAGGAAAAGAGCATATATATATATATACATATATATATATAGGTGTGAGGGATGGTTTACATCTCTTTCTTTATTCGGTTTTAGTCTTCTGGCCACCATGCATATAGTTTGGGATGTTGTAGATAATGGAAATGGACCCCGGTTGGGTTTGAGGACCTTTAAATCACACAGGTCCAAGACGACGTTATCTGTCTTTCATGCTGTCATTTTAAGCTTATATTTTTTTTGTACTATAGTATCAGTACTTTGATTTATATTGCAACATATTATTATCATTTTTAGCACATTTTTAATGAATTTTAACATTGAAAGTGTCATCTTTTATTTTATTTCGATAAGAAGATATCTTATTCATTTTAGCACAAGCACTGTACTAATCGATCATTTGGCCACCTGTGGCATTAGTGAGCTACGATGTTCACTCTCTTGAAATGACCTGTGGTTCCAACTCTAATATGATTGCAGTGATTTTTTACATTTTTTTTGTTCTCTGCTTTTCATGCAATCCCATCAACACTTTTATCAGACATGAAGATGATTGGCCCTGTTTTTAGGTTTTGATTCCATTTTGTAAGTATTGCATTGTATTATTCCAATTCTTTACGAAAAATTTAATCTAAAAGATTGAATAAAATGTTGGTGGTAGAGGAAAGCGGTTCTGTGTGCTTCTGTTCCATGATTTGCTGTGTATTCTTGTATCTGTGAACATTGTTTTGCAACTTAATAAACATCATAAGATGAACTGCATGCTCTTGCTCAAGGGAAGCAAAAGAGATGCTTCTGAAACTTCATCCACAGGTCTCCAAGTTGGACAGTATCACCTTTTAAAAAAATATTGATTTATGAATTATTTTATGCTATGAATTAATATATTTCACCTGCACACGAGCAGGGACAGCAAGTGCACATCGAGTGCATTATTTGGGAAAGGGACCGACTGTTACTCAAGTCACTCCCATTTCCAATTTATATTGAATGGGTAAAGAAAGGGACTTGATGGCATGATATTCTCTAACTGGTCAAGTATGATGAAACTGAATAATTCTCTTATTTTCTATTGTGTATCACTGTATTTTCAGTTCAATGACTATTAAATTCTTTCCATATTATTCAGGTGTAAATTATTGTCCACCACTGCTGAAACACATGCTCATGTCATGTGGTATCTAATACTTTTAACAACTATTAAAATATTGTTTAAATCATTTTATAGAGGGTAAATATCTATTTAAATGCCATTGCATTAATCACTTTGCACAAACATACTGTTTAGTATTCAAACATCTCCAATAAGACAAAAAAAATGTCATTCTATTTGAATGTGTTGACCTTTCTGGAGGACGAATACTTTAATGTGTAATTCTTCAACAGATGTTTGAAAAATACGTGTCTTTTCACATGCTCTTTGACAAACCCCTTTTTAAAAGCTTTTATAGAAGATGCCTCAGGAAATCATTGCAAGTTGTTCGCCTAATGTAGAATGCAAAATACACAAAAGTCATGCTAAATGCATGCAAATAAAATGACAATAGATGCATTACAGTGATTGATAATTGTGTAGATGTTGTGCCTAATTTTCTGCAAATGATTTCAAAATGGCTAAAAAGGTTGCAAAACAGCATTCATTTTCGTTATGCACAATGTTTTTGTGTTTTTTTTCCCCCGGTTGAGATGACATTGGCAGTTTTCTTGAGATGTTGCAGTTGCGCTTCTCCAGCATTGGTGGCGCTGTGGCGCGGATGATTTCTGCGAGCGCTGATTAAATAAAACCAGCGAAGAAGAAGCGCTGCAGCTGTTCATCATAAGAGTGTGTGACTGAATGGTAATATTCGCTCATTATACTGACATCTATTCAGTCTTCAGGTACGTAAACCCTCTGCAACATTCAAACGAGAATGACATGTTACATAGTGATTTAATTAGATGTACGTGTCCTAACAATCCGTTAGAATAAAGTACTACACCTTTGACACAAACACACTGAGATTAAAGTCATTAATTCGTTGCACTATGAACTCCTCATCAAAGCACAGATGTGTCAGGTTTGGTCGAAATGCTTCGTAAATGTTTTCACAAACGCACAATTATGGGATGATTTTAGTATCAAAATGATTAACACGTGCAAGCACACTTATCAATGAACTTGATACATGTTGCAGAAATGTTTTATCCATGCCTTTCAACTTGTGTGTGCAAAATTCAAAATTGAATGAATGTGAAGCAATTTGTACAAATAGAGACATTTTTGTGAATACAAATGTTTTCCTTTGTATTAGTGTATCATAATTTGCACATGCAACACAGAAGACGTGCATGTGTGGATCAGGTGACGCGCGTGCATTCATTGACTCGATTCATTGAGTCGATCCTATTTGATTCATTTGGATTTTGAGACTTTCATTTCGCGGGTTTCGCCTTGCACGATCCACACACAGCTGTCTGAGAAAAGCTGCTACCACTAGATGGCAGTATTCTGCTTAAACAGACAACGGCAGCATAATCAAGCGTTCTTCCGCATTTAAGACGCTTAATGAGGGTGATATTGAAGCACCACATTTAGTACACAATAATATAGGCCTACCCTATTAATAAAGCATACTTTATAGAGGCAAACATTACGTCAGATTATGAACAACACCCATAGAAAACCATTATAAAACGCTTAACGTGCAATCGCGCGTTGCATGTTCAGTAAGGTGTATTGGCTACTGAGTTTAAATATCACCGTCTTACTGCATTGACGTTAAGCTTTTTCTTTATAATATGCTCTATGGGAGGAAAACTATATAGCCTACAGACAAGAGACTACATGAACGCAATGTACGGCGTTTCAAGTTAATAACATTTCCTTCCCGAGCCTGTTAAAAAGAAAAAGCTTAACATGAAATAAAAATTCTGCAGTTGCGTTTAAGTTTGCATGTGAATGGGAGAGCAACCGGTCCGAGAGTGCAGTGAAGTAAGTTTTAGGTTTGATATTCGCCTCATTTTATAAAGGGACCATCTGCAAACTCCACTCACAGTCAAAAAAATATAAACGTCCAGTCATTCATTCAAATGAACATATTTCCAAGGTTATATTATAACCTTGGAAGTCTAGTGGGCAGACTGACTTAGCCTACTGTTACTGTACTATGTCCAGCCAATATCTCGATTGAACAGTAGCCTACAATTTTTTAATTTACTGTAAATTGTTTTTCTATTCATGTTCCAAAGGTTGTAGTACGTTCCTAGTGACAAGTCAGGTGAAATTTTACATTATTCACTTGTAGTAAGTCACCAAAAACCCGTTTGGTTAATTACAGTAATTTTTTTATGAAATAATAATTGTTTACTAAATAGGCTACATGAAGGGAGTTATTGGGGCAATTTCACCTGTAGTAAGCCAGTCTAGTCACTGAACATACTACAACCATTTTGAACATGAAAAAACCCTTTTGGTGAATTACAGTATTTTTCTGCAGAATACAGGCTACATGAAGGGAAGTATTGTCCAAATTTTACTTGTAAGTCAGTCTTACAGAAACCTTCTACGAGCTTTGGAATTTGAAAATGTCTGTTATTAAATTTAAAAAGTAATTTGAATTAAAACAAATTATACGTTTTAACCACTGGCACTGATCTATATAGAATGACATTATAGATCAGTGGTTTTAACGCAGTTAGTGGAATTGGCAGACGTTCCCTTGTGCATCATGAGCTGTGGTTAGCGCGTCAAAGCATTCTCATGTAGAAATATGCAGGAAAATTGTATTAACTTGAAACGCCGTGCGTTGCGTTCATGTAGTCTCTTGTCTGTAGGCTATATAGTTTTCCTCCCATAGAGCATATTATAAAGAAAAAGCTTAACGTCAATGCAGTAAGACGGTGATATTTAAACTCAGTTGCCAATATACCGTAGGCTATTGAACATGCAACTAATGGTTTTCTATGGGTGTTGTTCATAATCTGATGTTATCTGTTTGCCTCTATAAAGTATGCTTTATTAATAGGGTAGGCCTATATTATTGTGTACTAAATGTGGTGCTTCAATATCACTCTCTCTCATTAAGCGTCTTAAATGCGGAAGAACGCTTGATTATGCTGCCGTTGTCTGTTTAAGCAGAATACTGCCATCTAGTGGTAGCAGCTTTTCTCAGACAGCTGTGTGTGGATCGTGCAAGGCGAAACCCGCGAAATGAAAGTCTCAAAATCCAAATGAATCAAATAGGATCGACTCAATGAATCGAGTCAATGAATGCACGCGCGTCACCTGATCCACACATGCACGTCTTCTGTGTTGCATGTGCAAATTATGATACACTAATACAAAGGAAAACATTTGTATTCACAAAAATGTCTCTATTTGTACAAATTGCTTCACATTCATTCAATTTTGAATTTTGCACACACAAGTTGAAAGGCATGGATAAAACATTTCTGCAACATGTATCAAGTTCATTGATAAGTGTGCTTGCACGTGTTAATCATTTTGATACTAAAATCATCCCATACACAATAGGTTTTTAAAGAGTAATATATTCTACACGAAATAATTAAGAAGTGTCATTAATAAGGCAGGTCCTTTGTCATAGTGTTTACATTAAACAACAGTATCGTTGTAAATTTGTGTTCTGCACAATAATTTAGCGTTGGCAATGCATGTTTTCTGCCGAAATCTCACAGTCATGACAATAAAACTGCTGTAACTTTGTGTTAGTCAGTGCTGTTTACAGCAACGACAAAAACATAGTAAAACAGAAAGATTTTGAATTTATGCTTTTGGTGTTGTAGTAGTAAATGATGGTAGATTATTGCTTAGTTAGGTTAATTATAGCTATTGCTTAGGTTCATTCATGGCCTCGTTAATGAAATAAATGGGAGCTTGGAGCAAACATGCTACCAAAATTCAAGATATGAAAAAAAAAAAAAAAAAAAGCCCCTAAATGCGTTGTTGATTTTCATAGCCATGATTTATACACGAGCAAGAGTGCCGTTTTCCTGAATATCAGCACAATTGCTAATTTTACTGAACTAAACTACTGTATAAAACCAGAATCGCAAGTTAGTATCGAGTTAGCTAAATTTTAGCCACAATATTGTCCGGTTTTTTTGTTCTAGTTCACAAATGAAACGTTTGGCTTCTGCAAGCGAAAAACTATGGTGTTTCATTACTGAATGAATCTGGTTGATAATGATTTAATTTAATTGATTACATCATATTGTTTTAAATTAATTTTATTGATCAAATGTAAGAATTTGTTGTAAAAGATGATAAAAATTGATAAAAATGCCTCTGGAAATCAATTTAAGGGGACACGTGAATGGAAAAGTTGATTTGTCACTGTATAGGTTGAAAATACTGTCATTTATTTACTCGCCTTCATGTCGTTCCAAAGACTTTCGTTCATCTTCTGAACACAAATGAAGATATTTTTGATGAAATCTGAGAGCTTTCTGTCCCTCCATTGACAGCTACGGCTTCAAAAAGTCCATAAAAGCCCATTTGAGCTTCAGCAGGAACCAATGAGGTTCATTCTCATTAGAGGTCGACCGATAGTGGATTTTACCGATATTTAGGTTTGACCGTACATACCGATTATTCAACCGATATTTTTTTAAATGGATACTGGATTAAAAAGAAACATAACAGTGCTGAACTGAAAATGTTCTAAATGAAATTAATATATAAATATGAATTTAAAATGAGAAGTTCTACTGAACAAACTCTACAGAAAATAATTTAAACATTAAAATATTAGGCCTACAGGTCAAATATGTTTCTTTAGCTATAACCTAGAAACATATGTACATTTCATAGGTAACACTTTGCAAGTCCCATTTGTTAACTAGGCTGTATTAGATGGCTTTCATGAACTATATACATTATGCAATATACGTTTTTACTGCATGTATTAATATTTGAGCAATACAATTGTACCCTGTTACCATGTACCATGTTAGTTCATCGTGCATTAACTAAATGTTAAAATTAACAAACCCTAACAATTAATAATACTTCTACATTTATTAACCTTAGTTAATGCTAAAAATGGAATCTTATTGTAAAGTGTTACATTTCATATAAATCCAAAGATGGCCATTAAAATGACATAAATGTAGACCTTTATTACATGTCTCTCACTTTATTTGCTTTTATTTTAGAACACTTGATGATTATCTAATCAAAGTAACAATATGTATTGTATTGATAAAAAAAGAACTGAAATCGAATGCGTTTCTGATTTGTTTCTGCATGAACATATCAATGTTGAGAAAGCAACCACGTCACTAGCTTTAAATATGCAACTTCGCCGGCTAATGAATGCATAAAAGTGACCAGCTGGATATAAACTAATGCAAGTAGATGGTAACAATTGCGTCATAAAACATTTGGGTCAGGTTTGCGGGTTTTTTTGTCACATTGCTTTAATCTCTTGAGGTAGCCGTTACTAATTAGGGCAAACACACTGCTGTCAACAAATCTAGTCAACAAATTACTTTATAATGAAATGGCAATATGTACTTTATGTACCGTTTCGCTGTCGGGGTTTTAAATGCACGCTGCACTCACGTGTTAACGTAAACAACTCAGCCAGTGATGGTTTGTTATTCCGCCTCTAGAGGGCGCTCTCGCTCTGTGTAATGACTGCGCACACTTCTCAGCCGCTCCAGCAACGGACGCAACCCGGAAAAACTATCGGTGTGGATTTTTGCCGATAACGATAGTTCCACCAATCAACTATCGGCACCGATATATCGGCAAAACCTCTAATTCTCGTGTGTTACGCATCACGTTTGAGCTTCGGTTTAAGCAGTTTAAGCAGGTTCGGTTGAGCTTCTGTTTATGTTCGCTGGTCAATGTCTATATGTGAATATAAAACTAAATTAAATCTGTTCTTCAGATAGTGATCAAGTCTCTTCAGAAAATTTGGACTAAACGGTTCAATTCATGTGGATTCGTTTGACTATCTCTTCATGACCGTTTTGAAGAGTCAAAGTGGTAGTTGCGTAGACTGTCAATGGAGGGACAGAAAGCTCTCAGATTTCATCCATTCATTTATTTTTGGGTGAACTAACCCTTTAAGCAGACAGTCTATTAATACTCTAATGACTGCTAGTTGACACTTAGTTGCAAACTTGCTTATAGTTAGTAAAATGTCTAAAGTGGACTACTAAAATATCATTTTCAGTTTCAGGTGGGAGTTGGTGCAGCTGCAACGATGTCCAGGCAGAGCACATGGACCGCAGCAGTGGCCACTATGTTAGGAGCCACTCTCGGTGGTCTCTTCCTCTGGCGCAGCATCCGCACTCAAAAGAAAAAGGCCCTCAATGGCCCCTCTTCGGCTGAGCCTATACAAGCCCAGCTAGAAGTGGAAATCACCCCCTCACCAGAGTCGTCTGCCCCGCCACAAACCCAGAAGCCTCTGCGTGCACAGACACTGTTAGAGGTGCCGCCTGTGGTCGTGAGTTCTCTAGACGAGTGGGAAACGCTTTGGCCTGCGTTTCAAAAGGACCTTTCGGTGTATCCGGTTTTGGGATTGGACTGTGAATGGGTAAAAAGCG
The DNA here is from genome assembly GCF_029890125.1 of Rhinichthys klamathensis goyatoka. Taxonomy (NCBI): domain Eukaryota; kingdom Metazoa; phylum Chordata; class Actinopteri; order Cypriniformes; family Leuciscidae; genus Rhinichthys; species Rhinichthys klamathensis. Next base: position 1,791,475 of record NW_026606660.1, on the reverse strand, counting down.
TGCGTGTAAGCATGGCTCTGAATGTGACCACATTAGGGCTGCACAATATATCCAAATATCGCAAATGTATATATTGCGATATGCACAACAGCTTGCAATAACTGGGGTCATGAAGAAAAGACAGAGAAAATCACTCACTGCTCTTGGCTGAATAACTTTTGTAGCTTTAATAAGAATCAGAATAATTCATACAGTGAAAATTAAGCAGTGTTTTATTTTCGCATTTGGTTATTCAGTTCATTCTGTTCAACTGATTTTGAAATAACGCTTACTACTTATGCTACAGTAAAACAACGCTGTTCACTTTCAGAAGTAGGGATTGTAGGCATGCTTTCTTCTCACAAAAAGAATGTGAAACGCGTATTTAGGTTATAATTTTAAAGATAATTTAAGCTTATTTTACACACTTTAAGCAATATCGTATCGAATATCGCATTTTTCTTCAATATCGTGCAGCCCTAGACCAAATGTTAATGTTGTCTTGGTAGCATCAGTGCTCTCCTTCACTGGATGTCGTCTGCTTCCACAGGTGTCGGTCAAAGGCAAGGCCTGTGCGGTGTCTTTACTTCAGCTGGCGACGTTCTCCGGCCGCTGTATGCTGGTCAGACTGCTGACGTTTCGTAATGCGCAGATTCCTCTACCTAAGGCTCTCGTGGGGGTCCTGTCTGACCCCTGTGTGCTGAAGGTCGGGGTGGGATGTTATGAGGATGGGAAACGCCTGACCCATGATCATGGTCTGACTCTGAGTTGCACCGTGGACCTCCGTTACCTGGCCCTCAGACAGAGGTAAGGCCTCAATTTGATCCTACAATCATTTTATTTTTACCAGTCAACCAGTCAGTTTATTTATAGAGCACTAATTAAAGCACTAATTTTCACAAGGTGTAAAATGAGTCTCTGATGTCCCCAGAGTGTGTGTGCACATCACTTTTTGAGGGTGAGCAAAAACGCACCGTTTTTGTGTCTGTCCCTTTAAATGCAAATGATCTGCTGCTCCCGGCACAGGGGGCGGATCTTCAACAGCTCGTGTCCTTTTACCTCACACACAAATCCACGGACATTGATCAAACTTTTAGCCTTTTAGAAGCAACAGGACGTTTCTGAATGGTTAGTTGATAAATTTATGTAGCTTATGTGTAGTTATCTTCTAGACATTGATAAGCATATTCTGTCATGATAATCTATAAATCGTGTTACGGGGGGCGGGGTTTATGTAAAATCTAGGGTTTGTGATGTCTCTAACCCGGGAGGAATGTCGTGTAGCCTCTACCAGCCGTTTGTTGTAGTCCTTATAAAGCAATTTCTTTAAAAGAAAATATCTTCCTTTGCTTTGAACTTTGAGCGTCGTAACTTTGCAGATGTTGTTTATGCTCAAACAGCAACATTACACACTAACTAAAGTTAGAAAAGTGAAATCATAATCAACCACCTCTTTAAAACAACACTAGCTGACCATTGTGCTCTACATCATCTTCAAACATGCATTAATAAAACAACATAAATAAAACTAGAGCTGCACAATTAATCGTTAAAAGATCGCGATCTCTATTCAAACACCCATGTGATCTTATTACAAAATGTCCACGGTTCGGCTCTGTCTATCAAACCTTTGACAAGTACGATCACAACGAACATTCAGATCTGGGATAAAAGTTTATAGTTTGGATAATAACACAGATAAGTTAAGGTCAGTTGAGATTCTCAATTTATCCAGAACCGTGCAGCTCTACATCAGATCATACGTTAATAATCAGGAATACAATAAAACAATGACTGGATTTCTAATTTATAAGCCAATTCAAATATGTACGTTTTAAGTTTAGATTTGTATTCTGCCTCTGTCTATTAGGGCTGCACGAATCACAATTAACCAAAATGAAACCAAAATCGCGATATGGCTTATTGTGATTTATTAAATCACAAAGGCTGAGATTTTAATTAAAGGTGCCCTAGAATGTTTTTTATTATTATTTTATAATGTTTCCTGGTTCAGTGTTATGAATGTTAGTTATAATGTTAGTATGTTTTTTAGATACAAAATATTCATAATTTAGAAATAAATGGCATTTTTCCTAGCCTGCTTTTAGCCTCTGATTTGAACGCTCTGTTTGAAGGGGCGTGTCTGCTGTGGGATTCAGTGTAACCGCGGCCACTGCTGTGATTGGCTGACATGCTTGCATATGAAATAGCAACGCATTACATGTGAAACTCTCTCCCGAATACTTTTACTACTGCTATTATACGTTTTTACTATAACAGCTATCGAGATTAACGAATCGTGAGATGTTTTTAAAGTATTTAGATCTATTCCCATCACATAAAATGTTGCCGTGATGAGCATTGAGCAGATGGCAGTGTGTTGATCGCGAGAATGAAGATCTTATCATTGCAAAGCAGTTTCTGCACTCTCTCTGCTTTCACCAATGCAAACACGATGATGTAAATACAGTAAGAGCTTCGTTGTGCAGTAACGTGCGTCATTGATTTCAAAAGGAGTTTGGCAAGTGTCCAGATAAACTCGCGCTGTGTGGAAAGATTGTTCTTTGATCGCTTTCTGTATATAATTTGTTCACAATTTAAATACGATTATTTTCATCCTACTAAAAGAAACGATGTGAAGCTGATATTTTAGTCACTGGCTTGACTTACTGATGCATAAACAGTATTGAACGATTTTGAGAGAAAGATTACCTGTCTGAACTTGAACAATTACACATCAGAAAGTGTTGCTTGGTAGCTCGATCCGAGGCCAGCTCTGTATTGGCCAAAGTTGAGGAAACACTCGGTGAAATGTTTGAAAATTTCCAGAGAAAATAAAATTAACCCATTGTTTCTTCAGAGGCTCAGATGAAGGAACTAAAAAATACTTTTGTGTTCATGTGTACATCCACACTGAGCAACTGCCATGCTTCGGCTGCGCAGTTCCGCCTGGCATTGAGGGCTGGCATTATGCAAATATTTGGAGGCGTACATATTAATGATCCCGACTATTGCGTCACAGTCGGTATTGTGTGGAGAACCGACCGTTTTTCAGGGGTGTTTTTTATAAACGTGAATTAAATGAGTGCGAAATGCGAAAACAGTCCAGTTTGAGATTCACTCTATGTCATGTCCATGCACTGAACTCTTGTTATTTGACTATACCAAGGTAAATTCAATTTTGAATTATAGGTCACCTTTAAATACATGCTCTGCTTGTTTCAGAGTGAAGCACGGCACTGGAACAGCTCATGATTCAGTGTTTCCAAAATTATTATAATTATTTAATAATACTCATTTTTTTTATTTTACTGTGAAACATTAAAATTTTAATATTTCTCATTTTGTTTATTATTATTATTATACAGAGCTTATATATTACTTATAATATAAGTAATCGCATCACAATAAAAAAAAAAATCGCCCTGGTTTTGCAGCCTTACTATCTACAAATGATCATGTCAAGTCACATTTATTTAAATAGGGCTTTATACAATATAGATTAATAACAGAACAGGAAAATAACTGTATTATATTATAAAATTTATCAATTATGAGTTCAATCCAGCTATAAGCAGCTCTACAGAAGACATGTCTTTATTCAGCTCAATTTAGTTTAGTGACTCAATTCAGTTCAGTAACTGTCTATGTTGTAGAGTTAGTGTAAATATCAATCTCAATTCAGTTAATTTTGTTCAGATGTTTAAGTTGAGTGTTCAGTAATTGTAGGCAGGTGTCTGTAAAAGTCATGATCTCAGTAATGATGGCCTACGGGGTGACATGAGGTGATGTTGACTGTGTTGAAGGCAAGCGGTGCTGAATAACGGCTTGAGTCTGAAGTCTCTGGCTGCAGACCTGCTGAATATCTCGCTGGACAAATCTCTGGAGCTGCGCTGCAGTGACTGGGAGGCGGATGTGTTGACCCAAGAGCAGGTGAGCAATACAGCCTAGGTCTCACACACACTTCACCTGGGGACCAGGGCCCCTGTCCATAAGGAGACGCGTTTAGCTCTATACGTGCAAATTTTGTATCGTATTGGTGTTTCGTCCAGACGGATCCGGCGTTTTGGGACACTGAAACCGCTATATTTTTTAAACTGGGTCCCAGAGTGGATAAATCTGAAACCGACACCCTTGCATTTTCGTGTGTACGGCCAATCCGTACATTTTGTGAAACGAGGATGTCATCACATCACGTGTCAGCATTAGTCACACACCGCTACGTCACACATAACAGCAACAACACAGGCGGACTATATGCTTGTGTTCGTGCTCCAGAAGCTACTGAGCCTATTAGCTTTACTAAAGCTAAATCTTCTGCTCCTATGCTACTACAGTGAGCAATCTTCGTCTTCACCTTGCTGTCGCGTTGGGTTCGTATATAGAGCGCACAAGGTTATGCGCATGCTCCAAGTCTTCTCCTTGTTTAGTGTATCTCTGTGGCAGATTTACAGCGCCACATACTGGTCTGGCATGTATACCACATCGGTTTCAGTGGTTTCGTGTGTACGCTTATATTTCTTCCGTGTTTACGAAAAAAAATTCCGAACGAGGAAAAAATAAGATCGGATAGGGAAAGCTCTGGCTTCGTGTGGATGTGGCCTATGACTATCAGGACTTGAAATGCCCACACATGCATTCAAAGCAAAGAGATAAAGCGTAGATTTAAAGGGACAGTCAACTCATTATAAAATACGGTTATAATTTCTGCATCTCGCGCTTTTAACAGCAGAAACGCGTTCTGTGTGGACCGGCCCTAACGCTGATTCGGCATGTTCAATCAGCGAAAACAAGCTCCAACAGGGGGAACACACTTATCCGACAAAACCTGTTGCCGTCTGTCGCCGCAGTGTGAATTGGCATTTAAAGGGATAGTTCACCCCAAAATGAAAATTCTGTCAGTGGCTCAATCTTAAGTTTATCAAGCGACGAGAATACTTTTTGTGCGCAAAAAACAAACAAAAATAACGACTTTATTCAACTATTTATTTCCTTCTCTGTGGGCCGTGAGTGAGTTCAGGTAGAGTAACAGCGCAGCGCTTCTGGGTTGTACGCCACACGTAGGCTCACTATTGGCCGACGCTGGTCATGTGTGTGATGCGTGTGACGTGCAACCCAGAAGCGCTGCGCTGTTACACTACGTGAACTCACTCGAGGCCCACAGAGAAGGAAATGAATAGTTGAATAAAGTCGTTATTTTTGTTTGTTTTTTGCGCACAAAAATTATTCTCGTCGCTTGATAAACTTAAGATTGAGCCACTGACAGAATTTTTATTTTGGGGTGAACTATCCCTTTAAATGCTCAAGCTCTTAAAACAGAGTGGATTCTAGTCTCGCGTAGTCAGACCTACAGACTGACGGCAGAGGATCTGGAACCCATCGCAGCTTTTATTGGCCAAGGATTGCCCAGAGGCCGTCTGACTGACATGTAAAGCAACCAATCACAGTTCGTTTTGTTCCACGTCATGTTTAGGGGCGTAAAAATGTAACGTCGATGCCCCTACAATAACAGACCGGTGTGTGAAACTCTTGCCGCGAACTTTACATGCCGCGAACTTTACATGCTTTTGAAAATCCCACGTTTAGTTGATCCTGATGAACGCTCATTGTCACAGTTGTAAACGGCTTTCCTCTTCCATGAGGGGGTGTGGCGTCAATCTTTATTTTTCAGGCGGACCGTTAAAGAACATGCACACACGTCTCCCGTACATCCTGTTGAATTCAACCAATCAGATAATGTCTTTGAAAACCAGCCAATTTAGCCAACGGGTCTGAGGCTGTGGATTCTGATTGGCAGTAAATGTTTTTATCATTCATCAGTTGAAAAAAATCGTTCTGAAAGTGATTCCAGTGATGTCATTCCTCTGTGCTGTTATAGTTATCGTGTGGACAATTCTTTTGCACATTTTACGATTTTATAAACTATGGGTAACACTTTACAATAAGGTTCATTAGTTAACATGAACTGCACTTCTACAGCATTTACTAATACATTATTAAAATCAAAGGTTGTATTTGTTAACATTAGTTAATGCACTGTGAACTAACATTAACAAAGATTAAAGCTCCAGTCCGTAACTTTTTTGGTTTAAAATTATCCAAAATAAATGTTTGAGCAAGTACATAACCAGCCAGTGTTCAAAACTCTCTGCTTGCCGTAGCTCGATTCAAAGCGGTAAGCTTGTAATAATGTTTTTAATTCCAGTGGTACTGGTGGATTTCCGCGGGAGATTCGAGCATTTCTTTGCGTCATTACGTCACATCTGTACACACACATCTGTACACACACATCTGTACACGCACATCTGTACACGCACATCTGTACACGCACATCTGTACACGCACATCTGTGTACACGCGCACATCTGTACACGCGCACATCTGTACACGCGCACATCTGTACGGTTATAATTTCTGCACATCTGTACACATAAAGGAGTCTCGGCTAGTAGGCTATATTGCGAGTGAGGATGTTGGAGGTGGAGATTTATAGCCTTTTGTCACAGCTCTTGATATAATTAAACTTATCAATTTGATGGCGGATCACCACCAATCACCAGTGACAACTAGAGATTCACCCGCTGTAAAATGCAAAAGACTTTGGACTGAGAGTTTGGAAAGAGAGACTGCAACCGGCCCATACGAAGACGAGGATAAATATCTGAAGGGCATTAAATGTAGTCACGCAATGCTGATGTTGAACATTAACAATTTGACAAAGTATAATTTGCACGGTTTGACGTGATATGATAATCGATCGTTAGATTTAATCAGTGCGATTTACTGCAACGCTCTTTTCCCCTTAGTTGATCAGAAGAACAAAAGTGGATGTTACTTGTTCAGACATTTTAGGGTGAAAATTCTTATGTTGGTCATACTTCCAAAAAGTAGAATCTGTGATTCTGAATGCCAGTATCCACACCGACTGACAGCCTCACACTCTCCTCAAACATTGTGTTCATCCGCGCTGTGCCAAGCCGAGGCACAACTCACGTAAAGTTGATAATTCTGCGAATGACTGCAATTGCAGATTTCGAACAGAGATGGCGACAGAGGAAAAACTGCTGACTGCAGCTTTAATAAATATTGTAACAAATGTATTGCTCCTAGTTAGTTCATATTCGTTAATACATGAACTAATGAACCTTATTGTAAAGTGTTACCACTATATCTGTATTGTCTCATACTGTATCCACCAGATGACCTATGCAGCACATGATGCCCAGATCTCCATAGCCCTGTTCCTCCACCTGCGGGGGATGAGCAAAGAGCCCCGTGTGCCCGCTGAGGGTGAAGCGGCGCTCGTCCCGCTGGCAGCCTGTTGTCAGGGGCTGGTGGATGTGCCCTTTAGGGGGCGCTATAGTTGTGGAGAGGGGGAGGAAGGGGAGAGGCGGCGGCGGAGCCGAAAGTCCACAGTGGAGAGTCCTGAGTCTGGAGACCAGCAAGTTCCAGACCCACGGCGAAACAAACGCAAACCACTAGGCATTGGTTACTCGGCCAGGTAATGAAGGAACTGGTAGCTTTTCCTGTAATTTGTCACAATAGAAATGCATCTGACTAAAGATAATGAAATGTACGAATAATCTTTCAAAATGGTGTTGAAGTTGAGAATAATGGTGTTGAAGCTGTGAAATGCATCCAAAATATGTGTGTGTACTGTGTATAATTATTTTGTATATATATAAATACACACATGCATGTGTATATTTAAGAAAAATGTTATATATAAAATATTTATATATAATATATATTAATATGTATATACATAGTGTTTATACATGCAAATATTTCTTACACATATGCTTGCATGCATGTGTGTATTTATATATAAAAATTATATATGAACAATTATACACAGTACACACACATATATTATGTAAACACAAACTTTTATTTTGGATGCGATTAATAGTTTTACAGCCCTACACCAAATCTCTTGCACAAAGCATTACAGTTTGTCATGTTTTAGATATTTGGTTCAAAACTTTTAGGACATGCTGTGACTGTTGATGTGCTTTTTGTCTTCATTCAGGAAATCACCCCTTTATGATAACTGTTTCCTTCATGCTCCTGATGGTCAGCCACTCTGCACATGTGACAAGAAGAAAGCTAAATGGTACCTGGAAAAGGGTATAGGAGGTACACATGGTTATAAATATGGAAATTATAAATACATAGTAGAAATGTATTTTTCCCCTCACCTTGTGTAATAATGCAGTATGAGAGTGTTACAAAGTAGCTTATGATAACAATGAAGTACAAATTTTACAGTGTCTGTTACATATTACATGTACTTACTGTAGTAATAACAGTAAATATGTATAATTTCATGCAACTAACCCTATAGTATCTTAATTAACATTACTCCGTAATTAAATGTATAATTACTCTGTAACAAAGAGACCTTAAAATAAAACATAACCATTTATTATTTTTACCATAATTTAATATTGAAGTGGGCCAGATCCAAAAAAAGGGTTACGTTTTATTTTAAGGTGTCCTTAATACTTAATTGTATAATTACACTGTAACAAGTAATATTAATTAGCATGTACTTACTATAGGGTTAGAGTTAGGATTAGGGTTTCGTTTACGGTCAGTTGCTTGTAATTATGTATAATTTACTGTTATTAAGTACATGTAATATGTAACAGACTGTAAAATAAAAAAACTGTAATTGGACAGTAGACGCTATCATTACCAGGGTAATTATTGTTAACTAAAACATGAAAAACCTTTTCATTACTTGAAATAAACATTAACTGCAATAAAATAAAAATATAAAAAACGAACATATTTTATTTCAGCTAGTTACCAAGGCAACATTTATAATTTTCATTCAGTTTAAAAACTAAATGGAAGAACTAAACATAATATGAACTATAAAGACATTTAAAACAAAAACTAGTAAAATGACACATACTGAAACTCAAACTAAATATATAGTTTAATATTTTGTATTCCATTTTATTTTTATATCAATGATACTACAATAACAGTGATCATTACAGTAAAAAAACAAACATTCTTTAAATATTATCTAAAAGTGGATTTTATGTCATTCTATCTTTAGTATTTATTTAGAAAGTCTACAAGGTAATCAGATTTTTGTTTCATATGCTTTGATTCGGTTACTAGGCAATACAAATATTGAGGTTTTTTTTTTTTCAAATTGTTGGTTTTCACTGAACAATACCATCCTTGCTAAGGAATATAGTTGGGCGTTGCTCATAGAGCCATTACATGCACTTAATGTACAAATGTACACTTATTGATGCGCTTATTTTTGATGCGAGTTTTTTTTAATTCATGGTTAGTTTGAACACAAGGTTAACCATGGTAAATCTATATTTATAGCATTAATATAACATGAATTAAACTAAAACTGGAACGTAGGTATGTATAAACTAAAGACACTATGTCTGTTATCTATTTATAAAGTAAGCTACATGTAGGATAAATATGTGACAACTCTGATGCCATGTCCGAATTCCTCACTTAATCTCGTTCACTTCTTGCTTATATAGTGCACTATAACAAGTGAGCGATTTTAGACAGTAACTTCCTGTGAGAAGATGGTTGTATTAGAACAGTGTATTGACCAATTAGTGTTCAGGTTAAAAATATTCTTTGTATAATATCTATTATAATTGATTAAAGTGTGATCTGTACATAATTTAATCTCAGAATTGGTCAGTGAAGATCCCTTCATTGTCCGGCTGCTGTTTGAGCCGTCAGGGCGTCCCGACTCGCAGAAAGACTATTACCTCACAGCCAAAGAGAATCTCTGTGTGGTGTGCGGGAAAGCAGAGTCTTACATCAGGTTTGTCTCGTGTTTCCTGTAGAGTTGTCAAAAGTACTGAACTTTTAAAAATGTGACACTTTGAGTGCTGTTGAGCTGAATCATAAACACCTCTGATTGGCCATTGTGTTCATGTGCTCATCAGATATGTCTGTGATTGGCTACAATGATCAACACACGGGAGTGTTTGAAAGTGTTTTGAAAGCGGGCATGTGTGAAAGCGGGTGTGTGTGAAAGCGGGCGTGTGTGTGAAAGCGGGCGTGTGTGTGAAAGCGGGCGTGTGTGTGAAAGCGGGCGTGTGTGTGAAAGCGGGCGTGTGTGTGAAAGCGGGCGTGTGTGTGAAAGCGGGCGTGTGTGAAAGCGGGCGTGTGTGAAAGCGGGCGTGTGTGAAAGCGGGCGTGTGTGAAAGCGGGCGTGTGTGAAAGCGGGCGTGTGTGAAAGCGGGCGTGTGTGAAAGCGGGCGTGTGTGAAAGCGTTTTGAAAGCGGGCGTGTGTGAAGCGTTTTGAAAGCGGGGCGTGTGTGAAAGCGGGGCGTGTGTGAAAGCGGGGCGTGTGTGAAAGCGGGGCGTGTGTGAAAGCGGGGCGTGTGTGAAAGCGGGGCGTGTGTGAAAGCGGGGCGTGTGTGAAAGCGGGGCGTGTGTGAAAGCGGGGCGTGTGTGAAAGCGGGGCGTGTGTGAAAGCGGGGCGTGTGTGAAAGCGGGGCGTGTGTGAAAGCGGGGCGTGTGTGAAAGCGGGGCGTGTGTGAAAGCGGGGCGTGTGTGAAAGCGGGGCGTGTGTGAAAGCGGGGCGTGTGTGAAAGCGGGGCGTGTGTGAAAGCGGGCGCGTGTGTGAAAGCGGGGCGTGTGTGAAAGCGTTTTGAAAGCGGGAGTGTTTGACAGCGTTTTGAAAGCACAAGCAAGCGTCCATCAGTGGACCGGTCCTGCTTTCAAACGCTCCTGTGTGTATCTGTGTAAGCGCTCGGTGAAGAGTGTAGATGTATATTTACAACGTTTTTGAAGCGCTGATCACTGTAGCCAATCACAGACATATTTGATGAGCTTGTGAACACGACGGCCAATCAGAGGTGTTTACGATTCCGCGCAACAGCGTATTTTTGACGACACTAGTTTACTGTGGTTCTCGAGTTTGTTTTGAAAGTGGGACTCGTCATCTCAACAATTCTGTTTTTCCATTTGAACCCAGGAAGAACATTGTCCCACACGAGTATAGGCGCCACTTCCCGGCTGAGATGAAGGACCACAACTCGCACGACATACTGCTGCTGTGCACCTCGTGCCACGCGGCCTCAAACGTGTACGACGGGCTCCTGAAGCAGCAGCTGGCCGAGGATCACTCCGCTCCGCAGGGCTGCGAGGAGGGCATTCGGCTGCTCGAGGACTCGGACCGGCGCCGGGTGCGCTCGGCCTCTCGGGCTCTCCTCAGCTCCAGCAACGGCATGCCCCAGTCCAGAAAAGAGGAGCTCCTGTCAGTCATCCAGAGCTTCTTCTGCAGCGGACAGCAGGAGGTCACGCAAGAGATGCTTCAGAAAGCTGCAGCGTTGGAGACCAGGTTAGACTCCTTTTGCCAGTGTCTACTTGGCCTAGCTCATTTTGAGCCAAAAACACCCACATACTAGATGGATAGATTTTATTTGTCCTCGAGAGGAAATTTGTTTCCATCCGTAGATGCAAAAACACAAACACACATAACATGTTAAATTATCAACATATCATACCATCAAAAATAGTCGGTGACATCACAAAACAAGAGCGGATAAGTGACGTATCAATGGCCGATTTCCTGTGTGTTTAGAGCTCGTATATATACAGGAACAAAACTCTTACTATACCTGGCCTTTCTACACATCAGTAATCTATACCTGCGGCCAGGTCATTTGGTCTTTTAAAAAGTCGTTTTAATGGACAGGAAGTGGCCGTCTTACAGAAATGTAAAACAAACAGCTAAAATTAGTTTTAAAGTACCCCAAGATGCTGTTTTAAAGGTTCCTAATTTAGTTTTGGAGGTCTCCGACAATATGCATCCAAAGTCATAATATACATTGCAGCATCAGCTCTTTTCTCACAGTGTCTGAAACAGTTCAACCAAGGATTCGGTCTCTCTAAACCCCTCCTTTTCAAGAGCCTCCTCTGCTCTGATTAGTCAGATGGCCCAGTCTGTTGTGATTGGTCGACTTATTACCACATCTGAATCTCCACTGGCGTGGAGCGTTTTTAGTTCATTCCTATGGAAGCTCAACTTTCATAAGAATTGATTGAAAACGCTCACTCTGCACCGTTATTTTACTTTCTCTTTCGAATCAGCGCCCCTTCCCCGGTGATATTGGTATTCCCGGTGTTGTCACACGTCGATTAACCGGTGGGAAAATGTCCTCACCATCACGTCATCCCTACGCTTGATTCACAGTGATACGAACAGTAACGATGGCTTCAGTTTTACCGTATCATATGCAGCACGACCCAAACTCTTCCAGACCTCAGATACAACTGCTGTGTTCGAGGGCAGGGCAAAGTAAATATTGTTCGTGAGTAGCCAATGGTATTGACTTAAAATGAAAGTTCTGACTTACCTAATTTGGATGTTTTTATTGCATATTTTAATGCATATCTGTCTCTCCTGCTGTATAAAACAGCCCATATACTGTATATAATGTATTTTAACAGTATTGTTCAATAAAACCATGAGTACGTACTTTTGACACAATATTGGGAAAAATCGGATTACTCGATTAATCGAAATATATAAAAATAATTTTTTTCTTAACTTAAGGGGTTTATTGCAATCAGGCTCTGGTCTCTAGATCAAAAGTGTGTGTCCCTAATTTAAAGTTCGACCTGTGGTGAAAATCAAGTTTTTAATGATGTCTATGTGCTGTTTTTAATATGCTTTAAGACAAACCATATGCAAATGCATAAGTCAACACCATTGCTGAGTATTTTCTCCTTAAAACTGCAGAGAAAAAAGTCTCAAACTCAGTTTGAAATCACCGGTGTTTCTTACAACATTAAACTATCTTGTCAGACCAATCAAATCAACGTGCGGGCGGGCTTTAGCATATCATTAACTATGCTATGAAGCAGGGGAGTCTCAAGAGAAGGGGTAAAATTGACTACAGGGGGACTTTAATGTGAATTCAGGGAATGTTTACCAGGTTTAATGTAAATCAGTGCAAAATAAAACTGGTAAATATTTCATAGAGTCTGATTGCTGAGGCAGTAATTGCATAAACATTAAGCAACTGTTAAAATGGTACACTTGGGATTGGGTGTTTTCTTACAATACAGTACAGATACAACTAGTTGGGCCAAATTGCTGAACACCAGATCTTTGTGTTGTCTTATGTTAATGTCCTTACGAATGTGAAGATTTGGACTGAGGGGGTTTCGAGTTCTGAAAGGCGATGCGTTTTCTACCTTTGCAGGATCTTTAACGAGAGTTATGTTCCACACGGACTGAAGGTAGTGCAGGCGTACGCCGAGCACGGTCTGCGTGGCCTGATGGAGCTGGAGCGCTGCTGGCGACAACACTTTCTGACCAGCATGAAGCCCCGCCATTTGCCCCCTCTCTGGTCCGTCAACCACAACCATGACAAATATCTGCGCAAGTATGGCGAGGACCTCCAAATCCAGCTCAATTGAGCTCCTCGCCACCCAAACAAAAAGACTTTGTGCTACAACTGCTGGAATAGGACGGTTCCCACTGTGTGTTTTAACACCTTTGTGTCCTGTCCTGTGTTGTTTGAGTGTGTACCAGAGACACTCGCCCTGGCCACAGGCAAGCCCTGGTGTTGACTTTCAAATGAGAAAAAAAAACAACAACATAAGACTAGACTGTGGCCCCAGTTTGAATGGGCTCTAAGGGACCAGATGGAAATTGGGTAAGAGACTCTTTGGGGATCGGAAGCCACTGTGGTGAACGGCAGAACGTTAAACTCAAGGATGGTGCGAAAACAGAAATGGTGATAGGTATAATAACAGCGTAATGCGCACACTTTTTAATGTTTAAAATGTTGAAAAGCATTCTCATTTCCCTGTGGAAAGTAGATTCTACTTTATTTTAACCAGCCCAAACCTGCTCTTCTTATTTCTTAATCTTCAATTGAATACAACATTCATAGGCAGGTTTGAGGCCATATTAAATATTTTGTTATGCGTTAAATCAGTCTATCTTTTGACGCTGTACAAAATGGCCATTTTTACTTGAATGCCCATAATGGAGCTTTATCGTTTCGGTTTAAAATTTCAGGTTGTTAAGTGGGTTTTTAGGAAAACTCCCTTTATCTTTGAAAGACTGGACCAAATTAAGCACAGCCTGGCACATCATGTCTTCTGTACTATAATCCTTCTTGAGGTCAGGACACCTCCAAAACACACCAGAACATCTTTCGGTGTGTGTGTGTACATGTACCCCTGACCGATTGAAGACGGGCTAAAATGATGCTGGAAGAAATTAATTCTCAACATTCTCACCCGATCAAGATTTCATGGTGCCAGTTTGTGTTGTATTTGCAGTTACAGCCAGAGAGATTCAGCTCCATGGATGGCAACGCATATAAATGGCCAAATCAAGGAAACTGACGTCTGAGCCTAACATTTATAATTTAGCTTAAGAAACACTACAGCTTTTTATTTACATTTGTCCATATGTAACCTATTAAAAGGTGCTGTGTTTCCTTAATTTCAATAAAAAAAATAAAAATTTCAAATCTTAAGACTGGATGAGTTGGGTAGTGGTTGTCAGTTTTTGTTTACTTTGTAGATGATGTGTAATATACTTCTCTTTCACATCCTGAATGATCGCAGCACATAAAACAGTCCAACACTCGTACAGTTTTACTGTTTATTACTTAGAAAATCAAGATTTAATAAATAATCTGTAGAAACGTAAAAAAAAAAAAAAAAAAAAAAAACAGTCCAACACTCGTACAGTTTTACTGTTTATTACTTAGAAAATCAAGATTTAATAAATAATCTGTAGAAACGTAAAAAAAAAAAAAAAAAAAAAGCTTTGTTTTGGTCACTTCAGTGATATTGGGTCTAAAATGGGGGTCAACATCAGTAGTGACTCATCTAGTGATTCTGGAACAGCAGCTTTAAGGCCTCTTCGATTGTGGCATCAGAACAATCTGTTTGTCAAATGACAGTTTTGGATCCGTGTCAAATATTCTATGTTTCACAGTAATAGTACACAAAAGTTGAAATCAAACAAAATGGGGTATGTTACAAACATCGTCGTCACATTTAGGGCCAGTCACAGTATTTAGTTTGGTGGCCAAGTTTTCTGTAAGAGTAGTGCATAGCATTTGTCAGATAAGCAATACATAAACATTTAAAGTCTTTCCTGTCTCATAAGACATGAACACACAACTTGAGAACAATATTATTAATGACATCAAGTGGCACAACTAACATGACAAACAAACACTTATTTTAAAATGCTTCACTATACTACTCCATTATCCAATTAGGAAGTAATCGTCGCTGGTGTAAGGTGAGCATGACGTAGTAGATTGTCGAAAAATAATACATTAACAATAATGTAATCCAATATAATATTTGTCACTGTCTGGGTGTCTATAGTTACTGCTTTAGGCTTTGGTGAACTGCAGTTAAAACTATTAAACACGGTCTGTATTCCAACTAAATTAAGTGCGTTGTTGAATATCAGCAGTGTTCTTTTCATACAGCTGAATTATTTAGAACAATGAAATCCATAAGAGTTTAGTTTTTTGATTGAGGCACAACCACATTTTAACAACCCTCTGCTACTTATTGCTTTTGCATCTATATATCTTCTTGACTTAGACCACAATAGGAATAGTACAGATCATTTCAGTGACAGAATAAGACGATGATGTTCAATCCTGCACCTGGAGGGCTAACGTCCTACAGATTTTAGCTCCAAAATACTTGCCTCTACAGGACAGTGGCCCTTCAGGAACAGGTTTGGACACCCCTGGAATAAGGCATACATTATATCTGCCATTTGCCCCGTGGAGGTCCTGTTATGCTTTACATTTTCAGTCTGTGGTTAGGGATAATGAATTTCTTACATCTGGTGATTTCAGCTGGTGATTTCAGAATGAAATGCAGGATATTTTCTTTGGGGGTAAACAAGCTGGAAGCTACACATTCTGTCCTGTCTGGGCATACAACACGTGGCCACTGAGTTAATGGTGCACTGAACTCTAGTGTGAAAGTCTACTTGACATCAGTACATCCGGCTGGTGTTTTCTGAACCAGTTCGGACCAAGCATTTCGCCTTGATACATTCTCACATTTGCTGTACAAGGCAGTTTTCACAGGTTAAGGCTGTTGGGCCAAATAAATCCTACATGACCGGCACACCAAGCTGCCTTTTCAAGTGTACTCTGGTTTGGTTCTTTGGGAGCTCCAGAGTTTAGGTAAGGAGCATTCAAAATAACCAAACGTCAAACAGACCCAAGTCCCCATCAAATGAGGAATAGTCTTATAGACACATTCACATTAAAATGGCATGTACAAACAGCCAAACTGCACTTTTGTTTTTATCTTGCCTTAAACTGATAGAAGGCTATAAATTACTGTAATGTATCTCCACAAAAAAGGTTCCAAAAAACTTCCCAGATTCTATTCACTCTATTTGCACAATAAATAATAATAAATAGGATTTCTTGCTCAGGAACAGCAAATAAAATTAGTCTCTGCTGGATGTGGATTGCAAGATGTATAAGCTATATTGGTTTCACTTTATTTTACAGCATGTGCACTTACATGTATTTACAGTGTATTTACCTAAGAAAGTACTGGGTAATATAAGGTAAGTACATGACGTAGGTTCAGGGTTATTACCTAGTTATTACCCAGTTATAGTAATAACTATAATAAGTACATAGAATGTAAATGGGGAGCAGGACTGTAAAATGTGCTATCGCTATGTTTCTAGCAAATGATTGGTAAATCCTGAAGCTTTTCTGTTCATCTTCCGCTTCTTTCCTCTCCCTCTTATAGTTGTCCTTCTAGCATGCTGCTAATTGCCTGATCCAGTGCATGAGGCTGTTGAATCTTGGGTTTAACCCCTATTGCAGAACCCTGCAACCTTTGCAGCTCCAGGATGCTGTCTATAGCACTTTGCAGGTGTTCACTCAGTTCCCCTTCCTCTACTAGTGTAGGCAAACTTGGAGACTCTGCTGCCGAAGCAACCAGCCTGTTCCTTTTAAGCACTGGAGTGCACTGCTCTGGAAGTAAGCCTTGCACCCTTGAAGCTACATAATCTGCTATGGCCACAGATTCAGAGTGGTTCTGTGAATCGCTACCTGTCCTAATTGTTTCCATGTCAGGGTGTAATTTCAGCTTGTTTAGATCATTTTTGTTCTCTTCGACATTTGAGAAAGGAGGCTTGAGGGATTCATCTTTCCCCTGCATGGTGCCTCCCCTAGTTAACTGCCCGCTGTAGTTTCGTTTATACCCAGAGATGGCGTTCGAGGCATCACATGCAGAGTTGTGGATGACTTTACGGGATCCTGACTCATGTTTGATAGTGAGGCGTAGTGCTCCTCTGCTGCTGGAGCGATATGTCTTGAGGCCAGGAGGTCTGTCAGATTGCAAGGTCCACGATGGTGGAGATGGAGGACAACCGGAAAGACCAGTCTGGACAGATAACACTTGACTGTGCTGCGATGAGTTCTTAGGCCTTGACATCAGGAAGGACTCTGCTGAACCACCAAAATAATGAAACCTGTTCACATTTCACTATTTCTGGTCAGAGTGCAGGTAATCTGTGGCTGTAATTGTAATACCTCTGTCCACGTTACAGCAGAGTTCCTCAAATCCGATTCTAGAGGGCCACTGCCCTGCAAAGTTTAGCTCCAACTCTAATTAAAGACACCTGAGCAAGCTAATCGAGGTTTTCAGATTTACCAGAAAATTACAGGTAGGTGAGTTTGATCAGTGTTTGAGTGAAACTGCAAGGCAGTGGCCCTCTAGGGACAGATTTGAGGGATCCTGCTTCATAGAATTGCATGAGCATATCAATGAAAAGAAACTAGTGAGAAAGAGTCACACGAAAGAATATTGTGCATTTATACCTGGATCTCTTCTGGCTCGTCGTTTATCCTCCCCCAGCGAAAGTCTCTCTGACTGCAGAAACAAACGCTCTAGCATCACCATCTCTGCCGATGGGCTGTCCTGCTAATGAAAGCAATAACAACTCAGACCTGCCACCTCTTATATTCCCAAAAAACAAAATATTCAGCGTTTCAAAAAGCCATCTGTTACCTCAGATTCAGCCAGGAGTAGTTGCCTGTACTTGTTTAGCATGTCTTTGGTTCGTTTCAACAGAACAACTGAAAAACACTCAAACTGCTTGTCCACTGCACAAAGAATGACAGACACTTTCATAAAGTTTTGTTTACAGTGGGGCCCATCACAGGACAACAATTTTGTAAAATCAAATTCAAACTTCTTTATAGAAGTCGAACCTGAGATAAAGTCAGTCTGGCTGGGTAGAGCTCTAGCAAAAGTATGGTAGGGCAGCAAATGTCTGACAGCATCCTCCACTGAAACAAATGGAGCCAAAGTGTTTGGACTGAGAACAGCACTGTGGTCCAAAAATAGCTGCTGTTTGACCCTGAAAATAACAAAATACACAAAGTATTTTTATGTATTTAACATGTATTGTTTCTATTGTAACAATTAGTTATTGTGACTTTGTGGATGACTTCCATTATTATTCTTTTTGTCTTTCAAACATTTGTTAGGTATCTCACTATGGTGTCTTGGACAAGGCAAAAGAATGGCATATCTTACTCTTACTCCACTGTTAGTGAATTCTTACCTTTATACAAATTTACCTAAACTCTTAGCCATGGGAACTAACTGGTTGTCATAATATTACTAAGGTAGAATGCATCTGCTTGTTGTTCACATTAATGAAGTGGAAGCTGACCAAGAGAAGGTTGAGATGCTTGCACTCCTCCTCTGCAGCATGAACAATAAGGATGATGGTAAAGCTATCCTTCCCAAAAAAGACATTCAGGCCGGCTAGCATTCAAACTGATGAGACAATCTTATTGGAGTATGTAGATGAGCTCAATATTCAATGGTCAGCTTCTCTGTGGGACCCTGGTGACAAAAGAGCTTTTTTATGATGAAAAGAGATTTCCCTCTAATCCAGTGATTCTTAACCCTGTTCCCATAAGCACACCAACCGTACACATTTCCTAACTCTTCCTAATCAAATGCATTTGATTCAATTCATCAGCTCATTAGTAGCGAAGTCAATGCCTAAAATTAACAGGTCAAGAAAAGTCATACAATATGTGCACTGTTGGAGTGCATCCAGGAACACAGTTGGGAAACACTGCTCTAATCTGCCTCCTAGCAAGTAGCTTCTACCCTCACTGTCTGCATGTGTAGTCAAAATCAGGTTGTTCTGGCCATCAAGGGCTAATCCATGCAGTATGTAAGTAGAAGAACAGTCATTTAGCAGATACAGTGACTTAAAGTATACTTTTTACAGCGAGAATCACGTTTGAATAAACACAATAGTAATGGTTCATTGCAAGGATTGCAATGTCAACCTTCTGGTTTTCAGCCCCGAGCTTTAACCACTTTTCCTTATTCAATCTCCAAATCTGTTTTATTTTATAGTATTTATGCTGCTTATAGACAATGTCTCCAAATTTCATTTCAAAGAAAAGTGTACAAGATTCTCATGGTGCCATATGGACTTAACATCCTATATTATCAAAGTAGTTCTAACCATACTGACACATTACAGTCTCAGAATATCTGCATACGCAAATTACTTTAGATAAACTACATTTGAGTGAAAAGAACAAAAAGTAGTTATTCAAACTGTTACTGAAACTGAAGTGTTTTTAGCTCCACAGTCATGCAGAGTTTAGTTCCCACCCGGCTTCAATAGATCTACCTGTAGTTTTCAAGTAATTCTGAGGGACTTGATTAGTTGGCTCAGGTGTGTTTGGTTTGGGTTGAACCTAAAATCTGCAGGACTGTGGCCATCCAGAAACTGAAT
Source organism: Rhinichthys klamathensis goyatoka (assembly GCF_029890125.1). Lineage (NCBI taxonomy): Eukaryota > Metazoa > Chordata > Actinopteri > Cypriniformes > Leuciscidae > Rhinichthys > Rhinichthys klamathensis. The sequence goes on along the minus strand of NW_026606660.1, from coordinate 1,771,680 downwards.
TTTGCAGCCCTGCTCTAGGGGAAACAATTTGTATAGGTATTGGAGACTCTCACAAGGCAAGTCAGATTTGGGGAAGGTACTACTAGGGTGTCCAATCCTGCTCCTGGAGGGCCACTGTCCTGTAGAGTTTGTCTAAACCCAATTAAACACCTGAACCAAAGTAAAGTCCTTCAGGATTACTAAAAAATTCCAGGCAGGTATTTTGGGACAAGTTGAAGCTAAACTCTGCAGGGTGTTGGCCCTCCAAGACCAGGATTGGACACCCCTGTCCCAAGTCTCATATACAAACATGTATTGTCCACTGCTCACCTAACTGGCAGAAATCAAAGTGCCTTTGTGTTGAGATGCACTTGTTTTGTTTTGGTCAGACAGACCTTTCTTTGAAAGACTTGTTTTGACCTCTGAAAAACAAGTGGGCAACCCCAACTGTGAACTGTTGTGGAAATTTTAATAGTCATTGATCCCTAACAGATATCATAAGAGAGAGAGAACCTATTCAATGTGTAAAATATATGTGTGCTTGTGCGTGACGTTTCAGGAACATATGGGACAGAACAACTGACCTTAGGGACAGCCAGTTTTGGCCAGTTTATTTCAGTACCAGTTTGTGTCTTTAAGTAGAGACTGAACAGCAGTAAGGACCTTATCTGGGTGGGTGAAAGGTACAGCGGGTGAAGAGGAACCTTGAAAAGAGTATACAGGCTGTCTCATGTCTTCCTGTTGGGTGTCACTCTCATGCACAGCGTAACTTCTGTGTGTCAGACTGAACCTATTCTTTCAAGAATAAATCATTTTAAAAGACTGTCTCAGAATGTCTCTTACGCAGTGATATTGGTTGGTTAATGATTTTTTGCCACAACAGGTTCACCCACTGTGACTGGGTGCAAAAGGTTTACATTGCAACCCAAACCTGCTTTTGTACCTAGGGCAGAAGGGTTCACTGCTGCTACTAAAGATTTGCAGTTAAGTTGGATCTTCAGGAACAATTGATAATTACACAAAGGTGTGTTGGAGCAGGGTTGGAATTGAACTCAGCAGCAAGGTAGCTCTCTGGGAAGAGAATTGGGCATCCCTGACCTAAGGTAAGTTTGTTGCCTTGAAAATTATTCTCATTGTTGTTTCCCTGTGTCTGGTCAGACACAATGACACTGCTTACTGAAGCTGTACTGTCTGAAGCTGTAATCAATGCAGGAATTGTCTGTTCGGGAATCGGGCTATGCAAGGAACCTTACATCTTTTTTAATCCATGGTGAGGTCTACATAGAATTAGAATGGAACTGAGCAATTATGTTACTTACATGTGTTGCCTCTTTGCTAGTGTCAGTTTCTCCTCCTTCGCACTGCATTCAATTGGTGTCTGTGACACAAAATGCATATTAATAAAAGAATACTTTCCGAATTACTTTGAAATAACATCTCCCTTAAATCTAGACTGATCTCTTGAAGACTTCACATTTTATTTATTATTTTTGCACCTTGACCTTCTTCTGAAGTGCTGAGTAGGTCTCTTTGTCCTGGGAATGCAGGTATACCATCTCCCGTAAGTCATGCTGGTCCAAAGAGATTATTCCACTGTTGGTCTCTAATAAGGAAGAGGTATCAATTTAATGTTCAATTTAGACTGTTTAGTTGTTCTTCCACAGCTACAGTGATAATATTAATTGTAATATATTCAATATTCATGTACTGTAGCGGGACCTCACTTTGCCCCGGAGCAAAGAGAGGGGCAAGCCATCCTTTCCAGAAAGGACGCTCCCGATAACAACAGAGTTAGACTAACATAGCTGAAGTTCGTAATTCTTCGCTCAATCCAGAAGAACCTGATTGCAACTTCAACACCATCAAACAATTGAACCATAAACACTTTCATCCAAACTGCATTCAGACACTCATTCAACGGCTAAGGCAAAGCAAGTATCGTACATTTAACTAACTATATAGAGGTTTAGAATAAGTTGTAGACCCCTTGTTACCAAGATGCTTTAAATTAAGAAACTGATGGTTTTGTTCAGGTGGTTAACTGACTTTTTCGTTTCCATAGCTTCATTCCCCTGTTTCTGTTTCATTCATTCCCTTTCCATTTTACCAGTGTATGCTTGAATGTCTATGTGTTTGTTTAGACTAGTTATGTGTTCGTGATTTAATTAAAACTTTTTTGCACATTCACATGACATGAGTGTTGATTTTGTGGTCACTGCTTGCAAACAAAGACTCTCTGGTTCCTCTGAGCTCAGGTAAATCATGAATTAGTTAAACTGCCTTTGATACAACTTTTCTAAGGCAAAAAGGAAGGCTTACTTTTTACAGGTCCCTCCTGGCACTTGGGTTCAGCACAAAGAGCAATCGACATGAAGGAATCCAGCTCATCTGAGGCTGGGGGTGTTGAGCCTATCATGGAGTCTGTGCTTGTGGTCTTTACAGTAGGAGATTGCAGTAGAATGTCACTGTGCTCTGAGGCATGGTACACTGCCAAAGGAATCTCTTTACTCTCACATGATGCAGAAAAGGTGTCAGATGCAGTCAAAGGTGTAAGTGAATCCTCAGTTTCACCTGTGGCAGTAGAGATGTTGTCCATTTGCACAAGCAGAGTTGTAGCTAAGGTCTCTTGGGTGGCTGACGGTTTAAGTGGATCCTGCAGGAAAAGAAGTATATTGTGTACTTACTGAAGAGGTATGAAATACTTTTCTAATATGCGGCAGCATTTTCATTTCTGTCTTTGAATGTAATTACACAAAATTCTTGAGAACCTATGACAGAGCACAATTAAATGTACCTGTTGAGGAAGATGTATTGATCCCTGATTGTGATACAATGGATTATGCTCTCCTTCAGTAAATTGTTGCTCTTCTGTTTGGGTGATCAGTTGTGGGGGTAATGACAGAACTGGCTCTGGGGTACAACTAACATCTGGTTTTGACTGTAGTAGAGTTGATACTGGAGAGGGATGAAAGTGAATCTCCACAATAGGTGCTTCCACTGAAGCTTGAGGAGGCAATCTGCTCTCCTGCCAAATCAAGTTTTTAAAAAAAGCTGTGAACAAACATATTGAGCCCCAAATATATTGTAATATGCAACCATGTTTTCAAAATGTAATAACATTTAAATGGTTATTTAATTGTTATAATATTTACTGTTCGAAGACATTCGTAACATTACAACAGAAAATGTCACAAATGAACTCACTTGAAGCAATTCGTTGACTTTCTCCTCATCTTCTGATGTTTTCTCAGGCGAGAGAAGCACTGAATTCTGTGTAAGACTCACCTTCCCCTCAGGTCTCCCTACCAGAGCTCTTTGTATCACTGACTCACCATTCCCTATTGGTGTGGTGGTCATGTCAGGAAGGAGCATATTAACATTATTAATCAATCTGATCTGGTTTCTGACTGTGTTTTGAACAACAGCATCATGCTGTACCTGCACTTGAGGTGCATAGGTCCCTGCTAGCTGTGTTGGCATCTGGAAGACTGTAGGAGGTGTTGGCCGAATCGGTAAAGACCCTGATAGAAGTGCCCCATGTTTGAGGGTGAATTGTCCAGTTGGAGAGGTGAAAATAGGGCTGAAGTTTATTTGTCTTGGCTGTATAGTCACAATTTGAGAACTGTCAACGTTGGGTTTGTTAGACATCTGATTGCTTGGTGTACTAAGAAGACACCTTGAAATGCTGGTAGACTGGGTCATGGTTGCAGGTGTTTGGCTGGGCAGAAAGAATTGTCTCTGACCCTGAAAAGGATCTTGGGGCTGAATGACAATGGGGCCTCCCTGACCAACCAAATTAAAGCTAACAGGTTTGCTAACACTTGGTGCGGACTGTGCTTGCAAGGACTGCTTTGAGCCAACAGAAGGGGATAGCAAGACACTCTGTGTTGTATTTGCTGAGATAAAGGCAAATCCTGGCAATGCTTTTTGTCCTGATGGCCTGGGACTGATCTGTACAAGCCTGGGCTGGATGTTGACAGCTAACTTGGGCTGAATGGGTAGAGGAGTTTTTTGTAACATGACCACTGATGGAGTAATTGTTTTAACGGTAGAGGCCAACATCTGGCAGCTTGTGAGGCTTGGCAGGGTCTTTTGGGTAATCATGCTGGTCCTTTGTGCTGAATTAATAGAAAAGGATGCCTTGAGTGGAGGTGTGGGGAAGACATTCCCAGGAAGTAGACTCATTAACTGGGTTCCTGGAGGCTTGAGTGAGGGGCAGCCTGGACCAACAGCTAACAAAGATGGCTGAGGAGGCTCCACTGCTGTTTGTGTGTCCTTTGGTAAAGAGATTAAGCCAGGCATGGTCAATGGTTTGGAGAAATATGGTGTTGTAGGCAAAGGAAGGGATGCATCAGACAAACCAAGCTGGAGAGTCTCTGCTGTCTGGGCAAGTCCTGCCTCTAATGCAAGAGTGTCCTCAGTGATGTCTGCCTCTTGGAGACTCTGCTGGAGAATGTCACAGATCTCTTCTGACTCTTTCAGCTGTTCCACTAAGTGGTCTTGTGTCTCTTCTGGACCTCCACTTCCTAAAGATGATACCGGTGATGCAAGCAGCGCCTCCTCCAGAAAGGACAGATCTACACAGCCAGAGACAGGAGTGTCCTGAGAACTTGCATCATCTGCTAACAGAGATGCAGGACTCTGCAGAACAAAAGTTCACAACAATTATGTAAAATGTCCGCTAGAAACACAAACACTATTATAAAGCTTAAATTCAAATATCAATTCCTTTGATGATAAAAAGTGGATTTTGTTAGACAGACATGCAATACTGAGTTCTGGGAGATCCCAGCAGAAACAAATCTATATGTGACCCATGCTGGCGCACGGGCTGAAAAATTCAGTTTTTCTCTGCTCGCTTCTCACGCTTCCCCTTGCGCACAAGTTTGGTATCGTTGTAAAGCAGTATTCCAACTTTGTCAATATACATAGCAAATTCTCGATGGCATGAGTCTGAACCATTGAAATGTGATTTTCGAACTTATGCTGATGTAAACAAAACGATCTTACTCGCGCTGACTGACAGAGCTGAAGAGTGTGCACAAAGACGCTTCAGACAGCGCACAATCCTGTTATGCACATACTTTAACAAAATTACAGTATTTCAAAATATCTGTCTTGGCGAGTATTCACGCAAACATTATCTCTTATGTTGGGGAAACTATTGGGGAAAATCATCTGATGTGTAACATTACATCTATGTGGTGAAGTAGGTCTGAATATATTGACTGTCTGTTAAATAAAATGTTAAAATGAATAAATAAATGTTAATCAAACATTTTTGGTATCCTGGGATTGAATTGAATATGTATAGATATATATATATATATATATATATCCTATAGATATTTAGTTTTGACTTGGTGTGTGCCAAATTTGATGGTCTTACCAGGGATTTTAAGGTATGGTTACTAGGTGATTTTGTTTTGGAGCCTTCAGAAAACTTTAACTCGATTTTTCACTAAATTGAATTTGCTGACTCCATCGACTTCAAACAGGTTTAGCTCAGGCATTTTTTTTTTGTCTGATTCCAACAAATCATACATAATTTTGAAGGTTTTTAATAGGATAGGGAATGTATAGAATAGAGAAAATAACAATAACTAAAACTAATAACTAAAATTTGCTCATTGCGACTCAATTTGCCAGCACGGGTCACATAATTGCCTCTTCCATGGGGAGAAAGGTCTAGACTCACTGGAGTGTCTGTGAAGAGTGATGGCTCTCCAGAGGATGAATTAAGGAGTAAGTCTCCACTTGGCAGCTGTTTGAACAGAAGGGAAGGGGGGACAGTTAATTACCTGGAGTATTTTTTAGACCTTTTATTTGCTCACAAAATGTATACAAACACAAGAGTTTCTCTTGTTAAGGTCCTTCTCAGTTCTTCATGTGAGATCTCCCTACATATGACCTTATAAGTGTGGAAAGGTTTCCAAATTACCACAACTGAAACAAGTTTTGGAGAAAGTACTGTAACAGGTAGTCACTTATGTTACTAACTTTAAAGATTACAGCCACACAGTAATATTACAATCCCTTCATACCTCGTTTGTCCCATGAAGAAAATCATTCAGGGCTTGAGGGTCACTGTTTCAAAGCAAAACATTTAGTAGTTAACATGAGCAAAATATCTTGCAACTCTTCCGATGTGAATGTTTTTTTGTTTTTGTTTTTTGCTTTAAATAAAATACATACAAACTGAGAAAATTCAATTTACTAGATGTAACACTTACCACAAAACATCAAATAAACAAGTACCATCTTCATCCTCCATTTCAACTAATTAAGAAGAAAGGTAGATTGGAATTACAAAACTATAAGAAAATTTCGAACAGATTCAATTTTGTATGGATAAAATATGCATGCATCCCTTGATATTCAATCTAATATGTCAGTAGTGTGATATAGAACTTAATGAACTATATAAATTAACTCATTTAACAAATACGCTATTTTAGATTTTCTTTGCTTGGTGCCAAATCTCTAGTAAATCTCTTTCTCAATGTATTAAATGAGATAAAACCATGCAATTGTGTAATAATCTATAGGTTTGTGAAGCAACCTAACCTCTTATTAGAGTGGCTCCATTCAGAGCAGGGAGAGAGAGTGTGTAGGGACTTCATTGACTGGATTTCAGGGACTGGCTGTGAGAAAACCAGACATTTGGACATATGCTTCTCAGCTGGGACATCGAGTCTTCAGGATCTGAGAAAGTAAACATGGGGTGTACAGAATGCTATTATAGTCCTTGCAAGTCTGGATGCTGAAATGAAATGCCTTGACTGAAAACTGGCAAACATGTTTTTTTACAATGAAATTTTACAATTTCACTGTTCTGTACATTTTTGGTCAAATAGCCTACAAAATGTAGACATCTCAATTAGGGGTTGTTTATTTATTGATTATAACTGATTAAGATCAGATTAGAGTTATTTGTACAATTTGGTGCTTTTTAAGTCATTAATAATGTTAAATTGTAAATAATGTTAAATTCAGTTATGAATAGAAATTGGCTGGTTAAAAAGAGTAAAGCCTATTTATAATAACGCAAATACCAAACAAGAAAAAACAGGCTTGGATGTTACATTTTACTTGGTTCACTTTCCTAGAATATCTTTAAAGTCCACGATTCAGTGTTATTTAAGTTATTCAGTGTTATTTTATTAACAATAAACGCCACATTTCACTGTTAATTTATAAAATATTATAACATTTGTAAAATATTATATTAAAACGCCAAATATTACTTTTCTATCAGTTTTCAATATCTGTTGATTGATGAAAATACAAAGATTACAATAATTCATTGTGTGTTTCAAAGGAATTAGGCTTTGTAGAAATCACAGATTGGAAGTATGGACTGTAGGAATGACCAAACTACACACATATAGCCTACACTGTTTACAATTCATCTCATACAGGCTAGGCAGCAATAATATAACTTCACATAAAAAAAAATGCTAATGCATAATGTAGCCTACTGTATAATGTTAGTTTTGTAATGTCTAAAATAAAATGTCAGAAGATTTAATATAGGCTACATCGCATGGACATCATGAACCACATGCCTTATAGGTTCAGTATCCGTTTGTTTGCTTTGACCGAAAATTCCCCTATATCTCTTTCTCTTGACTTTTTTAGCGGAGGTCCAAGCACCTAGATCTCCTGCAAAGACACTTTCTTATTTTTCTTTACCTGCATCCGCATTTCATTAACGCAGCACACACTGACTGTAATATTAAAAATTACAGCATTATAGCCTGTTTTAGCAATGACTCACACATTATCCGTCTATCATGCCCCAAAATCAGAGCAAGTATTAGCGTTTGCGTCCGAGAAGGAAACACTTGAGGTTTAAAGGGATGCTGTTCGAGACGGTGATGAGGACACAAAAGCTCTTCATGTGAACGCGCAGCTGCACATGTATCCCATCATCACATCTCGTGCCGCGCTATAACGCGCGTTTCCTAATGCGGCATTTCGCAGAGGAAGAAGGAGAAGAACTCACCAGCGTCTTTGTGCTTTATTATTGTCCTTTCAGAGGGCCCTGTGCGCCATCCATTCCTACTCACACGCTAAATGAGGAGGGGGAGACGGGCTCGTGCGGGTGGGTGACAAACACAGAGGTGGAAGAAAGCGCGTGTGCATGTGTTGCTCTTCAGTCTGAAACACACTCGAGCCGAAAGAATGGATTTCACTGAAGCGCGCATCTCTTTACACACACATGATGAGGCACTTTCACGCATTGCACATAATCTTGACTTTGCCACATCTTGTTGAGATTTGCTTCAGAGACTAATACATGTTCTCTAGCTGTAGTATTTTATGTTTAGTGTCAAAGACTGTCTTAAATAGTAATGTTTTTTATTAATTCTGTCCTTCAAACAAAAATCCTAATATTATCATATTTTGTAAATAAAAAAAATAGATATATATAAACAAGTGAGAACAACAAAACCACTGAGATTTTAAAGGAAAGTTTGACTTATTGAAGTATTGAAAGTATTTAGCATTTTTCATAAAGGCAGGCTGTTACATTTTGTAATTTTACAGAAACAGGAATGTTGTTAAATAGATTATGTTTTAATTTAGATATTTCATATTTCCCCCCAAAAAATATGTGTGATAGAGACCCAAGCTGTCACAAGGAGGATCACACCAGGCATCCGTTTAAAGGTCGATCCTTAAAGGCAAGGAAGTTCAAGAGGTCCATGTTTGCCAGTGCTTAGTAAATGCTGAGAAAATTTTTTTGCATTAGGTGGTAACAAATATTTTTGTTTATTAAGTCTAATTGTCTAATTGTCATGAGCCAGAGTCTCTTGGTTCGGTCAGGCCTGGTTCCACGGGGGTGCAAGAACACCCTCAGCTGAAGCTGTAATAATAGAACTCTACTAAACTCTAAACTCTCTAGTGCGTATTTGTGTTTTAGCTCTGGAGAACGTCAAATGTTTCTATTTACAACGTGCTTTGGCAGTGTTGAGCAATGTAGCCAATCACAGACACATCTGTTGATTTCTTGAACGCAATGGCCAATCAGAAGTGTTAGTCAGAATCCGGAGATTTTGTTCAGTGTTGAGCAATTAATTTCGTTGATGAATAATTTTTTTTTACACAATCATGGTGTTTTTGCTTTTTCACAGAACAAACAGAACAACGACAATGAGGAAAAAGAAAAAAAGACGACAAAGACAAATTATAATTTGACTGGACAGGTAAAGCTTAAACAAGAATATACAAATTCATAAATGTTGTGAGTCACTTAATCCTTAATTCACTTAATGAATATATATTAAAATAAAATATTTACTACCCTTTTGACTCATAAAAATGACAATGGTAATCACAAATTATTGTGTGCAATACAAAAAGAGAGATAAAGTGCATTATCCTGACTATTGTCTGTCTAATGAAACTTTAGGCACAGCATTAAATACATTATCAATGAATACAGATTACACTCCATTGTGATGAATTTTTTTTGTCAAAATGTTAGTCAATGAAAATGAGATAACTCAAAAATGAGATAACTAAATAAAGACCTGTTTTTGTATTGTGTTTCAACTGTTTATTAAAAAAAATGGCGCCTCTGGTGTTGTCATTCCCCTTGTAGCACGTGCAAGTGACAATTCTCTGTCGACCAATCAATTCAATACAAACACATTAGCATGTTTTAAAACATACATCTGTAATCACCAATAATTATGTAGGATCAAAGAAACAGAACAAACTAAAATTCAATGTATGCAAAATATCAAACATATCAAACAAACAAGCAAAAGGAACTTACATTGTCTAGTATGGTAGAAGGAGCAATAGGATTACCATCAAGTATCCACTTTTGACGAGTCTGAAGACTTGGAAGATAATCTTTAAGAAAAACTGGCACAGAATCGATCCGCTAGAACTTGACTGTGTCTCCACTTTCTATGGGTAAGTAGTTCTGAATCTGCATACATCACTTGTGGGAGAGATGTATCTCGCCGCTCCATCATTAGGTTATTTGGGGTGATGGGATCAGGGAATATCTGAAATATTTGAAGACAGATAGCCGATAGGGTTTTGAGTTTAGCAACTCCACAATTTCAACAAGCACTGTATACACTGTATACTCTGAGACTACTTGTGTTCCCAAAATTACTCGTAATGCTGTATTAACAGATCGTAGCTCTCTCTCCCAAGTACCTCCAAATGGGGAGAATATGGTGGATTGAATGAGAATTTAATTTGCTGTTGGGCAATCATCTCCTGAAGAGAGACACTAAGCTGAGAAAATGCTTCCCGGAGTTCTCTTTCTCCTCCCTTGAAATTAGTCCCTTGATCAGACAATATTTCATAGGGTCGACCTCTACGAGCTACACATCTTCGAAGGGCCAGAAGGTAACTGTCAGTATCCATAACAGAAAGTAGTTACAAATGAAGACACTATGTTGTCTGGCATTTAAAGATAATGCCCCACCTCTACATGTCAACGACCTACTTTGATGGTTAAAGGTCCAAAACAATCCATACCTGTAGACCAAAAGGGAAGCTTATACCGACGAAGTCTGGAAGCTGGCAGATCAGCCATTCTGGGAATGGAAGGCACACCTTTCCACTTTCTACACCCATGACCCATGACATGACCTCTGAATTTTCTTTATTAAGTCACCCTCTCAGAACCCAGACAAAGCTGAGCTAACAGTCTTGTGGTCCATGGTGGCACAGAGTTGAATCAAAGTCAGCAACCAAAAGTTCGCCACGAAGATCTTGTACCGGCAGGATTCGGACTGGATCTAGGTAAACACAGTTGTAGAGTCAGACCAAAGTGTCAATTTTTCAATTGCCAATGTGAGTTCCTTTTGCAACAGGTTCGTTAGCTGAGCCCCCAGTCAGAGCGAGCAGCTCACAGTTCTAAACGAAGAATAGAAGTGGTCTTCTTCGGTGCTACCCTTGAACGAGCCATGACAAGAGATATAGAAATCTCGCCATTTCCATTAATCAGACGCAAGTAGGCAACTGAGCCATATGCCTTTTTGGATGAGTCACAGAATATGTGAAGCTCTCTGATGACTGGATCTTCCCAGTTCTTTCTTGGACCATCGAGGTACTTGGACCTTAACCAAATCTGGTAACTCTCCTTCCCATGCCATCATGGCTGCCTTGATTCCTTCTGGAATATCTGGATCATCCCATCCTCTAGTAGGCTCCATCCATAACTGTTGCAGAAGAACTTTAGCACGTGTCGTGAATGGAATGATGAAACCCAGTGGGTCATACTGACGAGCAAGTATCCGATATACAACCCTCAATGTTAGGACAGTATACTCCACTAGACGATGCTTGTAGCTCAAGGTATTCTGCAAGCAATGGCAACCAAAATCCAAGGGTACCTTTGCATGGATATGTGCAGTCATGACTTAACCACAGGTCAGTGTCTATTGAACAAGCTTCTGCTGGTAAGTGGTCAATCACAGAGACATGGTTACCGGCCCATTGCCGAATCTCAAAACCTCCTTCAACTAAGGAAGAACACAACTTCATAAGCATCTCATTGGCCTCTTTTGTAGTTGGAAAACTTTGCAAGCAATTTTCCACATAAAAGGATTGCAAGAGGATTGAACATCTTGAAACTCAACAGGACGGATCTGAACACATTTCCGGAGAGCATATGTGGCACAACAAGGGCTACATTTAGCACCAAAAGGCAAAACCTGGCATTCATAGACATCAGCTGCATCATTTCTTCTCATGTTTCGCCTCAAGAAGCGTAGCAGAGGCGAATCAGAAGACAAGAGGCGGACTTAATGGAACATGGATCAAATGTCTCCACTGATAGCAACTTGATGTTCTCTAAACCGAAGTAAAACTCCAATCAAGGAAGGGTCTAGTACCTGTCCAGGTAACAAATAGGCATTCAGACTCTCACCTTAACACTGATAGCCAAATCCAACGGAATCTCCTAAACGTACAGCTGGTAAGTTCTTTCCCACCAAATGGTGGGGTTGACCATATCCCTTCTGAAGAGCCTTTAATTTGTTCAGTCAATCAGCTGAACAAATTCTTAAGCTCAAATGGATACTTTGACAATTTTCAATCTGGTTTCCGATCGCATCACAGCACAGAGACAGCGCTCATAAAGATAATAAACGATATTCGCTTAAATACTGATACAGGCAAATTATCAGTGCTGGTACTACTCGACCTCAGTGCTGCATTTGACACTGTCGATCACGACATACTTCTTGACAGGCTGGAAAACTGGGTGGGCTTTCTGGGATAGTCCTAAAATGGTTCAGGTCATACTTAGAAGGGAGAGGTTATTATGTGAGTATAGGAGACCATAAGTCTGAGTGGACATCCATGACTTGCTCCCTTGACCCTCAAGGCTCAATTCTTGTACCACTCCTATTCAACCTGTATATGCTCCCAATGAGACAAATAATGAGAAAGAACAAAATTGCTTACCACAGCTATGCAGAAGACACACAGCTCTACTTAGCCCTATCGCCTAACGACTACAGCCCCATTGACTCCCTGTGCCAATGCATTGATGAAGTCAACGGTTGGATGTGCCAAAACTTTCTTCAGTTAAACAAAGACAAAACTGAAGTTATTGCGTTTGGAAACAAAGATGAAGTTCTCAAGGTGGATACATACCTTGACGCTAGGGGTCTAACAACTAAAAATCAAGTCAGGAATCTTGGTGTGTCTCTAGAGTCAGACCTTAGTTTCAGTAGTCATGTCAAAGCAATAACTAAATCAGCATACTATCATCTGAAAAATATTGCAAGAATTAGATGCTTTGTTTCCAATCAAGACTTAGAGAAACTTGTGCATGCTTTTATCACCAGCAGGGTGGATTATTGTAATGGACTCCTCACTGGCCTTCCTAAAAAGACCATAAGACAGTTGCAGCTCATACAGAACGCTGCTGCCAGGATTCTGAGCAGAACCAGAAAATATGAACATATCACACCAGTCCTCAGGTCTTTACACTGGCTCCCAGTTACATTTAGGATTGATTTTAAAGTATTATTACTGGTATATAAATCATTCAATGGGCTAGGACCTCAATATATTGCAGATATGCTCACTGAATATAAACCTAACAGATCACTCAGATCATTAGGATCACATCAGCTAGAAATACCAAGGGTTCACTCTAAGCATGGAGAGTCTGCTTTTAGCTATTATGCCAGCCGCAGCTGGAACCAGCTTTCAGAGGAGATCAGATGTGCTCCTACAGTAGTCACTTTCAAATCCAGACGCAAAACACATCTGTTTAGCTATGCATTTACTGAATGAGCACTGTGCCACTGTCCGTCCGACTGTTTTTACTGTACTGGTTTTGTCTTTGTTTGTTTTCTAATTTCTAATTTATTTATTTTTATTATCTCTGGAAAAGATTTTGAAGGAGAGCGGGAGAGTCTTCACTCCGATGAGGCGAGTGAAGGAGTAAGTTATACTGCTGTATAAGAAGTCGCTGAGAGCGTCGTTAAGGGTAACGGCAGCAGACAGCGCACACGAAGCGTGCTCTGTGGGGGCCCCACTGGGCATTACTGGTGTAGCACCACCCCAGCAGAGTACGTCCCTGGGCTAGAGGTCCAGTTGCACCGTAAACCGGCTCAATCTCTTCCATCTCAGATAGGGGTGGACCAGTACTACTTTATTTGATTTTTTATTCTAAACTGTTTTAATTATTCTTACTTGTTTTTATTATTTTAATTTCTTCTATGTAAAGCACTTTGAATTGCCATTGTGTATGAAATGTGCTATATAAATAAACTTGCCTTGCCTTGCCTTGCCTTTAAGGCTATGAGGGGCATAAGCCAAGGCCAGGTGTCGAGCTACATCTCTGACTTCAAGTGATCCAGATGAATATGTTACTTGCATTGCTCAATTTCTTCTGGGGATAACAAATTCTTTAAAGCCATATTCAGTATTGCAAGGTCATCACTCTTCAAATATGGAGAAAGGCTGTACAATTGGCATTGTATTAGGCACTTTCACTGCTGAATGAATAGACATATGCTGATCAGGTACCAACATTTATTTTCCAATTGGAAAAAAGTGCATTTATTTGATTCACATCTCTTTGCTGCTCCTGAGGCGCTGAAGCAGAGGTAATGACTCTGGGTGTCAAAGGATTCTGAAGAGACATAATGGAAGGATTAACTTGCTGCTCCACAGCTTTTTTAGTTGTTTGTTGTTGTAAGGAAGTTTGATGTGAATGACCAAGAGAAGCATAAGGAAATCCAACTGATAGATCTCTAGGAGGCAACGTTGCGACTCTTGAAGGAATACAATTAAGCTGAGCTGGATGGATATAATACTGGATAAGGAAAATCAGGTAAGTATGGAGGCCTAAACAATCCTCCACTTGGAAAGAAGTTCGGCCAACTTGGAGGCATCCATGGAAGACCGGGCATACAAATTGCATTTCCCTGCATTTGATCAGATGGCAAAAGCCTTTGACCCATACCTAGTTGTTGATCATTGGGATAAAAACGGGGATTCATTTGATGATGACTGACTGAAGATAGCCATGGAGGACCCTTACATTGCTGAGTGACCTTTCAGACTTATTATGTAATGCGTGGCATATCGCAGTGCTAGAGCAAGACGAGCATTTGTGGTTAAAAAGAATATATATGCACTCACCGGCCACTTTATTAGGTACACCTGTCCAACTGCTCGTTAACACTTAATTTCTAAGCAGCCAATCACATGGCGGCAACTCAGTGCATTTAGGCATGTAGACATGGTCAAGACAATCTCCTGCAGTTCAAACCGAGCATCAGTATGGGGAAGAAAGTTGATTTGAGTGACTTTGAACGTGGCATGATTGTTGGTGCCAGAAGGGCTGGTCTGAGTATTTCAGAAACTGCTAATCTACTGGGATTTTCACGCACAACCATCTCTAGGGTTTACAGAGAATGGTCCGAAAAAGAAAAAACATCCAGTGAGCGGCAGTTCTGTGGGCGGAAATGCCTTGTTGATGCCAGAGGTCAGAGGAGAATGGCCAGACTGGTTCGAGCTGATAGAAGGGCAACAGTGACTGAAATAACCACTCGTTACAACCGAGGTATGCAGCAAAGCATTTGTGAAGCCACAACACGCACAACCTTGAGGCGGATGGGCTACAACAGCAGAAGACTCCACCGGGTACCACTCATCTCCACTACAAATAGGAAAAAGAGGCTACAATTTGCAAGAGCTCACCAAAATTGAACAGTTGAAGACTGGAAAAATGTTGCCTGGTCTGATGAGTCTCGATTTCTGTTGAGACATTCAGATGTTAGAGTCAGAATTTGGCGTAAACAGAATGAGAACATGGAACCATCATGCCTTGTTACCACTGTGCAGGCTGGTGGTGGTGGTGTAATGGTGTGGGGGATGTTTTCCTGGCACACTTTAGGCCCCTTAGTGCCAATTGGGCATCGTTTAAATGCCACGGCCTACCTGAGCATTGTTTCTGACCATGTCCATCCCTTTATGGCCACCATGTACCCATCCTCTGATGGCTACTTCCACCATGTCACAAAGCTCTAATCATTTCAAATTGGTTTCTTGAACATGACAATGAGTTCACTGTACTAAAATGGCCTCCACAGTCACCAGATCTCAACCCAATAGAGCATCTTTGGGATGTGGTGGAACGGGAGATTCGCATCATGGATGTGCAGCCGACAAATCTGCGGCAACTGTGTGATGCCATCATGTCAATATGGACCAAAGTCCCTGAGGAATGCTTCCAGCACCTTGTTGAATCTATGCCACGAAGAATTGAGGCAGTTCTGAAGGCAAAAGGGGGTCCAACCCGTTACTAGCATGGGGTACCTAATAAAGTGGCCGGTGAGTATATATATATATATATATTTTTTTTAAAATGACCGATCTTTTCGCTAGATAAGACCCTTATTCCTCGGCTGGGATCGTGTAGGGCCCTTTGAAGCTGAACTGGTCAAAGAGGCCAAGTTGATCTGTTTGCGTTTGAGGACTGGATCTTAAAGTACAGCCACTCCTCAGATATGGACATTCTTTTTTCTGTGAGGATGCCAGTTGATTTTGTTGCGCTACAAACAGCACAACCTGGAAGCAAACAAAACCATGACTAATTAGCATCATCATACAAGTTTTGTATCTACAGTACATTAGTAATGAAAGAACTTCCACAGTCGTGCTGTTAACACAGTCTACGAGCACAAAGATGAACTGGTTAAGTGCTTCCAAACCATTCGAGACAGAGGAGACTTTGATGCCATATCGAAGGTGTTGTATGAGAATGTTGGAAGATGAGGTTTTCTGTTTCATTCTGGCGTTATTCCACAAAATCATGCCACATGTAGACATGCTGTTTAACCATCTGCAGAAGAGGAACATAGACTGTCTTCATCACAGGGATCACCCAGAGGTTCACCCACAGCATACAAGCTTTCAGGTAGGCTATGATTGTGCATATTAGCTGAAAACATGCTTATGTAGCCTTAACAATAAAAACATAAAACCACATGGCTGAGCACAATAGAACTTATCATAAATATCACAATTTCGCCACCATGTTAGACTAGGGAATTTATTTGTGATGAATCTAGATAATATTGAATAGGCCCAACACATCAATAGCACATATTTTAATACAGTTTTATTACAATTATTTTTATATCTCCAGCAAGTTGGTTTCTGATACAGTAATTTCAGGGTGGACAGTGACTTGTGAAACTTGTTTTGGATCAGGGACTCCGTTCCTTCTCTAGTTGAGGATGAGGAGTATAGGGGACCTGTACAGGAACCACCCCCGAAGAAACAGAGGCCAATGGGAGAAGAAACACAACAGCATCTGGCAATAGAGGTAAGCAGTAACATGTATTTGTGTTTGTTTGCAAATTTTTGTATTCTGAATTGTCATTATTAGACATATCTATCTACTGGAGAATGCAGAATTTTTTTTTTGTTTTTTTTTTACATTTATGCGTTTAATAATTATTGTGTATATGGTGTGTATGTGTGAGTGAGTGAATGAGTGAGAGGGAGGACAGAGATAGCCAATAAAGCTTATTGAGATTGTGTGTATGTGTGTGAGTAAGAGAATGATACTTGTATGATAGTGAATTATAATTAATAAAACTTAATTGCTCATAACTATGAACATGCTGATTTTATTGTACTGTTGAACTGAGAAATGTGAAAACTTAATGTTTTTTGTGTTTACTTTTCTACAATTATGTATCATTTCATAGGTATGTGATACCATTATGAGCCATGCCAAGGAGAGGTTTTCTTTCACCAAGCATCTTATCAGTGCCACTCTGTTGCAAGGAGACTTGTTCCCACAACACAGCAGAAAGTTACCAGATTCAGCACTAGGAACCACAGTGGATGCCTAACCCATGTTGGACAAAGCCAGACTTAAAACAAAACTGTCCCTGATCTACGAAAATGAGGACTTCCAGGGTTGCAGTGGTGCACTGGCTCTCTTTCAGGTTCTAATGGAAAATAACCTTTAAGACACATTCATCGAAACTGTAAGTCTTCTCAAGATCCTCATCACCACACCAATGACAACAGCAGAATCAGAGAGGTGCTTCTCTACTTTAAAGAGGATACCAACTTTCCTTAGGAACACTAGGGCACAAGATCGCCTCAACGCTCTGGCTATGCTCTCTATAGAGAAAAAACTCACACGGGACATTCCAGATTTCAACACAAGGGTCATTGAGAGATTTGCCACTCAGAAAGATAGACGAGCAATGTTCCTGTACAAATAAGAGTTCTCCATCCCCTTAACTCACTCACCCCCCCGCATTCACTCACACATTCACTCCATCTACCTCTCTCTCACACACACATCTAACTGTCACAGACACCATATCTTAGTCTCTCTTTACTCTTTACTCTCTCTTTCTCCCTCTCACACACACACTCACCCTCCATCTATCTCTCCAACTCACGCCCTTGAACCACACACACACACTCGCTGTCATTCTCTTACTCACTCACTCTCTCTCTCTCTCTCTCTCTCTCTCTCTCTCTCTCTCTCTCTCTCTCACACACACACACACACACACACACACACACACACACACACACACACACACACACACACACACACACACACACACACCTGCTATCTCAATTCAATAAGCTTTATTGGCTGTCTCTGTCACTCTCTCTCTCTCTCTCTCTCTCTCTCTCTCTCTCTCTCTCTCTCTCTCTCTCTCTCTCTCTCTCTCTCTCTCTCTCTCTCACTCACTCACACATACACACCATGTTTCACACACATTTGGCATTAAAATAGTGATCTCAATAGGAATGTAACTGTATGTTTGCTTTGCTTTTTCTGTTTTATTTTTATTTTCTGAGCTGGATTACTGTGTTTCATTTTAGTTAAAATGTTAAAATCATCTTTCTTCTCATACTTGGTGTTCACTTCAAGAATGTTGTCCCACCCTCTCTTTGAGAGCCTTCTCTCTCTCTCTCTTTCTCTAGTATCAACACAGACTGTTATCCATTATCCAATTGTCAATTTGTCGACAGTGAACTTTAAAGATATGTATTCTCAACGCTATCTCACGACCAATTCGTACAAATTCGTAAGAGTGATTAAAAGGTGGCTAATTCGTACGAATTCATACGTTTTGCCTAAACCCACGTGATGGGTAGGTTTAGGGGTGGGGTCAGGGGTAGGTCATTCGTACGAATTCATACTAATTTGGTAACTCGTAAAATATGTACGAATTAGCAAAAATCTTACGAATTTGTACGAGTGAGGTCGTCTGAATTCGTACGAATTACCGTGAGATCAGGCTGGTAGTCTACAGCTGGGGATTGATTAAAGAACTAGATTGTTGTATTCCCTATTATTTCTTGTATTCCCTATTATAATTTATCGTGATGCGTTTGCACTTTTTCTATCTGGACACGGAGCATAATAAACATGCAACTTGTTCATTATCATTACCTGTTGATTTCTACATGGCAGTTACATTTACATTTACATTTAGTCATTTAGCAGACGCTTTTATCCAAAGCGACTTACAACTGAGGACTAAACCAAGCGAGTCATCGTGAAGAGACAAAAACAACGCAAGAAGTGCTCAAAATACAAAGTTCAGACATTGCTCGGAGTAGCATAAGCCAGACAAGTGAGGATTTAAAGGAAAGGGATTTTTTTTATGTTAAGTGCTCACGGAAGAGGTGAGTTTTCAATTGTCTTTTGAATGCTGTCAGGGATTCTGCATTCCGGATGAGGGTGGGCAGATCATTCCACCAGCATGGTACCGTGAATGAGAATGTTCTGGAGAGTGATTTTGTGGCTCTCTGTGATGGTACCACAAGCCGTTGACTGATCATAGGCTTCTAGTAGGGATGTAGACTTGTAGTAGTGAGTGGAAGTAGGAGGGAGCTGAACCTGTGGTCAATCTGTAAGCAAGTGTTAACGCCTTGAACTTGATGCGAGCAGCGAGTGGTAGCCAGTGCAGAGAGATGAACAGAGGAGTGACGTGGGCCCTTTTGGGCTCGTTGAAGACAAGACGAGCTGCAGAATTCTGGATCATTTGTAGAGGTTTAGTTGCACATGATGGAAGTCCAGCCAGAAGAGCATTCCTGATGTTGTGCATAGCAAAACTGCATAATCGAGCTGTCTTTGTAAGGTCAGCTGATCATCAAAGATTACTCCAAGATTTCTGACCGACCTTGATGGGGTGATTGAGGAAGAATCTAGCTGGATAGTGAAGTCGTGCTGTAGAGACGAATTGGCAGGGAGGATGAGAAGCTCAGTCTTTGCCAGGTTGAGCTGCAGGTGATGTTCCTTCATCCATGCCGAGATATCCGCCAGACAGCTTGAGATCCGTGCAGCTACTCTGGGATCAGCTGGTTGAAATGAGAAGTAGAGCTGGGTGTCATCAGCATAGCAATGGTAAGAGAAACCATGTGCCTGTATGATGGGTCCCAGTGATGTGGTGTAAATGGAGAAGAGGAGCGGTCCAAGAACTGAACCCTGGGGAACCCCTGTGGTCAGTTGACGCATCCCTGAAGTGCCAGTTCAATTAATATTGTATTTTTATACCATTGGTATTGACTGGTTTAAGTTATTTTATTGGTATAGGGAAGGGGCATGGCCTAAGGCCTAAAATGTACCAGAATGCAGGAAATCACATCTACGAAATTCAAAATTTTCTGGGGGAAGACACCCAGACCCCCCGGCACAGACAGTCCCACCTAAAATATTTTTCACCAGCTGCCACTGGAAGAATAGCATCTACGCTAATGGTTTGCTGAAGTCAGCCGGATCCAGGCCATATCCAGATCAGATAGTGGACCTGCGCCTGGACCCATCCACAACGCATCCCTGAAGTGCCAGCCTCATCAGCCCTGTGAAGGCATCATCGACAAGACAGCCATCGGCACTGATCCTCAACAAACTCGTCTCCATACCGGCGTGATGACTCCGACTTCCAACCAAGTGGTACTGGATAAATATTGTGAATGTTCTGATCCAATCTGACTTCTGACCTGTAATGCTGCCTGAATCATAATCATACACTGTTCGTACCTTGACCAGAGGAGAACTGGCCCCCGACTGAGCCCTGGTTTCTCCCAAGGTTTTTTATTCTCCATTCTGTCATCTGATGGAGTTTTGGTTCCTTGCCACTGTTGCCTTGGCCTTTGGCTTGCTTAGTTGGGGACATTTAATATTCAACAATATTATTGATCTGCCTTATGGACGCAATTTTCTTCTAGAAACAAACTTTGTTGTATTATTTTCATGTTATCACTGTGAAGCTGCTTTGATACAATCTGTATTGTAAAAAGCGCTATATAAATAAAGGTGACTTGACAAAATCCCCTCACTGGAAACTATATTGTATCTAGTCAGTAAATTGATGCCAACGTGTTCACCTTGAATGCCAAATACAGTGTAGTCACCTTAATTTTTCATGTGATGTTATGTAAGGATGTAGGATCAGCAGATCTTAAAAAGATTCTTAAATTTGTAATCCCACAACTCCCAGCATTTTCAGTGCTTCAACCCCAAATACTATTTTTTTTTAAAGAACCACTTAGCAATCACCATCGCAGACCTGCAGGTGATAGGTGTGTGGGAAAAAAGACCAAATGAGTCGGGTCAAAAAAAAAAAAAGAAAAAAGAAACTCCCGCACACTATCAATACTTGCAAATGAGTATCGAAATTTTATTAGCAAGTTTTCGGTCTCACAACCTTCATCAGGCATATACAACAATTCAAACTCAATCCCATTTAAAATGATCACGTGACCAATCACTGTAAAGATCCATTTGTAACCAGTTAAGACTGAATACATAATTAACACAACATCATCATAAACCGTTACAAACATATTGGTTCATAATATCAAAGATAGAGAAAAAATAAATAAATGAACTTTATAACATCACATTAAACGTACTCGGTTACCTAACGTAACCTCGGTTCTCTCTAGAGAGGGAACGTGTATTGCGTAAGTTTAGCTTACGCTACGGGTAAAGTTCATCTTTGCTCGAGATATTGAAGCCAAAATTATCCTTAATTTTGTATATATTGTCAACGCAGTGCAGCAACTGCAGACCTAGAGCAGGCTGTCTAGCGTGCTCATTGGCTGCCCTGCGGCAACTGCAGCAGCCTACCAGTGAGCCTGGCGTGACGTCACGCCCAATGATGGCGCTTCGCGCCCACTACGCGTCACAGGCGCGCAAGGGGGTGTGGCTTAGCATATAAAAGCGGGGCTCAGTGCCTGCTTCCCTGGTTTTCATGATCTGAAGCGAAAATCGCTCGTGGCGCTTAGCACGGCCGGTTACGCAATACTCGTTCCCTCTCTAGAGAGAACTGAGGTTACGTTAGGTAACCGAGTACGTTCTCTTACGAGAGGTTCTCTCGTATTGCGTAAGTTTAGCT
The DNA here is from genome assembly GCF_029890125.1 of Rhinichthys klamathensis goyatoka. NCBI lineage: Eukaryota > Metazoa > Chordata > Actinopteri > Cypriniformes > Leuciscidae > Rhinichthys > Rhinichthys klamathensis. Next base: position 1,749,808 of record NW_026606660.1, on the reverse strand, counting down.
TACGCTACGGGAACACTTTGTCAACACCGTGCACGCCCAGCATCCACTCTATGAGTCCCAACCCGGGGAACATTGAAATTGGGAAATTCAGGCGGCCAGCAAGCGGGCCGACACATGTATAAACATAAGCACCCATGGGGAATGCAGAGCGGCGGCGCCGGGCTGCATGTACATGTATATCAACCCATATTAGTGCAGCTCAACCAGGAGAGCTAACGTTGAGGTAGCCTGCGCACCAGTGATGTGGGCAGATCATACACACATTAGACTGAGAGAAGTCTAGCCTGCAAGGCGGGAACTTCCAGATTATAGAATCTCACAAATGTAGACGGGGAGGCCCAGCCCGCCGCCATACAGATGTCATGAATGGAAATTCCACTGGACGGCGAGAGGTATTTTAGATTCGTTGAATCTAATGGTTCGAAGGGATGCATCTTTAGGGCTCTAGGACGACGGAGAGATCACAAATAGGAACCGAAGGTGGGCGCGGAGGGTTCATCCTTCTGGCTCCTCTTAAGAAGCGGATGACCAGCTCGTTCCTTCCTAGCGACCGGCCTTGCTTCGACTCAGCGAAGGCTGCAACGGCCGCCACGTATACTTTGAGCGTGGTTGGGGACCTGCCCTTATCCAGCAGCTCTTGAAGGAAACCGAGCACTTGCGAAACCTCACCCGTTCTGGGGTCCAGATTTTTGTCGGTGCACCGTGGAGGGGGCTCTAGATTGCGTGATCGTGTTCATAACTCCTTCTGGCAGGATAACGGGTATCCGTTGATCAACCACACGTGCAGAGACCAGCGCTCTGGGTGGGGATGCCAGATCGAGCCGCAGGCTTGAGAGAGGAGGTCCCTCCTCACCGAAATCGGCCACGGGGCTGTGCGTGACAGCCGTGTTAGTTCCGGGAACCAGGTTTAGTTCTCCCATCGCGGGGCTATGAGGAGCACCGGGCTGTGCGATTCCCTGATTCTCTTGATTACTTGTGGTAACATAGAGATCGGAGGGAAGGCATATAGCGGGCGGCTGGGCCAGAGTTGGTCCAGCGCATCCTCGTTCTTTGAAAAGAACACTGGGCAATGAGCGTTGTCCTTTGACGCGAATAGGTCGACTTCCGCTCTGCCAAAGAGGCGCCATAACAGCTGGACTGTTTGGGGGTGTAAAGAACTTTCCCCGGGGGGAATATTGTCCCTGGATAATCTGTCAGGTCCTTCGTTCAGGGTCCCTGGCACGTGCGTCGCTTTCAGCGAGCGCAGGAAGCACTGGGTCCAAACGAGGAGGCGTTCTGCCAGATCGCAGAGGCTCCTGGATCTGACACCGCCCTGGCGGTACACGTAGGACACAACCGACATGTTGTCCGAGCGGACTAGAACGTGTTGGTCCTGTATGAACGGGAGGAAGCGCTTCAGCGCGTTCTCGACCGCCAGCATCTCCAGACAGTTTATGTGAAGGCGTTTCTCTCGGTCTGACCACAGGCCAAAGACCGGTCTGCCCTCGAAAAGGCCGCCCCAACCTGAGTTGGAGGCGTCTGTCAAGATGATTTTCCGATGGGAAATCGCTCCCATTGTCACCCCCTGCTGGTACCAATTGGCCGCTAACCAGGGCTGCAGAGCTGAAATGCAGCTCTGAGATATCCTGATCCGCTTGTAGCCGCGCGTCCACCCCTGACGGGGTACGCGGGTGTTCAACCACCGTTGTAGCGGGCGCATGCGCAGTAAGCCCAGCTGAAGCACTGCTGCAGCTGAGGCCATACAGCCCAGCATCCTCTGAAATTTTTTCAGGGAGGCGGTTCTGCCCTTCTGGAAAGATGCGGCTAGGTCTCGAACAATGCGCTCGCGCTCTGTTGACAGCTGAGCCTTCATAGCCACGGAGTCCAGTTCCATTCCTAAAAAGGAGATTGACTGGCTGGGCCGTAATGAGCTCTTGGTCCAGTTGACCGTGAGGCCCAATCTTTCCAAGTGACTGAGAAGCATAGTTCTGTGAGATACAAGCTCTATCTCTGACTGTGCTAGAATCAGCCAGTCGTCCAAGTAGTTCAGAATTCGCATGCCCTGACATCTGAGGGGGGCGAGCGCCACGTCCATGCACTTCGTAAATGTACGGGGTGCCAGGAACAGGCCGAACGGGAGGACGGTGTACTGATATACCTGGCCGTCGAAGGCGAATCTCAAGAATGCCCTGTGACGGGGTATAATCTGTATCTGAAAATACGCGTCTTTCAGATCGAGAGATATAAACCAGTCCTTCGGGCGAATTTACGCGAGGATCTGCCTGGTTGTAATCATTTTGAACGGTCTCCTCATGAGAGCTTTGTTAAAAAATCTCAGATCTAATATAGGCCTCAGGCCTCCGTCCTTCTTCGGTACGAGAAAATAACGTCTGTAAAAGCCTGACTCGCTCAGAGAAGGCGGCACCGGTTCTATAGCTCCTTTGCACAGCAGTTTGGCTATTTCTGCGCGAAGTAGATGTGCTACTTTCGCGCTCACTGTCGACTCGGTCCGAGCGTGAAAACGCGGGGGACGGCGAGCGAACCTTAGTGCATAGCCCTGTCTTATTGTGCTTAGCACCCACTCTGAAACCCCAGGAATGGCTTCCCATGCTTGTGCATGTGTGGCCAGGGGGAGAATGGCCTCCGGGTTCCGGTCGCCGCACACTGTGGGCTTCGGGAACTGAAACGGAAATGTGGGTGCGGCGCGCGCGCCCTCGGTGCTTGGATGTAGCGGCTCACTGACAGCCGTTTTGGGCTGCTTCGCACGTAACGACCCGATTACAATGCATGGGGAGCGTTTTACAATGGCTTTCTGAAGCGTGAGCGGCGCTTGAGGCGGAGCGACTGATAGTACATGCGAGCGCTCGTGAGTGAGCTCGTAGCATACATTCACAGTCTGACCGGTATGAGTGCTTAGACACGGCGGCTCGCTGACAGCGATGGCACGCTGTTTCATATGTGACGTCCCGGTTACACTGAACGGGGAACGTTTTCTGAGAGCTTTGTAGCGAGTGAGCAGCGCCGGAGGCGAGGCGTTTATTAGTAAGCGTAAGCGCGCTGGGGCGGGCACGAAACTTACAACCGCAGCCTGACTCATATGGGTGTCTATATGCGGCGGCTCGCTGACAGCAACAGCTGGCTGTTTTAAATGAGGCGACCCGGTGACTGTGAACGGGGAGCGTGCCATGAACATTTTGTGACGCGCGAGCAGCGCCGGAGACAGTGTGTCTGTTAGTAAGTGTGAGCGCTTGTGAGCGGGCACGTGACTTACACTCATAACCTGACTTACTTGAGGTTGAAATGGCCGTGTGACAGAGCGGGCATGAGATGGACGCGAGCGTGAGTTCGCGGGCGCGATGTCTACATCTAACACTCGAGCGGCATTTGCCAGCTTTATGAGAGTGGGCTCTGTGGGCCTGAGGGACACATGTTTTTGAGTGCTTGTGTGTAGGGGTGAACACTGGGACGTGGGCACATTTTCTACACGTAAAACACCATCGGCGTGAGCCAGATAACCAGCAGTGACTAACTGTTTCATATATGACGACCCGATTGCTTTGAATGGGGAACGTCGAGTGAGCACTTGTACTGTGCGAGCGGCGCCGGAGGCAGTGTGTCTGTTAGTAAGCGTGAGCGCTCGTGAGCGGGCACGTGACTTACATTCATAGCTTGACAGATATGAGAGCCTGGACACAGCGGCTCGCTGACAGCAGCAGCTGGCTGTGTCACGTGAGACGTCCCGATTGCTATGAATGGGGAACGGTTTGTGAAAATATTGTGGTGTGCGAGCGGCGCCGAAGGCGGTGTGTCTGTTTGTAAGCATGAGCGGGCACGCGACTTACGCTCATAGACTGACCCATATAAGAGTGTTTAGCCATGTGACAGAGTGAGCAGAGGATGGGCGTGAACACAAGGTTGTGGGCACAATACCTGCATCTAACACTCAAGCGGCATTTGCCAGCTTTAAGAGAGTGGGCTCTGCGAGCGTGAGATACACGGGGGGTACAGTGCTTGTGTGTAGGGGTGAACACTGAGACGTGGGCACTTTTTCTACACTTGAAACACCAATGGCATGAGCCGGATACCAGACATTACACTCTTCTGAGATTTCTCTGGGCTGCCGTAAAAACGGCGGTTGTGTGCAGGCAAGCGGGTAACATTACCGACTCGTTGGCTGCCAAATACTCCACTGCAGTAGCAGTAGCGGGAAAGGAGAGAGAAATGCTCGAGGGAGTCGTTCCGGCGAGCGTTGGAGTGCCACATCAGGCCCCGGCAGTCTCTGTGCACGGCGCTTCTTCTTGTGTGGTCCAGCAGATGGCGGAGTGACAGCTTTGCCGTTAAGAGGTCTAGACGAGCCCGCAGGGTCGACATAGATAGTTCCTCACAGTGGACGCAGCCTCCCGACGTGCGAGGGCTGCGTGGTCCGGGCCCAGGCAGAGAGCGCAAAACACATGGCGGTCTCCGACGCTGAGCGGGGCTCGCCACGAGCCACAGGACGTGCGAGGCATTCTTACAAGAATGCTCACGCTCTTTTAGAGAAGTGTGTGTCGCAGCGGCGAGCACACACACACACAGTAAATACAGTGAAAAAGAGCAGTAAAGGATATTGTCGCCGGATAGCGTTGCTGGCACGGAAGGCTGAAGGCGGTGAGAAGTCGACCGGCTTCCTCAGGCGCTTTCCTCTGCTGGCAGTCGCTGGATTCGACGGCGGCGGCTTCTCTCGGATCCAGCGGTATGAAGAGCTTCGCTGAAGAGATGAAAAATCAGGGAAGCAGGCTCTGAGCCCCGCTTTTATATGCTAAGCCACACCCCCTTGCGCGGGCTGTGACGCGTAGTGGGCGCGAAGCGCCACCATTGGGCGTGACGTCACGCCAGGCTCACTGGTAGGCTGCTGCAGTTGCCGCAGGGCAGCCAATGAGCACGCTAGACAGCCTGCTCTAGGTCTGCAGTTGCTGCACTGCATTGACAATATATACAAAATTAAGGATAATTTTGGCTTCAATATCTCGAGCAAAGATGAACTTTACCCGTAGCGTAAGCTAAACTTACGCAATACGAGAGAACCTCTCGTAAGAGAACAATGCTTCCTCATTCCTGGAGTTTGGTCCTGGTGGGCCACTCTCCTGCAGAGTTTAGTTCCAACCCTAATCAAACACACCTGAACAAGCTAATCAATGTCTTCAGGATCACTAAAGTTACAATCAGGTGAGTTATTTTTTCAGGGTTGGAGCTAAACTCTGCAGGACAGCGGCCCTCCTGGACCAGCGTTCCCCACCCCTGCCCTAGGTGATAAAGTCTGAAGGGTAAAATACAAAACAGCTCACGTCTCTGTAAAGGCAATTCAATATCGCCCCCTCTAGGTGGCACACTCACTTTTTTAATCCCACAAAAACGTTGACATCTTTTCTTCTGTAGAGAGTAAATTTCCTAGATTTGTGGGTACAGAAAAATGAAGGCAAATTGATTACAACTTTGTTTACAAAAGAGACTGATCGCAACACACTTTTGCTCGCTTCCAGTTTTCATCCGACTGTTTTAAAAAAAGGACTGCCTAAGAGTCAGTTCTATAGATTGAGGAGAATTTGTTATTCTGATTAAGATTTTATTGAAAATTAAAAAGTACTTGCATTTGTTGTCTTCTGATCTGGAGTTGAGTACAATTTTTCAGCATCCTCCGTTGATTATGTATAACGGGCAAGGAATCTAAAAGATTGCCTAGTACATCGTTTTCAGAGAATCAGTCCGCATCCGTCTCAGAGTTTACTCAGTCCTATACAGAATGGTAATTATCGGTGTGGGAATTGTGGTCAGTGGAATAATACATTTAAAACATAATTTTTTGTCATCCAAGAACTGGTAAAAACTATATAATCAATTCTGTGATTAATTGTGTTTCTACTCATGTTGTTTTTTTGATCCGGTGTCCTTTTTTAGGTTATGTTGGAAAAACGTCACGTCAATTAAAACAAAGAATTAGTGAGCATAAGAGTTCTATCAGAAGAAAATATGTCAACTATCAAGTTGCGGCTCATTTTCTATCTTCGAATCACGATGTTTCCTCCTTTTTCCTCCGTTTTTGTGAGATTGAAACTTATACTTATATTCTTATATTGAAGATACTTATATTCTTGCACTGAGTGATGTTGGTCGGTCAATAAAAATCTCGCTGCAGTCTATGATACACCTCACTGAATTGAATGGGGGGCTTTTGAACAGGGCAGGAAAATTCTTTTTAATCTCTTCCCTGGAAGGCCAATGAATTAGAGAGCTGAAACGCTGTGTCATCACGTTCAACCAGTCGTGAAATATTGTGGAGATTGTTGCACAACTGCAATGAAACCTGAAGGCAAGATCTTTATGAGTGAGGCCAAGTCTCAGTTTCATTAAGACTAAGTAAAACTGGAGAGGTGTTGGAGGACTCTGTGTTGGAGGACTTTGAGATATGTCAAAAGGGCAAAAAAACATGTTGGATGAGCGAAAGCCAGTGTAGAAGTGAATGATTTGATCATCGTTTAAATCCACATAAGATTTCAGTTGTTTCCTCTCACAGGTGAGGGTTTGTACCTTTGAATCTAGGCTTCTCACTTGCTCTTTGTAAGATGTGTTCAGTTTCTACATATCTTCAATATCACTCATAGTGAGATCTTTTCCAACACACATATCATTGAAGGACTTAACTTGTGTTACATTTATGTCCATGTCCTGCACTTCCTCATAGGCTGAACTCCAATGCTCGTCTCAGAGACCTCTGATATCGGTCCATTTTTCTGGAGGTGTCAGGTCTGTGAGGAAGCTTTGATGGTATGTAATCTGTATTTAGAGGATCATCTGATGGCTTTCCTAAAGACACAAGTAGAAAAACATTATTGGGATAGGTTATATATTTTTCACATGACTGGTTGAAGATAGATGACAAAGACCAAGAGCATTTTTAATGTAATCATCAATAAACTAGCTATAGCTATCACAGTAAGACCACTGCATACTGCACTGTAACACTTTAAAAAGGGTCTTGTATTAGTAATATTTTAGGTATCATGAACAAACAATTATCATTTTACAGCAAGTCTAATATATTTAAAATTGTTCACAAGTTCATAATGTACAGCTTGTTAGTGGCCTATGGCAAAATCAGGTTAAAACTTTAAAACACACAAAAATTAAAAACAAATTTGTAATGAAAGTATATTTCTTTAATATTTAAAATGAATATGCTCTTTTCATTTGTAAGTCGCTTTGGATAAAAGCGTCTGCTAAGTGATTAAATGTAAATGTTTAAATTAACCAGGTTAATGAGCAATGAAAAAATAATCATACTGTTATTGTTTAATCAATGCATTAGTGCATGTTAACATTAAACAAGCTTAATAAGTGATGAAAAATGTTTTTTATCGTTATATTTTGTGAAATAATGCAGTTAGCTAATGTTACACAATAAAACATTATTGTAAAGTGTCATACACTGCTATCAGCTGAATGGATAGCTAGACAACTAATGTACGGCTACTTTCCTAATTATAGCCCACAGAACATTTAGAAATTAAGCTGGCCTTTTCACTGCAAACGTATCAAAACGCTAACGTTAGCTATTTAATGTTAAATGCTATCCACATATGAAAACAATGACGGAGGTAGGATATACCAAAGGTAAGATATAGGGCTCTATCTTGCACCCGGCGCAAATGACTTTGTACACTGACGCATGTATCATTCCTTTTCCCTCCACAGACACACGTCGGTTAACTAAGAAATACACTTGCGCTCCCCGGGGCGGTTCAGCGCAAAGAGGAGGCGTGTTCCGGCGCAAACTTTCCCTCATGCTATTTTGCTGTTCTATAAAACAATTGCGCCACTGACCAGAAAAAACCTAGTCTTAAGTCAGTGGCGCGTTGCGCGTTGTTCATTATGCTATTTTAAGCGCGCATGCTTGGCCATAATGTAGCGGGTGCACAACGCGCATACACTTTGATTCTCTCATCAACACAGATGCAGCCGTTTTTATTTTTGCAAATCATACATTATAACAAGAAAAAATATTAATACATGAGGGAAATCATTGTGGTGTCCATGAAGATGTAAAAAATTGAGTTTTTTTCCTCCCACGCCTGTTTAACCGACGCTGATTTGGGTGGGTTTCTCCCATCCCCATACAACGTCACTTCTCTGTCTTTCACGGTCCTGACAAGAACGTTGCTCTCCTCGGCTGTGAACCGCTCCTGGCGTGCGCCTGGTAAATCCGCCGTTATAATAGCAATCCGCCATGCAACATGCGCACCTGCTCTTAAAGGGAATGTGAGATGACGCTCTGATTGGTTTATTTCACGTTACGCCCAAACCACACCTATGAATAATGAAGCTACTTCAGACCAACCCCTTTTAGATTTGCGCCAGGCGCAAGAGGCATTTATCCCACCGGGAAAATAGCAACAGCGCCGGGATCTGCCCACAAAGTTACTTGCGCTTTGCGCTTCGACACTTGCGTTTCAGATCGTTAAAATAGGGCCCATAGACTTCAAAAATGTGTTTCTCCAAAATGAATAGGACAATCTAATCCTTGATAATGATGTTCCCATGGTGTAGCCTAAAGTAACTGGACACTTTTTGAAAAGCTGTCCGAAGCATTGAGGTGAGGGAACTGCAATGTGTTTACCTAGTTTGCATTTAATTATAACAACTAGAATTTTTTTTATTTCAGTTTCATGTGAGCACAGTTTACTTAAAAGCTTTTGTCAAATAGTTTATTTTGTAATTATGGGCATATTGTTTTAATTTCCCGTTTTCAATAGCAAAAGAGGCATTCCATGGGAGAATGTCATTGCCTTCAACTCTGACAATGCAAGTGTTATGAAAGGCAGACACAATTCAGTGATTAGCAGACTAAGGGGAAGTCAGCCTAATGACCAGGACCTTGGCTGCATTCGCCACCTTGCCCACCTTGTCCAGCTTGCCACTGGTTGTGGCATCAAAGCAACCAAACTTCCAGTAGAGGACATTTTGGTTGAGATATACACCCACTTTGACAAAAGGTAAATGTAAAATAAAAGTACACACACACACACACAACTCTATATCTAATAATTAAACCATGAGACCACTTACTAAACTCAAAATCATTTTCTCATTTCAGTGCAAAGAGATGTGAGCTCTATAAGGAGTTTGTAGAGTTCACAGACTCTGACAACCTGAAGCTGCCGAGGTACTGCAGTACCAGATGGCTCAGTCTGCTCACATGCATTCAGAGAGTAGGCTACTGAACCAGTGGGATACTCTACAGGTAGGATTGTAATGGTAAACTCTCAGCAGATATCTTGAAAATGTTTCCATTGCATTTTTTCACCATATATTGCCACCCTAGATCCCTAAATCTATAGGCATACTTTGACAGTCATGAGGAGGTGGAGACGAATGTCAAAGTTCATAATCTGGCAAATCATCTCCGTGATCCAGTTATGAAAACATACTTTATGTTCCTGAGTGTTGCTCTTGAGTTTAATATTGCCTTTCAGGTGGGTGTTATGACCTCTTGGGATACTGTCAGAATAACAGATTAATAATCACATACGATAATATGTATTATTTCAGTTATTTTATTGTGGCTACTTGTACTGTCTACAGTCAGAGGGAGTACCGATTCACAGACTTGAAGAGGAGATGTGCAGGCTGATCAGGCGGTTTTTGGGCTACCTAATACCAGCCAGGGCCATCTTGGATGGGGACATCAGTTGGCAGATGAAGATCTCTTCATTGGAGCAGAGGCGAAGGCATTATTATTACCTTGTAGAACTGTGAGAACCTTCTATTAAGCAGTTCTGAGAAAGATGTTCAACTGCTTTCCACTTGACTCCCAACTCTTAAAGGACCCCAGAAGGCTGGACCCTGCATCTCGGCCTCACATCACTCCAGGGACAGGTAGAGATTAGGGACAGTTTACAATTAACTTGTTGTGAGGTATTGCGTGGTTTACATAAATCAGCAATTTTCAGTTAGCAACATTATTGTTTTATTTTACAGGGACAAGGCTAGTAGCCCTGTTCCCTCAGTTGAGCTTGAATGAGGATAGGCTGAGAGAGGAACTCATTGACGACCAGGTGACAGATAGCAAGCATCTCCTCCAAGAAGACAGAATTGACTGATTCTGGGGCCTTCTAGGCAAGGACATGAGGTTCAGTGAGCTGACAAGACTTATGAAGGCTTTATTATGCATTCCACACAGCAATGCCAGTTCTGAAAGGGTATTTCGTATGGTGCGAAAGATTGTTACTGAAAATAGAGTGGCATTGGACAACAGTACTGTTTGTGCTTTACTGTCATGTAAAATCAACCACACTGGTCAAGCTCACAAATACACTCCTTCTCAGAAAGTGTTAAGGAATGCAAAGTCTGTGACCTATGTGAATAACAAGTCTCTTGCAGATGCAAGAGAGCCACGCGACAAATAAAACAGTATCCCCATCTATTCTCTCACACACTGTCCTACCCATTGTCAAGTAATAAATAAACTTGTGCTGAATTTATATTCCGTTTTGAGTCTTAATTTATATAATGCAGGGTATGGGGGGAGGGGGGCGTTGGGGTGGCCCTAAAAATTTCCCTTATTTTCAAATCCCAATGTTGACAGGTATGGACAACCATAGCACTACACTTAATCTATATGCTTTGTCGATGCCATCAAAAAACAGCCCTAGGGCACTAAACCCTCTCAGCTATCAGGCTGCGATGCTACTGACAAAATGTTGATGGGTGACTAAACAGCAGGCCCCGGGCTTGAAGAAAAATATATGTCGCTGATGATGGAGAACATTTTGGATAAGACTATCAGTGCCTTTGACGAGTGATTCGATAAACTAGGAGTGACTCTTCAAGCCATACAAATGACGCAACGAGAGTTAAATGAGAGAGTCGAGACGGTAGAGGGGTAGGGCAGTGATCATGAAACTCATATCCTTTCTCTGGAAACTTCCCTGGATACTTTAAGTAAAGAGAACAAGATGCTGAAGTCCAAGTTTAATGATCTCGAAGGCCGATCGCGCTGTAATAACATCAGAATTGTCGCTATCCCAGAAGTAGCTGAAAAAGGTAGGCCAACCGAGTTTGTGGTGGAGCTCATCGAGCATCTTTTCGAAGACTTCTCAGATCCCCCAGTCATCGATCGTGCACACCGCATTCCACAGCCAAAGCCCCCTGAAGGAGCCAGATCGCGCGCAATAATCGCACGGCTCCGTTACTGTCAGGACAAAGAGTGCATTCTACGCCTTCCGCAGGGACGTCAGCTTGAGTACCAGGGGCGTATGGTGCTGTTTTTTCCAGATTACACGGCTGAGGTAATGGAACAACGTTGGAGCTTTCTGCGAGGTGATGCAATCATTAAGAGAGCTTAAGGTGCATCGTGCTCTGCCCTTCCCTGCTAAGCTTATAATCACTTATAATGGAAGTACCCGAATGTTTACATCTCCCACAGACGCAAAGCTATATACAGTATAAACAAAAAAACTGAGGCAAGTCGCTGTGACAGATCAAGAATAAATTCTGTTGTGTAGGACTATAGAGTCTGTATAGAGACTGTAAATGTATATGATCTTTTTTCTTGTTGTTGTATTTTTTGTTTTTCCTATCTTGTTTTACTTAGTTTAATTGGGAGTGTTAGTGTACTTTGATCTTCAAGTATCCAGTGCTCTAGTCACTAGGGGGAGCCATAATGCTTCGTTTGGGGAAGTCATTTGAGGCACTGGAGTGGGATGAGGGGCTAAAAGTTTGTGGTTTGGTTTGTTTGTTGTTGTTTTTGTGGAGGGGGCATGTTATGGTGGTTTTACCTTGTGGTACAAGAGTGAAATGAAAGGGAATGGTCAAACCAGTAGAAGAAATCTTAACTTTGGCATCTTGGAATGTTAAAGGGTTTGGAATTTTATAAAGCCTTCTCTTTAAAACTAGCCCCTTACTTATTGAGAATGATCAACGACTCGTATAACAAAGGCAGACTCCCCAATTAATTATATGAGACCAATTTGTGTTCTATTAAAGAAAGGAAAAGACAACACTTACCCGGCCAATTATAGACCTATATTGCTTCTTAACGTTGATTAGAAGGTAAGGACACTTAGTGCGATCGAGACACTTTGGCTTCACTTTTCAGCACTTGTGCAGCACGCTTGGTTTATACCAGGTCGTTTTTCCTTTTTCAATGTTCGTCTCATTGAAGCCTCAGGAGCAATCATTTCACTAGATGCCCAAAAGGCGTTTGATCAAATAGAGTGGCCATTCATGCTAGAAGCGCTTGAGCACTTTGGGTTTGGGAGTCGTTTTATCAAGTGGGTAAAAATTCTATATTTATGTCCTGTTTCATCCATTCTGACAAATTCTAACAAATCTAACCCCTTTGAGTTGTGTCGAGAAGTTAGGCAAAGGAGATCCTCTTTCTCCTCTTCTTTTTGATATCGCGTTGGAACCGCTAGCAGTAGGGATCAGAAGTCACCCACATATACATGGAATAACGATTGTAAATTAGGAAGCTTTAGTTAGTCTATATGCTGATGATGATCTATTATTATATCTTTCTGATCCAGCCAAATCAGTTCCCCATTTAATTTAATGCCTTTTGCAAAATCTCTGGGTATACTATTAACTGGTCCAAAAGTGAGTTTATGTCACTTGCTAGACACACAAATACAAGTCAGGTTGGTCCCTTGGCTTTAAAAACAGTCGAAAACCCTTTTACATACCTTGGCATTGTGGTTCCAAAGATCCCTAAGCAAATATTTAAATAACATTTTTAAGCTAGGATTGACAAATTAAAAGATAACACAGAGCGATGAAGGCTCATTCCGCTTTCTATGATTGGCAAAATTAATGCAATTAAAATGTTCACTTTACCACAATTCCTCTTCCTTTTTCAAAATGTAACTATTTGTATACCTGTATTTTTTTTTAAAGCTTGTTGATTGAATTATCATACTGTTTATTTGGGCTTACAAGACTAGCTGGATAGCAAAAACTTACAGAAACCCACCCAGATGGGAGGCCTAGGGCTCCCAGTGTTCAAATTGTACTATTGGACAGCAAACGCCAGGGCTTCATCTTATTGGCAGAAGGGTATTCCTGGTGAAACTTTCTCAGTGGCTGATCCTCTATGATGGCTTAGGATAGAGAAATTGTCTCTACCAACATCTTGTCTCCCAGTTTTACTTTTTTCCAAAGTGTCTCCCTCATCAAAACTAATTGGGACCAATTTAATAATTAAAAATTCAATACAAATATTAAATCAAATAAGGAAACATCTTGTCGCCTGACGTCTCTGTCCTTACACCCATGGCTAACAATCACGCTTAACCCTCTCAGCGATTTTATTGAATGGAAAAGCAAAGGCCTGATGTCTATTGGGTATCTTTATATAGATGGTAAATTAGCATTTTTTTTATTAATTGCAATCTGCATTTAATCTCCCAGGTTCCAACTTTTTTTCCCGTTTCTACAAGTGAGACATTATGTTCAAACGGTTACTCCATAATTTATTGACAAACCAAAGTCTAATAAATTTGAGCAATGTTTTTTGGTAAATCAAAAAACAAATTATATATTTTGTGAACACAAATTATATAAAAGAAGCCTGGGCTAAGGACTTTCATGAAGAAGTGTCCAATGAAACCTGGAATGACAGTCTCAAGAAGATTCAAGACTGCTCAATAAATGTGAGGCACAGGTTGATTCAGTTCAAGTGGTTCATTTACTATTTACATGGTACAGACTGTATTATTCCAAAACTAAATTGAGTAAAATATACAATTCTATTTATCCAGTCTGTGACAAATGTAAAACAGAGGAGGGTTCTTTGTCACATATGTTTTTTTTTGGGTTTTGTCCCAAACTGTTTAATTTTTGGACTGCCATATTTTATTTTATTTTTATTGTATTTTTTCAAAAGGAGGTTAAGACCATGGCCTTGCAATTCTCTGATCTATTAAACACTCTTCCAAACTCTCAGCAACGACCTCTATTGATGGGTTCCTTGGAGTCCAAATCTCATCGCCAAATTCAAACTAAATGGCTGCCCTTCGTGGATTTCCTCAAGTCTGAATAGTGTATTATAATTGTTCTCACTGTAATAATTAATTGAATCTGTGATTATGCTTTGTTTATGTTATGTTTTATAAAAATAAAATATTTTTAAAAAGAATACAAAAATACAGGTCTTTATTGGCATCGATGGTTCCATGAATCTATGGAACGTCTGAATAGTGTATTATAATTGTTCTCACTGTAATAATTAATTGAATCTGTGATTATGCTTTGTTTATGTTATGTTTTATAAAAATAAAATATTTTTAAAAAGAATACAAAAATACAGGTTCTTTATTGGCATCGATGGTTCCATGAATCTATGGAACTTTCCATTGCATAAAAGTTTTTTTTATAGCGCCCCCCCCCCCTCCATGGAAACCTTATTTTTAAGTGTATTGTAATGCTTTATTACACACCATGATTATTCAGACATCCCAACGTTCTGTAGGTTAGCCAGGAATGTTTTCTTAAATAGTTCGTTCCCTGTTGGTTTGGAGAACGTTCTCCTAACATTCCCAAAATGTTCCCAGGACGTTTCCCTAACCTCTTCCGACATCACCAATCTTCCAGCACGGATAATAATCAGCAGCAGCAGCGTCAATAATCATATACAAACCATATGTCTTGTTTTGAACTTTTAATCAAATAATCACATAAACCTTCATATGGAGGATTAAATAGGAAATGTATTTAAATTAAATTAAATAAGAAATGTATGCATTATGTAAGATTTCGTAACTTGCTTATTGAGTTCGCTTGAGTCACAGCCCCGTGATCGGATGTTTCTCCACATTACCTCATGTTCTTTCACTCGCTGTTCCGTGAGTTTTGTCGTCAGTGAGGAGGAAGATGTTCCCGGAAGCGGTTTTTACAACTTGTGCAAATTTAAAGAACGCGTCACTTTTTTTGTTTATTATCCTTTTTCTCTTTTTTTCCCTTCCCTTTTTAACTGAGATCAGTTGCCTCTCCCAAAATGATAGAATCGTGACATTTCTCACCCGAAATGCATTTAATAGGCTAATATTATCAACATTTATGTCGAAATGTTCCAAACAAAAAGTAAAAAATTTAATTTTAAAAAACTAATTCTAATGTAAACATAATTAGGTAACTTTGTGTAGGCTATGTGTGTTAAGTTTTATCTAGTCTTATCTTGTCAGTTAAATGAACAGGTTGGTCAATGTCAAATCAGTCAAATTTCAGAAAATTTCCATTACCTAAATGTGGCATTAAGGTATTATAAACATGAACATTAGCTGCTTTGAAACAATGTGTTTTGCAGAGTGAAGGGAAATACACAACTGATCAAAGCCAAAATGTTATTGAATATTAAATATCATATATTTAATATATAGGCCTACCAAGTAATCCATTATTTATTTTGTAGAGGGTTATCAAACATAAGTTTAGGTGACACTTAATTTTAAGGTGACGTAGTTACACATTACCACATGTACTTAACAGCAAATTATGCATAATTACAAGTAACTAACCCTAAACCGAACTCTAACCCTATAGTGAGTACATAGTTAACTAATATAACTCAGTGGCAGTTCTTGTGTGTGTGTGTGTGTGTGTGTGTGTGTGTGTGTGTGTGTGTGTGTGTGTGCGCGCGCGCGCGTGCATTCCTTGGTAAAAACAAATGCATAGAAAACTATTTTTGCCGAAAGTGCACTGAAATGGTCATTTTGAGGCACATTAAAATGGTTGATAAATTATTAACCATTTATAAGACAACTGGACACTCATTGCATCATGTAGTGTTTAGTAACGGTCTGTTTAATCGAAATTGTCCGTTCAAAATAATTTAGTAAAATGAAGCAAACCTAAACCTACGGTGGCCGAGACAGCTCAACGCGCTGCAACTGAAGCAAACACATGCAAATAGAGAAAAACGCGTGCAAATAGAAAAAAACGCATGCAAATAGAAAAAAACACATGCAAATAGAAAAACACGCGTGCAAATAAAAAAAAAACATCATCAGTTTCACAACACACGTGTGCTCCAAATAAGGAAACGCGCTGCAAAAGTTCACAACACAACCAAATACAGAAAACGCGCTGCAAATAACACAGACCACAACGGAAAAGTTTCCAGGGGAACCAAATAAGTGACGAACCCGGCTGAGACGTGCTTATTGCCCAAGGGGGTAATCCATCAGCCGGAAGTTGAAGCCTCGCGGGAGCCGCCATTGTAGCAGACCATCACCTGCTGTTAGCATCCCATTGACTCCCATTCATTTTGGCGTCACTTTGACAGCGAATAACTTTACATCTGAGGCGTCCAAAGACTTCATTTGTCCATTATTAATTTCTAAAGAAACACGACAATGTCTAAAATGTTCCATTACTTTGTATCTTACGTTATAGCCCCGTAGAAGCCGTTTTTTTAAAAATAGGATAGTCTGCGTCATAACCACGGGACTTTCTGTCGCACAATAGAAACATTACCGTATGGAGGAGAAGCTCGCAGGCAATCTTTAACTGTCTATGAGGCAATCGGGGGGACATGGAGGCACAAAGTCAAGGTAGAAGCCCATAAATAGAGAGTCTATAAAAGCAATGGGACAAAATATTTCAACAACGTTTTTGAGGAATTAGGTGATTTCAGATTTATCTTGGCACAGCTACTTGAAGATTTTCAACTGCCAGACTGTCGTCACGCTCAGTTTGAGCCTGGGCAGTCGCTCAGACATCAGACAGGAAGTGCAATAATCGGGCTTCAAGTCTTCTCCGTTGAAATCAATGGGGTCGCTCTGTCCATTTCTTTTACTGTCTATGCTTATTGCTCGTGAGCTTCCCTATGCCATACTCCCTTCGAAGGGCAGATTGCAGAGCCCTTTTGGAGTGAGCAAGGCTCTAGTGTGCTGTTAGGCAGCCGTGTGGAGCGCACTTGATGAAGGGAGCAACTAAAGACAACGTAATTTCCTCATTATTTTCACCTGGGATGTTCCCATGACAACGCAGCACGGCGTCCATCAGCTGGTCTTACTACAGAAATATAATGCTGTTAACATAACGGATGCAAATACATTTTTATTTTTAGTTTACAAAAAAAGCTTTTAAAATATGCGTTATATATCTGTGTCTCAACTTTAAAATTGTGGACCCTACATTACCTAACATTTCTTATGAAACTTTTCTTTATGAAAATGTAATAACATGAAACAATTTGTACAGTGTAACTGATCTATAGATAAATATCTTACCTTCATGTTTTTCTTCTTTATCTTTTTTATTTATTTATTTTAGTTTCCAGCTCATTGTTCTTTTCTCATTTGTATTCTGATGACATTGAACATATTGTTAATACATTTTGTACATTGTATACAAGTTGTATGTCATAAAAAATGTAATCTCTGTATGTTTTGCACAAACAAATAAATAAATAAACAAATAAATAAAGTATAATTTTAAGCTGTAAGCACCAGCACGCATGGATTTATGGATATCTATGCCAGCACGTCCCAGCCGGGTTCGTCACTTATTTGGTTCCCCTGGAAACATTTCCGTTGTGCTCTGTGTTATTTGCAGCGCGTTTATGAATTTGGTGGTGTTGTGAGTATTTGGAGCACACCTGTGTTGTGAAACTGATGAAGATGTTTTCTTAATTTGCGGGTGTTTTTTTTATTTGCACGCGTTTTTTTCTATTTGCATGCGTTTTATTTTATTTGCATGTGTTTTTTTCTATTTGCAGCGTTGTCTTCTATTTGCATGCGTTTTCTTCAGTTGCAGCGCGTTGAGCTCTCTCGGCCACCGTATAAACCTGTTGGCTTTAACTGTAAGAAATACAAACATCACCAGTAGATGGAGCTACAGTCATGTTACAGTGCTTTACAGTTGCTTATACAACAAAAAGTGGAACTTGAGACCCACTCAGAGAAACCATTCCCTCATTTATCTTATCTTTAGACCAAGTCTGAAAAACTGCAAGCACATTATCTGTTGTACAGCACTTTTTTTTTTTTTTTTTGAAAGAAATCATTTCTTTTTACTCCCTTGCATTTCTGTTTATAGTGTAAATATACCTAATTTGTTCACTTAGAAGCCAAAACTCGATGTTTTGAGAAACAAATACATTTTCACCCTTGCATTTGTTTATTGGTGACGTATTGAGGCCCTTGGTGACGTCAGATCCAATGGGGGCGCTTCGTGCCCACTACGTCACCTCCCGCCACAGCGGGCGTGGCCTGGGCCTATAAATATAGCTCGATGGGCTGATATAATCTGGTTTTTCATCTCTGAAGCGAACCAGAGCGTGTTGCAGGCACGGCAAAGATACGTACTCGTTCCCTCTTCTGGAGAGAACCGAGGTTACGTTAGTAAACGAGTACGTTCTCTTAGGAGAGGTTCTCTCGTACTGCGTAATATCTTACGCTAGGGGAACACAGTCTAAAACGCTGTGCGTGCTGGGATCCAACACCAAAGTCCCAAGGGCAGGTGCCCGGGGCTCATATAGTGCATAATCACCAGGGACTCACAAAGAGTCTGAGAAGAGAGGCTAGAAGCATCATTCCCAATAAGTTAGCGTACTAAGGGAGCTAATCACATTAACAGTGTTTCACACAGTCAGGGTGAAAATGTTCGGCCTGAACTGTGTAACAGTATGGGTCTTACTTTTGCCCATGGAGTAATTTTATTGATCAGCAAGCGGTGCTCAAGCGGTTGTAGTATTCTGAGCCGGAACAACGGAGCAGACAGTTCTGATCTTTAGACCGAAAGTAGTTTAGCCTGTAAGGCGGGAACCTCTAGGTTATAAAACCTTATAAATGTAGACAGGGAGGCCCAGCCTGCCGCAATACAAATATCCTGCAAGGTAATCCCGCTAGACCAAGGCCACGACGAGGCCATGCCTCTTGTGGAGTGCGCTCTAACACCTAAAGTCAAGTCAAGTCATCTTCATTTATATAGCGCTTTTAACAATGAATTGTTTCAAAGCAGCTTTACAGAGATAAACATATAATTTAAGGTAACAGATTGTTTTGGCGTTATAGCGGTTCTTGAATAATGTTACTTCCAGCTAAAGTTAACTTTGATTGATTCACCTCCGTCGAAATGATCAGACTTTAAACGCGAACCTGTGATTAACGCTGACGGCGTTCACATGCTCATTCAGAATTCTATAGTTATGTGCTTTTTAAAATATGTGCGCAGGTTTGAGAGGACGTTTGAGAGGACGTCTTAAGAACACTTCAAGCCTTTAGACGTGTATACCAGCGCTATGGCATCAACTATCCATCTGGATAGGCTCTGTTTTGATGCGGCTAGTCCCTTAGCACGTCCGCTGAACGAAACGAAGAGCTGCTCAGTCTGTCTGAAAACAGACGAGCGAGACACATAAGCTCTTAATGCCCTGACTGGGCAAAAGAAGCTTGCGTGCTTTTCCTCGTTGTAAACCGGCAGGGCAGACAGGGAAATAACCTGAGCCCTGAACGGTGTGTTGAGGGATTTAGGCACGTATCCGTGTCTTGGTTTGAGTATGACTTTCGAGTTATTTGGCCCAAATTCCATACACGTCGCGCTTACTGCGAGCGCTTGTAAATCCCCTTTGTGCTTCACTGAAGCAAGAGCCATAAGAAACACTGTCTTGAATGACAGATGTTTCATGTCCGACAAGTGGATTGGCTTGAACGGGGCACCTTTCATAGCTTCCATAACCGTGAAAAGGTCCCACATGGGGACTGAGGGGGTCTGGGAGGATTCAGCCTCTTAGCTCCTTTAAGGAAGCGGATGACCAGATCGTTCTTCCCTAGATGACTGGCCAGTCGCAGATTTTGTAAACGCTGCTATGGCCGCCACATAAACTTTGAGCGTGGATGGGGTTCTGCCCTTATCCAGTAGCTCTTGAAGGAAGGAGAGAACTTCCGTAACCCCACAGTGTAGGGGTGAAAAGCCTTGGGCTTTGCACCAGCCAGAAAACACAGACCATTTTGAGGAATAGAGTCGTCTAGTTGACGGCGCTCTAGTCTGCGTGATCGAGTTTAACACTCCCTCCGGGAGGTTTGCGGGTACCCGTTGATGGCTCATGCGTGCAGGGACCACAGCTCTGGGCGAGGATGCCAAATCGAGCCCTTGGCCTGAGAGAGGAGGTCTTTCCTCGTCGGTATTGGCCATGGGGCAGTTCTTGTCAGCTGCATCAGACTGGGAACCAAGCCTGGTTTTTCCAGAGCGGAGCCACAAGTAGCACTGAGCATCCGTTTTCCCTGATTCGTTCCAATACCTGAGGCAGGAGCGAGACGGGGGGAAAAGCATAGAGTGGGCAGCGGGGCCAGACGTGGGACAGCGCATCCCTGCTCTTGGAGAAAAACTTCGGACAGTGAGCGTTTTCTTGGGACGCAAACAGGTCTACCTGCGCTCTGCCGAATGTCTCCCACAGCAGTAAGACCGTCTGTGGGTGTAGAGACCATTCTCCTGCTGGAACATTGTTTCTGGACAGTCTGTCTGGTCTCAAATTCAGTTGACCAGGCACATGTGCTGCTCTCAATGAGTGCAGATTGTGCTGAGCCCAGACCAGGAGGCGTTCAGTCAGCCTGTAAAGGTTTCGGGACCTGACGCCACCCTGCCGATTTATGTAGGCCACCACTGACATGTTGTCCGAGCGGACCAAGACGTGGTGACCTTTTATTCTGGGACAAAAGTGCCACAGCGCGTTGTCGACTGCCATCATTTCTAGACAGTTTATGTGTAGGAGCTTCTCCCGTTCTGACCACTGGCCAAAGAACGGTCTGCCCTCGAGCAGCGCTCCCCATCCCGAGGTGGAGGCATCCGTGGACACCACTCTCACACTCGAGGAAGTCCCCAGGTTTACACCTGACTGGTACCAGTCGATTGCTCTCCAAGGTTTCAGAGCTGTGACGCATTTCTGATCGACCTTGAGGCGAAACAGACCGGAGGCCCATGCCCGAGGTCGCTCTTTTAGCCATAACTGCAGCGGGCGCATGCGAAGCAGACCCAACTGGAGTACTGATGACGCTGAGGCCAAGAGACCCAGCATTTTCTGAAACCTTTTGAGCGGGACTATAGTGTCGCAGCGGAAGGATTTCGTGATGCACTGAATGTTCAGTCTGCGCTCTGGTGACAGTCGCGCTGTCATAGACAGTGAGTTCAGTTCTGTGCCCAGAAAAGATATTTTCTGACTGGGAGACAGCAAACTTTTCGCCCAATTGACTTTGAGACCTAGATTCTCGAGATGTTTGAGTAATATGGTACTGTGTTCTATGAGCTCTGAGTGTGATCGAGCTAGAATCAGCCAATCGTCCAAGTAGTTCAAAACTTGCATGCCCTGAAGTTTCAGGGTTGCGAGAGCCGCGTCCATGCACATTGTAAATGTACGGGGTGCTAGGGACAGGCCGAACGGTAGGACTGTGTATTGATATGCCTGGCCCTCGAAGGCGAATCTCAAGAATCGCCTGTGACGTGACGCTATTTGTATTTGGAAATACGCAACCTTCAGATCTATTGACATAAACCAGTCCCCTTGGCAAATCTGCACGCGGATTTTCCTGGTTGTGAACATTCTGAACTGGCGTTTCACAAGCGCTTTGTTCAGCTGTCTTAGATCTAGAATGGGTCTGAGACCCCCGTCTTTTTTCGGTACCAGAAAATATCTGCTGTATAGGCCCCCTTAGCTCTGAGCTTGAGATAAAGGCTCTATTGCCCCTTTGCTCAATAGTTTCGCTATTTCGGCTCGAAGTAGATGGGCTACTTTGGTTTTTACCGTAGTTTCGACCTGCGCCGTGTAGCGGCGGGGACGTCGAGCGAACTGCAGCGAATAGCCTCTTTTTATAATGTTCAGCACCCATTCTGATACACCGGGAAGCTTTGCCCACGCATTTGCATGAATAGCTAGGGGTAGAATGAGATCTGGGCTCTGGCCGCAACATAGTGGCAACAGGAAAGCTTTGGTGTTCTGTAACGTAAACACTGTGCTTGCAGCGTTTGAGGCCCGGGCGCGCCGTTCACGGCGGGCAGCCTGGCCGCGCTCGATTCCCTTATGGCAGTTTGTTGAGAGAGAGCGAGCGGGGTGAGCCCCGTGGGGCTTAACATGTCTGTGAGTGAATGTGGGCGCGGGACAGCGGGCACATTTACTGCACTGAAAACACCGTCTGCCTGAGCTGACTGTATGTGTGTTGGTTTCGTTTTTACAGAAACCGTGGGACATGCAGTGTGTAGTGTTTGTGGGCACTGGGTTGTGGGCACAATCACTACATTTAATGCACAATTGACATGAGTCGATTTTATTTGTGCGAGCCCTGTACCGTGGCGGGCTGTGTTTGTGTGTAGAAATGAACACTCGGCTGTGGGCATTTTTATTACACTCATAACACCATCGGCTGTGGCCGGAATACCAGAAATTACACTGTTTATGTGATTTATCTGGGTTGCCGTGGAAACCGCATTTGTGTGCAGGCAAGCGGGCCGTAGTACCGGCTTGTTTACTGTAAAATACACTGGAACAGTCGCATTTTCTGGAACTGAACGAGCGAAAAGTTTCGGTGGAAGTCTGGCCGCGGCGAGACTTTAACACCGTTGTTTTCCTAGGAGGGCTAGGAAGACTTTGAGGCCTCGGGCTTTATCTCAATCTTTTTCCGGGGCCCACGCGGAGGGGGGCGGCGGCCGGCAGAGCGAGAGCGTGGTCTCTGGTCCCGGGCTTGACGGCGCTGTGAAGCGGGCGGAGGCTGTGGCTGGGAGCTTCGAGCAGACGGCTGTTTTGGGCGATCTGCTGCAAAGCTAGAGCGCTTTGGTAAGAAGTGCTACATAGCCTGCGATGTCTTCTGAACCTCAGCGAATCTATCCGCGAAATCTTTGACGGATGATCCAAAGAGGCCAGCTGGGGAGATGGGTGCGTTGAGGAATGCGGAGCGCTCCGCGTCCGGCATCTCAGATAACATCAGCCATAGGTGTCTCTCAGCCACAGAGCTCGCCCAATTCTCACTGTCCGACGCCAGGATAGAGCAGCTGGCCTCCTCTACAGATGCAGCTATCTCGTCGTCGTTAATGGTGGAAGCGGACGGCGGCCGTTGTCCGTCGTGAGCGACTCGAGTGAAGCTGGTGAAGCTCGCGGGCGAACCGGCGAGCTTTCACGGGCTGGAGAAGGCTCGGGGACCCAGCTGAGTACGGCGCTTTTTATAGCGAGGCACTATAGCGGGCGGAAGTGCAGACTCTGAGAAAAATGCCAGGCGAGTCCTCAGAGTCACCATGGCAATAGCTCGCAATGATGGCAGCCGCCGTCAGCGAGGGCGAGAGCTGCATGATCCTTACCCAGGCAGGAAACGCAGATGAAATGGCGGTCCCCGTCGCTGAGTGCGGCTCGGCATGAGAGGGTGCAGGTACGGCGACTGAAGGCGGCGAGGTGAAGGCCAGCGGCTTCAGATGCAACGGCTCGTCCCGCAGAAGGCTTTTCTCAGACGGCGCGGCTTCTAGACTCCGGATCCAGCGATGCGTGAGCTTCGCTGAAGAGATGAAAAATCTGATTATATCAGCCCATCGAGGTGTATTTATAGGCCCAGGCCACGCCCGTTTCGGCGGGACGTGACGTAGTGGGCGCGAAGCGCCCCCATTGGATCTGACGTCACCAAGGGCCTCTCTCGATAGGCTGCTGCAGTTGCCGCAGGACAGCCAATAGGCACGCGAGCCGTCTTGCCTATGTCTGCATCAGAGTTTCCGCTAGAAAAAAATGGTGCCGGTCAAAGTGACCGGCAGAGGTTTGATTATACGGACATTTTGATGATATGCCGGTCAAATATCGCCTCTTAATTAGTCAAGTTGAGGAAAACTGGAGGCAGGCTATATAACTTAAAAAATGACATAATCAGGCCTTATAGAATGCAACATGTTATTATTAGCCTAACTTTCAAATAGACGGAAAAAAACATGAACGTCTGATTGGCGTCAATCAACACCAATTGTTTTTTACTATGGTTTCACACACATTCACTTTTTTAAACATTGAGGCACATGTACCTAACACAAATAAATAAAAAATCTCCAGCTAACTCATTCATTTAGTTCGCTATTAAATAAGAGATCTAGCGCTAAAATCAGTTGTTTTTTTAAATCAAGCTGAGCGCTCGTGTCCGCCGTTGGGCGCAGAGATATCACGCAACACCTGAAATAAAGCTTGCCACAAAGAACCGGCGAAAGTAATGATTATGCATGAAACATTTAAATTGCTGATAAATTGATAAAGTTGACGATGCAGACTCCACATCTTCTTCGCAGTAGTGAACGCGCCTATAGAGAGAGAAATGCACACTTCATATGAATAAATTCTTATTTATTAATCCAGGCAAATTTGTTGATGAAACATTGATTAAAATGAATATACAATTTATACAAAACGAAATAAACTTTAAAGAAAGGCTTTCTACAAAACAAAACTAAATAACTGGTCAAAATCATGTCTGACCAATTCCAAATGTTTTCCGATATATAGGCCTATTGGTCATCTTATGATCCTATCTTACTCATCTCATGCGGTTCCCTTTTCATATAGCCTAATCAACATAGATGAAATAAAAAAATAATAACATTATATTTTTTATAAATATGAAACTTATATTTATTTATTTTTACTTATAATAAGCGTCACACCGCTCTGCTTTGCTCACATGCTCTGGGGTGTAGCCTAATGCATGTGTGCGTGCATGTGGTGGAGGGGTGCGATTTTCGAATAATAATCAACCCAGCGATCTTCGAATATTATTTTTGCTTGAAAATTTCGTTTTGTATAAATTGTATATTAATTTTAATCAATGTTTCATCAACAAATTTGACTGGATTAATAAATAAGAAGCAAATATAGTGGACAATATAGGCTAATAGGCTAATCAGGACACTGAGGGGTCGGCGCGTGCACACTTCTCTCTATAGGCGCGTTCACTACTGCGAAGATGGCGAGTCTGCATCGTCAACTTTATCAATTTATCAACTTTATCAATAATATCAATGGACCTGGCCATATTTGAAACGTCTCACTCAATCGTTTGTTGTTAAGGTCTATATTACAGCGGCGTGCGCTTTATTTGAAATGCAGCATGCGATGTTGTTTAATAACTTTCTAACGGTAGAGCCTGTTCCTATAACATAGCCAAAGGTCGGTGTATTTTTGCTTTATACATTTTAGGCTTATTCTCAAATTCATATTGTGTTAGGGGGGCGGGATTATTACGCAATTTTAATCGGACAATTTGACCGGAGAGATTTAATTTTGCCGGACATTTCATTTTTTTCCCGGCCAATGTCCGGTAATTACCGGACAACGGAAACCCTGGTCTGCATGCTGCCACAACACGTTTTACATTAAAGGTTCTCTAAGCGATGTCGAGTGACGTCACTTCTTGTTGACGTTTAAAGTATTGTCAAACAAAACAGAGGCTAGCTAGACCCTCCCTCCTCCTCATCCGCGCACTAACCCCCCAAACCCCGCCCCCAAGTCCTTCTTGTCGGTGATTGGCTGGAACTGTTTGTCATGTTTCGTGGAGCGGGTTAGCCCAGTTTGTTTTTGTTGCTGTGTGTGGAGCCTGGGCTGTCTACAGAGATCGCGTTTCTTTACAGTGTGTACAGGGGACAGGCAGCCAGCGGATAGTGAGGAGATGTTTGCTGTATGTGACAAAAAATGTTTTGGCCTAAAAAACGCGTGACATCGCTTAGAGCACCTTTAATTCAAAATTATAATTTTTGGCTTCAATATCTTGTGGAAAAGAGGTTTTCCCCTAGCGTAAGATATTACGCAGTGCGAGAGAACCTCTCGTAAGAGAACTGTAAAATTCATCAATTGTGCATATGGACTGTATGTAGTGTATTTGTGCACAAGCCACAAACTCCTGTACACTCCACTGCACACTGAACAAGCAAGACACAAGAGTAGTTTGCATTATGACGCATTTCTAGCTAAACATTTGATGTATGCATATAGTTATTATACAATAACACATTTATTTGAAGAGTTGTAGTCTTAGATGAAGTGTTTGCTTTTGCAAAAGATGTGGCATTTTGCATGCTATGTGGTTGTGTGGTCTTCCAGGAAATGGAGCTAGTTTCAGAAATTGCATGTAAGCAATTTGAAAAAAAAAAACTAAGTGTGTAGTTCAGCATTTTGTGCACACATGCACCATGAATAATCAGAAATCATGAACAGCCATGAAGCTTATTCATTTGACAAGCTTTTCCCATTGCACTCCATATATAGTTGTATTGGTTTGTTTCAGTGTCTGTAACCCAGAATCTTTGTGCACAGTTGTAAAATACTGAAAGGCTACTAGCCATGTAAATGAAAAGCAAGACAAATCAACATTTTACAGCTACCTTTATTTATATAAAAATACAAAACTTAAAAAAAAAAAGTTTCCATAGGAAAGCAATATAAATGCAATCCCATCTCTTTCGTATCCGCTTCAAATGCATCAGTGGCATACAATTCAGATCAATAATACATATTTCAGGTCAATAATCGTAATGTTAAGTTACTAATCAAGTAAAAATAAAGAAATGGTCACTGAGGAGGAAATCTGTGCGTGTCTTTATGGAGGGCGAGATCGAAAAGCAGCCATTTCATGAAATGTTCTCCCAACAAGCTCTTAACGCTCCTCCATGGAAAGTAGCATGTGTAAGAGGGTGAATCAGTTCAGGAATAGACCTTCCTCCAAGAAAGAATAACAGAAACAATTAAACCTCCCTTGTATCCTCCACCCAAGTATCTGGCCTCAAATTACAAGTATATATGTAAAGTATATATATATATATATATATATATATATATATATATATATATATATATATATATATATATATATATATATATATATATATATATAAAAAAAAACAAGTAGAAAAAAACTAAATTAAGAAACAGCCACAGGACTGTCAGACAAAATTGTGCGTCTTTCAGGTCTGCAACTTTTACAAACAAGAGGCAAAAGAGCTGCATTTAGAATAGTTAATTAAACTTATGTTGTAACTTAAAAGCACAAATTTGGAAATGGACCTCAAGACAGTGTTGTAAAATGCATGTCTGAATGAGAGCTGGCTCAAGCTGTGGTGGTCAGAGAGTCTCACAGCACGTGAGTAGGGCTTGGCTTGGCTGGCACGTCCAGGGTGCTCTCGCGCCCGCAGTGCGATGGCATGTTTCCAGAGCTTTGCTCCTCAGCAGGAAGTGGAATCCCCTGGTCACGGATCTGCTGCATGCACTGCCTACAATGAAAGATCAGTCAGTCAAAAACAGCCTTTTCCATTAACGATTCTTTTAGTACAATAATCTGTAACACTACAATAAGGTGCATTAGTTTACATTAGTCAATGTATGAACTAACAAAGATTACAATAAGGTGCATTAGTTTACATTAGTCAATGTATGAACTAACAAAGATTAAGAAATACTGTAACAATGTCATTGTTAATGTTAGTTAATAAAAAATCCAGCTGTTCATTGTTTGTTCATGTTAGTTCACAGTGCATTAACTAATGTTAACAAATATAACCTTTGATTTTATTAATGTATTAGTAAATGTTCAAATTAGTATATTATATCAACTAAGATTAATAAATTCTGTAGAGGTATTGTTCATTCTTAGTTCATGTTAACCAAGTTAGTTAACTGAACCTTATTGTAAAGCGTTACACAATAATGATAATTTTTGTTTGGATAGAGGTATTATTTTTAGATATTAAATAAAAATATGTGTTATTTTAAACTAAATATTTAAGAAATTCAGTGTTATTTTAGATCCTACTGAACATTTTAATAAGGTGTTTGGTCTACATCAAACGAAAGAACTTAAAAGAACAGTTAACATCATGAAAATGACTTCCCAAGCCCAACTTACCAGGCTGTTCGGGACATGATGTAATAAATATCGGGTTTCTGGAAGCCATTGAAGGTGGAGGATGCGGCTACAGTGTAGGCACCCATGTTCTCGAACAGCAGCCAGTCGCCCACCTGCATGTCCGGCAGGCTGCACTGCTCCACAATGCGGTCGAGCCCATCACAGGTGGGTCCCCAAATACTGCATGGGTACATGCGCTCATCAGGCTTGGGTTTCTACAACAGAGTACGGGTTACGGGTTAGTTTTAGAGAATAAAAAACCATCATCGAACTAAAAAAAAATCTGATGGACTAAAACTCATTTCCACACCTTGTGCAGAGTGGGCAAGACATGCGCATGGTCGTACAGAATGCAGTTGAAGGAACCATAAACGCCATCATTCACGTAGTACATCAAGGTTCGGTCATTGGTCCCATCCTCTTCTTCTGAAGTGGGGAAAAAAATTAAACCAAGTCAGTCATCACATTTATTCATATGGCGCTCCAATGAGGATTCAATTCAGGTCAATAATAGTGTCAATACTGCAAAGTTAAAAAATTACACAAAAAGTTCAATTCAGCTAAAAGCAGCTCTATAGAAGACGAGTGTCATTATTCAGCTCAAGTCAGTTCAATGTTGATTAAATTCAGTTCAATAACAGTGACGATGCTGCAAATTAGAGTCATAACCCATCTCAGTTCAGTTCAAATTTTCTTATCCGATAGTGTCAGTGCAGTTAAATCGATATTGCTGAATATTAAGAGCATATTAGAAACAAACATGGTTTTGGATGTTAGCTTTTACCGTCAGAGGCTGATTGCTCCTTCATGATGACCTTTTTGGCAATGATGTTGACCGCCAGTGTGTATGCAGACGCCACGTAAAAGCGGCCAGGTTCAGAAATGATCCTCACGCCGGAGTCAGCAGGGAAGTATTTATCCAGTGCAGGGTTAATCACAGCAGCGATCTGCAAAGCAAAAAAAAAAAAAAAGTTTATCATCTAAACGTCTTTGATCACCCAAAGTGAAGATGGTGATTAATTTTTTTTTTTTTTTTTTTAAATACCTCTTCAAATTTCAGTTTGGTGTCATCTGAGCCTGGAAAGCCTCCACCAATATCAATCAGGGTCATGTTATATCCCAGCTCCGCCTGGTGGACAATGCATTTTTCAGATTAATTATACACTATCGCAGAAATGAGGGCGTTTTTTGAATTTCTACAGTAAAAGGCCACTCACCCCCATGTCAAACACACAGCGTGCATCTGAGATGGCCTGCCTGTATGTCTGCGGATCAGTGCATCCGCTGCCCACATGGAAACTGACTCCGATCACATCCAGCCCAAGCTCCTTCGCCCTCTCCAGCAACAGCCGGCTGCTCTTTAACGTGGCACCAAACTTCACACTTAATCTGCACACGGCCTTGGAGTCGTCAGTGGCGATACGGAGAACCAGTCTGCAGACACAGAGAATGGGTTTAATGGTCATGAACACCTTGTCACAATCTTCCATTTCTTTTATTAGTCTGTAGTGGTCAACCAATATTTTGGGAGGTTTTTTTACATTATCGACATTATAAGTGTCATGAGTGGGACTTTCATTTTTGATTGAGAACACCTGAGCACAGGCTTAGTCTATTTAACAGTTCATTTTTTAAGTTTAACAGATTTGTTATATAAAAAATGTTTTCCAAGTTTCACATTTTTCTAAATATTTGTAAATTGCATGTAAAATATAATTGCAGTAATTGTTATGCTTGTTTACTATCTATACATATAAAAGTCTGATTTATATTTATATCAGTTATCAGCCACCCTGCTCTCTAAGATATCAGCAATCAGGAAAATCCATATCGGTCGACCACTATTAATTTGTGTACTGAAAGTGAGAAATGGTTTTCTAGCGACGTTACTCACTTGGCACTATCATGGCATCGTGCAACCTTCATGAGCTCCACGTCGCTGTCAAACGTCATCATCTGCACGCCGTGAGCGGAGGCGTATTTGATCTGAGACACCTGCTTGCAGGGGTTAGCATAGATGATCCTGCTGGAGTCCACACCCACAGACTGCACGAGCTGGATCTCCGTCTAGCAGAGGATTGAAAGTCAGGTTAATACAGGATTAAAGCTGCTAAACATACTTAGTTTTTGCTGCTGAGGTTATTGAGACACATGGAGAAGTCACATTTGCGATTTAAAGGACTTGAATGAAGGATCTTCCATACCTTGCTCGCACAGTCGAATCCCGCTCCCAGAGACGCCAGTGTCGAGACAACAGCCCTGCTGTCGTTGCACTTCACTGCGTAGAACGGAGTGATTCGGGGTAAAACACGCAACCAACGGAGGTGCTTCTTCAGGACGTCACCCAGGTCAGCCACGTAGAAGGCATCTTTGTCATCCTAAAGGAAGAGAAGAGATGTGATCAGAACTCTTGACTGTATATGCAGCCCCATTTAGGAACAAATGGAAGTATATCAAGATTAATTATAGTGCACGAATCTCATGAAAACGTGACCGTGTCACATTTCATCACAAAAACCTTGTGCATAAACAAAAGGAGGCATATTTTTATATTAACATTTATTATTTTTTACAGCAATTAAAGCAAGACACCACAGGTGAATAGGGTTAAAAAAAAAACGACATCATACCTCCCAGCTGACTGATTATATTAACTTTAGATAAAGCCAGATTCAAAATTCTTGTTTTATTTTGTTGACATATTAAAGTTCTCATCACTCCATAAATCAGACAACACTGTCAACAACCAGAAAAAAAAAAAAAAAAACACACCACCTTTTAGAAATAAAATGTTGTATAAAATCAGGCAAAATATATATGGTGGT
Source organism: Rhinichthys klamathensis goyatoka (assembly GCF_029890125.1). NCBI lineage: Eukaryota > Metazoa > Chordata > Actinopteri > Cypriniformes > Leuciscidae > Rhinichthys > Rhinichthys klamathensis. The sequence continues at coordinate 1,719,129 of NW_026606660.1, read as the reverse complement.
AAAAAACTCTGTAAAAACCTTCATAATAATAATAATAATAAATATATATATATATTTATTCAGACAAGTAAAAAAAAAAGAAAAAAAGAAGCCAAATAGCCCCAAATCTCAAAATTGCCGAAAACACCATTCCTTGCCTTAGGCGGACAAGTAGGAATGCAGGTATAAAAGAAAGGGTTAACTCACCGATAAGGATGACTCGTTGATCTTCTGTTCCACGATATCCCGTGCACAGAATCCCTCCTCCAGGAAGGTGAAGTCTGAGTCTGATCCAGTCAGTGTGGTCATCGTGTTTGTTCAAGAATTGATTGCAAAAGAAACTGTAAAAGAAAATGACAGGGGTGTTATAAAAGTGACCTCTAAGATAACAGACTTTACTCGGACAGATAGTCTTTCCTTGAATTCAACAGCCACAGTGTCCTCAAACAAGCACCTTATCTTTGCTACAATGACTCTGTACAGGACGACTATCACAGCTACTGTGCGGTTACAGTCTCAATTTAAACTATTTTAATATAAAGGAGATACCACTACAGTTATCATTAAGTTTTTATTTGTAAATTCCCCATTGTCGTTTTAAATTTAAAGTCTCAGTAATTTTATGGTGTCCTTTTTATTTATTTACAAAATGTTTATATACTTTTTTAATAGAGTTTTATTTCTGTTTTAGTTATTTTAGCACATAAGGAAAACTAAATGAAAATGAGGAATGTTTCCTTGGCAATTAGCATTCATTTTATTCTCAGAAATTCATAAACTAACAATTGCGAGTTATAAAGTCCATTTATGAGGGAAAAAAAGGCACTTTTTTCTCAGAATTGCGAGTTTAAATCTCTCAGCAACTCATGTTACCCCCATTAACAGGGTTTCATAGCTTCATAGCATATAGATTTCACTAAAAAAAATATCTCTGCGCTTCTCTCAATATCTACTTAATGATTTCATTATAGCACTAAACATTACAAACATATTCACATTCAAAAATTGTCCAAGATTTAAGATCCTATTAATTTCCTATTTTTTAGGTCACTTATAATGGCTTACCAGATGAATGGAAGAGATGGAATTATAATATGCTAACAGACGTCAGACAGCCAGGGAGGTTCACCAGTGAAGTTGAATCCTTTCAGATAAACCTCAAGGCCAGGGCCAGTGTGTACTTCTCTCAAGCAAGAATTCTGAAATTGATTAAAATGACAAGAAAAATTATTACGTCGTACTCTTTACAGTCTATTAAAGTCTAAAGAGAATGTAATAAATCAGTCCAATATACGAAGTTTCTGGTAAGTCACATTGCGTGTGAAACTTTCATTGCATTTATTAAAGTTACAACACGAAATGTGTCGTTTATCGTAACAGACAGACCATATCGTGTAAGATTAGGAAGTTGTTTCTCAACGGAACTGGAACCCGCACACATTTTTGGACACGACGCCGGGCACTTACGTAAAGACAGAGAGTAACATTAGTCCCTCCCCTTTGAAGACCGCGACTACACCAGTTACCCAATAAGGAAACGCTCTGTTTGCACAAACTATAACAGGCATTCCAGTCAGCCAATCACTGATCAACTCCAGCCGGCTTCCGATTTCAGCTCAGCCAATAGAATGCAGTCATTCAGGCTAGTCAGGCTTAGGCTTTGCAGCGTGTTAGACTCCTGACTGACTTCATTCATTGATCTTGAGAATAACCGTTAACCAAATAATCAAGATATACAAGTTACTTCGCGCTTGTCAACACAGCTGGTTCCGACAAAAAAGATATTAGTTATAACATTTATAAAAGCCGAAGTTAAAATTGCGCAAGAAAGCGTGACACACACCGGCCACGTTGACTCACAGTCTCACACCACAGAAGGCCATTATGTCATACGCCACAACTACACAAGCCACGATCTTTAAAAGTCAGAAAAACACTTTTAGCGATGTAACTAGCGGCTAGTTTTTTTAATTTATGATTATACTGTACCATACTGAAAGTGTAACGTTATCCTAACATAACGGCTATATAATGATGCTAAATTTCACTCAATAATATCATATAACTCACCTTAAAACGCATTTACAAAGAGTGTTCCCATTAGATCAGACAGTTGAAAATTAATAACGTTGTTCTCCTCGCGCAAAAACGGCTATGGTGATAATCAACTGGCGAACTGTCGGAGTAAAAGCCGGGGCTCGCTCGCAGCCCTATATATAGTGACGTGGTTTCCAAGGTGACGCACTAGCTGAAACCGGCTTCCTCCGAAAGAGCGAACCGGTTTGGTCTTGTTAGCAGCTTGAAGAAGCGCGAGCGAGTGAGTGATAATGGAGGATAAAGAACTAGAACTAGAAGTGACATACTTCCCGCTTCCCAATCAAACAAAGGTACTTACTCATTTGGTAAATAAATTAATAAATATTATACTAAAACCTGTTAATGATACAGAATCCCCTAAAATGAACAACTTGCTAATTTTTTTCAAAAAAGGTTTTGTAGTTTACAAAAAACTCCCAACTGAACTTTGTTGCTAATTGGAAAAGTTTATAGTTTTAGGGAAGTTTGATATACACACACTTACATTTTAGTATACTTTCTATGAGCATAGAAAAGTTTGAATTGTACAATAAGATTGATCTATGCATATCAGTGTTGTCATTGATATAGTAAAACTTCTACAGATTTTCTGTAATTGATATGAAGATGGAAGTAAAATGCAAGTGTTATAAATATGAAATATTAGATTAAAGACAAACAAAAGTACGCACTAAAACTTTAAATATAATGGTAAAAGCTAATTCAAAATGTTAAAATAATACTCAAATAGCACTATATTTTCTCTCTCTCTCTTAAACTATTTGGCTTAAGTCATTTTGGATAAATCCCTCTGTTAACTGTATATAATGAAAATATAGAATAGAATAGGTCTTTATTGTCATTAAAACAACGTAAGATTGTTTAGCAGAGCTCTCACAAAGATTGGTAAAAATAGAAAAAGCGTAAATTTAAGACAGTGGTAAAATAAACAATAGTTTTTGTGCAAAAAAACATCATAGTGCTGTAACAATATATAGTATAGATGTTATAAATATGACAATATATGTAGATATACTTATCCATATGATATATAGACATAACACACATATATATACACATACACACATTATATAGCTATACATACACACACATATAGATGTCAACATAAAAAATATTACTTATATGGAGTAGTACAGTGTATGTGTGTTGGCTGAGGAAGGGTGTTGTACTTCCAGTTCGTGAGACAGGTTTATTGCACCCCAGTGTTTGGAAGTGAAAGGAGGGGAGGAAGATATATTAGGGGAAAACAGTTATACAGCTACATTTGCATTTCATTAGTAACACTTGTATTTAGATCGGGCCAGTGTGGATGAAGATGTCATGTGGAGGAGAGTTTCTGTGCCTTTGTAACTTTGTTCCTTTCTCGTAACCAAAGCAATCTGGTTCCAGTTAAACCTCACTTTCATGACAGCAGCTTTCAGTCCACATGCTGCAAGACCTTGCTGAAGATGCCAAAATGGATGTTTCCTCATCTTTTGCACAAACGCCCCCTTCCGTGTTTTATCTTTGTTCTGCAGACTTTGTTGTCATCCTGCCAGATGTTAGAAATTAGCAGTGGACACTAAATATATCAATCCTAAAACTCCCCATAATCAAAGGAGTAGACTAATCATGGCTATATCCTGTGCACCTGGGCACTGCGCAAACAACGTTTTCCTTCTTCTTTTTGAAATACACTATACTTAAGAAGAAAATTAGATCCATTGAGGCTCAGGAGCATCTTAACATAGATTTAACTGCCTCAAAAGCGCAGTATTTCATACTGTATTCACCATATAGGCCCTTGTAGGTAGTTGTCAAATCAGTTGGCATTACATTAAATGATTTTATCTTAACAGCCGGATATCAGACTGCTGTTATCTTTGAATCCGTCTTTCAATTGTCTTCAAACCAACGGAGTTATCTTGCATATCATCGCAGTTATTACCATGTTTTCAAAAAACTTTTGATTATTGATGTATTATTGAATTACTGGCAGTCACCTCTAATCAATCAATTAATAATAAAAAATACACATATTATTTTGCGAATTCATACAGAATTGTGCTTAAAGGTATTCACAAATGCTTCAAAAATAATCACTATACTGGAAAAAGCCATAAGCCTCTGTATTTCACATCCTTGATGTGGCTTTTGCCCTGCTCCCTTTAACTCTATGATCCATGAAGACCACATTGCTGTGGTCAGGAGTACATTTTCCAGATCCAAATGAGCCCAGACCTTTTGTAATTCATCGTCTTGCCGCCAGTCAGTGTGTTTCCAGAATCCACACAGAACCATTAGAGGTCAAGAGCATGAGGTCATTGTTTATTACTGTCCTCGAACACCACAAACCACATCACTTTCTCGTGAACGCAATAATATTTAATGCGTAAGAAGGTTCCTATGTCAGTTTTTCCCACTCCCATAAGGCTCCAGACAACACTTTTCATGTGGCAACATTTTCCACCCTTATCAAGATGTTGAGATCTAAATAGGTTTTCTTAATCTGTCAATCATGCATTTTCCCTGGAAGTTACTACAGAGACATCATGGAAAGAATAAGGAGATTTCTCTCGTTCTTTTCCTCTCTATGTAGCTACATGGCCTTAGTGGACATTTTAAGGATTCATTTTGGATTTACTGTGTGTGCAGTTGATAATTATGGAAATATACTGATGTTTACAGCTGTGTGTTGATTTGGAGAGAGACAAAACGGCACATGCACAATATCATAGTTTCAGTAATATGATATACACGACACACGGGCTGTTCTGTGTACAGTATACACAGTCTTGAACTAAGAACCTCAATACCTCTATTTCTAGCAACACGGATATTTTGAGTCTAAGCAGTTTGAAGGGTATGCCTTATTATTTAATCAAACCCAAACACTTGACATAAACACTGAGAACATGCTAGGTAAATAATTGAGTAGTTTTTGTTTCACTTATCAAAATAATCACAGATAGAAATATCCCAAGAGAGCTCAGACAAAAAAACGAAACAATTACAGTATGAGGTACTAAGATGTTTCATCCACATATTTGAATGCAAGTTTTAGGATATCGCATATAAAAAATTGCTGGATGGAAACGCCAAGATGCGCTCAAAATCGTAAAATGTGCATATAAAATGCATACGCTCAGTTGAGGATATTTTTAATATGATAAGAAGATGTGCATAACTTACGATTTCTGCATTTACCAAATAAATTCTTGGTTGTACAACAAAAAACTTGCGTGACTTAGAAGATTATATGATTGAATCTCAAATGTTGTTTTAGTCATTCTGAAATGCCTGAGTGATTTGATATAAGTAATTTGTTATTACATCATTTCCTTAATTTATTACGTAAAAAAGTCACAGGCTTGGTCGCAGTGACTTTTTATCTTATCATTGATACGTATATTGCACAAAGTTTCCAGGAAGTCAATATTTTGTTCTCTTGATCACATGAGGTGGAAATGGTGCTTTATTCCTAAATGTTTATTTCAGAGCATTAGAAGGAAACAGACGAGCTTTTGTGCCCCTAAAGGTACTATTTTTGTACATTTTCTCTGAGAGTGTATAATGTATAATGACAGTGATTAGAGGAAGGATGTTTCTATGTCACATGTAAGCCTGCTGTATTTACCAGGACTGACCAGGTGACTATTTCAGGGGCAGCATCTGTGATGGAAACAGATCTAAGAGCATTAAGACACTTTATGTGTGTCACAAACACAAGTCACACACACACACACACGCACGCACGCACACACACACACACACACACACACACACGCACGCACGCACACACACACGTACGCACACACACACACACACACACACACACACACACACACACACACACACACACACACACACACACACACACACACACACACACACACACACACACACACACACACACACACACACTCTCTCTCTCTCTCTGAACACAGCTGATCCAGGAGAAGGGTTATTATCGTTTACTAAAACTAAAACCAATAAAAACATATCTGTTCATTAAAATAAAGCTAAAATAAAATACAATAAAATAAAACCATTCACTCGTAAAACCAATAAATAAACTAGACAGAAGTGACAGAACCCTGATAGTTTTACCTTGATTTCTCGGTCTCAATATTTAAGTCCTTAGTTTCCTCAGTTCTGTGTTCCTTGTCGTTAACGCTTTGTTGTGAGCTACCCTGGTTAACTATTTAACTGGTTAACCCCGTTTTCTATTTTTGTATTGTTATCAAAGATTGTTTTAGTTTTATTCCTTGTGATTGTGCACTTCATTGCAGCAACACATAACAAAATATTACCTGTTTTATTTATGTATGACTGACAAATATGCATCACATTGAGTTTATATTAAAACTGGGTTATCCAAACAGATGTATATTTTATGTGCAATCCGAATACATAAACCTAAATTTAGGCCTAAATATTTTTTGGAGCATACTCTTATACTGTAGCCTCATTCAGTTTGTTGTATACAGACATGAATGATCCTTCAAATCTGGCATTACATTGTGTTGAGTTTTGGTTGAAGGAAATGTTTGTAAACTTAATGGACAACGTACTATTTAATTTCAGTTTTTTTATCTGCATATTTTTAAATTCTTATGTATTTTTCAAGCTTTTAATGTTGTTTATATGTCTATGTGTTGTTTTTAATGTGCTTTAAGACAAACCATGTGTAAGTTCATAAGTCGACAGCATTGCTGAGTATTTTCTCCTTAAAACTGCAGTGAACCAAAGACAGTCTCAAAAACACGTTTTGAAATCGCTGGTGTTTCTGACGTCACAAACTACCTTTTAACCAATCAGATCAACGTGTGATCGCCAACGAGTGGATCTCTGAGCTGAGTGAGTGAGTGGAGGCGGGGCTCATTTGCATATTCATAGAGCCACGTATACTAAATGAGGCAAGGCTGTTGAGTTACATTCAAGCTATTTTAAGGCATGCAGAATTGTTTTTCAAGGAAACATTTTTTAAAATATGGATTTTTAGTGATCAAAGATGAGTTTTAAGGGATACAATTATTGACTACAGGGGGACTTTAAGGGGCAATACAGGTGTAGTGTCAGCACAGGTCATGTTGTAGTTTAGACGGCAGTCTTTTAATCCTCACACAGGATGTGTAAACATGGGTAAAGAGATTCTTTCCTCTTTAAGCAAGTAGAGTCTGGATTAAAGTTGTTCTTGATCCTGTCACATCTCACTCACATACACTGTCTCTCATCATTGTGTGCGCTACTCCCTTTATATTGTACTTCAGGTCTTTGCTGGATTGTTGTGTTGCGTTTATGTCATAGACCTGTCTCAATTCTTGTCTGGGTGTTATTGTCTAGAGTTCTGTTTGGTTAATGGTAACCTTGCAGTTCTTGCTTTGGTTTATTTTTAGTTAGTTACTTTAGATTTTCCTTTCATTTATTATTTAGCCTGGGTTTACACTGCTTTAAACCTATATTTCTCTTGCCATAGTCTTGTTCTTTTTTAGTTATTTGTTTCGCTTTTCCTTAGATTTTATAGGTTTAGTTTATCAGTTACTTTATTCTAGTTTTTTGCTCTGCCTTGTGCTTATTTGATGTTTGAGTGTTTTGATTTGTTCTTGTTGTGTCTTGTTTCTCCATTTTACATAGCATACTTCCCTACTATTTAGTAGGGCGAAAAACAGTATGTGACAAAAGAAGTGTGTCCGAATTCACAGAACTCATAAAAGAGTAGGTGAAAAGGACCCGGATGACCTACTTCTTCCGGTGAGATCCTGAAGTGTGCATACGATGGACACTTTACTATCCCATGAGGCCATTGGAGAAAGATTTATGAATGGCAATGACGAGACTCAACTGACACTGGTAGGTCATATGATAATGACAACGTGGCGAATGTAGTATGTCTGGATTACATTCATACTACACACACTCATACTATACTCACCTAAAGGATTATTAGGAACACCATACTAATACTGTGTTTGACCCCCTTTCGCCTTCAGAACTGCCTTAATTCTACGTGGCATTGATTCAACAAGGTGCTGAAAGCATTCTTTAGAAATGTTGGCCCATATTGATAGGATAGCATCTTGCAGTTGATGGAGATTTGTGGGATGCACATCTAGAGCACGAAGCTCCCGTTCCAGCACATCCCAAAGATGCTCTATTGGGTTGAGATCTGGTGACTGTGGGGGCCATTTTAGTACAGTGCACTCATTGTCATGTTCAAGAAACCAATTTGAAATGATTCGAGCTTTGTGACATGGTGCATTATCCTGCTGGAAGTAGCCATCAGAGGATGGGTACATGGTGGCCATAAAGGGATGGACATGGTCAGAAACAATGCTCAGGTAGGCCGTGGCATTTAAACGATGCCCAATTGGCACTAAGGGGCCTAAAGTGTGCCAAGAAAACATCCCCCACACCATTACACCACCACCACCAGCCTGCACAGTGGTAACAAGGCATGATGGATCCATGTTCTCATTCTGTTTACGCCAAATTATGACTCTACCATCTGAATGTCTCAAAAGAAATCGAGACTCATCAGACCTCATTTTCCAGTCTTCAACTGTCCAATTTTGGTGAACTCTTGCAAATTGTAGCCTCTTTTTCCTATTTGTAGTGGAGATGAGTGGTAGCCGGTGGGGTCTTCTGCTGTTGTAGCCCATCCGCCTCAAGGTTGTGCGTGTATTGGCTTCACAAATGCTTTGCTGCATACCTCGGTTGTAACGAGTGGTTATTTCAGTCAAAGTTGCTCTTCTATCAGCTTGAATCAGTCGGCCCATTCTCCTCTGACCTCTAGCATCAACAAGGCATTTTCGCCCACAGGACTGCCGCATACTGGATGTTTTTCCCTTTTCACACCACTCTTTGTAAACCCTAGAAATGGTTGTGCGTGAAAATCCCAGTAACTGAGCAGATTGTGAAATACTCAGACCGGCCCGTCTGGCACCAACAACCATGCCACACTCAAAATTGCTTAAATCACCTTTCTTTCCCATTCTGACATTCAGTTTGGAGTTCAGGAGATTGTCTTGACCAGGACCACACCCCTAAATGCATTGAAGCAACTGCCATGTGATTGGTTGATTAGATAATTGCATTAATGAGAAATTGAACAGGTGTTCCTAATAATCCTTTAGGTGAGTGTATATAGAACATACTTTTTTAGTGGTTGTTAAGTAATTACTTCACGCCCGAGCTTCGTTTACAGTCTGAGGGAGACGCACGCTGTAAACAAAACAATCTTCGCAAACATGTCTAAGGATTTTGACACAGAGGAAGGCTTGCATTTTTTTGCCCAGCCATATTTATTTGAACCCGAATACACGGACACACCAGATACACGTCAGCAGCGTCTTACGTCAGCAGCGTCACTGAACGTGGATCCACAACAGAACCGGAAGACAATACAATGCTCAATAAAGTCGTAGTTTTTGTTATTTTTGGACCAAAATGTATTTTCGATGCTTCAAAACATTCTAACTAACCCACTGATGTCACATGGACTACTTTGATGATGTCTTTATTTCCTTTCTGGACAAGGACAGTATACCGTACATACATTTTCAATGGAGGGACAGAAAGCTCTCGGACTAAATCTAAAATATCTTAAACTGTGTTCTGAAGATGAACGGAGGTCTTATGGGCTTGGAACGACACGAGGGTGAGTCATTAATGACATAATTTTCATTTTTGGGTGAACTAACCCTTTAATATATCAGTACCACGATTAGTTTTATCAGTATGTAACCATTGTATATCGACATAAAATATTACTTAAAAATCACCTACATAAATTATAGCTGCGTATTTATACTCGAGAATGCTTTGACGCTCTACCAGAGCATGATCCCTAAGGCAACGTCTGGCAATTCCACCAAGTGGTTAAAACGAATAATTTATTATAATATAATTTGATAAATAAAATAAAAACCATTTGGTGAATTGCAGAATTACAGGAAGGTATTCACACAATTTCACCTGTAATAAGTCAGTCTAGTCACTAGGAACCTACCACAAGCAAAAAACCTTTAGGGGAAATACAGTAGGCCTAATGTTTTTATAAAAAAAATAATTGTGTACTGTGCATACAGGGAGCTATTGGCACAATTTCACCTGTTGTAAGTCAGTCTGGTTAATAGGAACTACAACCTTTGAAACATGATAAAAGAAAAGAAAACTTTTATTATATTACAGAAATTTCCTAAAAAATAATTGTTTACTGTAAATACATGAAGGGAGGTATTGGAAAAAAGTCACCTGTAGTAAGTCAGTCTACTACCAATACAATCAAGCTTTGGATTTTGAACATGTCTGTTTTTGAATGTTAAAAGTAATTTTAATTAATTCAAATTACACGTTTTAACAACTTGGAGGAATTGGCAGACGTTCCCTTATTATGCGCTGTGGTAGCACATCTGAAGACTAAAAATGTATTGTTTAATGCTATTTTTTAGTATTATTTTTCTTTATTCATTTTCATAATAATTTCATAATGTATTTTGTGAAGTCAGAGTATGTTGTACACGTGCTGAGCAGAGACACAGGGAGGAGAGCTGGGAGAGTTATATTTTGCTTAGAGGTATGTGTGCGATGTAACATGTTCACTGAGAAGAGATGTTCCGATGATGATGATACAGTGTGTACAGTTGGCATGTTCTTTACAAGGGAAGGAATGCAACACCACTAATGTATACACAGAGTGGATTGTACCATGTGTAAGCATGAGGTATACGTTCCATTTTAAACATAAGCCACATGTTTTGCTACCTTACAAGGACATTGTAAGTCCCTGAGTGATGTATATAAGCTCAATCTTACTGTACCACCTCAGAGAAACATAAAGGCATGATGGGGTGAGAGAAATCTAGAATGAAGACCACCTCTCATGTAGCCTTATTCTTCAATGCTTGTTTCTCTCATATGTCTGATACATGTATAACATAATAAATAAGAGATCTCTTGGCAAAATATCTGATGTAGCTTCCGTGATTCAACAATAATGGGGAAAAGCATGATTTTCAAATCTACAGCGTCAAAGCATTCTAGAGTAGCCTGACTTCGTCATACTCATATTCTAGAAAGAACATGAGTCTGAAACTGCTCCATTGGGCTGTGATTATGGGGCGTGTTTCAACCGAACCAGGAAAGAAATGCCTCTGCATTCAATTGGATAGACCTACAACCAATCAGAGCAACGGAGTAAATGACGCATGTTCTTCATTCATCTTTCCGACCTATGTTTCCAACCGAAAAAAAACAAAAAACAAAAGTTTCCGACCGACAAAAGCCTTGATCGCGGTTCTCTGTTCCTCTTTTAAAAGCAATGCGCTGTCGATATCTTCTATAACAGACGCGATGGCGGAATCTACACATGATGTTTCATAAACAAAGTTCGGGAGGAGTTCAAATAATCAATCCAATCAACTTGTCATCAAACAATACCATGTCTAACGTTACCCTATCAGCACAAGAGGAAGCATATTCACTCTGTCAACTCACCTAACACTCCTCGACAGTTTCAGCATCCCTCCACCACCCCGACTCCTCACTCTTGGCCTGTTCCTTCACAGCCAGTAACGGGGGAGTACTAGCTGGGTTCGGGCCGAATAGCGATCACGGAGCCCTCTCCTCGGACAGCACGTCATAATATACGCATTTATTCTATCTGACTTATTTGTAAGTGTGAACTCGTGAAATCTCAATTCTCCAGCGGCAGTTATCTTTGTTGTAAACAAATTCAACCCAAGCGCTCTTCGATGACGTGATGATTACGTAACTGCACATCATCTGTCAATCATCGTATAAAGCCCGCCCTGGCAATTTGATTGGCCCGACGATTTCTGAACCGGTCATAATTACTCCTCTATGGACCGAGTCCAGACCGAACTTCCCGACCAAAAAATGTTGTGGGCGGGGTTCGGGCTGGCATCCAGGCTAATTCTAGAGTATAAATATGCAGCTATAATGCACGTACGTGATTTTGAATGAATAAATGTCGATATACAATTGTTAGCTACATACTGTTAAAACTAATCATGGAGTTGATATATTTTTTAGACTGCTGACTCTATAGAACAGTGGCAAGGAAAACTTAACTGTATCGCGCTCCGAGAGCCCTCCAGTGGCCGGGAGCATTTCTGTTGTGTTGTGGCTTATTTCCGTTGTGTTGTACATTTTCCGTTGTGTTGTGGCTTATTTCCGTTGTGTTGTACATTTTCCGTTGTGTTGTACATTTTCCGTTGTGTTGTGGCTTATTTCCGTTGTGTTGTACATTTTCCTTTGTGTTGTACATTTTCCATTGTGTTGTACATTTTCCAATGTGTTGTACATTTTCCGTTGTGTTGTGGCTTATTTCCGTTGTGTTGTACATTTTCCTTTGTGTTGTACATTTTCCGTTGTGTTGTGGCTTATTTCCGTTGTGTTGTACATTTTCCGTTGTGTTGCGGCATAATTTCCGTTGTGTTGTACATTTTCCGTTGTGTTGTGGCTTATTTCCGTTGTGTTGTGGCTCATTTCCGTTGAGTTGTGGCTCATTTCCGTTGTGTTGTGGCTTATTTCCGTTGTGTTGTACATTTTACGTTGTGTTGTGGCTCATTTCCGTTGTGTTGTGGATTCATTTTGTTGTGTTGTGAACTTATGTTTGCTTTTTCAATTTTGTTGTGTTGTGCACTACTGGGCCACCGTAGTTATCACCTGTGTGCCTGCTTAAGGAATTATTAAACTTTGAGTTTTTTGGTCTTGAGCCGTCTGTCTTCGTCTTCCTTCCTAAACACGAGTGTGACAATAACGTTCTCAGATTTAAAGTTTTGGCAAGCTTCTCTCGGAGTTATGAACAAACGTTCTTCCAGTAACTTTAATAGAACGCCGTTCAAAGTTATCTGGAATATATTTTTTGGAATGTTTTAGTTGGATGTTTATCTAACATTTTTTTAAAGTTACTACTGCTTGATTTATAAAGAGAATTAAAGCGAAGAGAACATGGAGTCCCAAGACACATGCATAAGGAACACACACTGCAAGTTGTACATTAAACATACAGGCAAGCAGGTATAATACACTGACTTGAGCCTAATGCATTACACTAAGCAATCAGGACTTTGAACTTCCCCTTCTGTAACAGCATTTCACCTGATTCTGAGCTAAATTAGTAACCGCATTAAAGAGCCGGAATATTCCTTTCCCTTTCGTTGTCACTCCGAGTTACGTCGGATGACGACGAATGGGGTTTCGCTTAGAAAGCCTATCAACTTCGAGTCTTACAAAACGAGCCAATGGCAAAGAAATGCCATGGGTCTGCGGAATTTGCATGGCGCAACTCCGCCCCACCTCGTGGGTATAAAACGAGAACGCCGGCAATATGCAGATATGTTTTCGACTTCGGAGCCAAGAAGTTCTCTTCACTCCTGCAGCCTATTCTCTGACTATCTTCAAGAATCTTCTAGACGAGCAGCTTCCAGTCGGTCTTGGTGTGATGGCGAGTTCCAGCGAGTTTCACAATCCTGCCTGCTGAACTGAACAGCGTGTGTGTTTCTCCCTGGGCACTTCAGCACTGCTGCGAGCTTTTCTCTCACAAAAAGAGCGTGCACGCAGCACGTCTTTCTAAAGACGATCTGCCCGTGTATTTCTAAGTGTGGTATTCTGAAAGATTCAGCTGATGGGCACGAGCGCTGTTTTGACGTGTTTCGATCACGTTCAGACAGCGTTCCTGGATGCGTCACGTTCTCCCAGCGGGAACATGACCATCACAATGTAATGATCGAGACTCAATGAGCTCAATAGAGCGAGAGTCCCCTCATCCACACCCCGATCTATTTTCTCCACGCGAGATAATACTTCGGCTGGTGGCCAGGGTGACCTAAGACGGCAGGTCTGGAACTAAACCGACGAAATATCCTCGGTCCACACCCCGTCTTTCACATTGCAACCCACGTGGTTCTGAATGAGTCGCCGACCCGAGCCGGCCCGCCGGTGGGCCCGCGATCTCATTCGGTCCCCCGGCTGATGAAATCATGTATATCGCCGCATCACAAGGTGAGGGCTCGTCTGTGCTGCCACCCTCGGGGGCGCTAGCATAACGAGTCTGATCCAGAGTTGACAGCTATGCTTTCCCGGGCCGCCGCGAGTATCGGGCTTGTGTGGAACCTTCCGCCATGTCCCGAGCACTTAAGGCTGATGATTGGTTTTTGGGGGAGGCGAACCCAAATCCTTTCTACCCGGACGTGCATGAAGAGGTCATGAGATCGTGGGAGTCTCCTTTGACTTTTCGCGACTGCTCAGCGGCCTCTTCCGCCTTCTCTGCCCTCGCAGAGGCCGCGGCCAAGGGTACACTGGGGTTCCCCCCGTGGAGTGTTCTGTGGCAACACATCTGTGTCCCCACAGCACCTACACCTGGCGTGGCGACCCTAAGCACCCCTCCAATGCCTGTAGGTTTTCTGTCTACTCCGGTGGCAAAGACCTATAGAGCTGTGGGGCTGGCTGCCGCCTCACTGCATGTTATTGCCATCCTTTTGGGTGCTCAATGACATGCACGAGGGTAGGGCTGATTCAGGGCTCATCCAAGAGATGCCTGCCGTCACCGACCTTGCTCTACAAGCGACGAAGGTGACTGCACGCTCCCTGGGTCAGGTGATGTCCACATGCGTGGTCAGACATCTCTTGCTTAACCTGGTGATATGCGCGAGGCTGAGCGAACCCGCTTCCTCAACTCCCCCATATCCCAGGCTGGCCTCTTCGGCGGCACCCAGAAGCAGACTGAGGCTACCAAACATGTTCTGACCCCGTGGCCAGCTGCTGCCACCCAGCCGCCGGCTCAGACGCCTCAGTCTGCTTGCCACCGAACGCGCCCTCCTGCGACTGCCGCCCCCTCCCGCCCGGCCTCAGCAGCACCAGGCCACGCCGTGTAGGTGGTCGCAGGAAGGCGCCCCTGCTCGTACCAGCCCCGCAGCCTGCTGAACGGCAGGCGATGCGGCGCTCCCGTTACGGGCTGCTCAGACGTGGGTTGCAGGGCCACTCCTACCCCCGGTGGAGGGCCGGGAGAGAATCTCTTCTCCAAAGAGCTGCATCCCATCTCTGAGCCCCCAGAGGGCGTGGATGGCAGTGTGCGCCGCTTACGAGCCTCGCGACTCTCGTCCCCCTCTGTCACAGAGTTCTTGGATGACAAGGTGCACCGCCCACGGGCATCGCCACTCTCGTCCCCCTCTGTCGCCAGACCCCTGGCAGAGCAGGCCCCAGTGGAACGCTGGTCCTTCCCTGGCCTCCTCTGTCAGGATGCGGCTAATGACCGTGCCCCCGCACCGGGCCGCTATGCCACCCATGTCTGGGCCGGTCATTCCGCCTCGCTGCACCACCAAGGGGACGTCTGTGGTTCGCATGACTCCGCTGGTACAGTCCTTGGGAGCCTGGCTAGAGCTTCCCAACCTGTCCCGCTGGGTCGCCCGAACCATAAGGCTCGGCCATGCGATTCAGTTCGCACGGTCTCCTCCCCGCTTCAGGGGAGTCCGCTTCACTGTGGTCGGTGGCAATGCCCCTGTCATGAGAGCGGAGGTCGCCACCCTACTGGCGAAGGGTGCAATCGAGACTGTCCCTCTAGCCGAAATGAGGTCCGGCTTCTACAGCCCCTATTTCATTGTCCCGAAGAAATCCGGTGGGTTACGGCCAATCCTGGACCTGCGCGTCCTGAACCGCTCCCTTCACAGGCTGCAGTTCAAGATGCTCACAGCCAAACACATTTTCGAATGTGTGCGGCCCCAGGATTGGTTTGCAGCCTGAAGGACGCCTTCTTCCATGTCTCCATTCTCCCTCGACACAGACCGTTCCTACGGTTTGCTTCGAGGGGCAGGCATACCAGTACGCGGTTCTCCCATTCGGGCTAGCCCTGTCTCCTCGCGTCTTCACGAAGGTCGTCGTGGCAGTCCTTGTGCCGCTTCGGCAACAAATGGCGGCGCCCTGTGTGGCTGCGGCTGCATAGGCTCACGACAGTTTCGAACTCTCTTACCAAATTACTCCGTTTTTCCGACCAAATTTTTTGTCTGGGATGGCGGAAACAGTCGGCACTTATCATGGTATATGATCGTCAATATTTATTGGAATTACGACCATACAGCGACTTTGGGTTCGTAGACAAAAGTGTCCAGGAGTGTCTAAGTAGCCTTGGAGTGCTATGTCGGCAAGTTCCAGCGGCCGATGGATCAGCGGACTCGTCTACCAATGCAAGCCGACAGAGAAGGAAGCGGAGGCGGTGCGACCGAAGGCGGAAGCGCGGCTGTCGGGGAGGTTTAACAGCTAGGCTAAAAGCTAATCCACACAGAACGCCGCTTCCATCTGTCTTTCTCTCAAATGTCCGCTCGCTGGACGGAAAAATGGATCACCTGCAGCTGGAATTAACCCCAAAACAAGAGCTTAGAAACTGCTGTGTTTTAATCCTGACAGAGACATGGCTAAAAACATCGATCCCGGACAACGTTGTTGACATTGAAGGATTTACTACATTTCGAGCCGACAGGAGCCGTGAACTCAGTGGTAAATCCCGGGGGGGTGGTTTGTGTATCTACACAAATAACAACTGGTGTAAAAATGCTAGGACAGTCTCAATTCATTGTTCATCGGACATTGAGTTTTTGACTGTAATCTGCAGGCCTGTCTACCTACCCAGGGAGTTTGGCTGTGTTATTATTACTGCCGTGTATGTGCCTCCAAGTGCCAACACGAGGGTGGCTATGTCTGTTCTCTACCAGACCATCAGTGAGTTGCAATCCATTTATACTGAGGGCATCTTCATTGTTGCTGGGGATTTTAACCAGGCCAACATGAAAACAGTTCTTCCACACTTCCATCAGCATGTGGATTTTGCAACTAGGGGACAGAACATATTGGATAAAGCGTATACAAACATCAAAGGTGCTTTCAGAGCAGCCCCCCGCCCCCAACTTGGCTCGTCAGACCATCTATCCGTTATGCTAATTCCCGCATACAAGCCCCTGCTCATCAGTGGGAAACCTACAGTGAGGCAGGTGAGAATATGGTCAGAGGGGGCAATGGAGGCACTCCAGGACTGTTTTGATTGCTCTGACTGGGACATGTTCAGGACT
This sequence comes from Rhinichthys klamathensis goyatoka, assembly GCF_029890125.1. Taxonomy (NCBI): domain Eukaryota; kingdom Metazoa; phylum Chordata; class Actinopteri; order Cypriniformes; family Leuciscidae; genus Rhinichthys; species Rhinichthys klamathensis. The sequence goes on along the minus strand of NW_026606660.1, from coordinate 1,701,988 downwards.
GCTGCTACCTACAGCGGCCATACGGACATTGATGAGTACGCCATGTCGGTGTTAGCTTACATCAGCAAATGTACAGAGGACGTTAGCGTCATGAAGACCATCATTACCAGAGCTAATCAGAAACCCTGGGTTAATGCAGAAGTACGCAAGATGTTAAAAGCACGCAACACTGCTTTTAAGTCTGGCGACGTAGAGGCTGTGAGAACAGCGAGAGCCAATCTAAACCGTGCCATCAGGCTGGCAAAGCGTTCTCATAGTGAGAAAATCCAGGACCTGTTCCAGGACCCAACCAACACCAGCAACATGTGGAAAGGTATAAGGACCATCACTAACCATAAGGTAACACCTCCTCCGGGAGGTGAGGCTGACACTGACTTTCTAAATGAACTAAATATTTTCTTTGCGAGGTTTGAGGCACTGAACAGCACTTGTGCAAAAAAAGCAGTGTCTGAACAGCAAGAAAAAGCACTGTGCCTGGACATAGCTGATGTACAAAGGTCTTTGAGGAGGGTAAATACCCGGAAAGCCCCAGGCCCTGATAACATTCAGGGGCGAGTGCTCAAGGATTGTGCAGATCAGCTGGCCTGTGTTCTGACGGATATTTTTAACATCTCGCTAGACCAAGCCATAGTGCCAACGTGCTTAAAGACTGCCACCATCATCCCAGTGCCAAAAAAATCTCAAATCATCTCACTAAATGACTACCGACCCATCGCACTGACTTCCGTTGTAATGAAGTGCTTTGAAAGGCTGGTTAAAGACTATATTATCTCCAGACTCCCTCCCATGTTTGATCCCTTCCAGTTTGCCTACCGGCCAAATCGCTGCACTGCGGATGCCATCTCCTCCGTCCTGCATCCGAGTCTTGTACACCTAGAGGAGAAGAACACGCATGTGAGGCTGCTGTTCCTGGACTTCAGTTCAGCTTTTAATTCCATCATTCCTCAACATCTGGTAGACAAACTGGGACCCATGGGTTTCAGTACACCCTTGCGGAACTGGCTGCTTGATTTCCTCACTGACAGACCTCAATCAGTGAGGGTTGGACAAAATACGTCTAGTGTCATTACTCTCAGTACTGGCTCCCCCCAGGGCTGTGTCCTGAGTCCGCTGTTGTTCACTTTGATGACACATGACTGCGTCCCTAGGCATGCCACAAATCACATCGTAAAATTTGCGGATGACACAACGGTGGTAGGCCTAATAAAGGATGACAAGGAACTGGCCTACAGAGAGGAGGTGGAGCAGTTGGTGGGCTGGTGCAGAGAAAACAGTCTGATCCTGAACGTCGAAAAGACCAAAGAACTCATTGTCGACTTCAGGAAGAACCAGCCCAGCCATTCTCCACTACTCATCAACAACATAAACGTGGAGGTGGTTAGCAGTATAAAGTTTCTGGGTGTGTTCATTACTCACGATCTTACCTGGTCTGTAAACACTGCATCACTGGTGAAGAGGGCACAGCAGAGGATGTACTTCCTACGGAGGATGAGAAGAGCCCATCTGCCCCCGCCTACCCTCACCACATTTTACAGAAGCACCATAGAGAGCATCTTGACCAGCTGTATCTCAGTGTGGTGTGGAGGCTGTAGGGCCTCTGACTGGAAGGATGTAAGAAGGGTGGTGAAGACAGCGGAGAGAATCATCGGCACCTCTCTTCCCTCCATTCAGGACATTGCAGAGAACCGCTGTGCCTCTCGGGCCAGGAAAATTTGCGGGGACCCCTCTCACCCCCACTACGGTCTGTTTAGTCTGCTGGCCTCCAGAAAGAGGTTTCGCAGCATTCGGTGTCGGACCTCCAGGTTTTACAACAGCTTTGTACCCCAAGCCATCAGACTGTTAAATACTAATAAATAATCCTTAGTACTGCTGGTTTTATACTTGACTACTGTCAAATATTGAGTTAGATGTTTAGAGGGCTAAATTATTTATACTCTGCTATTTATATATTTATTATAAACTGTTTGTACAAATTTTTGGGATGAACATTTACACTGTAAAATTGAAACTGTAAGAAATTTGTGGCCTATGCAAATGAAATTTCGTTCTGTATGCACTTGTTGTATTCTGAATGACAATAAAGTCTGTCAAGTCAACATGGGGTTCGCATCCTGAACTATCTCGACGACTGGCTGATCCTAGCTCACTCTCGAGACCAGGTTTGCGAACACAGGGACCTAGTGCTCCAGCACCTAGCTCGTCTGGGCCTTCGGGTCAACTGGGAAAAGAGCAAACTTTGCCCCGTGCAGAGGATCTCTTTTCTCGGTATGGAAATCGACTCGGTCGCCATGTGCGCGCAGCTTCTGAGCGAGCGCGCGCAGTCACTGCTGACTTGCCTGAGACAGTTCAAGGGCAAGAGTGCGGTTCCACTGAAACTTTTTCAGAGGCTCCTGGGGCATATGGCATCCGCAGCCGCGGCAACGCCGCTCAGTTTGCTTCATATGAGACCGCTTCAGCACTGGCTTTGCGATCGAGTCCCGAGGTGGGCATGGCATCAAGGCACGCTCCGAGTACCAGTTACTTCGACCTGCCGTCAGACCTTCACCCCGTGGACGAACCTCAGCTTTCTACGGGCAGGAGTGCCCTTAGATCGAGTTTCCAGCCATGTTGTTGTCTCAACAGATGCCTCCACCATGGGCTGGGGTGCCATGTGCAATGGACATGCTGCCGCGGGCTCCTGGACAGGAACCCAGTGCCTATGGCATGTCAATTGCCTCGAGTTGCTGGCAGTACGTCTCGCTCTGCACCGCTTCCATGCGTTGCTCAAGAACCAGCACATACTAGTCCGATCAGACAATACCGCGACAGTAGCATACATCAACCGACAAGGTGGTCTACGCTCCCGCCGTAATGTCGCAACTCGCCCGCCACCTCCTCTTATGGAGTCGAGAGACCTGAACTGTGCAGCCGACAAGCTCTCACGGCTTCAGCCTCTTCCTGGAGAATGGAGACTCCATTCCCAGTCGGTCCAGCTGATTTGGGATCAGTTCAGGGACGCACAGGTGGAGCTGTTTGCCTCCCATGACTCGGGTCCCATTGCGACCTGTTTTACTCCCTGACCGAGGGCACGCTCGGCACGGATGCACTGGCGCACAGCTGGCCGAGGGGCCTCCGCAAGTATGCGTTTCCCCCAGTGAGCCTTCTTGCACAAACGCTGTGCAAGATCAGGAAGGACGAGGAGCAGGTCATCTTGGTTGCGCTTCATTGGCCCACCCGGACCTGGTTTTCCGAACTTGTACTCCTCGCGACAGCACCTCCCTGGCCAATTCCTCTGAGGAAGGACCTCCTTTCTCAGGGACGGGCACCCTATGGCACCTTTGTCCCGATCTCTGGAACCTCCACGTGTGGCTCCTGGATGGGACCAGGCAGGTTTGAGTACCCTACCACCAGCGGTGGTGGCTACCATCACTTCCGCTGGAGCGTCGTCCACCAGACATGCCTACGCGTTGAAGTGGAACCTCTTCGTCTCCTGGTGCTCTTCTTATCGAGAAGACCCCAGAAATTGCCCGATCAGTGTCGTGCTTTTCTTCCTGCAAGAGGGGTTGGAGCGAAGGCTGTCTCCCTCCACCCTGAAAGTCTATGCTGCCGCTATCGCCGCACATCATGACGCAGTTGAAGGTAAGTCCGTGGGAAAGCACGACCTGATCATCAGGTTCCTGAGAGGAGCGAGGAGACTGAATCCTCCTCGCCCTCCTCTCGTTTCCTCTTGGGACCTCTCAGTGGTTCTAACTGCCCTGCAGAGTGCTCCCTTTGAGCCTCTGCAATCAGTAGAGCTTAAGTTCCTGTCAATTAAGATAGCGCTCCTGGTTGCATTGGCCTCCATTAAGAGGGTAGGGGACCTTCACGCATTTTCTGTAGACGAAGTGTGCCTGGAATTCGGGCCGGCCTATTCTCACGTGATCCTGAGACCCCGGCCTGGATATGTGCCCAAGGTTCCCACTACTCCCTTCCGGGGCCAGGTGGTAAATCTGCAAGCGCTGCCCCTGGAGGAGGCAGACCCAGCCTTGGCATTGCTCTGTCCAGTACGTGCTCTCCGCACCTATGTAGACAGAACGCAGTGTTTCAGGACCTCAGACCAGCTCTTTGTCTGTTATGGTGGGAAGCTGAAGGGAAAGGCTCTCTCCAAGCAAAGGCTGTCTCACTGGATAGTGGACGCCATTGCTTTGGCATACCGGCAGCAAGGTCGACCGTGCCCCCTTGGTGCGACTGCCCACTCCACCCGGAGTGTGGCGTCCTCTTGGGCTCTAGTGCATGGCGCCTTGCTTACAGACATCTGCAGAGCTCCAGGCTGGGCGACACCCAACACATTCGCCAGATTCTACAATCTCCAAGTGGAGCCAGTGTCCTCCCATGTACTCGCTTCAACCAGCCGGTACTAGGACCCGCTCAGGTGTCTTCGCTTGCTCGCCATTCCACTCCACGGACTGGATACGTGCGATATTTCCTAGGGTGAACTTCCCTCAAGCCCTGAGTTCCTCCAGCACTGCTGACGTCGACGCCAGGGTCTATTGCCTGCGCGTTGGCTAGGTGCATCCGTGTGCATGGTCCCCCCTTTTGGGCGACCCCCACATGTGTATTTCCACTGTAAGCCACCTTGCCACCCCTGGGGTTGAAATATTCCACCTGCGGCTGGACACCCCAGTGTTCTCCATATGCATCCCTCTGGGTCATATGTGCCCCCCCCCCCCCCCCCCCCCAAAGATGGGATTAATTGCATATTTCTCTGACATATGAGATATGCTCCCCAGTATACCATGGTATTCCATGGTATACCATGGCTAAATAGGAGTCCTTCATCCGTGCTAGTCTCACGACAGGGATCTCAGATTTACGCAGGGCACTGGAAGACAGCTGTGAAGGTAGCGTGATTAGACTGGTAACCCCATTCGTCGTCATCCGACGTAACTCGGAGTGACAACGAAAGGGAACGTCTCGGTTACGGATTTAACCCTCGTTCCCTGAGTAGGCGGTATTCCACATATTGCCGGCGTTCTCCTTTTATACCCACGAGGTGGGGCGGAGTTACGCCATGCAAATTCCGCAGACCCATGGCATTTCTTTGCCATTGACTCGTTTTGTAAGACTCGAAATTGATAGGCTTTCTAAGCGAAACCCCATTCGTCGTCAACGGAGAGAACGAGGGTTACATCCATAACCGAGACGTTATCAAGACGAAAATATGCTTATAAATGACCTGATAGCAATATGGTGAAACACAAATACAGTTTTTAATAATTCCAGTGCTATATTAAAATGAATCAAACAGAAGCAGCTTTAAAGTGTGTATTGTAAAAGGCAATTTTTTTATATGACAAATAAAAACAGCCACAGGTCACTAATTCAGCCAAGCACATTAAACGACTTGGAAAATTACAGGGAACTTGATATCAGACGGTTTCTTTGAGTTCAGTTTCATCTTTCCAGCAGATGGGAGAGTGTATAGCGGCGAATACTTTAAAGCTTTTATATAGTTTATAATCTTTATTATGTACATAAATGGGCCGTGGTGAACATTTTTAGTTGCGAACCCTGTATTTTTCAGACAGTTGAATATGAAAAAAAATGCTCATTAAAGGAAGCTTTAACAGTCACTGGTTGACAAGAAAATCCCCTGTAGGCTCCGTCCCATTTAACAACGTTCGCTTTTGACGCGTGACCTTTGACCTTCAAAGGGAGCAGCCTCTGAATGGGGAGTGTGAAATTACTCTAGACTTAGAACCAGCGTTATTTTATTTTTATTATTATGTAATATTATCAATATTTTGAATTAACTTTTATTTTTATATTTTTTGTTTTCATGTTGATTTTTGTTTAATTGTTTGTAATTTCGTTATGAGCTTTTGACATTTTATTAGTTTTCCCTCCCAATATGGCTATTTATGTTTTATTGATTTTAATTTCCGTTTAGGTTAGTTTCATTTTTTTGTTTGTTTCCAGTTAATAATTTTAGTTCTACAACGTAAACTGCCATGGCAAATCTGTATTTCAATGAACAGAAATGCTTTAAATAGTTTTAGTTTTAACAACAAACACAGAATTCATATACACGTGTATTTCTGATGAAATGACAAACTTTCTCAAGAGCAAACTCTCATCATCGGCACACGGTTGTGTAACAGGCGTGCATAAATGCGCACAAACAGGTTGTATGGCAAAATAATTACAAACAGAAATGAGTCATTATTCCCTCAATGCTGTAATTATTACAGAAGATCTGAATGCATTTATTAGTACGCTCCATCAAAACAATAAATAACACACGTATACTACAGTTCAAAAGTTTGGGGCTGCTAAGATGAAAAAAGTCTCTCATGCTCACGAGTTTGCATTTATTTGATTGAAAAAACAGTGATATTGTGAGATATTATCATATTGTGAAATGTAGTTTATTCCTGTGATCAAAGCTGAATTTTCAGCATCATTACTCCAGTCTTTAGTGTCACATGATCCTTCAGAAATCACTCTAATATGATGATTTGATGCTCAAAAAAACATTTATTGAGTATTATCAGTGTTGAAAACAGTTGTGCTGCTTGATATTTTTGTGGAAAGTTTGATAACTTTTTTAAGGATTCTTTGTTGAATACAAAGTGAAATAAAAAACAGTATTTATTTGAAACAGAAATCTTTTGTAACAATGTAAAAAACAATCTATGAATAATAATAATAACTTTCTGCATTATCACATGCTGCCAGTATAGAGATAATATAATCCGATGGGAGTTGGCATTGGAATGAATCAGGACAGTGTTGTTTAGGAAACAAGCGCAAACTGCTTCATACCGGCTGTAGGTTGTTCAGACCCCGGCTGATGACATCATCACACATCTTCCTCACAGACTTCTTTCTTTCTTTCTTTCTTTCTTTCTTTCTTTCTTTCTTTCTTTCTTTCTTTCTTTCTTTCTTTCTTTCTTTCTTTCTTTCTTTCTTTCTTTCTTTCTTTCTTTCTTTCTTTCTTTCCATGTTTTATTTGGTTCTTCTATTGGCTGTGGGAATGTAAATCTGTCATATGTCAGGGTCATATAGCACGTGTCCAGGAGGAAGTTGTTATTTGGCTTGATTTTTGCCATCATGTTGTTCTAAATGTTGCCCTAAACGGATCAGGGCAAATACAATTTTTAACTGCGTTTGTTTATATTACTCATGCATTAAAATGAAAGTCACAAACTGGGATTTCTGACATCAAAACCCAGTCTTCTTGATGATCTGTTTGGTAAAGGATGAGTCCTGAATGTTTTGAAAAATTTGATAAAAAGAAAAAACTTGTTTGATATGACTTTTCTGGAGCTTTGGTAGTTGGTGTTTAAATAAACTATTAATACGTTTAACTTATCATTTAAGGCAAGACAGCCCAGGTGAATAGGGTAAAAAAAAAAAAAAAACTAATAGATATCAGCATACTTTACCAGTTGATTGATTACATTATTAATTGCACCAAAAAAATTGTATTACAATTTTTCTGAAATATTATGTTTAAATATGCAAATTAGGCGTTATCTAATTAAATATTAATTCATTTGCATACATTTGTAGAACAAAAATCAACATTGGATAAAGCCATTTTTTTATATATATTAGAGTCAAAGATTTTTACAGAGGGGATTCTGGATCTCTATTTAGAGATAATGTCAACAGCCAAAAATAAATACAATTTTGCGTAAAATCAGGAAAATTATATGAACAAACCCCTCTGTAAAAAAAACCCCTTCAGAATATAGATAAGAATAAATCTGTAAAGTTTGGTGTATGAAAGTGCTACTGAAGTGGAGACTTCTGGCTCAATGTAGGAGGAAAAACTCATTTTGGAGAAAACGGCCTTTAAAAATATATACTGTCATTGAAATCTACAGACGCAAATAGACAAAGTGCTCTAAAAGATACAGTTAAAAGTTTTTTTTTTCCACTTGTCTGAAAAAACACTTTATAAAAAGCCAAAAATTTCAAAGTTTTTGCCTCTATAGTGTCTCGCCTTAAGAAGTAGTTAAGAAGAAGTAACAAATAATTGTACACTATCTTGGCTATTCTAAAATAATTCCATCTTTGATGACTACCCTGCTCTGTTTTGGCAACTAGTTTAATGAGTTAAAAGCATAATGTCTTTAACAATCAGCATTTTTATGAGAACAGAAGTGGAGGGATTTGCGTGGCTTTTCTCTCCGTTACATCATGTCTGAAGAGTTTTGTAACCACACTCTTCTGTGGTCGCATTTAAGCCCCAGTTCTAGACAAAATGCATTAGATTACATATTTCCCTGCTTTTGATCTCTCTGGGCTTTGGCTTTAGCAGGTGAGCGTTGACCCCAAAGCAGGCCATTCGTTTCAGAAGCTCCCCGCATTACACTGTGCAACACAGAGATGGCGATGATCTCAATAAATGTCATTTTTGACTCTCAGCTGCTCCTACACTAGACAGACAGACAGACGGACAGACAGACGCACAGACAGACAGCACAGAGGCCAAGCGCCAGAGCTGAGGTCAGCACATTTCTCCCGCAGAAAACCCGGCAGACAAAAGAGGGAGATCAGAAGGAAAGCATAAATGACGGCAGGATCAAAAGAGGATAAATGAGGGCAGAAAAAAAGAGACGTCAAAAGGGTGATTGCGTGATTGAGACAACTTCTGTACACACATGGATGGACATTTATAGAGAATGACAAAGTGCCAGCAGAGACGGGCTCATGCGCTTGTGGAAAAGAAGTGCACTTAACTCGAGTGAATGTGTACTTCAGATCTTCAGTGTAATTGAAAAACATTGAAGATAATATATTAAAGAAAAAAGGCCATTTGGCCATTTCAAAAAAGCCAAGTGTACCAAAAAAATACACTTTGTACCAACGCCAAATTAAAAGTTTTACTTTAAAGTACATTTTAAATCATTATGTTTAAATAATATTTTGTCGTGTTCTAAAGAAGTTATTTGCACTTATTTTGATGGGTTGACTAACATCCTAAAGTACATGTGAAGCATTTGATTATAATTTTAACTGTAGTGTGTTTGATATTACAATTAAAGTATTTTAAATGTACTAACAAATGTTACAAATGTTTAATCATAGTATTTTAAAATGCATGAAATACAAGTTTCAATAGTACAGAGCCCCTAAAGACACATGATGAAGGAAAATATGAGATTGGAGGAAGAATTGTGTCAATGCTTTTGCATTAACTATGCAAACTATAAGTATGATGTTAAGTTCACTTGCAGTACAAAAACAACTAAACTAGTAGTCTACTGAGTGTATACTTTAAAGCAGTGGTTCTCAATCTTGGTCCTAGGAGCCACTGCTCTGCACATTTTATATGTCTCCTTTATCTGACACACCCACTTCAGTTAATAAAGCTCTTTCCTAACGAGCTGATGATCTGAATCAGGTGTGTTAAATGAGGGAGACATACAAACTGTGCAGAGCAGTGGCTCCCTAGGACCAGGATTGAGAACCACTGCTTTAAAGTGTATTTTCATAAACTAAAAAATGTATTTAACTAGTAAACTATCAGATATAAGTTCACTTGTAGTATAGTTGCAGTACAAACAGAAAAACTCAAAGTTCCCTTTAAAGGGAACTCGAGCTGCGTTTGAGACGCGGTGGGAACGCCCTACGTGATTGCGTCGTGAAGCACGTGTATAATCAATCCAATGGAAAGACGAGACGTCATAGGTGACGTCATCGACCAGGAAACTATAAAGCACCCCTGAAAACAGACCGCGACAGCTTCTGTGCCTTCAGCAAGCGCTCTCTGTATACTGTCCTTGTCTATTTATTGTTGTCTGTCAAGTTACAAAATACACACACAATATATATATAATTATGGCGAGCAAGCAAGATTTTAAGCGTTGTGTTGTTCCCTGCCCTCGTTTCATCACGGGTGGAGAGAACTGTTCTTCTCCGCTCCCGCCGGGCGTTCTTTGAGGAGGACGGTTTGGTTCGCGCTCCTCGAGGTGCGGGTCCCGCTGTTGCCGAGGCACAGCGGCGGCGTGCATCTTGGGGTTCGCAGATGGATCTAGCAGCGGGGTTTGAGACGGGCCCCGCCCTTTCTCTGCCTTTACCTGCTGGATCCAGTGCCTCTGCCCAGGGAGAAGTCCGCGCTGTAGTTTCTTTTCCCCAGGTTGAGGCACCAATGCTGCAGCTATCCAGTTCTGAGCAATTGGATGTTGATAGTATTGATACAGGGGATTATGAGTCTTCGCCAGCTCATATCTCTGGTGATGAGGAGCTTATGGAGGTTTTATCTCGTGCTGTAGCTAAATTAAATATTGACTGACCAGCCGATGATTGTGAAAGGGATACAAAAAAGAGTTTACTAGATGATCATTATTTTCCATCTAGATCACAGCCTCCTCGTCGGGGACTCCCGTTTTTTCCCGATCTCCACACTGAGGTGTCGAGATCGTGGAATAAACCGGTATCTTTCAGAATTTTTAACCCTCAGACATCTAATTATAGTAATGTTAAGGGTATTAATGATCTTGGTTATATGGCAATGCCTCGGCCGGAAGAGACGCTTGCGAGCTATCTCTCACCTGAGTCAGCATCATCACTGAAAGCCCCGACGTTACCCACCAAGCCTCTAAAAGCTACATCTACGCTGGTGAGTAAAGCGTATTCGGCAGCAGGTCAGGCAGCAGCATGTTTACACACCATGTCTATCTTACAAGCGTATCAGGCTGACCTGCTGAGGGACATTGATGATCTGGAGGAAGTTAGCGCTGATGCAATTCGAGAACAGGAGAGTTTTGCATAGAGTTTTGAATCCGAGGAGAGTTGCAGCGCTGCCACTTCGGTTGTTCCCTGCCGGTTCGCCGTTTCAGGGCACCGAGGTGTCAGCGTCCCCATACGATCCTCCGAGGAGGGTCGTAGAGCGGTCAGTTCGGTTGTTCCCTGCCGGTTCGCCGCTTCAGGGCACCGAATTGATTGTTCAACCGAATCCAGAGGCCAGTCTCGAGAGACTGGTTCCCTTAGCAGAATTTCTGGCAGCGTGGAAACTACTACCAAATATTTCTCAATGGGTCCTGCATATAATAGAAAAGGGCTACAAAATTCAGTTCGGTTCTCGTCCGCCCAGATTTCAGGGGGTCCTTCCCACAGTGGTGGACTCCGAGCAGGCTCTGGTGATGGAGCAGGAAGTACTGACGCTTCTGCAAAAAGGGGCTATAGAAAGGGTGTCTCCTCCCAGCAGAGAGTCAGGGTTTTACAGCCGTTACTACATCGTTCCAAAAAAGGATGGGGGGTTGCGTCCTATTTTAGATCTCTCGTCCAACTCTCGTCATTTAGACAGCAGAGTTCAGAAACTCAAGTTCAAGATGCTTACACTCAGACAGATTGTATCACAGATTCAGTCCGAGGACTGGTTTGTCACAATAGACTTGAAGGACGCTTACTTCCATGTATCTATCCATCCTCATCACAGGAAGTTCCTGAGGTTTGCTTTCGGGGGCGAAGCATACCAGTATCGGGTTCTTCCGTTCGGCCTAGGTTTATCACCCCGCACCTTTACAAAATGCGTGGATGCAGCTCTGGCTCCTCTGAGACTCCAGGGCATTCGCATACTAAATTATATCGACGACTGGTTGATCCTAGCTCAATCCGAGCTTATGGCAGTTCGACATCGAGATGTCGTTTTGTCTCACATAAAGAGGTTGGGGTTGCGGCTAAACGCCAAGAAGAGTGTGCTCCTCCCAGCTCAGAGGACCACTTTTCTAGGGGTGGTGTGGGATTCGAAAACGATGCAAGCACGATTGTCTCCAGCACGTATTTCTGCGATTCTCACAGTTGTAAAGAGGGTAAAACTAGGCCAGTCACTCACTGTGAAACAGTTTCAGAGACTGTTGGGTCTCATGGCAGCTGCGTCCAACGTAATTACTTTTGGCCTTCTGTACATGAGACCCCTGCAGTGGTGGCTCAGGGCCAAGGGGTTTTCTCAGAGGGGAAATCCGTTCCGCATGATCAAGGTCACGCGGCGATGCCTACGTGCCTTGGTCATGTGGAAGAAACCTTGGTTCCTCGCCCAGGGCCCAGTGTTGGGGGCTTCTTGTCGACGCGTACCGCTATCGACGGATGCTTCCCTCACAGGATTGGGGGGCGGTCATGAGTGGCCGCTCGGCGACAGGTCTCTGGCAGGACCATCAGCTTTCTTGGCATATAAATCGGCTAGAAATGATGGCGGTATTTCATGCACTCAAATACTTCCTGCCAAACCTGAGAGGCCACCATGTGCTTGTCCGACACATCGGTGGTCTCCTACATCAACCATCGGGGGGTCTGAGGTCTCGATTATTATGCAAACTGGCTCATCAGATCCTCCTATGGGCCCGAGGGAAATTACTGCCACTCAGGGCAGTATATATTCCAGGGCATCTGAATGTGGGAGCAGATATCCTGTCAAGGCAGGGGCTGAGGCCCGGGGAGTGGAGACTTCACCTCGAGGTGGTGGAGCTCCTATGGTAGAATTATGGTCAAGCTCAAGTCGATCTTTTCGCATCATCAGATACAACCCATTGTCCGCTGTGGTTCTCCCTTACTTATCCAGCTCCTCTCGGACTGGACGCGATGGGGCAGGTGTGGCCGAGGCTACACCTGTATGCTTTCCCCCCGGTATCATTGCTCTCGGGAGTTCTGGAGAGGGTTCGCCAGGAAGGGGCTCATCTATTGTTAGTAGCCCCGCACTGGCCGGCCAGAGTATGGTTCTCGGACCTAGTGTCCCTTTTGGACGGCTCTCCGATGGAGATTCCTGTCAGGAGGGACCTGCTGTCCCAAGCAAGGAGCACGATATTTCACCCTCACCCAGAGTTGTGGAAACTGTGGGCTTGGCCTCTGAGGGGGCTCAGCTCATAGAATCCGGTCTCTCGACTGAGGTCGTTGAGACCATCCTTAAATCCAGAGCTCCCTTCACGAGAAAACTATATGCATTGAAATGGAAATTGTTCTCTACCTGGTGTTTAAATCCTGTTAACTGCCCGGTTGGTACAGTTCTCGAATTTTTACAAGACCGTTTCTCTGCTGGACTATCTCCTTCCACCTTAGGTGTATGTAGCGGCTATATCTGCTTTTTACACCCCTCTGGGGGCTTCTTCTCTTGGGAGAGATCCTCTTATTATTCGTTTTCTCCGTGCCACATTGAGGCTGAGGCCTGCACTGCACTCTAGATCACCGGCTTGGGATCTGGCCATTGTACTTGAGGGTCTGGCCTTGGCTCCCTTCGAGCCTATTGAAGAGGTTTCAGAGAAGTTCCTTACACTAAAAACTTTATTTCTACTGGCCATTTCTTCTATCAAGAGAATTGGAGATTTGCAAGCCCTGTCGGTGGCTCCTTCATGTCTGGAATTTGCACCTGGTATGGTGAAGGCATTTCTACACCCTAGGCCGGGGTACATTCCTAAGGTCCTTACTAATGCTGCGGGCCCAATTGTGCTGCAGGCTTTTTGCCCTCCACCTTTTAATACACCAGATCAGGAAAGACTCAATCTGTTATGTCCCGTTAGGGCTTTGGATGCCTACGTTCACAGAGCTGCCCTGTGGCGTAGATCAGAGCAGTTATTTGTCTGCTTCGGTTCAACTAAGAAAGGGTGCCCTGCATCGAAACAGATTATGAGCAAGTGGGTAGTTGAGGCTATCTCACTTGCTTATGAAGTGGCCGGACAGCCTTCACCTATGGCTGTTCGGGCCCATTCTAAGAGGAGTATGGCTGCCTCTACGGCTTTAATTTCGGGTGTTTCCCTTCGGGATATTTGTAATGCGGCAGGCTGGTCCTCACCACATACATTTGTCAGATTTTATGACCTAGACCTCTCCACTCCTTGGGCTAGGTTGCTTGCTTCTTAGTGTGCACAAGGACTACACACAGAACGGGCATTTTTCATTATGGCGTAGTGGGTATGGGGTTCCCACCGTGTCTCAAACGCAGCTGGAGTTCCCTTGAAAGGGAACGTCTCAGGTTACGTATGTAACCCTGGTTCCCTGAAGGGAACGAGACGCTGCGTTCGCCTGCCATACTTCCTGCATGCCCGGATCGACTTGCTTCAGGCTTGCCAGAAGCTGTCGCGGTCTGTTTTCAGGGGTGCTTTGTAGTTTCATGGTCGATGACGTCACCTATGACGTCTCGTCTTTCCATTGGACTGATTATACACGTGCTTCACGACGCAATCACGCAGGGCGTTCCCACCGCGTCTTAAACGCAGCGTCGCGGTCCCTCTCAGGGAACCAGGGTTACATACGTAACCTGAGACGTTTACTACTGCAACACTTAAAGTAAACAAAAGTAGTATACTTTATACGCTAAAATATTAATAAATTAATAAATATAAATTGGCCCAATTTATTCCCAAGCAATAGTGCATTGAAATAGTGCACTTACAAGTATACTTCTAGTACATTGATATTAGTATACCTACTACATAAAGTACACTGATGGGCAGTAACACGTTAGAAGTAACGCGTTACTGTAATCCAATTACTTTTTTCAACTAACGAGTAAAGTAAGGGATTACAATTGCAAAAACAGTAATTAGATTACTGTTACTTCCCCGTAAGCAGGCTGTGTTACTGCGTTAGTTAACCGTCATTTTGTTTTGTGAGACTGTCTCGTGCCATGAGTCGTGCGTGAGTGACAATGATGTATGAGCGCCGCGACGTCAGTGGTAAACACTGAAATGTGTAGTGTTGAACAAGAGACAACATGGAGCGCGGGAGAGAGACGCATTTGATTGGTCTCACACGCCAGACCCCCGATTTCTCAAGCTGAAGTGTCAACCCGGTCGGTCAAATGCCTGAAAGATGAGTTTATCTACAGATCTACCTGTTGAGTCACTCGTGATCGACTAGTTATACCGCAAATTAGTTTAAATCTCCCGGAATCTAGAGCGAGCGTGCATGTGAGACAGAGACCGCATAGCGCACGCGCACCCGCAGAGAGGGAGAGCGTCAGAGCGAGCGAGAGACCTTGCGTGTGTAGAGAGCATCCTGATCTAGAAACAGGACCCCCGTTGGAGAATGTCAAAATTCCACCTCAAATCTGAGCAAGCACCTAGCAAGAAGAAGGAAGAAGAAGGACTTTCTTTATTTCATTAAAATATGGTGGAATGTGCAGAAAATAGGATTAGATGTTCATCAAAAGTCTGAGACTGTTGCATTTAATTTAATTTTTGCTTGATTAATGTGCATAAAGTTAAAATATTGAAACTAATAAAACAAGTTTTAAAAAAGAGAGTGTTTCATTTGATAAAATTTTAGATGATGGAATATGAAGAAAGAATAGAATTAGGCTGAAAGGTCTATTGCTTTATAGCGTATTCAGGTCGTGCATCATGTTTTTGAAAAGTAACTTAGTAAAGTAACTAGTAAAGTAACTAATTACCTTTGAAAATAAGTAATCAGTAAAGTAACTGGATTACTTTCTTGGAGAAGTAATCAGTAATCAGTAACTAATTACTATTTCCAAGTAACTTGACCAACACTGATAAAGTATACTTAAAAATATACTTGAACTTAAGTGTACTTAATAAAATTAACTTATATTTTTTGTAAGGGTTTACAGGATTAAGAGTGGACGTAATATACAAGAATGGATTCGGCTGGTTGAAGACGAGCGGCTGAGATTTGTAATATACTCTGAACGAGATTTTGATGAAAGATTGGTGAAGAATTATAATTTTTTCCTTTAATGTGCACCGTATGTAAGTCAGGAGTGTGCATTGAGGAGGCAAATATGGTCCGCTTGGACTGCGTTGACTTTAATAAGTGCTAGTGTTCTCTGGCATTGTGTGATCTGTCAGCACACAACCTATACAACAAATACAAGATACAAAAGTGTGATGA
Source organism: Rhinichthys klamathensis goyatoka (assembly GCF_029890125.1). NCBI lineage: Eukaryota > Metazoa > Chordata > Actinopteri > Cypriniformes > Leuciscidae > Rhinichthys > Rhinichthys klamathensis. Next base: position 1,686,175 of record NW_026606660.1, on the reverse strand, counting down.
AGTGGAAAGAAGCAAGTGTTTACTAGAAACTTCCCTCTGGGCTGTCCAGCATTCAGCCTGTAAATCCCAGCGCGGCCTGCGACGGTCCCGGGCTCAGACAGTGACGTGAAGAGGGGAGGCTTTTAGACCTGGACCGCTGAAGGGGGATTACTCTAAATAAACACACACTCTTTTATCTGGCTGTGTGAAACCCAACCAAAACTTCTCATCTCATCCATCCACTGTAGACACCAAAGAGAACTTGCACTGGAGTAAAACGTTTAAAGGGACAGTTCACCCAAAAAATGAGAATTTGCAGTTCCCTCAGGCCATCCGAGATGTAGGTGTCTTTCTTTCTTTCTTTCTTTCTTTCTTTCTTTCTTTCTTTCTTTCTTTCTTTCTTTCTTTCTTTCTTTCTTTCTTTCTTTCTTTCTTTCTTTCTTTCTTTCTTTCTTTCTTTCTTCAGTAGAACAGTATTGAAGTTTTTAGCTGAAACCGCAACACATTCTCATCCCAAGGCGTCATCTAACTGACACTTTTGACCATGCGTCAACATGCCGACGCACATGGTACCCCTTAAGCGTCAATATGAGACGCTCATCCTCGGGCGTCATCTAACTGACGCTTTTGACCATGCGTCTAAATCCGACGCACATGGCACCCTTTAGCGTCAGTTAGATGACGCTTCCGTTATGGGTAGGTTTAGGTTTGGGGTAGGGTTAGGGTTAGACCACTAAGAGGCGCGTCTCATATTGACGCTTAAGGGGTACCATGTGCGTCGGCATGTTGACGCTTGGTCAAAAGCGTCAGTTAGATGACGCCTTGGGATGAGAACGGGCTGGAAACCGTGGTCCTCGCTGAATCATATAATGCAAGTCAACAGCTAACTTTAATTCAGTGATATTTGTACAATTTTAAATGTCCATCTGTGCATTTTGGATATACTTTTGCATGCGGGAAGAGTTCATACTAGCAAGAAAATCCGGGTGCATTAGCTCGTTATAAAGGCCATAAAACCCTATTGATACCATAGCAGCACAATACCTGAAATGATCGTTTAATAGAGGTGCCACGAGATCTCGCGGGACTAAAATGTGACAAAATTTCTTTTCGAGTGAAAAGCTCTCGTGATTTCAACATGACGGAGCGTGAGGATGAAATTAGCATATCATATGCCACCGCTACTACAGTGCCCATCGCATCACTGTCGTTTTGCTGTTTTTATAAAAATAAAAACCATTGTAAACCATTGTAAACGTGTGCTCTGCTCATCCAGCGTGAGTTGCAGTCGCACACAGCAGAAATCACAGTCCGCTGATCGCAGGACGATGGCGGAGGATTTGTTGCGCAACGCAGCCTAAGCGTTTGATAAATGTCTTGTAGAACGTGTGATCAGCACCGCTCCCATACACAGAGTACCCGCGATAACGAATTTAAAAGTGAAAGTAAAATACGAGCTCCCTAATGCGCGCAAATTAGGCTTCATACAATACACTGGAAAGGAGTTGAATAAGGAGGTCACACACCGCCTCAATCAGAAGTTCTGGAAGCTCATAAATCATGTTCAGTAAGATCTGAAGAGACTGATGTGATATCATACAGGAGAAAAGCCAGTCAGTTGAGTTTGTGGCAAAACCTTTTACAGTGCTTGTATATTGTTGTCTTTCAATGCATTTGATTATTCATACTCATAAAACAGAAGTCAAGACAACTTAATTTATATAGTGCTTTTAACAATATAGATTTCAAAGCAGCTTTACAGTGATAATAGGAGATTACAGTAACAGAGATTGTTTTGGCTTTCCAGCAGCTCTAGAATAAAGTTATTGTCCAGCTAAAGTTAATTTTGATTGGTTCACTTCCGTTGCAATTTTTTTCAAAAACTGTATCATCTCCGCGAACTGAAATGACATTACAAGAATATTAGTTAAAACATTTCAAAATGCACCTGCAGACTTTTTTTCCAGTCATGAATTTTGTCATTGAAGATTTCTAAAAAATATTGTGCAAACATCTCGTCTCGTTCTCCTGAACCCAGTGTCTCGTCACACCCCTATCGTTTAATAGCCTGCTGCCCTTCGTGTTTTATCATCACTGGACACGAGCCTCTTATCAGTCACTATTACTGTAAAAGCATCTTCTCATGGAAGAGAGATAAACGTGAAATATGTCATAACTGCAGCATTTAAGCCCAGTATTTCTGCTCAGTTTTTTTTCTTCCCCTCTTGTCTTCTAAGATAACTGGTAACAATCTCAGACAGGTTGAAGCAGTTTGCCGGGTCTTAAATGGAAAAACCTTCTTCAAGAGATTGTTCCACGTTAGGGTGAAGTCACAGTTCACAGCAAGTCACAGTTCTCATGAAACACAGGGAGGAAGAAAGATCTTTCTGAAGATGAAAAGCATCTTTCTCACTGCAAATATAGTCCAGTCATTTTATGAAAAAAGGTTGAACAAATTGCAACAGAAGTAAACTCAACTGATTTTGTATCCTCAATATGTCCTGAGTAAGGAAAAAAAAGCCCCGAAGAATCCCATTGGGGGAAAGTTTAGAAAAAGACCCAAATATATCCCATTCATACGCCTATTCATTCTTTTTCTCACGTGAAAAGGGTAAAAATTTTAACCTTTAGATATCATCATGAAAATCACTGAGTTGATTACTTACATGAAGACAAACAAAAAATGTATTACAATTTTTTTTTAATTGTTTGTTAACATACACAAACGGTGCATAATATAATTACGTATTAGCTCATTTGCATCATTACCCAAACAGATCTAAACATTGGGTATAGCAGGTGAAAATGTTTTTTTTTTTAATCTTGTTGACATATAACAGTAAAAGACTTAATGTTAAGGTCTGAATCGAACCCATTTAGGCTACCCATGAACATTAATACAGGAAGAAGTACTTTAGAAACCAGCCTTTATTAATTATTATTGCAGAGATGGGGTTTGAGCATTGAGTGCATTGTGTACGTAATTAGATTTTTTTGATCCAGACACTTTTTATTTCACCTACCTTTTGTCTTCTGCATTCTCCTTACCCATGTCTCCTGTTCTTCCCTCAGACTCATCCCCCAGAAACAGTCCCACTGACCCAGCCCCAAACCCCATCTCTGCCATAATAATTAATAAAGGCTGGTTTCTAGGCAAGGCAAGGCAAGGCAAGGCAAGTTTATTTATATAGCACATTTCATACACAATGGCAATTCAAAGTGCTTTACATAAAAAAATCAAAAGAAATAGGAATAATTAAAACAGTTAGGAATAAAGAGATTAAAATAATCAAAAGAAATAAGAATAATTAAAACAGTTTAGAATAAAAAAATAAAATAAAATACAGTACAAACAGTCGGACACAGTGGCACAGTGCTCATTCAGTAAATGCATAGCTAAACAGAAGTGTTTTGAGTCTGGATTTGAAAGTGACTACTGTAGGAGCACATCTGATCTCCTCTGGAAGCTGGTTCCAGCTGCGGCTGGCATAGTAGCTAAAAGCAGACTCTCCTTGCTTAGAGTGAACCCTTGGTATTTCTAGCTGATGTGATCCTAATGATCTGAGTGATCTGTTGGGTTTATATTCAGTGAGCATATCTGCAATGTATTTAGGTCCTAGGCTATTAAATGATTTATATACCAGTAATAATACTTTAAAATCAATCCTAAATGTAACTGGGAGCCAGTGTAAAGACCTGAGGACTGGTGTGATGTGTTCATATTTTCTGGTTCTGCTCAGAATCCTGGCAGCAGCGTTCTGTATGAGCTGCAACTGTCTTATCGTCTTTTTGGGAAGGCCAGTGAGGAGTCCATTACAATAATCCACCCTGCTGGTGATGAAAGCATGCACAAGTTTCTCTAAGTCTTGACTGGAAACAAAGCATCTAATTCTTGCAATATTTTTTAGATGATAGTATGCTGATTTAGTTATTGATTTGATATGACTACTGAAACTAAGGTCTGACTCTAGAGACACACCCAGATTCCTCACTTGATTTTTAGTGGTTAGACCCCTAGCGTCAATGTATGCGTTCACCTTGAGAACTTCATCTTTGTTGCCAAACGCAATGACTTCAGTTTTGTCTTTGTTTAACTGAAGAAAGTTTTGGCACATCCAATTGTTTACTTCCTCAATGCATTGGCACAGGGAGTCAATGGGGCTGTAATCAAATTTCTATCAATTTCTAAAGTACTTCTTCCTGCATTAATGTTCATGGGTAGCCTAAATGGGTTCCATTCAGACCTTAATATTAAATAGTTTACTGTTATATGTCAACAAAATTCTACAAGACATTTGCACCTGCTATATACCCAATGTTTAGATCTGTTTGGGTATTTATGCAAATTAGCACATATGTAATTAGATTATGCACCTTTTGTCCATGTTAACAAACAATTGCAAAAAACTTGTAATACATTTTTTGTTTTTCTTGATGCAAGTAATCAACTCAGTGATTTTCATGATGATATCTAAAGGTACATTTTTTTACCCTATTCATGTAAGAAAAATAATGAATAGGCGTATGAATGGGATATATTTGGGTCTTTTTCTAAACTTTCCCCTAATGGGATTCTTCTGGGCTTTTTGTTCCTTACTCAGGACATATTGAGGATACAAAATCAGTTGAGTTTACTTCTGTTGCAATTTGTTCAAGGTTGACCCCCATTTTGGCTTAAAATGACTGGACTAATACCCGTTTGCTGCTCACCAGTGGCTTTTTTTTTTACAGTAGCCCTTTTAATCAAATGAATTTTTTTGACAGAAACTTTCCTTAAGCCTTTATCTGACCGAGTTCTCCTTTGCTGTAAATCCCTCACAAATCTTAGTTTGATAATCTCTATTCAGTTTTCACACATTAGTTGTTTTCATCTTCCTGAGGCTTCAGGGCATCAGGGTGCTCAATTATATCGACGACTGGCTGATTTTAGCACAGACTTAAGAGCTGGCGGTTCGGCATCGAGATGTCGTCCTCGCCCACATCCAAAGCCTGGGGTTGAGACTCAACACGAAAAAGAGCGTGTTGACACCAGCCCAGAGAATCACGTTCCTGGGAGTGGTGTGGGACTCGGTCACGATGCGGGCACAATTGTCTCCCGCGCGGATCGAGTCCATCCTGACCACAGTGTCCGGGATAAAGCTAGGCCAAGCCATCACTGTAAAGCACTTCTAGAGAGTGTTGGGGCTCATGGCAGCAGCGTCCAATATCATTCCATTCGGCCTGCTGCACATGAGGGCCCTTCAGTGGTGGTTAAAAACCAAGGGGTTCTCCCCCCGAGGGGAAACCCGTTCCGCATGATCAGGGTTACGCGCAGATGCCTTCGTTCCCTATCTATGTGGAAGAAAGCTTGGTTTCTGTCCCAAGGTCCAGTGTTGGGAGCGTCATGTCGCCGGAGAACCGTTTCGACAGACGCCTCCCTCACGGCCTGGGGCGTGGTCATGGACGGCCGCTTTACGACAGGCCTATGGCAGGACCATCATGCCTCCTGGCACATAAACTGCCTGGAGATGTTGGCCGTGTTCCGAGCTCTGAGGAGCTTCCTGCCGGACCTCAAAGGTCATCATGTCCTTGTGAGGTCAGACAACATGTCGGTAGTGGCCTATATAAACCATCAGGGGGGTCTGAGGTCTCGCCCTCTATGCAGACTGGCGCATCAGATCCTCCTGTGGTCCCAGGGAAAACTGTTGTCTCTAAGAGCAACATACATCCCGGGGAGTCAAAATCAGCGAGCAGACATCCTGTCGAGACAGGGGCTGAGGCCCGGGGAATGGAGACTCCACCCCGAGGTGGTGGAGTCAATATCTCAGAGGTTCGGCCCAGTGGAAGTGGACTTGTTCGCGTCTCGAGAGACGACCCACTGTCCACTGTGGTATTCCCTCTCCCATCCAGCCCCGCTGGGGTTGGATGCCATGGTGCAGACGTGGCCGAGGCTACGTCTGTACGCATTTCCCCCGATCGCTCTGCTCCCGGGAGTTCTAGAGAGGGTCTACTGCTGTCTACTGCTGGTAGCCCCGTTGTGGCCGGCCCGAGTGTGGTTCTCCGATTTAATTGTGCTCCTGGAAGGCCCTCCATGGGAGATTCCCATCAGGAGGGACCTGCTGACACAGGCAGAGGGCTCAATATTTCACCCTCGGCCCGAGTTATGGAAACTGTGGGTCTGGCCCCTGAGGGGGCACAGTACCTAGAGGCCGGCCTATCAGCTGGAGTAGTGGAGACCATACTCAGCTCTAGAGCTCCATCCACGAGGAAATTGTACGGCTTAAAGTGGAACGTCTTCAACGTTTGGTGTAGGGAGCGTGAGGTGGACCCAGTTAACTGCCCAGTGGCTTCAGTGCTGGAGTTCCTCCAAGATCGCTTCTCCACTGGTCTTACCCCGTCCACACTCAAGGTGTACGTGGCTGCCATTGCGGCTTTCCACGCTCATCTGAGTGATGGGCCTCTGGGGAGACACCAGTTGGTCGTACGTTTCCTCCGTGGGGCATGGAGGATGAACCTGCGGCTCGTACCAGGGTTCCCACATGGGACCTGGCAGTGGTTCTTGAAGGGTTGGCTGAGGCCCCCTTCGAACCTCTGGAGTCGGCTGAGGCCAAGAACCTGTCAAAATAGCGTGAGGGTGAAATTAGCATATCATATGCCACCGCTACTACAGTGCCCATCGCATCACTGTCGTTTTGCTGTTTTTATAAAAATAAAAACCATTGTAAACCATTGTAAACGTGTGCTCTGCTCATCCAGCGCGAGTTGCAGTCGCACACAGCAGAAATCACAGTTCGCTGATCGCGGGACGATGCGGAGGATTCGTTGCGCAACAGAGTCTAAGCGTTTGATAAATGTCTTGTAGAACGTGTGATCAGCACCGCTCCCATTCACAGAGTACCCGCGATAACGAATTAAAAAGTGAAAGTAAAACACGAGCGCCCTGATGCGCGCAAATTAGGCTTCACACAATACACTGGAAAGGAGTTGAATAAGGAGGTCACACACCGCCTCAATCAGAAGTTCTGGAAGCTCATAAATCATGTTCAGTAAGATCTGAAGAGACTGATGTGAAATCATACAGGAGAAAAGCCAGTCAGTTGAGTTTGTGGCAAAACCTTTTACAGTGCTTGTATATTGTCGTCTTTCAATGCATTTGATTATTCATACTCATAAAACAGAAGTCAAGACAACTTAATTTATATAGTGCTTTTAACAATATAGATTTCAAAGCAGCTTTACAGTGATAATAGGAGATTACAGTAACAGAGATTGTTTTGGCTTTCCAGCAGCTCTAGAATAAAGTTATTGTCCAGCTAAAGTTAATTTTGATTGGTTCACTTCCTTTGCAATTTTTTTCAAAAACTGTATCATCTCCGCGAACTGAAATGACATTACAAGAATATTAGTTAAAACATTTCAAAATGCACCTGCAGACTTTTTTCCAGTCATGAATTTTGTCATTGAAGATTTAAAAAAAATATTGTGCAAACATCTCGTCTCGTTCTCCTGAACCCAGTGTCTCGTCACACCCCTATCGTTTAATAGCCTGCTGCCCTTCGTGTTTTATCATCACTGGACACGAGCCTCTTATCAGTCACTATTACTGTAAAAGCATCTTCTCATGGAAGAGAGATAAACGTGAAATATGTCATAACTGCAGCATTTAAGCCCAGTATTTCTGCTCAGTTTTTTTTTTTTTCTTCCCCTCTTGTCTTCTAAGATAACTGGTAACAATCTCAGACAGGTTGAAGCAGTTTGCCGGGTCTTAAATGGAAAAACCTTCTTCAAGAGATTGTTCCACGTTAGGGTGAAGTCACAGTTCACAGCAAGTCACAGTTCTCATGAAACACAGGGAGGAAGAAAGATCTTTCTGAAGATGAAAAGCATCTTTCTCACTGCAAATACCCGTTTGCTGCTCACCAGTGGGTTTTTTACAGTAGCCCTTTTAATCAAATGAATTTGTTTGAACCTGTCTGAGAATGATACCAGTTATCTAAAAAGATGTGGAGAAATAAAACAAACAATTTCTTTGAAAAACTTAAAATCCTACTGATGTCACTTGCATAATAATTTGGAAGTGTAAATAGAGACCTATATTAACATTAATTTGCATTTCACCATTAGATCTTAAATCTACACTGTATATTTTTTTAAGTTGTAAACAAAACAAAAATTATTTTTTTCTTAAAAAACTATTTTAGTCGTTTAACTTCAAAATATCACTTTTGATTCAATGTGACTGGCCATTTGTTTTTAATTATTTGTAAGATTTACAAGTCATTTCTGAATGCAATCTATAAATTGTTTTGATAAAAAAACAATGATTTAAAGAATCTTTGTGTCCTTAATATTTCCACTCAAGATGCACTACATCAAGTATGTAGTGCCTAACAACGGCTTTAGCTGTGAACAAACTCAGAATGTATATGAATGATTTCATGTTAAAATAATGAAATTAAAACACACTCAGTCAACACATTTGCTGGGTGAGAGTTTTTCAGCTCCTGTAATCATGTGGTTTGTGTAGTGATGATGTCACGCTGCTCCTAAAACAGACATGAAGCAGTTTCCTAAGAGAAAGTAGAACCAGAGCACACTTCTATTATTACTTTGCAGGATTAAAGACCCCAAAAAACCAAAGTGGTTTGTTTTTTAAGGAACTGATGAGGAAAAGATGATCTGAATCTGTTATCTTATCATTGAGATTTTTAATTTGGTTTAAGTTATTTTAGTAGGCTACATCAAGATAAACAGAATGAAAATTGTATTTAAAAGTTAATTTAAAAAAAAAAAATTATTTCAAGTAATTATTACATTACTAATTCACGCAAGGTGATTTACTAAGGTTTGCGTTCGTCAATGTACGGGTGTTTGCGCCATTATTTATAGCCCAAAAAAGCACGTCTTAAACTAGACGCTACCTGGTAGATTGTGTTGGTCATTATGGAAATGATCTGACTCCAATCAGGTCAACGAGTGGATCTCTGAGCTGCTGTGAGTGAGTGGAGGCAGGGCTCATTAGCATATTCATAGAACCGTGTATACTAAATGAGGAAAGGGTATAGAGTTACATTCAGGCTATTTTAAGGCAAGTTTAAATATGTAATTTTGGTGATCAAAGATAAGTGTTAAGGGATAAAATGATTGATTATAGGGGGACTTTAAGTGATCTGGTTGCAAATACTCTGTGTCTGAATGCAAGTCGTCGCAGGAATTCTGACACTGAGGGCAGGAGGAAATGACTAAACATTCACACATCAGAATCTGGTACTTTCACTTCTCTATATTACTCTCAATATTCAAATATTATCAACTGATAGTTTCATATTCCATTAAAGCAGATGTTAATTGTTTAGAAAACCTTATGAATTTGTGATTATTTTGATGTTCTTCATTCAAACAGCGAGGGAGAAATATATGTTTTACTGAGAGTGCCAGTTTTTTTTAAATGAGGTTAGTTAAGAGGATGGAGCGTATATCCGTTTGGACAGTTACATATTTGTAAGTCTGTGAAGCTCTGTAAGTGTCATCAATGTCTGTGTCCCGATTTGCATCTTAAATAGTGAGAAATATTAGAACTGAGTCTCCAAAATCATAGTATGTTTGCAAAAATATAACAGGTGTACAGACACACCATTTCTGATGGATTTTCAAAGTATGCATATTTTTTTGAACAAGCGTGTGCGCATCAAATAAACATTTTGCAATCATTCTGCCTAAAAAATGCATTTTGCTAAATTGTATGATGTATTGTGATTAATTGACTAAATAATAAACAGATTAATGTCAAAACAATCATTAGTTGCAACCTGAATATAATAGAATGTCAGAAACGATTGACTCGAGGCAACGAGTATAAAAGACCAAATCCTATGATAAAGTGCAAATATTTAACTACACAGTAAAAGCACGTGAAACAGCACGTTCAGTTCTCTTTCAAGCATTCGTTTCAGTGTTTCACTATGGGAAACGCCCCTTCAGCATATTCCTCAGAAGCCCGATTACATTACGCCAGCCCCAATTGGCTGGCAGACATGACGTAGTGTCTGGGAGTGGCTACCCCACCCCTCAGTATAAGAGGAGCAATACAACGTCATTACGACATTCAAAAAGTTCTTCTCACTTCACACCAGAAGCCTACAAAGTTTTCAACGAACTACTGGCCAGTGGCCACCATGCCGTTTTTCGCCTGGCTTCTTCGATTCGCAATCCAGCCGATTGCAAGTATTGTTTGATATAACGATGGCTGCAGCAATGCAGACTATCCCGGCTAGTGAGGGAGATTCTGTGCGACTTTGTTAATGTGGGAACAAAATTTATGCTCTGCATGTCTTGGGCTGAAACATGCTCAATTGGCGATTGGGAATCCTGGTTCAGCCAAGCTAGCCTGTCGGGCCAGGATCCTCTCATGACACCTAGCCGCGTGCCAGCTGCCACTCCGCAGGTATCCATTCCTGCAGAACTGCCCACCACGGCAGCTCTATCCTGGAGTGAGCAGCTCGATGTGTGCGTACCTCTGCCCAGTCTGCTCAGCACGGACGAGGAAGAGGACGCGCTTGATTTCGAGGAAGAGGGGCAATCGAATACAAATATTTCTTCTCCCCATTCCTCCCCCCTACGCACCTGGCACAACTCCTCGCTGCGGCGGGATCCACGGAAGAGGTGGGCGGGGCAAAATCCTCCCCGCTTCTCAGTGTTGATCTGCAAGATGTGTGCAAACGCGCTGCAGAGAATCTAAATATTCAGTGGTTGACCGTGGTAGCAGAGACTGCAAGTCTCGCTATGAGGGTAAGAGGCTTCCGAGTGCGAAACGGGAAGCACGACAGCTCCAGAGACCGTACGTGAATGCAGCGGGTCAGAGCGGAGTACCGGAACAGAGAACTGCCTGGCATAGGAAGAACTATCCGCCTGCAGCAGCTCAGACAGTCCAACCAGCTCCTCAACCTCTTCCTCAGGGAGCGAGGAGGAAGAAAAAGGGAGTTTGATGGGGTCTTCCCAGAGGAAGGGAGTCAACAGCCCCCCAGGTCGCTAGCTCCCGACATTCAGTCTTTTAGCGTTCGACAAGACACGAGTTCCAAAGTTCCCAGATGTTCCGTGGGAAAAACAGAGCCCGGTTGGGACAGGGGAAGCAGAGCGGTGAAAAAGAAAAGGGACGTCCCAGTGGTACACACCCACCCACCAGTCACAAGCACATTTCATGTTCAAAATTTAATAAAGTTTTCACTGTACCCCCAGAGAATGTTGCCAAACATAATGCCCCAAAAAAATGTTGCAAAACATTCACAGAACACATTATAACATCACCTCGGGGAGTTATCGCTCTCTTAGAAGTGATGAGCCACCCAGACTCTGTCCAAGCGCTAAGTGAACACGCATACGCAGTACAGACCAGAAACTCGTTCACAGCTACCAGAACACTGCAAATAAACGATTGGTGAGAGTGCACACAGTCCCGCTGGGTATTTAAGACAACACAATTCAGGTACAGACTGCAGTTTGCCACTTCTCCAGAGGTATAATTCATTCTCAGGTGCGGGGAGAGTTAAAGCATGTTCTTCAGGAAGAAATTTACTCTCTGTTGAACAAAAGGGCGATAAGAGTGGTCCCACCCGAGCAAAGCCACAGTGGGTTTTACTCGAGATACTTTCTCATCCCAAAGAAAGGGACTCGTGCCCTTCTTCCCATATTAGATCTGCGTGCACTGAACAAATACCTCAGGAAATACAAGTTCTTAAGTGCTAACTCATTCTACACTCAAACTGGTGCGCCCGGGCGTTTGGTTTACATCGATCGACCTGAAAGACGCATATTTTCACATAAAGATCCACCCCACAGAAAATTCCTGAGGTTTAAAATTAAACACCGAAAAGATAGTTTTAATTCTATACACAGGGGCACAGTCTATAACATATCTAGGGTTGTCACTGGACTCAGTGACTGTCAGAGGAGAGAGTGGGAAATTTCACCCGATGCCTGGACGAATTTTGGAGGGGGAAAAGTGTCTCTTTCCACACATGCCTCATTCCCTTAGACAGACGGTTCATGAGAGATTTTCAGCGCTGGGTTGCGTCTCTGAGGCTGAACCCATTAAGGCACTCCCGGAGGAGAGTGAGAGTGAGGTCAGCGGCAGTCTTGGCTCTGTGCCAGTGGAGTCACCCAACCTTTCTGGTTCAAGGGGTACCCATGGGCGTGGTTCAAGCCAGAAAAGTCATAATGACGTTGTCAGGTAAGGTTGGGTTGGGGGGGCATTCACAAGGGCAGGATAGTGAATGGAAGATGGGGTCATCATCTGACCAATCTTCACATAAACTATCTGGAAATGCTGGGCGTATTTCTGACGTTGAAGCATTTTCTCCCTTTTTTGAAAGGGCATCATGTTCTCGTGAGAACACTACAGTTGTGGCTTATATAAATCGACAGGGAGGTCTAAGAACACTTCCCTTGCACATGCTGGCAAGCAAAGCTTTACGCGTACCCACCGATAGCGAGTGTCAAGTGTTTTGAGCTGCACAGGTCCCACACTTGAAAGGGGCTTCTTACTTCTGAATTGAACACTGGATTCCACTCACAAGAATGAGACGTAGTTTGCCTTCTCTCAATTTATTGCAGAATTTCAGTAGGTGAAAAACCTTTAAAACCACACAACAAACCAGTGTAAATATTTACAACAAATCTCAAGTAAACAGCAATGCACATAAATTTAATCACCAAAATTTCACACTGTACACACACTGTTTATACTGGTTTAATCTGGTAAGCATTAGCACAATACCATTTCCTTTTACTAATTTACACTACAGCAAATAAGCTTCAAAAGAAATAGCTTTTATCACCAGATTTGCATTTTCAGTAAAGGAGAATTGAACTACGTTTACCATAATAAATATTTTAACAAATGAATTACACATTTTAAGACAGTGAATTTTAGACAGAATTAATTTAAACAGATTGTAAGAAAATATAGTCTGCTCCGATCCAACTTCCACTCCAATATATATTGTCAATGTTCCTTCACTAAAATAGCTTATTTATCATAAGAGACAATTCATTCCAATCTCAGTAATATGTAAGTAATATGCACAGAGTCACGGTTATCACCTATAGCATGGGAGCGACAGCAGGCAATCAAGAACCATCTTGATTACAGGGACTTAAAATAAAAGTTATCACCTTAACATTTGACCGTTCTACATTGAAGTGATGTACATTGTGTTTTGCACTTTGGAGTTGTGAAGATGATGTCACCTGTTAAGCATGAGAGTTCTGCCAGTCCTGTTCTCCCTATTGTAAGTTAAAAGAATCAGTTGGGCTGATTGGATTATCATCAAGATGTGAATGAGACTGTTATGTTGATGAGATCAGGACTGGGGAAATGGGCTGACTCTTGTACTTCATTTACATGCTGAGGGGGAAGACGAATGGAATACAGTATAAAATGTTTGAGCTGAGATTATTTCGGGGTTCATTTGGACGCCGGTGAACCCAAGGTGCTCCGTGTATCTTGCCACTGCTATGCTGTAATAAACTTCATTTTTGAGATCTTCGACGTCCACATTATTTTTTCTTACAAGATTGACTATATGAATTTCTTAATAGACCTTTTTAAAATTGCCGTTACCACTACTGCACGTTTAGACTCAGACTTAATCAGATAACAATTATAAAACAACCCGGTAACCCAAGTCCATCACATGCACATTTACATGAAGCCACCACACGCAGGTGTTAGTGCATAGATTGCGCAACACATAGACGAATTTCCTCTTACCGGCAGTCTCTTCAGATTAGGGGTGTAACGATTCATTCGTTTTCTCGATGCATCGATTACAAATCCTGACGATGCATATGCATCGATCTTGAAACATGTATTTCGAATCGTGAATCGTTTATTTCGGTCAATATTCGATTTAAAATGCTAAGAATCGAATAATTTGCGATTCTATATCGATTCAGTGCTTTAAAACATATAAACATTAAATGACTACATGCGCGAATTAATGAGGCGTTGTGCGGCGTCATTTCGCGTCCTCACAGCTCTCACACACTCGCTTCACTCTTACCATCTTTCACTGGATTTCGCTCGCGCTCGGTCCCATATAGCTCTCATCTGCAGATTTTTGAGCAGTCCATGTTTGAGCTCTCCTCAGGACAGCCATTGGTGTTCACATGAGCAGATGACAGCTCTCTATCGAGAAAGCAAGCCATTGATAAAGCTGCCATATCATTGCACGGGCACTGCTATGAAACAACGCGTTCGTTGCGTGGAAACGTGACCGTTATTTTCTTTAAGATAAGATACTGAAGTTTTACGGAAATGGGTCATACCCATCCTGAGCAGTTAAAGTAAAACCCCACTTATTCAAGGGTGCGCATTCATTACATGGAAAGAGAAAACAAAGAGTAGCTATTCCATGAGGAAACGTTAGTTAAGGTTTAGTTGGGAAAGTTCATGGTATTTTTAGTCTCACAATGGAAGGATGTTTAATGTACCAGGAACACTTTAAGGTTGTGTATCCATTCCTACAAAATAGTTAGCATGATGAACTAACTATACTTTTAAAGCCTTTTTAAATCTTGGTTTAGATTTTTACAAATGCTAATTTATAGGCTTTGGAAATATTTTTTAAAATAATATTCATTAAAAACTAACATGAACTAACGTTAACAATAGACAAAACAATTGTTTTTTTTGTTCCCACTCTCTGACCCCCGAAGGCAGCTGTAGCCTATAATTCACACCCTGACTAAGACCCATTGGGGGAAGGATTTAAATAATCCTATGAATGCATATAAAAAATTAAGAATCAAATCGAATTAATCGCATCGAATTTTAATGTGAATCGCATTGAATCGAATCTTTCTGAATTTGCAAAAATCGTTCTTGAATCGAATCGAAAACCTATGAATCGTGAATCGAATCGATTCGCTGCCTACCCAAAGATTCACAGCCCTACTTCAGATGCAAGCAATCCCGTGCAGTTTAAAATCAAAGTTTTTGACCCAACGTTTCCACTGCGCCCACGCTACTCACAGTACACAATGAAATGAGCAGCGCGAGCACTATTTCAAACCCAAGGAGTGTGCCACGCTGATTGAAACCAGCTTCACCTGGCGTTCATTTCCGTGTGACGAGAGGCGTGACAGCGGACAATTTGCCGCAACAGCGAGTGAGGGAGGAGGGACTATAGTTGATATTAATAGGGAAACTACTGGTTGGCGGAGATCATACATATGCTGTACGAAGACCCATGCTTTCTCCCGTTATGCAAAGATCTACTGTCACATGCAGGGGGGGAGATCTTTCATCCTCACCCAGAATGCCTGGCACTATGGGCCTGGCCAGTGAGTGGTTAAATTTGAATACAACTGGTCTGTCTGACTGTTATCAGAACCATACAGAATGCTAGAGCGTCATCGACTAGGTCTCTTAAAGAAAATGCAAATGGGGTGTGTTTGAGCGCTGGTGCGCGGCTAAGCACAAGATTCCCTTTCAGTGTCCAGTGGCAGTCGTTCTATCATTTTTGAAGGATTTGATAGACAAAGGGAAAGTGTTTTCTACCATAAAAGTGTATTTGGCCGCTATGTCTGCTTATCACATAGGTTTTGAAATTCAAAACCGCTTTCTCCTTCATGGGATTTAGCACTGGTACTTGATGCTCTCTCAATGTCCCCATTTGAGCCACTGGACAAGATTGATTTTAAAATATTGTCGTTTAAGACAGCGCTGCTGTTAGCTTTGGCTTCCGCAAAGCACGTAAGTGAGATGTATGCAGTTCATGCCCGGGATGCAGGGGTAGTTCTGAAACCTAATCCTGCATTTATGATCAAAATAGTTAATTCTATCATTCCTATTGAGCTAAGAGCTTTCTATCCACCACCTTTTGGTTCATCAGCACAGCAGAAGTTAAATGCGTTGTGCCCAGTGCGTGCTTTACACATTTACACAGAAAGAACAAGAGGGTTCAGGGAGAGTGATCAGCTGTTCGTATCTTGGGTGAAACCATGTACGGGGAAGCCGATTACTAAGCAGCATTTGTCGCACTGCTTAGTAATCGGAGTTTCAGTCATGACTCATGACTCGTCCAGCCCTGGAGGCGGGGCTTGTGGTTGGCAGGAGACTTCGAGGCAGGCTATCTGGCAATACAGGAGTTAGGATATCCCATAGTGAGACAACAAAACGTATGCTTGAAAGAGAACAATAGGTTACTTGCGTAACCCTGGCTCTCTGATAGCATTAAGTGAGGTGTTTTACCAGATCACCCTCCTTGCTGTGTGAAGCGAGGAAGAGGTGTGCTTATTTTGAATGTCGTAATGATGTTGTGTTGCTCCTCTTATACTGGTGGGTGGGGTAGACACTCCCAGACACTACGTCACGTTTGCTAGCCAATTGGGGCTGGCGTAATGTAATCGGGCTTCTGAGGAATTTGCGGATCTCCCATAGTGAGACACCGAAACGTATGCTATCAGAGAACAGGGGTTACACAAGTAACCTATTGTTTTGGTCTGCCTCTCTGTGCGTTGGTTAATAATAATAATAATGCATTTTATTTGTAATGCGCTTTTCTTTAACCTAAAGCACTACAGTGGAATAAAAACTAACACAAAAAGTAAAGAACAAAACAATATATTAAAAACAACCTTTAATAAATGCGTCTTAACTTTTTAAAATGTTCCAAAGTTGAAGCATTTCTGATATTGATTCGAAGCGCGTTCCATAACTTGGGGGCTATAAATGAAAAAGCTCTTTCCCCCATGGTGTTAAGTTTACAGGAAGGCTGATGAAGTAAAAGAGTGTTGGGGGAACGGAGAAAACGTGAAGGAGTGTATGGACTAATAAGATCACAATCACATACACTGGTGCTGTTCCATGTAATGCTTTATCCGTTAAAATTAGAATTTTGAAATCAATTCTAGCATTAATGGGAAGCCAGTGCAACTGTGAAAGCACTGGTGTAATTGTGTTCCCTAGGAGAGGTACACGAGAGTTAGCACACAAGCAACAGAATTTTAAATATACTGTAGCCTGCTTAAAGATTTAGCTGGAAGGCCAGAGATCAAGGCATTACAGTAATCTAACCTGGACGTAATGAATGCATGTATGAGCCTTTTTGCATCTGCAAAAGAGAGAAAAGGTCGAAGTCATACAATGTTCCAAAGATGACAGAAGGCGATTTCTGAGATGCGTTTTATATGTGCATCAAATGTTATTTGAGGATCAAAAAGAATTGCACACCTGTGAAGTGGGAAGTACCACATTAGAGTCAAAAACCAAGTTAATATGATTAGCCTTACGAGTAGCCGCCTTCGTACCAATAAGCATCAGCGTAGTCGTTCAAGTCGTTCAATTTCAGGAAGTTATTCTGCATTCAGGTTCTGATCTCTTCTAGACACTTAAAATAGTTAACGCACGGTGGACTTTAGGGCTAGTAGTGATGTAGATTTGAGTATCATCCTCATAGCAGTGATACCCAAGGCCATGCTTTCTGATAATCTACCCAAGTGGAAGCATGTATATACTAAATAAAGTTGGGCCCAACACTGAACCCTGAGGAACTCCCTGTCGAACAGGTACAGTATCAGATTTGTGATTTCCCAGGCTAACAAACTGGGCACAATAAGATAAGGTAAAATAAGATTTAAAACTGTCCCAGAGAGTCCCAGCCAACTATGCCTATCCAACAAATCAGAATGGCATAGAGCGGTCTCAGTACGGCCCTTTTTCTGAAACCAGATTGAAAAGGTTCAAGGAGACTGTTTAGTGCTAAGGGATTATTTAACTGAGTAACCACATCACGCTCCAGGACCTTAGCCAGAAATGGGAGGTTTGAAATAGGCCTATAGTTAGACAAGTTAGAAACATCACAACCAGGCTTCTTAAGGACTGGTGTAAACACAGTTATTTTTAATTCTGTAGGAACAGATCCAGAACACGATGAATTCACAATTGAAGTTATAAGAGGACGAATCAATGCAAATTGACTAGTTTTGTAGAGTAAAACCATGACTTATTGAGTTGTAAACTAGTATAAAGATTTAAAAGCATTTAAAAAATGATCAGCAGTAAGTGAATTGATGCTGAATGGGAATTGATTTGTGTGTGTAAATGTAAAAGAACAGAACAGGATGTGGTGTAAATTTTAAACTATATATTAAACTAACCATGTTAGACTAACATTTAGGTAACCTTATTTAACATCTAACATTTGAACAGAATGTACTGTACTGAAACCAAGGGAAAACTTGTGACTTTGACTGTGTGTGTGTGTGTGTGTGTGTGGCAGGGAGGTGCACAGACATTTTGAGGGGCAGGGGCTCAAGTGAAAAAAAGGGCACTTTTCATAATTACGTTTTTTTTTTTTTTTTTTGCTTTTTTTAAACAAAAAAGTATATATATATATATTAACACAACTCTGACTTTTTAAAAAATGTGTTAAAATAGTTTGTTTATAAAATAGCAATTGTTTCATTTTCAAAAGATGTCTACAAAATAATCAGTTCACACAGAAACCATGGTCTCCTTAGTATTCATATTTATAGAGCAGCAAAGGAAACCATGCCACAATGTGCATGTTTTCTATGCTACTAGTTTCAATCAAGTATATATTTGATACACCTGATGGTGACATGGACTTAGTTTCACATTTGAGGGAGGACTGTATCATCATCATCAATTAAAACCTTCAAAATCCACATTTAGATGGAGTTTGTTTTAAACCTAGGCTACTATCCTCCATCTGTTTGCATCTGTAGATTTCTTCTAAATTCACAAATTTAGATTTCAACATTTCAGGGGGAAAGACTCTTGATGTATGTAAGTCATTAACTTTAATAATAAGAATTTTTTAGGCCACAAAAACGTCCGGATTTTCCTTACAAGATCATAAATTACATTTAGCCTCGTCTTAAATTGATATGCTCATTTATTCATTATCGCGATATAATTTTTCTCGATAAAACAATATCAAGTTCGAGTTAATATCGTCAATACTCGATATCACTACTCAATATCGAGTTCGATAAATGTTCGATGATGTTTATGTGCCAAAAGCGGAACGAAACTCATTTGAACCGCACGCGCCTCACGTAGCCTACTTTTTATCCGCTCGGCTCAAAGTCCAAACGGCAGCGCAGCGCGAGCTCACGAGAGCAGACGCGTTTACTCTGATCGGCGCTTCAGAACTCCTGACCTGATATTTAGATACACTATTCAATAAATATATTTGTTTGACAGGGAAGCTGTGCGCAAACAGGAATATATATTATTTTCAAAAAAAAAAAAAAAAGCACCCCAGAAAAAAGGGCACTTTCTCTCCAGGAATAAAAAGGGCAGGTGCTCAAGCCCCTTTTGATGTCTATGTGTGCACGTGCCTGTGTGTATATATATATATAACAAATATGGGAAATGAAACTGGACAAAAACTGTTGTATTTGTGGTTTACTGGTGGGATTCTCAAGGTAATATGTCTGAGATCCTCCGGCCTTGCTTCTTCTTGGGGGAAGTTCTCTGAGGAAATGTCCAGAACTCCCGGCCGTGATTAAAGCATTTAGAGGACATTTGCTGAAGTCTGTTTGTCAATTATTCCTGCGCAGGAAGCAAGTTAGTTAGGGGGACAAGTATTAGCACCCAGCCGCCGTCGATGTGTAGACGCGCTAGGGTATAGGATTAGACTTAGCTGACGTCGATGTGTAGATGCGCTAGGGCAGGGGTCGGCAACCCAAAATGTTGAAAGAGCCATATTGGACCCAAAAAAAATAATAATAATCTGTTTGGAGCCGCAAAAAATTAAAAGCTTTATATAAGCCTTATAATGAAGGCAACACATGCTGTAAGTGTTATATTAGCTTTATTAGTATCAAAATGATAAGTAGGCTACAAATTAGAGCTTAGATCGGGCCCAAAAAATCAAGCCCGGCCCGGCCCGACACATTAAACGTAATTATGAGCCCGAGCCCGATTTTAACCCGACCATTTTTTAATGCGCGGGTCGTTATAACTGACGTTCTCAACTTTCTTTCTCCCGCCCGCAACATTTATGTTTTGTCCCGCTCCCGCCCGCAAATACACTTTTTTCTGTACCTCCAAATACTTTCAAGTTAGCCTACGTATCACCACCATACATCCTCCTGATAAATTATGTTATTAAACGTATGTTTAATAACGTGTGTCACAGTCTATGACGTAAATTCTTCGTTGACAGAAATGTTGAAATTAAATATTTATTATACACATTTTTACAACGTTGAAAAACTTTAAGAATATTTGTCATGTTTTTCCTCCTACAGAAATTATATTAAAACAAAATGTTTTTTTTCCATTTTCAAATTTTTGAAAAAGCTCCAGGGAGCCACTAGGGCGGCGCTTAAGAGCCGCGGGTTGCCGACCTATGCGCTAGGGTATAGGATTAGACTTAGCCGATGTCGATGTGTAGACGCGCTAGGGTATAGGATTAGACTTAGCCGACCTCGATGTGTAGACCCGCTAGGGTATAGGATTAGACTTAGCCGACCTCGATGTGTAGATGCGCTAGGATATAGGATTAGACTTAGCCGACGTCGATGTGTAGACCCGCTAGGGTATAGGATTAGACTTAGCTGACGTCGATGTGTAGATGCGCTAGGGTATAGGATTAGACTTAGCTGACGTCGATGTGTAGACGCGCTAGAGTATAAATATTAGGATTAGCACCCAGCCGCCGTCGATGTGTAGATGCGCTAGGGTATAGGATTAGCACCCAGCCGACGTCGATGTGTAGACGCACTAGAGTATAAATATTAGGATTAGCACCCAGCCGACGTCGATGTGTAGATGCGCTAGAGTATAAATATTATAGGATGTAGTTAGGTTTAGGGAAAAATCTACCACAAGGACAGAGCAGATGTTGATAAAAATGTTTTATGGTTCTTCACAAAACACAAGGTTCTGTTTACTGTATTTATTTATTTATTTATTTATTTGATATGGACATAACAACAGCATTGGACGAACCAGATACCTTGTTTTCAGTGTTATAGCAAAATTGCTAATTTGCAACACTTGTCCATAGGAGACAACACATGTCACCAATCACAACACAAAAAAATAAAGTAAAAATAAATACAGTAGTTACAAAGATTAGCAATACAAATCATCACTATACATTTTATACAGCATTAGCATGTGTGCAGCTTTGACTTGACTTTAGCCACTGTTTTAGACCTCTATCGAAGCTGGTCATGTCTGTCTGCAATTTTAAGTCAGTGGGCAGAGAGTTCCATAGTCTTGTACCGTTATAAGAGAAACTTGACTGACCGATAGATTTTATACATTTTGGAAGAACACAGTCCCCACTGACTGAGGCTCTGGTGGATGGTCTAAGTGAACCTTGACGCCTACGAATGAGAGCAAAAACAGTGGCGACACATTGCTGTTCAGACATTTAAAAACCAATTTCAAAATACTAAAATTTATAAAATTTTCAAAAGTAAAAAGATTATGTCTATGAATTATGTCACAATGATGCGATGTCACAGGTTTTCTATCAAAAACCTTTACCGCCTGCTTGTACGAGACAACCGGCTTTAGTATTGACGGGGATGTTTGTGACCAAGATGTGAGAGACGAGAGACTCTGAGAGACGTTGTGAAAAAAAGACATTGGATTCACACACACGGATATACAGTGTCTTAATGTGAATCAGTGACGGCATCTGTACTTGAAGACAAAAGTGATTCCTGCAGATGTCTGATCAGACACATTTTATGGCAGTATTAAAAGTCCTGTGTCAACGCCAAGTGACCACGATCAGTCCTGAGTTTAAAAGGGTCTCCTTCCTCTTCCTCTTCCTCTCCCGCCGCCTCTTCCTCTCCCACCGCCTCTTCCTCTCCCACCGCCTCTTCCTCTCGAAACCGCCTCTTCCTCCCCTTTGAGAATGTAAGTGTTCAGCCGCTCCTCATGATGGTCACGTTCAGCCTGCTGTTGAAATCGCTGCTTCTCCGTCTGTGCAAGTATAAGATGGAGTTAGTGGCGAAGCTAAAATGGTCCACAACTCGTCAAAGGGATTTTTTATAATTGGTTCCAAAAGGTTACTACTCTGATGAATCTTAGCAGTGTTGGGTTGACTTGTGATGAACTAAAAGCAGTGACACAATAAACGTATCTCCAACTGTTCAGTAGCACAATACCTCAGCTATTTTAAAAATAGTCTCTTTTCCACTAACAGGCGACCTTTTCAGAAAAAGATCAGGTTAGCTTGACAAAACTCGGGTTGTAATAAGATGTTTTTTCGTGCTCCTAAGAGGCACCGGGAAGCTTGATTCAGTTTAGTGATTCATCAGCTTACTTTAGTCATTCATTGGTTTGTTCTGACAGTTCATGGAAAGAGACAGTTCAAAGAAATGTCCCAGCATGGCATTTATAGTGAAATACAGTCTTTAAATATGAACTGCTGTCAATCATAATATTCTGACTCTTTTCTAGTTTTGTAAGTTGTATTAAGTGTTTAGTATTAAGTTATCTGTTCAAGTGTTTTTTTTTTTTTTAACCCTCATGTGGTGTTCGGGTCAATTTGACCCGGAGAAGATTTTCTTTTTCCCGAAAATACTAGTTAATGTTATCGCTTTGGACTGAAACTTAGTGACTTTGTTCCCAAACGGTTTAACTAAATCTCAGTTTTTTTGTGAAAATTTTCTTATTTTTTTGTGGGAGTTTTGTTACCTTGTTACACTTGTGGTGTTCCCGGTCAAAAATGACCGGCCTATAAAAAATAGCTTATAAGTCACTCATTATACCATATTTTCACCCAATCTTGGATTCAATCTTTTTGTCAACTTGTTCTCTTTCAATTAGGACTGGTTTTATATTTCTGTTTGCATCTGATTAATCGTGGGCCTCATTTGTCTGAAAGTAGGCATCTCATTTTTTGAGTAAAAAACAAATACTTTATGAGGAAATTTGGAAATATGAAAAAAAAAAAAATGAAAAAAATGGCTACTGTTGATCACACTAGTCTACTCTAATGTTTCACCAGGAATTTTGTTTTGAAACTTTTGTTTTGTAAAAAATATGGCACATAGTCACACTTGTGGTGTTCCCGGTCAAAAATGACCGGCCTATAAAAAATAGCTTATAAATCACTCATTATACCATATTTTCACCCAATCTTGGATTCAATCTTTTTGTCAACTTGTTCTCTTTCAATTAGGATTGGTTTTATATTTCTGTTTGCATCTGATTAATCGTGGGCCTCATTTATCTGAGAGTGGGCATCTCATTTTTTTAGTAAAAAACAAATAATTTATGAGTAAATTTTGGAAATATGAAATAAAAATATGAAAAAAATGGCTACTGTTAATCACACTAGTCTACTCTAATGTTTCACCAGGAATTTTGTTTTGAAACTTTTGTTTTGTAAAAAATATGGCACATAGTCACACTTGTGGTGTTCCCGGTCAAAAATGACCGGCCTATAAAAAATAGCTTATAAATCACTCATAATACCATATTTTCACCCAATCTTGGATTCAATCTTTTTGTCAACTTGTTCTCTTTCAATTAGGTTTTATATTTCTGTTTGCATCGGATTAATCGTGGGCCTCATTTATCTGAGAGTAGGCATGGTCAAAAATGGTCACAATGGCCGACCATTGAAAGTGAATGGGAGAGACTGAAAATAACAGAACAATTTAGTTTTCAGGAGCATGTTCATTATTTTCATGTACACATATGAGCATGTGTGCTTGCAAACATTGAGCCCTTGGACCTGTGCATGTATCGATACATTTATACACACGCTACCCAGACACACACACGTTAAAACACACAAACTTTTTTGAGTATTACACACATTCTTTTCCACAGAGAGAAATTTGATCCTACCCTAACCTGCATCTAATATACATTTATCCATCTGACATTACCACAGGGGCCAAGGGCAAGGGGCGGGGCAGGGGCAGGGGTCGCGGTTGCCGCAGGTGGGCGCCCTCGCCGTGGGGGCAGGGCCAGCTGAAGCGGTTCGCCAATATCCACATGAGCAGGCTTGAGACGGTCAATAGCCACCCGCTCAGGCCTGCCGCCCATATCCACCACAAAGTTCTTAGACCCCCCCACCAGGACATGGAAGGGCCCATCGTATGGGGGCTGCAGCGGTGTCCGATGGCCATCATGGCGGATGAAGACATACTTGGCTGATGGTAAATCCTTGGGCACATAGGACCGGGGAAGGCCATGGTGAGACGTTGGAATAGGAACAAAAGCATCTGCAATGTCCCGAGACGCAGCCCGATGTGAGGCAACTGACCACGGGGCCGTGGCATCTGGAAGAAACTCCCCCGGAACACGCAGAGGCTGGCCATACATCAGCTCGGCCGATGAGGCTTGAAGATCTTCCTTAGGGGCGGAGCGAAGGCCAAGCATAACCCATGGGAGGCGGTCAGCCCAGTCTCTGCCCGTAAGGCTGGCCCTGAGCGCGGCCTTCATGTCACGATGAAACCGCTCGCACAATCCGTTGCTCTGTGGGTTATAGGCTGTGGTACGGTGGACCTTCACCCCAAGGACCTCGGCGACCGCAGACCAAAGCTCCGACGTGAACTGCGGACCCCGGTCCGAGGAGAGGTCGGACGGTGTGCCAAAACGGGCCACCCAAGCCATAATGAACGCCCGGGCCACTTCCGCTGATGTAGTGGAGGACAGGGGAACTACTTCTGGCCACCTGGTGGTCCTGTCCACCATGGTGAGGAGGTAGGTGTAACCACGGGAGGGGGGAAGTGGGCCTACCAGGTCCACATTCACATGATCAAAACGTCTCTCTGGCACTTTGAAGGGTGCCAAAGGAGCCTTGGTATGACGAGTCACCTTTGCGCGCTGGCACGCCACACAGGCCGCAGCCCAGGCCCTGATGTCCCTCCGCAGTCCCGGCCAGACGAACTTGGCCCCCACCAGCTTGGTAGAGGCCTTCACCCCCGGGTGGGAAAGACCATGGATGGCATTAAAAACTTTATGCCTCCAGCCAGCAGGTACCATGGGGCGAGGTTGGCCAGTGGAGACGTCGCAGAGGAGTGTAGCGTTGGCCGTGTCAAACATCACATCTTCCATGAGCAGCGCCGTGGGGGCCGTCCTGTAGGCTTGCACCTCAGAGTCCGCCATTTGATCCGCAGCCAAACCGCATAGGTTTGATCCGCATAGTCGAGGCCCAAGTGGACGGAACCAGCGACCGCCCGGGAGAGGCAGTCGGCGACGAAATTGTCCTTGCCAGCCACGTGCTGAATGTCAGTGGTAAACTCGGAGATGGCTGAGAGCTGACGCTGCTGTCGACCAGACCATGGCTCCGTAGACTTGGCCATAGCAAACGTCAGCGGCTTGTGGTCAACGAAAGCCGTGAACCGCCGACCCTCCAACAGGAAACGGAAATGACGGGTGGCAAGGAAAAGACCCAGGAGCTCCCTGTCGAAGGCGCTGTACTTCCTCTCATTGTCCCGGAGCTTCCTGCTGAAAAAGGCCAGCGGCTGCCAGGCTCCGCTCACCCACTGCTCACACACAGCCCCCACGGCGTAATCAGAGGCGGCCATAGTAAGAGCAACTGGGGCGGTTGGAGACGGGTGCGCCAGCAGAGCAGCGTTGGCCAGTGCAGTTTTGGCAGCATCAAACGCATCAGCCATCTCTGGGGACCAAGCCAACACGTCCGCCGGTCTCCTACCCCGCAAAGCGTAGTACAATGGACGCATGAGCTGGGCCGCACGGGGGAGGAAACGGTTGTAGAAGTTCACCATGCCCAGGAACTCCTGCAGGGACTTCACAGTGCGTGGGCGTGGAAAACTGGCGACGGCCTCCACCTTGGCAGGGAGGGGAACTGCCCCCTTTGGGGTGACGTGGTGGCCGAGGAAAGTGATGGATGACCGGCCAAACTCGCACTTGGCCGGGTTGATGATGAGGCCATGCTCACTGAGCCGGCCGAACAACTGCCGGAGATGCGTCCGGTGGTCGTCTGCGGACGCGCTGGCCACGAGAATGTCGTCCAAGTAAACAAACATGAACGGCATATCTCGCAGCACCGAGTCCATGAGGCGCTGAAACGTCTGCGCTGCCCCCTTGAGGCCGAAAGGCATCCGTAGGAATTCGAAAAGGCCAAAGGGTGTGATGACTGCTGTTTTGGGGACATCCTGCGGGTGGACAGGCACCTGGTGGTAACCGCGCACCAGGTCCACCTTTGAGAAAATGGTGGCACCGGCTAGGTGGGCGGAAAAGTCCTGGATGTGCGGCACTGGGTACCGGTCGGGTGTGGTGGCGTCGTTCAGGCGACGGAAATCTCCACAGGGACGCCATCCGCCATCAGCCTTGGTCACCATGTGCAGGGGGGACGCCCACGGGCTGTTGGAGCGGCGCACGATGCCGAGGTGCTCCATGGTGGCAAACTCCTCCCTGGCGATAGCAAGCTTGGCAGAGTCGAGGCGCCGGGCTCGTGCGTAGACTGGGGGGCCCACCGTGGTGATGTAGTGCTCCACGCCATGCTTAGCCACCGCCGATGAAAACGTGGGTGTGGTGATGTCAGGGAACTCAGCAAGTAGGCGTTGATACAGGTCCCCGTTGGTCAGCGTGTTCGACAGACAAAGCGCCCCTGTCCCTCCCAGCGTGCAGGGGTACGAAGCAAAAGAGAGGGCGTCGATCAGGCGGCAGTTTGTAACATCCACCAACAGTCTATAAGCGCAGAGAAAATCCGCCCCCAGGAGCGACGTAGACACAGAAGCCATGACGAAGTCCCAGCCGAAACGCCGTCCGCCGAAACACACTTCCACATGTCTCGTGCCATAGGTACGAATGGGTGTGCCGTTAGCGGCGTCCATCGGGGGGCCGTGCCCGCCAGCCATGGTGTCCACAGGCTACGCCGGCAGGATGCTGCGCTGAGCCCCAGAATCGACCAGCAGCCGCCGGCCGGACAAGGTGTCAGTGATGAATAACAGCTTGCAGTCACGGTCAGCGCCCATAGCTGCTAATGAGCGCCGGCCCTGGCTTTTCCCTGGGCTCCGAAACTGCAAGGCTGACGACACTGCTTGGCTTTTGCCCCAAACCTGGAATGGTAATAACACCACCCGTCCTCACGCTGTCGGCGGGCCGTCACAGCAGCTGCAGTGTCTGGGTCGTCCTCCGAGGGTGGAACAGACGTGTGCTGGGTGGGCAGCAGTGCATGGACAAACTGCTGTCGGTTGGCGAGGAATATCCTGTCTGCCTCCACAGCCAGTGCTCGGTAGTCTCTGGAGGAAGGGAGGG
This sequence comes from Rhinichthys klamathensis goyatoka, assembly GCF_029890125.1. NCBI lineage: Eukaryota > Metazoa > Chordata > Actinopteri > Cypriniformes > Leuciscidae > Rhinichthys > Rhinichthys klamathensis. Next base: position 1,658,979 of record NW_026606660.1, on the reverse strand, counting down.
GGGAACTAGCCAGTGCGGTGCGCACGGGTGCTGGAAGCTGCCGCAGGAATATGTGGGCGAAAAGGAACGAGGGATCCGCCGCGCCCAGCACCGCCAGCATCCTCTCCATTAACTCGGACGGCTTGCTGTCGCCAAGGCCGTTCAGGGACAGCAGGCGGTCTGCCTTCTCCAGTTCTGACAGTTCAAAGAGGCTCAACAGGAACGTTTTAAGTGCGTCGTACTTGCCGTCAGCTGGAGGAGCCTCTAACAGCGCCATAGCCCTGGCTGTCGTCGAGGCATCCAAGGCCGCTACTACGTGGAAATACTTTGTAACGTCCTGTGTTATTCCTCTCAGCTGGAACTGTGCCTCGATGTGCTGAAACCACGGCCGTGGATTGTGTTGCCAAAAGTCCGGTAACTTGATGGTGGCTGCGTAGATAGCGCCGACATTAGCCGCGCCGCTAGCAGCAGCCGGCGCCGCGGCCGCAGCGTTTTCACCACCGTCGTTGTGTGACATAATTCAGCCGTGTTCAACTCGCGTCAGGGGTCACCAATGTGGAGTGCAGTAAGTGAGGAGACAAGAGACGGAGATGCGTCGAGTCAACTTTACTATCCACTTCAATATTTCTATCACAAGTACAGCGAGTGATATCAAAACATAAACACAACGTCAAAAACCGGAACTCGTCATCGTCTAACCCCCCTTTCCTTAAAGGTACAGTCCCTTGGTGAATGTCTCTTTCAGACTTCCTTGTGGGTCACTACACTTGACAGTTTGTTGTCGTTCTATGGAAAAGATCTGTGTGAAGATATCTTTGGTTAAATTGGAAAATCTATTAGCATGTGAGTAAACAGTTAAAAAATTATCCATTTATTCATTCTAGGGATGCACCGATATGAAAATTTGGCCGATACCAATAACCGATAATTCCTTATATCTAGTCAAGTCAAGTCATCCTCATTTATATAGCGCTTTTAACAATGTAGATTGTTTCAAAGCAGAGATAAACATATAATTTAAGGTAACAGAGATTGGTTTGGTTTTATAGCGGTTCTTGAATAATGTTATTTTCCAGCTAAAGTTAGTTTTGATTGATTCACTTCCGTTGAAATGATCATTTGTTATTAAATTAGGGGCCGCTAAGATGACACCGTTCTCTCTAAACAGACTTTAAACGCGAACCTGTGATAAACGCTGATGGCGTTCACATGCGCATTAAGAATTGATCCTATAGTTATGTGCGTTTGAATATATGTGCGCAGGTTTGTAATTCCCTACAAACCATGCCTAAACAAACTACTTGTCTTGCCTATAAACTTTGATACAGAATTTGATTTAATTTGATCACTTGGTACGTGAACCCTAATTTCCACAACGCTTTATCTGTAGAGTGGAATAGGGATCCTCCATAGGGAGAGGCTAAAGGGAGGCTATCTGAAAGCCGATAACCAATATATTGGCCGATAAATCCATCTTTATATAATTTTTGAGAGCCATGTCCCAAGCACACAATTATAATGATGTTCTCATTATAATTTTATGTAGCCTTTTAACCCTAACACTCACCTAAAGGATTATTAGGAACACCATACTAATACTGTGTTTGACCCCCTTTCGCCTTCAGAACTGCCTTAATTCTACGTGGCATTGATTCAACAAGGTGCTGAAAGCATTCTTTAGAAATGTTGGCCCATATTGATAGGATAGCATCTTGCAGTTGATGGAGATTTGTGGGATGCACATCCAGGGTATGAAGCTCCCGTTCCACCACATCCCAAAGATGCTCTATTGGGTTGAGATGTGGTGACTGTGGGGGCCATTTTAGTACAGTGAACTCATTGTCATGTTCAAGAAACCAATTTGAAATGATTCGAGCTTTGTGACATGGTGCATTATCCTGCTGGAAGTAGCCATCAGAGGATGGGTACATGGTGGCCATAAAGGGAAGGACATGGTCAGAAACAATGCTCAGGTAGGCCGTGGCATTTAAACGATGCCCAATTGGCACTAAGGGGTGTAAAGTGTGCCAAGAAAACATCTCCCACACCATTACACCGCCACCACCAGCCTGCACAGTGGTAACAAGGCATGATGGATCCATGTTCTCATTCTGTTTACGCCAAATTCCGACTCTACCATCTGAATGTCTCAAAAGAAATCGAGACTCATCAGACCAGGCAACATTTTTCCAGTCTTCAACTGTCCAATTTTGGTGAGCTCTTGCAAATTGTAGCCTCTTTTTCCTATTTGTAGTGGAGATGAGTGGTACCCGGTGGGGTCTTCTGCTGTTGTAGCCCATCCGCCTCAAGGTTGTGCGTGTTGTGGCTTCACAAATGCTTTGCTGCATACCTCGGTTGTAACGAGTGGTTATTTCAGTCAAAGTTGCTCTTCTATCAGCTTGAATCAGTCGGCCCATTCTCCTCTGACCTCTAGCATCAACAAGGCATTTTCGCCCACAGGACTGCCGCATACTGGATGTTTTTCCTTTTTCACACCATTCTTTGTAAACCCTAGAAATGGTTGTGCGTGAAAATCCCAGTAACTGAGCAGATTGTGAAATACTCAGACCGGCCCGTCTGGCACCAACAACCATGCCACGCTCAAAATTGCTTAAATCACCTTTCTTTCCCATTCTGACATTCAGTTTGGAGTTCAGGAGATTGTCTTGACCAGGACCACACCCCTAAATGCATTGAAGCAACTGCCATGTGATTGGTTGATTAGATAATTTCATTAATGAGAAATTAATAAGGTGTTCCTAATAATCCTTTAGGTGAGTGTATGACAGACTTGCGCTTCACATGTTGCACTTAACTGTATTTTCCTTTTTTGAAGTGATTCCAATCATATTTCAAGCAATTCAAAACTATCATGATGAACAGTGCACATCTGAAGTGTCTCAGCTGAAGGAAGTAATCCATTATTTATCGGCTTTAATATATAGGCCAAATTTCCTTATTTTAACATATATCGGCCGATACCGATATGATGGCCAATTATCGTGCATCCCTAAATCATTCCTTTAATGCAAAGAACATTCATGTGTGTTTAGATTTTGGAAGGATCAGATGACCTCAGACTATCCGGTTACTAAAATATTTCCATGAACATCCAACAAAGCAGCAAAGTGACTTGACTGAATGATGTGTACGACCGACAGGAGCAGTATGGGAATTAAATGGGCGTGCGAGCGGTCAAAGGACAGAAAACAACGGTGCGATTTTCAGGGCATACTGAAGCCATTCTTCAGTCTACGGTGTGAGTCAGCAGAAATCTGAGCTGGGAATGTGTCTGACCCAATTTTACCACACCTTCATCTTCATTTAACCAAAGAGGGAGGAAGAGTGAGAAACAAACATGACTAGGTCCGGGTTAAATGAAAAGGTTTTCAGCAAACCTTTAAGTAATGGCTTATGTAATTGTTTGAATAAATCATCCGTATTTACTCCTTCAGAAATTTCTAGGATTACAACATCACAACTGTTCATTAAAGAAAATTCACCCATATTAACACACACTCAGTGCTCTGCAACTCAGCTGATTTGGATGACACATCAGTAGAGTTCAATCAAGTGTTATAAAGCGTTAGTCTGCACAGGTGGCAGCTGGGATGGGTTGCCATCATCATGCTCACCTTCTTGAGAGTGAAAGTGAGCTGTTTGCTTCCAACTGCTGCGTTGCTGAGGTTTAGCATCCCTGATCTCTCCTCCCGCTGCAGTCGCTCCTCCAGAGATGTCCTGTGTGGCGGAAAACAGTGTTCAACTTTCATCTAACAGCGATTGAGCAAAAGACATAAAAATTACCAACAAACAAAGAACGTCTCAAGTAATGGGGCACAACGGCAGAAAAACTCCCCAAAGTTGATTCTGCACCAATTTGATCTTATATCTTATAATGTAGGGCTGTCAGTCACTAATGATCATTTTGGTAATCGAGTAATCAGTCAATTATTTAGACGATTAAAAGAGTGATCGGATATTTTTGGTAGTAATAAAATTGACCTAAGCAAAGACCTAAGTGCGAATGTGTGTATGTGTGAGTGTTATTGTAACACTACTTGACACTTTCATGCGCTTTAAGTATTTACCAGTGTATATTAGTTCTAAATGCTTCTGTTGACTTAAGTTTGTTCGACTACATTCAGGAAGTGTACTGAGCCACTTCCGGTGTTTTGCTGGTTACTCGACATGAGTTAATTGCAAATGAGGATTGTTTTAAATCGAGTACTCAAATTTAATCAAGGAATTGTGACAGCCCTAATTTAATGTTTATTTTTAATATTTTTATTTTAGTGTATATTTTTAATGTTTATTTTTGGTGCAATATTCACACATATTTTTTTAATCAAAGGACTTAAAGGGATAGTTCACTTTGAAATAAATTTTTGGTATGTTTTAGCTTATGTTTTAGGTCATCTAGTCTTTTTCTCTATAATAATGTGCATTTAAGAATCATTCACAATAAGACTATGAATATGTATAATGCAAATAGATAGAATTTGGATCTCATGTTGACTTTAGTATGTCAAAACTAAGTCTGGGAGCATGAGACAATTGTCTAGCACTTTAAAAGCCATTAGGAGGTTCAGAAGGACACACTCTCTATATTTGGCATGCTCATTTATATGTGGCCCTGAGTCAACATGTGTTACCTGTCAATAAACCACCCACTAGCTATGTTTCCATCCACACGTTTTTATCTGCATTAAGTGATATCGAATGAAAACTGCCTTATGGAAACAGTAAAATTCGATTGAATTTCATGAATATCGACTCAAATTAAATACGATCGGTCTCATCGGATTTTATCTTGATCGATATACGGCTTATGCGATAAACGCGGATGGAAACGTTATTATGGTGCAATCCATTTTGCCTAGTAAAACTTTGTTCACAAATGTTGGCTTGAATGTTGTGCAGTTCGGTGAAAAAATGAATGGAAACACCTTAACATGTCTCAAATCAATACGATATACCAATTTGATCGCAAAACAGCATGTGACGTCATTACGCACAGGTTTTTATCCGCTTTAAAGCCGTTTGATGGAAACACACTTTCACCAGCTTTATTCGCATGAGGTTTTTTACCGAACTTCAGATAATTCGATTGACAAGTGGATGGAAACATGGCTACTGAGTGTCAGACGAGGGTAGGATAGGAGTGCTAGTTTAGTTGTTTTAATAGTTTTATTACAGCATGTACACATTTGTCCTATGTCTTAGTAGTAATAATACAAAAAGCACCATTTTAACTCTATTTTGGCTTTGTTAGAAGTATTGTGAATCGAACCAAATTGTGACATTAGCATATTGTTACACCCCTAATAAATAAGTGATTCAAATATGAATCGATATGCATCAAACCGATATTTTTGACAACACTAGTCCCTTCCCTTTAAGCAATCCATCTTTAAAGACGACCTATTATGGCCTTTTTTAAAGTCTTGATTTTGTTTATTTGCTCTACTAGAACATGTTTTCATGCTTGAATGTTCAAAAAACACATTATTTTTCTTATATTCTCCATTGTTGCAGCTCCTCTCTTCCTAGTCTGTCAGTAATGCTGTTTAGTTCCTGTCTTTATGAAGCCCCTCCTCCTTAAAAGCACAGTGTGCTCTGATTGGTCGGCTGGATCAGTGTGTTGTGATTGGTCAAGTGCTTAAAGTGTGACTAACTAACACATTACTAACTAACTCACCCAGGCCCCGCCCCTTTATTCTGCTTATGAATTATTTAAATGAGGAATATTGTGACGTGTTCATTCCTGGAAGAAACTCGAGACTACAATGGAGGCGTTTCAGGAGTTCAGAAACACTGACACTAGAGAATAACTCCCGCTGGAGGGACTTTGTGCTTTGAAAATATGCAGAGATTTTTCATGCTCAAACAACAACATTAAACACACTACAGAAATATGAACATGTGAAAAAAAAGCATAATAGGTCTTCTTTAAGCTCAAGGGTGGACTTAATTCTCCAAAATGTGGTGCTAAAAATGGTTTTAAAATGCATCTATGAGAACAGGTAACTTATTTCTGCATCTTCTGCTTGTGGGAAACGTCGCTGAAGCTGCGAAACTCCTCTCCTGCTTTGATCTGGTAGAATCGAGGCTGGCTCTGGTTCTGATGCTCCCCCTGGAGGTTCCCGACTCTGAACTCTGTAAGTTGGTGTCTCGGTCCTGTTGCCTCCTCTCTTTCCTCTGGACGAAGCTGCGCTCTCGCTCCTCGGCCCGTAAGAGACGCCGCTGAACCCTCACCTCCTCCACCCAGCTCTTATCGTCATCATCAGAGCTCTCCTCTTCCTCTGAGCCACGGCCTTCCACCTCCTCCTCCTCGCCATCCTGCTCGTGGGACCACGAGTTTGAGAGAAATTATGATTATTATCTCCCACAAATCAGAAGATGTTAGCTCCGTTCCTTGTGACCTGCATTTTCGTCAACACCAGTGTTATTTTAGTATCACTGAGATACTACTGTAGTTTTAATTCATATTTTGAATTATTTTTATTTAATATTTTGTGTTTCCTTTTTAATTTTTAGCTTTAGAAACGCTGTTGTTTTTCAGGGTTATTATGACTAACAAATACAAAAATGAATACATTAAAAACATTTCTGTTAATTGAAATTGTTTATTTGGTTAACAAAATTATGATGAAGTTTGGTTGACGACCTTTTCTCCATGATGATAACGATAAATGTCAGTAGCCAAACAGTTGATAGTTCCCATTAACTTCCAAAGTATTGTTTTTTCCTACTGTGGAAGTCAACGGCTAGCTTCAACTGTTTGGTTACCGACATTCTTCAACATATTTTCTTTTGTGTTCAGCAGAAGAAAGAAACTCATACAGGTTTGGATCAACATGAGGGTAATGGTAAATGTTGACACAATTTTCATTTTTGGGTGAACTATCCTTTAAGTGCATAAATCAGTGATCAATCAGAGGTCATAAGCCTTTTTGTGTCTATGAAACAGTCCCAATGAGGAAAGTTTAAGCAGCCTGATACAAATATGCATGTTTTACTTGAAAAATAAGAAACGTCAGTGTTTTGTTCAGCGCCAGCTCACCCACTGCCTGTCATTGAGCAGCATTATAATCAATGCAGGGTAGACACGGTCTAAATCAGAGGTTTATTGTGCAGCACTGACAGCTTCGCTCAGCACAACGAGAGAGTTTGTGAGGGTGCAGTGACAGTCAGAGAGCTCGCGCTGAACCATTCAATCAATCTGATCATTCACAACCATACAGCCAGAGCTTTAGTCTGCTGTCGCTCAGCGGTCATCTTGGTTTGCATGGATATCCTACATAAATAAAATGGCCTGCAACACTACACTACCGTTATAAAGTTTGGAGTCATTAAGATTTATAAAAAAGAAATTAATACTTTTACTCAGCAAGAATGCATTGAATTAAATAAGAAGTGACAGTAAAGACTTTTACATTGTTACGTTTGAACCTTTTTTTATTAATCAAAGAATCATAAAAAAGATGGTTTCCACTAAAATATTAAGCAGAAATTATTAGAAATCAGCACTGATTTCTGGAGGATCGTGTGACACTGAAGACTGGAGTAATGATGCTGAAAACTCAAGCTTTGATCACCGGAATAAATTACATTTTACAATATATTCACATAGAAAACTGTTACTATAAATTCTTATAATATTTTACTCCATATTGTGGTTTTTACTGTATTTTGGATTAAATAAATGCAGCCTTGCGGAGCAAAAGAGATCAACTCCAAACTTCTAAACAGTAGTGTATGACGGTAGTACACTTAATCGTAGTTATATTTATCATCATTAATAATCGCATTATATTATATGGAAAATAATCGTGCTGCTCTGATTAATCGCAATTTACATTTACATCGATTTGGCTTATCGCGATTAGTAGTAGTAGTAGTAGTAGCCTTTATTGTCATTGGTCACAACAAGTACCAACGAAATTAGCCATCAACCTGTCCATACAAACATACATACAATATGACAAGGGGGTAGACAGGACAGGAAGACAGAGCATTTAGGAAGAAAATACAGCATAACATGAGGAGAGGTGAGGAGAAAAAAAGGCAACCCCCAGACTATGCTCCTGTGAGGAGTACAGTTTGGGAACAGTAAAAAACACCTCAGCAACATTTGCACATAATCAGTACACTCTACAAACATGAACACACAAGACTTGCAACAGGGGAGGGGAGTGGGGGATGGAGGTAACCCAGCTCAGACAGGTATCCGTTCCGCTATTGTATGTTTCTGTTGATGGATACGCATTCTGGCTTCCCAATGTTACAATATAAAACGTGGACAAACAGTCACTCTTTGTAAACTATGTTTTCGAGTGTCATATGCTCTATATGAGCAGTCATTAACTCGCAATCACCCGGGTGTTCATAGCGTAACACCTGAACAGCACACGTTGCTCTCTGCATTTAAAACTCGTTTAAGCATGAGAAGATTTGTGTGTGATAACAGAAAAATCTGAGCCATGATATATTGAAGGGCAGATAAATGTGACATTTATTATAATGGGTTTATGTGAAGATTGTTTGAAGTTCACAAATTAAAAGTTGTTGTATTTTGTAAAACCTGAAAATATACTGTCTTTATGTTGTTTCTACATTAATTTGGAGATTCAATGTGAAATTATTACAATAATATATTTAAAACGTTAATGTTAGGTGCAGTTAATCGCGATTAATTACATAAAAATACGCAATTAATTAGTTAATTTAATCAGTTGACAGCACTAGTTTATAATTGTCATCTTTTAATTAAATATTACTCATGTATTTTTTTCCCCACTGTAATTGTCTTCTCTAAGCTGGATACATGTGATACTGCATAAGAATATGGCCAAAATGATCTTATATGTTATTATGACACCTATCTTTTTAAACAGATTTTGGGACACATTAAAATAGTCATTAGGTTTTGGAGCAGAGCTGTAGAAAGTGCTGGATTAAAGTGAAGATGTTGTGTACCTGCTCCTCTTGCTGAACAAGCTGGCTGAGTTTCTTCCTCCGCTTTTCTCCCACTTTAGACACGATGGGGTTCAGCAGACGGAACTCCTCGCTCCGCTCATCCACCTGGTAATCCGGGTTCTCGAACATCACCTTGAAACGGTCGTCTATCAGGAGATTGTATACGGCCTGGGAAAGACAAAAAGATGATAGCAAATGTTTTAAAAAGATTTAAAAGATGACTACAATGTCTGAAATATTTCTATAGTAAATCAGTGTGAAAGAAACATTGCCCACATTGGCCTTTTTCTTCCTCTTCTTGCTTGGAAGCTCACTTTCCTCCATGAGTTTCAAGGCCAGTTCCTTATTGACCTTAGGCAGTTTCTGCTTAGAGATAAGAGAGAGAGAAACAGTCAAAGCATTGACCATAACAGACTCTGAGGAATTAGAAAGATTACATTCACTCAACCTACGACTCTATAATTTCAGCGATGAGGAATCCAGTCATAAGTGTGTCACAGAATTTGGCTAATTTTGGATGAATAAATAAAAAGTAAGGCTGTACACAATCAAATCGTGATTATGGACGAGTGTCTGTGAACATAAAAATGCAAAAAGACTATTGATATTGAAATATGAAATCTGCACATATCTCAAGCTTGTTAGAGGAATAATCACACAAATTTCAAAGGAATCGTTACATTTTCATTTGATTATAAAAAAAAATCATTAAATTTGTTAATGTTTTTATGCCAAATTTGATTACAAGTGTTTTTGCTAATACATTTGTATTAAATCACAAATCCAGAAAAAGACAACAGAATTTCTGAAAATACAAAACATTTTATAGGGCTCTATTTTTGTAAAAAAAAAATGTAGTGAAATCTTAAATTGTAAAAGTTCTAATTATTCAAAATGTATTTTACAAAAAAGTAGCAAAAAAAATTTAAGGAATTTCATAACCACAGCTAACTAAAACATTTCTGAAAATTGTATTCAGTGATTTTCTGGTAACACTTTATTTCTACAGTGTCCTTGTTAACATGTACTTACCATATTAATAACAGTAAATTATTATTATTATTTTTTTTTTTTCAAGTATGCTTTATTGTCAGTTCTACTCCATGTACAGTACATACATACAGAGAATTGAAATTGTGTTACTTTCAGACCCCTGGTGCTTACAAATAACATCAACAGTAAAGCCTAGAAATCTAGATCAATATAAAAATACGACTCTCTCATAAATAGTAAAAGAAAAAACAGCGTAAAACACATGACAAGTAAAGTGACCAAACAGTGCCGATAAAGATATATTTAGTGCTTGTTCCTGTCTGATTAAAGTGCCAAAAGGGCTCAAAGGGGGGGGGGGGGGGGGGGGGGGGGCAATTTCGGGAGCGAATTCAGCTTCCTGATAGCCTGATGAATAAAGCTGTCCTTCAGTCTGCTGGTCCTGGCCTGGAGACTCCGCAATCTCCTCCCTGATGGCAGCAGACTGAAGAAGCTGTATGATGGGTGAGTGGGATCTCCTGCAATGCAGAAGGATTTTCGGGTGAGACGGGTTCCGTAAATGTCCTGGAGGGAGGGAAGAGGGACACCAACGATCTTCTCAGCTGCTCTCACTATGCGCTGTAGGCTCTTCCGACAAGATGCGTTACAGGCCCCGTACCACACAGTGATGCAGCTCGTCAAGATGCTTTCAATGGTGCCTCTGTAAAATGAGTACATGATGGAGGGCGCAGCTCTGGCTCTTCTCAGTTTACGGAGGAAGTAGAGACGCTGCTGTGATTTCTTTGCCAGTGCTGCTGTGTTTACGGTCCAGGAGAGGTCCTCAGTAATGTGCACACCCAGGAACTTGGTGCTGCTCACTCTCTCCACAGTGGCACCTTTGATGGTTAGAGTAGCATGCTGAGTGGGCACTCTCCGGAAGTCAACTACAATCTCCTTCGTCTTGTCCACGTTCAAGGAGAGATTGTTGTCACTGCACCACCTGGCCAGGCTCCTGTAGTTTGTCTCATCATTGTTGCTAATGAGACCCACCACAGTCGTGTCATCCGCAAACTTAATAAGGAGGTTGGAATTGTGTGACGATGTACAGTCGTGAGTCAGCAGAGTGAAGAGGAGGGGGCTCAGCACACATCCTTGGGGGGCCCCAGTGTTCAGAATGATGGTGCTGGATGTGTTACTGCCGACCCGTACTGTCTGAGGTCTTCCAGTTAAAAAGTCCAACAGCCAGTTGCAAAGCGAAGTGCTGAGCCCCAGCTGAACCAGTTTGTGAATAAGCTGTTGAGGGATGATAGTGTTAAATGCAGAACTGAAGTCCAGGAACAACATTCTGACATATGAATCCTTTTTGTCTAGATGAGTAAGTGCTGAGTGGACAACAGTTGTGATGGCATCATCGGTCGAGCGATTTGATTTGGAAGGGGTCCAGGGAGGGGGGGAGGGCAGACTTGATATGGTGCATGACTAGCCGTTCGAAGCACTTCATAATAATAGGAGTAAGCGCAACTGGTCGGTAGTCATTAAAGCAGGATGGAAACGGCTTCTTGGGAACTGGAATGATGGTGGTAGCTTTGAAGCATGTAGGGACAACAGCCTGACTTAAAGAGATGTTAAAAATGTCTGTGAAGACATCCGTGAGTTCTGCTGCACAGTCTCTCAGTCCCAGCCCAGGAATGTTGTGAGGACCCGGAGCTTTGCGTGCATTGATCCTTCTGAATGATCTCCTCACGTTGTCCGGGGTCAGCATCATCATCTGGTCGCCGGGAGGAGGTGGAATCTTCTGTGCAGTGGAACTGTTTTGTTTTTCAAAGCGAGCGAAGAAGGCGTTCACTTCGTTCAGCAGAGAGATGTTACTGTCACAGGTCCGTGGTGGGGGCTTATAGTCCGTAATGGTCTGTATCCCCTGCCATAGGCTCCGAGTATCTCTGCTGTCGCTGAATTGATGGGCTATCCTCCTGGAGTACTTTCTCTTAGCCTCTCTGATGCTGCGGGACAGGTTGGCCCTAGCTGTTCTCAGACCCCCCTCATCTCCAGCTCTGAAGGCAGCATTCCGCATCTTCAGGAGTCTGTTAGACCTCCCCTGTCATCCACGGCTTCTGGTTGGCCCGGATAGTGATGGTCTTTGTGACTGTTACATCGTCAATACACTTGTTGATGTAGGCAGTGACAGTCTCTGAGTACTCTTGGAGGTCTATGGTGTTATTGTATGTGGCAGCCTGCTTGAACATATTCCAGTCAGTGGTGTCAAAACAGTCCTGAAGAGCCTCTGACGACCCTTCCGGCCATACTTGTATCTGTTTTTGAACTGGTTTAACGACTCTGATCAGCGGTCTGATCATGCATAATGATCACCGCATGACGGTGATCATTATGCATAATTACATGCAACTAACCCTCAACCAAACCCTAACCCTACCCTAACCCTATAGTAAGTACATGTAGTTAATTGATATTACTTAGTACTTAAATGTATAATTACACTGTAACAAGGACGCTAAAATAAAGCGTTAACTTTTCTGTAACAAGCTTTCTTTCAGCCAATCCTTCTGTCATTCTTCATCTGCCACGTTTACTCGTAGCTGAGAGAAGCACACACCAAACATGCAGACAGCGTTACCTTGAGCTGGACTCTCTGAGCTCTCGACTCATCGATCTTCTGTCGGATTCGGTCCTTACGGTACTCTTCATAGGCGAACGGGTTCGCCATGGTCTTTACCTACAGAAAAGCACAGCAATCAAATTTGTATCATCATTTAACCATTTAAAAGATGTCTTTTAGAGAACATGCACAAATGCCCTGACACAAATCTGCACCTTGTGGTAGAGCCTGATGTCCATGAAGAAGCCGTGCATGTAGGCCCGGAGAAGAGCCGAACCAATCAGATGCGTCAGACCTTAGAGGGGGAAAACAAGCTAAATTACAGGAATTCATCCAATTACAAAGAACACTATGGTGAAAATTTTGCACAAATAACATAACCAGTTTAGTTGGTCCCAATCGACAATTTGTTCCCTTTCGAGGGAACTCGAACTGCGTCGACAACGACACTTTGGGGAACGCCCTTAGCGTAATGCATCTGAAGTATGAATGAAACTAATCCAATCCTGATTGGTGCTGCGTAATGACGTAACATGTGACAGCATACACGGAAGCTACAAAGGGACGCCGGCACACAACAGAGTTAGCTTTCTGCTCTTCAGAAAGTGCTCTGTGTCAAACTGTCTGTCCTATTTGGTGTTGTTTGTCCCATTAGAATTGTCCTAAATAATTGCAATATAGAATCTAGTGGCCGAGGCAGCGCGTAGATTACGGGTCTACTTTGCAATAAAGATTCTGTGACTGTGATATCGCGTTTGCTGAGGCAGCGCGTAGATTTAAGGTCTGCATTGCAATAAAGAATCTAGTAACTCGGATCTTGCGTTTGTTGAGGCAGCGCGTAGATTGGGTCTACTCTGCAATAAAGATTCTGTGACTGGGATCTCGCGTTTGCCGAGGCAGCGCGTAGATTTAAGGTCTGCATTGCAATAAAGAATCTATTGTGACTCGGATCTTGCTTTTGTCGAGGCAGCGCGTAGATTCGGTCTACTCTGCAATAAAAATTCTGTGTGGGTGCGAGGCATGCACAGTCAGCTCCTGAGGGTGCTGGCTGTGTTCATTGAGAAATATCTCAACGCATACAGCCGTGCGTTTTCGGGTGTTTCAGCATCGCGCCCGTTGACTTTCTTCTCAAGAGATGAAAGCCAACTATATTGTGAATGACTCGAATCTCGCGTTTGCCGAGGCAGCGTGTAAATTACGAGACTGTAAATAATATTAAAACAGTATTGTTTGGTGATTATGGCTGCATTTAATTCTATGAAATTAAAATTATGGAATATTATCTCACTTTAAGAAGTTAGATATTTTAATTCAGCCTGCCATTATACAGTGTTTATGGCTGCATTTAATTCTGAGGAATTAAAATGATGAGCAGCGAACGTGGAGAATCGTTTTCAATTTTTTCCCCGCCGGTCCTCGCTTCAGGGTATCGAAAACAAGACGAAAATAGCAGGGCTGTCCTCCCGTGGAGGGATGAGTGAGAATCGGTCCTCCGCGGAGCCCTCAGGAAATCGAAGTTTGTATCCAGCGTCAAGTGCGTTTCGGAACACATCGGTTTTCAGTGAATGAACGCTGCAGTGTCCACCACAAGGGCTTGCGGCCAGGCAGTGTGCGCGTCCGCACATCGGAAACTGTTTTCGATTATTCTCTGCCGGACTTCCGCTTCAGGGTGTCGAGAACGAAACCAAAAGAGCCTCCCATCTGGGGAGCCCTCAGGAAATCGTTGTCTGTATCCCGCCGTAAGTGCGCTTTGGGACACATCGGTTTCCAGTGAACGCACGCTGCTCTGTCTGCCCCACAGGCTTGCGGCCAGGCGGTGCTCGCGTCCGCACATCGAGAATCGTTTCGACCAAACCCTGCCGGAGAGCCGCTTCAGGGGATCGAGAACGAATCGAGAACGATACCCAAAGCCAGTCCCGAGAGGCTGGTTCCCTTGGGATACAGACTGCAGTTCAGTTTCCACCCACCAAAGTTCAATGGGGTGGTCTGGACTGTAGTCGACCCAAAGCAGGGTTGGGTATTGGAACAAGAAGTAAACTCCCTGCTGGTAAAGGAAGCTACAGAACGTATTCCTCCGCCAGACGGAGTCCGGGTTTTACAGCTGCTACTTCATAGTTCCTAAGAAGGATGGGGGGTTGCGTCCAATAATAGATCTCAGGCACTTGAATCGGTCTCTGAGGAGGTTCAGGTTCAAGATGCTCACCATCGTGAATCAAATTCAATCCGAGGATTGGTTTGTCACGATAGATCTGAAGGACGCATACTTCCACATATCCATCCTTCCATCTCAGAGGAAGTTCCTGAGGTTCGCTTTCGGAGGCAAGCGTACCAATATCGGGTTCTTCCGTTCTTCCTAGCTCTCTCCCCTTGCACATTTACCAAATGCATGGATGCAGCTCTAGCACCGCTGAGGGTTTTGGGTGACTGGCTGATTTGGCCCAGTCACAAGAGCTGGCAATTCGGCATCGAGATGTCGTCCTTGCCACAACCAGAGCCTGGAGTTTGAGACTCAACACGAAAAAGAGCGTGTTGGCACCAGCCAGTGAACCATGTTCCTGGGAGTGGTGTGGGACTCAGTCACGATGCGGGCACAATTGTCTCCTGCACGGATTGGTGACCAGGATAAAGCTAGGCCAAGCCATCACTGTCAAACACTTTCAGAGACTGTTAGGACTCATGGTAGCAGCGTCCAACACCATTCTATTTGGCCTGCTGCACATGAGGGTCCTGCAGTGGTGGTTGATAACCAAGGGGTTTTCCCTGAAAGGGATCCCATTCCGCATGATCAGGGTTACGCGCAGATGCCTTCGTTCCCTATTTATGTGGAAGAAAGCTTGGTTTCTGTCCCAAGGCCCCGTGCTGGGAGCGTTTTGTCGCCGGAAATCCGTCTCGACAGACGCCTCCCTCACGAGCCGGGATGCGGTCAGGCAGGGCTCTGAGGAGCTTCCTCCCAGACCTCAGGGGTCACCATGCAGACAATGTGTCGGTGGTCTCCTACTTGATTCTTCAGGGGGTTCTGAGATTGCGCCCTCTATCCAGATTGGCGCATCACATCCTCCTGTGGTCCCAGGGGAAACTGTTATCTCTCAGAGCAATGCACGTCCCAGGGGACCAGAATCAGAGAGCAGACATCCTGTCAAGGCAGGGGCTGAGGCCCAGGGAATGGAGACTTCACACCGAGGTGGTGAAGTCGATATGAGTGAGGTTCGGCCCAGTGGAATGGATTTGTTCGCGTCTTGAGAGACGTCCCACTGTCCATTGTGGTATTTTCTCACTCATCCAGCCCCATTGGGTTTGGATGCCATGGTACAGACGTGGCCGAGGCTACGCCAGTACGCTTTTCCCCCGATTGCTCTGCTCCCAGGAGATCTGGAGAGGGTCCGTCGAGACGGGATTAGTCTACTTCTAGTAGCCCCATACTGGCCGACCTGAGTATGGTTTTCAGACATCATAGCACTTCTGGCAGGCCAGCCTTGGCAGATCCCTCTGAGGAGGGACGTGCTTCCACAGGCCATGGGGCTCAATATTAAGCACTCTCGACCAGACCAGTGGAAGCTTTGGGCTTGGCCCCTGAGGGGGTTCAGTACTTAGAGGCTGGCCTGTCGGCTGGAGTGGTTGAGACCATACTCCGTTCCAGAGCTCCTTCCACGAGGACATCGTACGGCCTAAAGTGGAAAGTGTTTCCACTTGGTGTAGAGAGCGTGAGGTGGACCCGGTTAACTGCCCAGTTGGCTTCAGAGCTGGAGTTCCTCCAAGATCGCTTCTTGGCTCGTCTTACCCCATCCACACTCAAAGGTGTACGTGGCTGCCATTGCAACTTTCCACGCTCCTCTGGGTGATGGGTCTCTGTGGAGACATCAGCTGGTCGTAAATTTCCTCTGTGGGGCTCGGAGGATGAGACCTGCGGCTCGTACCAGAGTTCCCACATGGGACCTGGCAGTGGTTCTCGAAGGGCTGGTCGAGGCCCCCTTCGAACCTCTGGAGTCGGCTGAGGCCAAGAACCTTCCCTCAAGGTAGCTTTTTTTATTAGCCATTACTTCTCTGAGAAGAGTAGGAGACTTCAGACACTCTCTATATCTCATGCTCCAGGCAACATTAAGGCTATCTTGCATCCCAGGCCGGGCTATGTGCCTAAAGTGCCATCTAATGTGGCACGGCCTACGGTTCTGCAGGCTTTCATCCTCCACCTCACGTGACGGCGGATGAAGAAAGACTTAATTTGCTCTGCCCTGTCAGAGCTCTCAAGATATATGTCCATAGGTCTTCTTCATGGCGGAAGTCAGATCAGTTGCTGGTGTGCTTCGGGTCGCCCAAGAAGGGGCTTCCCGCATCCAAACAGACCATTAGTAACTGGGTCGTTCAGGCTATCTCTATGGCCTATCAGGTGCGCAGCTTGCCTTCACCTTTGGCCGTGAGGGCTCATTCAACCAGAGTCATGGCGTCCTCTAGAGCAGTGGTTCCCAACCTTTTTTTGTCTGAGACCCCCTTTTTCCCAAGAAAATATTTTAGGTCCCCCCTTCATATTTAATGATATCATCGCTTTTGTAAGCTTGCAGCAAGGATGACAAAATATGTTGTTTTCAAACTAACGGTATGTTTACTTTAACCAGATATGTTTATGCACAAATAATAGCCTATAATATTGAAAATACAATAACAAAAACATCGCTTCCACGTCGCTTCCATTATGAGCGCGCATACCGCACGCCTACATTTGAAATAACGAACTTGAGCACGCAAAAGACGCGATATGTGAACAGGCCCTAATGCGTCTTTCGGAAGAACATTGTAGCCGGAACTACTTCTCTCTGTGTACGTCTATGACGAGTCACGCGGGTACTGGGCTACTCCGCAGCGGCAGTGATCCGAACCAGTGTAAAATAGTCCCAATGTAAACACCTATTATAGGTGTACCATAGTGGTTCGGGATAAGACAAAAACACGGATTGAAAAATGGATTCATGAACTCGCTCATTATATAAATTTTGAACAGAAAAAAGTTAAGGACTTTTATTTAATGCTCATTGCTCAAAACTTTTCAAAATATGACGCGACCCCCCACAGAGCTCGCTGAGGCTCCCTTGTGGGCCGCGACCCCCCTGTTGGGAACCGATGCTCTAGAGCCCTCCTTTCAGGGGCCCCGATCCAAGAAGTGTGCGATGCAGCAGGATGGGCTACCCCTCATACTTTTATCAGATTCTATAGCCTGGAAATTTCTTCTACGCCAGGCACTCTAGTGCTCTCGTCCTAAGTGTGCCTGTGCGCAGCTTCACTCTGGGACAGGCAGGGCTCGTTGTGGCATAGTGGGTACTCGTTCCCCAAAGTCTCGTAGTCGACGCAGTTCGAGTTCCCTCGAAAGGGAACGTCTCGGGTTACGACTGTAACCCTTTGTTCCCTGAGAAGGGAACGAGACACTGCGTCCCTCCGCCACGCCTTCCCCTGCCTGGGAGCGACTTGCTTCATCGCAGAAGCTAACTCTGTTGTGTGCCGGCGTCCCTTTGTAGCTTCCGTGTATGCCGTCACATGTTACGTCGTTACGCAGCACCAATCAGGATTGGATTACTTTCATTCATACTTCAGATGCGTTACGCTAAGGGCGTTCCCCAAAGTGTCGTAGTCGACGCAGTGTCTCGTTCCCTTCTCAGGGAACAAGGGTTACAGTCGTAACTTGAGACGTTTTCTTGGTATGGACACTTTTAAAGCACATATTTAAAGTACTAATATCAAAGTAATATAAACTTATAAGTTAAAAATGAAGTCAAGTCACCTTTATTTATATAGCGCTTTTAACAATATAGATTGTTTCAAAGCAGCTTTACAGTGATAATAGGAGATTAATGGTTTGAAATTTTGAAAGTTTGAAAAAGTTATCATCTCCGCGTAAACTTCAAAAATGCGAATCTGTGAAAACGCTGACGGCGTGCACATGCATATTACGTGTTCAGTTTATAGGTGTGTGTGTGTGTGTGTTTGAATATATATGCGCGCAGGCGTGTAGTGTTTCTTTACAAATTGACCTGTACTACATGGTACAGTAGTACCCCCAAGAGGATAAAAGTACAACTCCAAACAGCACAAAATAAATTAGTTAGGTTGATTTTAAACATTAATAATAGGAACCATGTTGGTTCTTTTGAACTTAAGAATTTAAAGTGGTTGTCAGTCGAAAATAGGGTGAGACAGCTGAAACTGAGATTAACAAGAAAGATTTTGCATAGGAATGAGCCAAGGTATTTTAAAGATTATTTTAAGTTTATTAGGAACTCTCATAGCTACTCAACTAGAAGCAGTGCCACAGACATAGTACCTTGTAGATTTAAGAGTTGTTCTGGGCAAAACACCTTTTTGTACATGGCAGCAATTGAATGGAACAAACTCCCAGTTGAGATTAAGTTAAGCCAGTCAGATCGCTGCTTTAAGCAAGCATGTGGTGAATGGTTGCTAAAAGCTAATCAGATTTAGTTTTTATGTAGTCTTAAGGAATATTTATTACTGATGTGTATGTATTTGTGTGTTTGAGTGTACAAGGTGCTCTATTGTCATCTGTGGCTTGCTTGCCATCTTTATCGGACTACAACGAGGACCACAATGGAAATAAGTTTTGTAACTTTCTTGTGCTATCCTTTACAGCTCTGATAAATGTGTAGTGTCATTGTAATGGCATCTTTTTATGCATTTATTGTTATTTTTTTTACTGTCGAATAAATCAAATCAAATCAAATCAAAAGACCTGTCTGGCCTTAAAAATTCATTGTACAGCATTTTTTGTCGCTTCCGTGTATCAATGTGAACTGGAATCAAAGAAGACTATTATTGTGCCACTTTGCGTTGTTTGTGGTTAGTGGAACATTAATAGTACATTAACTCCAGTTGTGGTTCCTCTGCTTTCTGTGTAAAGTTCAGCAGAACTGACTTCCGTGCACTAATCATCACCTTGACATCAGTTAATTAAAGTCATTTAGCAAAAATTATTTATTAGTTATGAGAAAAACGTGAGCAAAATTGGTTTAATACTTTAATGCAATGACATTCAGACAAGTTACATAGGCCTAGTGCTTTGAACAATACAGATTGTTTCGAAAATCTGTGTTAATTTTCGAAAACTTATCGATGTGTTAATGTTAAAGTTCATCAATTATGAAACAAATTCAATTTCATCTGCAAAGCAGCTCTACAGAAGACAAGTGACATTATTCAGCTCGTTGATTAAATTCAGTTCAACAAGTGTAAACGTAGCAAAGTTAACGTTTAGTTCAAGTTAACGGTTCAAATTTAGTTCTCATTCGATAATGTCAGTGCAGTAAAATTGATAATATTACTGAATATTAAGTATCTTTTAAACCCCAACTCAGCAAAGCCAAAGGCGACAGTGGCAAGGAACCCAAAGTCATCAGGTGACAGAAGGCACTGCAGTCTGTAAGCATGATAGTTTCCATGCAGTATAACCTCCATGATCACCACCTAAACACTCAGACACACTCTTGAAGTTTGAGCACCCTGAACCAACAACATTTGTCCTGCTTATATGGCATTTTCATTGTTTTCATTGATTTAAAATGACAAGGTTCAAAGAAGACACACAAAGCATTTCAAGAATTCAGTTGAGCTTTGTCTGTATTGAGCAGGGATGAGCTATTCTATAGATTACATTCACTGATATCAGCAGAGGCTGATGCTCAGCGATTACACTACTGACGAAACACACATCAGTGAATCACAAAACACATGAATAGATCCAGACCCACAGCAGCAAATATGTCTCTGACGCATAATGAGAAATAATGAGAAAATATAAGAACAAAATTGCTTACCACAGCTATGCAGACGACACACAGCTCTACTTAGCCCTATCGCCTAACGACTACAGCCCCATTGACTCCCTGTGCCAATGCATTGATGAAGTCAACGGTTGGATGTGCCAAAACTTTCTTCAGTTAAACAAAGACAAAACTGAAGTCATTGCGTTTGGAAACAAAGATGAAGTTCTCAAGGTGGATACATACCTTGACGCTAGGGGTCTAACAACTAAAAATCAAGTCAGGAATCTTGGTGTGTCTCTAGAGTCAGACCTTAGTTTCAGTAGTCATGTCAAAGCAATAACTAAATCAGCATACTATCATCTGAAAAATATTGCAAGAATTAGATGCTTTGTTTCCAATCAAGACTTAGAGAAACTTGTGCATGCTTTTATCACCAGCAGGGTGGATTATTGTAATGGACTCCTCACTGGCCTTCCCAAAAAGACCATAAGACAGTTGCAGCTCATACAGAATGCTGCTGCCAGGATTCTGAGCAGAACCAGAAAATATGAACATATCACACCAGTCCTCAGGTCTTTACACTGGCTCCCAGTTACATTTAGGATTGATTTTAAAGTATTATTACTGGTATATAAATCATTCAATGGGCTAGGACCTCAATATATTGCAGATATGCTCACTGAATATAAACCTAACAGATCACTCAGATCATTAGGATCACATCAGCTAGAAATACCAAGGGTTCGCTCTAAGCATGGAGAGTCTGCTTTTAGCTATTATGCCACCCGCAGCTGGAACCAGCTTCCAGAGGAGATCAGATGTGCTCCTACAGTAGTCACTTTCAAATCCAGACTCAAAACACATCTGTTTAGCTATGCATTTACTGAATGAGCACTGTGCCACTGTTCGTCCGACTGTTTTTACTGTACTGGTTTTGTCTTTGTTTGTTTTCTAATTTCTAATTTATTTATTTTTATTATCTCTGGAAAAGATTTTGAAGGAGAGCGGGAGAGTCTTCACTCCGATGAGGCGAGTGAAGGAGTAAGTTATACTGCTGTATAAGAAGTCGCTGAGAGCGCCGTTAAGGGTAACGGCAGCAGACAGCGCACACGAAGCGTGCTCTGTGGGGGCCCCGCTGGGCATTACTGGTGTAGCACCACCCCAGCAGAGTACGTCCCTGGGCTAGAGGTCCAGTTGCACCGTAAACCGGCTCAATCTCTTCCATCTCAGATAGGGGTGGACCAGTACTACTTTATTTGATTTTTAATTCTAAACTGTTTTAATTATTCTTACTTGTTTTGATTATTTTAATTTATTCTATGTAAAGCACTTTGAATTGCCATTGTGTATGAAATGTGCTATATAAATAAACTTGCCTTGCCTTGCCTTGCCTTGCATTCTAACCAAAATGCAAAGATTTCATCATGGTCTATTTTTATTTCCATTTCACGCTAAAAACCTTCAAATTCCACCCTCTTTTGAATTTACTTCTGTGCAACTCAAAGGGAAACATTTAGCAGTTCTACTTTTTCCCCACAGAGATTCCTCTGAAGCCTTAGAATAGCTTTGAGTGAGAAACAAACCGAAATTCAAGACCCTTTTCCAGTAGAAATGTTGCTTTCCATCCAATCATATCATGATTCACCCAATAAATGAACACTTCACATTACATAAAATATCCTATATATTACCATACCTTTCATGCATTAGGCACCTTGAACTCACAATGACATTTTCAATAGCATTTTTTAATTTAGAATTTATTAATCATAATAAATTTATAAATAAACTGACATGAACTAACAATAACCAGTTGTATTTAGAAGATTGATAAATTATAAATACTGTAATAATAAATGTATTGCCCATTGTTAGTTAATGCATTACTGAGCGTTAACTAATGGGACTTTTATTTTAGGCCTACGTGGTTACCTAAAATGTATTTTTTTGTGAACTAAATCTTTAACATGATTAATAAATGCTGCTCTTACTTTGCATTAACTAATAATAATGTATAAAGCCTACTGAATTACCATCTTATTTGTTCAGGAGGCGCAACCGACTTTATCGGATCTCTTGTGCATCTCAATGCGTTAGATTATTGTATTTTATCGGTCAAAATGATAAACAGCATTTGACTTGCACATTTGGTAAATGAGGGAAAGTTTCAGTTCCCACAACTTTTGCCTATGATAGTGCACGAGAAATACGCTCACTAGACTTTCTCTCCTGTTACATAATCCAGCCATTGCACCTGGCCCTCCACATCACCCCCACCACACACACACACACACACACACACACACACGATGCGATCCGCTTTCTGCTGACGGCAGCATTCCTGAGCGGTTTTCCCATCTCCGACCCGCTGAACTGGATCTTATCAACACGGTAGGTCTGACTCCATCCAGTGTGGCGACTAACATATCTGTGATATTTGTCTCTCTCTGTGTTTGAAGTTTAGCAGATTGAAGGTTTGAGGTTCAAAGCTTGTAATCACAGCTCTGTCTGTCTTTCGCAATTACTGGAATGTTCTCATACTAAATACTTTGTATGCAGACACACCCCATACTCTGCATATAGCGTGCCATTACGTGCTCCTCAATGATAAAAATATAACTATATGTCTGAACTGAATCTGAAACTGCAGATTTCCAGATTTCCTCTTCATCTGAATACACACAGGCTATCACTCACTTCCATTAAATAGTGCAAAACACTAAAAACAAAACACTAGAAAAACAGAGCTGGGGAATAAAGAATAAAGGCGTAGTTACTTTTTTGCCCATTCTTCTTTAAATTTTTGGTCTACTTTAATGCTTTGTGTATCAGAATTCATCGTGTCATCGGGTTCATGATCAGACGTACCGCTGTATCAGTGTCCTTATTTGTATGGGGTTAGAATTCGGTCACAATTCTGTGCGCGCAAGATCACATTTTGAGCGTGCAAAAGGGCATTTCGCACGCGCGGAAATCAATTTTGCATTTAAAATAAGTATTTGGATGTGCGCAGACGCTCTCTTTCGCATGTGCAAAGTTTCACTTTCTTGCTCCTCTCACACCAGCCCTGAGCGCTCTCTAAGCGCTGACGGCTCGCGTGCTCAACACAACCCAGCGTTACAATATGCCATAATTCCAGCCAATCAGAGATGAGGCTGCTAAATTCTGATTGGCTGGCTTGAAAACCAATCACAAGACTCCCTGCAGCTGTGGACGAGGTCAAATACATGGTGGAAGATATTTATGTTTAATTTGTTTAATGGATTGAACACTTCAATTTAAGTTCAAGTAAACAAAAACATTCACAGCAGAGATGTTCTATAAAAACAACTATCATAGGCCTACTAAAAAAATATATACTGTATTTTCTTATATACTATTTTAGGATGGATAGTGTGCACATTGGGATGCAGGCTTGTTCCCCTCACTACACACACACAAAAAAAGACATGTGGGTAACAATGCAAACATATATGCAAATATAACTGTAAGTGAAAATCTTGGGTGTGTGACCCACAAGACTTCTATATAATTACTCGCATTATTCGATTTTTATTTTTTTGCAGTGAGGGGAACAAGCCTGCATCCCAATGTGCACACTATCCATCCTAAAATTGTATATAAGAAAATACAGTATATTTTTTTTAGTGTGATAGTTCTTTTTACATGACATCTGCTGTGAATGTTTTTGTTTAAATAATTCCAAGGATTTGAAGTAGATTGATTATTATTTTAACGTTATTACATTGCATTTCTACGTTTATTTGATGGCTTTTTTTTATTCTGATGTGAGTGATGTACCGTTTTTACACACTTATTTCATTAAAAGGGGAAAAGTCTGTCCATCTTCATTTCTGAAAATGTGTAACATTTGAGACCCCAGCTCGGTCGCATTCATATTTCACTAATGTTAGTTACATAACTTGCTGTTCAGAAAGAAGTTAGAAAGAAACTACTACCTCTTGAGGTGTAGCAAACACTGGGACATGCCATTATGTACAGTAGCCTAATAGTACGATTTGATTTTGATTAAAAATAAACTAAAGAAAATTAGCTTAAAATAAGCTAAAAAATAAACTGTGAATTGAATTTAAATAGAAGTGTTGAAGCCATTAAACAAATTAAACATAAACATCTTCCACCATGTATTTTTCCTCGTCCACAGTCGGTGATGCAGGGAGTCTTGTGATTGGTTTTCAATCCAGCCAATCAGAATTTAGCAGCCTCATCTCTGATTGGCTGGTATTATGGCATATTGTAACGCTGGGTTGTGTCTGCGCTTCGAGAGCGCTTATGGCTGGTATGAGAGGAGCAAGAAAGTGAAACTTTGCACATGCGAAAGAGAACGTCTGCGCACATTCAAATACTTATTTTAAATGCAAAATTGATTTTCGTTCGCTCGAAATATTTTCTTATCTGCGAGACGAATATTTCTCTGCAAAACTCAGTTCACGCGCGTGCGAAATGCCCTTTTGCGCGCTCAAAATGTGATCTTGCGCTCCCAGAATTGTGACCGAAATCTAATCCCTATATTTGCACATATACATTTCATTTGTTGAAGACATGATGAAATATGTGCGCATACGGTGCTGGTTCATGTTTGGAGTAGGAGAGTATGTGAAATATGTCTTTATTCTCATGTATAACATGGAGAAACTGATGACGTAGAAACATACTCTCTCCAGCCACAGCTGCCAATCACCACTCCGAATTACCGTACATACCTCACTTTGGTTCAACTTCGCTTTTTAAAGCGGGAGAACAAAATAGCTAAAAAATATCACTTTTCCCTTAATAATAAACATATTGGCCCTCATTTATCATTCTTGCGTAGAAACGGGCGTATATATTGGCGTAAGATTATGCTTGCACTCCTCTCACCGCCTGATTTATGAAGCTGTGCGTACCTTTGAAATCCAGGTGTACGCAATACCTGCCCTTGATAAATCCCGCGGCTGAAAACGATCGTCATTAGAATAACACGCCCCTATATATTCAAGTCTCCGCTTCCCCCACGCCCTCATTTTACGCCATGTACACACGGAAGACGGCACAGAAGAGAAACTTCTCTGACGTGGAGCCGAAATGACCTATCACAATGCAATATTTTACAGCACGTCTTTTGAAACAATTAGCATTCAATTTCGAATCACGTCACATGTATTGGGGTGTACAATAGTGATGATGATGATGTGATGTGGAGTACCATTCATTCACATTAATAATTGCATGACAATTTGTAATATTCTTCTTATTATTATGATTTTTATTATTAATGACGCTTATTGTTATTTAGAAGAAGAACGTCGTTATTATTATTTGTATTATTATTATTATTATTTAAAAGAAGAAGAATGTATTTTTTATTATTTTGTCAAGTCTGAATTATTTTTTGGTCATTGAAAGCCTTTCATTACCAAACCCAGTCCGTGCGCACCTGCCGGGCCAAACCCTGAAACGTCAGGGTAAAGCACACAGGCTCGCAACTGAAGGAATACATATGGCTACAAATCAAATGGTTTGGTAAAGTCACACAAATTAAACATTGAAGTCCATGTTGCACAAAAATAAACACTGAAGTTTATAATTACTATGTTGTTGTTGTTGGTCATAATATATCACATCTTTTAGTTTGTCAGTGCGTTTTGTGGTGTTAGGAATTGTTTTTCTGCGCATTTCCGCACTAACTCAAAACGTGCGTACACCACCTCCTGAGCTGGCGTAGGATTTGAGCGTACCGTACGCCAACGTCCATATTGATAAATCTCAAAGTCACCGTGGTTTTGGGTGTACGCCAGGTGTACGCTGGAAATTTGGTGTACGCACTATTGATAAATGAGGGCCATTGAGTGTTATTGTGGTTTTCATTGATGTGCAACCTGCACAAATTTGTTAACATCCCAAAAAAAATGTGTTTTAGGGTTTCATGACGCTTTAATGCAAGTATCTTATTGGTGATCTTAGGACAGATTCTGCCAATTACCCAGGTTCTCCAGGTCTTTGCGGGTGACAAACTTGTAGTCGTCATAGATGGTGCTCTCCGGGTTCTCCTCAAGCTCCTCGGTGAGGTTATCCAGGAAGGAGCACCAGCATGGAGCCGGACCGAGAGACTGAAACACAGCACACAACAGAGAAACCGCGAGTCAATGGCAAATAAGGATCCTTCTCAGGTAGATCATAAAGCGCTTACCAAAACATGGCGGTTTAGAGATATCATGAAGATGATCTTTAACAATTAAGGATCAATCTATAATAACGAAAACGGTTGTAATTGGTCAGAATTCACAGCAAAATTAAAAGAAGTTGCTTGAATGAAGGCTATTTTATGTGCCAGTTGCATTGTTCTTAAATGTTGTAAAAAGGAACAGTGAAGTGCAAAAAAGGGTACATTATGGCAATATTATGTATAAATGCCAATAATTTATGCAGAAAAAAACAACAACCTTCTGATCTTTTCTACAAACCACCAGATAAAATTGTGACAGAATTCGATTAATGTTGTACAGTAAAATGTACTTCTCAAAGTAATAATAACAACGTGTAAAACATTAGATTGATTTATTATTATTTGGAATATCAAACAACCAAGATAGTTTAAAAGATGTTTTAACTTGTACAGTATACGAGTTCTGTTGTGCAGCCCCTTAAACGACAAAAAATAAAAATGCAGTTTAAATTGTTAAAGTTTAATGTTTTTTTTTATTACACTTATTTTTATTTGATTACACTTCAAATTATTAATTAAATTTTTGTTTTTAAGTTTGATTAATTTATTTTTAGACACCATTTTTGAGATACAATTTTTAATCAAATCCCAAAACATAATCCCGAAGAAAATACAATGGAGAAAACAGAATCAGGCAAAAAATAAAAGGGTTTTCATGTGTAAAAGAAGTAGCTTACTCTGAGGAGTTTACGTTGCAATTACATTCATTCTTGAAGTCTAACAAACACGTGGAATGCACTTCCTTCCCCATTAATGGTATGAAATTAATATTATTGTTAAATATCAATATCGCCAAAAATATGATCATACAGCCCAACCCTAAATGTGTGTTTGGAGGAAATGTAATGAAAATAACATAAAACAGTCTTCATTTTCTTTATGCAAAACGTTATTTATTTAATTATTTAATTGTATAGTTTTCTTTTGAGTTTAGTGTGAAATGTGATTCAGACATTGATACAAGATTCACTGTTAGAAGTTCTGAACCATGTTCTGTTTGACAGAAATGTCAGTGTAGGGTTAGGGTTATGAAGGGCTTATAAACTGAAATGATTTTATTGAGATCTCGAGTTTGTAGTTCTTATTTCTGTATTGTGTGTACTCAACTCAGGTCCTGCCCTGACAGTCTTTCCTGTCTTATCTCGGTTTAATGTATCTTTGTTTGCCTTGTGTCTTGGTCATGTGCTCTTCTAGTCCCGCCTCCTTGTTTCCCGTCACCACACCCCTTGGTTTAGTCCTTTTCTAGTCCTCATTTGCTTTTGATTGTGTTCACTTGATCCTCATGTGCTCTGCTGTCTTTATATTGTACTCCTTTTCCTCTTGTCTTTGCAATTGTTGTGTGCGTGCGTTTCTCACAGATCTTGTAAGTCAATGCTAGATTTAGTTTTGTTTGTCAGTTCTAGCTTTGAATTAATTTAATTTAGATTTTTTCAGTTATCTTACGAGAGGTTCTCTCGTACTGCGTAATATCTTACGCTAGGGGAAAACCTCTTTTCCTCGAGATATTGAAGCCAAAAATTATCCTTAATTTTGAATTAATGTAAAACACATTGCAGCAGCATGCAGACATATGCAAAGGCGGCTAGCGTGCCTATTGGCTGCCCTGCGGCAATTGCAGCAGCCTATCGAGAGAGGCCCTTCTGTGACGGTCCAATGGGGATGCTTCGCGCCCACTGCGTCACCCTCCCGCCGAAACGGGCGTGGCCTAGCCCTATAAATATAGCTCGATGGGCTGATATAATCTGATTTTCATCTCTTCAGCGAAGCTCACACATCGCTGGATCCAGAATGAGAAGCCGCGCCGTCGAGACAGCTTTCTGCGGGACGAGCCTCTGCACTGAAGTCGCTGGCCTTCACCTGGCCGCCTTCAGCCGCCGTTCCTGCTACGCTATCCGGCGTACTACGTATATATCCTTTACTCTGCTCTGTGTGTGTGTGTGTGTGTGTTCGCCCCGCGACTCACACGTCTATCATCTAAAAGAGCCGCGTCTTTTTAAGCCTTTATGCCTTCCTCCTGTGGCAGCAGGCAGCCCTAAACAGCCGTCTGCTCGCAGCTCCCAGCCACAGCCTCCGCCCCCCGCCGCTCCACAGCGCCGCCAGGCCCGGGATCAAAGGCCGCGCTCTCGCTCTGCAGGCCGCCGCCCCCCCTCCGCATGGGTCCCGGCCAAAGATTGAGATCAAGCCCGAGGCCTCAAAGTCGTCCTAGCCCTTCTAGGAAAACGACGGTGTTCAAGTCCCGCCGCGGCCGGACTTCCACCAAAACTTCTCGCTCGTTCAGTTCCAAGAAATGTGACTGTCCCAGTATATTCTGCAGTAAACAAGTCGGTACCACAGCCCGCTTGCCTGCACACAAACAACGTATTTACGGCGACCCAGATAAATCATATAAAGATTGCAATTTCTGGTGTTCCGGCCACGACCGATGGTGTTATGAGTGTAATAGAAATGCCCACAACCCAGTGCTCATTTCTACACACAAACACAGCCCGCAAAAATGCAGGGCTCGCACAAATAAAATCGCCTCATGTCGATTGTGCACTAAATGTAGTGAATGTGCCCACGTCTCAGTGCCCACAAACACTACACATCACATGTCCCACGGTTTCTGTAAAAACGAAACCAACACACATTCAGTCAGCTCAGGCCGACATTGTTTTCAGTGCAGTAAATGTGCCTGCTGTCCCGCGCCCACATTCACTCACAGACATGTTAAGCCCCACGGGGCTCACCCCGCTCGCTCTCTCTCTCTCAGCAAACTGCTCTAAGGGATTTGAGCGCGGCCAGGCTGCCCGCCGCGCCCCCCGCCTCACACACTGCAAACACAGTGTCTGCGTTCTCTCACTATGTCACGGCCAGAGCCCAGATCTCATTCTACCCCTAGCTATTCACACGAAAGCGTGGGCACAGCTTCCCGGGGTTTCAGAATGCAGAACAGAAAAGTGCAGAACAAAGCGGTATAAAAATAGCTTTGTTCCAGCAGCCATCAATCAGAGGAACAAAATGCACAGATGACACAGAAGCTATGTTTTATTTATTTTTATTTATTTTATCTTTTTTATTTTTTTTGTTGTCAAATGTGTATTGTCTGTGTTTGTCGTAAAAATTGTGTGGATAACTCTGACACTGCAAAACAAATCTACCTACGGGTACAAATAAAGGAACCTGAACCTGAACCTGAACCTGGCACAGAATACTACAATCGCTTGAGCGCAGCTCGCTAACCGACCAAAAGCTAACATGGGCAAAGTAAGACCCATACTGTTGCACAGCTCAGGTCGAATGTTTTTCACCCTGACTGTGTGGAACACTATAAAGTGATTAGCTCCCTTAGGATGCTAAAAGTTATTGGGAATGATGCTTCTAGCCTCTCTTCTCAGACTCTCTGTGAGTCCATGGTGATTGTGCACTACATGAGCCCCGGGCACCTTCCCTTGGGACTTTGAAGTCGGATCCCAGCACGCACGGCGTTTTACACTGTGTTATATTGTCTATGTCTAAGCCTATGTCTGCATGCTTTTTACAATGCGAAAAAAATGCGTTTTACATTAATTCAAAATTAAGGATAATTTTTGGCTTCAATATCTCGAGGAAAAGAGGTTTTCCCATAGCGTAAGATATTACGCAGTACCCGTTCCCTCTTCTAGAGAGAACCGAGGTTACGTTAGTAACATAGAACGTTTTTTCTTTGTTCCTGATTTTTATTTTAGTCAAGTTCCAGTATTAATTTTGCTCTAGTTCTCCCAAGCTTCGTTTTTGTTTTCTCTCTTGTTTTTGATTTGATTGTTCAAGCCCCCAGTAGTCAATAATTTGATCCCTTAAAACTCAACTCTGATCACCAAAATGACAAATAAAAATTATTCACGCCTTAAAATATCTTGAATGTAACTCGACACCCTTGCCTCATTTAGTATACACGGTTCTATGAATATGCAAATGAGCCCCGCCTCCACTCACTCACACAGCTCAGAGATCCACTGGTTGACGATCACACGTCGATCTGATTGATCTCAGTTAGTTTGTGACGTCAGAAACACCAGCGATTTCAAACCGTATCTTAGAGACTGTCTTTGGTTCACTGCAGTTTTAAAGAGAAAATACTCAGCAATGCTGTCGACTTATGAATTTACACATGGTTTGTCTTAAAGCATATTAAAAACACCACATATACATATAAACTCACCACAAGGGGAACTTTAACTATATATAGGACTTGTGCTATATAAATAAACTTGCCTTGGCTTAACTAATATTTTATTTCTTTTCTCTCTTGTTCCCTGTAAGGTTGAAGTCTTGTTTTATTTCTTTTTTTCAAGTTTCCAGTTATTTATTTCTAGACCTCTTTTGTTTGTTTACTTATTTATTTGCCAGATCCTGTTATTACAGTATTTAGTTTCTTTATTTGATTTTCTCTACTCTTTACTCTGTTTAATTTGCTTTTATATCTTGTTGTCTTGGCCTATTAAATCTTGTCTTGTGTGTTGCGTTGACTCTCCTGGTCTGGCTAGTCTGGTGTTCCCTGAGCCGCTGCCTTGTGTCCATCTCTGCGGTCTCATCCCCAACCAACCTGTTCTCCAGTTGTGTATCCTTGCCTTATTGTTTGATCTGTATTCCCACCTCACCTATCTTGTGCTGTTACTTGTTGTCAATAAATAACAACCGTTGGTTATTCTGCATCTGGGTCCTCCCTCTCAGAATTCCTGACACAGACAAAATAAATGCTCTCTTATTGCCAAATACACAGAGCTATATAATGTGCAGGTCTGGATCAGAAGGCAGTTTCTCAGAAAGGTTTCGGTTGCCCTTAACTGCCGCTGCTCTGTAAACTATAAACACTATAAAGCCACATGGAGGGTTGCTTTTACTTAGAAAGACATGAAAAGGTGTTATTGGTAGAAGGTGTTCACGGGAAGTGCCGTGACTAATCAAAGTACAAAGAAAAAAATGTGCTCAAAGCATCTGCTCATTTTCACGTCATACTTCAAATTACGCCATCTGGTACTTACAGGAATGTAAAAGTGTTTCATTTTGGGATCTTCATTGGCAGTGAAGAGCATACCTGTAAATTGAGTCATATAGAAGCAATTAGAAAACAGAAACAACACACAAAACCCCTATATACGCGAGTCACCTTCAACAGCACGTGTCAGATGATGGTCACAGACGTGTGTGTGTCCATCAGATGTGTGTATGCAGGCCTTATCATTCAAACTGTGTAAATATAATGCACTCACAATAAAGCAACCGTTCATTTTTGAGATCAGTAAGATTTTGGTCAGCATGTCTCTAATGCGCACCATAGTTTTGATCAAATTAATTGTACCGTAAAACAGTAAAAAAGAAATCACTATTATTAAAATTATTATAGATTTTAGATTTTATATAGGAGTTACTGTATTGTTGTAAGATGTTTAATTGTATATTGTGTTATACTTTATATGCATGTACTTTTATATTTTAGTCATATAAAAAAGTTTTCCATATATATATATATATATATATATATATATATATATGATTATATAATTATTATTTTGTCATATATAAAATGGCAATAAAAATGTTTAATGATTAACAATTTGCACTAGCTTTCAAAAGTTTTTGAAAGAAGTCTCTTCTGCTCACCAAGGCTGCATTTATTTGATCAAAAATACAACAAATATTGTGGAATATTATTACAACAATTTAAAATATGAATATAATTTGAATATATTTTAAAATGTAATTTATCCCTGTGATCAAAGCTGAATTTTCAGTATCATTATTTATTATTAAACATTTATTATTATCATCATCATCAATGTTAAAACAGTTGTGCTGCTTCATATTTATTTCTGGAAACCATGGTATCTTTGAAAAAAGAGCAGCATTTATTTGAAATCGAAATCATTTGTAACATTATTAATGTATTTACTGTAACTTTTGATCATTTAATGCGTCCTAGATGAATAAAAGTATTAATTTAGTTCAAAAAACAAAACTCTTGAACATTAGTGTAGGTGTGCTAGTTTTTTGTATCACGGTCTTTCTTCTAACATTCAAAAAATATTTATTAAAACTGAAAACCCAAATCAGTACTTCACATCTATTTATTAATCTGGCATGTTGGCATTAATGCTAAATAAATCCTTCAGGATAATACAAGATCCTCTTTTGATCCTGTAGTGATAATGACTGGCAGACTGCCTTTTAAAAGGGGTGGGATACATTAAAAGCTCTTCATGGGGTTTTAAATATCTTTTGTTTAACACAAACAGAGACGTTCTCATTCTAGAGAGCATCTGATTGGACAAAAAAGAAATGCTTGTACACACCCCTGTGAGCAAGTTGAGATCAATCATTTTGCTCTGCTTTCCAGTAAGAGAAAAACTGTAACTTTTAAATATATATTTCTTCTACAAAGTTTATGTTGGCAAGCTCCAGCGGTGTATAAATGACCTTAAAGCTCACACACAAGGGTGAAATGCCACACAATTCTACTTTAAGTTTCATGGGGTTAGATAGAAATAAACTAGTATCTTATTGTGGTTAAACTTCAGTTCTATTTGTGTGAACTAACCAGAGCCGGGGTAGAGACACACATCATTGACGTCGGCCTGCGGTTCCATGGAGGAAAATACTGTTCCCTGAAATCAAGACAAAAAAACAAAAAGTAGTTACGCTTTTGATGTTTTTCCAATAAAGGATCCATGCTGAATGTCTAGAATAAAGAAATACACCAGCGAAGCCGGTCTTACATTGTCTTTGTGCCACATCTTGATGATTTTGGAGTCGGCGGACAGCACCAGGTCCAGCGGCTCGTGGAAGTGAAGGGATTTGATGGGAAGACCATAGTAATGATCTTAAACTAGCAGAGGATGTGAAGAACGAAGATCATAGACCAGAATCTGAGAAGGCATCACAACTCCAAGTCAAAACAAGCACTGCTGGCCATGAATCTGAGTTTACGTTTGCTCTCTCCTTTGAGCTGAGTTGTCTCTATATTTTACCAGGACTTTACACTTTAGATGTGAGGGTTAAATCAGTAGTGACCTGTCCGGTGCTGGTGCCCACCGCCATTCCCAGAGAGCCGTTGAACTTCAGAGCGCTGACGGACGGCAGACCTTCCACCCTTCAAACACAGGACATCAGACGGTTATAATAGTGTTGTCAAAAGTACCGACTTCGGTACAGAAATTTAAAAAAATGTCACGGTTTTAGCGCTGTTGGGCGGAATCGTAAACACCTCTGATTGGCCATTGTGTTCATGAGCTTATCAAATATGTCTGTGATTGGCTACAATGGTCAGTGCTTCAAAAACATGTTGTAAATATACATCAATGACACTTCACGAGTACTTACACAAATACACTCGGGAGCGTTTTTAAAAACACTTTTTAAAACACTTAGCGTAGGGCTGCACGATTAATTGAATTTTGGCTTCCCACGATCAAATTCGCGTGATCGAACGATATTTAAAATGCATCATTCCGTTCACAGAACGCTCTGTATCAAAGTTTTTTTTTGCAAAGCCAATGAAACGTATCGGTTACCTAACGTAACCTCGGTTCTCTCTAGAAGAGGGAACGAGTATTGCGTAAGTTAGCTTACGCTACGGGAAAGATTAATCTTTTCGAGATATTGAAGCCAAAAAATTATCCTTAATTTTGTATTTATTGTCAACGCAGTGCAGTAGCTAGCAGACCTAGTGCAGGCTGTCACAGCATCACAGCCAGCCAGAATGGGCGTGGCTTAGTGTATATAAGCAGGGCTCGGAGGCTGTTTCTCTGGTTTTCATCGACTGAAGCAAAAAGTCGCTCGTGGCGCGAGCACGGCAGGTTACGCAATACTCGTTCCCTCTTCTAGAGAGAACCGAGGTTACGTTAGGTAACCGATACGTTCTCTTACGAGAGGTTCTCTCGTATTGAGTAAGTTAGCTTGTGTAAACTCTCAGTGCCCTGACTCGCCATAGGAGATTTAACATTGCTTTCGCTATTGGATGATGGCAGAGCCGATAGAGAAATGACCTGCGCTCTGAAGGGAGTGCCCATCACCCTTGGAACGTAGCCATGTCTAGGTTTGAGGATGACTTTGGAGTCATTTGGCCCAAACTCAAGACACGCAGCGCTGACGGACAGCCCACACGTTTGACTGATGACAGTGCAGTCAGAAAAACGGTTTTGAGTGATAGGTATTTCAGTTCCACGGACTCTAGTGGCTCAAAGGGGAAAGCTTTCAGGGCCTCGAGGACCAAGGAAAGATCCCACATAGGAACCGAGGGGGGCGCGGAGGATTCATCCTTCTGGCTCCTCTAAGGAAGCGGATGATGAGCTTGTTTTTCCCTAGTGACCGGCTGCGCGTCGATTCTGCGAGCGCTGTGACGGCCGCCACATAGACTTTAAGCGTGGATGGGGACCTCCCCTTATCCAACAGCTCTTGTAGGAAACTGAGCAGCCGCGAGACCCCGCATGTCCGCGGGTCCAGATTTTTGTCGGTGCACCATTTAGAGAACACAGACCATTTAGACGCGTAAAGCTTTCTGGTAGAGGGAGCTCTAGACTGCGTAATCGTGTTCATCACTCCTTCTGGCAAGGTAACCGGTACCCGTTGATCAACCATGCATGCAGCGACCAGCGCTCTGGATGGGGATGCCAGATCGAGCCGCGAGCTTGAGAGAGAGGAGATCTGTTCTCACCGGAATCGGCCATGGGGCTGTGTTTTTGTGACAGCCGCGTCAGCTTCCGGGAACCAAGTCCGATTCTCCCCACGCGGGGCTATAAGGAGCACCAAGTGGCGCGTTTCCCTGATCCTCTTGATTACCTGTGGTAACAGAGAAATCGGAGGGAAGGCATACAGCGGGCGGCTGGGTCAGATTTGGGCCAGTGCGTCCTCGCTCTTCGAAAAGAACCTTGGGCGGTGAGCGTTGAAGTGGGCGCATGCACAGTAGGCCCAGCTGAAGCACCGCTGCAGCTGAAGCCATACAGCCCAGCATCCTCTGGAATGTTTTCAGAGGGATGATGCTGCCCTTATGGAAAGACGCGGCTAGGTGTCGAACATGGCGCGCACGCGCTGTGTCGATAAACGAGCCGTCATGGCCACAGAGTCCAGTTCTATTCCTAGAAAGGAAATTGACTGACTGGGCAGTAATGAGCTCTTGGTCCAGTTGACCGTGAGACCCAATCTCTCCAGATGACTGAGGAGCACTGTTCTGTGAGATAACATTTCTATCTTTGACTGTGCCAAAATCAGCCAATCGTCCAGATAGTTCATGATTCGCAAACCCTTGATTTCTCAAGGGGGCGAGCGCCGCGTCCATGCACTTCGTAAATGTACAGGGTGCTAAAGACAGGCCGAACGGCAGGACGGTGTATTGATAAACCTGACCGTCGGAGGCGAATCTCAAGAATGGCCTGTGACGGGGTATTATCTGAATCTAAAAATAGTCATCTTTCAGATTGAGAAAGATAAACCAGTCCCTCGGGCGAACGTGCACGAGGATTTTCCGGGTCGTAAGCATTTTGAACGGCCTTTTCATAAGCACTTTGTTCAAATGTCTCAGATCTAAGATGGGCCCGAGGGCTCCGTCCTTCTTGGGCACGAGAAAAATATCGGCTGTAAAAGCCTGACTCGCTCAGAGAAGGCGGTACCAGCTCTATAGCACCTTTGCACAGTAGCTTCGCTATTTCTGCGCGGAGTAGATGTGCTACTTCCGCATTCACTGTCGTCGCGGTCTGCGCTCGAAAGCGCGGGAACGGGGAACGAACTGACGTGAATAGCCCTGCTTTATTGTGCTTAGCACCCATTCTGAAAAAACCCTGGGATAGCTTCCCATGCATTTACATGTACAGCTAGGGGGCGAATGGCCTCCGCGCTCTGATCGCCACACTTTGGGGGATCGAGAAACTGAACCGGAGGAGCGGGCGCGTTGCACGTGCCCTCTGTGCTTGAAGGCGGCAGCTCGCTGACAACCATGACAGGCTGAATTGTGTGTGACGTCCCGATTGCCATGAATGGGGAGCGTTCTTTTACCACTTTGTGATGCACGAGCAGCGCCCTGGGCGAATTGTCTATAAGTAAGCGTGAGCGCTTGTGCGCGGGCACGAGACTTACATATGATTGTGACGCCCCGATCGCTTTGGATGGGGAGCGTTTCATGATCGCCTTGAGACGCGAGCGCGGCGCTATGGGCAGAGTGTTTATTAGTAAGCGTGAGCGCTTCTGAGCGGGCACAGGACTTACAGTTATAAGTGACGCTCCGATCGCTTGGGATGGGTGGCGTTTTATAGTCACTCTTAGATGCGCGGGCGGCACTCAGGGAGAGGTATGTGTTAGTAAGCGCGAACGCTCGTGGGCGGGCACGTGACTTACATTCATAACCTGACTGATATGAGTCTTTAATGGCCGTGTGAGCGTTGCCAGTAAGCGTGCGCGCTCGTGAGCGGACACGTGACTAACATTCACGACCAGTTATGAGCACTTGAGTACGGTGGAACGGGGAACGTTTTTTGAAAACATTGTAATGTGCGAGCAGCGCCGGAGGCGGTGTGTCTGCTTAGTAAGCGTGAGCGCTCTTGAGCGGGCACGTAACTTTTATTCATAGCCTGACCAATATGAGTACTCAAATACGGCGGCTCACTGACAGCGACAGCTGGCTGTTTTACATGTGACGTCCCGGCTGCTTTGAACGGGGAACGTTTATGAAAACTTGTAATGTGCGAGCAGCGCCGGAGGTGATGTGTCTGTTAGTAAGCGTGAGCACTCGTGAGCGGGCACGTGACTTACATTCTTAACCTGACATGTATGAGGCTGTTCTGGCCGTGTGACAGAGCGGGCAGAAAATAGGCGTGAGCACCGAGTTGTGGGCACGTTTCCTACATCTAGCACTCGAGCGGCATTTGCCAGCTTTATGAGAGTGGGCTCTGCGAGAGACACGGGGGGTATCGTGCTTGTGTGTAGGGGTGAACACCGAGATGTGGGCACATTTTCTACACTCAAGACACCAACGGCATGAGCCGGATAACCAGACATTATACTCACTTTGAGATTTCTCTGGGTCGCCGCGAAAACGGCGGATGTGTGCAGGCGAACGGGTTGCATTACCTCGTATTGCAGCTCGTTGGCTGCCAAATACACCGCTGCAGTAGCCTTTTCTAAGGGGACTGACAGGGCGAGACATTTCGACGGCGGCGCGCAAGCCCGTCCGGGTCATGCAGAGAGCTCGAGAGGGCTCTGCATGACGCGCGAAACGGGGACGCGAGGGCGGGGTATCTCTCTTGTAACGTAAGGAGAGCTAACCGCGTGCTCGTTGGTCGAGCAGTTACTGTGGGAACAGTGTTTGTATGAGGGCGCGCGCACTTCGTAGTGGGCACGGGACCTACATGTGACACAGATGATGCCCGTCCGGGTCATGCAGAGAGCTTGAGAGGGCTCTGCATGACGCGCGAAACGAGGGCGCGAGGGCAGGGTAGCTCTCTTGTAATGTAAAGAGAGCTAGCCGCGTGGCACTGTGGTTAAAGACTTCGATTCGAGCCAGCAGGGTCGACATCGGAAGTTCCTTGCAGTGCTCGCATCCTCCACGAGAGGGCGAGGGCTGTGTGTTCCTGACCCAGGCAGAGAGCACAGATGAGATGGCGGTCTCCAACACTGAGCGGCTCTGCACGAGCCACAGGAAGTGCGAGACATCTTGAAAAGACATCTCGCTGCTCTTTTAGGAAGTGTAGAACACAGAATACAGAGCTTAAAAGGATATGTCGCCGGGTAGCGTAGCTCGCATGGATGGCTGAAGGTGGCGAAGACGGCCGGCTTCTTCAAGCGCTGTCCTAAGCTGGCTTGTCGCTTTTCTCAACGGCGGCAGCGGCTTCTCTCTAGATCCAGCGATGCGGAAAGCTTCGCTGAAGAGATGAAAATCAGAGAAACAGCCTCCGAGCCCTGCTTATATACGCTAAGCCACGCCCATTCTGGCGGGCTGTGACGCTGTAAAGGCGCGAGCGCCCTTCATTGGACGTGACGTCACGTCGGGCTCAGTGGTAGGCTGCTGCAGTTCCCGCAGGGCAGCCTATGAGGACGCTAGACAGCCTGCACTAGGTCTGCTAGCTACTGCACTGCGTTGACAATAAATACAAAATTAAGGATAATTTTTTGGCTTCAATATCTCGAAAAGATGAATCTTTCCCGTAGCGTAAGCTAACTTACGCAATACGAGAGAACCTCTCGTAAGAGAACTAGCGCTCCGTAAACCACTGTCTGATCACGTGCCTCCATGAGCGACAGTGCGCGAGAGAGACCGAGTGTGAGCATTAGTAAATTGCATTAGTAAATTGCATTAGTAAATTGCATTAGTAAATTGGTACATACTACATAGTAACATATAATTACTATATAAGAGGCATGGAAGTTTGATTAATGGACTTCAATAATCAGTACTACAAACGTCTTGTTTTGAACTATTGTTTTATTTATTTTTATTTATTCTTTAAGGAGATTCACTGAGTTTTGGTGAATAAGAGGACCTGTTTTATGTTGATGCACATAGTTGTACATTAGCAGGAATGTAGCACAATATGGATGTGAAAGCAGTTATAATTAGCCTATGTGACAATACAATTTATTTTGGTTAAAATCAACAAATAATCGTGATAATTAATCGTGATCTCAATATTGATAAAAAATAATCGTGATTATCATTTTGGCCATAATCGTGCAGCCCTAACTTACCGCCACATTTGTAAATTTTAAAGTCAGTACTTTTGACAACACTACGTTATTACTGTATTACGTTATTAAAGTCAGTGTGCTTTACAATAACAGCGTTGCTTCGCAGTAATAAATTGCATCTTAAAATCTATTACAATAGAAAACAGTTTCTAAATTATTTAATAATTTACAGTGAAGATCCAGATCCAGTGAAGAAAACATTTGAATTCGCCAGTAAAGTAATAACATCGCTGCGAGATCTAGTGAGAAGCATTCAAATTGCTCCGTTATTAACCGTAGATCTCTATTAGATCAAACAGCGCTGACGTGGGAACCAGGAGAAACATTGTGCCGTGAATGAACATGGATTTAATGTTGCACTTCAAAATTCAAATATTATATAAATATATATTTAAATGTTATTTTTAATGTGATTACCAAAACATTATTTGTTCATCCTTCAAAGATTACCCCCATTTATAAACCTGAAAGTTTCAAGATGTAGGAAAACTCAAACTTAATAAAAATATTTTTTATTTTAATAAATAGAACATTTCTCAGGCATTTCTTTCTTTTTGCTGTATCGTATCGAACCGAACCGCAAATTTTGTGAACTGTTACACCCCTAATGTATGGTAAATGGTAAATGGACTGCATTTATATAGCGCTTTCACAGACCCAATGGCCACCAAAGCGCTTTACATTTTGCCTCACATTCACCCATTCATACACTCATTCATACACCGACGGCGGTGTCAGCCATACAAGGCTAGGTGTCTTGCTCATGGACACCTCGACACTTGGCCAGGTGGAACCGGGGATTGAACCACCAAATCAATTAACTACATTAGTTAACATGAACCTTCCGGTTTGTAGACAACCTACATGAACCACTGAGCCACTGCCGCCATTGACAGAAAGCAAAGCTTCAGGACCTCAGATCAGCTCTTTGTCTGTTACGGAGGCCAGCAGAAGGGGAAGGCCATCTCCAAGCAGAGGTTAGCTCACTGGTTAGTGGATGCTATCACCCAAGCGTATGAAGCTACGGGTGAGCCTTGTCCTCCCAGGTTGCGTGCTCACTCTACGAGAGGTGTTGCCGCCTCCTGGGCGTTGGCTCAAGGCGCCTCGCTGACATACATTTGTAGAGCTGCGGGCTGGGCGACACCGAACACGTTCGCTAATCGCTAGATTCTATAGCCTACGTGTGGAACCGGTTTCCTCCCGAGTACTCGCTACGGCCAGTGGTACGAGGGAATAGGTTGTGTCGGCTTGCTACGCCACTCCTTGCCTCAGCCGGATACGTGCGTCTTTCGCTTCGTTGGCGACCTACTTTGGTTAGCCTCGTTAGTTCCTCCATCACCCCTCCGGTGCCAGGCGTGGCGGACCGCCGGCGCCAGGTCTACTACCTCTAGGGAGTTGTTGTGTAGACTGGGTGTTATGTCCAGTGGTCTCTTCGGTGACCCATTATGCCACGTGCAGTCCAGCCGTGTCTTCCCCTTATGCCACGTGCAGTCCAGCCGTGTCTTTCCCTTGACAGACTCGTTCTGTCGTCCCTGTTGAGTACGCTCCCACTCCCCTTGGAGGGGACTACCTCAGGGGCTGCCATATGTTTCACTATCCCCCTGTGCTAGTACATATGTGTATTCCAGGCCTTCATCAGGTAACTGGCTTCCGCAGCGTTCCCTTCCCCTTTTTTACGGGTTGGGCACGCTTTCCCAGTGTTATCCAATGTCCACTGTGTGGGTCTTGCGGAACAGCAGTGTGACTCCCTAGCTAGCTCCCGCAATTTGTGAAACTGCTTTTGGGTAGCTTAGCTGGGCGCTGGAAGGGGCCAGCACCATGGCGTTTTGTTTGGGATCCCAATTCGTCAGGGAACTCCCCGACGACACGTCAGAGTTCCCAGGACGAAAGGGAACGTCTCGGTTACGTATGTAACAGGGTACAGGGAACGGAGACGTGTCGTCCCCTCGCCACGTTGTTGTACCTTCGCGGAGGTCTGAACACTGTTCGGCTCCTCAGCGAAAAGCATTGTGCAATGTTAACTTCCGCCTTTTATACCCACGCTGGTAGGCGGGTCGCGGAATGCAAATCTTGCATGCCAATTCCATTGGCTCGTTTTTAATTCTCTCGAAGGCAATAGGCTCCCTAGCGTGATCCCAATTCGTCAGGGAACTCCCCGACGACATGTCTCCGTTCCCTGTACTCAGGGAACAAGGGTTACATACGTAACCGAGACGTTTTTGAAAGAAGTTTATTATGCTGATCAATTTTTGAAACACTACAAAAAGGTTTCATTTGTTACCATTAATTAACTACATTAGTTAACATGAACTAACAAATGTACAATACTTCTACAGCAATCTTAGTTCAATATTTACTAATACATGATTAAAATCAAAAGCTGTATCTGTTAACACTAGTTAATGCACTGTGAACTAACATGAACATTCAACATTTCATCAAGCTTTTTTATTAACATTTACAAAGGTTAATAAATGCGGTGAGAATATTGCTCATTGTAAGTTCATGTTAGCTAATGCATTAATGCTCACAAATGACACTTATTGTAAAGTGTATGCCATATATTTGATCAAAATTACAGTAATGTTGTGAAATACCATTACAATTTTAAAATAACTATTGTGAATATTTTTGTAATGTGTAATTTATATAAAGTGTAATTTATTCCTGTGATCAAATCTGAATTTTCAGCATCATTACTCCAGTCTTCAGTGTCACATGATCCTCCAGAAATCACTCTAATATGAAGAAACCATGATCATTTTCAGGAATCGTTGTTGAATAGAAAGTTCAAAAGAACATACATTTCTATTTTAACAGAAATTTTAAATGGAAATCTTTTGTAACATTATAAATGTCTTTACCATCACTTTTGATCAATTTAATTTATCCTTGCTAAAGAAAAGTTTTTTTTTAAAATCTTACTCAAAACCTTTAGTATCTGACAGTTTCCACAAAAATATGAAGCAGCACAACTTTTTCCAACATTGTAAATATTTCTTGAGCATCAAATTAGACTGATTTCTGAAAGATCATGTAACACTGAAGACTGGAGTAATGATGCTGAATATTCAGATTTGCATCACAGGAATAAATTACATTTTTACATATACAGAAATCAGTTCTTTAAATTGCAATAGTATTTCAAAATATTACTGATTTTCTGTTTTGATCAAATAAATGCAGCCTCGGTGAGCAGGAGAGACATCTTTCAGAAACATAAAAAACCCCTGTAATTTTTCCAAATTTAGTATATTTAATGTGATATTTCAGGTCTTCTTAAGCCATATGATAAACAGACTGAACCTTATTCACAGAAAATCTTGTTTAACAGCCACCGACATTTCAACGCATTCTCATCCTTTGGCGTCATATAGGTGACGCCATATGACATTTCGTCGAAATCTTACGCACATGGCATCCTTTAGCGTCAATATAACACGCACTGTTATGGGTAGGTTTAGGTCTGGGGTAGGGTACGGTTATGACGCCTTGGGATCTGCGTCTCATATTCACGCTAAACGATGCCATGTGCGTTGGATTTAGACGAGCTACACCTTTATGACGCCTTGGGTTCTGAGTCTCAAATTGATGCTAAAGGATGTCATGTGCGTAAGATTTCAACGAAATGTCCAAAGCGTCACATGTATGACGCCAAAGGATGAGAACGGGCTGGACATTTTCATTGAGTCGCCAGAATAACACAATCACACGAGTATAGATAAACGAGATGGAGAGTAAACAATGACAAATGGTTCATTCTTGGCTGAACACTGAACTATTTCTGTAAATGAACAACAGAGATGAATGAAACTTACTCAGTGGCGTCAGTGATGCTGCTGAGAGCGCAGTCCAGAACGCCCACTCGGCCCCGGACACGAGGATCCCAGCAGTCCACTCTGCCCTTCACAAACACACACGCTCATTGATACACAGCAGCACAAACATCAGTCGGTCTACTGGCATCAACACATACCTCTAATGTTCCCGC
This sequence comes from Rhinichthys klamathensis goyatoka, assembly GCF_029890125.1. Taxonomy (NCBI): domain Eukaryota; kingdom Metazoa; phylum Chordata; class Actinopteri; order Cypriniformes; family Leuciscidae; genus Rhinichthys; species Rhinichthys klamathensis. The sequence continues at coordinate 1,615,771 of NW_026606660.1, read as the reverse complement.
AGCAAACAAGTTATGAACGGGGTTGATGTCGCACACTTTGATTTCCCTGCGAAAATAAGTTTATCATGACAGTGAAAAAATCTCAAACTATCATAAACAGCATTTTCTATTCCTTTCTTATATGTTATTGTTGCAGTCGCTCTTTAATTGAGAGAATATATGTGTCATTTTAAATGTGTATGTCACACAGCTAGACTACGCATTAAAAACGTAAAGAAATAGTGATCATTACTAAAAATATACATTTTGTCATGATTCTGCCCTCGGTTCATCTGTGTCACCTGCTGTCATTATCAGTTTCTCCCATTTAATCCCCTTGTGTTTGCTGTCCTGTGCCGGTTCATTTTCATACCTTGTTTAACCTTGTGAGTATCCTGTCAAGAATATTGTCTTGTGAAGGTTTTGATTCTATATTTGCTGTTTATTTATCGTCTAGTTATCTGTCTAGTTTAGACACTCTTTGTCCTGTCCATGTTTTGCCCCCTGGTGAGTTTTGTTTTCCCTGGTTGTTGTCCTATAATAAACTGTGTGTCAAGCATCCTGTCTGCGCTTGGGTTCATCCTCAAAATCATAACACATTTCTTATTAGGGGTGTAACGATACCCTCATGACAAGATTCGATAGATATCACGATACTGAACTAACGATATGATATTATTGTGATACTCCAAGACATGATAAAAGGTAAACAAAAAAATTTACTGTTGATTAAAATGCTAAATTTGATATTACATTGTGTGTGTAAATGAATAGGCTTGGACCTGGTGCTGGAAACCCAAAGCACAGGACAATAGAGACACCAGAATAACAATATTTATGATTCTGAAGCAGAAAATACAGAACTATTTTAAACTAACATATATGCACTCAGTCAATATTTAAAATAACGTAGGCCACTTTTTACTGATAACATCAGACATTTGGCATCATCAGGAACCACAAATATTCTCCCATTGCATTATTTTACGTTATACTCAACATTATATAAAGTAGTTTAATGTAGTACTGACACTAAAACTCTGAAAACTTGAATTTTTTCTCACACAGAAGTTTTCATTTTGGGTGAATTATACACAATACGTATATCACGATACATATTGATGGATTTTTTTATTGCGATATATTGTTACACCCCTATTCCTTAATCGATTCATTCAAAATGCACCCTGAAGTGTTGGTGTTCAGGGTTGTAGAACGGCGCCCTCTGGCGGAGAGATACTTACGCAGCGTCTGTCTTTAAGGAGTTCAGGAATCTGCCCTGTTCAAGATTCAGCCTGTAGATATCTGAGCTACACATGCATTAGAAAAACAAAAGAGAGGACACAACGTTAAGAGTTAAATAGGGATTTGCACAGTCCCGTGTAATGGTTCTAAAGGTCGTTTAATAACAAAAATTGCAATGAAAAAAATCAAAGCGAATCTAAGATAAAAGGTCCATTGACATCGAGAGTGAACTGAAAAAAAGTGTTCACTTGTGTTCATGTCAGATGGACAGACAACAGACGTCAGTCGTTCTAGCAAATATCAAAGTATCAAAGTTTTTTTTGCAAAGCCAATCTAGCGCTCCGTAAACCACTGTCTGATCACGTGCCTCCACGAGCCCCAGTGCGCGAGAGAGACTGAGGCCCTGTCCACACGGACACGGGTATTTTTATAACCGTGACTTTTTTTACGCGGTTCGGCCGTTCGTCCACACGAAAACGCACTGAAACCGAACATTTTTGAAAACCCCTGCCAGGGTGAGGATTTTCAGAAACGCCGGTTACAGTGTTGTCGTGTAGACAGTGAAACCGGGGTTTTTGCCTTGCGATGTCAGAGTGTGCGCCGTTATCAGCTGTGTTTGACATCAGATTTGCGCTTCTGATGTAGTACCAGTGCAGTCTGGACGATGGGGCGGGGCGACACTTTTAGGCGGGGCGACACGTGTCGCTCCGCCCACCCCCAATTTAATTGGTTTATAATACAGCAATCTTATTGGTGTAAACGATTCAGGTCTGAGCATGCGCATTCCTTTATTATATGTACGATTTTGTGAATGATTTGGCCGTATCAAAGAAATATTAAATGCTAACTTTAATTGTATCTTATCAGTTTACCATGGTATTTTTTGTTAATATCTATTGGCTAATACTTTATTATACTTAAGACACAGTATAGATTAAAGCCCATCTTTCAAGTTGAAGATCCCTGTGAATAGATGTGTAGATAAATGGTGTAGGAACTCGATTTGCGTGAAGAAATTAATCATAAATGTGCATTAAAAAAGTTTTTTAAAAGAAATTGTGAGTAAAATTACTTCCGCTGTCAAAAACGCTCTGATCGGACGTGACGCAACGGCCGGTAAATCTCATCTCTTTGTAATGGAGTCAGCCATTGAAGAGGTTGCAGTAGGAGTTCATGTCAACTCTTCCGATGGGCTATTGCCATATAATTATGAGCCACCTAGGCGAGAGAGGGGTCAGGCAGAGTTAAGGGGAAGGGTAAATGGACAGAGGAGAGAGATAGAGTTGTGGTGTGAGGAGAATCGGTGGAGAATTGGGCAGGTGTCTTGGTGAGTGACCACAGGCTATAGCTAGCTAATTGTGGCTAACGTTGTCTCCATGTTTATCACATTGCAGTATCTTTAATAAATCGTATTTAGCAATATTGCTGTCGACTTTGTTGTTTTTCAAGCATCCATGTATATTGTCACCATCTATGCTAGCAACATGCGTCTTAAAATGTTTAATTTAGATCCCAGATTTTCCGAACTTAGCCGGCTGTTATACTACTCCCATAGTATTTCCGACGGACATTATGTAAATGAGTTCGCATGTACTGCGGAGTATGTGTATGAAAGCAGTTAGTGTTCCGGTTAGGACGGGAATATGCTGTTCATGTAAATATAGTCATTATTACAAGGATCTTTTATTGTCAAGTGGACTGGGTGTAAGGCATGCAGATAAATGCCATTACCACCCGATCCCGCCCGCCGAATTTCTGACCATTACCACCCGTTCCCGCCCGCGCCCGCGCCCGCCGAATTTCTGACCATTACCGCCCGTTCCCATCCGGTGTGAAGTGTTTTTCACATACCACCGTGTGTCTTGTCACCGAGGAGGCAGAGAAATTGCTTCTCTTTGCCTGGACGAAACGTATCCAAGCACGGAAATCTTTGTGTTTCTTGATTGGAAATCGGTGGACCCGATGACCAGAAGTTGGAGTGGTTGCATCCAAAACAAACACAAGAATTCACCATTGTGACAATTCAAACCAACTCAACTAACGTTATAACGATAACTACAAGCTCTATTTTCTGTACCACCTCTCAGACTACGTAAAACCACACTGAGAACCAGGGCAGCAACGCCTATTTGTTTGCCTGTCGTTGCGTCATATGACGCGTTCTCTGGAAAAGGGCGTTTTTTTAGCCTAGCTTAGAATAGGTACACTTTTTCCTGAATTTCTGCCTGTGGGTGTTGTAAAACATATGTATTCTTATGTATGTCTTTTTAAATTGACATTTTCATACAAGATTCTATATAAATTAAGTTATACAATTAAATTGAAAGATGGCCTTTAAGTTATTGTTTAAAAACGAACGCTTGGTGACATTACTTGTACTTCAGGGAGATGTTTTACATTAGATTAGTGCGTCATTCACTTGGCTTCTTCATATTTCTATCAGGATCGGTGGATCAGCACAAACTCGGGATTTTACGCAAATGATGATAATTGACTGTAAGAATGTAAGCAGCTGATTTTAAATTCTAAAGCATGACCGTTTTTTGTTGTCATTTTTTTTAACAAGATTGTCCAATGCTTGCATTATTTGGTACAAAGTGCAAATAAAATGTTTAATGGCAAACACGTTTCCTGGTTGATTACCTGTTCATACAATATGAGGGCCTATTGGTTCTGTAAAGCCCTATGTTATATTTTTTAAAGATTCATGTTTTCTAATAAGTGTCAACCGGTTATGTACGACTGTCTATCTGTGACTGTGACATCAGGTATATTAAAAATCCAATTGTTTATTCATCCACCATCGCATTGCGTGTTCATGTTCATGTAGGCTACTGGATAAAAATGGTTACAAATATTAAACCTCACATATAGGCTAGCTGCATAACCATAAAAAAAACACACTGCTATAAATCTGTGCAATTATAATAGGCTGTAATAAAATAAATAAAACACCCAGCAGAGAAGTGATATGAACATGTAGGCCAATTGCTTAAATACGCTCTTGAGCACATAGCCTAGATTATAATATTTGCTATAGATCAACATAACATCTGTTTTAGTAAAAAAAAAAACACAAAAAAAAAAAATATATATATATTTATTTTCACATTGCAGCGCTGCACGGATTTTATTCCCATTGTACGCACATAACCCAATGGCCAGGGCTTGCTATTTGGTAGCCTGTCTCATTTGTCACCGTGGTTTTGCTTTAAAATAAAATAAAACACACTTTCGGATTTATCCTTTGTTTATACTGAAATACAGGGAATTATCATAATTTGTGTAAAATCCCGAGTTTGTGTTTATTCACTGATCCTAATGGAAAAACGAAGAAGCATAAACGAATGATGTAAAATTAAGGAGCTCTGCATGACATGCGGAGAAATATTGTCTAAATCAGCCCACATAGAAATGATCTCTCCTTTTGATCTGCCAGTAATTTCATGCAGTCATGCTCATTGCCCACCAAAAGTGGCACTGACTTATCTGCAGGGTAAATTAATATAGTAGCCTATCTAGGCTAAATCTCAAACAGTGTATTATTTATCAGCAACATATTTTGTGATATCGCCAAGCCATAAAACTGCTCAATATTAAAGCTTGCAACATGACCTTTTGTAAAGCTGCTTTGAAACGATGTGAATTGTGAATACATTTTGACAGTAACTTCATCTAACTTGATTCGTAAGTTCATCAAAACATTATCCAATTGATCGTTACTGAAATCGCAATTATCACTTAATATAGTACGGCCAAACAGCGTCATAGATAATTCATAAACTCGTACATAAAGGAATGCGCATGCTCGTGCCTCAAGCGTCTATGCCAATAAGATTGCTGTATTATAAACCAATAAAATCGGGTGTGGGCGGAGCGACACGTGTCGCCCCACCTAAAAGTGTCGCCCCGCCCCATCGTCCAGACTGCACTCTGGGGCTACTCCTTCTGATTGGCCAACGTGGATTTAGGGTTAAGGTTTATATCGCCGCCTGCTGGCGTGGCATGCTCTTGACCGCGCTTGATTGCGTGTTTTTACGTTTTCATGTAGACGGAGACCAGGCATGTGTGGACGGGATTTTTTTTTTTAAACGCTGTAGGAAAAACTCCGGTTATAAAAATACCCGTGTCCGTGTGGACATGGCCTGAGTGTGAGCATAAGTAAATTGGTACATACTACATAGTAATATAGCCTACAATTACTATATAAGAGGCATGGAAGTTTGATTAATGGACTTCAATAATCAGCACTACAAACGTCTTGTTTTGAACTATTGTTTTATTTATTTTTATTTATTCTTTAGGAGATGCACTGAGTTTTGGTGAATAAGAGGACCTGTTTTATTTTGATGCACATAGTTGTACATTAGCAGGAATGTAGCACAATATGGATGTGAAAGCAGTTATAATTAGCCTATGTGACAATAACATTTATTTTGGTTAAAATCAACAAATAATCGTGATAATTAATTGTGATCTCAATATTAATAAACATAATCATGATTATCAATTTGGCCATAATCGTGCAGCCCTAACTTAGCGCCACATTTTTTAATTTTAAAGTCAGTACTCATCATATTAGAATGATTTCTGAAGGATCATGTGACACTGAAGACTGGAGTAATGATGCTGAATATTCAGATTTGCATCACAGTTAGGGCTGCACGAACGATTATGGCCAAATTGATAATCACGATCATTTTGATCAATATTGAGATCACGATTAATTATCACGATTATTTGTTGATTTTAACCAAAATAAATTGTATTGTCACATAGGCTAATTATAACTGCTTTCACATCCATATTGTGCTACATTCCTGCTAATGTACAACTATATGCATCAAAATAAAACAGGTCCTCTTATTCACCAAAACTCAGTGCATCTCCTTAAAGAATAAATAAAAATAAATAAAACAATAAAGAAAATGTAGCAAAACTTCATCAGGGCACTATTTTACATTTTACATTGTGTAAATATATTTTAGGAAGCAAAATATAAACTTGCATAATGGATGAATAAAACGCGCAAAATATACAATCAATAAAAAACAAATATTCCATAACAGAATGTAACCAAATGAGAACATTTCAAGGCAGAACTATGGAAGTTCGATTAATGGATGAAATTCAGTCATTGTTATTTGACGCTTAAGAAACTTACCTGTTTGTGGTACAGTGTCAGTGATTAGTTGTGAAGTCTTACTGCATAAATTAAATCTATTTAATCCTCCATATGAAAGTTTATGTGCTCGAATTATTTCTATTTATTAAACAATAGTTCAAAACATGACGTTTGTAGTACTGATTATTGATCGAACTTTAATGCCTCTTATATAGTAATTATATTTTACTATGCAGTATGCACCAATTTACTAATGCAATTTACTAATGCTCACACTCGGTCTATCACGCGCACTGTCACGCGGTCTCTCTCGCGTGCAGGCACAATCGGTATCTCTCGCGCGCTGGCGCTCGCATACTATGGCAAGCCAAGAGGGTCAGAAATACGCCATAGATTAATCGCGTTTGAAGCCAAACTCCGTCAAATACGGTGTTTAACCCTTTCACACGTAAGTTTAAAATATTCTAACTGACCCCCCAGCGTGAGTTTTTCAAGGCGACCGTTATTTCGAACCTGTCACTTTAATGTTTCCATGGTGACGCGTCATTTCTTGTCACGTGACACAGCGCAATCACAACACAGAGCTGAATGAGTGATGATCTGCTTTTATGTCTTTTTTCCTTTTCTATTCAAAATATTCACAAATGTATTAGCTACAGCATGAAACACTGATATTCCGATTGTCAAATATGTGCAAGTGGATGTGTTTTGTTGTTTAAACATATTTATTACGATCGCGTTAGTTGAGCTGTATGCACGATGGGCGGTGCCATGTTAGTTTGTTTCACAGTTCAGAGAATCGGACCTGTTGTTTCTCACGAAATACATGAAAGTAAGTGGCCGGTGAACTAGGAGAAGTATAGGGTAAAATGTAAAGCTACTTACACAATGTGTATCTGATATGAATAAAACGTTTTGTCTTATTATAATGGAAATGATTATTGTTGCCGTTTCCATAGACATCAGTGTCTATTTTACTAATTCAAAATCACTGTTTTGCTAGTACTTATGTGCATTTAAATGTCTGAAACCTAAAATAAACATAATGTGGTTTAAAATACTCAATAGTTGTGATATATGACAGCACTGAGTGCGTCTGTCTCTGGCTCAGCGCCAGCCAACGCGCGAAAGCACGTTTGAATTTAGCAGTTGATCACGTGATGCACTGACCGTTCTAATCACACCGGTGTGATCGTACGCTCCAGGGACCAGCCAAGACTGATCACACCGGTGTGATCGTACGCGTCAAAGGGTTAAACCGTATTGGACGCCGTGAAATACGGCGTTGCAATTACAAACGCCGTAAAAGACGCGCGAAATACGTCAATGACGCCGTATTTGACGGCGTTTTAGTGTACATGGAAAGCGCCGCTTTTTACGCCGCTCATCTCGCCATATGACGCCGTAAAAAACGCCATTTTGGTTGCACAGCGCGTTATTTTACGGCGTTTTGCTTGTATTATAATGAGCCACGCCCACTGATTTCCACAGCCACTAAGTTTGAACTGGTCTCTCCCAATCAATGATGAACTGAGTCAGACCAGACCAATTCAGCACGGATCATTTGTGGTAATCCGATGCTCCTAAGGAGTTATCGACATTAAAACAAGGAAAATAATCCAGTTCGCTAAAGATGGACAGAAGAAGCTTCATTTTACGCTGCAAGCGAACATTAAATGACTGCTCTCGTCAGCTAACACAGGATGCTGGACCCAATGTTCAGTCAATTTTAGTGAGGTAAGGATTGCTTTCAAACATAAGCAAATATAGTGTAAAATATTTTACGCTGCTTGTATCAATGCATTGCCCACTACGAGATTGTTGTGATTTTTTGGTGTACATGTCATCATCATAGGTCTTCGTCTAAAACAAACTGTAGAACACTTTGGCTGGGTGTAATGAAGATATTATAATTATTTTATTGTGTAGGACCAGGCCTATCCACTAGTAAAATACCACCAGCAACTTGGATACATTATCAACGTGTATTTTAGGCTATTTTCTCAACAAATCCTTTTACATTTACCGCCCGGTATATGCAAAACAAGAATGAAAAATATAAATGAATACATAAAACAGTGCCATTCATTAGGCCACAAACAACTGAACATTTTTAAAATATAAAATATTGGTTTCAGGCTGGAAACAATGCAGAGAAGTTTTGAATGGGCAAGAGGGAGGCTGATCATTGTGCCGGCAGCGGATCGGTTACTCCGTGACATAGCGGAATATATTGCAGAAGTAAACGCACGTAGGCAACATGAACAACAAGGTACATTACAAATCTTTGAATTATTATTTAACAGAATGTATTTGAATATAGCCTACAATAAATTATTACAAATCTACAGGTACTGATATAATATGTGTTTATGTAAGCTAAGTATTTATGGGTATTAACGTTAACTAGCATTCATTATTTATTTATTTTTGTAGTAAAACTTGTAGTAAAGATCACTAGGTCTACATAGTGGACGGACATGGTTATTAAATTAACTGTTCTGACAATGATATTCGTACCACAGATGACATTCTTACCATTTTAAATACATTACATTTTAAATTTAACGTAAAACATTGTATTCCCTTAATATTGTGTTTCTAGATAAACCTCTCTTTGTGACTTGTAAAACTTGATTGGATTACAATTATTTATCCTTGTTATTATTGTTGCAGCCAGTTCCAGTTATCAGGCTCCACTTACTTGTAGTGGAGGTAGAGGAGCGCCCCATTACAGCATCACTAGAGAGCAACTTTCTTTTCTGACCTCATGTGGTTTTTCTCTTTGTTCGATAGCTGAGATTCTGCAACTGTCTTTGGCTACAGTCAAACGTCGCATAAAGTATGTTGCATCAAGATGTAGGCAAATTTCATTTTAAACTATTTGATGCGCATGAAATGAGCATTGTATTTACATTTGCATTTAACTTGTGCATTCCCTTTCAATTCATGCATTCCCTGGGTATCAAACTTGCATTTCTATAGTGCCATACTCTACTATTTGAGCTACAAGAACATGTTTAGCATTATCTTGATAATAAACAATAGTTATGTTTGAATTGTTTGTTTCAGGAAGTTCAACTTGAATCAGTCTGTGACATATTCTGATGTAACTGATGATGCCCTCGATGACATGATCAAAGATATTGTGGCTGGGAATGACCTGCTTGGGTCTGAGGCTGTCAGGGCACAGTTACGGGCAGGTGGAGTACGGGTGCAAAGAGACAGAGTGAGAAGGAGTTTAGTGCGAATCAACCCCAGTGCTGCAGCTCTAAGAGCACAGAGGCGACTGTACAGTGTAGCTGGACCAAACTCCCTTTGGCACCTTGATGGCAACCACAAATTGATAAGGTACAGGGCTATGTTTTTTTTGTATTATACGTTACATTTAATAAAGTGTATAAATTATAAAAAAGTATTCATAAACTTCCGATTATGAAAATATTTGGAAGATGTACTGTAATGTATATTCTTTTTGTTCTTAACGTCTTGTATTATAACAGTGTTTCTCTATGTTTTAGATGGAGAATTGTCATTCATGGAGGTATAGATGGCTACAGGCGCCCCATAGTCTTTCTCCGTGCCTCAAACAACAACCGCAGCAGCACTGTAATGGATTGCTTTTTAAATGCTGTGGCCAGATATGGAGTGCCTTCCAGGGTCAGAACAGATCATGGAGGTGAAAATAATGATGTCTGTGTGATGATGAACATTTTCAGGGGCTCAGACAGAGGCAGTGCTATCAGAGGCAGGAGCACTCATAACCAGCGTATTGAGAGGCTCTGGGGTGACATGTGGCGGGGATTGACTAATGTTTATTATAACCTCTTCCACTTCCTTGAGAGTGAAGGTATAGTGGACATAGACAATGGGTGCTTCTCAATATCCCTCCTCGTCTCCTCGCTCCTCCGTCCTCCATCCTATGACCCGGAAACCAATCGAGCTTAGCCATCTTGAAGGACATCTCAATTCTCTAATTGCACCGTGAGGAGTCGAGGATCGAGGAGTGAGGAGGCATCCAGAGGAGCTATGAGCGAGGATACACAGGTGTACCCTTTGCGGAAGAGTTTTATCGACTAAACATGACGCATGTATCAATTCTCCTCCCCCTTCACATCTGTCACAATCATTTGAATTTATACTTTACTTTTGTAGTTTACATAAACCACACAACTCACAAATTTCAACAAGGTATCTTGCTGTATTATTATTTATTATGAATTTCTTAAATAAACAAACTTTATCAACATAAGGGCAGATCCTTTGAGCACTGCTGATGACGCAGTGAAGTGACGCTCGAGTGATCAAGTATTCCAATGTATAAAAAAGCTTTCATTCAATTCCTCCGTCCTCATTTTTTTTCCTTGCAGCCTTCCCTCTCGTCCTACAGGGGGTGGAGCTGAGACGCGAGGAAAGGAAACGAGGATGCACAAATAAGAAATGAGAAGCACCCAATGAAATGCATCTCTGGGCCCTTCATTATCTCTACTTACCACGGGTTAACAGGGACTTGACTGCATTTATCCAACAATGGAACAACCATGCGCTGAGAACTGAAAGACATCAGACCCCAATACAGATTTTTGTCCGAGGCTGCCTGGGACAACAAGGACAAAGAACCACAGCGATACAAGAAAGCTTTGGCAGAACAGCTGGGCCAGCAGATGAAATTGTTGTTCAAGGATTGTTGTTGAAATTGTTGTTGCTGTGAGACTGAGGGCCGTTGCCTTTCAAATACTTCGATAAGAAGATGAGATTGTGGCTTTAAGTGACGAATGTAATATTTTGTTTCAGAGACAGAGAAAGATGTCTGGGCAAAATTTGGCTGAAGGACGCCGTTTGGGTTGGTGTTGATGGCAAATCAAATTAGTTTAAATTGATGCATGAGTTGATTAATGCATCAAAAGGGGGATGGTATAACAATTGCCAAATATGGTTTATTAAGGGGTTCACAGTTGCTGAATAAATGTTGGGAGAACACTAGGGGTAATTTGATAAAAGCCCTGAAAGAAGCCATTTTTTCTGCCTAACAAAATTGATGTCTGTGAGTGTGCACACACCAATAACAAAGATTGTTTCAACAGGAAACGCCAGGGCATCGAAGGACACGGGAGAACAGTAGACAAAAGAAACTACGTACTTTACTATCTGACAATAACCTCGAAATTTGTTTCTCTTTACAGAGAGCATGCAGGATTGGGAGACAGGGCAAAATGTGCCAATAAAATAATGGAATTTGGCTAACTGTCCTGGCCTGGGTTATTAGTGTGGCAGAAAGGTGCTACACCTGCGCAGCGCATAACTTAAAATTTTCCTTTTACAGAATGTCAGGATGGATTGGGTCAAACAGAACTAATTCTGTTCCAAATGTATAAATATTGTGTGGACATGAGCAAAGTGGGTTGAGTTTTTTCAGGGTAAAAGGACCCCGAGTGCTATTAAGTGAGCAAGAAATTATCCGGAGATAATGTTTCAGATTGTTGATTCCACAGGTCACACCAAAGGGGACGAGCGGTTGTCAAGCGGTCACTAACAAAATACTTAAGGTCTCCATTCACAGATGACAGTTCACTCCAGTGGGGGTGCGGTCGTGATATAAGGGAAAACCTTATAAGGATCAGAAAATGGTTGGAGAGTGTGACACCTGGGTCCAAGCCTCTCACCTTAGACAACACCAACAGGCCTCAACCATCCAATAGAGCACAAAGTGAGGGATTCAAGGACGTGCTAGTAACGTACCTCCCGAACCTACGAAGGAAAGACCATTGCAACGGCACGCAAAGTGTCACCCTGGCGAACACGGAACGTCCGTGGGGCGAACGAGATGATCAACACAACTGATGGTTTAAGTTTGACAGAAGAATCTGGTTTTGTGATGATTTGGTTTGATTGAATCAAACTAGGTATTGATTTGATTGTAAATGTAGAAAATATATTGATTGTGTCCGTAATGGAAATATTAGAGTTAATATTGAACAACTGCATTGGTTAGAAGAATGGATAAAATTATAAGACTTCTCTGGTTAGATTTTGTTAAATATGGCATTAAATAGAGCTTACTAAATTGAATTAGAAGTGAACAAAATATGGTTAGGAAAACCGAGGTGAAATATGGAGATGGGCGTAGAATAATGGAAAAGGCTTAATGATAGGAGTTAGGATTGTTATTCTAATAATTTTGTTATTCATGGGGGAATACGATTACAGTGACAGGTGAAACATGCTGTCTGTTCAATTGGTGAAAATGACAGTCTATCCCAAGGATGAACAAAATTATGTGACGATACATGTAGCGGGAGCTACAGTGAGATATGTGTTAAATGTATGTTCTGTTTGTTTTTCTTCTATTTGTTTATTTTCTGAGAAAGATTAAGGGCAAAAGATTTAAAGAAGGTTACAAGCAGCGGTCATCCGTGTTACGAGATGGCGTACAAAGATAGGGTTTGAAACTGAGTGATTTTTATTATACTTTATCTGTTTGTTTCCTTACTATGTTATAACTACCTTTTTCCTTACTGGCGTGACTGAGGGTCTGTTTACAGGAGCGCAGGAACAGTGATTTCTCGCTTAGCCCGGCGTCGTAAAAATGTTTACTTGCTAGCTAAAATATTACGGGGCCTTTCCCCCACAAAAACAGCCTTATGCTTCTTCATTCTAAACTTTTCTTCACAGGTTCAAGGAGAGTGATCATTTATGCAAAAAATCAGAGATGAAGAGTATAAGTGTGATGATATGACTTAAAATTTGTTTTATTGTTTATTATTGTGATTATGGGTAATCAGAATGATAAAAAGTGAGAAGTTGTAGTGGCAATTTTAATGATATTCATTGATCTTTAGTAAAATATAGATGATTCAAAGAATGTCACATGTGTGTCTCTCACTTGTAGTGAGAGAAGATTCTGTTTATGTACCTGGGGAGGCAGAAGAGGGAGACACTCCAGAGAACAGACGAACAAGGACCTCTGACCTAGATGTCAGAAGGCCATTTTGGTGCAGGGGAGCTTAGTGGGCCAACTAGTGACGTCTATGGAAAACTACTGGGAGGAAGGCTCTGGGGGGAAGAAGGCCTTGAAACTAAGATGAAAGCTAGTTCAGTCTGTCTGGGGGGGTGTCACTCTTCTGCACAGGGTAACAACTGTGTATTAGACTGCTCCTATTCTTGCAAGAACAAATACTTCTATTTTATATAATTTGACTCTGAGTGTCTCTTACGCAGTGATGTATGTTTGAGATGAATTTTTGCCACAACACTTTTTAAATGCTGTGGCCAGATATGGAGTGCCTTCCAGGGTCAGAACAGATCATGGAGGTGAAAATAATGATGTCTGTGTGATGATGAACATTTTCAGGGGCTCAGACAGAGGCAGTGCTATCAGAGGCAGGAGCACTCATAACCAGCGTATTGAGAGGCTCTGGGGTGACATGTGGCGGGGATTGACTAATGTTTATTATAACCTCTTCCACTTCCTTGAGAGTGAAGGTATAGTGGACATAGACAATGGGTGCTTCTCAATATCCCTCCTCGTCTCCTCGCTCCTCCGTCCTCCATCCTATGACCCGGAAACCAATCGAGCTTAGCCATCTTGAAGGACATCTCAATTCTCTAATTGCACCGTGAGGAGTCGAGGATCGAGGAGTGAGGAGGCATCCAGAGGAGCTATGAGCGAGGATACACAGGTGTACCCTTTGCGGAAGAGTTTTATCGACTAAACATGACGCATGTATCAATTCTCCTCCCCCTTCACATCTGTCAAAATCATTTGAATTTGTACTTTACTTTTGTAGTTTACATAAACCACACAACTCACATATTTCAACAAGGTATCTTGCTGTATTATTATTTATTATGAATTTCTTAAATAAACAAACTTTAACAACATAAGGGCAGATCCTTTGAGCACTGCTGATGACGCAGTGAAGTGACGCTCGAGTGATCAAGTATTCCAATGTGTAAAAAAGCTTTCATTCAATTCCTCCGTCCTCATTTTTTTTCCTTGCAGCCTTCCCTCTCGTCCTACAGGGGGTGGAGCTGAGACGCGAGGAAAGGAAACGAGGAAAGGAAACGAGGATGCACAAATAAGAAATGAGAAGCACCCAATGAAATGCATCTCTGGGCCCTTCATTATGTCTACTTACCACGGGTTAACAGGGACTTGACTGCATTCATCCAACAATGGAACAACCATGCGCTGAGAACTGAAAGACATCAGACCCCAATACAGATTTTTGTCCGAGGCTGCCTGGGACAACAAGGACAAAGAACCACAGCGATACAAGAAATCTTTGGCAGAACAGCTGGGCCAGCAGATGAAATTGTTGTTCAAGGACCATCTGAACAAGAGGAAACGACATCAATGCAGGGGGCACCAAATGTTGACTGGCCAGACAGAGTAGCAGTCCCACAGAATCACTACTCTGTGAATAACGCAACCTTGGAGCAACTTGCTGCACGATTTAATCCACTTGGTGGGGTACAAGCAGAACTTGGATCAGACATCATTCGCAATGTTTTGTCTTTTTTGACATCTTTAAATCAAGCGTAAGAAAAGGACGAGTTCATCCCAATATAGAAATTATGACTGCATGTTATGGTTGACTTTCATTAAATGGACAAAACATAGAGCTAAGCTTTTAAGTTTGATCAGAGTATGGTCCATTATACATTTTTTCCTTTCATCTTCTCTTTTATTTAATGACACCAAAAACATCCAAAACATCCACAACCTTTTTTTGTGTGTGAAATTTGGTCACTGTTTTACATTTCTAATCTATGGACCCAAATAATTGCTGCTTGCAGCTATGACTTTAATAGTCATCATTTAAGGTCATGTGCCTCAATGTTAAAGTCTTCTGAAATAAAATTGTCCATTTCCCACACCAAGTGTTTTGTGCTTTACTTATTCTTTGACTATCAAATACATTTAGATCTTGCACCCAAATATTTACCAGAACTGTTTTAAAAAAAAGTAAAGATTCAGATGTTTGCAAAACATCAATCAAGTTTTTATTGAATGAAAATAAACATTGATTTGTTCTGTATTGTAATACAATAACACCAGTATTAAATATTTTACAAAATGTATATATGTTTCTCTAAATCTTAATGTTTCACAATAATTAATGGATTAGTTCACTTTCAAAAAAATGTTTGCTGATAATTTACTCACCCCGATGACATCCAAGGTAACCATGTATTTCTTTCTTCAGTCGAAAAGAAATTAAGATTTTTGAGGAAAACATTCCAGGCTTTTTCTACACAGAATGGACTTTAATGGAAACCAACAGTGTAGAAAAAGCCTGGAATGTTTTCCTCAAAAACCTTAAATTTCTTTTCGACTGAAGAAAGAAATACATGGATATCTTGGATGACATTGGGGTGAGTAAATTATCAGCAAACATTTATTTTTTTAAAGTGAACTAATCCTTTAAGAAGGTGACGCTTATACCTTCCCAAAGCCAAGAGATCTTTTTATTGCAAGGAACATTAATTCCTTGAAATCCTCTTCTTCTGACACCCCTCGTGTCTGACCCAACATAGTACACTTTATTAGGATATTTTTAGGAGACATTTTTGAGACAGCTGAAAGTTAAAGTAAATGTTATATATTTATTTACCTGTGGTAGATGAAGTGGGTCACTAACTGCCCATAAATTGTGGGCAGATCACTCATGGAGGCTGTGAAAATATTGGGTACCCCACAGTCGCAAATCCAGTCCCCCAGGGAGTTTTTAAGCTCCGTCAGCTCCTCTGTAGTGCTGCACCTAACAACCTAAAATCATAGAAAACATGTGGACTTGAAAAATATTAGTTACTGAATACATTGTTCTCCTTAAAGGTGCTATAAGTGATCTCGCGCATTTTTTTTAGGCCAAACTTTTTTTTTTTCACCTACCGCAAACATCTCCTCACTATCCGCTAGCTGCCTGTCCCCTGAACACACTGTAAAAAAAACGCACTCTGCAGACAGACCAAGCTCCACAAACTGCAGCAAAAACAAACCGAACAATAAACAGAGCGACCTGCACTACGAAACATAACAAACTGTTCCAGCCAATAACCGACAAGAATGATGTGGGGTGGGGTTATTGCACGGATGAGGAGGAGGGAGGGTCTAGCTAGCCTCCGTTTTGTTTGATAATAATTTAAAACATCAACATGAGGTTACGCCAACTGGGATCACTTAGAGCACCTTTAAATGAGCACATAACTACATTATGTGGGATGTAAAATTACTTTAGTTACCTTTGCCAGCTTTTCTGCCAGGTCATTTTCCAGAAAGTTATTAAGATCAAATGTGGTGAGATCTGGTTTCTGGCCACACATGATCATAAAAAGCTCCTTGTTAATGGACAAGAATAAAAAAAATAAAAAAATTCAGAGTTTTAGTGTCAGTAGTACTACATTAAAGGGTCACTCCACCCATTTGCATTAAGAGGTCCATTGTTAGACAACCAGTCATACTATTGAATGGTCGTGCAACATTCTTTCATTTTCCCCTGAGACGAGAGAAATCTACTATTTACCTTTTTCACTTCCTCCTACAATGACGCAAAAATCGTCATTTGACGTCATTGTAGGAGGAAGTGTAAAAAGGGGGGATTTCTGTATAGACTACAAGCACAAATTCCCACCCTTTCAAACCCGCCCATAGGGGGTTGTGCCTAATGCGCTAACAGAGCTATCACAGATCAGTGGGTGGGACTTCACTTGCAGATACTGTAATCAATATCAGCCATCTTGTTTATAAGCTAAGCTAACAAGCGCTGTGGATATAGGAAGTTACGACAATGACGGAAGAAACTAAACATGATATGGAAGTAGAGGATTTTGAAATTCTGCTGCTCGAATCCGATGTTCGTGGCTATCTTTACGAGCCGCAATATAGTGAAGAGCAGCTGAGGCTGATGAAGGATCAGGAGGCGGCTGCCTGTCGCGGAAGAGGAGCCCGGACTGGGTCGAGCTGAGGCGGGCTGCTGGTGCGTGTGCTCTCGCTGTGCGCTACGGACACAGATAGAGTCCGTCTGCTGCAAAGAATTTCAACGATCGCAATTTCTCCTGGACGAAATCTCTGAATCAGACGAGCACACGGACGTTTGTGTTGTGATGTGAACCATCCTAGTTTCGCCTGACTGAAAATACAGGTATCATGCAATAATTCACCATATAGAAAGAAATACAAACGAGTAATTCACTAATGAGTTTGCCAATGTAACGGGGTTCGTTGTTGTGGGAAGAAGGAGGCTGGAACCGGCGATCATTTAAACGTTTTAATAGTAAAATAAACAAATACAAAACAAAAGTATAAGCCAGCTGGCCACACACAACAGAAACAAAACATAAAATCAGGCCTGTTCCTTTTGTGCTTCCGCTCCTCCGTGAGAGATATGAGACCGCTGCACAGGTGTCATTCATTATCACTCGCGTCGTCCTCTCACGTCCCTCGCCCTCGTCCTGCTCGCCACAGCCAACTAACTAGACATTTTTTGTGAAATGAATTTCAAACTCATTTGGCAGCTATCCTTCTTGTAGACGGAATAGTGATTTCTCTGATGTTTGCGCTGTTCTGGATTAGTGGGAGTGGCTTGCGGAGCTGTGCAACGTGGTGCATTGTGGGAGTTGTTGTCTTACATACAAATGCGCCCCAAAGTTATTTTCTGTCTTTTCTCGGTCAAGAGGGCACCAAATTCAAAATTTCTTTTACATTTCGACTACATATATAACCCACTTTCAATAAAGATTAATGTTGAAATGGGTGGAGTGACCCTTTAAACTACTATATAATGTTGATTATAATGTATAATAATGTAATGTTAAGCATATTTGTCTAAAATAATTCAGTATTTTCAGCTTTAGAATCATGAATATGTTATACATTATTCTGGTGTCACCATTGTCCTTGGGTTACAAGCACCAAGTCCAAGCCTATTCATTTAAGCCCACAATGTAATATCAAAATTATCATTTTAATCAACAGTACATTTTTTGTTTACCTTATGTCTTTGGAGAATCGCAATAATATTGTATCGTGAGTTCAGTATCGTGATATGTATCGAATCATGAAATGAGGGTTTCATTAACACCCCTAATAGAATTGTATTAAATTAAAAAAAAAATATTAAATCATGTACCTATTAAATATCACTGTATTCAAGATATAGGAAAAACGAGATATTTCTAAAGCATCTGAGCTGAAAGTGTTCCTGTAGCTCAATTGGTATTGCATTGCATTATCAGCACAACGGTTCAATTGGGTTAAATTCCCAGGTAACACACAAACTGATACAAATGTATAAATTGAAAGTAACTACAAATCAAGTTTAATCCAATAATCAAACGTCACAGCTGCCAAAGGGGCATGTCTAACTGTCACATATACTGACATTATTATGTCATTATAGATTTATATAAATTTATTGCTGCCTATTTAATGTTGTTTAATGCATTTACGGCAATACCAAGTAAGGACTTAAACTGATATTGTCCAGAAACACACTTTGAAACCTAGACATTTTCAAACTTTTGAAGGTCACTTTAGACATTACTGTATATACATGTAATACCTAATGTACCTGAACAATTCTCTCCTTGGACCTCCATAGTCCTCAGCCATTTCTCCCACAAACTCAATATTGGGAGTTTTGTGCCACTCAAAGTACCCTCTTGACAGGGCCACACATGCACTCTTTAAAATGTTTTTGCGTCTTGCTATAACAGTTATGTGGGAATAGAAGTCCCGATTGTCCTCACGAAGCTCCTGTAAAATTGCTGGTAGCTCTCTGTCAAGCTGAAAATACAAATAAATAAAAATTCACCAACATTAAATTGGATAAAAATACATTTTCACTTGAAAATAAATAAATAATAGTAATTGATAATACATCTATAAATAAACTAGTGCAAAATGCCTGTGCAAAATCTGTTTTCGTGTGTGTTTTTAGTAATTGTTAGTTTGATGTGCTCATGGTTACAATAACACAATTATCCATCGGACTAATGGTTCGAGAGATATACGCTTAACAGACAGACATACAGATAAACACAGACAGACAGAGACAGACATACAGACATACAGACAGACAGACAGACATACAGACAGACAGACAGACAGACAGAAATACAGACATACATACAGACAGACAGACAGATAGACAGACAGACATACAGACAGACATACATACATACATACATACATACATACATACATACAGACATACAGACAGACAGACAGATAAACACAGACAGACAGAGACAGACAGACAGACATACAGATAAACACAGACAGACAGAGACAGACATACAGACAGACAGACAGACAGACATACAGAGACAGACATACAGACAGACATACAGACAGACAGAAATACAGACATACAGACATACAGACAGAGACAGACAGACAGACAGACATACAGACAGACAGACAGACAGACAGACATACAGACAGAGACAGACAGACATACAGACAGACAGACAGACAGACATACAGACAGACAGACAGAAATACAGATAGATAGACAGACAGACAGACAGACAGACAGACTTACATACAGACATACATACAGATATACAGACAGACAGACAGACAGACTTACATACATGCATACATACATACAGACAAGACAGACAGACATAGAGACAGACATACAGACAGACAGACAGACAGATAGACAGACTTACATATATACATACAGACAGACAGACATACTTACATACAGACAGACAGATAGACATACATACAGACAGACAGACAGATAGACAGACTTACATACAGACAGACTTACAGACATACATACATACATACATACATACAGACAGACAGACTTACAGACATTCATACATACAGACAGACAGATAGACATACATACATACATACAGACAGACAGACAGATAGACAAACTTACATACAGACAGACAGATAGACAAACATACATACATACAGACAGACAGACAGATAGACAAACTTACATACAGACAGACAGATAGACAGACTTACATACAGACAGACTTACAGACATACATACAGACAGACAGATAGACATACATACATACATACAGACAGACAGACAGACAGATAGACTAACTTACAGACAGACAGACAGACAGACAGACAGACAGACCGCCTGAGCCTCGTATTTCTTTATGTTTTGAGCCATCATTTACTATCTAGTTGTTTATACTACTAAATACAGCTTACCCAACATCTCAGATTAACCTTACATCTCTAGCTTCCGTTATTGTTAACACAGCACGCTAGTAACTCGCTAACGTTAGCCTGCTAACGCGCCACCCGTGTGCTCATTTATATATTTATTTTCTCTCGCGCGCCCGCGCCTTGAGTTCATAAAGTCCAGGTAAGTAAGAAATCAGTCAACAAACACGGTGAGTAATGTCTTCTTGTCCTGTTATTGTCACCTGTGTCACATGTCATATGTTTAGTATAGCCTTCTCCGATGGCAATATAGGATTTATATGTGATAAACGCAAGGAGACAGTCAGGCTAACGGAGAAGATTTCAGAACTAGAGACACGCATCCAAACTTTAATTGAGGATGGTAAGAATGCTAGATCTTTAGATAGTGTTTTGGATGCGCCTAGCATAGTGAACTCTTTACATGATTCAGTTCCGGCTGAAGTAGAGCCCGTGCAGCAGGGCAGATGGGTTACTGTGAGAGATCACCGCTCTAGTCGCGGATCAAAGAACCACTCTTCCGTTCCGATTCCCATAACAAATTGTTTAGCCCCACTCAGTGAAACACCCACTGAGAATTCTGTTGATTGTGCCCTGGTAATTGGTGATTCGATCACACGGAACGTGAAAATAGAGACACCAGCCACCATAGTCACATGTTTGCCGGGAGCCAGAGCGCCTGACATCAAAGCAAATTTAAAAGTGCTGGCTAATGCTAATCGTAAATTCTCTAAGATCATTATTCATGTCGGCACTAATGATGTTCGACTCCGCCAGTCGGAGATCACCAAAATGAATATTAAAGAGGTGTGTGAACTCGCAAGTACGATGTCAGGCACTGTAATTTGCTCTGGCCCCCTTCCTGTACGCAGGAGTGACGAGATAGTTAGCCGATTGGCCTCACTGAATGGTTGGCTGTCGAAGTGGTGTCCACAGAATAATATAATATGAAATTCATAGACAATTGGAAAAGTTTTTGGGGCAAGCCTGATCTGTTGAAAAGAGATGGTATCCATCCCTCCTGGGCTGGTGCTGCTCTTCTCTCTAGTAATTTGGCTCATAGTCTTAGAGCTAAAACATGACAATCTGGGGCTCAGGTCAGGAAGCAGACAGACTGGCTAAACCGACCGTCTGCTAGCGGCCTCACGTCACCAAGGTCAGATAAATCCCATCACATAGAGCCTCTTTCACCTAGATATCATCATATAGAGACTGTGTCTGTTCCCCGAATTTGGAAATCCAAAAAACGTCAGGTAAAAAATTTAATTGATGTTCAACAAATAAAAAACAGATATAATACAGATGAGCAAATGATAAAGCTTGGGTTGCTGAATATTCGATCCCTTACTTCAAAATCTCTTATAGTTAATGATATGATTTCAAATTATAATCTTGATATGCTGTGTTTGACAGAAACCTGGCTAAAACCAAACGATTACATTATTTTAAATGAGTCAACCCCACAAGATTACAGTTATAAAAATGAACCTCGTCTGAAAGGCAAAGGGGGAGGTGTTGCTGTAATTTATAGTAATATTTTCAAAACCACTAAGAAATGTAGCTTTAAATATACTTCTTTTGAAGTATTGGTGCTTAATGTAAAAATATATAGTGTAAACGATAAATCACATTTGAGAATTCTGCTGGCTACTGTGTACAGGCCACCAGGGCACCATAAAGATTTTATCAAAGAATTTGCGGACTTTCTATCAGATTTAGTATTGGCTGCAGATAAAGTACTAATTGTTGGTGATTTTAATATACATGTAGATAATGAAAAAGATGCTTTGGGATTGGCATTTAAAGACATTGTAAACTCAATTGGAGTTAGACAACACGTGTCAGGACCTACTCATTGTCGTAATCATACTCTAGATCTAATATTATCACATGGAATAGATGTTGATGCTGTTGAAATTCTGCAGCAGAGCGATGACACCTCAGATCATTATCTAGTCTCATGTAAATTACATTTAGCCAAGGCTGCAAAGCCGACTCCGTGTTATAAATACGTTAGACCTATAACTTCTGCCACTAAAGATTGCTTTATCAATAATCTTCCTAATCAGTTTCATCATCTCAGCATCCCAGATAGCTTAGAAGAACTCGATATTGCAACAGAAACATTTAAACTCTCTCTTTTCCAGCACTTTAGACGCAGTTGCTCCGTTGCGCCTAAAGAAGATTAAAGAAAATAGTCCAACGCCGTGGTACAGCGAGCACACTCAGGCCCTAAAGAGAGCAGCCAGAAAAATGGAGCGCAACTGGAAGAAAACTAAACTAGAGGTATTTCGGATTTCGTGGAAAGAGAGCTCAATTGCTTACAGAGAGGCTTTAAAAGCTGCTAGATCTGCTTATTTTTCAAACCTATTAGAAGAAAATAAACATAATCCTAGGCATTTATTTGAAACAGTGGCTAAACTAACGAAAAAGAAAGCTTCAAGCTCAGAAGTGTCAAAGCAACACGGCAGTGATGACTTTATGAACTTCTTCACTTATAAGATTGATAATATCAGGGACAAAATTATAACTATGCAACCGTCTACCACAGTATCGCATCAGGAAGTGCATTGTAGTCTCCCTGAGGAAAAATTTGATTTATTTGTTGCTATAGGAGAGGAAGAATTCTGCAAACTCGTTAATTCATCTAAATCGACAACTTGTATGTTAGATCCTATACCGACTAAGCTACTGAAAGAGATGTTTCCAGAGGTCATATATCCTCTTCTTAATATCATTAATTCATCTTTGTCTCTAGGATACGTACCAAAAACCTTTAAACTGGCTATGATAAAACCGCTTGTTAAAAAACCACAACTTGATCCTACAGAATTAGTCAATTACAGGCCGATCTCGAATCTGCCTTTTCTGTCAAAGATATTAGAAAAAGCAGTATCTTCACAACTATGTTCCTTTCTAGAAAGAAATGATATCTGTGAGGATTTTCAGTCCGGATTTAGACCGTACCATAGCACTGAGACCGCTCTCATTAGAGTCACAAATGATTTGCTCTTATCATCCGATCGTGGTTGTATCTCTCTATTAGTGTTACTCGATCTTAGTGCTGCATTTGACACCATTGACCACAACATTCTTTTAAATAGACTAGAAAACTATGTTGGCATTAGTGGAATTGCATTAGCATGGTTTAAATCATACTTAACTGACCGTTATCAGTTTGTAGCAGTAAATGAAGAGATGTCTTATCGATCACAAGTTCAGTATGGCGTACCACAAGGCTCAGTACTAGGACTGCTGCTGTTCACTCTGTACATGCTACCATTAGGAGATATCATTAGGAAACATGGAGTTAGCTTTCACTGTTATGCCGATGATACTCAGCTGTATATTTCTTCAAAACCCAACGAAACTTACCAATTCACAAAATTAACGGAATGCATAGCTGATATAAAAAATTGGATGACTAGTAATTTCCTACTACTAAATTCTGAAAAGACAGAGATTCTAATTATTGGACAAAAAACTTCCACACGTAATAACCCAGAATACTGTCTAACACTTAATGGCTGCTCTGTCAAGTCTTCGTCGTCGGTTAGGAACCTGGGTGTGCTATTTGATACCAACCTTTCTTTTGAAAGCCACGTGCCTAGTATCTGTAAAACTGCATTTTTCCATCTTAAAAATATATATCTAAATTACGCCATTGGGAAATGCGGAACAATTAGTCCATGCGTTCATGATCTCAAGGCTAGATTATTGTAATGCTCTACTGGGTGGTTGCCCTGCACGCTTAATAAACAAACTACAGCTAGTTCAAAACGCCGCAGCTCGAGTTCTTACCAGAACCAGGAAATATGACCATATTAGCCCGGTTCTGTCAACACTGCATTGGCTCCCTATTAAACATCGTATAAATTTTAAAATATTGCTGATTACCTACAAAGCACTAAATGGTTTAGCTCCGCAGTACTTGAGCGAGCTCTTAACGCATTATAGTCCTTCACGTCTATTGCGATCTCAAAATTCCGGCCAGTTGATAATACCTAGAATATCTAAATCGACTGCTGGCGGTAGATCCTTTTCCTATTTAGCACCAAAACTTTGGAACAGTCTTCCTACCATTGTCTGGGAAGCAGACACACTCTGTCAGTTCAAAGCTAGACTAAAAACACATCTCTTTGACCTAGCATACACATAATACATTATAGACTTCTATAAATTCAATGTTAGGCTGCA
Organism: Rhinichthys klamathensis goyatoka; assembly: GCF_029890125.1. Lineage (NCBI taxonomy): Eukaryota > Metazoa > Chordata > Actinopteri > Cypriniformes > Leuciscidae > Rhinichthys > Rhinichthys klamathensis. The sequence goes on along the minus strand of NW_026606660.1, from coordinate 1,591,034 downwards.
TAGATTAGGTCAGCCGGAACTGGGAACACTTCCCTTAAATCTTGATGTACTCGCTACATCATAAGAAGAATGGCATCTACGCTAATATTAGTGTCTTTGTTTATCCCGAGGTTTTCCCGCAGCCTGCCGGATCCAGGCCGTGTCCAGATCTGACGAAGGAGATTCGCCTGGACCCGATGACAATGCAGTGCTGAAGTATCCACTATCCTCTCCCTATGGAGGATCCCTTTCCCACTCTACAGATAAAGCGCTGTGAATTCCGGCTCGCGTACCCCGAAGTGATAAAATAAAACAAATTCTGTATCAAAATTTATAGGCAAGAAAAGTAGTTTGTTTAGGCTGGGTTGTATGAATTACAAACCTGCGCACATATTTTAAAAAGCACATAACTATAGAATTCTGAATGAGCATGTGAACGCCGTCAGCGTTAATCACAGGTTTGCGTTTAAAGTCTGATCATTTCGACGGAGGTGAATCAATCAAAGTTAACTTTAGCTGGAAGTAACATTATTCAAGAACCGCTATAACGCCAAAACAATCTATTACCTTAAATTACATGTTTATCTCTGTAAAGCTGCTTTGAAACAATTCATTGTTAAAAGCGCTATATAAATGAAGATGACTTGACTTGACTTGACTTGACAGACAGACAGACAGACAGACAGATAGACAGACTTACATACATACATACCCTTGTGAAAAAGAAGTGCACTTTAGTGTACTTTTCTAAAGTGTACTTAATACAAAAATAATACACTTTAAATGTATACACTTAAGTGTGACTTAAATGCAATGTTTTCGGGGCACTGAATGCACATTAAGTGTAATTTATTTCAAATATATTACATATTAAGTTGAAATAAAGTGTAATAAGTTGCAATTAAGAGTGATTTTTTGGAACAACTTAATTGGTACTTTAATACAACTTTATATATACTTTCATAATTGCTTCTAGTGTATTTAAATTATAGTTAAAGTGCACTACACAATATAATGACACGCAATTAATGTGATTAAAAATATACTTTAATGTCAGTTAACAATACACTTAAGTGTGAATTAAATGCAATGTTTTCAATTCACTTAATGCACATTAAGTGTAATTAAGTTCAAATGTATCATATATTAAGTTAAAATAAAATGTAATAAGTTACCATTAAGAGTGATTTTTTTAAAACAACTTAATTGGTACTTTAATACAACTTTATATATACTTTCACAATTGCTTCCAGAAAATAGTTAAAGTGCACTATACAATATAATGACACGCAATTAATGTGTTTTAAAATATACTATAATGTCAGTTAACAATACACTTAAGTGTGAATTAAATGCAATGTTTTCGCCACACTGAATGCACATTAAGTGTAATTGATTTCAAATATATCACATATTAAGTTCAAATAAAATGCAATAAGTTGTCATTAAGAGTGATTTTTTGGTACCACTTAAGTGGGACTTTAATACAACTTTATATTTACTTTCATAATTGCTTCTAGTCTATTTAAAATGTATTTAAAGTGCACTGCTCAATGCACTGACAAGCAATTAATGTAAACTAAAATGTACTTTAATGTCAGTTAACAATACACTTAAATGTGAATTAAGTGTAATGTTTTCGACAAACTTATTGCATATTATATGTAATTGATTTCAAACGTATCACAGATTAAGCTCAAATTAAATGCTATTAGTTGATATTAAGAGTGTTTTTTTGGAACAAATTAAGTGGGATTTTAATACATTTGTATATGAACTTTGAAATATGGTAAAGTGTACTTCCAAATATACTGACAAGCAATTAATGTGAACTAAAATATACTTTAATGTAATATACATGTACACTATTATATAATTAAATACATTTGTAATTAAAAATAAATAAATAAAGTTGCAAATTATTTCAAATTTGAACAACAAAAAAGTCTTAATAACCTAGCTACTGTCAGGATTCAGGCTCGGAGACAGAGGTAAGTGATAAACATAAATGTATCTTTATTTAACTCAAAGGTAAGTATGCAGGGTTTCGGGAGTTCAACGGTGATCTCGAAGAGGATATATGTGGCAGGAATGCATCCAGGTGAGTGAATCCTCTTCTTAAGGAATAACGTGGCGGGTAACACAGATCAATAACTTTTGGATTCCAGGTGAGTAGATCCTTTGAAGTGCACTTGACAATGAGCTCACCAGTTCAGTGATACTTTCACTTTCTCTTGCAGCTCATCCAGTGGGAAACGGGACTCGTGGCGGATTCCAGGAAACAGAGAACATGAGTCATGGAGCGGATCCTGGGAACATCAGAACAAGGACAACAAGGTTAGTTTCTTTCAGGTAAGTATACTTTACGTCCGTTGCTGAAGGATGGCTCAGAGTGAGACAAGTGGTGACTGGTAAGGGTCGTTCCTGTTGGAGGCTTGACAATGACTGGGAGTGAATCGGGTGCTTTTGTGCTGGCTGGGAAGTGAGTGCTGAGTGGAAACAGGTGCAGGTGATCAGTAATCTGGGGACAGTGATCTTTGCGTGGTGACATGTGAGGGATCTGATTGGCTCCTGACAGCTACAATCAACACAAATTCAATTTAAAACCCTCCACATTTACTGACAAAACAATCTCTAAAATAAATACATAAAAACCTTTCTGTTGATGCACAAGAAAAAACCCAAGAAACACTATATATAAACAGTTACAACACTTTAAAGGGATAGTTCACTTTAAAATGAAAATTCTGTCATTATATACTCACCCTCAAGTTGTTTCAAACCTGTATGAATTTTTCTTCTGCTGAACACAATGAAGATATTTTGAAAAATGTCAGTAACCAAATAGTTAACTGGTCCCATTGACTTCCATGGTATTTTGTTTCCTACTATGGAAGTCAATGGGACCAGTTAACTGTTTGGTTACTGACATTCTTCAAAATATCTTCCTTTGTGTTAGCAGAAGAAAGAAAGGTAACACTTTATAATAACTGCACACTATTATTCATTAGTTAAGCATGAGTTAACAGTTAATTCATCATTTATAAAGCATTAATAGACATTAATAAGAAGTTTAAAAATACAGCTATACATGCTTTTTCTTGATTTATAAGCATATCTATAATGTGTTTAATAATTATATTTTCATACTTTGTTAATGATCAATTAATAATTTCTAAATGAAGTATAGCATTATTTACAAACCAGCTTTTTAAGAGTTGTCAGTGATTCATAAGTTCCCCTTCGAGGGAACTCGAACTGCGTCATCGTTGTGACACTTTGGGGAACGCCCCCAGCGTAGCGCATCTGAAGCATGAATGAAATCTGTCCAATCCTGATTGGTGCTGCGTCATGACGTAGTAGATGACGGCATAACCGGAAGATACAAAGGTACGCTGGTAAATACAAACACTAGCTTTTTTGCTCTTCAGCAAGTGCTCTGTGTCAAACTGTCTGTCTTATTTGGTGTTGTTTGTCCCATAAGAATTGCAATATAGAATCTATAGTGATTCGGATCTCGCGTTTGCCGAGGCAGCGCGTTGATTACGGGCTACTCTGCAATAACGATTCTGTGAATGGGATCTCGCGTTGTCGAGGCAGCGCGCAGATTAAAGGTCTGCATTGCAATACAGAATCTATAGTGGCTCGGATCTCGCGTTTGCCGAGGCAGCGCGTTGATTACGGGTCTACTCTGCAAATAAGATTCTGTGGCTTGATCTCGCGTTGTCGAGGCAGCGCGCAGATTAAAGGTCTGCATTGCAATACAGAATCTATAGTGGCTCGGATCTCGCGTTTGCCGAGGCAGCGCGTTGATTACGGGTCTACTCTGCAATAAAGATTCTGTGACCTGATCTCGCGTTGTCGAGGCAGCGCGTAGATTAAAGGTCGTACATTGCAATACAGAATCTAGTGGCTCAGATCTCGCGTTTGCCGAGGCAGCGCGTAGATTACGGGTCTACTTTGCATTAAAGCACATAAAAACACTACTTTGCATTAAAGCACATAAAACACATAAAAATGGCCGACACAGCAGCAGTGCTTGAGTGAGGCTCTTCAATTCTCAGTCTACAAAATGCGCTAATTAATGAATCCTCGTGCATATCTACTTTACGATAAGCTTGGAGAGTTATTAGAGGTATCAACCCTCTTTTCTTTTTTCTTTTTTGAGAACTGTTAGACGGACACCGTTTGTTCAGTTGATTATATCACCTGTGATCCGTCATGGAACAAAACGCGACCAACATATTTATTCTGAAAGCTCTCCAACAACTTAAGCAAGAGATGTTCACATATTTTGACCCGAAACTTGACAACCTGCAAATAGCTGCAAATGCATTGCAGTCTTCCCTTAAATCGCTCGGGGACCAAGTAGGAGAGCTTGAATTTAGAGTCAGTTCAAACCAGGATAACATAACTGATCTAGAGCAACGCGTTGAGTTGCTGGAGAAGCAAAATACACTACTACTGCAGAAAGCCGAGGACGCCGAAAATCGGAGCAGAGCCCTAAATCTTCGCTTCATTCACATTCCTGAGCGAGCTGAAGGTACAGATACAATCGGCTTTATTGAACATCTACTCACTCATCTCTTCGGCGAAGACAACTTTCCCACTCCACCGGTGATCGAGCGCGCTCATCGCATTTCTGGAGCCTCTTCCAAACCGAACTCCAAACCAGGTTCAAGAACCATTCTGGTCAAGTTTATTCACTTTCGAGACAAACTTAAGATTCTTAGCCTTGCTCGGGAGAAAAAGGAGCTGAGGTATCTAGGCTCTAGAGTCTTCATTTATCCAGACTTCAGCCATGGCTTGACGCAGAAACGCCGCCTGTTTGACCCGGTAAAAAAGAAACTACGCGAGATGGGGATTCGTTACGCGTTGTTGTACCCTGCTACTCTTAGGATTCACATCGGTGAAGTAGCCCACCTCTGCAACTCTCCAGACGAATCGGAGGTGCTTATTCGGGATGTCTTGATGAAATCTCCATAGTTTGGGTCTGTCCTGAATTGCACTTCACTTCTTATTTTGTTGTCTGTAGCTCTTATCCTGTATTCAATTTTTGAATCTTTGTTTATCGTAAATGATCGTGCTTCGGTAATTATATTGGTTATTGTATTTACTATTTCCTGGATTGCATTACTTGTTGACTGAGATTTGAATTTTTTTTTTTTCTTCTTTCGTTTAGTCTATCTATTAATGTTTTTGTTATTTGTTTTGATAGAATGTATATGTGGGTGTGTGTGTGTGTGTGTTGGCTCCCATGGTGCTCACCCCCCTTGGTTTCTATTTTTCAATATGTACTTACATGATTTCTTTATTAGTCTACACCGTATTATAATTTATCTATAAGTATTGGTAAAGGTCTTTATATTATACACCTGAACATTAGAAGCCTACTTCCCAAAATTGATCAATTACGAGCGTGGTTATCCTATAATAATCCAAGTATTATTACATTATCCGAAACTTGGCTTACCAGCAACATTTCTGACACTGATATCAGTATAGACAACTATAAATTATTTAGATCGGACAGAGGAACAAGGGGAGGTGGAGTAGCCACTTATGTACTATCTCAAATTCTCAACTTATGGTTCCTATTGAGATTCCAGTACTTTTTGAGGGTCTGTTCATTAAAATTACTCTGCATGAAAATAAGCAAATTATTATTGGAAATATTTACAGACCGCCTATCTCTCTGAAAGTGGAATCATTTAAAAATATTATTTCTACTGTTTCTTCCTTAGTTCCTAATAAAGAAATGATACTTATGGGTGACTTTAATATTAATTGGCTTCATTCATCTACATTTACTGAAAGAAATATGATTAATAGTTTAAATTTGACACAACTTATAGCTGAGCCCACAAGATTGACTCCTACCTCTAAATCTCTTTTGGATTGGGCCTTAGTTTCTCACCCTGAACGAATAATTAAATCTGGGGTTTTACCAGACAGCTTTAGTGATCACCACATGATCTATTGCGTTTGGAAAATTTCGAAGCAACGTCTCCCTCCCAAATTTATTAAGATACGGCAAACCAAATTCTTTAACAGTGACCAATTTATTAACGATTTGCATCAAATTAACTGGTACAGGCTTAATCTAATTCCATTTATTGATGATGCATGGCATTTTGTATATACTGAGCTCTTGAATGTCATAAATAAGCATGCTCCTTGGACTATTGTTAAAGTTAAAGGTAGTCACTTGCCGTGGGTAAATGGTGACCTTATTAATCTCTTTAAACAAAGGGATAGGGCTTGGCATAAGTTTAGACGTACAAAACACACTGCTGACTGGGAAGAATATAAACGATTAAGAAACAATTGTACCATGCAAACAAGAAACTCCAAATCCAGTTACTTTAGAAATTGTCTATCGAATGATTTCAAAAACCCACAAAGATTCTGGAAACAGGTTAATAATGTACTTGGGAAATCAGGGCGGACTACAACCAATTTAAATTTGAATAATGAAATGATAGATGATCCAGTAACTATTGCAAATGCTTTTAGTTTACATTTTTCTTCCGCACCACAAGTTCAGACCCATACTTTTAAACCAGATTTGGCTCCTTGTCCCCATACCGGTAGTTCCTTTTCATTTACAGAGATCAGCCCAGCAGATGTGCAAAAGGTTATAAGTGAACTGTCATCTACCAGTGGAGCTGGACTAGATGGCATTGAGAACAAGTTTATTAAAATTGGTTCTCATGTACTAGCAGTGCCATTGGCCTTACTTTTTAATTTATCGTTTTCATCTTGTACGATTCCTTTGGCCTGGAAATGTGCTAAAGTTATTCCACTTCATAAAGGTGGCAGTTCTGATAATATTAATAACTATAGACCCATTTCAATCATCAACAGTGTTGTAAAAGTTTTTGAGAAAATAATTTTCACCCAATTATCGAATTATTTAGCTAATAATGATCTATTATCTCAATGCCAATCTGGATTCAGAAAACATTTTTCCACCACCACAGCCCTTCTTAAATTTACTAATGATGTGTTCTTGAGTTTTGATAATCGTATGTGTACAGGTGCATTATTTTTAGATCTTACTAAAGCTTTCGACTTAGTTGATCACTATTTACTTCTAGACAAATTGTACTCTCTTGGTTTGTCTACCTCTTCTTTGCTTTGGTTTAATTCTTATTTACATAATCGTCGCCAGTGTGTGTCCTTTGGGGGCAGTTTGTCTCACTCTACAGGCATTGATAGAGGAATTCCTCAAGGCTCCTCTTTGGGGCCTTTATTATTTTCAATATTTATCAATGATCTTCCGCGTAGCTGCACTGGATGCAATATTCAACTTTATGCTGATGACACAGTCATTTATTGTTCCAAACCTAATATCTATGACATCAGCACCACATTACAAAATGGTTTTGATTCAGTTCAGAGGTGGCTATTGCTTAATAGGCTTCTACTTAACAAATCAAAATCATTTTCAATGCTTTTTAAAACGAAACAGAATTCTTCTCTAGTAAACTCACTAAATATTATATCTTTGGATCAAACTCCTATAAAACATACTAGCCAGGTTAAGTATCATGGCCTTTGGCTTGACTCTGATCTTTCTTTCAGCACTCAGGTGCATAATATAACTAATAAGCTCAACTGCTCACTTAGAATTTTATATCAATCAATTAACTGTTTTAACTATCATGTCAGAAAAAGAATTGTTTCTCAACTTCTATTGCCAATCTTGGATTATGCTGACATTGTATACCAAAACACTACTGCTTCCTGTCTTCAGTCTCTTAATACAGTTTATAATAGCCTGTGTAGATTTATACTCCGCTGCCCCTACAGAACACACCATTGTGAAATGTACCATCAATTGTCCTGGCTGACCTTATCAAATAGAAGGCGTTTTCATTGGTTACAGTTTATTTTTAAATGCATTTATATGAATTACCCTGTTTATTTAAAACAGTATTTAATTCCATTTAGGTCATCTCATAATTTGCGTCATAACACCCAAATTTATTTTTACACTCCTCAGATCAATAAAGAAATAGGTAGAAATGCATTTCAATATAAAGCACCGTATGATTGGAATAAACTTCCAATTTCAATTCGCTCTTTAACCTCTTTTCCAACATTTAAAAATCATTTAGTTCAACATCTTCAGAATACGTGTGATTGCTTTTGATTAGTATATATATGTATATATATATTTTTTTTTTTTCTATTTCACTGTAACCTATTTTTGGTATGGTACGTATATATTTTTGTGTATATATTTTTGTCTGTATATGAGTTTACTTGTGTTTAGTTGTGTGTTTTGGTACATATGGTATTGTTTACTTTATTTAGGGAGGAGTGTGTCACCTTTTGGGTGTCTTGTATGAATGAATGTCTTGTTTGTATGGTTTTTGGTTTATATATTTAAATACTTACTATTACTGTAACGCATGTTTTTTTTTGTTTTGTTATTTGTTATTACGTTTATTTGACTGCTGCTGCAAGGTGAATTTCTGTATCTAGAATCGAGGACCCCCTCGAAAACGAGATGGCTCATCTCAAGGGGCTATTCCTCTTCAATAAATAAAATGTCAAATAATTAAAGATTCTGTGTGTGTGCGAGGCATGAACAGTCAGCTCCTGAGGGTGCTGGCTGTGTTCATTGAGAAATATTTCGACGCGCACAGCCGTGCGTTTTCGGGTGTTTCAGCCTCGCGGCCGTTGATTTTCTTCTCGAGAGATGAAAACCAAATATATTGTGAACGACTCGAATCTCGCGTTTGCCGAGGCAGCGCGTAGAATACGGGTCTGCAATGAAGGGTACACACACGATCTGTGAAATAATACTGTTTGGCTTGCGAGGCATTCACAGTCAGCTCCTGAGGGTGCTGGCAGTTGTTCATTGAGAAATATCTCGACGCGTATATCTGTGCGCTGTCGGCTGTTTCAGCCTCGCACGTATTGACTTTCTTCTTGAGGGATGAAAGCCAAATATATTGTAATGACTCGAATCTCGCGTTTGCCGAGGCAGCGTGTATGAGATCATATAACACAAAACAGTATTCTCTGGTAATTATGGCTGCATTTAATTTTAAGAAATTAAAATTATGAAATATTATCTGACTTTAAGGAAGTTAGATATTTTAATTCAGCCTACCACTCAGACCGTGTTTTCACATGCAGTGTTCCTTCTGCACATCAAAAATCGTTTTTCGATTTTTCCCTGCCGGTCCTCCGCTTCAGGGTCGAAAACGAGACAAAAATAGCAGGGCTATCCCCCCCGTGGAGGGACGAGCGAGAATCGCTCCTCCGCGGAGCCCTCAGGAAATCGATGCTTGTATCCAGCGTCAAGTGCGCTTCGGGACACATCGGTTTTCAGCGAATGCACGCTGCAGTGTCCGCCCCAAGGGCTTGCGGCCAGGCAGTGCTCGTGTTCGCCCATCGGGAACGGTTTTCGATTATTCCCTGCCGGTCCTCCGCTTCAGGGTGTCGAGAACGAAACCGAAAGAGCCTCCCTTCAGGGAAGCCCTCAGGAAGTCGATGTCTGTATCCCGCCGTTAAGTGCGCTTCGGGACACATCGGTTTCCAGCGAACGCACGCTGCTCTGTCTTCCCCACAGGCTTGCGGCCAGGCAGCAATCGCGTCCGCCCATCAAAAATCGTTTTCGGTCGAACCCTGCCGGAGATCCGCTTCAGGGGGTCGAGAACGAATCCCGATTAATACCCGAAGCCAGCCTCGAGAGGTGGTTCCCTTAGTAGATTATCTCGGCGCATGGTCATGCCTTCCGAATATATCTGCGTGGGCCCTGCGTACTGTAGAGCTGGGTTACAGGCTGCAGTTCAGCTCCCCTCCCCCGAAGTTCAACGGGGTGGTCTGGACTGTGGTCGGCCCAGAGCAGGTTCGGGTTATGGAACAGGAAGTTCAATCCCTGTTGGTTAAGGAGGCCATAGAACGTGTTCCTCTGCCAGACAGGGAGTCCGGGTTCTACAGCCGGTACTTCATAGTTCCCAAGAAGGATGGGGGGTTGCGTCCAATAATAGATCTCAGGCACTTGAATCGGTCTCTGAGGAGATTCAGGTTCAAAATGCTCACAATTCCAGCCATCGTGAGTCAGATCCAGTTCGAGGACTGGTTCGTCACGATAGATCTGAAGGACGCATACTTCCATATTTCCATCCTTCCATGTCACAGGAGGTTCCTGAGGTTCGCTTTTGGGGGCGAAGCGTACCAATATCGGGTTCTTCCGTTCGGCCTAGCTCTCTCCCCTCGCACTTTTACAAAATGCATGGATGCAGCTCTAGCACCCCTGAGGCTCGAGGGCGTCAGGGTGCTCAACTACATCGACGACTGGCTGATACTGGCCCAGTCGTGAGAGCTGGCGATTCGGCATCGAGATGTCGTCCTCGCCCACATCCAGAGCCTGGGGTTGAGACTCAACACAAAGAAGAGTGTGTTGACGCCCTCCCAGAGGACTACGTTCCTGGGAGTTGTATGGGACTCCACGACGATGCGGGCACAAATGTCTCCCGCACGCATGGAGTCCATACGGGCGATGGTCTCCAGAGCGAAGCTAGGCCACAACCTCACTGTGAAGCAGTTTCAGAGACTGCTGGGGTTCATGGCAGCAGCGTCCAGTGTTATACCTTTTGGCCTGCTACACATGAGACCCCTACAGTGGTGGTTGAGAACCAAGGGATTTTTCCCGAGGGGAAATCCGTTCCGTATGATCAGGGTAACGCGCAGATGCCTTCGTTCTCTCGTCATATGGAGGAAACCTTGGTTCCTGTCCCAGGGACCGGTGCTGGGAGCATCATGTTGCCGGAAAGCCGTTTCAACAGATGCCTCCCTCACTGGTTGGGGCGCGGTCATGGACGGCCGCTTTGCGAGAGGTCTGTGGGAGACCCGGCATTCTTCCTGGCACATCAATTGCCTGGAAATGCTGGCGGTCTACAAAGCTCTGAGGAGTTTTTTCCCGGACCTCTGCGGTCACCATGTCCTGATACGCTCGGACAACATGTCCGTAGTCGCATATCTGAATCACCAGGGAGGTCTGAGGTCGCGCCCTCTATGCAGACTGGCACACCAGATCCTTCTGTGGTCCCAGGGGAAACTGTCGTCTCTCAGAGCGATGTATATCCCCGGGGACCAAAATCAGGGAGCAGACGTCCTGTCGAGGCAGGGGCTGAGGCCCGGGGAGTGGCGACTCCACCCCGAGGTGGTGGAGGCCATGTGCGTGAGATTCGGCCCAGTGGAAGTGGATCTGTTCGCGTCTCGAGAGACGTCCCACTGTCCACTGTGGTTCTCTCTCAGGTATCCAGCTCCGTTGGGGCTGGACGCTATGACACAGACGTGGCCGAGGCTGCGTCTGTACGCATTTCCCCCGATCGCTCTGCTCCCGGGAGTCTTGGAGCGGGTCCGCCGGGAAGGGATCAGCCTACTTTTAGTAGCACCCCGCTGGCCGATATGGTTCTCGGACATTGTAGCACTGCTAGACGGCCTCCCGTGGCAGGTCCCTCTGAGGAGGGATCTGCTGTCTCAGGCAGGGGGCACAATATTTCACCCCCGGCCAGAGCTGTGGAACCTCTGGGTCTGGCCCCTGAGGGGGCTCGGTACTTAGAGGCTGGCCTGTCAGCAGGTGTTGTCGAGACCCTACTTAGCTCCAGGGCTCCTTCCACTAGGAGACTGTACAGCCTAAAGTGGAATGTGTTTTCCACTTGGTGTAGAGAGCGTGAGGTGGACCCAGTTAACTGCCCAGTGGCTTCAGTGCTGGAGTTCCTCCAAGATCGTTTCCCCGCCGGTCTTTCCCCATCCACACTTAAGGTGTATGTGGCTGCCATTGCGGTTTTCCACTCACCTATAGGTGCTGGGCCTTTGGGAAGGCACCATTTGGTTGTACGTTTCCTCCGTGGGGCTCGGAGGATTAGGCCTGCGGCTTGCTCCAGAGTCCCAACTTGGGACCTGGCGGTGGTTCTTGAAGGGTTGGCTGAGGCCCCCTTTGAACCACTGGAGTCGGCTGAGGCAAAGAACCTGACCTTCAAGGTGGCATTTCTCCTTGCCATCACTTATCTGAGGAGAGTGGGGGATCTCCAGGCCTTGGCTATATCGCCAACTTGCCTGGAGTTTGCCCCTGGCGGAGTTAGGGCCATCTTACATCCTAGACCGGGCTATGTGCCCAAGGTGCCGTCTAGTGCGGCATGGTCAGTGGTTCTTCAGGCCTTCCATCCTCCACCTCATGGGACGGCGGAAGAGGGGAGACTTCACCTGCTCTGCCCAGTCAGAGCCCTAAGGGTTTACTTGGAGAAGTCTTCTCAGTGGAGGAAGTCAGACCAGTTGTTGGTGTGCTTTGGTTCTCCCAAGAAAGGGCTGCCTGCATCTAAACAGACAATCAGTAATTGGATTTTTTCAAGGCTATAGCCACGGCTTATCAGGTGCGCAATTTGCCTTCACCTATGGCCGTGAGGGCACATTCCACCAGGAGCATGGCCTCCTCGGTTGCCCTCCTTTCTGGCGTCTCGCTTCAGGAGATCTGCGAGGCGGCCGGGTGGGCCACCCCGCACACCTTCATACGTTTTTACAGTCTGCAACTCCCCGTGACGCCTGGCGCCAGAGTGCTCGCGTCCTAAGTGTGCCTGGTCTTCCAGCTTCACACTAGGGGCGGGCGTGATTACGGTGTGGCATAGTGGGTATTTCGTTCCCCAAAGTGTCACAACGATGACGCAGTTCGAGTTCCCTCGAAGGGGAACGTCTCGGGTTACGACTGTAACCCTTGTTCCCCGAGAAGGGAACGAGACACTGCGTCTCGTCGCCACACCTATCACAGGCAGAGCGCTAGCTTCATCGCAAAGAGCTAGTGTTTGTATTTGCCAGCGTACCTTTGTATCTTCTGGTTATGCCGTCATCTACTACGTCATGACGCAGCACCAATCAGGATTGGACAGATTTCATTCATGCTTCAGATGCGCTACGCTGGGGGCGTTCCCCAAAGTGTCACAACGATGACGCAGTGTCTCGTTCCCTTCTCGGGGAACAAGGGTTACAGTCGTAACCCGAGACGATCACTTAAGTGTAAGTTGAGGGTGAGTATATGATGACAGAATTTTCATTTTAAAGTGAACTATCCCTTTAACTCTCATTTAGAAAGAGTCTGGAGGGCAATGATGCTTATATGCACAATCATTTTCTCCCTCATACAAAGGTACCTAAACCTAAACCTATCATCACAGAAAACATTTTTGTGTTTTTACATTTTCAGAAAACATCATTCTGTATGATTTATAAGATTGTTTCCATGTAATTTACTGGTATTACTATACTTTTGGGGTAATTTGGTCCCCATAACCTAGGGATTACCAGTACAAACGTCATTTTAGAAGCAAACACACAGTACATCAAACACACAACCCATGAATTAATACAAACAAAATGTGATGTGACGTTATACTGCAAAATGTGAACACTAAGATTCAAACGGGTAATGCTTTACAACAAGGTATTATTAGTTAACTCCTTCAGTTAACATGAACTAAGAATGAATAATACTTTAAGCATTTATTAGTCTTAACTAACTAACTAGTATTAACTAACTTTAACAAACTATATTTTAATTAACTAATATTAACAAAGATTCATAAATACTGTAAAAATATGCTCATTTTTAGATCATGTTGGCTAATACATAAACTAATATTAACAAATGAGACCTAATTAAAGTGTTACCGAACCTTGTTAATTTTAGCTCTTAAACCTTTTCATAGCACCAAGATTAAACAGGACAAAATGCTTACTCCAGCATTACAGTGAATATAAGGTTGTCTAAAAAACAAAAACAAAACAAAAACTGAAGAAATCTAAAGTCACAAAAACAAGAAAACCAAAATCATTTGTCACCAAATGTTTTGAAGTAGTTGGAAACTGCTGTTTATGTCAATGTCCCGGTGCTCTCCAAAGTATATGTGAATGGATTTGTTCCAAAGAGGCAGGAAAGTCAGAAAAAAATACCTTGAGAAAAAAAAAAGTGAAGGAAAACATTTGTTTATAAAACAGATCCAGTCCATTATTATATTTGGCTCAAATGAATGAAAGTGATAGATATTTTCCCGTTAAAGTTTATATACACCTTGCAGTTCCCTTCCGAGGGAACTTCCGCTGCGTCGAAATCGACACTACGGGGAATGCCCTTAGCATGACGCGTCTGAAGCCTGAATCCAACTAGTCCAATCCTGATTGGTGCTGCGTGATGACGTCAACCGTGACGTCATATGTGACGGTGAGCGGAACTATAAAAGGGGCGCCGGAACCCGGAAGCAGTAGCTTTCTGTCCTTCAGCAAGCGTTATATGTGAATCTGTCTGTCTTATTTGGTGTTGTTTGTTCGGTAAAGGTATTGTGATGGAAAAGAGTGCAAAGCATTTCAGACAGTGTGCGTCCCCTTGCCCACGTTATTTAAGCGAGGGTGACACACACGAGCTCTGTGTGATTTGTTTGGGAGTGGAGCATGCTCGGGCAGCGCTTGAGGGCGCTGCCTGTGCAAACTGTGAAACACTGCCCCTGAGAACGCTCCGCTCCCGCCTGAGCCTGTTCGATGAATCAGGCCAGGCTCGCGCTCCCCATGGATCAGGTCCCGCGTTTGTTGAGGCATCGCGGCGCTTGCATTCATGGGGATCGCAGAAAGAACTGTCAGAGAATGTTGAGACGGCTGAGGCCCTTTCTCAGCATTCATCTGTCAGTTCTCATGGTCCCGCTCACGGTTCGGGAGCCCGCCCTGCGGCTTCTCCCGACCGCAGAGAGGATCCGATGCTTGAGCTATCTGAATCCGAGGATTTAGATGTGCTCAGCGTCGAGGCAGAGGGATGTGATATTCCATCACCACATTCCCCTGCCTTTGAGGAGCTGCTGGAGGTTGTGACCCGAGCTGTGGCCAAATTAAATATCGATTGGCCCCCAGAAGTGCAGGAAGCGACTAAAAAGAGTAAACTGGATGAGCGCTTCCTGCAAACTCGGGCACAACCTTCGCGCCGGAGTCTCCCGTTCTTCACCGATCTCCACACTGAGGTGTCGAGATCGTGGAACAAGCCCTTCTCCTCTCGACTTTCCAGCCCCGATGTACATTTATATTCGTCAATCATGGGGTCGAGAGAGAGGGGCTACGGGACGATGCCGCGGGTTGAAGAGGCTTTTGCTAACCACCTCTCGCCCGATGCTGCGTCGTCCCTGAGAGCTCCGGCGCTTCCCTCCAAGCCCTGCCGTACCACCTCGGCCTTGGTTGGGAAAGCATATATGGCGGCAGGTCGGGCTGGTGCATGCCTGCATACTATGGGGCTGTTGCAGGCATACCAGGCCGACCTCCTAAAGGAAGTGGACGACAGCGGGGAGGTCGCCTACGACGACATCCGCGAGATGCGTCGTACGGTGGACTTGTCTCTCCGTGCTACCAAAGAGACGGCCCGCGCCATCGGCCGTTCTCTAGCAGCATTGATAGCTACGGAGAGACATCTGTGGCTGAATCTGTCGGGCATCGGGGATAAAGACAGGGCTTTCCTCCTCGATGCCCCGATTTCGCCTACTGGCCTCTTCGGCGACGCAGTCAACACTGTCGTCGAGAGGTACCAGGAATCGAAACGACAGTCAGCCGCATTGAAACATCTTATCCCCCGCCGTCGTTCTAAGTCTCATGGGTCTGCTGCCAGGGGGCAGTCCCATGAGGCAGCCGCCAGCTCCTCACGTCTGCAGCTGCAGAAAGAGAGTGTTGCCTCTCGTGCTCCCCCGAAAAAGGCCTGGAGCCAGGGGCAACACTCTCAATCGAAGCCTTCCAACCCTAGGGCAGATCTGAGGACTGTCATTCAGGCGAGGAAGGCTTCGTCAAAGAGGTCCTGACGCGTTGCGCAGGCCTCTGAGGGTGGTCCCCTCCGTGATCGAGCAACAACAGCTCGCTCCTTCACGGAGCCCTCAGGAAATCGATGTATGCTGCCCGCCGCTACGTGCGCTTCGGGACGCATCGGTTTCCAGCGAATGCAAGGTGCAGAGTCCGCCCGTAAAATTGACGGCTCCGCGCATTGTGTTCCCTCTCAAGAGGTCTGCAGAAAAATTAAATCGGTTAGTTCCTGCCAATCAAATGCTTCAGGTCACCGATATCTCTACTATAAGACCAGAAATCAGTCCCGAGAGACTGATTCCCTTAGTGGATTATTTAGACACCTGGAAGGGTCTTCAAAATATATCTCAATGGGTCCTGCTCACGGTAGAAAAGGGGTACAGAATTCAGTTCGAATATCGTCCACCTCGATTCAGCGGAGTGGTTCATACGCTGGTCAAACCAGAGCAGGGTCAGGTCATGGAACAGGAAGTTCAGTCCCTCTTGGCAAAGGAGGCCATAGAACGTGTTCCTCCTCAAGATTGGGAGACCGGGTTCTACAGCCGGTACTTCATAGTTCCCAAGAAGGATGGGGGGTTGCGCCCGATTATAGATCTCAGGGTATTGAATCGGTCTCTGAGGAGATACAGGTTCAAAATGTTAACTATACCTCTAATTGTGAGTCAAATCAGATCCGAGGACTGGTTTGTCACCATAGATCTAAAGGATGCTTACTTCCATATATCCATCCTTCCTCAGCACAGGAAGTTCCTAAGATTCGCTTTCGGGGGAGTAGCGTATCAATACAGGGTTCTTCCGTTCGGCCTAGCACTGTCCCCTCGCACCTTCACGAAGTGCATGGATGCTGCTCTTGCTCCTTTGAGACTTCAAGGCATTCGCATCCTCAACTACATCGACGACTGGCTAATACTGGCGCAGTCGCTGGAGTTGGCAGTTCAACATCGAGATGTTGTTCTGCAACACCTGAGGTGCTTGGGGTTAAGGCTCAATATCAAGAAAAGTTCGTTAATTCCTCTACAGAGAACAACTTTTCTGGGGGTGGTTTGGGACTCAGTTACGATGCGGGCACAACTGTCTCCCGCCCGGATAGACTCCATCCTGACCACAGTAATGAGTATCAAACTAGGCCAGGCTGTCACTGTCAAACATTTCCAAAGGGTTCTGGGTCTTCTTGCAGCAGCGTCCAACGTTATTCCTTTTGGCCTGCTGTATATGAGGGCCCTGCAGTGGTGGCTCAGGACCAGAGGGTTTTCCCCGAGGGGGAACCCTTTTCGCACGATCAAAGTAACGCGCAGATGCCTTCGTTCTTTGGTCATGTGGAAGAAACCGTGGTTCCTGTCCCTGGGTCCTGTGTTAGGAGCACCGTGTCAGAGAAAAATTCTGACCACGGATGCGTCCCTCACAGGCTGGGGTGCGGTAATGGAAGGCCGCTACACCAGAGGTCTCTGGAGGGACCATCATCTTTCTTGGCACATCAATTGCCTGGAGATGATGGCGGTGTTTCTGGCTCTCAGGCATTTCCTCTCGGACCTCAGAGGCCATCATGTTCTAGTGCGAACAGACAACATGTCGGTGGTCTCGTATTTGAATCGTCAGGGGGGCTTGAGGTCGCGCCCTCTGTGCAGACTGGCGCATCAAGTCCTCCTATGGTCCCAGGGAAAGCTTCTGTCAATCAGAGCAATGTTTATCCCGGGACACAGCAATTTGGGGGCAGACATCCTGTCGAGGCAGGGGCTGAGGCCCGGGGAGTGGAGACTCCACCCCGAGTCGGTGGAGTTAATATGGAAGGAGTTCGGTCAGGCGGAGGTGGACCTATTTGCCTCCCAAGAGAATTCTCACTGCCCCCTATGGTACTCCCTTACTCATCCAGCTCCTCTGGGACTGGATGCCATGGTACAGACGTGGCCGAGGTTACGTCTGTACGCGTTTCCCCCGATCGCTCTGCTCCCAGGGGTTCTAGAGAGGGTCCGGCGGTACGGGATCAGCCTGCTCCTTGTAGCCCCGTACTGGCCGGCCCGAGTATGGTTCTCGGACATCATGGTCCTCCTGGCGGGCCCTCCGTGGCAGGTCCCTATCAGGAGGGACCTTCTTTCTCAAGCAGAGGGCACAATATTTCACCCTCGTCCAGAGCTATGGAAACTGTGGGTCTGGCCCCTGAGGGGGACCAGCTCATAAATGCAGGTCTTTCAACCGAGGTTGTTGAGACCATTTTAAACTCTAGAGCCCCCTCCACGAGGAAATTATATGCTTTGAAGTGGAATGTGTTCTCTTTATGGTGTAGAGATCACTCTTTGGACCCAGTTAACTGCCCAGTGGCTTCAGTGCTGGAGTTCCTTCAGAACCGCTTCTCTGACGGGCTCTCCCCGTCCACGCTTAAGGTCTATGTGGCGGCTGTTGCTGCCTTCCACACGCCTTTAGGGGTGGGCACCTTGGGGAGGCACCCACTTATTGTTCGTTTTCTTCGTGGAGCAAGGAGGATGAGGCCTGTCATCCAGTCCAGAGTTCCCTCTTGGGACTTGACAGTGGTCCTCGAAGGGTTATCCCTGGCGCCCTTCGAACCTCTGGAGGAAGTGTCGGAGAAATTTTTGTCCTTTAAGGTAGCATTCCTGCTTGCCATCACGTCCCTAAAAAGAGTGGGGGACTTGCAGGCTCTATCGGTCGCTCCTTCCTGCCTCGAGTTCGCTCCTGGCAAGGTAAAGGCTATTCTCCACCCTAGACCGGGCTATGTCCCTAAAGTGCCCACAAATGTGGCACGGTCTACAATTCTCCAGGCCTTTCATCCTCCACCCCATGTGTCGGATGAGCAAGCTAAAATGAATTTACTGTGCCCGGTTCGAGCCTTGGAGGCCTATGTGCATAGGACCTCAGGCTGGAGAAAGTCGGACCAGATGCTTGTGTGTTTTGGGGCACCTAAGAAGGGTTCTCCTGCTTCCAAACTAACTATAAGTAGATGGATCGTAGAGGCTATTTCTGCAGCTTACGAGGTGCGCAATTTGCCTTCACCTCTTTTGCTTAAAGCCCACTCCACGAGAGGAGTGGCCTCTTCTAAAGCTCTACTTGCGGGTATTTCTCTTCAAGAGGTCTGTGATGCCGCAGGCTGGGCCTCCCCTCACACTTTTATAAGACATTACAGTCTGGATCTGCCCTCTACACCGGGTTCACGGGTTCTCTCGTCTTGAGTGTGCCAGATTGCTTCACACCAGGGCGTACTCTCTTAGTGTGGCGCAGTGGGCATTTCGTTCCCCGTAGTGTCGATTTCGACGCAGCGGAAGTTCCCTCGGAAGGGAACGTCTCGGGTTACGTCTGTAACCCTCGTTCCCTGAGAAGGGAACGAACGCTGCGTCCCTCGGCCACACTCTTCGCGCCCCTGGAGACGACTTGCTTCGGACTGTTTAAAGCTACTGCTTCCGGGTTCCGGCGCCCCTTTTATAGTTCCGCTCACCGTCACATATGACGTCACGGTTGACGTCATCACGCAGCACCAATCAGGATTGGACTAGTTGGATTCAGGCTTCAGACGCGTCATGCTAAGGGCATTCCCCGTAGTGTCGATTTCGACGCAGCGTTCGTTCCCTTCTCAGGGAACGAGGGTTACAGACGTAACCCGAGACGTATCTGCACAATGTTAGTAATTTTAGCAATAAGAGGGAACACAAAAATGTATATGTTCTGTTTTTATTTAGTACTACCCTGATGAAGCAGTTTATTCTGCAAGGTGTACGTAAACTTTTGACTGCTAACTGTTGATGTGATGAATTACCTCATCAGGGTCACACCGAAGTAGAAAGCTGGGCAAGGTTCCTCTATTTCCCACAAACACCAGGATTGCACTGACCACGCCATCTTCACTGACACTGGGCTTAAAGTTATTAAAAATAGAGAACATTTATTTAGCTACTTTACAAGGAATTAAACATAACTTTATCAATTACACACATATAGGTTAATGACCCATGCAAACCCAAGACCCATGCAAATTGAAAAAGGTAATCTTGAATTTTAAGCTTGCCGCACGTATCTTCATGAAGGATGTTCCTGTATTTACCACGGTTGACACAGTAATGCGGCAGCCTTTTTCATTTGGTTTGTTACCTGTAAAATATATGATGATTATAGGGGCATTTGTAAATGCACAGGTGGGAATCTATAACTTGCAAATGGAAAAGATACAAAGCATTAAAAGCTATAGGGATACTTGGTGACTTGATAGCAGTGTTTTAGCTTGGTGTGCTGGCTGGGCAAAAATTCATAATAAATCTTGTAACATCACCTCATCAATACAGGTCTGTGATTCCACACCGCTTGCCCTGTATCTCCAATAACAAATGTGAACTGATCCTGCAAAATGAATGTTTAATCCAGATAAGCACAAAAATATTACATATTCCAAAACAAATAGTAACTGAACAACTCTCTCTTCAAATGCAAAACGAAATTAAATACATTACAAGCATTATTTCTAGAGGTGGGTGATATATTAAATATGTAACGTTATGGTGGTTAAGATTAATTAATATAAATGACTTCGAGAGTTACAATTGGATCAGCATTCAGCATGCAAATTTAACTTTAAGTCATTTAGTTTGTTTTAAATTATTTTAAAAAGTCGGTTTAAAATAAATAAATGAAAAAATATATATATAAAAAACACATTTCAGTAGACAAATTCCTCGAACACGCCCACACACGCGAGCACATTACGATGTAAGACATTATTAGAATGCAATCATAGATAAATTAGTGGAAACATGATTAATTTACTTCCCGAATCTATTGCGTATAACTTTACTATCTGCGATTAAAAAGCACTCTTAATCGCAATATCAACTGCGGTGAAAAAAAATTCAATAAAGAAAGCATCAAGATATACTTACTTGACTGATTATTTGCAGTATAACATCTCATCTGCAAACAGCCAAACGTGGCGCTCCTTTTGTTTGGGAAGCTTCAGTTTCCTCATGCACCGCCATTACAGAAACATAACGAATCGGTTACCTAACGTAACCTCGGTTCTCTCTAGATGAGGGAACGAGTATTGCGTAAGCTAGCTTACGGTGCGGGAAAGATTCATCTTTTCTGAGAAATTGAAGCCAAAAATGATCCTATAATTTTGTATCCATTGTCAACGCAGTTCAGCTGCAGCAGAGCATGAGCAGGCTAGCTAGCAGCTCATTGGCTCGCTCACAGGGAACTGCTTAAGCCTATGAGGAGACACGAATGAACTCTCGGCCAATGAGAGTCTGACCTGCTCTCATTGCGTCAGAGCCCGCCGAAACGGGCGTGGCCAGAGAGTATAAATTCGCCTCTCAGGCTGCAAACTCTGGTTTTCATAGAATGAAGAGAGAACGCTAGTAGCACAAGCACGGCCAGGAACGCAATACTCGTTCCCTCATCTAGAGAGAACCGAGGTTACGTTAGGTAACCGATTCGTTCTCTTACGAGAGGTTCTCTCGTATTGCGTAAGCTAGCTTACGCTGCGGGAACACCTGGTCAACGCCGTGCGTGCTAAGCATCCACTATGAGTCCCAGGGGGGACCCCGGGGAACCCTTATGAGTGGGAATAATATATGTACATGTGACAAAGGCCAGCAGAGCGGGCCGGGGATTGTGAAGTACATAAGCACGTGATAAGGAGGGACAGAGCGAAACCGGTCTGAGTGAATAACTCCCTATAGTGCAGCTCAACCAGAAGAGCTGTAACATACTAGACTGCTAGTAGTTTAGCCTGCAAGGCGGGAACTTCCAGATTGTAAAATCTGACAAAGGTGGAGGGGGAAGCCCATCCCGCTGCCACACAAATATCATGAATGGAAATTCCGCTGGACCACGCCCACGATGAGGCCATGCCTCTAGTGGAATGGGCCCTGATGCCCAGAGGGCATGGCAGGTCTTTTGACGCGTATGCGGCTGCAATGGCATCAACTATCCATCTGGACAGAGTCTGTTTCGAGGCGGCCAACCCCTTGGTGCGCCCACCGAACGAAACAAAAAGCTGCTCAGCTCGTCTGACCAGAGCAGTGCGAGTAAAGTATAATCTCAGGGCCCTGACCGGACACAGGAGATTAGAGTCAGATTCGCTATCGGATGCAGGCAAAGCCTGGATATCGTGCCGCGAGCTTGGGAGAGGAGATCTGTTCTGACTGGAATGGGCCACGGGGCTGTCTGTGACAGCTGAGTGAGCTCCGGAAACCAAGTCTGACCCTCCCAACGCGGGGCTATGAGGAGCACCGAGTGGCGTGTTTCCCTGATTCTCTGAAGCACCTGCGGTAGCAGAGAAACCGGAGGGAATGCATAAAGCGGGCGGCTGGGCCAGGTCTGGGCTAGCGCGTCCTCGCCTTTTGAGAAAAATTTTGGGCAGTGGGTGTTTTCTTCTGAGGCGAAGAGGTCCACCTCTGCTCTGCCGAATATTCGCCACAGCTTTTGGACTGTAAGAGTGTGCAGGGACCATTCCCCGGGGGGAATGGGGTTCCTGGACAGACTGTCTGGACCGTCGTTCAGATGGCCCGGCACGTGCGTCGCTCTGAGCGAGAGCAGGTGACACTGAGACCAAACTAAGATGCGTTCTGTCAGCCGGAAGAGATTTCTGGATCTGACTCCGCCCTGACGGTTTAGATAGGAGACCATGGCCATATTGTCCGAACGGATCAGCACATGGTGACCGTGAATGCGCGGCAGAAAGCGCGTGAGCGCGTTCTCGACCTCCAGCATCTCCAAACAGTTTATGTGGAGGAGACTCTCCTGAGTTGACCAGGGGCCGAAGGCCGGTGAGCCCTCGCAGACCGCACCCCAACCCGTGTTGGATGCGTCTGTCGAAATGACTTTTCGGCGAGAAAAGGTCCCCATGGAAACGCCCCGCTGAAACCATTCTGTCATGGTCCATGGCTGCAGAGCTGTGATACAGGTCTGCGTTACCTTTATCAGCTGGTGGCCCGTGGTCCACGCGCGGTGAGACACACGGCTCTTCAACCAGAACTGAAGCGGGCGCATGCGCAGTAACCCCAGCTGGAGCACTGCGGAGGCTGAGGCCATGTAACCCAGCGCCTTCTGAAAAGTTTTCAGAGGTGTGAGTCTGTTCATCTGAAAGGATGCGGCGAGACGCTGAACACGGCGCGCGCGCTGTGTAGACAGACGAGCCGTCATCGAGACCGAGTCTAGCTCTATACCCAAGAAGGAGATAGTCTGACTGGGATGAAGTGCGCTCTTTGTCCAGTTGACAGAGAGGCCCAAACTTTTCAGATGGTCGAGGAGATCTGTACGATGAGACAGTAGCTCTCTCTGTGATTGTGCCAAAATCAGCCAGTCGTCCAAATAGTTCAGTATTCGCAGCCCCTGACTCCGCAGGGGGGCGAGCGCCGCATCCATGCACTTCGTAAACGTGCGGGGTGCTAGGGACAGGCCGAACGGAAGGACGGTGTATTGATAAACCTGGCCTTCGAAGGCGAAACGTAAGAATGGCCTGTGAAGGGGATTTATCTGAATCTGAAAGTAAGCATCTTTCAGATCTAGTGAAATGAACCAGTCCCCCTGGCGCACATGCGCGAGGAGTTTTCTGATAGTGAGCATTTTGAACGGTCTCTTCATGAGAACTTTGTTCAGAAATCTGAGGTCTAAGATTGGTCTGAGGCCGCCGTCTTTCTTTGGAACCAGAAAATAACGGCCGTAAAACCCCGACTCGCTCATAGACAGAGGAACTCTCTCTATAGCCCTTTTGCACAATAGTTTTGCTATCTCTGAACGGAGCAGAGTCACTGCTTCTGGGTTCACAATAGTTTCTAGCCGCGCTCGGAAACGTGGAGGGCGGCGGTGAAACTGTAAGCGATAGCCTAGCCTTATTGTGTTTAGCACCCACTGGGAAATTCCCGGAATAGCTTCCCACGCTTTGAAGCGTAACGCTAAGGGGTGAATGGCTACATGGTCCCCATTGTCCTCCTCGCAGAGATCGCAGCCGCCATCGGCGAGGGCGAGCTCGGCGTGCTCCAATCCGAGGCAGAGAGCGCAGATGACGTGGCGGTCTCCAGTCTCGAGGGGAGCGCGGCAAGAACCGCAGGAGGAAAAACGAGACATCTTTACAAAGACGCTCGGCTCTTTTAGATACACACACACAAAAACAAGAAGCTTTTTGGTAAAAGGATATGAATCCGTCGGATGGCGCTAGCTTGCAGGACGGCTGAAGGTGGCGAAGACGGCCGGCTTCCTCAGTCTCCCAGATGCTCGCTAGAAGGTGCCTTTTCCACGACGGCGGCTTCTCTCAGGATCAGCAGATGCGTGTAGCCTCGCTGAAGAGATGAAAATCAGAGTTTGCAGCCTGAGAGGCGAATTTATACTCTCTGGCCACGCCCGTTTCGGCGGGCTCTGACGCAATGAGAGCAGGTCAGACTCTCATTGGCCGAGAGTTCATTCGTGTCTCCTCATAGGCTTAAGCAGTTCCCTGTGAGCGAGCCAATGAGCTGCTAGCTAGCCTGCTCATGCTCTGCTGCAGCTGAACTGCGTTGACAATGGATACAAAATTATAGGATCATTTTTGGCTTCAATTTCTCAGAAAAGATGAATCTTTCCCGCAGCGTAAGCTAGCTTACGCAATACGAGAGAACCTCTCGTAAGAGAACAGCGCATTTTTCAAACTCTAGTGAAGTAGTGCGTCATCATGACGTAGTATTTCTGGCGCATGCTCATTAAACACCATGTTCGTATAGAGTATATTTTCATTTTAGCTTTTCTGTTTAAGTTGAAGTTGTTCAAACTCAATTGTGTTGTTAGACTCTGTAAGTTCACAAAACTTTACTCTTTCATCTAACTAAAAGTCAATATTTTTGTTCAATGTAGTGTAGATTGCAATTAAATGTGTTTAATTGACTTAGAACAACATAATGATATTGAAAGTATTCTGTTCACAGATGTAAAGTACAACACATTACTGCTAAGACTCCTCTCATAAATTAAATTTTATTGTCAAATATTATGTAGAAAACTGACAAAAATGTCAACAATAGGTTGTCCTGGATTATACTGTATTGCAAATTTATTGGAAAAATACATTCCAAGTGCATTAATGCACACAGTATATATTATAGACTAAACACATTTAAAATACATGAACAAATTATTTTTGGACAACACACTTGAGTTGAAATTAAAGTGAATTACTTTCCATGTTTTCCATTAAAAATATTATTTTATTTAGTATATTAGTCCAGTGGTTTTCAAACCTGTCCTGGAGGACCCCCAACACTGCACGTTTTCTTTGTCTCCCTAATCAAACACACCTGATTCAACTCATCAGCTCATTATCACATGGGTTAATGAGCTGATGAGTTGAATCAGTTGTGTTTGATTCGGGAGACAAAGAAAACGTGCAGTGTTGGGGGTCCTCCAGGACAGGTTTGAAAACCACTGGATTAGTCAATACATCTAAATAAATTTCATTTAATAACTTATAACTTTAATAACTTTAAAACACTATAAATTCATAATTATTTAACATGTATGTTTAAGTAAAACTTAGACACAATTAAAAAGTGATTTTTTTTAAAACATGCACTTAAGTGTGTTTAGAAATATTGTGATGAAAGTGTACTTACTTTAAGTTAAGCTTAATTAGATATTATTACAAAGTGCATTTGTAAAAGTGCACTTAAGTGTGTTTAGAAATATGATCATGAAAGTGTACTTTCTTTAAGTAAAACTTAATTAGACATTATTACAAAGTGCATTTTTAAAAAGTACACTATAGTGTGTTTAGAAATATTGTCATGAAAGTGTACTTACTTTAAGTTAAACTTAATTACATATTATTACAAAGTGCATTTTTAAAAGTGCACTTAAGTGTGTTTATAAATATTGTAATGAAAGTGTACTTACTTTAAGTTAAACTTAATTAGATATTATTACAAAGTGCATTTGTAAAAGTGCACTTAAGTGAGTTAATAAATATTGTCATTAAAGTGTATTCCCTTTAAGTACACTTAAGTGGTCTTTAATTTTAATTATATAATATTATCTGCAAGTACACTTTTCAAAAAGTATACTTTTATGAGTTTAAGCACACAAAAAGTACGCTTTCAATACAATTAAGCACACTTCTTTTTCACAAGGGTACAGACAGACAGACAGACAGACATACAGACAGACAGACAGACAAACATACATACAGACAGATAGACAGACTTACATACATACATACAGACAGACAGATAGACAGACATACATACATACAGACAGACAGGCAGATAGACAAACTTACATACAGACTGTCTGTCTGTATGTAAGTTTGTCTATCTGTCTGTCTGTCTGTCTGTCTGTATGTATGTATGTCTGTCTATCTGTCTGTCTGTATGTATGTATGTAAGACAGACTGTCTGATAGACAGACTTACAGACAGACAGACTTACAGACATACATACATACAGACAGACAGATAGACATACATACATACAGACAGACAGATAGACAAACTTACATACAGACAGACAGACAGACAGACAGACATACATACATACAGACAGATAGACAGACTTATATACATACATACAGACAGACAGATAGACAGACTTACAGACATACATACAGACAGACAGATAGACAGACAGATAGACAGATTTACAGACATACATACATACATACATACAGACAGACAGACAGATAGACAGACTTACATACAGACAGACTTACAGACATACATACAGACAGACAGACTTACAGACAGACAGACAGACAGACAGATAGACAGACTTACAGACATACATACAGACAGACAGATAGACAGACAGACAGACAGACATACAGACAGAGACAGAGACAGACAGACAGACATACAGACAGACAGACAGACAGACAGACAGACAGACATACAGACAGACAGACAGACAGACAGACATACATACATACAGACAGATAGACAGACAGACCCTGGCAGTCAACCTCACAAAGACCAACATTATGGTCTTTCAGAAGAAGCCCAGATGTCAGGAACACAGATACCAGTTCAGTCTAGGCAGCACCGGCCTAGAGCACACGATGCAGTACACTTACCTCGGCCTGGTCATCACTGCATCGGGGAGTTTCAGTATGGCAGTGAATGCTCTCAAAGATAAAGCTCGAAGAGCTCTATACGCCATTAAGAAGAAATTCCAAAACACTGAATTACCGATTCCAATCTGGTGTAAAATCTTTGATAGTGTAATCCAGCCCATTGCGCTGTATGGAAGTGAGGTTTGGGGTCCACTCAGTGATCAGAGCTACACTAGATGGGACAGACATCCAACAGAAGCCCTACACACAGAATTCTGCAAAATGATACTAAAACTACAAAGAAAAACACCCAATAATGCATGTAGGGCAGAATTAGGCCGATTCCCATTGATTATTAATATGCAAAAAAGATCCCTCAAATTCTGGATGCATCTAAAATCAAGTCCCACAGAATCGCTACATTTTAAAGCATTACAAACCCAGCTGGTCCTGAGACTCACTAACCCGACTAACCCGACTAACACTAACCAGTCTCAGGCCAGCACTGCCTCTCACACACACATCAGAATAAACCAAATTATCAAACAGTCTAAAAATACATATTTGGAGCCAACACACCCATGTGGGGCCCAAAGGGGTTGTACTTGGGCTGATATCTGGGGCCCACCTGGGCTACCCAACTGGGACCCAGGTAATTTTGTCCTCAGTTTCCATGGAGGCCCCACATGGGTTAGCCCAGATGGGTTGATGATGGGATCTTGATGGGCTCCATATGGGTAACCTAGGTAGCTCCCATTTAGGGCCTACAGGAGTCTGCCCACATGGGTTGATGATGGGACCCAGATAGGTCTTATCTAGGGCTCTTATGGGCCACAACAGGTATATATATGGGCTACTATATTTGTTTGTTTGGGTTACCTTATTTTACAGTAAACCCCTAAATACAAACATTACATGTAATCCACTAAACTACACTAAAATGTTAAAGGTATTCAATGAACAGAAGCAGTAGTTCATGCTTTACTTTATTAAGCAAGTTATAATAACAATTTTAACATGACTATTAGAACATTGCACATTTACAACTTTATAAAACACAAGTATCAAAATGTTAACTATAAAAAAAGTTAAAGCTCCTGACAATTTCCAAAACAGCTTCTCACTCCTCTGTCGTCGCTCTCCCAACGGTCCTTTGAAAAGAGAAAATAAATGAATGAATCAACCATTATGCCACTTTTTTAAATTCCTTTTCACAGTTCAAACAGATGCGTCAGGTTAGCCTTTTGGTGCCCCACATCAAGTTTATCAAGATAAGGGGGTTTGCAAACCTGTCCTGGAACACCATCTGCACATATTGAATGCACAAAATGTACATTTTGACCCATTTTTACCTTTTGAAGTAATTTCAATATTCAAGTCATTAAATGTTCACTTTGTTGTTAAATCATTATGCTGCCTCATAAGTCTGTCTAAAATCAGTTTTGTGAGGCACCTTAGTGTGTAAACGCTGCCTGCTAAGACATTGCCTGATAAGGCAGCAAGGCAATGAGTCAGCTGCCTAAGTTTTCGGACGCAGACTTTGTATGTCTCCCACATCTAATACACCTGATTCATCACATTAGCTCATTAGTAGAAACTGCTAGATCTGAAGTGGGTGTGCAGTGCTGAGGGTTCCCAGGACAAGTTTGAAAACCCCTGATTCAATATCTTTTGGCTACAATCATTCTTGTCTTTTTAAAGTTTGTATTTCCATATAAAAACAAGCATATCTTAAGACTTTTACCCATCTTGCTCTCCACCATGTGCCCTCGCCCCTGTCCCTGGCACCGATTAGCCACTTTGACACTGCCTTTTCTGCGTCTCTTCTGACAATTTGGTTTGTAAGGGCATTTTTTTTCACGCCTCCTGAAAAATACATAAAAGAGCATTAGAGTGAGATTAAATTCCATATTTGAGCCCTTGCAGCAAAGCAGTTATCTCCACCTTGACATTTTTCACTCCACATCTGACACGATTTCTGTTCAGCAATCAACGATTGTTGTTATGCACTGGGCTAATGTTAGTTAGTTACCGAACTAAACTGCCAGTGTGAAAGCACCCTCAGTCACTTAGCCTGCGAATTCCTAGCTAGCAGTTACTAGCGTAAACAAATAGGCGCTAACGTGTACAGTAGGCTACTTCAGTTGGCTTACTTGAAAAGTCTAGGGTGCTTTCACACTGGCAGTTTAGTTCGGAACGGAGCACTGTTTGCATGAAAAATCGCTAATGTGAACGCTGTCATGCGGACCCGGGTGCGCACTGGGGTACCGAACCCGAGACTGCCTGGAGGAGGCACTCTGAGTTCGGTTGCACTCGATCCGTGCTGCGGTTCGCGTGAATGTGAAAGCAACACGGACTCGGGTACGCACTTGTTCAGGAAGTAAAGTGACCTGCGCATGCTTTTTAGCTGATTATGATGTATTTAGTTAAATAAAACACATGTAAGGGGTGATAGTGTTGATAATTTACCTTGGATAACAGCGAGAGTGAGTCCACCATGCCAACCTAGGGAAAACAACATTATCATTATGGGGGAGACAACACAAAAAATTAACCTGAATAATCGCAATTACATTTCCTCCCAAATCGTGCAGGTTAATCGATGGCTATTTTACATCAGAAGTAGTAATCTATTGTGTGTATTGTGTATCGAGTCATACACTAGATAGATACACAATACATGCAATACAATACACTGACATTATGGATTCAGAAGGCAATAAAATCACGACTTACCCCTGTAAACGTTTAAAATACTGTACATGTTTGTTACCAAATCCATCAAAAGGAATTACTAATTATTTGAAACAGTATTCTAAAGTGTAACTATATTGGGTATCTTTTGTGCAGTTGTTTTTGAATTAGCACTAAATAAAGAAAGGAAAAAATAGCACAGGAATCCAAAGGGTTGCCGAGATGGTGTTAAAGCTTCTCAGATCTCATAATTCAGTGAAAACTAGTTGTTGTGTGACAAAATAGACATTTATTTAAGATTTATTTAAAATTAAACATCAAGAATGTAGCCTAAATATTTTATTGAATGTGCACACTTTTAGAATCTAAAAGCTAAAATGATCGCTGTATGACGCTGTTCTGTGATCACAATATAGACGGTAGCAGACAGATTAAACAGGCTTGTCGGGTAACGTTAATTAAATTCGAAATATTAATAAGTCCTGCTTTCATTTTGGGTGTTTAATGTGCACATCTTATAAAAATTAAGAAACTGCTGCCATTGTGGGATTTATATTGTAAAACAGTGGTACAATTTTTAAGCTGGAGTCTCAACTCCAATCAACTTGTAATAATACACAGTTCAAATAGTATTTTTTCGACTATTTTTGACTGACAAGAAACCGGCGGCCGGAAACAACAACAGCTAAAATACGGTCAATCTTAATACTGGCGTTTCCATCATAATTATGCTTTTAAACAAATGTTTGCCTCGGGTAGATTCACAAAAAGGCCATAGGTTGCATTTTTTGGGAGAGTTGACCTTTAACAATTATAAGAAACTAAGAATATTACTTGCTATAATAGCGTGCAGAGCGCCAGAAATAAGGGAAAATGGCGCGATCTGAGGGAACTCGAAATTCTAACTGAAATTCGAACGTGACAATAAGCTTTTGGTTAACATTATGTTTTGAAAACAATGTATTTTAATTAACATTTCAGTTTTTAAAAGATTGTAGTTCTTACCTTGAATACAGCAAGAATCTCCTCCCGAAAATTACAGCAGAATGAGTGAGAGTGCAATGGCGTCCGCGCGGTTCAGGGCGTGGAGTGGGGGATGGGAATTGCTAAATGAAATCTCGCGAGATCCATCCTGCCAAAGATTTGTACACTTTCAAGTCTTTTTTTTTTCTTTTCTTTTTTTCTCTGTATCCGAAGTTTCTTGGTCCTTTTAATTTGCAAAAATTGGGTACAATTGCAATTGTGTTGGCATTTATAGATTTTTAATAGATTAAAGTCACATGTTAAAGTGTCAAAATAACAATAATTTTTTTTTCAAAGGTGCAGTGTAATCAATCTTTGGGATTGACTTTTTGCACTTGTCTTGGTAAACTGAATTAGTCCCCTTGTAGCCCATTTTCAACCCATGTACTCAATTTCCCATTAGTGAACCAACTAGGTCCCATATGGGGAGCCCACCTGGGTTTGCCCATGTTGGACCTACTTAGTTGACCCAAGTGGGCCCCAGATAAGATGCCCATTTTGAGCCCATGCCCACTCTGTACCCACGTAGCCCATGTGTAACCCATGTGGGCCCCACATACACGTGTTTGCTGGGGATCAGGAAACCAAAACACAAAGTAAATTACAATTCTATAGAAATCTGAAATCAAATTATGTATTGGAAGAATATCTCCAGAGTGTGAGAGACACAAAGCAGAGACGGATCCTGAGCAAGTACAGGCTGAGTGAACACAGTCTAGCCATCGAGACCGGCAGACACAGAAAGAGCTGGTTACCCCGAGAGCAAAGGGTGTGTGTTCAGTGTAGGACAGGAGAGATCGAGACAGAGACACACTTCCTCCTTCACTGTCACAGATACAGCTCAGTCAGAGACCTCTACTTTAACAAACTTAATAACATAATACAGAACTTTACAGCCATGACTGAAGTAGAACAGATAAAGATCTTACTAGGAGAGGGACAGACCGCAACACTGGCTGCCAGATACGTGTGTGTGTGCCACAGCCTGAGAGACAGCAGGTAAATGTGTGTATGTGTGTGAGACTGACCTCAGTATGTTTCCCTAATGTCCACCACAGTGACCCTCAGTAATGTGTGTGTGTGTATATATATGTTAAAACACTGTGGTATCAAATGTTCACAGAAATTATAACCTGTTACTTTGTTAATTTGTGCAATTAATTTAATTTGTACATTTGAATTTAAGTTGTTATAATACTTTATTATTCTTTATGTCTTTATTATTATACTATGTGTTACAAGCTTTGGCAATATTGTAATATGTACAGTCATGCCAATAAAGCAATTTGAATTGAATTGAATTGAATTGAATTGACAGACAGACAGACATACAGATAAACACAGACAGACAGAGACAGACAGACAGACATACATACAAACAGACAGACAGACAGACAGACAGACATACAGATAAACACAGACAGACAGAGAAAGACAGACAGACATACATACAAACAGACAGACAGACAGACATACAGATAAACACAGACAGACAGAGACAGACATACAGACAGACAGACAGACATACAGACAGACAGACAGACAGACAGACAGACAGACAGACATACAGACAGACAGACAGAGACAGACAGACAGACAGAGACAGACAGACATACAGACAGACAGACAGACATACAGATAGACAGACATACATACAGACAGACATACATACATACATACAGACAGACATACATACAGACAGACAGACATACAGACAGACAGAGACAGACAGATATACAGACAGACAGACAGACAGACAGACAGACTTACATACATGCATACATACATACAGACAAGACAGACAGACATAGAGACAGACATACAGACAGACAGATAGACAGACTTACATACATACATACAGACAGACAGACATACTTACACACAGACAGACAGATAGACATACATACAGACAGACAGACAGACAGACAGACAGACAGACTTACATACAGACAGACTTACAGACATACATACATACAGACAGACAGACAGATAGACAAACTTACATACAGACAGACAGACAGACAGACAGACAGACAGATAGACAGACATACATACATACAGACAGACAGACAGATAGACAAACTTACATACAGACAGACAAATAGACAGACTTACATACAGACAGACAGACTTACAGACATACATACATACAGACAGACAGATAGACATACAGACAGACAGATAGACAAACTTACATACAGACAGACAGACAGATAGACAGACTTATATACAGACATACAGACAGACATACATACATACATACAGACAGACAGACAGACAGACATACATACATACAGACAGATAGACAGACTTATATACATACATACAGACAGACAGACAGATAGACAGACTTACAGACAGACATACATACAGACAGACAGACAGACAGATAAACAGACAGATAGACAGACTTACAGACATACATACATACAGACAGACAGACAGACAGATAGACAGACTTACAGACATACATACAGACAGACAGACAGACTTACAGACAGACAGACAGATAGACAGACTTACAGACATACATACAGACAGACAGGTAGATAGACAGACAGACAGACAGACAGACAGACAGACATACAGATAGACAGACAGACAGACAGACATACAGACAGACAGAGACAGACAGACAGACAGAGACAGACAGACAGACAGACAGACCGACATACATACAGACAGAGACAGACAGACAGACAGACCGACAGACAGACATACATACAGACATACAGACAGGGACAGACATACAGACAGACAGACAGACATACATACATACAGACAGATAGACAGACTTATATACATACATACAGACAGACAGACAGATAGATAGACAGACTTACAGACAGACATACATACATACAGACAGACAGACAGATAGACAGACTTACAGACATACATACATACATACATACATACAGAGAGACAGATAGACAGACTTTCATACAGACAGACTTAGAGACATACATACAGACAGACAGACAGACTTACAGACAGACAGACAGATAGACAGACTTACAGACATACATACAGACAGACAGATAGACAGACAGACAGACAGACAGACAGACAGACATACAGATAGACAGACAGACAGACAGAGACAGACAGACAGACAGACAGACATACAGATAGACAGACATACAGACAGACAGACAGACAGACAGACATACAGACAGACAGATAGACATACATACATACAGACAGACAGACAGATAGACATACATACATACAGACAGACAGACAGATAGACATACATACATACAGACAGACAGACAGATAGACAAACTTACATACAGACAGACAGATAGACATACATGCATACATACAGAAAGACAGACAGACTTACATACAGACAGACAGACAGACAGACAGACATACTTACATACATACAGACAGATAGACAGACTTACATACAGACAGACAGACTTACAGACTTATATCGGTAAAATAAGCACACACTGGCTTTTGCCGGTCTAGCCGCTGGCAGTGGCCATTCCCCCTCTCTCACTGCAGCCACCATCCAAAGACATGCAGATTAGGAGAATTGGCTCTATGCACGAACGCTGCTGACGTATTTCCGGTAGAATCTCAACCAGCGTATTTACTTCCGCATAGCACAATCTATAGCAGAGTGTACTAGCAGCAAAACTTTAGGCTTCCGACGCAGCACCGGATGTAACTGGGCGGGGTGAGACAAAACGCGGAAGCGATCGTGCATAGAGCCTATTGCAGTCACTAAATTGACTTCAGGTGTGTAAGTGTGAATATGTGTGAGTGTTAGATTGAAGGATAGATGGATAGATATACATACGATTGGACTATTACTCCTGACCGAAGAAGCCAGGGTTACTTCTTCAATGTCAGATCCTGATGAGTCTATATAGAAGTCCTCTCTAATTGTTACAAAATAGGTACAAAATTGAAAAATATATTTATAATTAGCATATTTTACTCAACATTTTAACAATTTAGAAAATAAAATACATCTTCAGAATTTCAGCAATACATAAAACATGTCTTGAAATGGCATCTTGCATTTAAAAACACTTATAATCATGAAACTAGCATATATACAGCTGGGGTGTACTTACTCTGGGATTGTGTTCGCGTGGGCGTTGGCGTGGGCTGCATGGCTGCCACCTGTGGAGGTGCTTTCAGTGGTGCGGGCTGCATGGCTGCCACCTGTGAAGGTGCTTTCAGTGGTGTGGGCTGCATGGCTGCCACCTGTGGAGGTGTGGGCTGCATGGCTGCCACCAGTGGAGGTGCTTTCAGTGGTGTGGGCTGCATGGCTGCCACCAGTGGAGGTGCTTTCAGTGGTGTGGGCTGCATGGCTGCCACCTCTGGAGGTGCTTTCAGTGGTGTGGGCTGCATGGCTGCCACCTGTGGAGGTGTGGGCTGCATGGCTGCCACCAGTGGAGGTGCTTTCAGTGGTGTGGGCTGCATGGCTGCCACCTCTGGAGGTGCTTTCAGTGGTGTGGGCTGCATGGCTGCCACCTGTGGAGGTGTGGGCTGCATGGCTGCCACCAGTGGAGGTGTGGGCTGCATGGCTGCCACCTCTGGAGGTGCTTTCAGTGGTGTGGGCTGCATGGCTGCCACCTCTGGAGGTGCTTTCAGTGGTGTGGGCTGCATGGCTGCCACCAGTGGAGGTGTGGGCTGCATGGCTGCCACCAGTGGAGGTGCTTTCAGTGGTGTGGGCTGCATGGCTGCCACCTGTGGAGGTGTGGGCTGCATGGCTGCCACCAGTGGAGGTGCTTTCAGTGGTGTGGGCTGCATGGCTGCCACCAGTGGAGGTGCTTTCAGTGGTGTGGGCAGCATGGTTGCCACCTGTGGAGGTGCTTTCAGTGGTGCGGGCTGCATGGCTGCCACCTGTGGAGGTGTTTTCAGTGGTGTGGGCTGCATGGAAAAATCATACAGACATAATCATACACATTGACAGAGGAGAGAATAAAAGTGAAGGATTTTTTGTTTATTTTTGTGCTTAAATTAAGATTCCAAACTTGCTGACTATCCTATAAGTGTTTGTCACACAAGTTTCATCTCATGATTCAGATTTAACAAGCAAAGGCCTATGGGAAAATACAACCATACTTTGAATATTTTTAGTATTGTACTGAATATTTTACTCACCTTCAGACGAATATAAAGGGCAGATCTCCCCAATGCATTAGTTGAATGAATCTGATTAGGACTCAAACTTTCTAACTGCAAAGGGAAGATCTGCCTTTGGCTATTAACTTTACATAGTTCAAAATCATCTGTAAGATCAGGAAATTGAACTCTCAGGGCCTGTTTAAATTCTTCCTCATCTGCATCTCGGCGCACAACCACACGACAGGGTGGAGTGGCATCTGGAAGTATAAAAAAAAAAATCACCTTTCATTTCAAAAAGCATGAAATAAAAATATTAAGAAGAAATTAATAATAATAAAAAAGGTATTCACATATGTGAACTCACCTCTGTGTGATCTATAATGGGTAATGGTTGGACTTTTTAGCACAGAAACTTTGAAAGTTAATTGTCTAGGCCTGGTTATTTGTCTTACTCTGGACCTTCTCTGACGAATCGGCCCACCACTTGTATTCCTGAACATCTGAAACCTTTATAAAAAACAATATATTAGTCATCATTGTGTTTTCTACGGGCTGTTTTTTATCTTCTTAAATAGGGCCCAAGCCATGAATGGGTGAAGGCCCTATTGTTATCCTAAGGAATATATTTTATTTATTATTTACGACTTCTCAGGGACTTGAGAGTGTGTGTGCCATTTTGTGCAAAAGTTTGATTTTGATAATACTATGTAGGTTTGGTTGCAGTACACTGTAAAAAATTCACCCGTATATTTACAGTAAAGAACTGGCAGCTGTGGTTCCAGCCCTTTACCGTAATTTTACAGTTTCAACAATACTGTAATTTCACAGTAAAGTACTGGCAGCTGTGGTTCCAGCCCTTTACCGTAATTTTACAGTTTCAACAATGCTGTAATTTCACAGTAAAATACTGGCAGCTGTGGTTCCAGCACTTTACCGTAATTTTACGGTTTCAACAATGCTGTAATTTCACAGTAAAGTACTGGCAGCTGTGGTTCCAGCCCTTTACCGTAATTTTACGGTTTCAACAATGCTGTAATTTCACAGTAAAATACTGGCAGCTGTGGTTCCAGCACTTTACCGTAATTCTACAGTTTTTAATTTTACGGCTGTGCTAAAGTACTGGCAGCAATGTTTCCAGCTTTTAATTCTACAGTATAAAAAAGTTAGAATATAAATACTGTTTTCTATTTACTCTATTGTCTGATATCTATTAGCATCCCTATATGTAGCATAATGTATACAGACATTCCAAACAGACGTTTTACTCAATGGAAAAAATAAAGACAAAATAGAGTACATTCTTTGACATTTATTTAAAACAGGTACATGTTTTAACAATACATTAACATTATTAAAGAAAATAAAAAAAATAAAACAATCACAGAAAATACATTTTAAATTCCAATGAGAGGATCCAAAAACAGAAACCTTACAAAGAGGTAAAAAAAAACACAAAAAAAACAGCCAACCTCAGCCACCATGCCAGAGAAGAAGTCTGGGACATAATCAAGTGAACCCAACATAGGAAGAGGCGAAAAACAGCCAAGGCGTCCCACATCATCTTTTGACATCTGGTCTGAGGGGAAATCCAAGTCTGAGAAGAAAGAAAATCAAGAAAATCTTAGTGGTAAAATAAAGCACATGGCAAAAACTAGAGATCACATACTCTGCAAACACTTTTAAAAGATACATAAAATTATCATGTTAATGTACTTAATTAATCTTAGAGAACAAATGAGGGTGTATGTTTGTTACAGCATAGAGGATAAACAATCTTAACAAAGATTATGGGGTTAAAGGAGAACTCCGGCGCAAAATGAACCTTTGGTCTAATTACACATTGTTACCTAGTCAACCGTTATCTGAGATTTGTTTTCATGATTATCGAATGTAAATAGTTTTATCTCTAAAAACAGTTTAGTCTATAAAGCTAGTATAACGCTAGTATATTGGGCATAGTGTAATGACAAATAAAAATCGCTTGTTAATACCACTAACAAGGCTGAAAATAGCCCCACACTAACACGGTAGCATAATGAGGGTCCCTACCTTCAAACCGAAGTATTGAGAACTTTGTAAGTGTACAGACAGTTTAATAAGAAGATATTTTAAACATACAGTCAACTTCGCGTATACAGGCACAAGCCATCTTTGAAATACAGCCTTTACCAGTCGATCTACGAACGCCGATCCAAGCCTGCTGTTCGCGCTCACCTTATCATTCTCACCAGCGCACTTGGATCGGCGTTCGTAGATCGACTGGTAAAGGCTGTATTTCAAAGATGGCTTCTGCCTGTATACACGAAGTTGACTATGTTTAAAATATCTTCTTATTAAACTGTCTGTACACTTACAAAGTTCTCAATGCTTCGGTTTGAAGGTAGGGACCCTCATTATGCTACCGTGTTAGTGTGGGGCTATTTTGAGCCTTGTTAGTGGTATTAACAAGCGATTTTTATTTGTCATTACACTATGCCCAATATACTAGCGTTATACTAGCTTTATAGACTAAACTGTTTTTAGAGATAAAACTATTTACATTCGATAATCATGAAAACAAATCTCAGATAACGGTTGACTAGGTAACAATGTGTAATTAGACCAAAGGTTCATTTTGCGCCGGTGTTCTCCTTTAAGACAAGACCAGAAATTTTAGCTGCATGTGTGTAAAAGAAAGTGATTGTGTGTTTTCCAGTTAGCCGGAAAGGAGTAGATAATTAATTGATTTGAGTGTGTGTATGTATATTATTAGTGTATATATGTATAGAGATCTGATAAGTTATATGTGCAAACAAATGTTTAAAGCACATTTGAGAGTACAGTGGGGAAAGATGTTAACACTCAACCTTTTGGAATTGGTTGGTTTTCTGCATTAATTGGTCATAAAATGTCATCTGATCTTCACCAGTCACAAGTAAAGACAAACACAATGTCCTTAGAGGGATAGTTCACCCCAACAATTATCATTTACTCACTCTCATGCTATAATACATTACAATCTTTGAGTCCATACAATGGCATTGATTGGCTGTCATTCTTTTGACACCTAAAAAACAACACAGCGATCAGGACATTAAAGGAACACGCCGACATTTTGTGACTTTAACTTATTCACCGTATCCCCCAGAGTTAGATGAGTCCACACACACCCTGTAACTCTGCCTGACACACCCACCTCTAGCCTAGCTTAGCACAAAGACTGGAAGTAAATGGCTCCAGCTAGCATACTGCTCCCAATAAGTGACAAAATAATGCCAACATTTTCCTATTTATATTTTGTGATTTGTAGTCACAGTGTGTACAAATAACAAGGTCATATGAGACACAGCCATCTTTTAACAGTATACATAATGGGAACTATATTCTCAGAAAGCGTAGCACTACTTGGGCAGAGTGATTAGCGCAACACTCTGAGCGAACTCTCTGCTCCTCACCACGGGCTTCTCAGGCGCTGCAAGCAAATCACTCCGCCCCAAGTAGAAGTGATTCGCCTTCTGAGAATATAGTTCCCAGTATGTATACGGTTAAAAGATGTCTGTGTCTCATATGACCTTGTTATTTGTACACACTGTGAATATACAAATCACAACATATAAATAGGAAAATGTTGGCGTTATTTTGTCACTTATTAGGAGCAGTATGCTAGCTGGAGCCATTTACTTCCAGTCTTTGTGCTAAGCTAGGCTAGCGGTGGGTGCGTCAGGCAGCGTTACAGCACGCACAGAGATGAAAAGGGTATGGACTTATTATAACTCTGAATAAGCTAAACTCCCAAAATGTCGGCGTGTTCCTTTAATGTCTCGATCGCTGTGTTGTTGTTTTTAGGGTGTACTAGCCCTTTAAGCTAACAACACGCAAACAATTACAATCTTTCATGTCTTTACTAAACACATCTCATTAAACATTTAAATTGCTGCAGTAAGTGAACTTCTTGTTGTTACTTAATGACCCACAAATGTTTTTTTGTTTTTGTAATAGTTGTTCATGATTCCCTTGTTTGTTCTGAGCAGTTAAACTGTCCACTGTTCTTCAGAATAAAATCCTCCCCCTGGCACCCTTTTTAATAGTCCATCAGTAGTTCTCATTGTGAAAAGATGGGTCTTAAAATCATGCAGACACTATTGTAAAGGTTTCAATTGTGCAGAATATGCTGGAAAACCAAAGACTGTGCAGGACATGGTGGATAGGATTTTTTCTGAAGAACTTTGGGCAGTTTAAAGGTGCTCTAAGCGATGTCACGTGTTTTTTAGGCCAAAACTTTTTTGTCACATACAGCAAACATCTCCTCACTATCCGCTGGCTGCCTGTCCCCTGAACACACTGTAAAAAGACGCAGTCTCTGTAGACAGCCCAGGCTCCACAAACAGCAACAAAAACAAACTGGGCTTACCCGCACCACGAAACATAACAAACTGTTCCAGCCAATGACCGAAAAGAAGGGTTTGGGGGTGTGGTTTGGGGGGTTAGTGTGCGGATGAGGAGGAGGAAGGGTCTAGCTAGCCTCCGTTTTGTTTGACAATAGTTTGAACGTCAACAAGAAGTGACGTCACCCAGGATCGCTTAGAGAACCTTTAACTGCTCCGATCAAACAAAGTACTCATGAACAACCATCACAAAACAAAAAACAACATTTGTGATTCATAGAGGTAACAACAAGGTAGTCACTTACACAATTTACATTTTTATTACACAGCACTGATAGTGGCTAATGGGATGTGTTGAGTAAAGTCATGAAAGATTATAATTGTTTGTGTAGCTAGCTTAAACACTTTGTGTTTTGTCTATACATGTGACTGATGAAGATCACATGAAATTTTATGACCAATTAATGCAGAAAATCATCCAATTCCAAAGGGTTCAGATACTTTCTTACCACTGAAAATGAATGCAGTTAAGAGGTGTTGATTCTTTTAGGAAGCTGCACAAATGTGAGTGTCAGTGGGCATTTAAGTTATTTTACCTAGACAAAATCCCATTCGAAGTCGATGAGGTTCTTCAGGAGAGAAGCAACTTTGGGATTTACAGTGGCAGACTTCTTGCTGACAAGTTTTCCCGTCTTCTTTGAAATCACCTTGCCTCTGCGAGCCTTTGAACCTTTTTCAGGGTTTATCCCAACGAATCGTCTAAGGGTAATAAACACACACACACACACACACACACACACACACACACACACACACACACACACACACACACACACACACACACACACACACACTTTAAAAGAGAAAACTTACAAAATCTATCTTTTATCAATTTAAATAGTGGATTAAATATAAATTAGCTAAATTAGGGAGCAATAAAAAAAATATATAAACCAATTTAAAGGGTACTATAAAAGGTGATAAAATACCTTTGAATGAATTCTAATGTGCCACGAAAACTTACAAAATCTATCTTTTATCAATTTAAATAGTGGATTAAATATAAATTTGCTAAATTAGGGAGCAATAAAAAATATATAAACCAATTTAAAGGGTACTATAAAAGGTGATAAAATACCTTTGAATGAATTCTAATGTGCCACATGCCTCCTCTGGATACTGCAGATTAAAGACATAGAACATAGCAAACATTGTTGCTATTGCAGTCAGAAATCGTGGTTGTATGCCCTCACAAACAACAAGACCCTCTAGGGTAATCATCCAGCGTTCAATACAGTTGTCTGCACTCCCTGAAATGATTTTTTCAAATTATACACAACACTTATACACAAAAAATACAATTTTATGATTATTTACTCACTCTAAGGCCATCCAAGATGTGTATGACTTCGGACATCAGAACACAAATATTCTTTTTTTTTAGGAAATTAGAGCACTGTATATGCATGCAATTGAAGTGAACGGGTCCCATCCTTTTGACAATCCAAACAGCATATTATGGCAGCATTACAGTAATCCACACAATTCCCATCCATCAGTTCATGTTTTCTAATGTAAAATGATACATGTTGGTAAGAAAAAAATCCAGTATTAATATTTAATTATTAACTTTCCTGTTCAATCAAAACAATTTGTGGCGCTGTGTCAGATTAAGTCAAGTACATCTTTGATGGCCTGAGAGTAAAATATCACATCATTTTCATTTTTGAACGAAACTTTCTTTCAAAAGTACTGCCTTTGCAACCAATTATTTATCTCATTAGTTATGACATACTTACCACATAGAATAAGACGAGGGCTCGCAGGTAGATTTTCCATCTTCTCTACATCAGCAGCAGTCGCAGAAACCTGGAAGAGAACACAAAAATTAGAATGATAGATAAATAAATGAATTAGATAAAATGAAACAAGAAACAAAAGATAAAAAACACTCACATCTGCATGTAATATCAGGCCACTTTCACTCTCATTGAAATGTGCCAGAAGAAGCTTGATGACCAGGTCTGCAATTTCAAGGTGGTCTGCCTGGGACAGGACATCCTTCATGTTTTGGTCTTTTGGTCTGCTTTTAAAGTACTCAGGAATGGTCTTTCCACATTCTTCCATGGACATCTCTAAAGTGTGCAGTATGTCAATTTCAGTAAGTAAGTGAAAATGGGCACAGATGGACCTCTGGTTAAAAAGGTAAGGCCACTGGCACCTTATGTCCTCAACGGAAGGAGATGGTGTGGAATTTAAAAGCTGACGCTGCAGACAGAATGTTGTTTCCATCAGATTTTGTACTTCTACTTTCTCAAATCCAGCAGTTCCCTCCTTGCTGTAAATGTCTTGTAGTCGCTGACGTTTTGCCTCTATGGTAGGGCTGCACGATTAATCGAATTTTAATCACGATCACGATTTTGGCTTCCCACGATCAAATTCGCGTGATCGAGCGATATTTTAAATGCGTCATTCAGTTCACAGAAAGCTTTTTTTTTTGCCAATCTAGCGCACCGTAAACCAGTGTCTGATCACGTGCCTCCATGAGCCCAGGTGCGCGAGAGAGACCTACGGTCTGTGTGCGAGCGACAGTGCACGAGAGAGACCGCGAGTGTGTCTGCGTGCGAGCAACAGCGCGCGCCTACCGATTGTGTCGCGCGCGAGTGAGACTGAGTGACAGTGCGCGTGAGAGACCGAGTGTGAGCATTAGTAAATTGCATTAGTAAATTGGTACATACTACATATATATATTTACTATTTATACCATGGTCTGGGTGAATACTCGATTCTGATTGGCTGCAGGGTGTCCGTTAAAAAGTGATAGAGGACACCTAAAGTAGTTCTGGTGAAACTGCCTGTTTACCATTCGAAATTAATAAATAAATGCGCTGCCTACAACAGCTGTGTGAGTAACCATAGCAACAGGCAGTCAACGTTAGTTAGATATTACATAGCCTACTATAATG
This sequence comes from Rhinichthys klamathensis goyatoka, assembly GCF_029890125.1. Classification (NCBI taxonomy): domain Eukaryota; kingdom Metazoa; phylum Chordata; class Actinopteri; order Cypriniformes; family Leuciscidae; genus Rhinichthys; species Rhinichthys klamathensis. The sequence goes on along the minus strand of NW_026606660.1, from coordinate 1,548,067 downwards.
AGCGACTTCGTTCGTTATTTCATCTTCAGTCTCTCACGGACTGACGGAGCCCAGTAAGCCCGCAGACTGCTCTCGCATCGATGGCCTGTCACCGACTTTATTTGACGGCTCTCCAGTCCAGCATCGGAGAGTCGACCTACAGCGGTGCTTCGGAGGCTGTGGTTAGTGTAGACTAGTGTAACACAAAGTGTTTTATGTGCAATAAAAAAATAACTGTGCCTACCTTTGTGTTTCATGAAAAAAAAAATGCATTTTTGAACCTGAAGGGTTCTACAAGCTGAGCGGACTATAAATATCTCAAGTTGCTAAATAAATCGTCAGGCAAGTTATTATTTGAAAAAACTAGATTTAGCCTAATTAAAATATAAACTAATGTTTTAAAAATGTTTTATTTGGCAAGTGACCATGGTATAAGCGGGTTAATGCCCTTCGAGGTGACCGTTGTCAGGTTTTAATGGACTTCGGCGGAGGCAACCGTCCTCCGCTGCGCGTCGGCCGGTTTACACCTCGCCGTCGTCCATTAAAACCTGACAACGGACACCTCGTCGGGCATTAACCCTTACATAAGAGGCATGGAAGTTCGATTAATGGACTCCAATAATCAGTCCTACAAACGTCTTGTTTTGACCTATTGTTTAACAAATAGAAATAATTTGAGCACATAAACTTTCACATGGAGAATTAAATAGATTAAATTTATGCAGTAAGACTTCACAACTAATCACTGACACTGGAGGCCTACCACAACATTTTACATTTATTAAGCGTCAAATAACAATGACTCTGAATTTCATCCATTAATCGAACTTCCATAGTGCAGTTCTGCCTTGAAATGTTCTCATTTGGTTACATTCTGTTATGGAATATTTGTTTTTTTATTGATTGTATATTTTGCGTGTTTTATTCACATCCATTATGCAGGTACAATGCAAGTTTATATTTTGCTTCCTAAAATAGATTTACACAATGTAAATTGTAAAATAGTGCCCTGTTGAAGTTTTGCTACATTTTCTTTATTGTTTTCTTTATTCTTTAAGGAGATGCACTGAATTTTGGTGAATAAGAGGACCTATTTTATTTAGATACACATACATTAGCAGAAATGTAGCACAATATGGATGTGAAAGCAGTTATAATTAGCCTATGTGGCAATAAAATTTGTTTTGGTTAAAATCAACAAATAATCGTGATAATTAATCGTGATCGCAATATTGATCAAAATAATCGTGATTATCATTTTGGCCCAAATCGTGCAGCCCTACTCTATGGATTCCGTGGTTTCTTCTGGTGGGAGATGTGGCTGAAATCTCACACACCCGTAAGTGTCAGTGGGTCCTCGTTTGCATCCAGACTTTGTCATGGTTCGTCTATGATGGCCAAAACTACTCTCACGATTAAGATTTTCCACACGTGTCTGCACTTGCAGTAAGAGAGATGTATACCCTCCTGCTATTAAAGCACCATTTGGAAACTGGTCCGCAAAGCTGTTAGGGTACTGCCTAACAATATTTTGGCAGACTGTAATACATTGAGAGCGCGTGGGGCAAAGCTCATATTTGCGCATTTCATCAACTAGGACTCTCACCATCTGGCGCCGTTCAGCAGGTTTGGGCCTCTTGCCTGCAACAATAGCTGATTGGATCTCTGGTGGCATTCGGTCCCAAGAGACCTGGAAAGTTGTGGGCCATGTCTTGGAAATGGTAAAAGTATGTGAAGAGGATGTTCCTGGGTTGGCTGTCTCTGGGGAAAAGGACATGCAAGCTTGGCTGTCAGGTGTTGGACTTGAAAGAGGAGAGGATGAACTTGACTGACTGTAACGTGAACATGGGCTGGAGATGGCTTGTAGGTCTAGAGTAATCACTTCAGTTTCTGATAAAAGTACAGAGAATTAACATTATTTACAAACTCTAATGATGATACCATGCACAGTGTCACTATTTACTATTTTGTCTCAAACTATTTTTACATTTATTTACACATTCATGTAAACTTAAATTTTACTTGGCAAAACACATTAAAAGGACCTTATATATATAAAAAACAGTATTTTAAATCTTACTGTCTGTAACATTTACATTTGTATAGGCAGGTAACGCTCATTAACTTCATAACTTTAAAATGTCTTTGCTACATTACCTGATTTAAAAACTTGAAGAAGCTTTCTAAGCTGGATAACTGGCAAGAGATCTTGAAGATCATCTTTCTGAACATACTGCAAATCATTTTTGCTTTCTAGCCCAGAGCTCTGAAGTTTTGAAACAATCTGTTGTAAAACATCTGAGGATAGGTTAGGCAATGCCTGCAAAATGATGTCTTTAACCTCATTACTCCAGTCAGACATTGGTCTATAGAAAGAGAAAAGAGTGATGAAGAATTAGTAAAGGCATGCCACACACTCTGTACTCAGGCAATGGGTAATAATCTAACAGATTCTCGTGTTTTACACAGCACACTCTCTCGGCTGGCTTAATACTGTAAACACCCATGTTAGGAACCAGTACAGCCTGATATTCCTGGGTAACAAAATGAACAGATGAACCCTGATGAACAAGAACTAATTTGATCTTTCCAACTACAAGCTCTTCATCATCTGAGTCTCTGATCAAAACAAACATGTTTTTTTTGTATTTTGTACCTCTCAGTGTAATATCATTGGCAACCTCAGTGTTTACAGCCTCAAAATTCATATGCAAAACTGCCGTTTTGATCTCCTCACTGTATTCAGTCGAATAAAATTCTGTGCTTTTTTCGAGAACAATATCTGGTGGAAAGAAGTTGCCAGCAGAAAGGTATGCCTGGAGAAGCTGATGTTTCTCTGCAAGTGTTCGACAAAGATTCTTGAAGTTATGTGATTTCCGAGCACACTGCTTGAAATATGTATGCTTGCTTTCAAATCTTAGCGTCCACAAACGGATTAAAGGGCCAAAGTGGAAAATCAGTTCAGGATAATGAGTAATGTAGTGGTGCTTTGGTTTCAGTGTGTGATTTGGAAATGCTTTACATCTAGTGTGCAGGTACTCATTAATCAAAACTTCTAGGTAGGCTATCTGCCCTGCAGAAATAGCTGGTGCACATATAAGCTCTACTATTTGTCTAAGCTGTAACACCAGCTGCCACACCTCATTTTCAGCTGGACTTTCAATCTTATCTCCAATCAAAACTGGAAGCATCCTAAGGAAACACCAGTTTTGCACTGCATGACCAGACAGTTTATCCCCCCCTGGAGCAAGCTCAGCAGGTTTGTCATTGGAATCACAGCCAAAGTATGAGAACTGACTTATTCTGCGATTTAATTCCTGGTAAGTGAACTGCTTATCCACAGTCACAAGGTGTTTTATGTATAATGCTACATCATATGACGCAACACCTTCAAATATGTCATGGCCAAGACAAGGTGGTAATCCAGGTTGGCATACATGAAAGTAACTTAGACTATTGAACAAAGAGTCAAATTTGATTCCTTCAACTGCACATGAAGTGGAATCACTCTCAGCATGCTCTCTATATGAATCAACAGTGCGTTTAGTACCTTTGGATAGAGGAGCTTCTCGAAAGGTCTCTCTTTCAATGTTGCAATATCTGCAGAAATGAATACTCTTGGAGAAATTCTCTACAAATCCACCTATGCAGTGTGAGCCCAGGTTGTCCCCACAAATTGCAGTTAATGTTCCCAAGAACACTTGTCCGTCAGGCAAAGTAACACCACTTATCTCAAGATCTTTAAGGTCTTTGATGAGTGCCTGGAAGATTTTTTCTTGCCCGAAAAACTTAAAATCTTGCTCCCTGCAAATCATAACAAGTTGCATCTGGTCAATGCTTGACCTATGATGCGGAGGAATGTCTGTAAGGGTGGCGTATACACAGAGTAATTTGTGTTTTTTCCTGCCAGATCCAAGAGGGTTGGCAACTTCTAATGCATCCTGGTAGAGAATTATGCCAAAGGATGAGGGCTCATTTTTGAGCAAACTACTTTCTCTCATACCGTTGCCATCCCACACGTCCCGAAAAACATCTTTACGAGGAACACTGTAGTACATTTGTTTATGGTGTTCCCTTACTGTGTCAATTTGTAACAGAGAGCTGACAGTTTCCCTGATTGGCACATATGGTGCAAAACACTCTTTGCCTGCCTCATTTTCTCCAAGACGGACTGGAACTGGTGCTATGTGGTGAAAATTACTTTTGAAGTAGGTTTTTCGTCTCTGGTCAGTATAAAGTACCTGTGAATTGTAAGTCTGAAAGAGGTCATCACTTCGCAAAACATCAATAATAGCACATATATCCCTTTCAGCAAGCTGTAATGCAACTAATTTGTCTCTTAACTTGAAAAGCAGGTGTTCCTTACTCATGTCATGAATTTCTTGAAAGTGACTAACAATTATTTGAATTACAGATGATGGAAGTAGACATTTAGCTTGTAATTTGAGATAAAATAAAGCAAGATGTCTCAAAAACAATGCTTCGTCAACACTTTCTGCATTGTCATCTTGTTCCATACTATGGCTTTCATCACATGGAGCCTCATGTAGGACTTCTGACAGGTGGTCAGAGCTCTCAGACAGGCTACCAGGATTAACAGAAACAACCAGATTTCCCTCAGAACAATCACGATGTTTTCTAGACAAGTGTGCAGTAAATGTGGAAACGTTGGAAAACACCCTGCCACATCCCTGAAATGGACATGGAACTATTTTTCCCTCCTTAATATGCAACTTTATATGCATGTAAAAGCTTTTCAATGACTCACACCTGACCCGACATAACTCAACATGACATGTTAGGTCAAATGAGGTGAAGGACCTAGCACTATACTCCGTTTGGCCCTCTCCATGTCTATAGCTGTGAGACTTAAAGGCTTCAAACTTTCGAAATGTTTTGTTGCAACCAGGCAGAGCACAACTAAAAGTTATATTAGAAACATGCCTGTGAATTCGCATGTGCCTTACAAATGCACAAATGGTACTGCATGCTTGTGCACAAAGTTTACAAGTATACATGGCGTATACTCACCAAAGATTAGGGCTGTGTATGGTCTCAGTAAAACATTAACATCAAGTGAATGATTCCTAGAAAAAAAGAAGAAAATAATTATTTCGAAATCTTTAACCAAGCAAAGAAATTCGACGTCAGAGCACGGAGAACATTGAATAGTGATGTCTCAGCTGCTGAGATTGAACTGTCTGTCAGCAAAAACGCGTTTCGCGCCTAAAAGTGCAGTCAATAATATCCACCTCGTCTTTCAAAAAACAACCTCTTTGACTTTTTAATACTATGTGCAAGTGAATCTCACAAAAACGCAGGTACTAGCACCACTAAATCGAATATATCTAACGCTATTTTGCTTTTGGGAATTTTAACAGCTTTACATTATTTGCATGGGAACTAACGTTAAACAAATTGACCACTACATTTTAATTACTATAATGGATCTGGCTATTTCGAGTAGTTTTATAATTATTCTCCATCTTGTGCATGATATTATGCGAATAAAATTAATGCATCTGGTAATTGCTAAGAAATTCGACGTCAGAGCACGGAGAACATTGAATAGTGATGTCTCAGCTGCTGAGATTGAACTGTCTGTCTGCAAAGACGCGTTTCGCGCCCAAAAGTGCAGTCAAAAATAGCCACGTCTTTCAAAAAACAACCTCTTTGACTTTTTAATACTATGTGCAAGTGAATCTCACAAAAACGCAGGTACTAGCACCACTAAATCGAACATATCTAACGCTATTTTGCTTTTGGGAATTTTAACAGCTTTACATTATTTGCATGGGAACTAACGTTAAACAAATTGACCACTACATTTTAATTACTATAATGGATCTGGCTATTTCGAGTAGTTTTATAATTATTCTCCATCTTGTGCATATTATGCGAATAAAATTAATGCATCTGGTAATTGCTAAGAAATTCGACGTCAGAGCACGGAGAACATTGAATAGTGATGTCTCAGCTGCTGAGATTGAACTGTCTGTCTGCAAAGACGCGTTTCGCGCCCAAAAGTGCAGTCAAAAATAGCCACGTCTTTCAAAAAACAACCTCTTTGACTTTTTAATACTATGTACATGTGAATCTCCCAAAAACGCAGGTACTCGCACCACTAAATCGAATACATATATATAAATATCTAACGTTATTTTGCTTTTGGGAATTTTGACAGCTTCACATTATTTGCATGGGAACTAAACAAATTGACCACTAAATTTGAATTACTATAATGGATCTGGATATTTCGAGTAGTTTTGAAATTATTCTCCATCTTATGTGCATGATATTATGCGAATAAAATTAATGCAGTAAGATTCGCATCGTGTAACGTTAGGCTACTGAATCAGAAATTAATTTTTAATCGAGGTAAGGGTTAATACAAAAGAAAGCCAAACTAATTTATAAATGGTAACTTAACTTTAACCAAGCAAAGAATTCGCAGTAATAATTGGAGCTCAGAGAACATTCATGAGCAGGCGAAAGGCCTCGACCGTTGAGAGCTCTGTCTGCAAAACGCGATTCGCACTCAGTAACTTAACGTTAGCACAGTCAAAAATACCTCGTGAAAAAGGCGATTTTACAGGTTGGGATCAACATAATAGAATAACAGCAAATAAATAAACTTACCTTAAACAGTGTCCTTCTTTAAAACAGCCTAGAGGAGTGCTGCGAAACAATTCTGCTCTTTGACGAAAATAGACGGCGTTGAATATGCCCCTCCCCCACGTGCTATTTTTTTACAGTCCAAGACTGTTTTTTCCAGGAAAAAAAATGGGTTTACACGTAAATGCTGTAAATTAACCGCAGGTAATTAATTTATGGAACATAGACTGTAAATTTACAGGATTAAACTGTTTACTGAAATAACAGTATTTTACTGTCGGAAATTGGCTGTATTTTTACAGCAATTTTGTTTTTTCCAGGAAAAAAATGGGTTTACATGTAAATGCTGTAAATTAACCGCAGGTAATTAATTTATGGAACATAGACTGTAAATTTACAGGATTAAACTGTTTATTGAAATAACAGTATTTTACTGTCGGAAATTGGCTGTATTTTTACAGCAATTTTTAACAGTGTATATATTAGGTATTTTGCATATTTTGCATTAATCTGTGCAATTAATTTTGTTGGTTTGCTATTATAATTTGCAAAGTGCTATTTTTTTATTTGTAAATTAGCAACTGAACTTTTTAACCATTGCACATGTCAGAACAAATTTAAGTTGATATTTTCCTTCACATTATGGAATTTTTAAAATAAAGTCTGTATGTTGTTATTTTGTAGATGTTTGTTGTAACTAAATATGGCTTCAATGTAATTCAAGATAATTTAGTAAAGCCATGGTTAATTTTTCTAAGGGCTGAGCCTGATACCATAAACCAGGCAATTGACTATGTCAGGGTTTGTGAAAGATGGTAACATTGGTGCTTCTGGGTCTTTCGTCCATTCTGTAGCTGGCAGGTCGTACATTCTTGATGTCAAGTAGTTTCTCTAAATAGCGCTACCTGACGTTGTTTTTTATTCTTTCTTGATAGAGCCCCTTTCCTTTTGCTTCCTCCTTCTCCATTCATTCCCAATAAACTGCGCTGTATCGCAAAATACAAACTAATATCAAGCTGCTCTCTCTCCTCCGCTATTTCTCTCGGTCTCACTGTTCTGTTGAAGTAACCATGGCAACGGGTAGCATATATCCTGCCTTCTTTTTTTTCTTTTTAATTTTCAAAAATTACAGAATTAGAAATTAAGTTATTGATACATTTCTTTTACAGATTTTAATATTAGGTAAACTTGAAACAACAATGGTGACGCCTTCTTGAAATGCAAAGCGGAGTGAAACGCGTGACGTCACATTCTCTATAAACTAATCACTCGTTGAAAAAGACGAATTGACAAACTAATGTGAGCAAAAGAATTTAACTCAATATTATTTCATTAGACAAAATTACAGTACACTGATACTGTCAGGATTCCATCTCCACCACGATCATCATCACCGCCCACTCATTCGCTTTCATCCAATCGGACATTTCCCCGTTCATTATCCCCTGATTACTAATCACCGTCACCTGTGTCCCATCACCCACATGGACTATAAAAAATTCATTCTCACTGCAGTCACTTGTCTGGTCTCGTCAATTCATGGCTCACAGACTCTCAGATTACCTACCTGTTACCTTCCGTCAAGCTCTATCCATCTGTTCTGAACCTCCGTCAAACCACCTACAACAAAGAGAAAGAGAAGAAGGACTTTATCCACAGCTAAGCTTCCTTTATGTTTCTGTGCCATTGATTTATCACCTGTTATCTCTGACTGCGATCTTTGCTGCAATAAAAGCACTAATAACTTACCACCCTGTCTGCTTCTTCTTAGAACCCTGACAGAAGACCAGACCACAATATGCAGAGCCAATCGGAGCCTGAAGAGGATCCCTCACTGAATCATCCACCGGTCGCTGCAGCGATCTTTCCACCACCTCCACTTCCGCAAGCTCCCGCTGCTTCGTTCACTGCCTCTGTGAGTCCCATGGCCCGGCCAGCGACATACTCGGGTGAGGCGGAGAACTGCAGTGGGTTTCTGTTGCAAGTATCCTTGTACATCACCATGAATGAGCATCAATTCCGTAGTGACGAAGCCCGTGTGGCTTTCATTATATCATTGTTATCTGGTCACGCGCTTCGGTGGGCTCAGTCTTTATGGGATTCAGATTCACCGGTGGTCAAATCCTTTTCTGCTTTCAAACAGCATTTCAAAGAAGTTTTTGGGCAAACAGTATCTGAACTGTCCATTCATGACCAGCTATTTAACCTTCGTCAGGGAAATTCCTCTGTGAGTTCTTATGCCCTTCAGTTCCACACTCTCGCCGCGTATAGCGGTTGGAATGAAACTGCCCTGATCTCAGCCTTCCGTCACGGAATGAATCCCAATATCCGCCACCTGTTGGTCGTGTATGAAGACAGCATGGGGTTAGAGAATCTGATTCAGACGACAATCCGGACTTCCTAGCGCCTCACTGCTTGTGATCGGTTTGTACCCACTGTAAGTTCTCCGCCTCCGGCTCCATCTGTCACTCCTCCAGCACCAGTTCCTATGGAAATAGACTCCACTCACCTTTCCGCTGTTGAACGCCAGCGCAGATTTCAACATTCCCTCTGTCTATACTGTGCGTCAGACAAGCATCTCATCAGTTCTTGCCCTGTACGTCCTCCGCGGCAGGCGGTAAGTTCTATCCAACTCACCCCGAAGATTGAATCCCTAACGCGAACCAGTGTGCATATCTTAACCTCCTGTGTTTGTCTCCCATCGCAAGCCCTCGTTGACTCCGGGTCAGCGGGGAACTTCATATCATCCCAGTTCCTCCAAAAACTGAATATCCGGCGACGTCGGCTGGTTCAAGATCTTCCCGTCCAAACCATACAAGGCAAGCCACTAGGTCGAGGTCGTATTCGCCATTATACACCCCCTCTAACTCTTTGTGTTGGCTGTTTACATTCGGAAGAGATCTCTCTTATGGTGCTGGAGGAGTCCACCGCGGATGTCATCCTGGGACGCCCCTGGTTAGTTCAACACAGTGTTCGTTGACGAAAATAACGACGAAAATTATTCGTCAACGACATTTTTTCACAGACGAAAACGAGACGATAACTAAATAAAACCTAGTTTTGGAAGACTATGACGAAAATATATTGACATTTTCGTCAACGAATAAAAACTAGACGAAAATGTTAGATAGTGACGATTTGGGAAGCGATCCGTCAGAACTGATGTCCTGCGTGTGTGGTAGATGCGCACATTTGTAGGCTACTGTAACATGATCTACCCCGCGGTCATAAAACGTTAAAAAATGTGAACGTCTGGGAGAATGAGTAGAGCAGACATATAGATCTGAATAAGAGTGACGATGCAAAAAGGAGCTCTATTCGGTGCGGACGGTTTTCTGTGCGCACACACCTAACCCGAAGCGTGCAGTCATGCACAATACACCTACAGCGCGCGAGTAGGGTACTGAATTGAGCTCTCTTTCGTGTCTGAATGGACAAATACACACAACAGTATGTCTAAATGTCCGTTTTGGAGAGTATTCATGTAAACTATGCTGGTTATGTCTTAAACTGTGAGTGTATCGGATGTGCATCAGTGCAATTGTATCCGCATGTCATTGGACATGATCCGACATCTTAAAGTGACAGTGGCAATAAACCTAATGCGGTCCGTGTCCTTAATTTTGATCAAGCAACAAAAGAAAAAGAGAAAAGCATTCACTGTTTGTTAATAGCTTTAATAAGGATTAATTATATTTAATTCATACAAATAAATATGTCTGCTTGAAAGAATAAAGAATGATGTGCAAGTAGTTATAAGGAATGCATATATCATTCATTGTAAAGAAGACTGTGTTGTACTTTAGGAAAAGTGGTCTTATTTAATTTTAAGATATTTTTTAAGTAACAGCACTTAAATCTGTATCTGTATTGCATGTTCAAACTTAAAAATCATTCATATTAATAGGTTAATAGATATTTTCTCCGGGAGTACATGGGTTTGGAAATTTTAGAGAAATTCTAAATTAACGCATTACAATTGAACTAAACCCATTATATTTTAGTCGACTAAATCTACTGTAGATTTAGTCGACTAAAATGTTATTGTATTTCGTCGACTAAAACTAGACTAAAACTAAAACAATTCAGATGACTAAAATATGACTAAAACTAAATGGCATTTTAGTCAAAAGACTAAGACTAAAACTAAATCAAAATTTGCTGACAAAATTAACACTGGTTCAACATCAGCCAGTACTCCACTGGGGAACTGGGGAAGTACTCCGTTGGGGTGGAGGTTGCCCTGTATCCTGTCTCAAGTCCATTCAGAAGAACCCTCCTTCGTCTCGTTCCAAGTCAACTACGGGTGAATCCAGAGTTCCTGTCTGTTCAACTTCGGTGGAAAGCCCTGAAGTCCAGGTTCAGGTCGAAATCCCAGTGGAGTACCGGGCGTTCCAGGACATCTTCAGTAAGGAACTGGCAACTAAATTACCACCACACCGGCCATGGGACTGCGCAATCGACTTGCTACCCAGAGCAACCCTTCATAAAGGTCGTATTTACCCTCTGTCCATCCCGGAACAGAAGGCCATGGAGGAGTATGTGGAAGAAGCTCTTAATCAGCAGTTTATTCGACCATCTACCTCCCCTGCCGCTTTGAGCTTCTTTTTTGTGGCCAAGAAGGACGGAGGCTTGGGGCCGTGCATCGATTACCGTCATCTCAACTCACAAACCGTCAAATTCAGCTATCCCCTTCCTCTGGTCCCTGCCGCCCTGGAGCAGCTGCGTGGAGCACGTGTCTTCTCCAAACTGGACCTTAGGAGTGCATATAACCTGATCCGAATCCGGCGTGGGGACGAGTGGAAAACTGCCTTCGTGACCCCCTCAGGCCACTACGAGTATCAGGTTATGCCTTTCGGATTGCCCAACGCCCCTTCCGTCTTTCAAGGGTATATGAATGAAGTCCTTCGAGAATTCCTCAACCGTTTCGTAGTCGTCTACATTGATATACTCATATACTCGTCTTCAATGTCAGAATACGTGTGATTGCTTTTGATTAGTATATATATGTATATATATATTTTTTTTTTTTCTATTTCACTGTAACCTATTTTTGGTATGGTACGTATATATTTTTGTGTATATATTTTTGTCTGTATATGAGTTTACTTGTGTTTAGTTGTGTGTTTTGGTACATATGGTATTGTTTACTTTATTTAGGGAGGAGTGTGTCACCTTTTGGGTGTCTTGTATGAATGAATGTCTTGTTTGTATGGTTTTTGGTTTATATATTTAAATACTTACTATTACTGTAACGCATGTTTTTTTTTGTTTTGTTATTTGTTATTACGTTTATTTGACTGCTGCTGCAAGGTGAATTTCTGTATCTAGAATCGAGGACCCCCTCGAAAACGAGATGGCTCATCTCAAGGGGCTATTCCTCTTCAATAAATAAAATGTCAAATAATTAAAGATTCTGTGTGTGTGCGAGGCATGAACAGTCAGCTCCTGAGGGTGCTGGCTGTGTTCATTGAGAAATATTTCGACGCGCACAGCCGTGCGTTTTCGGGTGTTTCAGCCTCGCGGCCGTTGATTTTCTTCTCGAGAGATGAAAACCAAATATATTGTGAACGACTCGAATCTCGCGTTTGCCGAGGCAGCGCGTAGAATACGGGTCTGCAATGAAAGGTACACACACGATCTGTGAAATAATACTGTTTGGCTTGCGAGGCATTCACAGTCAGCTCCTGAGGGTGCTGGCAGTTGTTCATTGAGAAATATCTCGACGCGTATATCTGTGCGCTGTCGGCTGTTTCAGCCTCGCACGTATTGACTTTCTTCTTGAGGGATGAAAGCCAAATATATTGTAATGACTCGAATCTCGCGTTTGCCGAGGCAGCGTGTATGAGATCATATAACACAAAACAGTATTCTCTGGTAATTATGGCTGCATTTAATTTTAAGAAATTAAAATTATGAAATATTATCTGACTTTAAGGAAGTTAGATATTTTAATTCAGCCTACCACTCAGACCGTGTTTTCACATGCAGTGTTCCTTCTGCACATCAAAAATCGTTTTTCGATTTTTCCCTGCCGGTCCTCCGCTTCAGGGTCGAAAACGAGACAAAAATAGCAGGGCTATCCCCCCCGTGGAGGGACGAGCGAGAATCGCTCCTCCGCGGAGCCCTCAGGAAATCGATGCTTGTATCCAGCGTCAAGTGCGCTTCGGGACACATCGGTTTTCAGCGAATGCACGCTGCAGTGTCCGCCCCAAGGGCTTGCGGCCAGGCAGTGCTCGTGTTCGCCCATCGGGAACGGTTTTCGATTATTCCCTGCCGGTCCTCCGCTTCAGGGTGTCGAGAACGAAACCGAAAGAGCCTCCCTTCAGGGAAGCCCTCAGGAAGTCGATGTCTGTATCCCGCCGTTAAGTGCGCTTCGGGACACATCGGTTTCCAGCGAACGCACGCTGCTCTGTCTTCCCCACAGGCTTGCGGCCAGGCAGCAATCGCGTCCGCCCATCAAAAATCGTTTTCGGTCGAACCCTGCCGGAGATCCGCTTCAGGGGGTCGAGAACGAATCCCGATTAATACCCGAAGCCAGCCTCGAGAGGTGGTTCCCTTAGTAGATTATCTCGGCGCATGGTCATGCCTTCCGAATATATCTGCGTGGGCCCTGCGTACTGTAGAGCTGGGTTACAGGCTGCAGTTCAGCTCCCCTCCCCCGAAGTTCAACGGGGTGGTCTGGACTGTGGTCGGCCCAGAGCAGGTTCGGGTTATGGAACAGGAAGTTCAATCCCTGTTGGTTAAGGAGGCCATAGAACGTGTTCCTCTGCCAGACAGGGAGTCCGGGTTCTACAGCCGGTACTTCATAGTTCCCAAGAAGGATGGGGGGTTGCGTCCAATAATAGATCTCAGGCACTTGAATCGGTCTCTGAGGAGATTCAGGTTCAAAATGCTCACAATTCCAGCCATCGTGAGTCAGATCCAGTTCGAGGACTGGTTCGTCACGATAGATCTGAAGGACGCATACTTCCATATTTCCATCCTTCCATGTCACAGGAGGTTCCTGAGGTTCGCTTTTGGGGGCGAAGCGTACCAATATCGGGTTCTTCCGTTCGGCCTAGCTCTCTCCCCTCGCACTTTTACAAAATGCATGGATGCAGCTCTAGCACCCCTGAGGCTCGAGGGCGTCAGGGTGCTCAACTACATCGACGACTGGCTGATACTGGCCCAGTCGTGAGAGCTGGCGATTCGGCATCGAGATGTCGTCCTCGCCCACATCCAGAGCCTGGGGTTGAGACTCAACACAAAGAAGAGTGTGTTGACGCCCTCCCAGAGGACTACGTTCCTGGGAGTTGTATGGGACTCCACGACGATGCGGGCACAAATGTCTCCCGCACGCATGGAGTCCATACGGGCGATGGTCTCCAGAGCGAAGCTAGGCCACAACCTCACTGTGAAGCAGTTTCAGAGACTGCTGGGGTTCATGGCAGCAGCGTCCAGTGTTATACCTTTTGGCCTGCTACACATGAGACCCCTACAGTGGTGGTTGAGAACCAAGGGATTTTTCCCGAGGGGAAATCCGTTCCGTATGATCAGGGTAACGCGCAGATGCCTTCGTTCTCTCGTCATATGGAGGAAACCTTGGTTCCTGTCCCAGGGACCGGTGCTGGGAGCATCATGTTGCCGGAAAGCCGTTTCAACAGATGCCTCCCTCACTGGTTGGGGCGCGGTCATGGACGGCCGCTTTGCGAGAGGTCTGTGGGAGACCCGGCATTCTTCCTGGCACATCAATTGCCTGGAAATGCTGGCGGTCTACAAAGCTCTGAGGAGTTTTTTCCCGGACCTCTGCGGTCACCATGTCCTGATACGCTCGGACAACATGTCCGTAGTCGCATATCTGAATCACCAGGGAGGTCTGAGGTCGCGCCCTCTATGCAGACTGGCACACCAGATCCTTCTGTGGTCCCAGGGGAAACTGTCGTCTCTCAGAGCGATGTATATCCCCGGGGACCAAAATCAGGGAGCAGACGTCCTGTCGAGGCAGGGGCTGAGGCCCGGGGAGTGGCGACTCCACCCCGAGGTGGTGGAGGCCATGTGCGTGAGATTCGGCCCAGTGGAAGTGGATCTGTTCGCGTCTCGAGAGACGTCCCACTGTCCACTGTGGTTCTCTCTCAGGTATCCAGCTCCGTTGGGGCTGGACGCTATGACACAGACGTGGCCGAGGCTGCGTCTGTACGCATTTCCCCCGATCGCTCTGCTCCCGGGAGTCTTGGAGCGGGTCCGCCGGGAAGGGATCAGCCTACTTTTAGTAGCACCCCGCTGGCCGATATGGTTCTCGGACATTGTAGCACTGCTAGACGGCCTCCCGTGGCAGGTCCCTCTGAGGAGGGATCTGCTGTCTCAGGCAGGGGGCACAATATTTCACCCCCGGCCAGAGCTGTGGAACCTCTGGGTCTGGCCCCTGAGGGGGCTCGGTACTTAGAGGCTGGCCTGTCAGCAGGTGTTGTCGAGACCCTACTTAGCTCCAGGGCTCCTTCCACTAGGAGACTGTACAGCCTAAAGTGGAATGTGTTTTCCACTTGGTGTAGAGAGCGTGAGGTGGACCCAGTTAACTGCCCAGTGGCTTCAGTGCTGGAGTTCCTCCAAGATCGTTTCCCCGCCGGTCTTTCCCCATCCACACTTAAGGTGTATGTGGCTGCCATTGCGGTTTTCCACTCACCTATAGGTGCTGGGCCTTTGGGAAGGCACCATTTGGTTGTACGTTTCCTCCGTGGGGCTCGGAGGATTAGGCCTGCGGCTTGCTCCAGAGTCCCAACTTGGGACCTGGCGGTGGTTCTTGAAGGGTTGGCTGAGGCCCCCTTTGAACCACTGGAGTCGGCTGAGGCAAAGAACCTGACCTTCAAGGTGGCATTTCTCCTTGCCATCACTTATCTGAGGAGAGTGGGGGATCTCCAGGCCTTGGCTATATCGCCAACTTGCCTGGAGTTTGCCCCTGGCGGAGTTAGGGCCATCTTACATCCTAGACCGGGCTATGTGCCCAAGGTGGTCAGTGGTTCTTCAGGCCTTCCATCCTCCACCTCATGGGACGGCGGAAGAGGGGAGACTTCACCTGCTCTGCCCAGTCAGAGCCCTAAGGGTTTACTTGGAGAAGTCTTCTCAGTGGAGGAAGTCAGACCAGTTGTTGGTGTGCTTTGGTTCTCCCAAGAAAGGGCTGCCTGCATCTAAACAGACAATCAGTAATTGGATTTTTTCAAGGCTATAGCCACGGCTTATCAGGTGCGCAATTTGCCTTCACCTATGGCCGTGAGGGCACATTCCACCAGGAGCATGGCCTCCTCGGTTGCCCTCCTTTCTGGCGTCTCGCTTCAGGAGATCTGCGAGGCGGCCGGGTGGGCCACCCCGCACACCTTCATACGTTTTTACAGTCTGCAACTCCCCGTGACGCCTGGCGCCAGAGTGCTCGCGTCCTAAGTGTGCCTGGTCTTCCAGCTTCACACTAGGGGCGGGCGTGATTACGGTGTGGCATAGTGGGTATTTCGTTCCCCAAAGTGTCACAACGATGACGCAGTTCGAGTTCCCTCGAAGGGGAACGTCTCGGGTTACGACTGTAACCCTTGTTCCCCGAGAAGGGAACGAGACACTGCGTCTCGTCGCCACACCTATCACAGGCAGAGCGCTAGCTTCATCGCAAAGAGCTAGTGTTTGTATTTGCCAGCGTACCTTTGTATCTTCTGGTTATGCCGTCATCTACTACGTCATGACGCAGCACCAATCAGGATTGGACAGATTTCATTCATGCTTCAGATGCGCTACGCTGGGGGCGTTCCCCAAAGTGTCACAACGATGACGCAGTGTCTCGTTCCCTTCTCGGGGAACAAGGGTTACAGTCGTAACCCGAGACGATCACTTAAGTGTAAGTTGAGGGTGAGTATATGATGACAGAATTTTCATTTTAAAGTGAACTATCCCTTTAACTCTCATTTAGAAAGAGTCTGGAGGGCAATGATGCTTATATGCACAATCATTTTCTCCCTCATACAAAGGTACCTAAACCTAAACCTATCATCACAGAAAACATTTTTGTGTTTTTACATTTTCAGAAAACATCATTCTGTATGATTTATAAGATTGTTTCCATGTAATTTACTGGTATTACTATACTTTTGGGGTAATTTGGTCCCCATAACCTAGGGATTACCAGTACAAACGTCATTTTAGAAGCAAACACACAGTACATCAAACACACAACCCATGAATTAATACAAACAAAATGTGATGTGACGTTATACTGCAAAATGTGAACACTAAGATTCAAACGGGTAATGCTTTACAACAAGGTATTATTAGTTAACTCCTTCAGTTAACATGAACTAAGAATGAATAATACTTTAAGCATTTATTAGTCTTAACTAACTAACTAGTATTAACTAACTTTAACAAACTATATTTTAATTAACTAATATTAACAAAGATTCATAAATACTGTAAAAATATGCTCATTTTTAGATCATGTTGGCTAATACATAAACTAATATTAACAAATGAGACCTAATTAAAGTGTTACCGAACCTTGTTAATTTTAGCTCTTAAACCTTTTCATAGCACCAAGATTAAACAGGACAAAATGCTTACTCCAGCATTACAGTGAATATAAGGTTGTCTAAAAAACAAAAACAAAACAAAAACTGAAGAAATCTAAAGTCACAAAAACAAGAAAACCAAAATCATTTGTCACCAAATGTTTTGAAGTAGTTGGAAACTGCTGTTTATGTCAATGTCCCGGTGCTCTCCAAAGTATATGTGAATGGATTTGTTCCAAAGAGGCAGGAAAGTCAGAAAAAAATACCTTGAGAAAAAAAAAAGTGAAGGAAAACATTTGTTTATAAAACAGATCCAGTCCATTATTATATTTGGCTCAAATGAATGAAAGTGATAGATATTTTCCCGTTAAAGTTTATATACACCTTGCAGTATCTGCACAATGTTAGTAATTTTAGCAATAAGAGGGAACACAAAAATGTATATGTTCTGTTTTTATTTAGTACTACCCTGATGAAGCAGTTTATTCTGCAAGGTGTACGTAAACTTTTGACTGCTAACTGTTGATGTGATGAATTACCTCATCAGGGTCACACCGAAGTAGAAAGCTGGGCAAGGTTCCTCTATTTCCCACAAACACCAGGATTGCACTGACCACGCCATCTTCACTGACACTGGGCTTAAAGTTATTAAAAATAGAGAACATTTATTTAGCTACTTTACAAGGAATTAAACATAACTTTATCAATTACACACATATAGGTTAATGACCCATGCAAACCCAAGACCCATGCAAATTGAAAAAGGTAATCTTGAATTTTAAGCTTGCCGCACGTATCTTCATGAAGGATGTTCCTGTATTTACCACGGTTGACACAGTAATGCGGCAGCCTTTTTCATTTGGTTTGTTACCTGTAAAATATATGATGATTATAGGGGCATTTGTAAATGCACAGGTGGGAATCTATAACTTGCAAATGGAAAAGATACAAAGCATTAAAAGCTATAGGGATACTTGGTGACTTGATAGCAGTGTTTTAGCTTGGTGTGCTGGCTGGGCAAAAATTCATAATAAATCTTGTAACATCACCTCATCAATACAGGTCTGTGATTCCACACCGCTTGCCCTGTATCTCCAATAACAAATGTGAACTGATCCTGCAAAATGAATGTTTAATCCAGATAAGCACAAAAATATTACATATTCCAAAACAAATAGTAACTGAACAACTCTCTCTTCAAATGCAAAACGAAATTAAATACATTACAAGCATTATTTCTAGAGGTGGGTGATATATTAAATATGTAACGTTATGGTGGTTAAGATTAATTAATATAAATGACTTCGAGAGTTACAATTGGATCAGCATTCAGCATGCAAATTTAACTTTAAGTCATTTAGTTTGTTTTAAATTATTTTAAAAAGTCGGTTTAAAATAAATAAATGAAAAAATATATATATAAAAAACACATTTCAGTAGACAAATTCCTCGAACACGCCCACACACGCGAGCACATTACGATGTAAGACATTATTAGAATGCAATCATAGATAAATTAGTGGAAACATGATTAATTTACTTCCCGAATCTATTGCGTATAACTTTACTATCTGCGATTAAAAAGCACTCTTAATCGCAATATCAACTGCGGTGAAAAAAAATTCAATAAAGAAAGCATCAAGATATACTTACTTGACTGATTATTTGCAGTATAACATCTCATCTGCAAACAGCCAAACGTGGCGCTCCTTTTGTTTGGGAAGCTTCAGTTTCCTCATGCACCGCCATTACAGAAACATAACGAATCGGTTACCTAACGTAACCTCGGTTCTCTCTAGATGAGGGAACGAGTATTGCGTAAGCTAGCTTACGGTGCGGGAAAGATTCATCTTTTCTGAGAAATTGAAGCCAAAAATGATCCTATAATTTTGTATCCATTGTCAACGCAGTTCAGCTGCAGCAGAGCATGAGCAGGCTAGCTAGCAGCTCATTGGCTCGCTCACAGGGAACTGCTTAAGCCTATGAGGAGACACGAATGAACTCTCGGCCAATGAGAGTCTGACCTGCTCTCATTGCGTCAGAGCCCGCCGAAACGGGCGTGGCCAGAGAGTATAAATTCGCCTCTCAGGCTGCAAACTCTGGTTTTCATAGAATGAAGAGAGAACGCTAGTAGCACAAGCACGGCCAGGAACGCAATACTCGTTCCCTCATCTAGAGAGAACCGAGGTTACGTTAGGTAACCGATTCGTTCTCTTACGAGAGGTTCTCTCGTATTGCGTAAGCTAGCTTACGCTGCGGGAACACCTGGTCAACGCCGTGCGTGCTAAGCATCCACTATGAGTCCCAGGGGGGACCCCGGGGAACCCTTATGAGTGGGAATAATATATGTACATGTGACAAAGGCCAGCAGAGCGGGCCGGGGATTGTGAAGTACATAAGCACGTGATAAGGAGGGACAGAGCGAAACCGGTCTGAGTGAATAACTCCCTATAGTGCAGCTCAACCAGAAGAGCTGTAACATACTAGACTGCTAGTAGTTTAGCCTGCAAGGCGGGAACTTCCAGATTGTAAAATCTGACAAAGGTGGAGGGGGAAGCCCATCCCGCTGCCACACAAATATCATGAATGGAAATTCCGCTGGACCACGCCCACGATGAGGCCATGCCTCTAGTGGAATGGGCCCTGATGCCCAGAGGGCATGGCAGGTCTTTTGACGCGTATGCGGCTGCAATGGCATCAACTATCCATCTGGACAGAGTCTGTTTCGAGGCGGCCAACCCCTTGGTGCGCCCACCGAACGAAACAAAAAGCTGCTCAGCTCGTCTGACCAGAGCAGTGCGAGTAAAGTATAATCTCAGGGCCCTGACCGGACACAGGAGATTAGAGTCAGATTCGCTATCGGATGCAGGCAGAGCCTGGATATCGTGCCGCGAGCTTGGGAGAGGAGATCTGTTCTGACTGGAATGGGCCACGGGGCTGTCTGTGACAGCTGAGTGAGCTCCGGAAACCAAGTCTGACCCTCCCAACGCGGGGCTATGAGGAGCACCGAGTGGCGTGTTTCCCTGATTCTCTGAAGCACCTGCGGTAGCAGAGAAACCGGAGGGAATGCATAAAGCGGGCGGCTGGGCCAGGTCTGGGCTAGCGCGTCCTCGCCTTTTGAGAAAAATTTTGGGCAGTGGGTGTTTTCTTCTGAGGCGAAGAGGTCCACCTCTGCTCTGCCGAATATTCGCCACAGCTTTTGGACTGTAAGAGTGTGCAGGGACCATTCCCCGGGGGGAATGGGGTTCCTGGACAGACTGTCTGGACCGTCGTTCAGATGGCCCGGCACGTGCGTCGCTCTGAGCGAGAGCAGGTGACACTGAGACCAAACTAAGATGCGTTCTGTCAGCCGGAAGAGATTTCTGGATCTGACTCCGCCCTGACGGTTTAGATAGGAGACCATGGCCATATTGTCCGAACGGATCAGCACATGGTGACCGTGAATGCGCGGCAGAAAGCGCGTGAGCGCGTTCTCGACCTCCAGCATCTCCAAACAGTTTATGTGGAGGAGACTCTCCTGAGTTGACCAGGGGCCGAAGGCCGGTGAGCCCTCGCAGACCGCACCCCAACCCGTGTTGGATGCGTCTGTCGAAATGACTTTTCGGCGAGAAAAGGTCCCCATGGAAACGCCCCGCTGAAACCATTCTGTCATGGTCCATGGCTGCAGAGCTGTGATACAGGTCTGCGTTACCTTTATCAGCTGGTGGCCCGTGGTCCACGCGCGGTGAGACACACGGCTCTTCAACCAGAACTGAAGCGGGCGCATGCGCAGTAACCCCAGCTGGAGCACTGCGGAGGCTGAGGCCATGTAACCCAGCGCCTTCTGAAAAGTTTTCAGAGGTGTGAGTCTGTTCATCTGAAAGGATGCGGCGAGACGCTGAACACGGCGCGCGCGCTGTGTAGACAGACGAGCCGTCATCGAGACCGAGTCTAGCTCTATACCCAAGAAGGAGATAGTCTGACTGGGATGAAGTGCGCTCTTTGTCCAGTTGACAGAGAGGCCCAAACTTTTCAGATGGTCGAGGAGATCTGTACGATGAGACAGTAGCTCTCTCTGTGATTGTGCCAAAATCAGCCAGTCGTCCAAATAGTTCAGTATTCGCAGCCCCTGACTCCGCAGGGGGGCGAGCGCCGCATCCATGCACTTCGTAAACGTGCGGGGTGCTAGGGACAGGCCGAACGGAAGGACGGTGTATTGATAAACCTGGCCTTCGAAGGCGAAACGTAAGAATGGCCTGTGAAGGGGATTTATCTGAATCTGAAAGTAAGCATCTTTCAGATCTAGTGAAATGAACCAGTCCCCCTGGCGCACATGCGCGAGGAGTTTTCTGATAGTGAGCATTTTGAACAGTCTCTTCATGAGAACTTTGTTCAGAAATCTGAGGTCTAAGATTGGTCTGAGGCCGCCGTCTTTCTTTGGAACCAGAAAATAACGGCCGTAAAACCCCGACTCGCTCATAGACAGAGGAACTCTCTCTATAGCCCTTTTGCACAATAGTTTTGCTATCTCTGAACGGAGCAGAGTCACTGCTTCTGGGTTCACAATAGTTTCTAGCCGCGCTCGGAAACGTGGAGGGCGGCGGTGAAACTGTAAGCGATAGCCTAGCCTTATTGTGTTTAGCACCCACTGGGAAATTCCCGGAATAGCTTCCCACGCTTTGAAGCGTAACGCTAAGGGGTGAATGGCTACATGGTCCCCATTGTCCTCCTCGCAGAGATCGCAGCCGCCATCGGCGAGGGCGAGCTCGGCGTGCTCCAATCCGAGGCAGAGAGCGCAGATGACGTGGCGGTCTCCAGTCTCGAGGGGAGCGCGGCAAGAACCGCAGGAGGAAAAACGAGACATCTTTACAAAGACGCTCGGCTCTTTTAGATACACACACACAAAAACAAGAAGCTTTTTGGTAAAAGGATATGAATCCGTCGGATGGCGCTAGCTTGCAGGACGGCTGAAGGTGGCGAAGACGGCCGGCTTCCTCAGTCTCCCAGATGCTCGCTAGAAGGTGCCTTTTCCACGACGGCGGCTTCTCTCAGGATCAGCAGATGCGTGTAGCCTCGCTGAAGAGATGAAAATCAGAGTTTGCAGCCTGAGAGGCGAATTTATACTCTCTGGCCACGCCCGTTTCGGCGGGCTCTGACGCAATGAGAGCAGGTCAGACTCTCATTGGCCGAGAGTTCATTCGTGTCTCCTCATAGGCTTAAGCAGTTCCCTGTGAGCGAGCCAATGAGCTGCTAGCTAGCCTGCTCATGCTCTGCTGCAGCTGAACTGCGTTGACAATGGATACAAAATTATAGGATCATTTTTGGCTTCAATTTCTCAGAAAAGATGAATCTTTCCCGCAGCGTAAGCTAGCTTACGCAATACGAGAGAACCTCTCGTAAGAGAACAGCGCATTTTTCAAACTCTAGTGAAGTAGTGCGTCATCATGACGTAGTATTTCTGGCGCATGCTCATTAAACACCATGTTCGTATAGAGTATATTTTCATTTTAGCTTTTCTGTTTAAGTTGAAGTTGTTCAAACTCAATTGTGTTGTTAGACTCTGTAAGTTCACAAAACTTTACTCTTTCATCTAACTAAAAGTCAATATTTTTGTTCAATGTAGTGTAGATTGCAATTAAATGTGTTTAATTGACTTAGAACAACATAATGATATTGAAAGTATTCTGTTCACAGATGTAAAGTACAACACATTACTGCTAAGACTCCTCTCATAAATTAAATTTTATTGTCAAATATTATGTAGAAAACTGACAAAAATGTCAACAATAGGTTGTCCTGGATTATACTGTATTGCAAATTTATTGGAAAAATACATTCCAAGTGCATTAATGCACACAGTATATATTATAGACTAAACACATTTAAAATACATGAACAAATTATTTTTGGACAACACACTTGAGTTGAAATTAAAGTGAATTACTTTCCATGTTTTCCATTAAAAATATTATTTTATTTAGTATATTAGTCCAGTGGTTTTCAAACCTGTCCTGGAGGACCCCCAACACTGCACGTGGGTTATCACATGGGTTAATGAGCTGATGAGTTGAATCAGTTGTGTTTGATTCGGGAGACAAAGAAAACGTGCAGTGTTGGGGGTCCTCCAGGACAGGTTTGAAAACCACTGGATTAGTCAATACATCTAAATAAATTTCATTTAATAACTTATAACTTTAATAACTTTAAAACACTATAAATTCATAATTATTTAACATGTATGTTTAAGTAAAACTTAGACACAATTAAAAAGTGATTTTTTTTAAAACATGCACTTAAGTGTGTTTAGAAATATTGTGATGAAAGTGTACTTACTTTAAGTTAAGCTTAATTAGATATTATTACAAAGTGCATTTGTAAAAGTGCACTTAAGTGTGTTTAGAAATATGATCATGAAAGTGTACTTTCTTTAAGTAAAACTTAATTAGACATTATTACAAAGTGCATTTTTAAAAAGTACACTATAGTGTGTTTAGAAATATTGTCATGAAAGTGTACTTACTTTAAGTTAAACTTAATTACATATTATTACAAAGTGCATTTTTAAAAGTGCACTTAAGTGTGTTTATAAATATTGTAATGAAAGTGTACTTACTTTAAGTTAAACTTAATTAGATATTATTACAAAGTGCATTTGTAAAAGTGCACTTAAGTGAGTTAATAAATATTGTCATTAAAGTGTATTCCCTTTAAGTACACTTAAGTGGTCTTTAATTTTAATTATATAATATTATCTGCAAGAACACTTTTCAAAAAGTATACTTTTATGAGTTTAAGCACACAAACAGAACGCTTTCAATACAATTAAGCACACTTCTTTTTCACAAGGGTACAGACAGACAGACAGACAGACATACAGACAGAAAGACAGACAAACATACATACAGACAGATAGACAGACTTACATACATACATACAGACAGACAGATAGACAGACATACATACATACAGACAGACAGGCAGATAGACAAACTTACATACAGACTGTCTGTCTGTATGTAAGTTTGTCTATCTGTCTGTCTGTCTGTCTGTCTGTATGTATGTATGTCTGTCTATCTGTCTGTCTGTATGTATGTATGTAAGACAGACTGTCTGATAGACAGACTTACAGACAGACAGACTTACAGACATACATACATACAGACAGACAGATAGACATACATACATACAGACAGACAGATAGACAAACTTACATACAGACAGACAGACAGACAGACAGACATACATACATACAGACAGATAGACAGACTTATATACATACATACAGACAGACAGATAGACAGACTTACAGACATACATACAGACAGACAGACAGATAGACAGACAGATAGACAGATTTACAGACATACATACATACATACATACAGACAGACAGACAGATAGACAGACTTACATACAGACAGACTTACAGACATACATACAGACAGACAGACTTACAGACAGACAGACAGACAGACAGATAGACAGACTTACAGACATACATACAGACAGACAGATAGACAGACAGACAGACAGACATACAGACAGAGACAGACAGACAGACATACAGACAGACAGACAGACAGACAGACAGACATACAGACAGACAGACAGACAGACAGACATACATACATACAGACAGATAGACAGACAGACCCTGGCAGTCAACCTCACAAAGACCAACATTATGGTCTTTCAGAAGAAGCCCAGATGTCAGGAACACAGATACCAGTTCAGTCTAGGCAGCACCGGCCTAGAGCACACGATGCAGTACACTTACCTCGGCCTGGTCATCACTGCATCGGGGAGTTTCAGTATGGCAGTGAATGCTCTCAAAGATAAAGCTCGAAGAGCTCTATACGCCATTAAGAAGAAATTCCAAAACACTGAATTACCGATTCCAATCTGGTGTAAAATCTTTGATAGTGTAATCCAGCCCATTGCGCTGTATGGAAGTGAGGTTTGGGGTCCACTCAGTGATCAGAGCTACACTAGATGGGACAGACATCCAACAGAAGCCCTACACACAGAATTCTGCAAAATGATACTAAAACTACAAAGAAAAACACCCAATAATGCATGTAGGGCAGAATTAGGCCGATTCCCATTGATTATTAATATGCAAAAAAGATCCCTCAAATTCTGGATGCATCTAAAATCAAGTCCCACAGAATCGCTACATTTTAAAGCATTACAAACCCAGCTGGTCCTGAGACTCACTAACCCGACTAACCCGACTAACACTAACCAGTCTCAGGCCAGCACTGCCTCTCACACACACATCAGAATAAACCAAATTATCAAACAGTCTAAAAATACATATTTGGAGCCAACACACCCATGTGGGGCCCAAAGGGGTTGTACTTGGGCTGATATCTGGGGCCCACCTGGGCTACCCAACTGGGACCCAGGTAATTTTGTCCTCAGTTTCCATGGAGGCCCCACATGGGTTAGCCCAGATGGGTTGATGATGGGATCTTGATGGGCTCCATATGGGTAACCTAGGTAGCTCCCATTTAGGGCCTACAGGAGTCTGCCCACATGGGTTGATGATGGGACCCAGATAGGTCTTATCTAGGGCTCTTATGGGCCACAACAGGTATATATATGGGCTACTATATTTGTTTGTTTGGGTTACCTTATTTTACAGTAAACCCCTAAATACAAACATTACATGTAATCCACTAAACTACACTAAAATGTTAAAGGTATTCAATGAACAGAAGCAGTAGTTCATGCTTTACTTTATTAAGCAAGTTATAATAACAATTTTAACATGACTATTAGAACATTGCACATTTACAACTTTATAAAACACAAGTATCAAAATGTTAACTATAAAAAAAGTTAAAGCTCCTGACAATTTCCAAAACAGCTTCTCACTCCTCTGTCGTCGCTCTCCCAACGGTCCTTTGAAAAGAGAAAATAAATGAATGAATCAACCATTATGCCACTTTTTTAAATTCCTTTTCACAGTTCAAACAGATGCGTCAGGTTAGCCTTTTGGTGCCCCACATCAAGTTTATCAAGATAAGGGGGTTTGCAAACCTGTCCTGGAACACCATCTGCACATATTGAATGCACAAAATGTACATTTTGACCCATTTTTACCTTTTGAAGTAATTTCAATATTCAAGTCATTAAATGTTCACTTTGTTGTTAAATCATTATGCTGCCTCATAAGTCTGTCTAAAATCAGTTTTGTGAGGCACCTTAGTGTGTAAACGCTGCCTGCTAAGACATTGCCTGATAAGGCAGCAAGGCAATGAGTCAGCTGCCTAAGTTTTCGGACGCAGACTTTGTATGTCTCCCACATCTAATACACCTGATTCATCACATTAGCTCATTAGTAGAAACTGCTAGATCTGAAGTGGGTGTGCAGTGCTGAGGGTTCCCAGGACAAGTTTGAAAACCCCTGATTCAATATCTTTTGGCTACAATCATTCTTGTCTTTTTAAAGTTTGTATTTCCATATAAAAACAAGCATATCTTAAGACTTTTACCCATCTTGCTCTCCACCATGTGCCCTCGCCCCTGTCCCTGGCACCGATTAGCCACTTTGACACTGCCTTTTCTGCGTCTCTTCTGACAATTTGGTTTGTAAGGGCATTTTTTTTCACGCCTCCTGAAAAATACATAAAAGAGCATTAGAGTGAGATTAAATTCCATATTTGAGCCCTTGCAGCAAAGCAGTTATCTCCACCTTGACATTTTTCACTCCACATCTGACACGATTTCTGTTCAGCAATCAACGATTGTTGTTATGCACTGGGCTAATGTTAGTTAGTTACCGAACTAAACTGCCAGTGTGAAAGCACCCTCAGTCACTTAGCCTGCGAATTCCTAGCTAGCAGTTACTAGCGTAAACAAATAGGCGCTAACGTGTACAGTAGGCTACTTCAGTTGGCTTACTTGAAAAGTCTAGGGTGCTTTCACACTGGCAGTTTAGTTCGGAACGGAGCACTGTTTGCATGAAAAATCGCTAATGTGAACGCTGTCATGCGGACCCGGGTGCGCACTGGGGTACCGAACCCGAGACTGCCTGGAGGAGGCACTCTAAGTTCGGTTGCACTCGATCCGTGCTGCGGTTCGCGTGAATGTGAAAGCAACACGGACTCGGGTACGCACTTGTTCAGGAAGTAAAGTGACCTGCGCATGCTTTTTAGCTGATTATGATGTATTTAGTTAAATAAAACACATGTAAGGGGTGATAGTGTTGATAATTTACCTTGGATAACAGCGAGAGTGAGTCCACCATGCCAACCTAGGGAAAACAACATTATCATTATGGGGGAGACAACACAAAAAATTAACCTGAATAATCGCAATTACATTTCCTCCCAAATCGTGCAGGTTAATCGATGGCTATTTTACATCAGAAGTAGTAATCTATTGTGTGTATTGTGTATCGAGTCATACACTAGATAGATACACAATACATGCAATACAATACACTGACATTATGGATTCAGAAGGCAATAAAATCACGACTTACCCCTGTAAACGTTTAAAATACTGTACATGTTTGTTACCAAATCCATCAAAAGGAATTACTAATTATTTGAAACAGTATTCTAAAGTGTAACTATATTGGGTATCTTTTGTGCAGTTGTTTTTGAATTAGCACTAAATAAAGAAAGGAAAAAATAGCACAGGAATCCAAAGGGTTGCCGAGATGGTGTTAAAGCTTCTCAGATCTCATAATTCAGTGAAAACTAGTTGTTGTGTGACAAAATAGACATTTATTTAAGATTTATTTAAAATTAAACATCAAGAATGTAGCCTAAATATTTTATTGAATGTGCACACTTTTAGAATCTAAAAGCTAAAATGATCGCTGTATGACGCTGTTCTGTGATCACAATATAGACGGTAGCAGACAGATTAAACAGGCTTGTCGGGTAACGTTAATTAAATTCGAAATATTAATAAGTCCTGCTTATATTTTGGGTGTTTAATGTGCACATCTTATAAAAATTAAGAAACTGCTGCCATTGTGGGATTTATATTGTAAAACAGTGGTACAATTTTTAAGCTGGAGTCTCAACTCCAATCAACTTGTAATAATACACAGTTCAAATAGTATTTTTTCGACTATTTTTGACTGACAAGAAACCGGCGGCCGGAAACAACAACAGCTAAAATACGGTCAATCTTAATACTGGCGTTTCCATCATAATTATGCTTTTAAACAAATGTTTGCCTCGGGTAGATTCACAAAAAGGCCATAGGTTGCATTTTTTGGGAGAGTTGACCTTTAACAATTATAAGAAACTAAGAATATTACTTGCTATAATAGCGTGCAGAGCGCCAGAAATAAGGGAAAATGGCGCGATCTGAGGGAACTCGAAATTCTAACTGAAATTCGAACGTGACAATAAGCTTTTGGTTAACATTATGTTTTGAAAACAATGTATTTTAATTAACATTTCAGTTTTTAAAAGATTGTAGTTCTTACCTTGAATACAGCAAGAATCTCCTCCCGAAAATTACAGCAGAATGAGTGAGAGTGCAATGGCGTCCGCGCGGTTCAGGGCGTGGAGTGGGGGATGGGAATTGCTAAATGAAATCTCGCGAGATCCATCCTGCCAAAGATTTGTACACTTTCAAGTCTTTTTTTTTTCTTTTCTTTTTTTCTCTGTATCCGAAGTTTCTTGGTCCTTTTAATTTGCAAAAATTGGGTACAATTGCAATTGTGTTGGCATTTATAGATTTTTAATAGATTAAAGTCACATGTTAAAGTGTCAAAATAACAATAATTTTTTTTTCAAAGGTGCAGTGTAATCAATCTTTGGGATTGACTTTTTGCACTTGTCTTGGTAAACTGAATTAGTCCCCTTGTAGCCCATTTTCAACCCATGTACTCAATTTCCCATTAGTGAACCAACTAGGTCCCATATGGGGAGCCCACCTGGGTTTGCCCATGTTGGACCTACTTAGTTGACCCAAGTGGGCCCCAGATAAGATGCCCATTTTGAGCCCATGCCCACTCTGTACCCACGTAGCCCATGTGTAACCCATGTGGGCCCCACATACACGTGTTTGCTGGGGATCAGGAAACCAAAACACAAAGTAAATTACAATTCTATAGAAATCTGAAATCAAATTATGTATTGGAAGAATATCTCCAGAGTGTGAGAGACACAAAGCAGAGACGGATCCTGAGCAAGTACAGGCTGAGTGAACACAGTCTAGCCATCGAGACCGGCAGACACAGAAAGAGCTGGTTACCCCGAGAGCAAAGGGTGTGTGTTCAGTGTAGGACAGGAGAGATCGAGACAGAGACACACTT
The DNA here is from genome assembly GCF_029890125.1 of Rhinichthys klamathensis goyatoka. Lineage (NCBI taxonomy): Eukaryota > Metazoa > Chordata > Actinopteri > Cypriniformes > Leuciscidae > Rhinichthys > Rhinichthys klamathensis. Next base: position 1,518,682 of record NW_026606660.1, on the reverse strand, counting down.
CCTCCTTCACTGTCACAGATACAGCTCAGTCAGAGACCTCTACTTTAACAAACTTAATAACATAATACAGAACTTTACAGCCATGACTGAAGTAGAACAGATAAAGATCTTACTAGGAGAGGGACAGACCGCAACACTGGCTGCCAGATACGTGTGTGTGTGCCACAGCCTGAGAGACAGCAGGTAAATGTGTGTATGTGTGTGAGACTGACCTCAGTATGTTTCCCTAATGTCCACCACAGTGACCCTCAGTAATGTGTGTGTGTGTATATATATGTTAAAACACTGTGGTATCAAATGTTCACAGAAATTATAACCTGTTACTTTGTTAATTTGTGCAATTAATTTAATTTGTACATTTGAATTTAAGTTGTTATAATACTTTATTATTCTTTATGTCTTTATTATTATACTATGTGTTACAAGCTTTGGCAATATTGTAATATGTACAGTCATGCCAATAAAGCAATTTGAATTGAATTGAATTGAATTGAATTGACAGACAGACAGACATACAGATAAACACAGACAGACAGAGACAGACAGACAGACATACATACAAACAGACAGACAGACAGACAGACAGACATACAGATAAACACAGACAGACAGAGAAAGACAGACAGACATACATACAAACAGACAGACAGACAGACATACAGATAAACACAGACAGACAGAGACAGACATAAAGACAGACAGACAGACATACAGACAGACAGACAGACAGACATACAGACAGACAGACAGAGACAGACAGACAGACAGAGACAGACAGACAGACATACAGACAGACAGACAGACATACAGATAGACAGACATACATACAGACAGACATACATACATACATACAGACAGACATACATACAGACAGACAGACATACAGACAGACAGAGACAGACAGATATACAGACAGACAGACAGACAGACAGACAGACTTACATACATGCATACATACATACAGACAAGACAGACAGACATAGAGACAGACATACAGACAGACAGATAGACAGACTTACATACATACATACAGACAGACAGACATACTTACACACAGACAGACAGATAGACATACATACAGACAGACAGACAGACAGACAGACAGACAGACTTACATACAGACAGACTTACAGACATACATACATACAGACAGACAGACAGATAGACAAACTTACATACAGACAGACAGACAGACAGACAGACAGATAGACAGACAGACAGATAGACAGACATACATACATACAGACAGACAGACAGATAGACAAACTTACATACAGACAGACAAATAGACAGACTTACATACAGACAGACAGACTTACAGACATACATACATACAGACAGACAGATAGACATACATACATACAGACAGACAGATAGACAAACTTACATACAGACAGACAGACAGATAGACAGACTTATATACAGACATACAGACAGACATACATACATACATACAGACAGACAGACAGACAGACATACATACATACAGACAGATAGACAGACTTATATACATACATACAGACAGACAGACAGATAGACAGACTTACAGACAGACATACATACAGACAGACAGACAGACAGATAAACAGACAGATAGACAGACTTACAGACATACATACATACAGACAGACAGACAGACAGATAGACAGACTTACAGACATACATACAGACAGACAGACAGACTTACAGACAGACAGACAGATAGACAGACTTACAGACATACATACAGACAGACAGGTAGATAGACAGACAGACAGACAGACAGACAGACATACAGATAGACAGACAGACAGACAGACATACAGACAGACAGAGACAGACAGACAGACAGAGACAGACAGACAGACAGACAGACAGACAGACCGACCGACATACATACAGACAGAGACAGACAGACAGACAGACCGACAGACAGACATACATACAGACATACAGACAGGGACAGACATACAGACAGACAGACAGACATACATACATACAGACAGATAGACAGACTTATATACATACATACAGACAGACAGACAGATAGATAGACAGACTTACAGACAGACATACATACATACAGACAGACAGACAGATAGACAGACTTACAGACATACATACATACATACATACATACAGAGAGACAGATAGACAGACTTTCATACAGACAGACTTAGAGACATACATACAGACAGACAGACAGACTTACAGACAGACAGACAGATAGACAGACTTACAGACATACATACAGACAGACAGATAGACAGACAGACAGACAGACAGACAGACAGACAGACATACAGATAGACAGACAGACAGACAGAGACAGACAGACAGACAGACAGACATACAGATAGACAGACATACAGACAGACAGACAGACAGACAGACATACAGACAGACAGATAGACATACATACATACAGACAGACAGACAGATAGACATACATACATACAGACAGACAGACAGATAGACATACATACATACAGACAGACAGACAGATAGACAAACTTACATACAGACAGACAGATAGACATACATGCATACATACAGAAAGACAGACAGACTTACATACAGACAGACAGACAGACAGACAGACATACTTACATACATACAGACAGATAGACAGACTTACATACAGACAGACAGACTTACAGACTTATATCGGTAAAATAAGCACACACTGGCTTTTGCCGGTCTAGCCGCTGGCAGTGGCCATTCCCCCTCTCTCACTGCAGCCACCATCCAAAGACATGCAGATTAGGAGAATTGGCTCTATGCACGAACGCTGCTGACGTATTTCCGGTAGAATCTCAACCAGCGTATTTACTTCCGCATAGCACAATCTATAGCAGAGTGTACTAGCAGCAAAACTTTAGGCTTCCGACGCAGCACCGGATGTAACTGGGCGGGGTGAGACAAAACGCGGAAGCGATCGTGCATAGAGCCTATTGCAGTCACTAAATTGACTTCAGGTGTGTAAGTGTGAATATGTGTGAGTGTTAGATTGAAGGATAGATGGATAGATATACATACGATTGGACTATTACTCCTGACCGAAGAAGCCAGGGTTACTTCTTCAATGTCAGATCCTGATGAGTCTATATAGAAGTCCTCTCTAATTGTTACAAAATAGGTACAAAATTGAAAAATATATTTATAATTAGCATATTTTACTCAACATTTTAACAATTTAGAAAATAAAATACATCTTCAGAATTTCAGCAATACATAAAACATGTCTTGAAATGGCATCTTGCATTTAAAAACACTTATAATCATGAAACTAGCATATATACAGCTGGGGTGTACTTACTCTGGGATTGTGTTCGGGTGGGCGTTGGCGTGGGCTGCATGGCTGCCACCTGTGGAGGTGCTTTCAGTGGTGCGGGCTGCATGGCTGCCACCTGTGAAGGTGCTTTCAGTGGTGTGGGCTGCATGGCTGCCACCAGTGGAGGTGCTTTCAGTGGTGTGGGCTGCATGGCTGCCACCAGTGGAGGTGCTTTCAGTGGTGTGGGCTGCATGGCTGCCACCTCTGGAGGTGCTTTCAGTGGTGTGGGCTGCATGGCTGCCACCTGTGGAGGTGTGGGCTGCATGGCTGCCACCAGTGGAGGTGCTTTCAGTGGTGTGGGCTGCATGGCTGCCACCTCTGGAGGTGCTTTCAGTGGTGTGGGCTGCATGGCTGCCACCTGTGGAGGTGTGGGCTGCATGGCTGCCACCAGTGGAGGTGTGGGCTGCATGGCTGCCACCTCTGGAGGTGCTTTCAGTGGTGTGGGCTGCATGGCTGCCACCTCTGGAGGTGCTTTCAGTGGTGTGGGCTGCATGGCTGCCACCAGTGGAGGTGTGGGCTGCATGGCTGCCACCAGTGGAGGTGCTTTCAGTGGTGTGGGCTGCATGGCTGCCACCTGTGGAGGTGTGGGCTGCATGGCTGCCACCAGTGGAGGTGCTTTCAGTGGTGTGGGCTGCATGGCTGCCACCAGTGGAGGTGCTTTCAGTGGTGTGGGCAGCATGGTTGCCACCTGTGGAGGTGCTTTCAGTGGTGCGGGCTGCATGGCTGCCACCTGTGGAGGTGTTTTCAGTGGTGTGGGCTGCATGGAAAAATCATACAGACATAATCATACACATTGACAGAGGAGAGAATAAAAGTGAAGGATTTTTTGTTTATTTTTGTGCTTAAATTAAGATTCCAAACTTGCTGACTATCCTATAAGTGTTTGTCACACAAGTTTCATCTCATGATTCAGATTTAACAAGCAAAGGCCTATGGGAAAATACAACCATACTTTGAATATTTTTAGTATTGTACTGAATATTTTACTCACCTTCAGACGAATATAAAGGGCAGATCTCCCCAATGCATTAGTTGAATGAATCTGATTAGGACTCAAACTTTCTAACTGCAAAGGGAAGATCTGCCTTTGGCTATTAACTTTACATAGTTCAAAATCATCTGTAAGATCAGGAAATTGAACTCTCAGGGCCTGTTTAAATTCTTCCTCATCTGCATCTCGGCGCACAACCACACGACAGGGTGGAGTGGCATCTGGAAGTATAAAAAAAAAAATCACCTTTCATTTCAAAAAGCATGAAATAAAAATATTAAGAAGAAATTAATAATAATAAAAAAGGTATTCACATATGTGAACTCACCTCTGTGTGATCTATAATGGGTAATGGTTGGACTTTTTAGCACAGAAACTTTGAAAGTTAATTGTCTAGGCCTGGTTATTTGTCTTACTCTGGACCTTCTCTGACGAATCGGCCCACCACTTGTATTCCTGAACATCTGAAACCTTTATAAAAAACAATATATTAGTCATCATTGTGTTTTCTACGGGCTGTTTTTTATCTTCTTAAATAGGGCCCAAGCCATGAATGGGTGAAGGCCCTATTGTTATCCTAAGGAATATATTTTATTTATTATTTACGACTTCTCAGGGACTTGAGAGTGTGTGTGCCATTTTGTGCAAAAGTTTGATTTTGATAATACTATGTAGGTTTGGTTGCAGTACACTGTAAAAAATTCACCCGTATATTTACAGTAAAGAACTGGCAGCTGTGGTTCCAGCCCTTTACCGTAATTTTACAGTTTCAACAATACTGTAATTTCACAGTAAAGTACTGGCAGCTGTGGTTCCAGCCCTTTACCGTAATTTTACAGTTTCAACAATGCTGTAATTTCACAGTAAAATACTGGCAGCTGTGGTTCCAGCACTTTACCGTAATTTTACGGTTTCAACAATGCTGTAATTTCACAGTAAAGTACTGGCAGCTGTGGTTCCAGCCCTTTACCGTAATTTTACGGTTTCAACAATGCTGTAATTTCACAGTAAAATACTGGCAGCTGTGGTTCCAGCACTTTACCGTAATTCTACAGTTTTTAATTTTACGGCTGTGCTAAAGTACTGGCAGCAATGTTTCCAGCTTTTAATTCTACAGTATAAAAAAGTTAGAATATAAATACTGTTTTCTATTTACTCTATTGTCTGATATCTATTAGCATCCCTATATGTAGCATAATGTATACAGACATTCCAAACAGACGTTTTACTCAATGGAAAAAATAAAGACAAAATAGAGTACATTCTTTGACATTTATTTAAAACAGGTACATGTTTTAACAATACATTAACATTATTAAAGAAAATAAAAAAAATAAAACAATCACAGAAAATACATTTTAAATTCCAATGAGAGGATCCAAAAACAGAAACCTTACAAAGAGGTAAAAAAAAACACAAAAAAAACAGCCAACCTCAGCCACCATGCCAGAGAAGAAGTCTGGGACATAATCAAGTGAACCCAACATAGGAAGAGGCGAAAAACAGCCAACGCGTCCCACATCATCTTTTGACATCTGGTCTGAGGGGAAATCCAAGTCTGAGAAGAAAGAAAATCAAGAAAATCTTAGTGGTAAAATAAAGCACATGGCAAAAACTAGAGATCACATACTCTGCAAACACTTTTAAAAGATACATAAAATTATCATGTTAATGTACTTAATTAATCTTAGAGAACAAATGAGGGTGTATGTTTGTTACAGCATAGAGGATAAACAATCTTAACAAAGATTATGGGGTTAAAGGAGAACTCCGGCGCAAAATGAACCTTTGGTCTAATTACACATTGTTACCTAGTCAACCGTTATCTGAGATTTGTTTTCATGATTATCGAATGTAAATAGTTTTATCTCTAAAAACAGTTTAGTCTATAAAGCTAGTATAACGCTAGTATATTGGGCATAGTGTAATGACAAATAAAAATCGCTTGTTAATACCACTAACAAGGCTGAAAATAGCCCCACACTAACACGGTAGCATAATGAGGGTCCCTACCTTCAAACCGAAGCATTGAGAACTTTGTAAGTGTACAGACAGTTTAATAAGAAGATATTTTAAACATACAGTCAACTTCGCGTATACAGGCACAAGCCATCTTTGAAATACAGCCTTTACCAGTCGATCTACGAACGCCGATCCAAGCCTGCTGTTCGCGCTCACCTTATCATTCTCACCAGCGCACTTGGATCGGCGTTCGTAGATCGACTGGTAAAGGCTGTATTTCAAAGATGGCTTCTGCCTGTATACACGAAGTTGACTATGTTTAAAATATCTTCTTATTAAACTGTCTGTACACTTACAAAGTTCTCAATGCTTCGGTTTGAAGGTAGGGACCCTCATTATGCTACCGTGTTAGTGTGGGGCTATTTTGAGCCTTGTTAGTGGTATTAACAAGCGATTTTTATTTGTCATTACACTATGCCCAATATACTAGCGTTATACTAGCTTTATAGACTAAACTGTTTTTAGAGATAAAACTATTTACATTCGATAATCATGAAAACAAATCTCAGATAACGGTTGACTAGGTAACAATGTGTAATTAGACCAAAGGTTCATTTTGCGCCGGTGTTCTCCTTTAAGACAAGACCAGAAATTTTAGCTGCATGTGTGTAAAAGAAAGTGATTGTGTGTTTTCCAGTTAGCCGGAAAGGAGTAGATAATTAATTGATTTGAGTGTGTGTATGTATATTATTAGTGTATATATGTATAGAGATCTGATAAGTTATATGTGCAAACAAATGTTTAAAGCACATTTGAGAGTACAGTGGGGAAAGATGTTAACACTCAACCTTTTGGAATTGGTTGGTTTTCTGCATTAATTGGTCATAAAATGTCATCTGATCTTCACCAGTCACAAGTAAAGACAAACACAATGTCCTTAGAGGGATAGTTCACCCCAACAATTATCATTTACTCACTCTCATGCTATAATACATTACAATCTTTGAGTCCATACAATGGCATTGATTGGCTGTCATTCTTTTGACACCTAAAAAACAACACAGCGATCAGGACATTAAAGGAACACGCCGACATTTTGTGACTTTAACTTATTCACCGTATCCCCCAGAGTTAGATGAGTCCACACACACCCTGTAACTCTGCCTGACACACCCACCTCTAGCCTAGCTTAGCACAAAGACTGGAAGTAAATGGCTCCAGCTAGCATACTGCTCCCAATAAGTGACAAAATAATGCCAACATTTTCCTATTTATATTTTGTGATTTGTAGTCACAGTGTGTACAAATAACAAGGTCATATGAGACACAGCCATCTTTTAACAGTATACATAATGGGAACTATATTCTCAGAAAGCGTAGCACTACTTGGGCAGAGTGATTAGCGCAACACTCTGAGCGAACTCTCTGCTCCTCACCACGGGCTTCTCAGGCGCTGCAAGCAAATCACTCCGCCCCAAGTAGAAGTGATTCGCCTTCTGAGAATATAGTTCCCAGTATGTATACGGTTAAAAGATGTCTGTGTCTCATATGACCTTGTTATTTGTACACACTGTGAATATACAAATCACAACATATAAATAGGAAAATGTTGGCGTTATTTTGTCACTTATTAGGAGCAGTATGCTAGCTGGAGCCATTTACTTCCAGTCTTTGTGCTAAGCTAGGCTAGCGGTGGGTGCGTCAGGCAGCGTTACAGCACGCACAGAGATGAAAAGGGTATGGACTTATTATAACTCTGAATAAGCTAAACTCCCAAAATGTCGGCGTGTTCCTTTAATGTCTCGATCGCTGTGTTGTTGTTTTTAGGGTGTACTAGCCCTTTAAGCTAACAACACGCAAACAATTACAATCTTTCATGTCTTTACTAAACACATCTCATTAAACATTTAAATTGCTGCAGTAAGTGAACTTCTTGTTGTTACTTAATGACCCACAAATGTTTTTTTGTTTTTGTAATAGTTGTTCATGATTCCCTTGTTTGTTCTGAGCAGTTAAACTGTCCACTGTTCTTCAGAATAAAATCCTCCCCCTGGCACCCTTTTTAATAGTCCATCAGTAGTTCTCATTGTGAAAAGATGGGTCTTAAAATCATGCAGACACTATTGTAAAGGTTTCAATTGTGCAGAATATGCTGGAAAACCAAAGACTGTGCAGGACATGGTGGATAGGATTTTTTCTGAAGAACTTTGGGCAGTTTAAAGGTGCTCTAAGCGATGTCACGTGTTTTTTAGGCCAAAACTTTTTTGTCACATACAGCAAACATCTCCTCACTATCCGCTGGCTGCCTGTCCCCTGAACACACTGTAAAAAGACGCAGTCTCTGTAGACAGCCCAGGCTCCACAAACAGCAACAAAAACAAACTGGGCTTACCCGCACCACGAAACATAACAAACTGTTCCAGCCAATGACCGAAAAGAAGGGTTTGGGGGTGTGGTTTGGGGGGTTAGTGTGCGGATGAGGAGGAGGAAGGGTCTAGCTAGCCTCCGTTTTGTTTGACAATAGTTTGAACGTCAACAAGAAGTGACGTCACCCAGGATCGCTTAGAGAACCTTTAACTGCTCCGATCAAACAAAGTACTCATGAACAACCATCACAAAACAAAAAACAACATTTGTGATTCATAGAGGTAACAACAAGGTAGTCACTTACACAATTTACATTTTTATTACACAGCACTGATAGTGGCTAATGGGATGTGTTGAGTAAAGTCATGAAAGATTATAATTGTTTGTGTAGCTAGCTTAAACACTTTGTGTTTTGTCTATACATGTGACTGATGAAGATCACATGAAATTTTATGACCAATTAATGCAGAAAATCATCCAATTCCAAAGGGTTCAGATACTTTCTTACCACTGAAAATGAATGCAGTTAAGAGGTGTTGATTCTTTTAGGAAGCTGCACAAATGTGAGTGTCAGTGGGCATTTAAGTTATTTTACCTAGACAAAATCCCATTCGAAGTCGATGAGGTTCTTCAGGAGAGAAGCAACTTTGGGATTTACAGTGGCAGACTTCTTGCTGACAAGTTTTCCCGTCTTCTTTGAAATCACCTTGCCTCTGCGAGCCTTTGAACCTTTTTCAGGGTTTATCCCAACGAATCGTCTAAGGGTAATAAACACACACACACACACACACACACACACACACACACACACACACACACACACACACACACACTTTAAAAGAGAAAACTTACAAAATCTATCTTTTATCAATTTAAATAGTGGATTAAATATAAATTAGCTAAATTAGGGAGCAATAAAAAAAATATATAAACCAATTTAAAGGGTACTATAAAAGGTGATAAAATACCTTTGAATGAATTCTAATGTGCCACGAAAACTTACAAAATCTATCTTTTATCAATTTAAATAGTGGATTAAATATAAATTTGCTAAATTAGGGAGCAATAAAAAATATATAAACCAATTTAAAGGGTACTATAAAAGGTGATAAAATACCTTTGAATGAATTCTAATGTGCCACATGCCTCCTCTGGATACTGCAGATTAAAGACATAGAACATAGCAAACATTGTTGCTATTGCAGTCAGAAATCGTGGTTGTATGCCCTCACAAACAACAAGACCCTCTAGGGTAATCATCCAGCGTTCAATACAGTTGTCTGCACTCCCTGAAATGATTTTTTCAAATTATACACAACACTTATACACAAAAAATACAATTTTATGATTATTTACTCACTCTAAGGCCATCCAAGATGTGTATGACTTCGGACATCAGAACACAAATATTCTTTTTTTTTAGGAAATTAGAGCACTGTATATGCATGCAATTGAAGTGAACGGGTCCCATCCTTTTGACAATCCAAACAGCATATTATGGCAGCATTACAGTAATCCACACAATTCCCATCCATCAGTTCATGTTTTCTAATGTAAAATGATACATGTTGGTAAGAAAAAAATCCAGTATTAATATTTAATTATTAACTTTCCTGTTCAATCAAAACAATTTGTGGCGCTGTGTCAGATTAAGTCAAGTACATCTTTGATGGCCTGAGAGTAAAATATCACATCATTTTCATTTTTGAACGAAACTTTCTTTCAAAAGTACTGCCTTTGCAACCAATTATTTATCTCATTAGTTATGACATACTTACCACATAGAATAAGACGAGGGCTCGCAGGTAGATTTTCCATCTTCTCTACATCAGCAGCAGTCGCAGAAACCTGGAAGAGAACACAAAAATTAGAATGATAGATAAATAAATGAATTAGATAAAATGAAACAAGAAACAAAAGATAAAAAACACTCACATCTGCATGTAATATCAGGCCACTTTCACTCTCATTGAAATGTGCCAGAAGAAGCTTGATGACCAGGTCTGCAATTTCAAGGTGGTCTGCCTGGGACAGGACATCCTTCATGTTTTGGTCTTTTGGTCTGCTTTTAAAGTACTCAGGAATGGTCTTTCCACATTCTTCCATGGACATCTCTAAAGTGTGCAGTATGTCAATTTCAGTAAGTAAGTGAAAATGGGCACAGATGGACCTCTGGTTAAAAAGGTAAGGCCACTGGCACCTTATGTCCTCAACGGAAGGAGATGGTGTGGAATTTAAAAGCTGACGCTGCAGACAGAATGTTGTTTCCATCAGATTTTGTACTTCTACTTTCTCAAATCCAGCAGTTCCCTCCTTGCTGTAAATGTCTTGTAGTCGCTGACGTTTTGCCTCTATGGTAGGGCTGCACGATTAATCGAATTTTAATCACGATCACGATTTTGGCTTCCCACGATCAAATTCGCGTGATCGAGCGATATTTTAAATGCGTCATTCAGTTCACAGAAAGCTTTTTTTTTTGCCAATCTAGCGCACCGTAAACCAGTGTCTGATCACGTGCCTCCATGAGCCCAGGTGCGCGAGAGAGACCTACGGTCTGTGTGCGAGCGACAGTGCACGAGAGAGACCGCGAGTGTGTCTGCGTGCGAGCAACAGCGCGCGCCTACCGATTGTGTCGCGCGCGAGTGAGACTGAGTGACAGTGCGCGTGAGAGACCGAGTGTGAGCATTAGTAAATTGCATTAGTAAATTGGTACATACTACATATATATATTTACTATTTATACCATGGTCTGGGTGAATACTCGATTCTGATTGGCTGCAGGGTGTCCGTTAAAAAGTGATAGAGGACACCTAAAGTAGTTCTGGTGAAACTGCCTGTTTACCATTCGAAATTAATAAATAAATGCGCTGCCTACAACAGCTGTGTGAGTAACCATAGCAACAGGCAGTCAACGTTAGTTAGATATTACATAGCCTACTATAATGAGCGACTTCGTTCGTTATTTCATCTTCAGTCTCTCACGGACTGACGGAGCCCAGTAAGCCCGCAGACTGCTCTCGCATCGATGGCCTGTCACCGACTTTATTTGACGGCTCTCCAGTCCAGCATCGGAGAGTCGACCTACAGCGGTGCTTCGGAGGCTGTGGTTAGTGTAGACTAGTGTAACACAAAGTGTTTTATGTGCAATAAAAAAATAACTGTGCCTACCTTTGTGTTTCATGAAAAAAAAAATGCATTTTTGAACCTGAAGGGTTCTACAAGCTGAGCGGACTATAAATATCTCAAGTTGCTAAATAAATCGTCAGGCAAGTTATTATTTGAAAAAACTAGATTTAGCCTAATTAAAATATAAACTAATGTTTTAAAAATGTTTTATTTGGCAAGTGACCATGGTATAAGCGGGTTAATGCCCTTCGAGGTGACCGTTGTCAGGTTTTAATGGACTTCGGCGGAGGCAACCGTCCTCCGCTGCGCGTCGGCCGGTTTACACCTCGCCGTCGTCCATTAAAACCTGACAACGGACACCTCGTCGGGCATTAACCCTTACATAAGAGGCATGGAAGTTCGATTAATGGACTCCAATAATCAGTCCTACAAACGTCTTGTTTTGACCTATTGTTTAACAAATAGAAATAATTTGAGCACATAAACTTTCACATGGAGAATTAAATAGATTAAATTTATGCAGTAAGACTTCACAACTAATCACTGACACTGGAGGCCTACCACAACATTTTACATTTATTAAGCGTCAAATAACAATGACTCTGAATTTCATCCATTAATCGAACTTCCATAGTGCAGTTCTGCCTTGAAATGTTCTCATTTGGTTACATTCTGTTATGGAATATTTGTTTTTTTATTGATTGTATATTTTGCGTGTTTTATTCACATCCATTATGCAGGTACAATGCAACCCAGATAGCAGACGGATGTGGGCCACTTCAGGCAATGATTCGGCACTGGTGGCCTTCTTATGGCCCGGACCAAATGTGTCTGAGCCTAAAGTGGCCCACATGTAAAATGGCAAATATGGGCCAAAAAATGTAAATCACATGTGGGCCATTTTAGGCAAAGATGCGGCACTCATGGCAATGTGTAATCTGAATCTTAGCCTAAAGTGGCCCATGTGATAGATAACAAATATGGCCCAAATATGACAAACCAAATATGGGCCACCTATGGCAAAAACGTGGCACAATTGACAATGACTAATCTGTATGTAAACCAAATATGGCCCACATATGTTTCAGCAAATGTGGCCCACTTATCTTAAAACATATATGGGCCAGGTTTGGCAAAGATATGGCTCAGTGTCACTGAATCATCTATATGTGAGCCAAAAGTGGCCCACATATAATGTTGCAAATGTGGCCCAGTTATTTAAAACATATCTGGGCCAGTTTTGGCAAAGATATGGCACAGTGGCACTGGCTCATCTGGATGTGAGCCAAAAGTGGCCCACATATAATCCTAAAAATGTGGCCCAGTTATCTTAAAACATATCTGGGCCAGTTTTGGCAAAGATATGGCACAGTGGCACTGGCTCATCTTGATGTGAGCCAAAAGTGGCCCACATATAATCCTAAAAATGTGGCCCAGTTATCTTATAACACATCTGGGCCAGGTTTGGCAAAGATATGGCTCAGGGACTACTGGCTCATCTGGATGTGAGCCAAAAGTGGCCCACATATAATGTTGCAAATGTGGCCCAATTATCTTATAACACATCTGGGCCAGGTTTGGCAAATATATGGCTCAGTGAGCACTAGCTCATCTGGATGTGAAACAAAAGTGTCCCACATATAATGCTGCAAATGTGGCCCAGTTATCTTATAAAACATCTGGGCCAGGTTTGGCAAAGATATGGCTAAGTGACCACTGGCTCATCTGGATGTGAGCCAAAAGTGGCCCACATATAATGCTGCAAATGTGGCCCAGTTATCTTATAACACATCTGGGCCAGGTTTGGCAAAGATATGGCTAAGTGACCACTGGCTCATCTGGATGTGAGCCAAAAGTGGCCCACATATAATGTGGAAAATGTGGCCCAATTATCTTATAACACATCTGGGCCAGGTTTGGCAAAGATATGGCTAAGTGACCATTGGCTCATCTGGATGTGAGCCAAAAGTGGCCCACATATAATGCTGCAAATGTGGCCCAGTTATCTTATAACACATCTGGGCCAGGTTTGGCAAAGATATGGCTAAGTGACCACTGGCTCATCTGGATGTGAGCCAAAAGTGGCCCACATATAATGTGGAAAATGTGGCCCAATTATCTTATAACACATCTGGGCCAGGTTTGGCAAAGATATGGCTAAGTGACCATTGGCTCATCTGGATGTGAGCCAAAAGTGGCCGACAAATAATCCTTAAAATGTGGCCCAGTTATCTTATAACACATCTGGGCCAGGTTTGGCAAAGATATGGCTCAGTGACCACTGGCTCATCTGGATGTGAGCCAAAAGTGGCCCACATATAATGTTGCAAATGTGGCCCAGTTATCTTATAACACATCTGGGCCAGTTTTGGCAAAGATTTGGCACAGTGGCACTGGCTCACCTCGAAGTGAGCCAAAAGTGGCCCATATATAATGTTGCAAGTGTGGCCCAGTTATCTTATAACACATCTGGGCCAGGTTTGGAAAATATATGGCTCAGTAACCACTGGCTCATCTTGAAGTGAGCCAAAAGTGGCCCACATATAATGTTGCAAATGTGGCCCAGATATCTTATAACACATCTGGGCCAGGTTTGGCAAATATATGGCTCAGTGACCAATGGCTCATCTGGATGTGAGCCAAAAGTGGCCCACATATAATTTTGAAAATGTGGCTCAGTTATCTTATAACACATCTGGGCCACGTTTGACAAAGATATGGCTCATCGAGTACTGGCTCATCTGGATGTAAGCCAAAAGTGGCCCACATATAATGTTGCAAATGTGGCCCAGTTATCTCAAAACATATCTGGGCCAGGTTTGGCAAATATATGGCCGAGTGACCACTGGCTCATCTGGATGTGAGCCAAAAGTGGCCCACATATAATGTGGCAAATGTGACCCAATTATCTTATAACACATCTGGGCCAGGTTTGGCAAAGATATGGCTCAGTGACCACTGGGCCATCTGGATGTGAGCCAAAAGTGGCCCACATATAATGTTGAAAATGTGGCTCAGTTATCTTATAACACATCTGGGCCACGTTTGACAAAGAAATGGCTCATCGAGTACTGGCTCATCTGGATGTAAGCCAAAAGTGGCCCACATATAATGTTGCAAATGTGGCCCAGTTATCTCAAAACATATCTGGGCCAGGTTTGGCAAATATATGGCTGAGTGACCACTGGCTCATCTGGATGTGAGCCAAAAGTGGCCCACATATAATGTGGCAAATGTGACCCAATTATCTTATAACACATCTGGGCCAGGTTTGACAAAGATATGGCTCAGTGACCACTGGCTCATCTGGATGTGAGCCAAAAGTGGCCCTCATATAATGTTGAAAATGTGGCCCAGTTATCTTATAACACATCTGGGCCACGTTTGGCAAAGATATAGCTCATCGAGCACTGGCTCATCTGGATGTGAGCCAAAAGTGGCCCACATATAATGTTGCAAATGTGGCCCAGTTATCTTAAAACATATTTGGGCCAGGTTTGGCAAATATATGGCACAGTGGCACTGGCTCATCTAGATGTGAGCCAAAAGTGGCCCACATATAATGCTGCAAATGAGGCCCAGTTATCTTAAAATGTATTTGGGCCAGTTTTGGCAAAGATATGGTACAGTGGCACTGCCTCATCTGGGTGTGAGCCGAAAGTGCCACCCATATGACATGGCAAATATGGCCCATATAATTCATAACAATTTGTACCACATTTAGAAAATATATGGCACAGTCAGCATTGGCTAATCAGGGTGTAAGTCTAACTTGGCCCACATTCGAATCAAAATATGCCCCCCAAAAATGTAAACCTACGTGACAAGTCTGGCTTATCAACACTTCTGACAATGACTAATTTAGCTTAAAAGGACAGACTTTGAAAATGCCTTGAATTTTTTTTTAACAACATTTAACAATATTTTTTGGTATAGATGCAGCAGACACAGGCTGTGTCTCGTGTACACCAATGCATTTTTTTTTCACGTGACTGGTGTGTTTATTCAATTGTTTTCAATGGGAGTGCCGCGTTTTTAAAACGCCATGAGTGTGACGAGGTGCTGAGCGTTTTTAAAAAAATTTTATCTGGCTATAAAGCGCTGACCACTCAGCATTTTTTACAGATCGGCGAGAGTTAAAGAATGTTAAACTTTGGTTAAAACGCTCATCACTGTCACTTTCTACCAGACCGTCCAATCACAATGGACCACACATACCACACTGACCAACTGTCACAACATTCTTTCTGTACAACATCAAATAGAGTAGATGGAAAAATAATATTTCTGGTCTCCGAACATACGTGTCTATATGACATCCGTACTATACAAACATTTTTAGTATTATACAAATTATCAGGGAAATCAGTTACAAGTAAACTGTGCCACAGATATTCTGTATAGCAACAAAGCATCTCAACAAAACAACAACAACAACAACAACAAAAACGCTGCACTGCCAAAACACAATCGCTCACAGCTAGGCCTTTTCAGATTGCCATAGCATTTTCAGCTGGCTAAAAACGCTTTGGTAGACACATGGCCTAAGGCTGGATGTGAGGCCACATGTTATGACATTGTGCTCACATATGTTTTGTAGGTAGAGTGTTTAGAAAAGTTCAAGTGTCTAAGTTCAAACTTATGAAGAGGTTTTTTTATGGTTTTGGGATGTGCAAGAAGATATTTAGTTGCTATTTGTGCAAAGCTAGGGGCACAATGATTTTGCCAAGTACATGTCCCTGTATCAACATATTTTTGTTGATCTAGGAACATCATTCCGGTTCATAAAAATAGTCCTAACTCTAACCCTAACCCTAACCCTACAATCAGAGGGACATTATAATAACACTGATAGAAGCATGGTTGAAAGCCTTAACTTCGCATAACTTCAAACTTCAATTCTAATTTGTCGATATGAATGCTGTTCCAGGATCAAGAAAGATGTTGAGCCAGGAACATGTTGTAGCCTACTTTGGCTATTTTTATAACAAACGCACTGGATTTGTAGTGGAGAATAGGTCAAAAAGGTTGTGATTCACTGTTCGTGTGACCCCACAAAGGGTAATATTTGAAACCCCCTTAAAATATTCAAATATTTAAAATAGCTATAATCAAATGAAAAAATTAAAATATTGAAAATATTGAAAATATAAAAAAATATTGTAATATTTTAAATAAACATTTTAAATAAATAAATAAACATTTAATTTTATTACATTTTTGGCTTAATATAATTAACATTTATGCAACTGTCATTTTAGGCTATACATTATCTTTCTTAAAGATAAAAAAATATATAATTTTAACATTATAATTTATGAAATATAATTAAATGAACGACAAATTAGTGAAGCTCTTGTGAGAAAATATTATTATTTTGATAATTAACTTTTTCATTTTTTTTTGTTTCAGCTTACTTATTATAACAAAATATTTACTGCATGTGAAGTTGTCTTTGAAAAAAAAAAATCAAACGGACGATTCGGGCCTTTAAATTTAAACGTAGCTGTAAAGCGTGAAAAAGGCGCTCGAAACCAAAGTCAGTTAGAGGTTGAAAAAAATCAAACCGACGATTCGGGCCTTTAAATTTAAACGTAGCTGTAAAGCGCGAAAAAGGAGCTCGAAACCAAAAGGCCAGAGGATTGTCAGTTGGAGGGAGGACGAAATCTGCAAACAATCAAGGTAAGATATAATCGATACATTTATATTTTCTAGGCGATTGCTTCGTTATATCCATGTTGTGTGAGTTAATGGAATAACTTCTAATTTCGAAGTAACATAATTTTGGCAGTATAACTCTAAGCTAGATCTAGTATGGTTCTCGAATGCGAAATGAATCGATTGAACGGGCGCGCCAATATATTTATATTTGCTCATCTTGCCAATCTTCAGTCGGTTCTGCACGGTGAAAGTATTTAACTCTTGCTTATTTTGGCACAACGATGAAAAATGTATATAGCCTAGTGTAATATTTTATTCATGTTTATACATTGGGCATACAGTAATACTGCAGTAACTGCACTAGTTGTATTACTTTGTGAAAGCATTTTTCGTTAACTACAATAATGCACAAATTACTACATGCTTTTTATTACAATAAAAGCTTTTATGAGATGATTACAAAGTAATAATAGCCTAATAGATATTATTGAGCAAGTTGGTTCAGGTATTCTGTATTTCACATTTTTAGTATACCCTAGTCATTTTAAAATTAGTTTGTCTGCTTTGTTTTATTTTTTTATTTACTGTTTTGAGTCAGGATGTTTTTCACCTTAATAACACATGTCAATGTGATTTGCTACAGAAAACTGCTGGTGGGAATAAAAGCCTACAGTTTAGAATTCACTGTCACCATTAAGGTAAGCTGCTGATACATTTCATGTGGTACAAAATAAAAAAGTATCAATGTAAAAAATGTTTTTTTTTTTTCTTTTCTTTTTTCAGCGTACCTCATTAATGACTGCACTTCGTGTAATTGTAGGTGTAATTACTGTGTCATGGAGAGAGAAAAGTGGAATATCACTCGCAGCAATTTAAGGAAAAGGGCTGTTAAAAGAGTCACCCAGTTTATGAAATCTTTGAATGATGAGGATAGTATGGATTGTACTAATGAAGAGCATAGTGTTGAAAATGAAGTAGTTACTTCAAGCTTTGTTTTGCCACCAATCTGTGGATCAGAAAGTGATGGGGAAAGTGAATCAGCAAGTGACGAGGATAGCCTTGATATTACTAAAGAAGATCTAGTAGGATGTTTGAGAGACTGGGCAACACATTTTCGCATTTCATTGATTGCTTTGTCTGCCCTTTTGTCGATACTGAAAGTCCATCACCCATCTTTGCCAAAAGATGCAAGAACATTACTCAAAACACAGACTCATTATAGTGTTGTTTCCTTGGCGAGTGGATCATTCCATTACTTTGGTATACAGAAAATGTTCAGCCACATATTTCAGAAGCTTACATTAGTTGTCCGGAATCATCACAGCTTCAAATTACAATTAAACATGGATGGTCTTCCAATTTTTAAAAGTTCAGGTGTACAGTTCTGGCCAATTTTAGGAATGCTCCAGGCTTACACTAGGAAACCTGTGCTGATTGCTCTTTACTGTGGGAACTCGAAGCCTCAGTCATTGTCAGAATATCTGAAGGATCTGGTCTGTGAGTTGAAATCCTTGAGCACTGGTTTTGTTGTTAATGGAAAGACCTTCTTCTTGAATGTGTGCTCGGTAATCTGTGATGCTCCTGCAAGGGCTTTTATTAAGGGTATTAAGTCACACAATGGATACAGTGGCTGCGATAAATGTGTACAGTCTGGCATTTACATTAATAATCGCATGACATTCCCAGAACTTAATTCTAGGGTAAGAACCAATGTTTCATTTTCAAATGCAGAGGATGAAGACCACCATGTACAACATTCCCCATTTTGTGAAACATCTGTTCCCATGGTTAGTGGATTTCCACATGACTATATGCATTTAGTGTGCTTAGGCGTGGTGCGTCGTCTGCTTGATTTGTGGATGGGAACTCGCGGCAAGTTGAGTTACCGTATTTCATCCAGGCAAGTGTCTATCATTTCTGGCAAACTGCTTGCTCTCAAGAGTTACATACCCTCTGAATTTGCTAGAAGACCAAGGGCACTTGATGAAAGGTTACGATGGAAAGCAACAGAACTTAGGCAGTTCTTACTTTACACTGGTCCAGTAGTTTTGAGGGATGTGCTGACTACTGAGGTTTACCAAAATTTTATATTGTTGTCTGTGGGCATATATATCTTGGCAAGTCCAACATATTGTTTGCTGTTAAATGACTTTGCAAACACACTACTTAGATCATTTGTTAAGCATTTTGGTGAACTCTATGGTCACTGTTTTGTAGTGTACAACATACATGGTCTAACTCATCTCAGTGATGATGTGAAGGTGCATGGCCACTTAGATTTAATATCAGGGTTTCCTTTTGAAAACTACTTAAAAAAAATTAAAGGAATGGTTAGAAAACCTAGCTCTCCACTACAGCAAGTTATACGCAGAATTTCAGAACTTGATTCAACAAGTTTAAATGATGAGGAAACCCAGAAAGCTCACAAAAAATTGAAAATGCTGCACTCAGATGGACCTGTTCCAGAAGGATTCACAGGAGCGGTCTCCCAATTTAAGGAACTGTCGATAGATGAGTTTGTCATCAACACATCAGAGAGGGACAGATGTATAAAAATGAACAATAAGATACTATTGGTTCAGAATATAATTGTCTTTGAAAATGAGGAATATATTGTCTGCAAAGAATATAGACACATTGCAAAGTTCTTTGATTATCCCATTGTGTCCACTGATTTGGGAATTTGTTTTGTGTCAGATCTGTCACCAAAGCTGATGTGCTTAACATTAGATGCCAAAATGCAGAAGTGTGTCCGGTTGCCTGTGGAGGTTGGATTTGTTGTCATTCCACTTCTTCATGCAGACCCATCCTAAATGTCATTCATAGCGTGGTGTTTTGGTAGACTTTAAAGCTGAATTTTAGATAGTCCAATCTTTTTCAAAATGAATTTATGTGCAGACTGGCATCACAATTAGACAGCAGTGACAGAGTCCAGCCTGCCTTGGTTTATCTCAGTAGGTGTGTACCATATTTATACTTCTAATAACTTGCATTGGTTCTGAAACATGTGTTAATAAGGACATTTATGTGCACTTAAATCATCATTCACCTTTTAAAGCCCTTATTATGATTATCATAAAAAAAAATGGTTTCTAATTATGTTCATTTGTTTAAATTAAAAAAGTCCAAAAGTTATAAGTGCATACTCTTAATGTTAGTTACTTTGTGCCTCTTTCTGTTCTAGGTCATGTTTTACATTGTAGAGTTTCTAGAAACCCAAGAAGTTGAAGTGGTACCAGCACTTTGGGTTGAAGAAGAAATATGTCAATGGCCTGCTCAATACAGACGTGATGAATTAGTAAAGGCCATAAGAAGTGAGGAGCAACCTGGAAACATGTGGGACGCATATTCTGTTAGAATTTTATATAAAGCTGGTATGGACATATTATTATTTACCAATAGGCTTCACTTGTTAAAAAAAAGATCTAATGATATTTCTTTACAGCAACCTACAAAGCTGCTCGTCTGAAACTTCCTCAAGCGGAAACACAAACCGACCTTCAGACAGCAGAGGAAGAAGCTGTGGACGAAATTCCGAAGAAAAAGCGAAAAAGGCTGTAAGTATTAAAGTGCCATTCTACTACTATTGCTGTAGGCATAAAAAAAAAAGATGTTTATTGCTTGTAATATGTTTTTGTTCCTATTTAATATTTACTTGCTTTTATGTTTATGTTTTGAAGCTATATTCGTTTATATAAGCTACATTTAAAAAGTGTAATTTAAAGTGTAAAACTTATTTTTTAAAGTGTCATTATTTAAAAAAAAAAAAAAGTTTTTATAAATACATACAGTATGTAATTCCATCAAAAACATTTTTTGAGGTGACTTAATCATGATCATGAGGTGACTAAAGATTCCCAGTTTCCAGCCATATTATACAATGATTTATTGCTTGTCTTTGTTGAATAATACAGAAGATAAAGAGCTTAAAAATAGTCAATTAAATCGCATTATTAGTAAAAAACAAAACAAAAACACACATTTTGATTATTTTCCTAACATTATTACATGTTCGGCCTCAAACTCTGACCATGATGACGTGTCACTACTTAAAGAGATCTTAGATTTGTTAGTGCATTAACATTTCTGCTAAATGTTTAGATTGGTTGGGGGGTAATATGCTTGTAATATATGCTTAGGGAAACCTTGGACATTGGCTTTAAATACAAGCTTAAATCTAAAAAAGGGTACAGCTGGGCAGATAAAGGCAGGAACACAAAACATTGACGATTCTTAAGGGAAACAGTTGGGCAACTAGGAGATAGTGGTGACAGAAGCGATAAACAGGGCAGGCAGGGAGGAACAGGAACAGCAGAAATTTGAGACACTACCAGACTAGACTGAGACTGATCTTTGAAATTGATTAAAATAAACTTTGATTTTATTTTCTGTGCCCCCTGACAAGACCAAACATTCGTTTTGAGAGTGACGACGAAGATTTGGTCAAACAAACAGGATCGTTGCCTCCAGCCCCAAAGATAACAGGACCAAACTTTGCAATTGAGTCTGCAATAAAGAGAAGAGTTCAAAATAAGCCTCAAACCCCAAAGCAGATGACAAGTCCTGAGCCCTGGCGTGCTGAAAAAAGCCCCGAACCCAGTCGGTCTATGGGAAGTTCTGAAGCACAACAGTCGGGAACAGTTACTTTAAGTGGTCTTGCTCGTAAGTGATTTATTAAATAAGTCCTCATGTCTCTTTCTAGATTTGTTTTCACAGGTGAATACAATTAATTATCTGTCAAAATTGCATAAATCACATGTTTGTCTTTTATTTTTAGCTCTTCTGCATAGAATTCTTACAAATCAGGAAATGATGATGGATCAACTAAAAGTCATCCTGATGAACATGCAGAAAATGGGCGAACCTGCTCATGGGCAGGATCCCATCGACAGAGACTTACTGCCGCTGAAAGATCTTACCTCCCTGCTGGCTGTGGAAAAACGTCTGAGGGAAGAGGCTGACCTCAAAAAAAAAATGGTAACTAACACTTTGCCTTACCAATATTGCATAAACTACTCCAACATACATTCAATTTGACTAAATTTTAATCAGACAATATATTAATATTCCACTTTATTAGACCATGGAAAACTAAAATTTATATTTTAAACTCGTTTTTTTTTTTTTTTTTTTTTTTTTTTTTATTGATATTTTTGTTTTGTTTTACTGTGGTGTAAAATCTTGTGTTTAAACCTCAAGGACACTGCAACTTCATGTTTTCAGTTGAATATGGAACTGCATCAGTGATAGATTGACAGTCCTACAGTAGATAACAGGTTAAGAAAGCAAGTATCCAACAAAGAGATTGTTCTAAATGCCAACTAAGTGTGAAGTGATTTTATGTATTTTTTATTTTATTCTGAATTGGGTAACTGTGAGTAGTGTTTATATAAAACATTTATCCCTGTTTTTTTAAATGATCTTTTTTAGATTACTGCATTGAGCTTCATTGGAGGAGTCGATGTTAAGGATAGCGTTTGGCGGGTTATGGGGCACTGTATTACCAACTCCCTTGGCAAACAACTTAACTGGCGTGGCATCAATGGCAAAACAGCTTTCCACAAACTGCAGCTGAAAGATGTCATTACTGGTAAGTGTTACAGTACATTGCATCTTCAGTCTAATAAGTCCATTCTCTATTGCTTGCATGCTTGATGCATATTTGCTCAAATTACGTAATTATTAAAAAAGGTTGATTAAAAAAAGTAAACACTTAAATGCATACTTATGCACGGGTATGACAGCCAGCAGTTTGTCACTAAAAGCTTTATTGTGGAAACAATCCCAAACATAGCTGTCCATCTCCACACATGGAGCTCTCATACAATAAGAAACTGATGCAACAGGCAATCCATATTACCTGATGCATCCCTTACTAAAAAGAAGTATACTTTACAGTTAGGTCTGGGCGATAAAACGATAATGAAAATTATCGCAATATAAATTTTCTCAATAAAACAATATCAAGTGTTTGATAAATGTTCGATAATGTTCGATAAATCGATAATCGTGCCACACTGAACATTTATTAGCTCGGCTCAAAGTCCAAACTGCAGCGCAGCGTTTATCAGATCAGATGTTTACTTGCTGAATACAATTAAATATATATATCTCACATTTCATAGTGCAGTTAATATTAGTAGGCTAACATTACAGTAAATCCGTGGTAAATGATGAGAATTTGTACGGAAAAGCCTTCTGACTGTATCGTTGCGCACAGTGTTTCTCCTGTTTGTCAGCGCTGTTTCATCTGCCTTTAAACTGGTTTAAATCACTGAAACATTTGTGTTCTTCGCTGAATTCAAGCGCTTCTCACTGGATCTCACAGCGCTGTTTAGTGGTCGTGTGATTAAGACACCTGTCAAGTTTGAAATCCACCGGACTAACGGTTCAAGAGATAAGTGGTTAACAGACAGACAAACGTTTCTGTAATTTATAGATAGTTAACAAAAAGAACAGATAAAAATACTGTTAAAGTACCGGACCGATAAGCAGTATCGGTAAGAGTGGTAATACCATTAAAACCTTAACAATATCCCTACCACAACGTGCGTGCACTTTCCTTCTCTCAAAAAATATAACTGCTATCTGCCACATAATGAAACATCCTAACAAAAGCTCTCGTTTATACAGGCTGTATATTTTTCTTTACTTTCAAAGCTATGGGTTAACTTTTGTCCAGCCGATCTAGGCGTTTTAAAACAAACACACAAAAAACCCAGAGAGCCTAAAAAACAATCCTAATAATAATGTAGGACCGCATATAGGTTTATTTTCGTTTTGTTACATTATTTAGGCTATTTTCAAATACTTCAAGTGTACAAATAAAAACAAAAATATATCAAGAAAACACAATCTATTGAGTCAGCATGATAAAGCCGTTAAAGGGACTGCTCACGTCTTTTGCGCGCTCAAGTTCGATTTCAAATGTAGGCGCGCGGTGTGCGCGCTCATGATGGAAGCAACGCGGTCGCGGTGCGACGCGCTCTTTTTTTTTTCGAGTGCGTCCACGCCGCATCGAGATAAAACATATAGTGTATAAAACCGAAACAAGTAGCGTTCTAACTGAATGAATACAGCTAAACTACCTATATCCCTTAGTGAGCACGAAGCAGCAGCGCAGCCAGCCACCGAGTGTTCTATGTGTGTGTGCTAAACTGTGGCGCTGTTACAAAATAGCCTAAATTAAAGCATTTAAAGTTGGGGATAAACCATAGGCTAATTATATTTAGATTTATATTATACAGTAATATATAACTGCTTATAAAGGAATACAAATCAAGGAGTAAATCATTGAAAATTTCTTTCTATTGGTAAAAAAAAAAAAAAAAAAAAAAAAAAAAAAAAACCGGTCGACCAATAAGAATGTCAGTCGACCAAGACGGCATCGACCGATTACTCGACTAAACGACTAAAGTTGACAGCCCTACAAACTTTCCTCCTCACCGTGTCTATATTGTCTTAATTTAAGACAAATATAGACATGTCCTCTTCCTGGCAGATTTTTTGTAACATCTTTAATTGATTGAAACTTCTGAATTATTTTCAAATAATTTAGCTATTTTCTTACAGCCAGTTTCTATTTTGTGATGCTCAACAATCTTTTGCTGCACATCAGAATTATATTCTTTGGTTTTACTCATTGTGATGGATAGGGATGTCAATTTTCACAAATTCCCATGATCGATCATAATTTAAATTAACAATCAATTAATTGATTGATCTGTTAGCCTTTATAGTGCGATATGCATCTACTGCAGTGGCTATGGCCAACAGCATGACAGCGTCTGCAAATGCTGCTCAAAACGCTATGTTCCTCACCAAATCAATGAGAAGGGTTTTAAATATAATTAAAGGGCTAGTAGGATTGTAAAATGTTTTGATGTGGTTGATAATTAAATTAATTATTTAATAATCAAAAATAACTACTAATACAACGTGTCACCAACGCGCCTCATATGCGCTTAGAATGTGTGACTGTTGTGGACGAGCTCTTCCTGGAACAACTGCACGCGCTGAATGAATCTGCTACCATTAAACTGGAGCACTTTGCTAGCACGTTGTTTATCTACAAGAAACGCATCCTATATGAGATTAATCATATATATTCAAAATAAACATAATATTACAAATTATATCTGCCCAAAATGACGCATGCACAAGTGAACTTTAAGTTATGTGCCATTCATTCAGAACTACTCATGTTGTGGACGCGCTCTTCCTGGAGCAACGCGACACGGCAGTAAACCCAAATAATTCACAATGTTTTATTACAATATTGTTCTCTTTATAATGTTATGTAATATTACAGTCCCAATAGTCATTATTAGTCGTGCACTGCCGTTTGAGCTGCACGTGCTGAAGCTGACGCTTTACTATAGAGTTAATTCTTAACCAAATGCATCCAATATGAGATAAATCAGATATAGATAGGCATCCACAAAATAAACAATATTACAACTTACATTTGCACAAAACAAAAGGCTGCGAATGCACACACAAACTAATAGTCTTGATGAAAGTGTAAAATGGTCCCAAACATAACTCCGGCACGCTTTCGCGGTTGAGCAGCACGCACGCGCATGAACCTGCTTAATCAATGATCGATAAGTTGTATCGATTAAATGTATTATCGGCAATTGTATTATCGTTGACATCCCTAGTGATGGATGATTAAGGGAATTTGGCCTTTGTGTTTCTTCATATTTAAACTCCTCTGAAACAAGAAAACATATCTATACAATTACATGTTCCTAGTCACCCTTGTTTGCTAAAAAAAAAGGTTAAACTTGTGCCTTTTGGGCATCCGGAAACAAAAAGTGTCCTTGTCCGTGGCCAAAATGTTATTTAGAGTGGCACTGGCAAAGTATGCATTTGGCTAATGCTTGTCTTCCTGCTAATTGTGTCCTAAGATTTTAAAAGTTGTCTAATCCATCCTTGCATTTACAATGTTATATATTTTTAGGAACGGTCAGAACCAATAGACTGACAGCTGCGGCCACTGATCAAGAAATTGAAACATTTATTAAAAAATGGCTTCATCTGTCAAGTGACCGAGACGGAGGGAGAAGAGAAAGGGAGAAACGGAGGAGGTCCCAAGACACCTGTAAGTCAGTTGTGTTTTTGCTATATGTGTATAATTCCATGGTCTGTCTGAATACTTGATTATGGCCCTAGAAAATCTGTTTTATTTTTTCCCAAATTCCGTTTTTTCCTTTTTCATTTTTGCTAATTCCGTTTTTTCCATTTCCATGTTTGGGAATTCAGTTTTTTTTTTTACCCTTACTGTTATTTTAGTCGTAAAAAGAGTGTGCTTGTAATGCTAATGATTAAAATGTACACAAATAAAATAGGAATGACCTTACATTTATTGAGGTAACAGACATTTACTCTTACTTTTCTGCACAAATACTGCATGATGCAACATAACACTGCACTCTAAGTTCTTCAAGTAACAATAAAATATGGTTATGAGCTTTAAAATGTCCAGTAAAATAAATTATATTAGTTTATGCCAGGTAAGCAGCCGAAAATGAATAGTTGAATAAAGTCGTTATTTTTGTTTGTTTTTTTGCGCACGAAAAGTATTCTCGTCGCTTGATAAACTTAAGATTGAGCCACTGTAGTCACTCAGACTATTTTAACAATGTTTTTAATACGTTTTCTGGGCTGGCAAGTTTCAATCCCTTAGAAGCCTATGGAGGAGTGATCCAGCTCTCAGATTTAATCAAAAATATCTTAATTTTTGTTCCGAAGATGAACGAAAGTCTTACGGGGTTGGAACAACATGAGGGA
Source organism: Rhinichthys klamathensis goyatoka (assembly GCF_029890125.1). Taxonomy (NCBI): domain Eukaryota; kingdom Metazoa; phylum Chordata; class Actinopteri; order Cypriniformes; family Leuciscidae; genus Rhinichthys; species Rhinichthys klamathensis. The sequence continues at coordinate 1,491,467 of NW_026606660.1, read as the reverse complement.
GAGTAATTACTGACAGAATTTTCATTTTTGGGTGAACTATCCCTTTAACTACTTTAGTTGACATGAGGCATGAACAATTCTTTTACAGCATTTATAAATCTTAGTTAATGTTCTCCCAAATGCATTATTTAAATCAAAAGTTGTGAACTAACATGAACAAACAGTGAATGACTGAAAAATTAAAAAAGCTTAATAAATAATGCAGTTCATGTTAGTTAATACTAGTTAATACATTAATTAATGTTAACAATTAAGGCCTTTAGGCCTCATTATACTTCTGCGTCGGACCTACGCCGGAGCTTCTACGCTGTAGGCAACGCGTTGGTTTTCATTTATACTTTTGCGTCGTTGTCCGCGTTGACGCGCTATTACACTTGTAGAGGGAGCATGTGAAACCCTAGGGAGCGGTCCTGGCAGACAAATCACAGCGCTTGCGTCCACATAGAGTTGACGTGTTGTTACATTTTTGGAGAGGTGCACGTCAGGGTACGCTGAAGGGTACGCGCGCTACACACAGCCTACGACGCAGCTACGGCGTGAGTTCGACGCAGAAGTATAAATAGGCCTTTAGAGTTACCAAACTGTTTAATGCACTGGTAGGTCCAGTCCATTTTTTCCCCATTCAGTATTAATGTGCTATTGCTAGTAAAACACTATTGTAAAATCAGCATTCTGTTACTGAGTCAACAGTTTTTGTTTTTTTGTGTATCCAATAAAGGCTTGCAAGATTGCCATGATGACGCAGATGGGCCCAGTCAAGGAGGTCAAATTCTTTAATTTTGGATGGCTCCATTTGTCAGTGTTTTAAAAGTGTGTTTACTTCTGCGTTGTCTTTTTTTTGGGATGACCAACTGGAAACATATTTTGTTTTTTGTTTAGTTTTAAGATATTTTATATGCACATATTTTGTGTTTGTTTATTATTACTATTTTTTTTTAGATTGCTTTCCAGTTTTGAAAATTGAAACTTGCACTTGGTTGTTCTTTGAAAATATTAATAAATAATGCAAATGTTTTCAGAAATGTGTTTAAATCATCTGTTGTAACTTTTTTTAACATAGAAAGGGGGCATTTTTAAATTTCTCTTTAGTGTATATTTCTCTTAGTGTCAGGCACAGCATGCACACACAAAAACACACAGTTATGGTTTATTTATGTAATTCTTGACACACATGTGGCTGAACAAATGGCCTGCTTGTGGACCAGATCTGGCAAACCGGAGTGAATTGCAAAAGTGCCACCATTCCATTCTGCATGAGGAATGTTGGGAAAGACCAGGGTTTGTATAAAAATCAACTGTGGCCAGGTGTGGTTTATTTGGTTTGTGTTTGGGTTACATGTGGCATTGCTATGGCTTAATTGTGGCCCAAATCTGGCAAACAGGAGGGGACTGCCTTAAGTGCCATAATTTGCATCTGGCCCACATACCGCGTGAAATGATGGCACTTGAACGGTCCGTTCCTGTTTGCCAGATTTGGACCACAATTAGCCCAAAGCAATGCCGCATGTCAGCCATAAACAAAACAAATGAAGCAGAACTGGCCCACATCTGGCCCAGACACCAAAATTGCTGTGGCCCACACTTGACACTTTCATCTGGCCCACATACCGCATGGAATGATGGCACTTGGGCGGTCTGCTCCTGTTTGCCAGATTTGGGGCACAATTAAGCCATAGCAATGCCGCATGTCAGCCGTAAACAAAACAAATGAAGCAGAACTGGCCCACATCTGGCCCAGACACCAAAATTGCTGTGGCCCAGATCTGGCCCACACTTGACACTTTCATCTGGCCCACATACCGCGTGGAATGATGGCACTTGAGCGGTCCGCTCCTGTTTGCCAGATTTGGGCCACAATTAAGCCATAGCAATGCCGCATGTCAGCCATAAACAAAACAAATGAAGCAGAACTGGCCCACATCTGGCCCAGACACCAAAATTGCTGTGGCCCACACTTGACACTTTCATCTGGCCCACATACCGCATGGAATGATGGCACTTGGGCGGTCTGCTCCTGTTTGCCAGATTTGGGGCACAATTAAGCCATAGCAATGCCGCATGTCAGCCGTAAACAAAACAAATGAAGCAGAACTGGCCCACATCTGGCCCAGACACCAAAATTGCTGTGGCCCAGATCTGGCCCACACTTGACACTTTCATCTGGCCCACATACCGCGTGGAATGATGGCACTTGAGCGGTCCGCTCCTGTTTGCCAGATTTGGGCCACAATTAAGCCATAGCAATGCCGCATGTCAGCCATAAACAAAACAAATGAAGCAGAACTGGCCCACATCTGGCCCAGACACCAAAATTGCTGTGGCCCAGATCTGGCCCACACTTGACACTTTCATCTGGCCCACATACCACGTGGAATGATGGCACTTGGGCGGTCCGCTCCTGTTTGCCAGATTTGGGCCACAATTAAGCCATAGTAATGCCGCATGTCAGCCGTAAACAAAACAAATGAAGCAGAACTGGCCCACATCTGGCCCAGACACCAAAATTGCTGTGGCCCAGATCTGGCCCACACTTGACACTTTCATCTGGCCCACATACCGCGTGGAATGATGGCACTTGGGCGGTCCGCTCCTGTTTGCCAGATTTGGGCCACAATTAAGCCATAGCAATGCCGCATGTCAGCCGTAAACAAAACAAATGAAGCAGAACTGGCCCACATCTGGCCCAGACACCAAAATTGCTGTGGCCCAATTCCGGCCCACACTTGACACTTTCATCTGGCCCACATACCGCGTGGAATGATGGCACTTGGGCGGTCCGCTCCTGTTTGCCAGATTTGGGCCACAATTAAGCCATAGTAATGCCGCATGTCAGCCGTAAACAAAACAAATGAAGCAGAACTGGCCCACATCTGGCCCAGACACCAAAATTGCTGTGGCCCAGATCCGGCCAACAGTTGACACTTTCATCTGGCCCACATACCCTTTGAACTTTAAACTGTGGGCTAGATGTGGGCCAGTTCTGCTTCATTTGTTTTGTTTATGGCTGACATGCGGCATTGCTATGGCTTAATTGTGGCCCAAATCTGGCAAACAGGAGCGGACCGCCCAAGTGCCATCATTCCACGCGGTATGTGGGCCAGATGAAAGTGTCAAGTGTGGGCCGGAATTGGGCCACAGCAATTTTGGTGTCTGGGCCAGATGTGGGCCAGTTCTGCTTCATTTGTTTTGTTTACGGCTGACATGCGGCATTGCTATGGCTTAATTGTGGCCCAAATCTGGCAAACAGGAGCGGACCGCCCAAGTGCCATCATTCCACGCGGTATGTGGGCCAGATGAAAGTGTCAACTGTGGGCCGGATCTGGGCCACAACAATTTTGCTATCTGGGAAGTTTATATTTTGCTTCCTAAAATAGATTTACACAATGTAAATTGTAAAATAGTGCCCTGTTGAAGTTTTGCTACATTTTCTTTATTGTTTTCTTTATTCTTTAAGGAGATGCACTGAATTTTGGTGAATAAGAGGACCTATTTTATTTAGATACACATACATTAGCAGAAATGTAGCACAATATGGATGTGAAAGCAGTTATAATTAGCCTATGTGGCAATAAAATTTGTTTTGGTTAAAATCAACAAATAATCGTGATAATTAATCGTGATCGCAATATTGATCAAAATAATCGTGATTATCATTTTGGCCCAAATCGTGCAGCCCTACTCTATGGATTCCGTGGTTTCTTCTGGTGGGAGATGTGGCTGAAATCTCACACACCCGTAAGTGTCAGTGGGTCCTCGTTTGCATCCAGACTTTGTCATGGTTCGTCTATGATGGCCAAAACTACTCTCACGATTAAGATTTTCCACACGTGTCTTCACTTGCAGTAAGAGAGATGTATACCCTCCTGCTATTAAAGCACCATTTGGAAACTGGTCCGCAAAGCTGTTAGGGTACTGCCTAACAATATTTTGGCAGACTGTAATACATTGAGAGCGCGTGGGGCAAAGCTCATATTTGCGCATTTCATCAACTAGGACTCTCACCATCTGGCGCCGTTCAGCAGGTTTGGGCCTCTTGCCTGCAACAATAGCTGATTGGATCTCTGGTGGCATTCGGTCCCAAGAGACCTGGAAAGTTGTGGGCCATGTCTTGGAAATGGTAAAAGTATGTGAAGAGGATGTTCCTGGGTTGGCTGTCTCTGGGGAAAAGGACATGCAAGCTTGGCTGTCAGGTGTTGGACTTGAAAGAGGAGAGGATGAACTTGACTGACTGTAACGTGAACATGGGCTGGAGATGGCTTGTAGGTCTAGAGTAATCACTTCAGTTTCTGATAAAAGTACAGAGAATTAACATTATTTACAAACTCTAATGATGATACCATGCACAGTGTCACTATTTACTATTTTGTCTCAAACTATTTTTACATTTATTTACACATTCATGTAAACTTAAATTTTACTTGGCAAAACACATTAAAAGGACCTTATATATATAAAAAACAGTATTTTAAATCTTACTGTCTGTAACATTTACATTTGTATAGGCAGGTAACGCTCATTAACTTCATAACTTTAAAATGTCTTTGCTACATTACCTGATTTAAAAACTTGAAGAAGCTTTCTAAGCTGGATAACTGGCAAGAGATCTTGAAGATCATCTTTCTGAACATACTGCAAATCATTTTTGCTTTCTAGCCCAGAGCTCTGAAGTTTTGAAACAATCTGTTGTAAAACATCTGAGGATAGGTTAGGCAATGCCTGCAAAATGATGTCTTTAACCTCATTACTCCAGTCAGACATTGGTCTATAGAAAGAGAAAAGAGTGATGAAGAATTAGTAAAGGCATGCCACACACTCTGTACTCAGGCAATGGGTAATAATCTAACAGATTCTCGTGTTTTACACAGCACACTCTCTCGGCTGGCTTAATACTGTAAACACCCATGTTAGGAACCAGTACAGCCTGATATTCCTGGGTAACAAAATGAACAGATGAACCCTGATGAACAAGAACTAATTTGATCTTTCCAACTACAAGCTCTTCATCATCTGAGTCTCTGATCAAAACAAACATGTTTTTTTTGTATTTTGTACCTCTCAGTGTAATATCATTGGCAACCTCAGTGTTTACAGCCTCAAAATTCATATGCAAAACTGCCGTTTTGATCTCCTCACTGTATTCAGTCGAATAAAATTCTGTGCTTTTTTCGAGAACAATATCTGGTGGAAAGAAGTTGCCAGCAGAAAGGTATGCCTGGAGAAGCTGATGTTTCTCTGCAAGTGTTCGACAAAGATTCTTGAAGTTATGTGATTTCCGAGCACACTGCTTGAAATATGTATGCTTGCTTTCAAATCTTAGCGTCCACAAACGGATTAAAGGGCCAAAGTGGAAAATCAGTTCAGGATAATGAGTAATGTAGTGGTGCTTTGGTTTCAGTGTGTGATTTGGAAATGCTTTACATCTAGTGTGCAGGTACTCATTAATCAAAACTTCTAGGTAGGCTATCTGCCCTGCAGAAATAGCTGGTGCACATATAAGCTCTACTATTTGTCTAAGCTGTAACACCAGCTGCCACACCTCATTTTCAGCTGGACTTTCAATCTTATCTCCAATCAAAACTGGAAGCATCCTAAGGAAACACCAGTTTTGCACTGCATGACCAGACAGTTTATCCCCCCCTGGAGCAAGCTCAGCAGGTTTGTCATTGGAATCACAGCCAAAGTATGAGAACTGACTTATTCTGCGATTTAATTCCTGGTAAGTGAACTGCTTATCCACAGTCACAAGGTGTTTTATGTATAATGCTACATCATATGACGCAACACCTTCAAATATGTCATGGCCAAGACAAGGTGGTAATCCAGGTTGGCATACATGAAAGTAACTTAGACTATTGAACAAAGAGTCAAATTTGATTCCTTCAACTGCACATGAAGTGGAATCACTCTCAGCATGCTCTCTATATGAATCAACAGTGCGTTTAGTACCTTTGGATAGAGGAGCTTCTCGAAAGGTCTCTCTTTCAATGTTGCAATATCTGCAGAAATGAATACTCTTGGAGAAATTCTCTACAAATCCACCTATGCAGTGTGAGCCCAGGTTGTCCCCACAAATTGCAGTTAATGTTCCCAAGAACACTTGTCCGTCAGGCAAAGTAACACCACTTATCTCAAGATCTTTAAGGTCTTTGATGAGTGCCTGGAAGATTTTTTCTTGCCCGAAAAACTTAAAATCTTGCTCCCTGCAAATCATAACAAGTTGCATCTGGTCAATGCTTGACCTATGATGCGGAGGAATGTCTGTAAGGGTGGCGTATACACAGAGTAATTTGTGTTTTTTCCTGCCAGATCCAAGAGGGTTGGCAACTTCTAATGCATCCTGGTAGAGAATTATGCCAAAGGATGAGGGCTCATTTTTGAGCAAACTACTTTCTCTCATACCGTTGCCATCCCACACGTCCCGAAAAACATCTTTACGAGGAACACTGTAGTACATTTGTTTATGGTGTTCCCTTACTGTGTCAATTTGTAACAGAGAGCTGACAGTTTCCCTGATTGGCACATATGGTGCAAAACACTCTTTGCCTGCCTCATTTTCTCCAAGACGGACTGGAACTGGTGCTATGTGGTGAAAATTACTTTTGAAGTAGGTTTTTCGTCTCTGGTCAGTATAAAGTACCTGTGAATTGTAAGTCTGAAAGAGGTCATCACTTCGCAAAACATCAATAATAGCACATATATCCCTTTCAGCAAGCTGTAATGCAACTAATTTGTCTCTTAACTTGAAAAGCAGGTGTTCCTTACTCATGTCATGAATTTCTTGAAAGTGACTAACAATTATTTGAATTACAGATGATGGAAGTAGACATTTAGCTTGTAATTTGAGATAAAATAAAGCAAGATGTCTCAAAAACAATGCTTCGTCAACACTTTCTGCATTGTCATCTTGTTCCATACTATGGCTTTCATCACATGGAGCCTCATGTAGGACTTCTGACAGGTGGTCAGAGCTCTCAGACAGGCTACCAGGATTAACAGAAACAACCAGATTTCCCTCAGAACAATCACGATGTTTTCTAGACAAGTGTGCAGTAAATGTGGAAACGTTGGAAAACACCCTGCCACATCCCTGAAATGGACATGGAACTATTTTTCCCTCCTTAATATGCAACTTTATATGCATGTAAAAGCTTTTCAATGACTCACACCTGACCCGACATAACTCAACATGACATGTTAGGTCAAATGAGGTGAAGGACCTAGCACTATACTCCGTTTGGCCCTCTCCATGTCTATAGCTGTGAGACTTAAAGGCTTCAAACTTTCGAAATGTTTTGTTGCAACCAGGCAGAGCACAACTAAAAGTTATATTAGAAACATGCCTGTGAATTCGCATGTGCCTTACAAATGCACAAATGGTACTGCATGCTTGTGCACAAAGTTTACAAGTATACATGGCGTATACTCACCAAAGATTAGGGCTGTGTATGGTCTCAGTAAAACATTAACATCAAGTGAATGATTCCTAGAAAAAAAGAAGAAAATAATTATTTCGAAATCTTTAACCAAGCAAAGAAATTCGACGTCAGAGCACGGAGAACATTGAATAGTGATGTCTCAGCTGCTGAGATTGAACTGTCTGTCAGCAAAAACGCGTTTCGCGCCTAAAAGTGCAGTCAATAATATCCACCTCGTCTTTCAAAAAACAACCTCTTTGACTTTTTAATACTATGTGCAAGTGAATCTCACAAAAACGCAGGTACTAGCACCACTAAATCGAATATATCTAACGCTATTTTGCTTTTGGGAATTTTAACAGCTTTACATTATTTGCATGGGAACTAACGTTAAACAAATTGACCACTACATTTTAATTACTATAATGGATCTGGCTATTTCGAGTAGTTTTATAATTATTCTCCATCTTGTGCATGATATTATGCGAATAAAATTAATGCATCTGGTAATTGCTAAGAAATTCGACGTCAGAGCACGGAGAACATTGAATAGTGATGTCTCAGCTGCTGAGATTGAACTGTCTGTCTGCAAAGACGCGTTTCGCGCCCAAAAGTGCAGTCAAAAATAGCCACGTCTTTCAAAAAACAACCTCTTTGACTTTTTAATACTATGTGCAAGTGAATCTCACAAAAACGCAGGTACTAGCACCACTAAATCGAACATATCTAACGCTATTTTGCTTTTGGGAATTTTAACAGCTTTACATTATTTGCATGGGAACTAACGTTAAACAAATTGACCACTACATTTTAATTACTATAATGGATCTGGCTATTTCGAGTAGTTTTATAATTATTCTCCATCTTGTGCATATTATGCGAATAAAATTAATGCATCTGGTAATTGCTAAGAAATTCAACGTCAGAGCACGGAGAACATTGAATAGTGATGTCTCAGCTGCTGAGATTGAACTGTCTGTCTGCAAAGACGCGTTTCGCGCCCAAAAGTGCAGTCAAAAATAGCCACGTCTTTCAAAAAACAACCTCTTTGACTTTTTAATACTATGTACATGTGAATCTCCCAAAAACGCAGGTACTCGCACCACTAAATCGAATACATATATATAAATATCTAACGTTATTTTGCTTTTGGGAATTTTGACAGCTTCACATTATTTGCATGGGAACTAAACAAATTGACCACTAAATTTGAATTACTATAATGGATCTGGATATTTCGAGTAGTTTTGAAATTATTCTCCATCTTATGTGCATGATATTATGCGAATAAAATTAATGCAGTAAGATTCGCATCGTGTAACGTTAGGCTACTGAATCAGAAATTAATTTTTAATCGAGGTAAGGGTTAATACAAAAGAAAGCCAAACTAATTTATAAATGGTAACTTAACTTTAACCAAGCAAAGAATTCGCAGTAATAATTGGAGCTCAGAGAACATTCATGAGCAGGCGAAAGGCCTCGACCGTTGAGAGCTCTGTCTGCAAAACGCGATTCGCACTCAGTAACTTAACGTTAGCACAGTCAAAAATACCTCGTGAAAAAGGCGATTTTACAGGTTGGGATCAACATAATAGAATAACAGCAAATAAATAAACTTACCTTAAACAGTGTCCTTCTTTAAAACAGCCTAGAGGAGTGCTGCGAAACAATTCTGCTCTTTGACGAAAATAGACGGCGTTGAATATGCCCCTCCCCCACGTGCTATTTTTTTACAGTCCAAGACTGTTTTTTCCAGGAAAAAAAATGGGTTTACACGTAAATGCTGTAAATTAACCGCAGGTAATTAATTTATGGAACATAGACTGTAAATTTACAGGATTAAACTGTTTACTGAAATAACAGTATTTTACTGTCGGAAATTGGCTGTATTTTTACAGCAATTTTGTTTTTTCCAGGAAAAAAATGGGTTTACATGTAAATGCTGTAAATTAACCGCAGGTAATTAATTTATGGAACATAGACTGTAAATTTACAGGATTAAACTGTTTATTGAAATAACAGTATTTTACTGTCGGAAATTGGCTGTATTTTTACAGCAATTTTTAACAGTGTATATATTAGGTATTTTGCATATTTTGCATTAATCTGTGCAATTAATTTTGTTGGTTTGCTATTATAATTTGCAAAGTGCTATTTTTTTATTTGTAAATTAGCAACTGAACTTTTTAACCATTGCACATGTCAGAACAAATTTAAGTTGATATTTTCCTTCACATTATGGAATTTTTAAAATAAAGTCTGTATGTTGTTATTTTGTAGATGTTTGTTGTAACTAAATATGGCTTCAATGTAATTCAAGATAATTTAGTAAAGCCATGGTTAATTTTTCTAAGGGCTGAGCCTGATACCATAAACCAGGCAATTGACTATGTCAGGGTTTGTGAAAGATGGTAACATTGGTGCTTCTGGGTCTTTCGTCCATTCTGTAGCTGGCAGGTCGTACATTCTTGATGTCAAGTAGTTTCTCTAAATAGCGCTACCTGACGTTGTTTTTTATTCTTTCTTGATAGAGCCCCTTTCCTTTTGCTTCCTCCTTCTCCATTCATTCCCAATAAACTGCGCTGTATCGCAAAATACAAACTAATATCAAGCTGCTCTCTCTCCTCCGCTATTTCTCTCGGTCTCACTGTTCTGTTGAAGTAACCATGGCAACGGGTAGCATATATCCTGCCTTCTTTTTTTTCTTTTTAATTTTCAAAAATTACAGAATTAGAAATTAAGTTATTGATACATTTCTTTTACAGATTTTAATATTAGGTAAACTTGAAACAACAATGGTGACGCCTTCTTGAAATGCAAAGCGGAGTGAAACGCGTGACGTCACATTCTCTATAAACTAATCACTCGTTGAAAAAGACGAATTGACAAACTAATGTGAGCAAAAGAATTTAACTCAATATTATTTCATTAGACAAAATTACAGTACACTGATACTGTCAGGATTCCATCTCCACCACGATCATCATCACCGCCCACTCATTCGCTTTCATCCAATCGGACATTTCCCCGTTCATTATCCCCTGATTACTAATCACCGTCACCTGTGTCCCATCACCCACATGGACTATAAAAAATTCATTCTCACTGCAGTCATTTGTCTGGTCTCGTCAATTCATGGCTCACAGACTCTCAGATTACCTACCTGTTACCTTCCGTCAAGCTCTATCCATCTGTTCTGAACCTCCGTCAAACCACCTACAACAAAGAGAAAGAGAAGAAGGACTTTATCCACAGCTAAGCTTCCTTTATGTTTCTGTGCCATTGATTTATCACCTGTTATCTCTGACTGCGATCTTTGCTGCAATAAAAGCACTAATAACTTACCACCCTGTCTGCTTCTTCTTAGAACCCTGACAGAAGACCAGACCACAATATGCAGAGCCAATCGGAGCCTGAAGAGGATCCCTCACTGAATCATCCACCGGTCGCTGCAGCGATCTTTCCACCACCTCCACTTCCGCAAGCTCCCGCTGCTTCGTTCACTGCCTCTGTGAGTCCCATGGCCCGGCCAGCGACATACTCGGGTGAGGCGGAGAACTGCAGTGGGTTTCTGTTGCAAGTATCCTTGTACATCACCATGAATGAGCATCAATTCCGTAGTGACGAAGCCCGTGTGGCTTTCATTATATCATTGTTATCTGGTCACGCGCTTCGGTGGGCTCAGTCTTTATGGGATTCAGATTCACCGGTGGTCAAATCCTTTTCTGCTTTCAAACAGCATTTCAAAGAAGTTTTTGGGCAAACAGTATCTGAACTGTCCATTCATGACCAGCTATTTAACCTTCGTCAGGGAAATTCCTCTGTGAGTTCTTATGCCCTTCAGTTCCACACTCTCGCCGCGTATAGCGGTTGGAATGAAACTGCCCTGATCTCAGCCTTCCGTCACGGAATGAATCCCAATATCCGCCACCTGTTGGTCGTGTATGAAGACAGCATGGGGTTAGAGAATCTGATTCAGACGACAATCCGGACTTCCTAGCGCCTCACTGCTTGTGATCGGTTTGTACCCACTGTAAGTTCTCCGCCTCCGGCTCCATCTGTCACTCCTCCAGCACCAGTTCCTATGGAAATAGACTCCACTCACCTTTCCGCTGTTGAACGCCAGCGCAGATTTCAACATTCCCTCTGTCTATACTGTGCGTCAGACAAGCATCTCATCAGTTCTTGCCCTGTACGTCCTCCGCGGCAGGCGGTAAGTTCTATCCAACTCACCCCGAAGATTGAATCCCTAACGCGAACCAGTGTGCATATCTTAACCTCCTGTGTTTGTCTCCCATCGCAAGCCCTCGTTGACTCCGGGTCAGCGGGGAACTTCATATCATCCCAGTTCCTCCAAAAACTGAATATCCGGCGACGTCGGCTGGTTCAAGATCTTCCCGTCCAAACCATACAAGGCAAGCCACTAGGTCGAGGTCGTATTCGCCATTATACACCCCCTCTAACTCTTTGTGTTGGCTGTTTACATTCGGAAGAGATCTCTCTTATGGTGCTGGAGGAGTCCACCGCGGATGTCATCCTGGGACGCCCCTGGTTAGTTCAACACAGTGTTCGTTGACGAAAATAACGACGAAAATTATTCGTCAACGACATTTTTTCACAGACGAAAACGAGACGATAACTAAATAAAACCTAGTTTTGGAAGACTATGACGAAAATATATTGACATTTTCGTCAACGAATAAAAACTAGACGAAAATGTTAGATAGTGACGATTTGGGAAGCGATCCGTCAGAACTGATGTCCTGCGTGTGTGGTAGATGCGCACATTTGTAGGCTACTGTAACATGATCTACCCCGCGGTCATAAAACGTTAAAAAATGTGAACGTCTGGGAGAATGAGTAGAGCAGACATATAGATCTGAATAAGAGTGACGATGCAAAAAGGAGCTCTATTCGGTGCGGACGGTTTTCTGTGCGCACACACCTAACCCGAAGCGTGCAGTCATGCACAATACACCTACAGCGCGCGAGTAGGGTACTGAATTGAGCTCTCTTTCGTGTCTGAATGGACAAATACACACAACAGTATGTCTAAATGTCCGTTTTGGAGAGTATTCATGTAAACTATGCTGGTTATGTCTTAAACTGTGAGTGTATCGGATGTGCATCAGTGCAATTGTATCCGCATGTCATTGGACATGATCCGACATCTTAAAGTGACAGTGGCAATAAACCTAATGCGGTCCGTGTCCTTAATTTTGATCAAGCAACAAAAGAAAAAGAGAAAAGCATTCACTGTTTGTTAATAGCTTTAATAAGGATTAATTATATTTAATTCATACAAATAAATATGTCTGCTTGAAAGAATAAAGAATGATGTGCAAGTAGTTATAAGGAATGCATATATCATTCATTGTAAAGAAGACTGTGTTGTACTTTAGGAAAAGTGGTCTTATTTAATTTTAAGATATTTTTTAAGTAACAGCACTTAAATCTGTATCTGTATTGCATGTTCAAACTTAAAAATCATTCATATTAATAGGTTAATAGATATTTTCTCCGGGAGTACATGGGTTTGGAAATTTTAGAGAAATTCTAAATTAACGCATTACAATTGAACTAAACCCATTATATTTTAGTCGACTAAATCTACTGTAGATTTAGTCGACTAAAATGTTATTGTATTTCGTCGACTAAAACTAGACTAAAACTAAAACAATTCAGATGACTAAAATATGACTAAAACTAAATGGCATTTTAGTCAAAAGACTAAGACTAAAACTAAATCAAAATTTGCTGACAAAATTAACACTGGTTCAACATCAGCCAGTACTCCACTGGGGAACTGGGGAAGTACTCCGTTGGGGTGGAGGTTGCCCTGTATCCTGTCTCAAGTCCATTCAGAAGAACCCTCCTTCGTCTCGTTCCAAGTCAACTACGGGTGAATCCAGAGTTCCTGTCTGTTCAACTTCGGTGGAAAGCCCTGAAGTCCAGGTTCAGGTCGAAATCCCAGTGGAGTACCGGGCGTTCCAGGACATCTTCAGTAAGGAACTGGCAACTAAATTACCACCACACCGGCCATGGGACTGCGCAATCGACTTGCTACCCAGAGCAACCCTTCATAAAGGTCGTATTTACCCTCTGTCCATCCCGGAACAGAAGGCCATGGAGGAGTATGTGGAAGAAGCTCTTAATCAGCAGTTTATTCGACCATCTACCTCCCCTGCCGCTTTGAGCTTCTTTTTTGTGGCCAAGAAGGACGGAGGCTTGGGGCCGTGCATCGATTACCGTCATCTCAACTCACAAACCGTCAAATTCAGCTATCCCCTTCCTCTGGTCCCTGCCGCCCTGGAGCAGCTGCGTGGAGCACGTGTCTTCTCCAAACTGGACCTTAGGAGTGCATATAACCTGATCCGAATCCGGCGTGGGGACGAGTGGAAAACTGCCTTCGTGACCCCCTCAGGCCACTACGAGTATCAGGTTATGCCTTTCGGATTGCCCAACGCCCCTTCCGTCTTTCAAGGGTATATGAATGAAGTCCTTCGAGAATTCCTCAACCGTTTCGTAGTCGTCTACATTGATATACTCATATACTCGTCTTCAATGTCTGAACACCATCAACATGTCATCCAGGTCCTCGAAAAACTGAGAGCACACAGATTATATTTGAAACTGGAGAAGTGCGAATTCCACACCTCTACCGTACACTTTCTGGGTTACGTAATCAACCAACGAGGCATTCAGATGGACCAGAGGAAGGTGGAAACCATCCAGAACTGGCCACAACCAACCTCCGTAAAAGAACTGCAACGTTTTCTTGGTTTTGCTAACTTCTATAGAAGATTCATCCGAAATTACAGTCTGATCAGTGCTCCCCTCACCTCAGCTCTCAAGGGCCGGCCCAAGTCTCTGTCCTTGTCTCCCACTGCAGTCCAGGCCTTCCAGCGCTTAAAGGAAACATTCATCACTGCTCCCATCCTCGTTCATCCCAACCCGGACCTTCCGTTTGTAGTAGAGGTGGATGCCTCTTCCACCGTAGTGGGAGCAGTTCTATCTCAGCGGCAGGGTGAGCCACCTAAACTCCTTCCATGCGCCTTCTTTTCCAAGAAGTTAACCCCGGCGGAGCGGAATTATGACATCGGAAACCGGGAGCTGCTGGCCATCAAACTGGCCCTCGAGGAGTGGAGACACTGGCTGGAGGGAGCCAACTATCAATTTGAGGTGATAACTGATCATCGTAATCTTGAGTACCTAAGAGAGGCTAAAAGACTGAACCCTAGGCAGGCCCGCTGGGCGCTGTTTATCACACGCTTCGACTTTGTGGTGTAATACCGACCTGGGAGTAAGAACTGCAAGGCAGATGCGCTATCTCGACTCTATCATGCCTCCGTTGAAGACCTTCATCCAGAACCTATCCTCCCTCCAGCCGTAATCCTCAGTCCCATCGTCTGGGAACTCGACCAACAGATCACCCAGGAACTTACACGCCAACCCGCTCCGCCGGGAGGTCCAGAAGGGTGTCTCTTCGTACCTCCACATCTTTGTACTCCCCTTCTGGACTCTGCTCACACAGTTCCGGGCTCTGGACATCCGGGTAGCAAGCGTACCCTCTCGCTCCTCAGTCAACGGTACTGGTGGCCGTCCATCTCGGAGGATGTTTCCAGGTTCGTCCGCGGGTGTTCAGTCTGTGCCATAACCAACACCCCGAGGAGACTCCCTGAGGGCAAGCTTGTGCCATTACCTCTTCCTCGACGACCGTGGTCACATATCGGGATCGATTTCATGACTGATCTACCCAAGTCAGGAGGCTTTACCTGTGTACTCGTCGTTGTGGACCGGTTTTCCAAAGGCTGCAAGCTGATTCCCTTACCTGGTCTTCCCACAGCCTTGGAAGCAGCAGAAGCTCTCTTCCACAACGTCTTCAGGAACTTCGGCCTCCCAGAGGATATTGTTTCGGACAGGGGACCTCAGTTCATCTCTCGAGTATGGCACACCTTTTTCAAACTCCTCGGGGTCACCATCAGCCTCTCCTCAGGCTACCATTCGCAGACGAATGGCCAGACTGAACGGAAGATTCAGGAGATTGGACGTTACCTGCGAACATACTGCCATCAGTACCAGGACAGCTGGAACCGTTACCTCCCCTGGGCAGAATATGCTCAGAACTCAGGATACTGTCAGGATTCCATCTCCACCACGATCATCATCACCGCCCACTCATTCCCTTTCATCCAATCGGACATTTCCCCGTTCATTATCCCCTGATTACTAATCACCGTCACCTGTGTCCCATCACCCACATGGACTATAAAACATTCATTCTCACTGCAGTCACTTGTCTGGTCTCGTCAATTCATGGCTCACAGACTCTCAGATTACCTACCTGTTACCTTCCGTCAAGCTCTATCCATCTGTTCTGAACCTCCGTCAAACCACCTACAACAAAGAGAAAGAGAAGGACTTTATCCACAGCTAAGCTTCCTTTATGTTTCTGTGCCTTTGATTTCTCACCTGTTATCTCTGACTGCGATCTTTGCTGCAATAAAAGCACTAATAACTTTGACAACAGTGGATAAGCTGGAAGCGTTGATAAGTTCATACATCAGGAAATGGTTGGGAGTTCCACGCTGCCTCAGCAGAGTAGGACTTTATAGTAAAGGAATATTGCAGCTGCCAGTCTCTGCTTTAACCGAGGAGTTCAAGTGTGCCAAGGTCAGACTGGAAATGACCTTAGTAGAGTCACGCGACAAATGTGTAAGGGAGGCAGCCCCTGTGTTAAAAACTGGTAGAAAGTGGTCAGCAAAGAAATCTGAAGTAGAGGCAAAGGCTGCCCTTCAAATTAGGGATATCGTGGGACAGGTACAGCATGGAAGAGGGGGTTTTGGGCTCAGTTTAGCTCCTCCTAAATGGCACAAGGCAGGCCCAGCTCAAAGGAGGAAGCTGGTAGTCAACGAGGTGCGACAGCAGGAGGAGAGGATGAGTTGTATAAAGGCCATTTCCCAGGCCAAGCAGGGAGAGTGGATAAGATGGGAGAGTGTGGAACAACGTAAGATGGGCTGGCATGACCTTTGGTCAATGGAAGAGAGTAGGATCAGTTTCCTTATCAGGTCAACATATGATGTTCTCCCATCACCGCAGAACCTAAACCTCTGGGTAGGAGAGGATCCCTCTTGTCCTTTGTGTTCATCACCTGCCACATTAAGGCACATTTTGACAGGATGTAAGGTGGCTCTTAGCCAAGGTCGGTTTACTTGGCGCCATGACCAAGTACTGTGATGTTTGGCTTTAGCATTAGAAGGCAAGCGTAACATGACCAATAAGTTGCCACCTGTTCTAGCAAAACATTACACGCAGAAGACAATATTCCTCCGCCCAGGCGAGCAACCACCAAGAAAAGGTGTTAACACCAATTCTCGCCCAGGACAACTGGAAGCTGCTAGGGACTGGAAGATGCTGGCTGATCTTGACCAACGGCTTATTTTTCCACCTGAGATTGCCACCACTAACCTACGACCAGATATTGTTTTGTGGTCTGGATCAGCATGCATTGTTCAACTGATAGAGTTAACAGTGCCATGGGAGGATGAGGTAGATGAGGCATATGAGAGGAAGAAACTGCGGTATGCTCATCTGGCCACTGAAGCAGAACAGCGAGGATGGAGAGTCCAGGTTTATCCAGTGGAAGTGGGTTGTCGAGGTTTTGTGGCACACTCTACAACCCGGTTCCTCAGAGACATCGGATTCAGCGGCCAAGAGTTGCGTCGCACAGTAAAGAACTTATCTGAAGCAGCAGAGAGGAGCAGCAACTGGCTGTGGTTGAGACGGAAAGATTCTAGCTGGCTGTGTACAGGCCGCCACGCTACAGTTTCGTAGAATTCTTGAAAACTTGAAGAGTCTGTTGGTTTGTTTGTATACGTTCCTGAGGATATTGCGTGAATGACGGGTGGTTGGGCAGATATTGTGTTTTGCAGTAGGTGGTATGCCATACGGAACCGTTGTCCACTGAAACTGCATATTAACGCACCAGTGGGGCTCGACAGCCTTAGTCAACGGGTTGGCCCGTATGGTTGGGTTGCGGAGAGATTGTGAGATAGTGGTTAGGTCTCAGCAGCAGGAGGGATGTAGAGGTCAGTAAGCTGGGCTGAGTTGAGTGGGGGACGGAGGGGGGTGACTCTGGGACGCCAGAGTCACTGTCGAGCCCTCTTGAGGTGTCGTGGGATAGTCGACGAAACACTGAGGACGGAAGGTGCCCACTTGAAGACCCTAAAGATGTCCCCTACTCGGCTCAATCCAGACGGTTGTCGTAATGGTCCTGTAGTTGCAGCCGTCGCGTGCGCTGACGCGCCAAGTACACTGCTGCCGTTAACGCCGGACAGAAGGGGAGTCACACCACCTTATGGAAAGAAGCGTAAATGGATGGAGAAGCATAGTTTACTGTAAAGCTACGTCTTAGTTTTGCTTATCTTGGCGAAAGCCGAGTACAAATCAGCATGAAGTTTTAACATCTACTCTCGTGTAATGGAAATCAACCACCTTGTCTGCTTCGTCTGAGAACCCTGACAGATACAGCACAGCCGTTTTTATAATAAAAAAAAAAACTTATATTTATCCAAAAAACAAAAGACGCGTAGGCCTTAATCAACACTCTCTCCAGGATTCTGTCTTAACGTATTATCATCGCAAAGATCTAATCTAACGTTAGATTATTTTCTAATTTATATATATATATATTGAATTAAAACATCAAACAGCACTAGAACAATTACGTTGTGTGGACCTTCCTCAGGATTTAAATTGGCTGAGTTCCTTGTAACGTTGTAGTGACCTTGTGACAAAACGAACTCGGGCCGATGCCGACAGAGAGCCAGCATTTCAGCCGGAATCGGCCCAACTGCTTGCATTTTTAAGTTTTATAATGCAATAGTCTGAATTTATTTAGATAACTGGCATTGTACAATATTTGAAAATATCCAAATACGTTTTCAACCTTAAAAAGGCCTAAAGTGTATAGGCCTACGTAGAGTTGTCTGCTCCTCTTCTGGGGGGTCTTCATTAAGAAGTCTATTAAACTGAGCATTCATTCTGTCTCTTATTTCATTAATTCTTCTTCTGAATCTGCTTTCTCCATCCACCATACTGACACTTAATACTCAAATTAAAACTCAAATTCAATCTCGTCATCGTCATTCGTGCATTTATTAGCCAAAACTGCGCGGGAACTAGGCTACAGTAGGCCTAGGCCCGCCTACTTAAAGGAACAGTTTGACTCATTATTAGACTCATTGTTTTAGTAGTAATTATTATTTTTATATATGATAAACATATTCAAAGGCTATTTTGGTGTTTCAAAGAAAAAATGCATAAGTATTTTTTTGTTAAAACCTTACAAATCAACTTTACAGCTAAATGCTGTCAAGACTTTCAATATAAAATATGTGTTTGTTTTTCAGTGTGACTTGAGAATGGAGATGTGCAGCAATATCTCATGCATCACATAGAGGAGCCACTGTGTCAGGTGACCACCACTTTTTACCAGCCTTTCTTTTTTTTTTTTTGCCTCATAAAGGTGAAAAACAGTGCCATGCCAGTGCGCACACACACACACACACACACACACACACACACACACACACACACACACACACACACACACACACACACACACACACACACACACACACACACACAAACACACACACAGAGTGCTGCCAACCCAACTGATATAGACCTGCAGCTCATTTGTAAACAAATGTTGTTGGCTGATTAAGTCATGTAGACTAGTTAGTAACTAGCCAATAATTGTACATTTTGAAAAAGCAATTTGAAAAATGCGTTTTAAAAGCTATTATTATTTTTTATTTTTATTTTGCATAAATCAGGGTTTATACTAGTAGGCCTATACAAGGACTGAAATTTTTTTAATTTGGGTTTACAAAAATATTCTTTGTTGCATGTGCCATATTACACAACATTGCATCCGAGAAAAAAAAATTCTACTTTTATTAAATATAGTAATATAAATAATAAAAGACTAGACAAAAATGCTTAGTTCCTATTATGCAAGGTCTAGTAGTGCATTGTTGCCTAATGCAACAAATAAAAAGGAAAAGTTGGCTATACACTGCCCACATGTTTCCTCTGTCTGTGCAGACTCTTGTAGGCCTTTAGATGTGGAATCCTGCAACTCACATTGCAGTCAGAAAGCACAGGTATAATTTAAGTAAAGTTATTTATGCACTTGCAGGTAGGCTAGTTCCTCCAAAGGACAGTCATCTGAGAGGGTTTATTCACTGTCCAGTGCAATGGAAACAAATGGGTATTACAAAGTCTTATACTTTCTTTCTTTTTGAAAGTTAGAAAATGTCCACTTACTGCACATATTTTTATCCCTATTTTTTCGTTGTTTTGAATTAAAAAGTGGGATGCATTTTGAAGAGTAGACCTTTACATTGAAATGTATGCTGTTGTTTCTTGGATTTGTCTGAACCACAGGATATGAAAGTTAACTGCGGTTCATTTTGCTCATTTTTACATGAACAGTCCTTTTGCATTTTATTTAACCCTTTCCTCTCTGGTGTACTGATTGCAAAAACAAGTTTAAAACATGATTATTGAGTGTTTTAGCTTTCAAATTATGCATAGTTTATGATAGTCAGTTGAATATTTGTTATAAAACAAAGCTTAAAAAAAGTAATAAAAGTATAGCCACGCCTCGGCCTGGACGGCCCAATTGATGTATTTTGTGAATTTATGTTGTGTTTTTGTCACGAATCACACACAGAAGAGAGAGATCCAATAGCAGTTATTTATTAAAGGGTAATCCGTACTCACAACAGTCCAGGCAAATGGTCAAAATCCGATAAGTCAATCCAAGAACATAAAACATGAACAAGAACAGGCAGCATTCAGGAACAGAAGTGTGCGGACATTAAACAAGGACTCCGTAACAAACACTAACACAGACAGGGAATATATACACACAGAACTAACAAGGTGATGGGAAACAGCTGAGTGCAATAATCAGATAAGTGACAGAACAGAATGCTGGGAATTGTAGTCTAATGTGAATGACACCGTGAGAACGAGGACCTCTAGTGATAACCCAGGGAAACACAACCAGACACTGTGACCGAACCGAGCTACCAGACGCTCCATGACAGTACACAAGACAACACAAGAGTCCAAGAGGAAGGTGGAATGTGGGAAATCCAAGGGAGGGATGGGAGGGCCAGGACCATGAAGGGGAACAAGAACAGGGGGTGATGGCTCAGCCGGCGACCAGGGCGAGACAGACAGTCTATCAGGCGGCCAGGGCGGAGACAACCCCTCGGGCAGCCAGGGCGGAGCAGGCTGTGCATACGACCAGGGTGAAGACGACAGTCCATCGGGCGGCAACGGTGGTGAAGACCCCTCGGACGGCCACGGCGGTGAAGACCCCTCGGGCGGCCACGGCGGTGAAGAACCCTCGGGCGGCCAGGGTGGTGAAGACCCCTCGGGCGGCCAGGGCGGTGACGACCAGGGCGAAGATGACCACTCGGGCGACCACGGCACAGGAACAGAACCCGGCTCAGGAACAGCAACAGACCCCTCGGGCGGCCAGGGCGGTGAAGACCCCTCGGGCGGCCAGGGCGGTGACGACCAGGGTGAAGACGACCACTGGGGCGACCACGGCACAGGAACAGAACCCGACTCAGGAACAGCAACAGACCCCTTGGGCGGCCAGGTCGGTGAAGACCCCTCGGGCGGCCACGGCTCAGGAACAGACACCGGCTCAGGAACAGAGACCGGCTCAGGAACAGACACCAGAACAGTAACAGCCACAAGGACAGACACAAACACAGAAACAAACATTGGCTCAGGAACAGCAGACACTGGCTCCGGCTCGGGAACAAACACTGGAACTGGCTCCGGCTCGGGAACAGACACTGGAACTGGCTCCGGCTCGGGAACAGACACTGGAACTGGCTCCGGCTCGGGAACAGACACTGGAACTGGCTCCGGCTCGGGAACAGACACTGGAACTGGCTCCGGCTCGGGAACAGACACTGGAACTGGCTCCGGCTCGGGAACAGACACTGGCACTGGCTCCGGCTCGGGAACAGACACTGGCACTGGCTCGGGAACAGACACTGGCACTGGCTCCGGAACAGACACTGGCACTGGCTCTGGAACAGACACTGGCACTGGCTCCGGAACAGACACTGGCACTGGCTCCGGAACAGACACTGGCTCCGGCTCAGGAACAGACTCCGGCCCTGGCCTACGGAGTGGAGATGGCAGGGTGAGCAGCCAAAATTTACTTACGTTTTATACCCACAGAAACATATAATACTGACGTGTTTACAGCACTAAAACGTAAAACATTTACGTATTGATAGCACAAAAACGTAGTTTATTTGATAAATAAATAGCCTCAACTATCCACTTACTAACCGTCTGTTTAGAAGCAGGAAGACCCTTCTTAGGTGATCCAAAGCAAATAAATAACTGGTCGGACTTCCTCATTGAAGATGTCCGATGAACATAAGTATCCAGTGCTCGCACTGGACACAAGAGGTTCAGCCTTTCCTGGTCCGCAGATGTAAAAGGAGGACAGAAACCTGCAGCACAATAGGCCTCGGAATAATGGTAGGCACCTTTGGAACATATCCATGTTTCGGGTAAGAATGCCTTGGCCATCCCCGGTGCACTCAAGGCAGGTGGGGACCGAAAGGGCCTGAAGGTCTGACTCTGATAGGGACGAAATAGCTAGCAGAAAATAGTCTTAAAAGAAAGGAACTTCTCTGAGACCAAATCTAAGGGCTCAAAGGGAGCCCCAGATAGGCCTTCTAGAACTATTGCAAGGTCCCAAGCCAGCACCCTAGTGCAAGTTGCAGGCCTCAGCCTCAAAGTGCCACGAAGGAAACGAGTGATCAGGGGGTCTCGACCCAAAAATGTACTACCCACCAGGGCGTGGAAAGCCGCAATGGCCGCCACGTATACCTTAAGCGTGGAAGGACATAGACCTGA
Source organism: Rhinichthys klamathensis goyatoka (assembly GCF_029890125.1). NCBI lineage: Eukaryota > Metazoa > Chordata > Actinopteri > Cypriniformes > Leuciscidae > Rhinichthys > Rhinichthys klamathensis. The sequence goes on along the minus strand of NW_026606660.1, from coordinate 1,469,082 downwards.
TACAAAGCGTTCTTGCAGAAACTCGAATACTGTGTTTACTGAACAGTTAACCGGATCCCACTGACGCTGGTAACACCAAGAAGTGAAAAACTCTCGAAATAGTGAATATAGTTTCCTCGTAGTGGGAGCTCTGGAGCTTAGAATGGTCTCAACCACCTCGGTTGAGAGACCACTCTCTATGAGTTGGGCCCCCTCAGAGGCCAAACCCACAGTTTCCAAATCCCCTGCCGGGGGTGCAATATTGCATCCCCTGCCTGAGACGGAAGGTCTCTCCTGATCGGGACCTCCAAGGGAGGTCCGTCGAGGAGAAAAATTAGGTCCGCAAACCAAATTCAGCTCGGCCAGGGTGGTGCTGCTAAATAGGCTTATTCCATCCTGGCGGAATCACTCCAGAACTCCTGGGAGCAGAGCAACAGGGGGAAATGCGTACAGACGTAGCCTCAGCCACGTCTGCACCATAGCAACCAGCCCCGAAGGGACTGGTTGAGTGAGGGATAACCAGAGTGGACAGTGCGTCGTATGCTGAGACGAGAACAAATCCACTTCTGCCTGGCCATAAAACTCCCATATTTGCTCCATCGCCTCGGGGTGGAGTCCCCTGGCCTCAGCCCCTGCCTCGACAGGGTGTCTGCTCCAATATTCTGGCCCCCCTGGAATATACACTGCCCTCAGACAGCGTAATTTCCTGAGGGACCAAAATAATAGGCCACCAACGTGTTGTCTGTGGGTCAAGAACCAGAGTTTCCTCCATATAACCAAGGCGCGGGGATACTGCCGCGTGATCTTGATCGTACGGAGTGGGTTTCCCCTCAGGGAGAACCCTCTGGTCCTGAGCCACCACTGTAAAGGTCTCACATACAGCAGGTCAAAGGGTATCACATTGAACGCTGCTGCCCTGAGGCCTAACAGTCACTGTTTCAGAACAACACATGATGGCCCCTCAGGTCTGGGAGGAGATGTCTCAACGCATTGAAGACGACCATCATCTCTAGGCAATTCATGTGCCAAGCGAGATGATGACTCCTCCCAAGCCCTGAGCTGAGCGGCCTTCCAATACCGCTCCCCAGCCGGTGAGGGAAGCATCTGTCGAGATAGCAACTCGATGGCAAAGAGCTCCCAACACCGAACCCTGGGTTAAGAACCAGTGTTTCCTCCATATAACCAAGGCACGAAGGCACCGCCGCGTGATCTTGATCATACGAAGTGGGTTTCCCCTCGGGGAGAACCCTCTGGTCCTGTGCCACCACTGCAAAGGTCTCATGTACAGCAGGCCAAAAGGTATCCCGTTGGACGCTACTGCCACAAGACCCAACAGTCTCTCGAACTGTTTTACAGTGCGTGACTGGCCTAGCCTCAGCTCTTTTGTGGCTGTTAGGATAGCAGCTACACGAACGGGCCAGAGTGGCCCGCATCGTCACTGAATCCCATACCACACCAAGGAAAGTGGTTCTCTGTACTGGAGAAAGCACACTCTTCTTGGCATTGAGCCTCAACCCCAACATCTGCATATGAGCGAGAACGACACCACGGTGCCGAACCGCTAACTGTTCTGATTCCGCTAGAATCAGCCAGTCATCTATGCAATTCAGAATGCGTATACACTGCAGCCTGGCGGGGCCAGAGCTGCGTCTACACACTTCGTGAATCTGCGGGGTGATAGAGCTAGACCGAAAGGAAGTGCCTGATACTGGTGTTCTTTGCCCCAAAGAAAACCTCAGGAACCTCCTGTGCTGAGGGAGGATGGAGATATGGAAGTATACGCCTTTTAGATCTATCGTGACAAACCAGTCCTCGGATCTGATTTGAGACACGATCTGTTTGAGTGTCAGCATCTTGGACTTGAGTTCCAGCATCAAACACTCCAACAGACGAAGATCTAGTATGTGACGCAGCTCTCCATCCTTTTTTGGAACAATGAGATAACGACTGTAAAGACCTGACGCAATGTCGGGTGAGTACACCTGCTCTATAGCTTTCTTTGCTAACAGGGCCTTTACCCCTTGCTCCATTACCAGAGAGATTACCATTACCCATAGAGATATATTTGGCAGTAGCTTCCGCGCTGCCAGAAAATCTACCAAGGGAACCAGCCCCTCGAGGCTGGCCTCTGGTGTAATAAAGACAGCCAGTTCGGGGACCTGAAACATACTGGCAGGAACCACCCGAACTGACTGTTTTCGAACCCCCCTCAGAGGGCGCGAGTCCGACGCAATGTCGAGTTGACGCTGCGCCAGAAGCTCGCTGGAGAACGCTGCGCCCCGAAGCACCAAGGGTGGCGGGGTTGGCAGAACGGTCCCCTGAGGGCACAGAGATGGAAAGGGCACCGTATAATGAGGTGTACACCATTCCACCCCGGTTGGGGCTGCCCTCACCGGTCTGACGCCGTGGCGCCAGACCTTTTCTTTTGAGCCGCAGCCTTCTCAGCATGAAGAACGGTCCTCGGATCCGGCTTCTGCTTTGAAGGCTTTGGCTGCTGTGTTGTGTATGAGAAACTAGCCGGCTGGAGCTGCTCACGCCCAGCAGTCCCAGTGGGTTGGACATAGCGAGGGAGAGATTATCTTGTATCTTTCTCCATGATTCCCATCAAATTGAGCCAGAGGTGTCTCTCAGTGACCACATTTTTTTTGGCTGCCATCCCTGAGAGATAAATCTGAGGCCCGACGGAGTTCTCAAACCCCATCGGGCCAAACTCCCTCACTTCTGTCCAAATACCACAGCAGGTCAGCCTGATATGCTTGCAGCACTGCTATAGTGTGCAAGCAGGCTCATGCTAGACCCACTGCCATATATGCTTTTCCCACTAGATTAAAAAATAGTTTTCTTTAATGGTTTAGTGAGAGAAGCCGACGCCTTCAGGGACGATACTGAACCGGGAGACATAGCTCGCAAGTGTCTGTTCTACCCGGGGTATTGCCCCATAGCCATACTCTCTTAACCCCCAAATATCTGAATATACATGAATGTGGGGCTAAAAAATGAGTAAGGCTTTTTCCATGATCTAGACAGCTCGCTGTGCAGATCGGGAAAAATGGAAGGCCCCGTGATGGAGGTGAAAAAATAGAGGGAAGGAAACTCGTTCAATTTATTTTAAGGACGAGTGCCCCCTTATTTCTGCTGGCCATTAAATATTTAATTTATCTACAGCCTTAGTAAACACCTCCACCAGCTTATTATTATATTTTTTAATATATATATACATTCTTTATATATATACACTTTATTTTATATATAATATATAAACTATCATATATATATATATATAGGCTATATATAATTCTCATACGCTGGGGAAGAGATGGCAAATCCACTTCCCCCATGATTGTGTCACTTTCAATGTCCAGCACATCTACCTCCTCGGAGGTAGAGCACTGAAGCATTGATTTCTCTCCCCGGGCGGAAGAGACCGCAGCGCGGGCTTCCGAGACCGGAGAGAGAGCTCTGGATCCCTCGTGGAAAGGGAGGAGATAAGATCCGCGGACCCGTCTCCAACCCCGTAAAGAGATCCTATTCGCGATCCACAGGAATGCATTCTCCGCGCTGCCTCGGCAGACGCGTGTCCTGCACCCTGAGGATCGCGAGCCTGGCCACTTTCCTCGAAAAGTGACAGGCGGGAGTGGAGCATGCGAAGCGAAAGCTTCTCACAATGTTGCAATCAGCCCCCTCGGAGGCTGATACCGCATGCTCCACTCCCAAACAAACTACACAAAGCTTGTGTGTGTCCCCACCCGTTAAATAACACGGGCAGGGAGAAGCACAGAGTTTGTAAAGTTGTTTCGCCATAACTCTTCCCAATAATATCGAACAGACAACAATAAATAGACAGAGACAGAGTAACACAGATCGCTTGCTGAGACACAGAAGCTAATGCCGCGTTTCACCGGATGTGCTCTTATGCCTTCCTGGTCATGACGTCACCCGCCCGTGACGCTCATTCTTTCCATTGGACTAGTTGACATTGATGCTCAGACGCATTCACGCTGGGGGCGTTCCCAAAGCGTCGATGACGCATCGCGAGTTCCCTCGAAAGGGAACTCCCGGTGCTCCCGATTAGCCAATCCGGGCCTGGGGGAAAACATATAAGGAGATTAAAACAAAACCACTGGATAGATTTTTTATCATTATATGATGGTTGTGTACAGACACTGCCAACACACATTTCAGTACAATCAACTTGTAAAAGTGCATGTACCATTATATGACCCCTTTAACATTCTAACTGAGTTTTACATTTTTATCCACTGAAAGATTAGTTTTTGTTATCAAGTCAAGTCAAGTCACCTTTATTTATATAGCGCTTTTCACAATACAGATTGTATCAAAGCAGCTGTACAGTGATAACATGAAAATAATAAAACAAAGTTTGTATCTAGAAGAAAATTGCGTCATCGTCCACCTTAAGTAAGGCAGATCAATAATATTGTTGAATATTAAATGTCCCCAACTAAGCAAGCCAAAAGCCAAGGCAACAGTGGCAAGGAACCAAAACTCCATCAGGTGACAGAATGGAGAAAAAAACCTTGGGAGAACCCAGACTCAGTCCGAGGGCCAGTTCTCATCTGGCCAACGAACGAACAGTGTATGATTTGGGCAGCGTTACAAGTCAGATTGGATCGAAACATTTAGAGTATTTATCCATTTCCATCTGGTTGGAAGTCGAAGTAATCACGCCGGTATGGAGACGAGTTGTTGAGGATCAGAGCCGATGGCTGTCGTGTCGATGAGGCCTTCACAGGGCTGATGAGGCTGGCACTTCAGGATGAGTTGGGATGGGTCCAGGCGCAGGTCCACCATAGAGGGTCCCTCGGGATAAACAGAGAGACTAATATTAGCGTAGAAAGAATCATCTTTCTTATGATGTACCAAGTACATCAGGATTTATGGGACGTGTTCCCGGTTCCGGCTGATCTAAACTATGCAGCCTAACATTGAATTATAGAAGTCTATAAGTTTTTTATTTGTGTATTTATGTGTATGCTAGGCCAAAGAGATGTGTTTTTAGTCTAGATTTGAACTGACAGAGTGTGTCTGCTTCTCGGACAATGTTAGGAAGATTGTTCCAGAGTTTTGGTGCTAAATAGGAAAAGGATCTACCGCCAGCAGTCGATTTTGATATTCTAGGTATTATCAACTGGCCGGAATTTCGAGATTGCAATAGACGTGAAGGACTATAATGCGTTAAGAGCTCGCTCAAGTACTGGGGAGCTAATCATTTAGTGCTTTGTAATCAGCAATATTTAAAAATGTATACGATGTTTAATAGGCAGTTATCCACTTGGTCTAATTGTTTATTATTTTATAATTTCTGGTTTGCTGTAGAATTGATACAATAGTAAAAATGGTAGACATTGTTGCCAGTAATCAGTGCAATTATTCTCTAGGTATAAGGCCCAATACGATTTGAGTTTCACAAAATATGAATCCACAAAACTACATTTTGAAGTTCTGAGTTAAGATGAACAGAAGCGAACTAATTACCCATCCTAAATTGCCTATATATATATATATATATGTGTGTGTGTGTGTGTGTAGTGGCAATAATTAATATACGGTAGTCTAATTGCAGTTATTTAGGCCACACCACCTACAAGCTACTTTGTTTGGGGTACTCCAAAGACACTGTCATAAAAAAATTGAAGCATGGGAGTGCAGACTTAAGATTTGTATCATTTTAAAGATGACGATTGGCAGATTATTTAAAAAGTGAAACAAAAAAAGCTATATAGGTTTAAGTTTATGAGAATTATTTATGAGTAATATTGTATATAAATCATATATTTTATGAAATCTGTTGAACTCAAAAAGAGCTAGAAAATGCCATAAATCTAAGTAAGTTAATACGAATATTAAGTTGCATAATAAGAATAATAAGTTCCAAATTTGAGGTTGATATCTCCAAAAACGAGCTTTCAGTAAGATTTTGTTTGGACGCAGTACCAGATTTTCCTCATTAGATGCAGCAAAACTCCACTGGGACACAGTACAGTAGAGTTTTTCGCTCTCAAATATTACACGCACGCACAAAAGTAGTTGTAAACTTTACATAAGGGATGTTTTGTCGTAGCCTACAACACAATTTTGTTGTTTTATTTTGTGACTCTTCAAACATTTGCTGCAATATTTTTGTCTTGTTTGCATTAGTTGACAGAGGACTCCTAACAAGCAACAGAAACAACATTTCTCTGTCTTGCAGTCTTCATTTGTTATGCGGAGGCAAACTATAACACGCGCTTTGATTCTTTCCGTACATTTTTATGTGTTTTAGAGATTGAATTGAAATCAAATATTAACCCTCTGGGGTCTAAGGTGTTTTTGGGGTCCTTGAGATGTTTTGACATGCCCTGACATTTGTGCTTTTTTCAGTTGCTTATAAACTGTGATTAAGGGGTTAGGTTTCGCGGAGTTTGCAGTGGGAGAGCGGGGGAGGAGCCGAGCGGTAAGTAAGTAGGTCAAGTGCAAAATGACGAACACCTGTGTCTGATTGCAGTAATTGGCGTGGGGAGACCGCATATAAACCGGCTGATGCAAGAGAGTGGGAGAGAGAAGGACTGGGGACTCGTACGAACACTCACGACCTGCTGGCTGACAAATGGACGGAGTTTACACATCGGAAAGAGTTTGATAAAAGTGGACTGAGAGCTGAGCCCAGCAGGAAAGAGTGTCTTTATATTGTGCTGTAGTTTTACCTACGGTGAACGCGCATGTGGCGCAGCTTTTCTTTGTTTTTGTGTTTGTTTAATAAACTGTACGAGTCCCCGTTACGCCGACCCTTGTCTTCTTTCATCCCTCACAAAGAACCCTCGTTACACTGGTGCCGAAACCCGGGATGGAAGAAGAAGCCGCCGCCAGACAGTCTCCGTCTCCATTTGCAGATGTCATCCACGCGCTCGCGGGTCTACACCAGGAACAACATCGTGCCCTGCTGTCCGTGAAGGAAGAACAGGACCGCCGCTTTGAGGCGCTCCTCAGAGGCCAGCAGGAGGACCGCGAGCTGTTCCGGAGCTGGATGGACCGGGAGGGACAGGCCGGACCATCAACCCCAGCTTCAGCCTCGGCCCAGACCATTCCGCTGCATAAAATGGGTCCGCAGGACAACCCAGAAGCGTTCCTCGACCTCTTTGAGAGGACGGCCGAGGCCTGGGACTGGCCGCCCGGGGACTGGCCAGTGCGGTTGATCCCACTACTGTCCGGAGAGGCGCAGATCGCCGCACAGCAGCTGCCAGTCCCGAACCTCCTGGTCTATCAGGACCTCAAGCGCGCCATCCTACAGCAGGTCGGCCGGACCCCTGAGCAAAGTAGACAGCGGTTCCGGTCCCTGGAGCTCGGGGAGTCCGGTCGGCCCTTCGTCTTCGCGCAACAGCTCCGGGACGCGTGCCGCAAATGGCTGATGGCCGAGGAACGCGACGTCGAGGCAATCATCGACCAGGTGGTACTGGAGCAGTTCGTGCCGCGGCTTCCCCGGAGGACCGCGCAGTGGGTCCAGTGCCACCACCCGACGTCGCTGAACCAGGCCATCCAGTTGGCGGAGGACCAGATGGTGGCGTGCCCAGGGGTCGGCGAACCCCTTCCAGCAGCTTCTCTCTCTCTCTCTCTTCCCCCTTCTCTTTCTCCTTCTCCTCCTATCCCTCTACCCAGGTCCAGGACGTTCCCGCCCAGACCGGCGCCCCGCTGGAGGACAGGACCTGCAGTGGAGTCTGTCCATGCTCCCCGTCCGTCGTTTAAGGGAGCATCTGCGGGTCCCGGCAATGCTCCACCCCGGTCGCACGCACTCTCCCCACGCCAATCCCTTGACCCGCTTCCTGCCATTGGGGCGGCGGGAAGGTCTGGGCCGGCCTGTTGGCGTTGCGGCGACCCTGGGCACTTTATCGACCAGTGCCCAGTGATGGAGGTGGGGACACTGGTCAGGGTCCCTGACACACCGCAGGCCGCCCCCGATCAAGCTGGGTTGTATCAAATACCAGTGAGTATAAAGGGGGTACTTTTCAGGCTTTGGTGGATTCAGGCTGTAACCAAACCTCTATCCATCAAAATCTGATTCAACCTGGGGCATTGGATAATAGCCGCATGGTTAAGGTAAGGTGTGTGCACGGGGAAGTGGTGGAATATCCCTTAATGCCAGTCACGATCCAATTTAGGGGCCAAAAGCATAGTGTGGAGGTAGCCGTAAGTCAGCACCTCCGACACCCGCTAATTTTGGGAACCAATTGGCCGGGCTTTAAAGTGTTATTGGGACATTTATGTGCGGGTGTTTCTGGGAATAAAAGGAAGCGGGGGAAGGGAGCGGTTGCTCAGGTGGGAGAGGCTGTGCCGGGACCATCGGAGCCTGCGCCAGAGGATCGGAACGCTGTTGAAAGACAGGATCTTTCGGAGCGTGATGACTTTCCTCTGGAGCAGTCCCGAGATGAAACGCTTAAAAATGCATTTGATCAGGTCCGCACAATCGACGGGCAGCCTCTCCACCCAGACCGACCGCTTTCATATCCTTATTTCGCAATTATAAAGGATAAGTTGTATCGGGTGACCCAGGATGCCCAGACAAAGCAAGATACAACACAGTTGTTAGTTCCGAAAAGCCGTCGGGAAATGCTTTTCCAGGCGGCTCATTGTAATCCGATGGCTGGGCATTTAGGGCAGACAGCAACGCTAAATCGTCTAATGACCCGATTTTTTTGGCCGGGCATCCACGAGAATGTGCGCAAGTGGTGCGCGTCTTGTCGTGAATGTCAGTTGGTAAACCCACCGGCCAACCCAAAAGCACCGTTGTGCCCCCTTCCTTTAGTGGAGGTCCCCTTCGAGAGAATTGGCATGGACCTCATCGGGCCATTAGAACGATCAGCACGAGGGCATCGCTTTGCATTAGTCCTAGTGGATTATGCAACACGATACCCAGAAGCAGTGCCGCTTCGCAACATTTCAGCCAAGAGCGTAGCGAGCGCACTGTTTCAGTTAATCTCCCGGGTGGGAATCCCAAAGGAGATTCTCACCGACCAAGGCACGGCGTTTATGTCACGTACTATTCGCGAGCTTTACGAATTATTGGGCATTAAATCAGTTCGCACCAGCGTCTATCACCCACAAACAGACGGACTGGTGGAACGCTTTAATCGCGCGTTGAAGTCAATGATTCGGAAGTTCGTACACGAAGACGCCAAAAATTGGGATAAGTGGCTAAAACCCCTCTTGTTCGCTGTACGCGAGGTCCCCCAAGCCTCCACGGGGTTTTCCCCCTTCGAGCTTCTTTATGGGCGTCAGCCCCGCGGGGTGCTGGACGTGCTTAGAGAAACTTGGGAGGACGGACCTTCGAATAGCAAAAATGAAATTCAATATGTCATGGACCTGAGAACAAAACTCCACACTTTGGGGCGGCTTTCTTTGGAGAATTTGTTACAGGCCCAGAACAAACAAAGTCGGCTGTACAACAGGGGGGCTAGACTACGCGAATTTGCACCGGGAGATAAAGTACTTGTATTACTCCCCACGTCCAGTTCGAAATTACTCGCGAAGTGGCAAGGACCCTTTGAGGTCACACGGCGAGTTGGCGATCTCAACTATGAAGTCGTTCGTACGGATAGGCGAGGGGCACATCAGGTTTACCACCTCAATCTCCTTAAAAAATGGAGCGAGGCGGAGTCAGTGATGTTGGCAACGGTAGTGAGTGGGGAGGAGGATCTTGGTCCAGAGGCGAATTCAAAGTCTCAATCTCTCGCGCTGGCCGCGGGTGGAGACCACCTTTCGCCGTTCCAAATCACTGATGTACGTAATTTACAAACGGAGTTTGCTGATGTGTTCTCACCCCTGCCCGGCCGAACCCACCTCATTCAGCACCACATTGAGACCGAGCCGGGTGTAGTAGTGCGCAGCCGGCCTTATCGCTTACCTGAACATAAAAAGAAAGTAGTTCAGGAGGAATTGAAGGCTATGCTGGACTTGGGGGTAATAGAAGAATCCAACAGTGACTGGGCAAGCCCGATAGTTTTGGTTCCAAAACCTGACGGCTCAGTCCGGTTCTGTGTGGATTATCGCAAGGTGAATGCTGTGTCGAAATTCGACGCGTATCCAATGCCTCGGGTTGACGAATTGCTTGATCGGCTCGGCACCGCTCGATTTTATTCGACACTGGATTTAACGAAGGGATATTGGCAGATCCCCTTAACTCCAATGTCTAAAGAAAAATCTGCCTTCACAACGCCATTTGGATTACACCAATTTGTCACTCTTCCTTTCGGCTTGTTCGGGGCTCCGGCAACCTTTCAGCGCCTGATGGACAGAATTCTCCGGCCGCATGCTGCATATGCCGCTGCTTACTTGGATGATATTATCATTTATAGTAATGATTGGCAGCGTCATATGCAGCATTTGCGAGCTGTCCTCGGGGCGCTGCGAGGGGCCGGGCTCACGGCCAACCCGAAGAAATGTGCGGTTGGGCGTGTGGAGGTTAGGTATCTGGGCTTCCACTTGGGTCATGGACAGGTGCGTCCCCAAATTGATAAGACTGCAGCAGTTGCGACCTGTCCGAGACCTAAGACCAAAAAGGAGGTTAGACAGTTCCTGGGGCTAGCGGGATATTACAGAAGGTTTGTGCCTAATTATTCGGACCTCGCTAGCCCGCTGACTGATCTAACTAAAAAGGATGCACCAGATACCGTCCAGTGGACGGAGCGGTGTCAGCAGGCCTTTACCCAGATAAAGGCTGCTCTGTGTGGCGGACCGCTCTTACAGGCTCCTAACTTTTCTCTCCCTTTTATTCTGCAGACGGACGCGTCGGACAGGGGGATGGGTGCTGTCCTATCCCAGGAGATGGAGGGTGAAGAGCGGCCGGTGCTGTACATTAGTCGCAAGCTCTCTAAGAGAGAGACTAAGTACAGCACCATTGAGAAAGAATGTCTTGCCATCAGATGGGCCGTTCTCACCCTCCGCTATTATCTCTTGGGACGGGAATTCACCCTCTGTTCGGACGATGCTCCCCTCCAATGGCTCCACCGCATGAAAGATACCAACGCGCGGATCACCCGTTGGTATCTGGCATTACAACCTTTTAAATTTCAGGTGGTCCACAGGCCGGGGGGCGCAGATGGCTGTGGCTGACTTCCTCTCCAGAAGGAGGAGGGGGGGGGGGGGCGAGGCTGCAGGCCGGATGGCTCCCTGGCCTGAGTCGGGCGGTGGGGGTATGTGATGAGGGGGGCGTGGTTTCGCGGAGTTTGCAGTGGGAGAGCGGGGGAGGAGCCGAGCGGTAAGTAAGTAGGTCAAGTGCAAAATGACGAACACCTGTGTCTGATTGCGGTAATTGGCGTGGGGAGACCGCATATAAACCGGCTGATGCAAGAGAGTGGGAGAGAGAAGGACTGGGGACTCGTACGAACACTCACGACCTGCTGGCTGACAAATGGACTGAGTTTACACATCGGAAAGAGTTTGATAAAAGTGGACTGAGAGCTGAGCCCAGCAGGAAAGAGTGTCTTTATATTGTGCTGTAGTTTTACCTACGGTGAACGCGCATGTGGCGCAGCTTTTCTTTGTTTTTGTGTTTGTTTAATAAACTGTACGAGTCCCCGTTACGCCGACCCTTGTCTTCTTTCATCCCTCACAAAGAACCCTCGTTACATAAACATATTACAGTTTTTCTCAAATGCTAAAACACAAAAGCCATTCCTCTAAATCAAATGACCTGGGGTCTCATTTATAAAACTGTGCATAGGATCCTTACTAAAAGTGTACGTGCGTCCGAAAGCCAAAAATGGCGTACGCAAACAAATATTCTGACTTATAAAACCGTGCGTACGCCAGAACCTGCGCAGAATTCACTTTATAAATCCCAGTCAGCGGAAGATTGTGCGCACATGCGTCTCCTCCCCGAAACAACCATATATGGAGCTTACAACACCTAGTTTTACTATGCATATCCTCATCTGCATATCATTTGCATATGATTATTCATCCACGTGATAAAATGTTTAACGGTACAAGACATTTGGAAAATATGAAATACGGATGTGCCGTTACATTAATAAAAAATAATTTAGTAGCCTATATCCTTGCCTTGTTTTTGAATAAATAAATCAAATAGTGTAAAATACATTTCAGAGAAAGTTTTTCTCAATCTTTTCCACTGGCCAAAGAGTATTTTTAATTGATTAATATTTTTAATGGAAACAGATAGACCTTGTAGTGCATTATTTGCACAAAACTATTTTCTCAGACAATCTGCTATTATCATGATAAGGAATTATCTCTGTTAAAACATTAAAACACAGACATCATGCCAAAGGAAAAGTGGTTGAAAGCATTGCATCCACAACAAATATTTCTATTTATTGAATATAAAAAAGTTTTGTAACTTCTCAGTAATGATTTCATGTAATTTAAGTGTCTAACTCCATTAATCAGAATGGCATATTTAATCTAAATGTTTATATCAGAAGTAAAACATATTTTTAATTATTTAAACTGTTATTGTGAACATATTTCACAGAACACTGTATTTATGATTATAATGAAGATTTACGGTTTTAGATAGGCTGCGTCAGTTTCACTAAAGAACAAAGGGATGGATATTTAACAAAGGGATGGACATTTAAAAAGGGATGGATGTTTGCTTCATGTGATAGGCTTGGTGAGTGAAATTATATTTGTATTATCTTTCTGTATACTGTATACTGTATGGGACATCGCCTGGTAAAATAAAGAAAAAAAAAATGTAAAAAAAAAAATGTATAATTTTCTTTAGATTATCGATCTAAAAGTGACCAAAAAGACATTTAGCTCCAGCTCACCATCGGTGTCGCCAAACTGCTCCGTCTCCAAAACGTGCGTACGCACGGCTCAAAGTTTGCTTAAAGGTGCGCACATTCTCCCGTCAAGTTATTTTTTTATAGATCACAACCTTTGCGTGGAAACTGGCGTACGTACTTTTCCAGCCCCGTTTTGTGCGTACGCACGCTTTATAAATGAGACCCCAGTTTTCTAAACACATTTACTAAATCTAGCCATAATTTTCCAATATCATAAACACATTTCACATTTCACATGTACGCTTCCACAGAACAAACCAAATCAGAGAGTGGTTCACCACCAACAGTAACCACTTTTTAAACGTCTGTCTGCCACCCTACTCCCCTTTCCTGAACCCTATAGAGTAGTTATTTTCATCGTGGAGATGGAAGATTTATGACAGACAACCATACACTAGAGAGAACCTCCTAAGGGCAATGGAGCTGGCCTGTGTTGACATCCCAGTGGAGGCCTTCTGAGGATGGATTCGCCATTCCAGGGCGTTTTTCCCGCGGTGCCTGGCAAGAGACAATATAGCCTGCGATGTGGATGAGGTGATGTGGCCTGATGCAGCTCAGAGATCTAAGAAGATCCATTACTGTGAAGTTTCTAAAAATATGCATTGGCAGTTATGAAACAAAGAACCTTCGCACAAATTGAGCATTGTGTTTTCAATTGTTTTGCTGTAGTGTGTAATGATATGTATAGTGTTTACATTTTTGAAAGCTTCGAGCTGCTCTTTTGGTGTGAAAGTTTGAGTTTTGAAGTGAGAAGGTGTGGTTGTGTTTATATAGCTTTAGAAAAGGGTGTTGTGTTTAGACATTGGGGAACATGGAGGGAACGTTTGTGAAATGTGTTTTAGCATTTGAGAAAAACTGTAATGGCACAGGTGAAATTACACTCTATTTAGCACAAACAGGGCTACCATAATATGTGAGCAACATGTATGTACATGTTGCTCACATATTTCTGTTTCTGAAATAAGGCCAGAAAACACATACTAAATATGTGTCCACAAGACTTTTGACTAATGGATGTTGTTGCCTAGAGTTTTTGCTCAAAATGATCTAAAAATCATCCTGCCTAATCATTCACATAGAACAATAGATTGTTTTAAATTGTGAAAAACATTTTTTTGTTTGGAAAGGCAATATGCGTGGAAATGAACGGCCCAACCCCCTCATGAATAATTAGGTGGTTCTCACCTGAGAAGACAAAGACCCGCATAATAATGAGCCTTTCATTCAGGTGTGTCACACAAGAAAGAATGCAAGGACAATATATATACATATATACATACACACACACACACACACACACACACACATATATATATATATATATATATATATATATATATATATATATATATAATCAAAATATAAATGAAAGTCAAAAGCACATTTTTAGTCATACCTGGAAACAAATCCTGTTCAAATAGGTTATACACAGCAAAATGCCCAGTGTTAAATTTACACTCTCGGTGTACATATAGGTCCAACTACAGGGTGTTAAAAATGAACACTGAAGCAGTTTGAAGTTAATGAGATAATTAAGTGATTAATTAAGTGATGATTGCCCATTAGTGGTGACACCTAATGTTAATAAGAAGAATCATTGAAGGAAAGAGAAACAACAAGAACGAAAAAAAGAGAAACACAAGAACTACTGACTTCGAGCCATTACACATTATTGCACTCATTATTACCAGTGTGACTTTATTTCTGTCATACATCAACAAAAGTTATTGAGATTCAACAAAAGTTTAGACCGCAATGGTTTATGGAATTTTTCATGTCAAGCCACCATTATGGTGGTCAGTGTTTGCTGTAGTTGGGCTCTTGACCCTTTTCATTTTTTATTGTTAGTTTTTCTCTGGCTGCTCCAACATTGTGTTTATAAAGCACATTTGTTATTGCACGAGAAAACCTGCTAACAATATGTTGTGATGATGACATTATCATCACGTAGTGACCTGACTCACTGATGTCATTCAGAGTCTAAATCGTTGACTATATGATTGATGTTGCGTTTTAGTATTGGTGATTGTAGCCCTGAGATTCTACAGTTTGAGATCCAACAGCAATATGAACAATTTTGAAAATTCTTTGTGCACTGGAGCTTTTTTGTTTAGACACACAAACATCAAGAATCAGCATATGAATCACAACAATGGTGACAATAAACAAACTAGTGACACACAGATCAACTCTGAACTTCACAAAACAAGCTATTAAAGTCATAACAAAACAATACCAAAATAAAAACTAACAGGAAAAACAATGAAAATTACAGGACAATTCAGCTGCATAATTTATTCATACTGCAATGCATGATGGGAGCCATAGATGCATTTTGATTGGTGGCTCCCATCATGCACTGCAACATGAATCTTTTGTGTGATTGTCACCATTGTTGAGATTCATATGTAGATTCTTGATATCTGTGTGGGATTTTAAAACCTTCAGATTATTAAAGCACTGCTGGAATTAGCTGCTGTAATGAATATGAATAGAACCTTTGTATAATCAGTTTATAATGCTGGTTGAGTGAATCAGGACACTACAGGATTGTAATTTCATCATTTAAACATAACCATCATGACCTGGGCTGTGTTTCCCAAAAGCATTTTAAGCTTAACTTGATCGTAGAACGATTGCAACAAAAGGTCTGTACGATCAAATCAGGCTTATGATGCTTTCGGGAAACACAGCTCATGTCATGGTTTCTCTTGCAGTAACACATGTGCTTTATAAACACAGAGTTGGAGCAGCCAGAGAAAAACTAATGTTAAAAAGCAAAGGGTCAAGAACACAACTAAAGCAAACACTGATCGCCATAATGGTGACATGAAACGAAACATTCCATAAAACATTACCATCTAAACTTCTGTTCAATATAAATAAGAATGTGTGTAGATGTATGACAGAAATACACTGGTAATAATAAGTACAATAATGTGTAATGGCTCGAAGTCAGTAGTTCTTGTGTTTCTCTTTCCTTCAAGGATTCTTCTTATTAACATTAGGTGTCACCACTAATGGCCAATCATCACTTAATTAATCACTTAATTATCTCATTAACTTCAACACTGCTTCAGTGTTAATTTTTAACACCCTGTAGTTGGACCTATATGTACACTGAGAGTGTACATATGTACACTGGGGATTTTGCTGTGTATGGGCCATTCTACAGAATTGGTTCAAAGTTAGAGTTGGAAACATCTTGAAAAGAAAATAGTCTTTTTCCATAAATCTAATGGATTGAGGAGATTCCCCCTTCCATGTGAAGCGCTTTGAGTGCTTAGAAAAGCGCTATATAAATGTAATGAATTATTATTATTATTATTATTTTGAATCTCTTATAAAGTATTATTTTTTAAAGTAGGCCAATACATTTTATCATACATATTTCAAAGTTAAGGATTCATTATTTTGATATAGCCTAGCTTGCATTGGAACAAACACTATAACAGTCGATTAGTTTATTTTTGACAAAACGTACTATATATTTAACATATGAGCAAAAAAAAGGAAGCTTTAGCGTTAAGTTCTGCCAGGAAGACTCAATTGCTACGTCACTTATTACCTTCTCATCTATCCAATCGTGTCTAATACTTGCGGTATAAAAGACCGGTACTTACACATGTTTGAGTTCGCAGATGCTGACGCTTTCATTCCGCAGATGCTGACGCTTTCATTCATGCTCTCGTTCAGTCGCCAGCCAACATGTTTCAGGACACGCATATTGTTTACTATTATTGAGTTACGACGATGGATATGTCCCGTCGTATCTCCTGCTACCGGTCGAGGTTCCTGCGTTCAGTGCCGCATCTCCCCGTATGCACAGTGGTCTTCGGAGAGTTTTTGATCAGCCAAGGCCTCTCATGAGAAGTTCTGCTCCTCTAGGCCTAAAACACCCTTGGGTAACCAATCAGTTTCCATTTCACGTCATCAAAAGCCTCAACAGCGTCAGCTCAGCCAGGATAATCCGGCAGGAAGAGAACTATGTCATCCTCAACAACTTGTCCAGCAAAACAACCTCGCTGTCTGCACGGGTGCATTATCCCGCAGATCACCGATCCACCGACATGAATCAAGAACTCTGCAAGTCACGAGAGGCGATCTTCTCTCGCTGGTTCAAGTTCAAGCTCCACTTCCAAGGCTTTCAAGTCGGTTTTTCAGTTTTGGTAGGCGCTTCCACCAGCCACTGTTAATATGTCCCCTCTATCATGATTAAACTTCATCCAGGTAAGTATTTCTCCGTTGCTTCCTACACCAGCGGCAGAGTTCAAATTGGAGTCCACGGTGACGTGGCGTACGTGTTCATAATTACTACTGATTTGCAGACTGCAACGGGGCTCGCCTTAAAGGGGAAAAGTTCATAGCAAGTGTAAGCAAGTTTCGCGTCACCGATATTCCACAGTACAGTGATCTTCAGCATATGCTGCGCATCTGAGAAAAGGATTCTACGCTAAAAAAACAACAGATCAAGTATCATTTAGGTAATGATAGTAGCTTCTTGACAGGACGCCGTCACCTTACTTCAGGTAAGTACCGTATTAAGAAGTCAGATTTAGCCGGTTTAAGAATAAAAAAAAAAAAAAATAAAAAAAAAAAAACCACACTAGACAAAGGGTGCATGTCCAATCTCAGATTCGGATGTCTAGATCAGTAAAGGCTAGATGAATCTTCTAAGCTTACTCAAGGTTCGTTTCGTCCGCTCTTCACAAAATCATCCTATAGCGGTCGTTAGCGTCCTTGGGGATTTGATGTGGTCGCTATATATTATATCGTTGTGCTAACAAAGCATGGTTGTCATCAAGGCAGATCTTATTGTTAGGCGATCATGCCATTCCTGAGACGTTAATTTGGCTATCAATCGTCTTCAATTTCATAATTAAGGTTGTGCTTATTCCTGCCAATGCAAAGCCATAGCTACACGCTTTCACTCTTTGTTACAGGCTTTCAGACGGCTTTTGCCGTTCAGCAACCCGGATCCATCACCCTTCCCTCCTCTAACAGAGTTTATGTTAAATTATTAATGTTTTGCTTTTCTTTTCAGATTCCTGTTTTCACATCCTGATCACGGCCGATTGTTCCTTCCTCGTCTACAATTACGAAAATCGTAATTTAATATTTCTTCCATTCATAGTTTGCTCGCAGGCATTCAAATTCACGCAAGTATTTTAATACTAATTATCCAAGTCTGTTCACCGTACCTTCTCTTTGTTTGCTACTTAAGGCATAGCCAAGACCTGTAGTAAACCTCTGATAAACGCCTGCCAATCAAATTGTATCACAAAGATAAAAAATGTGTATAATTGTGCCCTTTTCGCAGCATATGTGGTGGGTCTCCGTTGTGTATGCGGGGTTTGGCTCGGAATGCCCACAGATAATTTTGAATAGCATGTTGGAATGGTCATTCGAAGGTGATTAAGCATATCGTTTTGTCTATTCCTTTGGATGTGGCAGGGCTGCTACTCCCGGCACAGGGGTCGGAGTTTCAACAGCTCGTTTTGCAGCTTCGATTACCTCTCACCAACAATTTTAAACTTTTCGCTTTGCTCAACCGGGATCATTCAAGATGGAGAGACTCAAGAAGTGTCAACATATAGACAACATTCCTGATGGTCGTTGATGAATTATGTAGCTCATCGTAGCTATATCAAGTCACCAATTAGCTTAATCTGTCTCGATATTCTTTAAATCATGTCCCGCGGGCAGCATTCATGTAAATTTAGGTTCTCCTCTCAGCGCTGTTGTAGTCTTTAAAAAGCAATTCCTAAATGAATTTCTCCCATTGCTTGAACTTTGAGTGTTGTAACCTTGAAGGTGTTAGTTATGCTTATACGGCAACATTTCACACTAAGTAAGTTAGAAAAGCAAAATCCATCCAACCCCCTTTTTATTACCTCCTGTCCGCAATGGTCTCTTTTCTATTGTTATTCATATTGTAGCTGTCTGTTACAGCGTTCATGGCTCATGCATCCAGGGGATTCACTCCAGGAGCTAAATACTCCAAATTCCACATGGTCTTTTTCTGATTTGCGTTTCTCACCTTAATTCTTTACTCTCTTTCTTAAGAACTCTAAGAATGACTCTCAAGGCTCTGTATCACATTATCAATTTATAAATTAGTAATAAATTCTGTCCCTTTTCATCTATGATTAATTTCTTTAAATTCCCCTCCATTTATCCTAACTAATGGAGCACTTCTCTCTAAGCCTAGTTTAGGACTCATCAGTTTCTGTCCTCAAAAGCTGCCGTCTATCTCCCTCCCAGTATACTGGTTATTCCTTCAGGATCGGGGCAGCCACTACAGCAGCTGATCGTGGCATTTCTACTTCAGCTATTAAGATCGTGGGCAGATGGTCTTTCTCTGCATTAGAGTCGATAGAAGACCTGATTCAAAAATCATCCTCGAAGCTCAGCAAGCTCTTCACTAAAACGGTTCAGGTAAATAACCTTTGCAACTACTGGTGGTGGTGGTGCCATGATAATCCATTCTCACCATTGGTCTTAAATTCTGCTTGCATTTACAAATGGTCAATGAATCATCGTCTATATGTGGCCTAGTGGCCATGTCTTAATGTGGCCTTGTCTCTATGTGGCAGTAGTAGCCGTTATGGTCTTGTCCCATGTGGTCTTTATGGTCTTAAAGAAAAAAAAAGATTTTTTTTTTTTAAATAATCATGCAAGTGCATGATATACATGTTCAATGTGGTCTACTGTGACCGTGTAGCCTAATGTGGCCTTGTCCCGTGGTCTTGTGGCCAGTTATGGCATGGTTCTGTGTGGCCTATTGGCTGTGTCTCGTTGGACTTGTATCCGTGTGGCATTAGCAGCCTTGTGGCCCAGCGGGCCTTGTCTCTGTGCGGGTCTCAAGGCCTTGAGGCATAATGTTGCCTTGTCCTATGTTTGGCCTACATGGTCTTGTGGCCCCTATGGCCTCGGTTCTGTGTGGCCTAGTGGCTGTTGTCCCTGTGTGACCTCGTCTCAGTGTGGGCTTACGATATCGCGGCCCTTGCGGCCTCATTCTATGTTCAGTGTGGTCTACTGTGACCGTGTAGCCTAATGTGGCCTTGTCCCGTGGTCTTGTGGCCAGTTATGGCATTGGTTCTATGTGGCCTAAGGCCTTGTCTATGAGTGGTTCTGTCTCTGTATGGCTTTAGCAGCCTTGTGGCCCAGCAGGCCTTGTCTCTGTGTGGGTCTAGAGGCCTTGTGGCACAAAGTTGCCTTGTCCTGTATGTAAAAAATGGCCAGTGGTCTGTGGCCCTTAGTGGCACGGTTCAATGTGGCCTAGTGGCCGTTGTCTGTATGGCTTGTTCTGTGTGGTCTATAGTGGCCTTGTGGCACAAGTTGCCTTGTCCTGTATGTAAAAAATGGCCAGTGGTCTGTGGCCCTTAGTGGCGCGGTTCAATGTGGCCAAGTGGCCGTTGTCTGTGTGGCCAAGGGGCCTTGAGGCATTGTCGCCTTGCTAAAAAATGGCCATGTGGTCTTGTTGTCCTTGTGGCCTGGTTTTGTGTGGCCTTGCGGCCTTGTCCAGTCTACCTCGTTCTATGTGCGGCATTAGAAGCCGTTGTGGCTGATTGCGGCCTTGTCTCTGTGGTCTAGCAAGGCCGTGTGGCCGGGCGACCTTGTCTCTGTGGTCTATCATGGCCGTGTGGTCCAATGAGGCCAGTTTGCGGTCTAAGGAGGCCTGCTCTGTGTATGGCCCTAGGTGGCCTGCTCTGTGTGGTCCAATGAGGCCTGGCCCAATGTGGCATTGTCTGTGTGGTCCAATGAGGCCTGGCCCAATGTGGCTCTGTTTTGTGGTCCATCGCGGCCTTGTCTCTGTGTGGCCCAGGTGGCCTGGCCCAAGGTGGCTCTGTTCTGTGTGGTCCATCGCGGCCTTGTCTCTGCGTGGCCCAAGGTGGCCTGGCCCAACGTGGCTCTGTTCTGTGTGGTCCATCGCGGCCGTGTCTCTGTGTGGCCATGGTGGCCTGGCTCTGCGTGGTCCATCGAGGCCTTGTCTCTGTGCGGTCTGTTACGGCCTTGTCCCATGTGGCCGGTTCTGTATGGCAAAGGTGGCCTTGTCTCTGTGGTCCTATAACGGCTTGTGTTCCAATGACCTGTCCCTATGTCCTAAGTTAGCCTCATTCTCAGTTTAAGTCACTATTCCACAACACTTGCTTCCCTCCAACTCATTCACAGGGAAACTGACTTCGATCAGACGTAAGTGCATCTCAAAACAAGTCGCTCTGGATGAAAGCGTCAGCATGGATAAATGCTAATGTACATACAGCAGCAGAACATAAATGCATAAATGCATTATTCACGTCTTCTCGTAGTACCTTTGAGGCTCACTATGAAGTCGCCTCTTACTAATTAGTTATTGGCTACGAGGCTTTCCACATTTCATGTTCATTACCATTATTATCTCCCTTTTCTTTCTATTTTAGGCTCTACAGGATACAAGACTGGTGGGTATACTTTTCTTTACCGTTCTTTGGGGGTGGGCTCCGTCCTGGTGGAATTATCTTCCACCTATTTTGGGGGGTCGGCTGCGCCCCTGCCTTCGTCTTCAGGCAGGAAATGCAGAGTCCGGACCCTCGGATTGCGAGCTATGGACGGGGCCTACGCCAAAGAACTTTATTGCTTGCTGGGCTATCAATAAATGTATTTATTGTTACAGTATTTATTCTCCCGAGTCTTTCTGGTAGAACTGTCTAACAAAAGCTTATTTGATGTCTATTTTAGAGTAAACACTTTATAATCTATCCAAAACTAGTCAACGAAATGTTGTCATTACAGACACTATTCTATATCGCGATTAGAACAAATCTCAGTAGGCTATAGCAATATAGTTTGGATGTGTTCATGTAAAAATAACGTTTACTAATGTAGGAGCGAGAGTGAATGAACGCACAGATGCGATGCACAGCTGTAGTAAACAACATCGCGCGCACGTCTGTGCCATTCATTCATTCACACACAGACACTCAATTCATATTTAAACAGTCTTTGTGCAGTTTACAGACACTATTCAATAACACGATTAGAACAAAGCACTTAAGAATAAACTTACTTCATCAGCTGGATCCGTGCTCCTCGAAATGAAACTATACCAGCACTTCTGAGGTAACTTTTTGGATGTTTTATCCAGCTGATGTGGGCGTTTTCATGGCTTGCTTGCCTCAACATTTGCGTTTGAATAGCGCGCGCTCTCAGTGGGCGTGGCACATTAACACGTCATATGCTATAATTAGCTGAAAGGAAAAAGACTGACATCTCTCTCTTTTCATACAGATTACATAAACTGAGAATATTTGTTTTTTATATAAATTACTTCATTTAAAAGAAGAGAATTTCAGCTTCATGACGAAAAATCTTTCGTGACTGTGTGACAAGTATTGTCAAGTATTTTTCGGACGCGTTTCAGAATGGACTTCACTGACAGAGAGAAGTCAAAATTCGCATCATGTTTATTTTTCTTTATTTGACAAAAAACCCGTAGTATGGAGCTCCAAGTCGGCGTGGTTTCTGAGTTACACCTGGTCAAAGTCCCATTTTTGACCCAGCATAACTCGTAACCAAGCCGACTTGGGGTTCCAGACTCTGGGGTGATGGGGGTCTCTTGGATTATGAGATCCAGTTGGGGAAGTCCCACCTGCAACTTATTTGACAGAGCCCCGTAGGCTCCCCGTGGACATTGCATTAAAAGGTCATATTTCATAAATAAAGTGGTTATTTGTGGTCAAACCTACTGTACACCACTCAGGGGACGTAGCACAACACACTGATGTACATTACATATATTAATTATGCAAAATTAGCATAAAGTCATACTGTCCATGAACAGCCTACAGGGGATCCGTCAGATAAGTTACAGGTGGGATGTTTTCGTTTAAGTCCCACCTGCAACTTATTTGACGAAGCCCCTGTAGGCTCCCCGTGGACATTGCATTAAAAGGTCATTTTCATAAATAAAGTGGTTATTTGTGGTCAAACCTACTGTACACCACTCAGGGGACGTAGCACAACACACTGATGTACATTACATATATTAATTATGCAAAATTAGCATAAAATCATACTGTCCACGAACAGCTTACATGGCACCGTCAAATAAGTTGCAGGTGGGATGTTTTGGTCGAAGTCCCATCTGTAACTTATTTGATGGGGCCCCTGTAGGCTGTCCATGGACAACGTAATAATGGATCATTTTTCATAATTACAGTGGTTTTATGAGGTACAATTTCACATGCTGGCCGTCTGGGGCCCCACGGACCACCAACTGAAAAAAATTGGAGTGCTTTCCCCTGCTTTCCAGATGTCCTACCTGCAACCTATTCGGAATAGGCTGTTTGTGTCCAATTAGGCCAATTAAGGACGAAAATTGGTCGAGGGGACATGGAACTTCACACACCAACCCAGGGGCCCGTGACGAGATGCCCAAGTCAGTTTCGGGTCGATCGGACCATTATGTCTGTTGTCCACGAAACACATACGAAAATGAATGGTATAAGTTGCAATGGTACACAGGCTCCGCCCGGCAGGGGTTCCAATAAGTGTGGAGGGCACTTTAAGTGCTGAAGTCCCACCTGCAATTTATTTGACAGAGCACCTATATGCTGTCTGTGGACATTACATTAAAAGGTCATATTTCATATTTCAGGGGACACAAAACAACACAATGATGTACATTACAGCAATTTATAGTGTATTATTTGCATAAAATTCAACTGTCCATGAACAGCTCACAGGGGCACCGTCGAATAAGCTGCAGGTAGGATGCTGTTTTTGACAGATATTTTCAGCCGGTGAATCCCTGTAAAGAATTGGGGATTTCAGCATATGTGCTGAAGTCCCACCTGCAACTTTTTTGACAGAGCCCCTATAGGCTGTCTTTGGACATTACATTAAAAGGTCATATTTCATAGCTATACAGTGCTTTTATGTCGTTAAACCTACTGTACACAACACAGGGGACACAATACAACACACTGATGTACATTACAGATATTAATTATGCATAATGAGCATAAAATCCACGAACAGCTCACAGGGGCCCTGTCGAACAAGTTGCAGTTTTTGACTTAGACATTTTCAGCCGGTAATCCCTGTAAAGAATTGGGGATTTCAGCATACGGGACACCATATGCACTTCGTGGACGACTTCCGCACATATATGCTGTTAGGGGACAAAGCACTAAGCACTTTGTGGACAAAAGGATGAATTATAGGCTGGAAGGGGACAAATAGGCTTTCCGTGGACAGCCAATGGCGTGGAGAGGGTAGGAGTGAAATGGGGGATGGATAGGCTGTCCGTGGACAGGGGGCGTGTCCGGGATCGATTCCCGCCCCCTGGCTTAATTTAGGCTGTAAGGGGACACATAGGCTCTCCGTGGACAACCCTGCCCACCCCGCGGCTTCGGCCAATGGCGTGGAGCGGGTAGGCAGGAGATAGGCTGTAAGGGGGACGGATAGGCTGTCTGTGGACATGGGCGTGTCCGGGATAGATCTCCGCCCCCTGGCTTCATATAGGCTGTCAGGGGACACCATAGGCACTTTGTGGACAATAATAGGCTGCCAGGGGGCACCCTAGGCACTTGGTGGACAATAGGAAGACTATGGTAGGGATAGGCTGTCAGGGGACACCATATGCGCTTAATGGACAAAGGGATGAGGAATAGGCTGTCAGGGGACATCATAGGCACTTTGTTGACAAACCGATGAAGAATAGGCAGTCAGGACCGATGAAGAATAGGCAGTCAGGGGACACCATAAGGGCTTAGTGGACAAACCGATGAAGAATAGGCTGTAAGGGGACACCATAGGCACTTCGTGAACACTCTAGGCAGTCAGGGGACAATCTAGTCTCTCCTGGGACATATGAGGAAGACTACGGCATGGATAAGCCGTCAGGGGACACCTAACGCACTTCGTGGACGAAAGGATGAAGAATAGACTGTTAGAGGGATGGTATATGCAGTTATTGGACATAGGGGCCCCCCTGGACTTCATTGGCCATCTGTGGACACCCCCGGTGGAGCGAGGTTGCCCCCTAAAAGTGTCCATCAAGGGCCCTGTGGGCAATACAATGCATTTCTATGCCTTACCCCCCAAAAACGCAAAGTGTCCATTTCAACATTAACTTAAGCGGCAAATGGGCGTCCATTTGGAGCAGAGATCCCTCCGAGTGCTTAAGCATCCTGAAGCGTGCTGAAGTGTCAACTATCCTCTCCCTATGGAGGATCCCTTTCCCACTCTACAGATAAAACGTTGTTGAAAATCCGATTCGCGTACCCCGAAGTGATAAAATAAAACAATTCTTTATCAAATGTATAGGCAAGACACGTAGTTTGTTTAGGCATTGTTTGTGGGGAAATTACAAACCTGCGCACATATATTCAAATATAACTACAGAATCAATTTTTAATGCGCATGTGAACGCATGTGAACACCATCAGGTCACAGGTTCGCGTTTAAAGTCTGTTTAGAGAGAACGCCGTCGTCTTAGTGGCCCCTAATGTAATAACGAATGATAATTTTGCTGGAAGTGAATCAATCAAAACTAACTTTAGCTGGAAATATCATTATTCAAAAATCGCTATAAAGCCAAAACAATCTCTGTTACCGTAAATTGTATGTTTATCTCTGTAAAGCTGCTTTGAAACAATCTCCTTTGTTAAAAGCGCTATATAAATGAAGATGACTTGACTTGACTTGACATCCAATGGCAAGTTAAATGAATAGGAAAATTTCCACAAACAGCCTAGGTTCCCTTACTGCCCCAACTATTTCTGAATAGGATATGTACTTCATAAATATTTGGAATAGTATGGAAATACAAGGTTCAGATCACTAAAAACATATATGGAAATCGAAGAGTCATCGGTGGAGTCTGTATGTCATCTAGTGGAAAAGTTTGGTACTGCGCACAAAAAAAAAGAATTTCCTAAAGCTCATTTATTGAGTCATCAACCTAAAATCTGGCCCAGAACTTGTTCAGATAACTAACCCTAAACCAAACTCTAACCCTATAGTAAGTCCATGTAGTTAACTAATATTACTCAGTGGCAGTGCAGTGCAGTGTGTGTGTGTGTGTGTGTGTGTGTGTGTGTGTGTGTGTGTGTGTGTGTGTGTGTGTGTGTGTGTGTGTGTGTGTGTGTGTGTGTGTGTTTCTTGGTAAAAACAAATGCATAGAAAAATTTTTTGCCGAAAGTGCACTGATATGGTCATTTTGAGGCACATTAAAATGGTTGATAAATTAATAACCATTTATAAGACAACTGGACACTCGTTGCATCATGTGGTGTTTAGTAACGGTCTATTTAATTGAAATGGTCCGTTCAAAATAATGTAGTCGCTGGTCCTTCCCTGGCCTCCTCTGTCAGGGCGCGATGCCGTCCACGTCCGGGCCGGTCACTCAGCTTTGCTGCCCCACCGAGGGGACATCTGTGGTTCGTCTGTCCCGCTGGGTCACACGAACTATCAGGCTCGGCTACGCGATTCAGTTCGCGCGTTCTCCTCCCCGCTACAGGGAAGTCCACTTCACTATGGTCGGTGGCAATGCCCCTTTCATGAGAGCGGAGGTTGCTACCCTACTGGCGAAGGGTGCGATCGAGACTGTCCCTCCAGCCGAAATGAGGTCCGGCTTCTACAGCCCCTACTTCATTGTCCCAAAGAAATCCGGTGGGTTACGCCCAATCATGGACCTGCATGTTCTGAACCGCTCCCTTCAGAGGCTGCCATACAAGATGCTCACAGCCAAACGCATTTTCGAATGTGTGCGGCCCCAGGATTGGTTTGGAGCGATCGACCTGAAGGACGTCTACTTCCATGTCTCCATTCTCCCTCGACACAGACCGTTCCTACGGTTTTCTTTCGAGGGGCAGGCATACCAGTACGCGGTTCTCCCTTTCGGGCTAGCCCTGTCTCCTCGCGTCTTTATGAAGGTCGTCGAGGCAGCCCTTGTTCCCCTTCGGGAACACGGGGTTTGCATCCTGAACTATCTCGACGACTGGCTGATACTTACTCACTCTTGAGACCAGGTTTGTGAACACAGGGACCTAGTGCTCCGGCACTGAGCCCATCTGGGCCTTCGGGTCAACTGGGAGAAGCACTTTGCACTTTGCCCCGTGCAGAGGATCTCTTTTCCCGGTATGGACATCGACTCGGTCGCCATGTCCGCACAGCTTGCGAGCGAGCGCGCGCAGTCACTGCTGACTTGCCTGAGACAATTTGAGGGCAAGAGTGCGGTTCCACTCAAACTGTTTCAGAGGCTCCTGGGGCATATGGCATCTGCAGCCGCTCGGATTGCTTCATATCAGACCGCTTCAGCTATGGCTTCGCGACCGAGTCCCGAGGTGGGCATGGCAACACGGCACCCTCCGAGGACCAGTTACTCTGACCTGCCATCAGACCTTCTCCCTGTGGTCGAATCTCAGTTTTCTACGGGCTGGAGTGCCCCTGGAACGAGCTTCCCAGCATGTTGTTGTCTCAACAGATGCTTCCACCATGGGTTGGGGCGCCATGTGCAATGGACATGCTGTCGCGGGCTCCTGGACAGGACCCCAGCGCCTATGGCATGTCAATTGCCTCGAGTTGCTGGCAGTACGTCTTGCTCTGCACCGCTTCCGGTTGCCGCTATTGCCGCACACCATGATACAGTGGAAGGTAAGTTCGTAGGGAAGCACCAACATTCTAATCTGAAAAATGAAGCCTACCCGGAAGTGCGAAAAGCTGCAATTCATCGAAAATCCGCTAGAGGGAGGTCTCAAAAGGGAGCAAATATCCATAGACCCCATGTTAAAATGTCCGTTTTCACAGCATAAATTTATATGTTTACATGTTGGTATTTTTGGATAGGTCCCGAGTGCCTGACAACTGTGAGGGGGGTGAATTTTTTTCTAACTCGTTAGTTTAGATCGTATTTAGATATAAAATGTATGCCAAATAAGGGCGTGGTTAACTTTGATTGACAGCTTGATTGACAGCTGATAACGGGCTGCACCGAGTAGACAACACAACACATCATACCACCTCTGTATCCTTTTTGAACATTTGTATTGAAATATCGTACATAAAATGGGTTGCTCTGCTATAAACTGGACTAACCGACACTGTAGGAGGAGGACTTCGCTCCATTTTTTCCGGTAAGTGACTTTCCACTACTATTTCACGTAGTTAGCATTATTTAGCATCAATGTTTGTGGCCAGTGGCACTGTAACAGTTAACCTGCAACCCATTTGCCATTGCATGTTTAAAACAATAATATCTTAGTAAAAACCTAAAGTAATATTGCCAAACTATATATCATTTGAAAGCTTAAAATCTCTAGTTTTCATATTTGGTGGCTGTTATCTAAAATAAATTACAGAGGAGCAGTAATTTATCAATTTGCAACAAGAATATTTCATATTCATTAGGAGTATTTAGGCCTTTATTTTGAAATAACAATAAACACGAAAAATCATGAAAGATTGGTAGAAACCTCAGTTTGTTTTCATGCCATGAGTTCAAAAGATAACACCAATTCCATTTTATGAGAAAAAAAGGTCTGAAAATGTTTTAAATATAAAGAAAAATGTATGGATTCTCGATTTCTGATTGGCTGCGAGCTATAACGCTATAACGTAGTCTTTTTATGCATTTATTAGAGGTTGAATTCAAATCAAATACTGCCAAACCACCCATACTACTTCTGAATAGGATGTCTACTTCATAAATTGTATGAAAATTATGGAAATACATGGTTCAGATCACTCAAAAGATATATTAAAATGGAGGCGCCCTTATATGGGCAGTAATGGAGTCTAGTGAAAAAGTTGGGTACTGCGCCCAAATAAAATCTTACTGAAAGCGCATTTTTTTAGATATCAACCTAAAATTTGGAATACAACTTGTTCAGATTCTTGTCTTTAATTTTCTTGCAGTTTTAGAGTAAAATATATTTTGTAATATATATATATTTTATATAAAATATTAATAATTATATTTTTACATTACACCATTTCATAAACTCAAACTTATATAACTGTCTTTCTGTTTCATTTTTTATCATTTCTAGACTTCTACAATAATCTGGAAAATGTCTTCTTTAAAACAAGACCAGCCATAGGTCTATATTCCAAAGCATTCCTGAATTACAACCATTTAAGTTTGGATAGTGATTTTTATGTCTATGCCAAAAAAAGGGGGGTGCCAGTTAGCATCGCCTCAGATAAGTTAGCGTCCGAGGTACTAGGGTTGCCAACCGTTCCGTATAATACAGTAACTTTTATAGTCATGCTGCTGACAAGGCACGTATAACACCTTCATTGATTCATTATTTGGGTAGATGATAAGGAGTGTGCATTTTTTAGTTCATTAAACTAAAGGACAATTTCGTTATTTTACACTTAAAGCCCTGTTTTAAGATTGTTTCTGGTGAAATGGAACGGTTAAGATTAAAATTTGGACACATGATACGTATAATACGAAATCGTCCCGTATTTGACACATAAAAGTCTTGCTCCGTATTGAACTGATACGGAACGCACTTGTTGGCAAAATGATCATTGTAGATTTATCAATAACTGACACAATGCAGACTAGATTTAGCCGAACGTGTTCCTTGTTTTTTATTGCAAAAAATCAGTCCAC
Organism: Rhinichthys klamathensis goyatoka; assembly: GCF_029890125.1. Lineage (NCBI taxonomy): Eukaryota > Metazoa > Chordata > Actinopteri > Cypriniformes > Leuciscidae > Rhinichthys > Rhinichthys klamathensis. The sequence goes on along the minus strand of NW_026606660.1, from coordinate 1,439,685 downwards.
CTTCAACAACAAATTCCTCTCTCATGGAAAAGAATGGGCGAAGATCATGTGGGAGCTCTTTGAAGGAGTTTGGCCAGCCATGCATTATCATGTTAACAAGTCTTTGGCATGTGGGATCAGATTTTACAACAGTTCAGAGTTCCTCTGTCCGCTGTGATGAGAGAACTTGGAGTGTCATCACCTCTAACAGGTCATCCGAAAGGGGAGGGTCAGTGGAGGGGAGATGAGCACGTGATAGGGCATCAGCGACAAAGAGTTCCTTGCCCCGTTTGTAGATCACGTTGAGACTGTAACGTTGGAGCTTGAGCATCATACTTTGAAGACGTGCTGAGGTGGTGTGTAGCGGCTTTTCAGACTGATCTCATGAAATGGCGTATGTATGACACGCCAATTCGTATTTCCATTTTTGGCGTGCTATCAACACACATAATCGCTTTTCAGCGTGTTTATCAACGCCTTTGACTTAACGTTATATTACTGTATTATGTATTTATAGATATATGACCTACACCAACCCCGTCCCTAAACCTACCCGTCACTGGGGTTAATACCATTTATGAGTCTTCTCCTACCATCCTAGGAAAAGAAATATCGCTCCACAGATGTAGATATAGATTTTGCTTCGTTTCGCTCGGACATTTAACGGCGTACACATACACGCGGAATCACTCGGATATTTAATGGCGTAGACATACACGCAAAAGATTTCGGCGTGGACATACACGCGGATAGCTCAAAATGCGTATAGATAACACGCCACTTGACTTGAAAGTGGCGTGTATGTTTACGCAAAGTCATGTTGTCATGTTGGGCTTTTTTAAGATTGTGATGAGAGGCTGGTGATCTGTTTCCACGGTGACGGGTCGGCCATTAATGAAGTCATGAAACTTCTTAGTTGCAAAAACTAATGCTAACATTTCCTTCTCGATTTGGGCATACCGAGATTCAGTTGGTGTTAGGGCGCGTGAAGCAAATGCAACAGGATCGCCCTGCTGAAGACACACAGCGCCCACTCCATGTTGGGATGCGTCAGGTGAAAGGATGACAGGTTTGGTGACATCAAAGTATTGCAGAACTGGGGGACTGGATACAGCGTCCTTCAGCTTTTGGAAAGCGGCATCCTGCAGCTCATGCCACGACCATTCCACATCCTGCTTCAACAGTTCACGTAGAGGGCCTGTAACGTCACTATAGTGTGGAATGAATTTCGATAAGTAGTTGGTCATACCAAGAAACCGTTGTAAGGCCTGTTTGTCCTCAGGTTTTGGCATTTGGCGGATAGCTGTGGTCTTGTCGGGGTCGGGTTTGACGCCATGAGCAGTCAGGAGATGGCCTATATAAGAAACTGAGGTGACACGAAATTTGCACTTATCAGGGTTTAATTTCATGTTACAGCTGCGAATTTTGTGGAGGACCTGTTTCAGTCGCTCATCATGTTCCTGTAGTGTGCAGCCCCAGACTAGTATGTCATCTACCACAATTTGACATGCTTGTGCATCAAAAAGCTGCTCCATGGATCGCTGGAACACTTCACTGCCAGCGGAAATTCCGTAAGGCATGCGCAGGAATCTGTACCTGCCAAAAGGCGTCATGAATGTGGTCAGCTTCGAAGATGCCTCGTCTAAGGGGATTTGCCAAAATCCACATTTTGCGTCGAGGATACTGAAAACCTTGGCACCCGGCATGTCAGCGATGACCTGCTCAATGGTTTTCAGTGGATGGTGGGGCCTTAGGAGTGCCTTGTTGAGATGCACTGGATCTATGCAGATTCTTACAGAGCCATCTTTCTTTTTGGCAGCGACCATGGCAGACACCCATTCAGTGGCGTCGGTTTCAGGGGTGATTACACCCAATGTAGTCATTCTCTCAAGCTCTGCCATGACTTTCCCCTTCATTGCTATGGGCACTTTCTTAGGTACACAGACAGAGGGCGCTATTGACATGTCTAATCGCATGTGATAAACAACATGCAGTTTCTGAATTGTGCAGTAGTTCGTTTAGGATGGTAGTCACGAGTTTGTGACTGTGGTGCCATTTTGTATGATGGAGTTGATCTACAGCATTTTGCAAAATGGTTCCATTTTCCACAGTTGTTGCACTGTTTATTAAAAGCAGAGCATTTGAGTTTATCAGGGACGTGATATCTGTTGCAATTGATGCAGCGATCGTGTATTGCACAAACTTCAGTCTCATGTTTCAGTTCTTTTGTGCTCTTTTCAGATTGCTCATATAACAGGCATATATTAACTGCAGAGTCCAACGTCAGATTTTTTTCGCGGAGCAGCTGTTTCCGCACGCCATCACTTTCAATCCCGCAAACTATGCGGTCACGGATTAGCTCATCATTTAAAGTTCCAAAGTCGCATTTTTTTGCGAGTAACTTTAAGGTAGAAACATACGACTGAATGGACTCACCAGGTTTTTGATTAGTTGTGTTGAAAATGTGTCTGTCCATTATAATGTTCTTTGTGGGCAAGCAGAGTTCTGCAAACTTTTTCAGTAACACGTCAGGATCTTCTCTGTTCTCTCCCTCTGCAAACGTGAAAGCCTCGGATTTCTCCACCGCTTCAGGGCCCGCTAAATTCAGCAGAGTGTACGCCTGCACCTTTTTCGATTTGTCTGATAGACCAGCATTGCAGTATATGCGCCATTCTTTTTCGAATTTGCTCCAGTTGTCAGCAATGTGCTCGTCGAAGATTAGCGGATCAATACGGCGGAGACCTTGTGCCATGTTCGACCACTTCTGACACCATGTAGATTTATCAATAACTGACACAATGCAGACTAGATTTAGCCGAACATGTTCCTTGTTTTTTATTGCTCTCGTTCTAGCATTACACTCGTGTAACCCCTGCACTCTGGTTCACTGACCACGCCCACCTTCCCATGTAACACCACCCTTAAAGGGCTATAGCATTTATCAACTATGATATAACATTTACCAACACTACAATCATGATAGCCTTTATATATCTATGTGGTTGTTCAGTCTTGTATATTGATTAGGCTAACTTTGCTATTCTATAAATATATAGGCCTAATACGTTGTATTATAATATGCTATAATATATGATAGAATACAATATTCACCAAAAGTCATCATTTCAGGGGTTATTTTTAAGAACCCCTTTTGTGCACAGACATGGTTAATTTTCTACTAAACTAGGCCATAACATTTGCATTATATTTATCAGTGTTTCTGTTTTCAGATCAGCCTAAGGTGTGGAACAGTTTGAAATTCTAACATATGGAGCAAAAGCCATGTTGACTTTTCAACATGACTTTTCATCAGATCAGTGCCATTCAGACACTCAGCAATGTTATTTAAAAAATAACTGGGACTGGGCAAACTCCATAAAGATCAGTGCCATTCCACAATACTGACTATTTACTTGCTTACAACATTTTGTGTTATTTACCTGTAATGCTCAAGACATATAAATAAAAATGGAAATTTACTTCTGCATCTTGGTCTTCACTTCAACCTACTGATTGTTTTCGTTCCTACTGCAATTTAATTGTAAATGTTTGACAGCATAGACAAAACAGGTTTGATACAAGTTAATTAGCTGTGTAATAAGTTAATGTCGGTCACAGCTGATCAAAAAGTTCCATAAACATTTGTAAGTGTTTTAATTTTCAAGTTCAGTGCCATCAACAGTAAGTTGACGTAACAGACATTGGCTTGGCATAAGTAAAGGGAAGGGTGTAACAGTCCATCAGTCCTAGAAAAAAAAGTGACATTTACAGTTTCAATGGGTTCAATATCATCATCATTTGTTAGAAAAGTGTTTGAGGTTAGAGCCCAGGGACCTCCTTGCCACCTCCTCTCCACGGCGAACATAGCTGTCCCCCATGATCCACACAGTGGGAACTGCAAAAATAGAAAGGTAAACATTTCAATACAGTGTAGCCTACAATGTAATGCAATACAACACGATAGTGCCAACTAACAATACTTGTAAATCACCAGTAGTCACGATTGTGATTTTAACAGTAAAAATACTTAGTGCAAACCATTACTCTAAAATGCTATTTAGTTTTACTCATTGCATAATCCATAACAAAACATACCTTGTATGTATATAATATACGTCCCTCTTACGGGAATGGCGTCCATAACGAAAACTGCAGAAAAACAAAATGAATATTAACATTAAACAATTGGAAATGGTGACCAAGTATATCAAGATACTGCCGGCTCTTTAATTAAAGTTAGACTGCCACTGACCACTCGAGCAAAATAGCGACAGTGCTATTTGAAATGGGTCTTTAATTTTTACAGTCTATGGTCTTTAGTGACAAAGTATACCAACAGGCTATATAAAATAAAATGTCACAACCCTGTCTCTTTTTGTGAGACCAAAGATCGCCCGTTAGATATACACAAGACGAATTATATCTCATGTTCGACCACTAGACTAGACATCAGAGCCAGCGGAAAACGTCAGAAGCACTAGCCGAGGTAAGCCTATTCCAGGCGGGGTACATGAGCGCTCAGCGTCCGGTGATCACCTCCGAAACTGTCAGATCAAATTTTTAAATAGGCGTGATCTTAATAAATAAACCACAGATTTGAGCTTTAAACAACTACATTGTCGACTGAAAAACTTTTAAAACTACATTTCGTGACATAATAACAGTAGTATTTTTAAATTTCGCGGCTTTTCAGTTAGCTGCTAACATTAGTTTTATTTTACCTAGAAGTTGCAAACACAACTTGTAGAACTAACTTGTCACATTAGTTTACCCGGATAGTACCTTGCAGGATACATAACTATACACGAATCCGACGAGCGTTCTGTGTAGGGTGCCATCTTGTGGCGACGCCATTACTGAGCTGTTACCGGTATGTAAACAAACCTCCGTGATAACGCACCCTCGATGACAGCTACAGCCAGGCAGAATGACTTGTTGGGTTGATGATGTTAGACAGTGGCCTCCAGTCACAGATGAAGGTACAAACGATCTTACAGATTATTTATGAAAATAGCTTGGCAAGCTAGCTAGGCTAACGTTAGCTAATGAGGAAACTATAAAAAGATCTGTCCATTTGGCAACAATAAATAAATGAATGACATCAAATAAACGAATTCATGTTTTTCAGTTGTGTCCATTATTTATCTAATTTTCACATTGCAAGAGGCAAGGGTAAGGTACAGCTAGAAAGTATACATAATATCGACCAATTAGTGTTTTTAAACCATGGAAAGAGGTCGATGTAACAGCAGGAGAACAATTATGTCACGCCATTGAAACAATTTAAAACGGAACATGTTTTCCCACTCGACATTATAAAAGTTGTAACGTTAGTGACAGTCGTAAATCGCGGGCTGTTTATTCCAGTGGACGCAAGTTGCAACTAAAACAATAGGAGGCAATGGCGCAATGCTACCCAGCAACAGCTCAGTTATGGCCCCCGCTTACTTCCGGTAGTTTCGCCGGATTCGTCTATAAGGTGTCTGAAAATGCCTTTAAGAGACATACATGAGCTTCACGTTACAACTTACCAGCAAATTCAGATGGGTTGTAGGCTACACTTCAGCAGCTGAGGCTGCTTGGCTGAAGAGGCGGGTCCACTGGCCGGCTCAGTCTCACACAAAGCCCGCCCTTTTACCCATATATGGATTGGCCAGACAATGGGCGGGGCTAGGATTTCCCAAGATTTTCCAAGATGGCGCCGCCCCTACCCCCCATAAACGGCTTCAAAACCGTTCTTCAGAGAGTCTATGGGTGACGTCACAGACGCTTTGTCCATATTTTTTACAGTCTATGGGAAGCACGACCTGATCGTCATGTTCCTGAGAGGAGCGAGGAGACTGAATCCTCCTTGCCCTCCTCTCGTTCCCTCTTGGGACCTCTCAGTGGTTTTAACTGCCCTGCAGAGTGCCCCTTTTGAGCCTCTGCAATCAGTGAAGATTAAATTCCTGTCTATGAAGACAGCTCTGCTGGTAGCACTGGCCTCCATCAAGAGGGTAGGGGACCTGCACGCACTCTCCGTTGACGAAGCGTGCCTGGAATTCGGGCCGGCTTTCTCTCACGTGATCCTGAGACACCAGCCTGGATATGTGCCCAAGGTTACCACCACTCCCTTCCGGGACCAGGTGGTGAACCTGCAAGCGCTGCCCCTGGAGGAGGCAGACCCAGCCTTAGCACTGCTCTGTCCAGCACGCGCCCTCCACGCCTATGTAGACAGAACGCAGTGTTTCAGGACCTCAGACCAGCTCTTTGTCTGTTATGGTGGGAAGCTGAAGGGAAAGGCTCTCTCCAAGCAAAGGCTGTCTCACTGGATAGTGGACGCCATTGCTTTGGCATACCAGCAGCAAGGTTGACCGTGCCCCCTTGGTGTGACTGCCCACTCCACCCGGAGTGTGGCGTCCTCTTGGGCTCTAGCGCATGGCGCCTCGCTAACAGACATCTGCAGAGCTGCAGGCTGGGCGACACCCAACACATTCGCCAGATTCTACAATCTCCGAGTGGAGCCTGCATCCTCTCATGTACTGGCTTCAATCAGCTAGTACCGGACCCACTCAGGTGTCTTCGCTTGCTCGCCATTCCACTCCGCGGTCTGGATACTTGCGATATTTTCCTCAGGTGAGCTTCCTCCCAAGCCCTGAGTTCCTCCAGCACTGCTGACGTCGACGGCAGTGTCTATTACCAGTGCATTGGCTAGGTGCCTCCGTGTGCATGGTCCCCCCTCTGGGCGACCCCCACATGTGTATTTCCACTGTAAGCCTCTCTGAGTATGTGTCTTTCCCTCGGCAAGCCACCTTGCCATCCCTGGGGTTGAAATATTCCACCTGCGGCTGGACACCCCAGTGTTCTCCATATGCATCCCTCTGGGTCATATGTGTATTCTCTACTCAGGAAACGAGGGTTACATACGTAACCGAGACGTTCCGTTCAATAACTGTAAAATTCACCAATTGTGCATATGGACTGTATGTAGTGTATTTGTGCACAAGTGACCGACTCCTGTACACTCCACTGCACACTGAACAAGCAAGACACAAGAGTAGTTTTTTACATTTTTCACATCTGTGTAGTATGACACATTTCTGGCTAATCATTTGATGTATGCATGTAGTTATTATACAATAACACATTTATTTGAAGAGTTAAAGTAGTCTTAGATGAAGTGTTTGCTTTTGCAAAAAGTGTGGCATTTTGCATGCTGTGTGGTGTGGTGTCTTCCGGGAAATGGAGCTATAGTTTCAGAAAAAAATATATAGAAAAAAACACAAAAAAAACAACAACCTGTAAGCGTGTAGTTCCGCATTTTTTACACACATGCACCATGAATAATCAGAAATCATGAACAGCCAGGAAGCTCATTCACTTGACAAGCTTTTCCCATTACGCTCCATATATATATATATATAGTTACTCCTGGTTTGTTTCAGTGTCTGTAACCCAGAATCTTTGTGCACAGTTGTAAAATACTGAAAGGCTACTAGCCATGTAAATGAAAAGCAAGACAAGTCAACATTTTACAGCTACCTTTATCTATATAAAAATACAAAACTTAAAAAAAAAAAAAATTCCATAGGAAAGCAATATAAATGCAATCCCATCTCTTTCATATCCGCTTCAAATACATCAGTGCCATACAATTCAGATCAATAATACATATTTCAGGTCAATAATCGTAATGTTAAGTTACCAATCAAGTAAAAAAAAGAGAGAAATGATCACTGAGGAGGAAATCTTTGCTTGTCTTTATGGAGGGCGAGATCGAAAAGCAGCCATTTCATTAAATGTTCTCCCGACAAGCTCTTAACACTCCTCCATGGAAAGTAGCATGTGTAAGAGGGGGAATCAGTTCAGGAATAGACCTTCCTCCAACAAAGAATATCAGACACAATTAAACCTCCCTTGTATCCTCTACCCAAGTATCTGGCCTCAAATTACAAGTATTGGGCCATTCTACAGAATTGGTGCAAAGTCAGAGTTGGAAACATCTTGACATTTTTTTGTTTTTTCCCCACAAATTTTGCATGTATGCAATTTGTATAATATCCAAGGTACTCTTTTCTAGTAATTGTGCAGTTAATTCTCATATTGTTTTTTCAGAAAATGTTGGAATATTTTCCTTCTCCCCAAATTTGTCACTACCGAAACAATATTAAATATTTTTTTAAGAAGGCTTATAATGACCTATTAAGATTTTGTTTACATCTACCTTATAAATATAATTTTTTTTCTACTTTTAAAAAATATTTTTACAGGTTAAATCAATAAAGATTATAATTTTAATAATATTTTAAGTGTAATTTATGAGATTTGTTGTATTTTGAACCCAATTTTTCTTTGTAGAAGGCATAATGTTTATCGTACTGATTTCAAAGTTAAGGATTCATTAGTTTGAATATGCATTGAACCAAACACTATCATAACATCTTATTTGACAAAACAATATACTTTATTTTTGACAAAACATCCCATGTTACGGTAGTGACTGCAGATTTTTGGTAGTGACAGTAATGTTTTGGTAGTGACCACAATACTTAGTTTGCCATGGCTGAATCAGACTGTCCACATTTTATGTTAATATAAATAAATAACTATGATGCACATATGCAGTCAGTACATATAGCAGACACACATCTGACAGTAAATATCTTATAAGAACACCTAGAGCTATTCTATACTTTGGGTCTTGAGGTGGAAGTGAGAAGAGGTATGCTCATAGATTTTTCTTCCTAAAAAAACCAACAACTTACAATGTTGACTGTTTCAGAACCACTTTGTTTTATTTTCACATTTTCAACATTTTGTTTGTGAGTCATTCAGATAAATCTCCAGAACCACTGAACTGTGTGTGTGTGTGTGTGTGTGTGTGTTTACATAAAACATTAATTTCAGAATAATTTTCCTCATTCAGATAAATCTCCAGAACCACTGAACTGTGTGTGTGTGTGTGTGTGTGTGTGTGTGTGTGTGTGTGTGTGTGTGTGTGTGTGTGTCCCACATGGAAAGAACCTATATAAACATATATGTTTTAATATAGGTTTTGATATAGGATTTCAATATATGTGACATATATAAAATTGGCCGTTTTCCTATATTATATGTACATATATGCACATACATGCACATACATGTGTGCATATGTGTACATATATACGTCCGTATATGTACTTATATAGGTACATATATGTGTCCATATATGTACATATATGTGTGCATATATGCCAATATATAGGTGCATATATGTACATATATTGGTGCATATATGTACCTATATAGGTGCATATATACGTGCATATATGAACCTATATATGTGCATATATACATGCATATATGTACCTATATAGGTGCATATATGTACCTATATATGTACCTATATATGTGCACATATGCATCTATATAGGTACATATATGCACGTATATATCCAGCTATATGTTTACCTATATATTAGTATAATTATTAAAATCCATAGCTACTAGGCAACATAAATAATAGCCCAAAATGTAGAAATTTAAATTATTTATTTACTCAAGAACAATCAAATAGTACAAGAACAAAAATAAGACAAAAAACTGTACAGAAAAAAACCCCCAATTTATCTTGTTGATCTTCTCAGCTCCGTGAGCTTCGAATTGATAGATGTGCCTATCTGCCCTCGGCTGGCTGCCGGCCACTTCTTCAATGTAGCATCTAGAGAAGACAAAAATAATAAGACAGTATAATAATAATAACAATATAATGCTTCATCAGGAACCCAAAGTGCTTACAGTACAGCTGCGATTGGACACACATTTTGGATAAAGGGCTGATCATAATAAAAAATGCGTCATGTAAACACGTCAATTGGAAGATTCTGATTGGATTCTGCTAAATCTAAAAGAAATTCTGATTGGAAACATCGTCCCCCTTTTTTTTTTAGCAGCATCGTTCTTTCATATGCACATGTCCGTCATCGGGACTGCATTGTTAACAGTCACACGGTCAATCATGTGCATTCAAAGCAGTGAAAATTCATGGATAGAAAATTTTCAGAAATGTGGCTTTAGAAGAGGAAAGGTAGCATCAAGAAGTGAGCAAGCAATGAATTAGTATTATAGGTTCCAAGCAGATACAGTAACAATAATGGGTGCCCTACATTATACAGTCTCCATTGATGCCTAATAAACATTAATACAAGTAGGCTATGGTTAAAGTGGTGAACTTATAAAAAGTCTTAAAAGTTTTGTTTTCCCTTCTCAACGCATTATGCATTTACTCACCAATAATGGCTGCCTTTTTAATTTGGTCAAGGGCGACCAGCTGCTCCCCATCCCCTCTGGTTGGCTTCCCACCTTAAAGTAATATTTCAAAATTATTATGAAAGGGGGGTAAAATTAAGGTGGTGAAAACAAGAGATTTTTTATATACACATCACATTTTCTTGAGGTGCAAGGAAATACAAAAATGGCAAGTAAAAAAGCGATGGTATGCCCGCACACAAACATAATTTATTCCACAGAATATGACTGACTTGTTTTTTTCAAGGACAGAAGAGATTAGGAACATGTTGTTTAGTACCATTCAGGTTGCTTTTCAGCAAAGTCTCCAAATCAAAGGTGCCCAGCAGCAGATTCGGCACCATGGCAGTGGCGGCAAGGCGGGCTGCTTTCCACGCTTCTGCCTGGCAAAACACCCCAGAGCCCTTTATAACTTCAATCTGAAAAATAATTTCACATCACAATATTAATTTATTGGCAACTTTTAGAAACTTTTTCATGTTTCATATTGATTCTTATGCTTAGCTTCCCAAAAGTTAATAGGTTATGATGTATAAATGCAGATTAATGATAAAGATATGAACCAAATTAATCATTGCCCTAAACGTTATTAAAGGAGAGAAGGAGGAGGTTGGATGGAGAGTAGGGAAGGAGAAAAGACAGTGGGTGGAGAGGAGCGAAGGGGGGCAGGAGGAAAGGATGATTGTCTCTTATAACACTAATTGGCTCCTACAAAGCACACAGTTTATACCCATCCTTACTACATAATGTTATTCACCTGTGTTTTCGCTGTGGTCTCAGCTGTTGCTGCAGTCTTGTTAGAGAAGAAAAACATTGTTAAACTCAATTGTAAAACTTCAACAATTGTATGCATATGGGGCAAGTAAATTACATATTACCACTAACTATCCCAACATAAAAATCCCTATAGCTCAGTTGGAGCCTTAAGTAAAATAAGTACAGAAAAATCTGAGGTATATAAGGGTTACACACACCTGTGGTGTCTCTCGAAAGCACTGTCACCATGGGACTCTCTTTAAAGGGCTCGGTCTCCTCTCTGGAGTCTTAGAGAAGAAAGAAACTTAGTAAAACTCTACAACAATTTTTATTCATCCAAGCAAGCCACTATAGATTCTTATTTACAGGGGGGGCTTGGAAAACATTAAACATGTCAATAAATTCATAGCCAAAAATAAAAAAAATCAATAAAAAAAAATCAGCCAAACATCATAAAAATCCATATAGCTCTGTTTGAGTAACAAGTAAACTAAATAAATAAATACAAATGCAAGAGGGTTACTCACCGGTTGCACTTCTCCAAAAGTCGAGGAGACATCTAGATCAGGGGTCTCAAACTCGCGGCCCGCGGGCCGCAGATATTTTGTGGCCCCCTACTTGACATTAAAGTGTAATGTTAGTGCGGCCCGTCGTTGCGTGTGCCGCGTTTTAAATGGGCTACCATACGGTGGGTTTGTTGTCAATAGTTGCCATAGACAACCGCTAAATACTGCGCGCCTGGAAAAAATGAGCGCATCGCTTCAATTATGAGCGCGCTTGCCGCGCACGCGCACCTACATTTGAAATAACGAACTTGAGCTCGCAAAATATGTGAGCGCGATATGTGAACTGCCCCTTGTCGAGCTACCACCAACCAGGCCGCGAGCTACCACGTGTTGGAGAGAGACCCTGCTTTAAAACAATGTGAGAATAATCATTTTGAGCTTGTAATATGTGTCTAACAGGTTGATAAGAAGGTTTGCTTTGATTTGTGCAGTCAGTAATTTGCCTGAGACACTATACATGTGTAGAAAGAATTCAATAAGACGGGCAGACATGACTGCAAATATTTGTATTTCAAAAGCAATAATTGTTTTTCTAAGTATATAATAAAAGGAAATGTGCCTTCCAAAAAAAACATTCAATATCATTAATGTGTTGTATAAAGAAAATAAAAAGGACATAAGCAAATATAAATATTACAAATATGTGTTATAGACAAAGAAAGTTTGTAAAATGAACTTCAACTGTCAGAAGGACAGCTCATGAAGAACCAATCATGTACAGAAAGGAATGTTCAAATTCAGAGGAACAGTTCAGAAGAAACGTTACTAATAAAGATTGAGAAGATTGGATCAGTTGTGCTCCTTTTTTGGAATACTTGAATACTATTTTTTGTGGAATACTTGATGCGGCCCATCCTGACCCAGACTCTACCTCCAGTGGCCCCCAGTTAAGTTGAGTTTGAGACCCCTGATCTAGATCCTCCACAGGACTCCTTCCAGTCTTGTTCATAGAACAAAAATATAGTCATTCTCTTCAATAAATTAAAGTGCAAATACATCAAATAATTAACACTATCAATCAGCCCAACATCACAAGTCTCTACAGCTCTGCTTGAGAAACAATTTTAAAAAGCAATGCAAATCAGTGGAACTTACCTTTTGAGCAATAATGGCGAGGTCACTTTTCATTTGAGGGATTTCTAGAAAGAAGTTATATAGCCTAAAGAAAAAAACAATTACAATCACTAAAGCAGAATAGCACCCAGCAACTCAGTGCCCTAACGTTAACGTTACTCTTCGAAAGACATTTCCTGCAGCTGTGAACGCAAGCTACAACCCTCCAAAGCCCATTGATAAGGCTCTGCAGAGGAAACCTGGTTGTGAACGCAATTAAAAAAAATGTCTTTCTCCAATTTCTCTCAAATTCAAATTCCCCAGGGTTTTTTTCTGGAGCCGATTGCCTTCTTGAGCCGTTGAAGGCAGAGAAGCATAATTTATTCTCATGAACTGTAACGTTATGTTCTCTAGGCAATTACTTTTGTTAACCCTCTACGAATTACTCCAGAAAGAGACAAATAAATATAATTCTAATTTGAATCTTATCAACGGCTACGTTATATGAGCACCCACACTAACTTACCTCACCAGTTAACAACATAGCATTTATTTGGCCAAACACGTGTTAAACTTTCAGCCCATACAATTTCTAAGTTTATACTTCTCTGCCACCGCAATATCCATCTCCAGAAAAAAAACCCTGCTAATAAATATTAAAATTAGGAATACTTACGATTGATGATAAGTAGGACATAGCGGATCTCCAACGCTGATATCGCCATTTTCACTCCCAGCCGATATCTTTCGGCGCGAATCGTCAAACGTGAGGCTGATGACGTCATCAACTACGCAGCGCTGTAGCCATGGTAGCAGCAGAGTGGATAATTTTTTTTTTTTTTTTTTTTTTTTTTTTTTTTTGCAAAATTACAGAGTTTGATATCAAGTTCTTGACACATTTCTTTTACAGATTTTCACATTTGATAAGTATAAGTTGAAACAACAATAATTTGGAAAAAAAGAAAAGAAAAGAAAAAGAAAAAGAAAAAAGATAAAGGGCATCTCAAACATATATTAAATTCATTTAGCAGAGATACAGATCTTTGGGCTTTTCGATTTTTTAAAAACTTTACAGACTCAAAATGCTTGTCTTCAAATTCATTAACCATAGTGAAATGCTCAGATAGATGGGATGATGATGATGATGATGATGATGAAGATGATTACTTCAATGTATGTTCTGTTCTTTTTTTTTTTTTTTGCATATTTATATAGAAACTGCATTAAGACAATACAGAAAACATTGCATTTTGCATTGCATTTGGTGGAACGGTGAATGTGTGGATGTGTATGAGCTGTAATGTAAATCTGGAAGTGACTTGAAATTGGAAAAAGGGCTTGATTGACAAAATAAAAAAACTAAACCATTTTGTTATTTCCTTCTTTTCCACTATCTTCATACAAGGAAGAATTGACCTTGTAATAGCTTTCCATCTCCTCTCACTTAATTGCCATAGTTAAATTCCATAACATGCCAATTACATGTGATACCAATTTCCCATGTTCGCACATATACAGTTCTTGCATAATTTCTTTTTTTAGTTAGTTCTAGTTATTGCCTTGATAATAGAAAATATGAGCTAGGCATCATGTATGACAGTTGCCAAAGTGAGGTATAATGACCAGATCCTGCCATGAGCTATAGGAGTCATGTATGCACATATAGGGCTTATATGTGGATATAAAGAAGCAATACAGGGGGCTGTTCCATAAACCAAGATTAGAGTATAAGCCAGGCTTATTTCGGTTAGTCAGGCTTATTTTTGGTAGATTCGGTTTCATAAATCAAACTTAAAAAAGTTCAAACTCAGTTACCCTGGCAACTTATGCTGGGAAACTAGCCTGGTCCAGGGCAGGCTAACTGTCAGGCTAAGCCTCAGTTGTTACACAGATCCTCAACACTGACCGACAAGAACACAATGATATTACCACTGACAGTCTCTAATACCATTATTGGACTTTATAAATACACAGTATACAGAAAATCAACTTAAATAAGGCTACAATATAGACAATATAGACACATATATAAGGCGTTTTAAAGTTTAGGACATGTCATTTTTGTAATAAAGACATTTTAATTAAGGAGTGCCTCGGTTATCAGAGAATTCTTTCTCTACGCTGTCTAGATATAAAATGTATATATATATATATATAAAATGTACTTTATTATGTCTTTCAATTCAAACACATTTAACAAAATTATACAAATGGACAGTTCCTTTAAAGACATCATATTTTCCCCCAATAAATATTCCTTATTTTTCCTTCTACTTTTTTTTTCTTTTGTGATAATACCAACATATATATATATATATATATATATATATATATATATATATATATATATATATATATATATAAAACAATAAATAAATATTAATAAAAATATAACATTCACATATATCAAACTCTTATAATGAATGACACATAATTCCCAATAGTTATTCAAGTAATATTATTTAAATATCAAATATTCAATATTAAATAAGTAAAGAAATAACAAATAACTAGAAATAAAAGGGAAGGTTACATAAAAATGTAGTTCATGTAGGCCAATATATATTCCTTTATTTTATGGAATATTCTTTAATTTTAGAGTTGCACATATCTTTTCAAAATGTATACATTTGTTCTTAATTTAATGTTATCCTCTCCATAATGTACTTTAGAAACTAAATCTAAACCACTAAACTTAAAACTGGGGATTCTTGCTTTCTCAAAAAAATTATTGCATAAAAAGCTGTAATTCTCAGCATTCTAAATAAGTAGGCTATATATATCATCTTTATAAAGTAGCATAGGTCCTATACCCAAAACTATATTTTGTATCTTTATATATTTAGTTTCTTTAAAAAAATCTTCCCTGAATTAGGCTACTTCTGTTCAATTTCTTTTTTTTTATTAGAAGTATAAAATATATGAGTGTAATGAGCTAGAAGTTCACTGCAACTTATCCAACATCCTAAAGAGAAATTATTATAATTAGAAGATATTTCTAGTGTTATAAAGTATCGCATATTAATTTTCCAAGCAAAATGTATATTTTAGTCAGAATTATTGCGCTCCTATTTGGCGCGCATGCGCGCAGCAGCGCTCGTTCAATATGAAGATTAGCAGCAAAATGGATACATTTGCACTACTTTCTAACATTTACAGATGGAGAATATAACTGTAAAATGTCATTTTTGCACTGAGGAAAAAAAAAACATGTCACAAACGCATAAAACAGCACAAAATATACGCTGTTTGGTGGTGGATCGATTTGATCCACGATCGACCTCTAGGGCTGCTTCAGAAACGCGTGCACACGCAATTATCTAGACTAGATAAACCTGGATCAAATTAGTGAGATTGCGTGAACTTCAATTACCTTTTATGGAACCACTTTAGCCCCAACTTATTTGTTAGGCTCATTCAAGTCCGGTTTTGGAGTTTAATCCCCGCTTTTCTAAGCTTCATTTATGGAACAGCCCCCTGGAGACCTATATGGCCTGTATATGCACATATATGCACCTCAGTTTTGCCTATATGTGCAATATATACGCATATATATTATCATATATGTGCATATATGCTGTATATATGAAGCATATATGTTCATATAAACTGCATATAGGTTTCATATATGCGCATATATCCTCATATAGGTTCTTTTCATGTGGGGTGTGTGTGTGATATTTTCTATAGTCACTGATTTTTGCTCGTTTTCCCCCTTGTCCCCCAGTGTGTATGTGCACTGGTGTCTGAACACCCTCACTGGAAGTGCTAGGTGGTGTGGAAGCCCTGCAAAATGTATCCACCTCTTTTTGTCTTTTCACCACCATCCTGTGTCTTTTCTGTCTTTTCCTCCATGCCTTTCTGACATGTCTTTGCTCCCTGTCAGATAATTCACTGATACTCTTCAACTTTCCTTCTTCCCCTCGTTTCTTATTTCTTTCTATTTCTTTCCTTAAGTATTCCTCGTACTTCACTGGGTCTTCCCTCAACCTTTATTTGTATTCTCTCTGTCTCTCGGTTGTAGTTTTTCTATTTTTTTTAGGCGAGTTGGTGTTTTATGTCATTCTCCCTGTCAAGTTAATCATAGAAATTAACATTACTGACAACAACCTTACACGTAAGCTAGTATCATGGACTGCAACCTTAAGTAATTGTAACCTCATCACATTACAGAATTTTAACAGAATCTTGCATACTAAAACACTACTAAAACATACTACAGTAGTAATTATTTGCATAACTCTACTAAAATGTAGTTTATTCCTCCAAATAAATGATTATGTGTTCCCTTTTGTCACTACCAAAACAATAATGTCACAACCGAAACTTCAAGACATGTTTCGGTTGTGACTGTTTTGGTAGTGACAATTTTTGATACTTTTGAGCCTAGCTCAAAGATGCTAATCAGCACATGGTTAGCAATCACTGGTCAGAACAGTTGAACACATATAACAACTAAGTTTTATGGAATAACATCCAAAAAAGTTTTCTCAATAGCAGAAAAAATGAGTTTGGTAGAATTCCTTAAAGTTACACACAGATTTTTAGACTTTAGAACACATTTACCTCAAAATGATGGGATCAATCTACTCACCATATAGCACATGAGACAGAGGGACACAGGAATATTTCCTGATCAAAAATGTAGGGGTGTGGTTAAAATCAGTCTCAGCCAATGGACTACAACATTCACTGTTTTGGTTGTGAGATGAAAATGCAGGACACGTTTTTTTAGATAAAGTTTCATGATTAAAAAATAAAAAATAAAATAAATATATATATATATATTTTTTTAAAATATTCATAAAAAAAAAAAACGTTTTTTTTTTTTTTTTTTTAAGAATGGAAAAATGTGCAAAAAAAATTTCAATATAATTTTCACAAGTTGAAATTTAGGGGTTAGGGTTTGGGACAACCACCTCCTAATTGAAAGTAGCCCATAAATGATGATTATATATATATAAAGCTTACTAAATCTTGCACGCTTTGATAGGGATCAAGGATGCTTTGTGCCCCCACTTGCCCTCCCACGACGAAATGTCACCAGTCCTGAGCCTTCATGAAGTGAGACTTTGCCTAGGTAACATCAATCCGAGGAAAGCATCTGGTCCGGATGGAGTACTGGGACGGGTGCTAAAGGACTGTGCATCCGAACTAGCAGAAGTTTTTACCAGCATCTTCAACTTGTCACTGTCCAGGTCATAGGTTCCATTATGTTTTAAAGCAGCAACGATTATTCCTGTCCCTAAACAAGCCAATGTCACATGCCTGAATGACTATAGGCCTGTTGCACTTACATCCATCCCTGCAAAGTGCTTGGAGCGGCTGGTCATGAAACACCTAAAAAAGGCCATACCACCAGCTTTAGACCGGTACCAGTTTGCATATAAGGCAAATAGATCAACGGAGGATGCCATTGCTATGGTGCTTCACCTGCTGTTGGAACATCTAGAGCATAAAAACACCTATGCACGGCTGCTCTTCATTGACTTTAGTTCAGCCTTCAACACAATACGGCCAAATACACTTCTGCTGAAATTGTGTAATCTTGGATTGAACAAGTCACTATGTTACTGGATACTGGATTTTCTAACCAACCGCTCCCAATGTGTGAAAATAGGCGAGCACGTTTCTGACACCATATACATCAACACTGGTGCACCTCAAGGATGCGTGCTCAGTCCCCTGCTTTACACACTCTACACACATGACTGTTCCGCTTTTTTTTCCACTAATCATGTCATTAAATTTGCTGACGACACAACTGTGCTCGGCCTCATTACAGCCAGCAATGAGAAGGCATACAGGGCGGAGATCGATCTGTTAACAGAGTGGTGTAAGAACCATAACCTGTTACTAAACATCAGAAAGACAAAGGAAATCATAGTTGACTTTCGTAAATCAAACAATCTAGTTCACTCATCACTCAACATCAATGGAGAGGCAGTCGAGAGGGTGAAACACTTTAAATTTCTGGGTGTTACTATGTCGGAGGATCTGTCCTGGGGCAGGAGCATCAGTACAGCGGTAGGGAAGGCCCAGCACCGGCTCTTTTACCTGAGGAAGCTGAGAAGAGTGAAACTTCCCCAGAGGCTTATGATAAATTTTTACAACTGTGCAATCCAAAGTGTGCTGACTTATGGGCTGTTGGTGTGGTTTTCTAGCTGCACCACAGCTGAACGACAGCTACTTCAGAAGGTGGTGAAGACTGCAGCGAAAATCATCGGGACTACCCTCCCGGAGATTTCATCTGTGTACACCACCCGCTGTCTGCGTAAAGCACACAACATCATAAGGGACCGGTTCCATCCAGCACACGGCTTGTTCCGCCTGCTGCCGTCGGGCAGGAGGTACAGGTCTCTTCCAGCTAGAACCACTAGAATGGCCAACTGCCTCTACCCTCAGGCAGTTCGACTGCTGAATGAGCACCATTCCGGACTACCTCCTTCCGTTACTTAATTTACACATCTATCATTATTTAACATTACCCAATAACTGCAATAACTGTGAACTGGACTCTGCATTGTTGCAGCACACATAATTATACTTTTTCATTGATTGGTAGCAATCCAGCTTATACGCCCCTTCTCTGTTTATGTGTCACTATGGCCCTATGTGTGGAGTTAGTATGGACTTTATCATTCCAACAATTGAAACTGGACTGTGTAGCTCTATAGGTGATTCGACTTGATATTCCCTTGTCTTGGTAGCTGTCTGTTGCGGTGCCCTGTAAACAAACTGTTTTTATTGGTGATCTTCTGCACTTCATGAAAACCACTGTCGATTGTTGCTCTGATGTAATTTTGTTGAACTTCCAATGACAATAAATACTAATAATAATATTATTGCGGCTTTCAATAAATAATTGAAGGATCTTAGTAAACATCTAAGATTTTAATAATTAAATGCTTTTCAAATGTGTTTTTTGGATGAGGGACAGCAGTTTGCACCAATTCTGTAGAATGGCCCTAACTATATATATATATATATATATATATATATATATATATATATATATATATATATATATATATATATATAAATAAGTAGAAAAAAACTAAATTAAGAAACAGCCACAGGACTGTCAGACAAAATTGTGCGTCTTTCAGGTCTGCAACTTTTACAAACAAGAGGTAAAAGAGCTGCATTTAGAATAGTTAATTAAACTTATGTTGTAACTTAAAAGCACAAATTTGGAAATGGACCTCAAAACAGTGTTGTGGTGTAAAATGCATGTCTGAATGAAAACTTTTTTATTTTTTTTATTGGATTTCAAAACAAACAATCAATGTACAGTCAGAATTGCGGTATATACAAATCAGAGAAAGAGAAAAAAATAAAACAAGACAGCCAGGGGGAGGCTAAACATTACATAAAAAATATCAAAATTCACAAATAGAAATAGTTTTAATTGCTTTCTTATTGTGGGAATGAAAGATAGTCTTGATATATAATTGCATTTCTTTTTCAAGAACCAAAAACAAAGGTTGGGTTTATTGTACTTACATTTATGTATATAGAATTTAGCAAAGATTAAAATTAAATTTAGAATATAGTACTCTTTCCTTTTATTTGAGGGAATATTATTAAGTCTGAATGAGAACTGGCTCAAGCTGTGGTGGTCAGAGAGCGTCACAGCATTTGAGTAGGGCTTGGCTTGGCTGGCACGTCCAGGGTGCTCTCGCGCCCGCAGTGCGATGGCATGTTACCAGAGCTTTGCTCCTCAGCAGGAAGTGGAATCCCCTGGTCACGGATCTGCTGCATGCACTGCCTACAATGAAAGATCAGTCAGTCAAAAACAGCCTTTTACATTAACGTTTTTTTTAGTACAATAATCTGTAACACTACAAGGTGCATTAGTTTACATTAGTTAATATATGAACTAACAATGAGCAATACATTTGTTACAGTATTTATTAATCTTTGTTAATGTTAGTTAATAAAAATCCAGCTGTTCATTTTTTATGTTAGGTCATGGTGCAATAACGTCCCGGGTTACGTATGTAACCCTAGTTCCCCGAAGGGAACGGATGCTGCGTGAAATCGCAGTGGGAACGCCCCCCAGCGTAACGCGTCTGAAGCATGAATGAAATCAGTCAATGGATAGATGGAGAGATGGAGCGTCACAGCAAGTGACGTCATCGACCAGGAAGCTATAAATATCCCCTGAATACACAAGCCGCCAGCTTCTAATGTTACTGAAGCAAGCGATCCAGGGGATGCAGAAAGTATGGCAGGACACGCAGCGTCCATTCCCTTCGGGGAACTAGGGTTACATACGTTCCCCTTTAAGAACTACCGCTGCGTGAAATCGCAGTGGGAACGCAATACCCACGTCCCCATACGAACAAAACCCCGTAGTGTGTGCACAAACTGACGATAGAACCTGAGCTCCGGGAGTGGAGCCAAAGGCAAGACTATAAAACCTGACGAAAGTATGCGGTGAGGACCAGCCTGCCGCATCACAAACGTCCTGAAGAGCAACTCCAAAAAGAAGAGCCTTAGAGGCAGCCATACTCCTAGTGGAGTGGGCCTGTACAACCAAAGGGGAAGGCTGACCGGCCGACTCGTAAGCAAGTGTGATAGCCTCGACCACCCACTTGCTCATTCTCTGCTTAGAAGCGGGCCCCCCCCTGTTGGGAGACCCAAAGCAAACAAACAGCTGTTCAGACTTCCTCCACAGGGCAGCTCTGTGGACATAAGCGTCTAGGGCATGGGTCGGCAACCCGCGGCTCTAGAGCCACATGCGGCTCTTAAGCGCCGCCCTAGTGGCTCCCTGGAGCTTTTTCAAAAATTTGAAAATGGAAAAAATATTTTTTGTTTTAATATAATTTCTGTAGGATAAAAAACATGACAAACTTTCTGAAAGTTTTTCAACGTTGTAAAAATTTTATAATAAATATTTAATTTCAACATTTCTGTCAACGAAGAATTTACGTCATAGACTGTGACACACGTGTCTGTCAGATCGGCGTGATGCCAGACCGGTGGCTGACAAACAAACCGGCGGGTGTGTCATGGGCCATGGATCCCAAGGGGAAAAAGAGAAAGATAGCTGAGCACTACCAACGCAATAGAGTGCGGCGCGGGACTAGATTTGATGGCCGAGTGCGAGCGCGGGCGCGTGCGGTAATGCACTCACTCTACTAAAACAAAATAGAAACGATTTACAGGCCAGAATTTCTATTCATAACATGTTTGCAGCGTTGAGCGATATAGCCAATCACAGACATATGTGTTGATTTCTTGAACGCAATGGCCAATCAGAAGCATTTAAGATAGACTCCCCTCACCGCTCAAAACTGACTTTTTGTTCAGTGCTGAATTCTGTATGCTGGCAAATCCTCTAATTATAACGAACAACGTGTGGATATTATGAAAGATTCATTGTGCAGTCAGCCTTATTGATAATAACAGAGATGTGTGAGATCGCGATGAACTGTCAGCTTTTTAGGAATTATTAAGAGAGCGCACTTTGCGCGCATTCAGTCATCCCAAACCATGCACGCATAGTAAACTGCTTGCTTTTATGTTAAATTAACAGTGGTTTGTGTTTTAATGCTTTAATAACAAATAATTTATCAGGAGGATGTATGGTGGCGACACGTAGGCTAACTTGAAAGTATTTGGAGGTACAGAAAAAAGTCTATTTGCGGGCGGGAGCGGGACAAAACATAAATGTTGCGGGTGCGGGAGAAAGAAAGTTGAGAACGTTAGTTATAACGACCCACGCATAAAAATGGTCGGGTTAAAATCGGGCTCGGGCTCATAATTACGTTTAATGTGTCGGGCCGGGCCGGGCTTGATTTTTTGGGCCCGATCTAAGCTCTAATTTGTAGCCTACTTATCATTTTGATACTAGAGGGCTAATATAACACTTACAGCATGTGTTGCCTTCATTATAAGGCTTATATAAAGCTTTTAATTTTTTGCGGCTCCAGACAGATTATTTTTTTTTTTGGTCCAATATGGCTCTTTCAACATTTTGGGTTGCCGACCCCTGGTCTAGGGTCCTAACTGGGCACAGCAGAATAAGCTTCTCTTGGTCTGACGTCAGAAATGGAGGAGGACAAAAGGCCTGCAGTATGACTGGTCTAACCGTAGTTGTTGGAACTTTGGGAACATAGCCTGGCCTAGGGTAGAGGAACACCTTAGCCATACCAGGCGAGAATTACAGGCACGAGGGAGCCACTGACAATGCCTGAATATCTCCTATCCTTTTGAGAGATGAGATAGCAAGCAAGAAACTAGTTTTTAAAGTGAGGAACTTTTCAGAAACTTCTTAAAGGGGTTCAAAGGGAGCCAGGGAAACGCCTTCTAGAACAACGGCCAAATCGTGGTACCCTCGTGCGTACTTCCGGCCTCAGCCTCAAGGTGCCACGGAGGAAACGAGATACAAGTGGGTGTCTTCCGAGAGAGCCTCCACTCGAAGGGGCGTGGTAAGTGGCTAGGGCTGCCACGTACACCTTCAGTGTGGAGTGGGATAACCCTGTAGAGAGACGGTCCTGCAGGAACTCCAGCACTGTACCGACCGGGCAGTTCACAGGGTCCTGCTTGCGCTCACTACAAAAGTTTAAACGAAAAGTGAAAAGTTTCCACCTCGCGGCATAAAGCCTCCTTGTGGTGGGAGCTCTGGACTGGAGGATGGTCTAAACGACCTCAGTCGAGAGACCAAGATCTACGAGCTGGGCCCCCTCAGAGGCCAAGCCCACAGTCTCCACAGTTCTGGGCGAGGGTGGAAGATGGACACGCTCGCTTGAGATAGTAGGTCCCTCCTGACCGGTATTTCCAGGGGAGAGCCGTCGAGGAGGGACACAAGGTCCGAGAACCATACTCGGGCCGGCCAGAACGGGGCTATCAGGAGTAGCTTGACTCCGTCCCGGCGGACCCTCTCCAGAACTCCTGGGAGCAGAGCAATCGGGGGAAAAGCGTACAGGCGAGACCTCGGCCACGCCTGTACCATGGCGTCCAACCCCAGCGGGGCAGGATGGCTGAGAGAGAACCACAGTGGACAGTGTGATGTCTCTCGGGAAGCAAAGAGCTCTACCTCGGCACGACCAAAGTGCTCCCAGAGGAGCTCCACCACCTCGGGGTGAAGTCTCCATTCCCCGGGCCTCGGCCCCTGCCTCGACAGGATGTCCGCCCCCTGATTTAGATACCCCGGGAGATAAATCGCTCTCAGAGACAGAAGTTTCCCCTGGGACCATAGAAGGATCTGACTCTATACAGTAATGCAAAAGAACCAAAAATGAATGACACTAAATAATTTCTTAACAATTTATTTTTACCCAGTCTGAGCACAACACAAAGAGAATCATTAGAAGAATCTATATCAGAAACTGAATATAAACAAGCTCTTGATTCTCTATCAAACAATAAAGCTCCAGGTTTAGATGGATACCCACCAGAATATTACAAACATTTTTGGTCAACTATATCACCATTATTTTTGCAAATGACGGCAGAAATCAAAAACACTTCTTCTATTCCACCTCACATGAACACAGCACTAATTTCAGTCCTGCTTAAACCAAACAAAGACCCAACGTTATGCACTAGTTATCGCCCATTATCTCTTCTAAATACGGACTTAAAAATTATAAGTAAAGCCTTGGCTACACGTCTTGAAACCGTAATTTCATCTCTTATCCATCCAGACCAAACAGGCTTCATCAAAGGACGCCAGTCATCAAACAATACCAGACGATTATTCAACATTATGAACCTATGTAATCAAAACAAAAAAAAGACTATAATCATATCACTAGACACAGAAAAAGCGTTTGATAAAGTTAGTTGGCACTTTCTGTATATGACACTCAAAAAATTAGGGTTCGGAGACTGTTTTATTCACTGGATTAAAACACTATATAATACTCCACTAGCATCTGTTATAACGAATGGCATAATATCATCACCATTCCAACTTCAGCGAGGTACTCGCCAAGGATGCCCCTTATCACCATTACTATTCGCCTTGTTTATAGAACCGCTTGCTGCTGCAATAAGACAGAATGATAAAATTTTGGGAGTTCTATCAAACAACACTGATCATAAAATTTCATTATACGCAGACGACATACTTCTATTTGTACAAAATCCTAAAACTTCTCTTACAGAAATAATGAAACTCATCAATGAATATTCTATTATATCAGACTACTCCATAAACTGGACTAAATCAACAATTTTGCCACTGAACATGAAACCACAGGACCGAAGCATACAAAACATACCGTTCAAAATTAATAATATTACATACTTAGGAATAAACATATCACAGAACCTCTCTGACTTGTTTAGCCTCAATTTTAATCCACTGCTGAAAACAATAGAAGATGATTTAACTCGATGGATGAATCTACCGCTTTCCATTATAGGTCGTATTGCAACAGTTAAAATGTGTATTTTACCAAAACTCCTATATCTATTCACCATGACTCCGGTACAACCAACTAAGAAATGGTTTACATCATTAAATCAAATAATCAGCAAATTTTATTGGAAAAAAAAGAATCCTAAAATTAGTTTATAAACACTTCAAAAAAATAAATCTCTAGCAGCACCAAATTTCCACTACTATTACTTAGCGTCCCATCTACAATACTTTTGCAACTGGATCAAATGTGAAAACCCCCAAAACCCATGGTCCTTCGAGCCGGAGCCTGAGTGAGGGTTACCATGGCAGGCATTGGTATGGATGAAAAAGATGAAAGAGAGTTGGAGTTGGAGAGGGCTCTCCCAGTCACAACCCGTAGCACCTTATCCAGGCGGGAGAGGCACCAACCTGACCGCTATGGCTTCCCGGCTCCGGTTGGAAAAGCCTCTAGTAAGCCCAAGAGCCTCCCTCATCACAGCCAAGCAACTAAACCATCTACCACGACAGCAGTCGAGGATGGAGACGTGGAGGAGGAAGAGGAGACCGAAGCCGATGAGGTAGTAGTGGAGGAAGAAGAAATCCCCCACGATTATGTCCAGCCCAAATCGCCAGAGGAGCATTCAGTTCCACAACTAGCCACACAACCAGCTCCACCCTCACAGGGAGAGGGGAGACCTAAAAGATCTAGAGGCAAGAGGGATAAGCAGGAGTCATTACCCAGGTCGAAGAAAGCCACCTCTTATACTTACACTTATGGCAGTGAAAGTTCCCGAAGCTCGTGTAAGAGGAACCAGGTGGAGCTCACCCCTCTACAGGCAGCCATGATTGAGGAGAGGAGGAAACGTGGAGAATTGCAAGAGATCCAAATTCAAATCCAGGAGGAACAAGCCCTAGATGGCCGGACTCTAGAACTGGACAGGCAAGCACAAGCAGCTTTGACGGAGAGAGAGAGGATGTCCCGATCTCTGACTCTACAGCGACGGCTGCGGAGAGTTCAACGAGAATTGGAAGAGGCTCGGCTAATAACCTCATTCACCGGAGAAGTGACCATAGAACATCCAACTACTCTGTCACCACCTCAAGAGTTGGCTCCTTTTTCAATGAGCTCCAGAGTTTTGGATTCAGGTGAACCTGTCGACCTGGTTTCGGAGCAGCAAGCTCCCTGTGTTAGTCCTCAAATATCTGTCTCCAATTCTGTTCCAGTGAATCACCCAACCACTTCGTTCCAATCTTTACCTCAGCACGTGAATCCGGTGAGTCAGGCTGAGACTCTCCCGGCTGTTCAAGGGATCCACCCCGCAGTTCCGACGTCTAGTCCAGAGCAGACAACTCCTTCACCTCCTTCGTTCCTCCATTTAGTGCGGACCGTACCTCGTCCTGCCCAGATTCAAAGACCCTCAGATCCAGTTCCTAAAATGCCTGCACCTCCTTCCTTGCTTAAGCCCAATGAAAGGACCTCAGAGGGAGCTAGTATCATGGAGCTGTTAGTAGCCACTGCTTTTGGCATTCCCAAGCCAAAACTGCCTTATTTTGAGAGTGGAAGAGAAAGTGACTTTGTTTTGCTTAAAATGGCATTGGAGAATCTGTTAGATATTCATGCTCACCTCTCTGAACAATATAAGTTCCAGGTTCTAATGGACCACTTGAGACTGCCTACTGCATACAAGCTAGCAAAGTCTTACATGCACGCCTCAACTCCCTATACATCTGCTCTTGCTGCCCTTAAGACAAAGTATGGCCAGCCACGGCAGTTGGTCCAAAGTGAACTAGCCGACATCCTTCATTCACCACCTGTCAGATTCGGAGATAGCCATACATTCCAAGATTTTGCTCTTTCTGTACAATCATTGATCGGCATGCTGCGGTCGGTGGACGGTGCAGGTGGAAGTGAGTTGCGGTGTGGCTCTCATGTTGACAGGCTACTAACCAAGCTTCCTCTTCATTACCGGGACAGTTTCGTTGAGCACTGTTTGAATCGTGGCATCCTGAAAGATGGCGCAGAACAAACATATACCTTAGAAGACTTCTCTGCCTGGCTCCAGGTGAAAGCCAGGGCCAAGAGTATTGCCCAACAGGTTTCAGTCCCTGCTTCAATGGAGAAACGAGAGCCAGTACAGAAGAGTCAAGGGAGAAGGGTGACGCCTACCACTATGTACCTAAGCAACACAGCCACTGTGGAAAGCCAGCCAAGTGTTCGAGGAGGCCGTGGGATGACCATCCTTGGTAAACCCAAGTTCCAACCTTTCTGTCCATACTGTAACAACAACGACCACTTCCTGGGAACCTGTCCAAGAGTGAAAGAGTTTAGCCCATTGGAACTGAGAACTTGGATAGAGAAGAATGATCGTTGCTACAGATGTGCCCGCTGCCATAAGCCGGATAAATGCACTCTAAAAAAGCCCTTGCCTTCTCTCTGCCTCATTCATCGTTCCATATCAGTTGATGTCTTCTGACCGAGACTCTGTTTGCTCACCAAACCTCACTCTACCTGAACCATTTCCATAACCCTACAGTTCCTACAATGGTATACAATAACTAGAGTTAGAACAAACAGAATGCAAAGAAATAACTATATCTGATGTCCCATCCCTCACAAAAAAAATCAAACAAAACAATCTCTTTAAGAACGTAACAATTAAAACAACTCTCACCGCTTGGTGGCAAATTAATACATTGACAAAACATGAGCTGACACCACACACCAACTCACCTATATGGCATAATCCTGACTTTACTATCAACAAAATTCCGCTAAACAACATTAAATGGAAAAAGAAAGGTATCACACATCTACATCACCTGTTTACTGGCAACACCTTCGCTACATTTACAGAATTACAGAAAAGAACAGTATTACTATTACTTGCAAATTAGGAATTCTATTAAAAGTACAATTGGAGACAAGGATATTGCACAACCTCCCCCAATTCTAAAACATATCACCACAATTAGTAATTCATTAAAAACACTTAGTAAATTATACACTCTAATATCATCTATAGACACTAAAACAATAGTAGTACCAGTTAAACAATGGGAAAAAGATCTCAATATCAACATAAATGAGGAATTGTGGAAAACAATTTGCAGAAACACTTTTATCTTAAGTACAAACATAAACATCCAGTTAATTCAGTATAATATTATACACAGAACTCACATAACACAGCGTAAGATGTTTAAAATGGGATTAGTAACTTCAGAAAGATGTACTAACTGCAGTTTAAATACACCGGACACTTACCTTCATGCACTCTGGCTATGCCCGCCGGTCCATCAGTTCTGGATAGATATCGTTAATAAACTATCGAATTCTTTAAAATTACAATTAATGCACTCCCATTATTATGTCTTTTAGGTGACACATCTCAAATGAACCTCTCCTTTGAACACTCAAAACCTCTGCTCTTATCTCTAGCTATCGCCAAAAAAACAATATTACTCAACTGGAAAAATAAACACCAAATATCAATTACACAATGGTTACATCTACTAAGGGTTCATATTATTAAAGAGAAACAAACGTTAGCAATTAAAAACCAACTATATAAATTTAATAATATTTTCAGTCCACTGCTCTCATCCTTAAATATTGAATAAAACTAGCTAGGGAGTTAATGCCTCAATTAAAATCTTCAGTCTTTGGTATATAGAATGAATTAATAATAAGGATATTCAATATGCATAAATACAAACTATCCCTATAATAAATAAGTAATTATTCTACATCATTCATGTGTGTATATATGTGTATGTATATATTATGATAAGTTATACTCGTAATTTTTCATGTAAAAACCGCATATTAATACTATTTTTTTTTTATTTTTTTTTTGAGATGGTGGTAGTAGGGATAGTTGTATTGATATTATAAAATCTTCATGGTAAATATAAATGACCTGGGTCAGGCGATGTTCTAGGTGCTGTCGGTGGGTGCGACTGGCACATCTTCTCAACACGGTCATTAGTAACACGCCCATGCCCCCAATCCCTTCCGTCAAGTAAAAAAAATATGGTGGACGGATATTTGGGCTAGATGTGGTGTCTCTGGTTAGGGAGCTAACCAGTGTACACCAGGGTCTAAGCCACAGATTACCAAAGAAAAGGAGGAAAAAGGGGGAAAGAGAAAAAAAAAAGAACAGAAAAAAAACAAAAACAAAGGGGCAACCAAACTTGACTTATGTCCTGTCAGGTCACAACCAGACTAGGTGAGCTTGGTCTGGAGGTGCCTGTTATGGTGCCCCATCTTACTCTGTGGAGGAAGACTCAGCGAAACAGAGGCGTAACTGTTGGGGCTGGGTGTCGTTGACGGTGAGGGGTCTATGTCGGGGAGGTCTGTTGGTTGTGCTCACCGGCAATGGTAGAATGGCTCCCAGGCCCAGAGAATAGTGTATATTCACAATCATTTTATTTACTGATCTAAAAGTATTATTATAATTACTATTATTATTATTAAAAATACAGTGCTACCACTACTACCACTCCTACTTTTATTTTCATGAATGCTGTTTGTTGCCAAGTACTACCGCCACTATCGCCACTATTTTTATCTTTGTTATAATTATTATTATTAGTATGAACACTGCCTCTACATCTACTACAATTCTATTACAATTACTATGAATATCTCACTATTGCTTCTATCTGAATCTCTAAAATATCCCATTGCTTAAAATTACCAATGTACCTGCATACATCACTAGATCGATATATTTATATTTAGCTGTTTTTTTTGTTTGTTTTTTTGTTTTTGTTTTGTTTACATTGTGTGTGCTCCATGTACGTCTTTCCTTCTTTTGTATGTGTATATAATTCAATGATCTGTTATCTTGTATAAACTACAATGTTTTTGTTAACTTGCAATAATAAAATAAAAATATAGCTGCAAGCAGCCATTACCGGGGCCAAGCGCAAGAAGCGGCAACAGATGCCCTCATGGGTGGGAGTGGCAGACCAATTGCAGCAAGGAGCAATTAAAGACATTTTAAGAGAATGTTGGGCAAATGGCTAAAAAATCATATATACAGTAACTTTTAAGATGATTTAATGGATTATCACTTTCGACCAATAGGTGGCGCAGTTACGAAATCGATGTGATGTGGTCAGAGTGAGGTGACAATGACACATACAAAGTTTGGTGTCAAAATATCAAGGCATTGCAGAGATAAAGACTTAATAGTCATTTTGGCAGCATGTCTCAACTTTGCTGCTGCCGTATACGAAAACGGTTTCGTCTATCGTCACGAAATCCATAACTTTTAGTCGGTACAGTCGGGAGATGATACGATTCGATTTTGGTGAAAATCGGACGAATGGTCTAGGAGAAGTTCGAAAAAGAAGGTTTTGAAAGTAAATAAAGATGGCGGACAGGAAGTTCGTCCAAATACGTCAAACTTGGTATCTATGTTCTCGGCATGACCCAAGGAATCTATTAAGACCAGTGTCATTACAATAAGCACATTTTAAAAAAAGTTATTAACATTTTTGGAAATGTAATTTTAACTTTTGACCAACAGGTGGCGCTGTCTTGAAATCTTTTGAGTACCTTCAAGGCAAGGTGCTGGTAACAAATTCTGAGTTTCGTAATGTTACAGCAATGTGTTCATTAAGTATAGCATTTCACATCACAAAACTGCATTTAAATCAATGGGATTTTCATGTTTTGTTCTATTATAGCGCCACCAAGAGGCAAAATCCCACAATTTTTTTCATGTGTCCTCAGAGTGAGCCCCTACATCTGTGTGTCAATTTTGGTGAAGATATCTCGATTAACTTCAGAGTTATAGACATTTATGTGAAAAAACACTTAAAAAATGACTGACACGTGACTTTGATTGAATTTTACGACCCCTTATTATCAATATTTTGGCATTTGGGCATTGGAGTATAGCTATCGACCTATGTTTTCAATTTTCTGACGGTGGTTTCGTCTCGATCGGACTAACGGTTTCGAAGATATCGGCAAATGTTTTTTAAGCGCTAAATCACAACTCTACACAAACCGTAGGTCGAAACCTAGCATGTTTGGTATCTCTGGACTCGGCAACGATTCAGGACCTCAACGAGATGACTCCCGTGAAAATAAGTCAACCACAGCCAGAGTTATAAGCATTTGAAAAATAAATTTTACCACTAGGTGGCGCTGTTTCGAAACTTCTTAGGCTCCTTCAGGGCATCGTACTGATGACCCATACCGAGTTTCGTAACAATTCGTTCATGCGTTCAAAAAATACAGCATTTTTGCACATAATTCAAAATGGCCGACAGCCAAAATGGCCGATCTGGGAAAATTGGATATCAGTCGACTCGGCATGACGCCCTGAATCTACAGAGACCACTTTTATGATTTTTGGACAAACCGTTCAGAAGTTATGAGCGGAAATAGCCTTTTTTCATATCTCCGGACCAGTAGGTGGCGCTGCGCCGAAACGCAGCATGTAGCCTCAGGTCATGCTTGTGATGACATGTACCAAGTTTGGTCTGAATACGATTAAGCGTTGCGGAGATACAGCCTTACGTCTGTTTTTGCAAGCGCTATGTAAAATTTGTTTGCGCGTTTATCGAAAGCGGTTTGACGAATCGACTTGAATTCCATAACTTTTTGTCGGCACTGCCTGGAGATGATCTGGTGCAATTTTGGTGAGAATCGGACAAACCGTCTAGGACGAGTTTTCAAAAGTAGGTTTTTTGGACAATTCAAAATGGCGGCCATATTTTTATGACGGAAAATGACGTCATAGGGTGCGATCGAATCGTCATGAGCTCAGGAATCAGAGGAAAAAAGAATTTTGTTGATAGACCTTACGGTTCAAAAGTTATTAGCATAATGATTATGAAACTTTGGACAGGTGGTGGCGCTAGAGGCAATGAGTTAGAGACACCAAAATTGGTGCTATTACTGTTGGGACTGTCCTCTATCAGAATGTCAAACCGGAACAACTTTCCCGGAAACGGTTCTATGGGCTGCCATAGACGCCCAGTCGGAAGAAGAAGAAGGAAGAATAATAATAATAATAGGAACCGGAACAGATACAATAGGTGCCTCCGCACCTTCGGTGCTTGGCCCCTAATAAAAAAAAAGGATCTGACTGGCTAGTTTGTATAGAGGCCGCGACCGCAGACCCCCCTGATGGTTTATATAAGAGACCACCGATGTGTTGTCTGTCCGAACAAGGACATGGTGGCCCCTTAGGTCTGGGTGGAAGTGTTTCAGAGCCCGAAACACCGCCAACATTTCTAGACAGTTTATGTGCCATAGGAGATGATGGTCCTGCCACAGACCCTGAGCTGGGTGACCACTCATGATCGCCCCCCAACCCGTGAGAGAAGCATCTGTCGTTAGCATAACGCGACGACAAGGAGCTCCCAACACAGGACCTTGGGACAGGAACCAAGGTTCGTTCCACACGACAGCGTCGCGAACTCAAGATCGTGCGGAGCGGATTTCCCCTCGGGGAGAATCCCTTGGTTATGAGCCACCACTGCAACGGTCTCATGTGCAGCAGGCAAAAAGGAATAACGTTGGACGCTGCCGCCATGAGACCTAACAGTCTCTGGAACTGTTTTACAGTAAATAGCTGGCCTAGCTTGATCTGTTTGGCTGCGGCGAGAATCGAAGCAACACGAGCAGGTGAAAACCGCGCCTGCATCGTCATCGAATCCCACACCACACCGAGAAAAGTGGTTCTCTGTGCTGGAAAAAGCACACTCTTCTTGGTGTTCAGTTTCAACCCCAATCTCTTGATGTGAGCGAGAACGACATCTCGATGCCGAACCGCTTGTTGTTCCGACTGAGCTAGGATTAACCAGTCGTCTATATAGTTCAGAATGCGGATGCCCTGAAGTCTCAGCGGGGCTATCGCCGCATCCATACAGTTGGTGAATGTTCGGGATGACAGTGCTAGGCCGAACGGAAGGACCCGATATTGGTATGCTTGGCCCCCAAACGCAAACCTCAGGAATTTCCGATGTTGAGGAAGAATAGATACATGGAAGTAGGTGTCCTTTAGGTCTATCGTGACAAACCAGTCCCCGGACTTGATTTGTGACACGATCTGTTTGAGAGTAAGCATCTTGAATTTGAGTCTCCCTACAGTGCGATTTAAAATACGCAGATCTAGAATCGGACGCAACCCCCCGTCTTTCTTCGGAACAATGAAGTACCGGCTGTAATAGCCCGACTCCCTGCACGAGACGCGACGCTCTGTTTCTGCTGCGCTCTTTTAGATGATGTACTCGGCGGCTGGGACTGCCCTCGCTCAGCAGCCCCAGCGACACGTACTTTGAGGGGAATACATTTATGAAAAGCAGCCGCCTGTTTCTTCTCTTCCTGGAACCTCGAGGTGACAGAGTGAAGAGCGTCACCGAAGAGGCCCGCAGGCGAAACGGGAGCATTTCAGATTCAGATTCAGATTCCTTTTATTGTCATTGTAAATGAATACAACGAAATTCCATTTGCACTAAGTGAGGACGGATCTCAAGCAATAGATAAAAACAAGCGAATAAAAACAATATATAAAAAACAATAAAACTATATCAGTAACATTTGTACATTTCAAGCACACTTCCAAACAAACACAAAAGTGTGTTTGTTTGCTTCGAGGCTGTAAGCTCCGCCTGAGCCTCTTATTTCTTTATGTTTTGAGCCATCATTTACTATCTAGTTGTTTATACTACTAAATACAGCTTACCCAACATCTCAGATTAACCATACATCTCTAGCTTCCGTTATTGTTAACACAGCACGCTAGTAACTCGCTAACGTTAGCCTGCTAACGCGCCACCCGTGCGCTCATTTATATATTTATTTTCTCTCGCGCGCCCGCGCCTTTGAGTTCATAAAGTCCAGGTAAGTAAGAAATCAGTCAACAAACACGGTGAGTAATGTCTTCTTGTCCTGTTATTGTCACCTGTGTCACATGTCATATGTTTAGTATAGCCTTCTCCGATGGCAATATAGGATTTATATGTGATAAATGCAAGGAGACAGTCAGGCTGACGGAGAAGATTTCAGAACTAGAGACACGCATCCAAACTTTAATTGAGGATGGTAAGAATGCTAGATCTTTAGATAGTGTTTTGGATGCGCCTAGCATAGTGAACTCTTTACATGATTCAGTTCCGGCTGAAGTAGAGCCCGTGCAGCAGGGCAGATGGGTTACTGTGAGAGATCACCGCTCTAGTCGCGGATCAAAGAACCACTCTTCCGTTCCGATTCCCATAACAAATCGATTTGCCCCACTCAGTGAAACACCCACTGAGAATTCTGTTGATTGTGCCCTGGTAATTGGTGATTCGATCACACGGAACGTGAAAATAGAGACACCAGCCACCATAGTCACATGTTTGCCGGGAGCCAGAGCGCCTGACATCAAAGCAAATTTAAAAGTGCTGGCTAATGCTAATCGTAAATTCTCTAAGATCATTATTCATGTCGGCACTAATGATGTTCGACTCCGCCAGTCGGAGATCACCAAAATTAATATTAAAGAGGTGTGTGAACTCGCAAGTACGATGTCAGGCACTGTAATTTGCTCTGGCCCCCTTCCTGTACGCAGGAGTGATGAGATAGTTAGCCGATTGGCCTCACTGAATGGTTGGCTGTCGAAGTGGTGTCCGCAGAATAATATAAAATTCATAGACAATTGGAAAAGTTTTTGGGGCAAGCCTGATCTGTTGAAAAGAGATGGTATCCATCCCTCCTGGGCTGGTGCTGCTCTTCTCTCTAGTAATTTGGCTCATAGTCTTAGAGCTAAAACATGACAATCTGGGGCTCAGGTCAGGAAGCAGACAGACTGGCTAAACCGACCGTCTGCTAGCGGCCTCACGTCACCAAGGTCAGATAAATCCCATCACATAGAGCCTCTTTCACCTAGATATCATCATATAGAGACTGTGTCTGTTCCCCGAATTTGGAAATCCAAAAAACGTCAGGTAAAAAATTTAATTGATGTTCAACAAATAAAAAACAGATATAATACAGATGAGCAAATGATAAAGCTTGGGTTGCTGAATATTCGATCCCTTACTTCAAAATCTCTCATAGTTAATGATATGATTTCAGATTATAATCTTGATATGCTGTGTTTGACAGAAACCTGGCTAAAACCAAACGATTACATTATTTTAAATGAGTCAACCCCACAAGATTACAGTTATAAAAATGAACCTCGTCTGAAAGGCAAAGGGGGAGGTGTTGCTGTAATTTATAGTAATATTTTCAAAACCACTAAGAAATGTAGCTTTAAATATACTTCTTTTGAAGTATTGGTGCTTAATGTAAAAATATATAGTGTAAACGATAAATCACATTTGAGAATTCTGCTGGCTACTGTGTACAGGCCACCAGGGCACCATAAAGATTTTATCAAAGAATTTGCGGACTTTCTATCAGATTTAGTATTGGCTGCAGATAAAGTACTAATTGTTGGTGATTTTAATATACATGTAGATAATGAAAAAGATGCTTTGGGATTGGCATTTAAAGACATTGTAAACTCAATTGGAGTTAGACAACACGTGTCAGGACCTACTCATCGTCGTAATCATACTCTAGATCTAATATTATCACATGGAATAGATGTTGATGCTGTTGAAATTCTGCAGCAGAGCGATGACATCTCAGATCATTATCTAGTCTCATGTAAATTACATTTAGCCAAGGCTGCAAAGCCGACTCCGTGTTATAAATACGTTAGACCTATAACTTCTGCCACTAAAGATTGCTTTATCAATAATCTTCCTAATTAGTTTCATCATCTCAGCATCCCAGATAGCTTAGAAGAACTCGATATTGCAACAAATTTATTTATTAGGATAAACCCCTTGAGATGCATCATCTCGTTTTCGAGGGGGTCCTAAGGTACATCACAGCCGTCACAAAGAACAATTAAAAAATAAAAAGTACAATTATACACATTGAGCAAACAAATACAGAACCACAAACACAAACACAAATCTACAAAAAAAAAAAAAAAAAAAAAAAAAAAAAATATATATATACATAAAAAATAAAAAATAAATAAATAATTAGAATAACAAAATATAAACCGGAATATACAGAACTTTACAACCACTAGATAAGATTGGCAGAAATACATTTGAAATTGAATGTATATAGTATATATATATGTATTTGGATCACAGAATAATAATACAATTAATAAAAAAAAAAAAAAAAAAAAAAAAAAAAATTATATATATATATATATATATAATAATTCAACTCATTGTGTCAGCATCATACATTACAAGAGCAGTCAATCACAAAGTAAGAAGACAGAGTATGCTTAAACATCCCAAATGAAGTGATGGATCTAATATCGGAAGGTAAGTTATTCCAATCTAAAGTGGCTTTAAACATAAAAGCTCTTTTGCCAACTGTCTTCTTGGCTCGGGGGACAGAGAAATAAAGCTGAACAGAGTGCCTCAAACGATAATTTGAAGTAATAAGAACAAAATACTGTTTTAAATAAGAAGGATAATTGAAATGGATACATTTGAATATTAATTGAAGCCAGTGGATTTGTCGTCTTATATTTAAAGATGGCCAATTAAGGGCTTGATACATTGTGCAATGATGTGTGAAAAAAGGGCATCCAAGGACAAATCTGCACAGTCTGTTATATGCTATTTTAAGACGGGAAAGGTCTGATTTTACTGAGTTTTGATAAACAACATCACAATAGTCAAAAATCGGAAGTATAAGTTGAGAAGCGAGTTTCTTGCGCACACTTAAAGTAAAGCAGTTACGAGATCGATATAAAACATTAATTCCATAATTGACTTTACGTAAAATATGACCAATATGAATTTTGAAAGAAAGCTCAGAATCTAGCCATACCCCAAGATATTTAAATTTTTCAACTTGAGGCAGAGGAGTACTGTCAGAACAAGTTA
The DNA here is from genome assembly GCF_029890125.1 of Rhinichthys klamathensis goyatoka. Lineage (NCBI taxonomy): Eukaryota > Metazoa > Chordata > Actinopteri > Cypriniformes > Leuciscidae > Rhinichthys > Rhinichthys klamathensis. Next base: position 1,402,785 of record NW_026606660.1, on the reverse strand, counting down.
TTATACAAGAATTGGATTCAGATTTGAGTTTTTGTCTGGTACCAAAAATCATGAGATATGTTTTAGTTTTGTTGAGCAATAATTTGTTATAAAAAAGCCAATCTTGTAGAATTTTGAAATCATACTGAAGACACGCTTGGATTTGAGGAAAATCATGTTTAGATGTATATAAGACAGTGTCATCGGCATAAAGTTGAGCACAACAGTTTTTAAAAATTGATGGTAAGTTATTGACGTAAATAGAAAAAAGGAGTGGTCCCAAAGTTGAACCCTGGGGCACACCTCTATGCTGAGTTAGCAGATTAGATTTATTTCCATGTGTAACAACACATTGTTTTCTATTGTGGAGGTATGAACTAAACCACAATACTGCATTTTTAGACAGGCCAATAGCATAGAGCTTATCTAAAAGAAGATAGTGATCAACAAGGTCAAAGGCTTTTGTCAAGTCAATAAATATTGCACCTGTAAGTTCACCATTATCTGCAGCAGAGAAGACATCATTGGTGAATTTAAGAAGGGCTGTAGATGTAGAGTGGTTAGATCTAAAGCCAGATTGAAATGGTGATAATATGTTGTTTACACTAAGAAAATGTGAGAGTTGATTATAAATTAGTTTTTCAAACACTTTAGCAATAGAACATATAATAGATATGGGTCTATAATTGTTAAGATCTAGTACATCTCCTCCTTTATGTATTGGAGTGATGCGTGCACTTTTCCAGATAGCTGGTAACTCACACGAAGACAAAGAGAGATTGAATAAATCAGTTAGTGGATACATAAGTATATGGGATGCTAGTTTGATCAACTTATTATCTAAACCATCCAGTCCAACACCACTGTTCCCTTTTAATTCATTTATGACATTTTGCACTTCATCTGATTGAATTTTCCTAAAATAAAAAGAACTGTAATTGGGCAAAGGATTATTTAAAAAACCAGTACCCAGATCAGATTCGGGAATTAAGGTAGAACAAACAGAAGAGAAATGATGATTAAATGCTTCAGCAATAGATAAAGAGTCATGTAGAATTGTATTTGAGACTCGTATTTGGTTAATACAATGTTTATCTGATGTGTTGGTAACAGAAACGTTTAACTCTCTCTTTTCCAGCACTTTAGACGCAGTTGCTCCGTTGCGCTTAAAGAAGATTAAAGAAAATAGTCCAACGCCGTGGTACAGCGAGCACACTCAGGCCCTAAAGAGAGCAGCCAGAAAAATGGAGCGCAACTGGAAGAAAACTAAACTAGAGGTATTTCGGATTTCGTGGAAAGAGAGCTCAATTGCTTACAGAGAGGCTTTAAAAGCTGCTAGATCTGCTTATTTTTCAAACCTATTAGAAGAAAATAAACATAATCCTAGGTATTTATTTGAAACAGTGGCTAAACTAACGAAAAAGAAAGCTTCAAGCTCAGAAGTGTCAAAGCAACACCGCAGTGATGACTTTATGAACTTCTTCACTTATAAGATTGATAATATCAGGGACAAAATTATAACTATGCAACCGTCTACCACAGTATCGCATCAGGAAGTGCATTGTAGTCTCCCTGAGGAAAAATTTGATTTATTTGTTGCTATAGGAGAGGAAGAATTCTGCAAACTCGTTAATTCATCTAAATCGACAACTTGTATGTTAGATCCTATACCGACTAAGCTACTGAAAGAGATGTTTCCAGAGGTCATATATCCTCTTCTTAATATCATTAATTCATCTTTGTCTCTAGGATACGTACCAAAAACCTTTAAACTGGCTATGATAAAACCGCTTGTTAAAAAACCACAACTTGATCCTACAGAATTAGTCAATTACAGGCCGATCTCAAATCTGCCTTTTCTGTCAAAGATATTAGAAAAAACAGTATCTTCACAACTATGTTCCTTTCTAGAAAGAAATGATATCTGCGAGGATTTTCAGTCCGGATTTAGACCGTACCATAGCACTGAGACCGCTCTCATTAGAGTCAGAAATGATTTGCTCTTATCATCCGATCGTGGTTGTATCTCTCTATTATTGTTACTCGATCTTAGTGCTGCATTTGACACCATTGACCACAACATTCTTTTAAATAGACTAGAAAACTATGTTGGCATTAGTGGAATTGCATTAGCATGGTTTAAATCATACTTAACTGACCGTTATCAGTTTGTAGCAGTAAATGAAGAGATGTCTTATCGATCACAAGTTCAGTATGGCGTACCACAAGGCTCAATACTAGGACCGCTGCTGTTTACTCTATACATGCTACCATTAGGAGATATCATTAGGAAACATGGAGTTAGCTTTCACTGTTATGCCGATAATACTCAGCTGTATATTTCTTCAAAACCCAACGAAACTTACCAATTCACAAAATTAACGGAATGCATAGCTGATATAAAAAATTGGATGACTAGTAATTTCCTACTACTAAATTCTGAAAAGACAGAGATTCTAATTATTGGACAAAAAACTTCCACAGGTAATAACCCAGAATACTGTCTAACACTTAACCCCCTGGGGTCGGCTATCGCGCCGGCGCGATTGTCTCGCTTTTTTTCTTATCAGTGTAAAAGAGACTCAAAATACTCGGTTAATTTTGATCTTACATATAAGTGTTGTACATCATTAGATCCTGTTAAGTTTCTATTTTTTTTGTGGATACTCACAATAAAAACAAAGTGTTGTGCTTTTCACCAAATAAAGAAAAACAAACATGATGCGAGTTCTGCGTTCTCTCTGTCAGTGAAGTCCATTCTGAAACGCGTCCTAAGATTAACTGTAACTCCGCGATTACTTGTCACACAGGCACGAGAGGTTTTTCTTTATGAAGCTTAAATTCTCTTCTTTTAAATGAAGTAATTTATATAAAAAACAAATATTCTCAGTTTATGCAATCTGTATGAAAAGAGAGTGCTGTCAGTATTTTTTTCCCCAGCTCATTACACTTCATTACGCGTTAATCTGACACGCCCACGGAGGACGCGCGCTATTCAAACGCAAATGTCGAGGCAAGCCATGACAATGCCCACATCAGCCGTTCCACCGCGGCGGTAAAATGTGTGGTGTATTTGCTGCCTTTTACCGCTAAGAGGCGCTACAATCATAGACTCTGAAAAGTGTTTGTTTATTCCGGTTTATTCTCTCTAATGCGTAATCTGCTGCCGCACCGCGCTGATTCAGAGCGATTGAAAGCTGGTAGCAGAAGAATTCAACAAGTGAGATGTAGTTAAAATAATTCATAATCACAATACTGAAATTAGGCTACTGAAATGTAATTGAATAAATAATGAAAACATTTCAACATAAAACATTGCAATAAAAACATTTAGGCTACATGAATGAGGCTTTACAACTTTATCAGTGTACAGACGGTAGCTCAGTGATCAACGCAACGACACGAGCTTCGAGGAGCTTCATTCGACCCGAGATCGAATCTCAATGTAGCATACATGTTGTTAACCGATGTTGTCCTACGTTTATATTTTCCCACCTTGATGCTTAAATAGGTAACTGTTTATATCTGTTTACTTATTTAAAGTCAAGAGTTTTGTTTGATTATCATTACAACATAAATTTGCAACATTCCTGTAGAACCGCAGCCGCTGCACAAACGACAAAAACTGATGAAGGAAGATTGTCAGCCGATTGCATCAGAAAATGAAAAAGAAGAAGCTCGTCTTTAGTCTGCTAAATTATTGTGTAATGTAAAAGAACACAAAAATTACTTATGTTTGAAACCAAGTTCGAACATTTCAAGGTTTAAATAAAGTGTCGGGACAGTTTTTTTTAAATTTAAAACAGGGTTGCATCGGTTTAGAGTTTATTTCTTTTGCGATGCAAAATAAGAAACACTAGGCTAATCTTATTCTTGCGACATTTTAAATTCGTATTGCCAAAGAAATTACAGCTAAATTAAACAATTAAAACAGTACAAAACGAAAATTGTCCAAAGAAACATATTTAAATTAAAAACATGCGTTTCTCTTTGCCTCTCTCGCGCTGGATCTCTTTTTAACAAGTTTATTTAGTCTCCCTCGCTCTGATAATAGCCTACTACTGTATACGTCGCTGCGTGTCAGCCATACAAATCACGAAAAAATTATTTAGCCTTTAATTGTTGCTTCAAAGACACAGCATGCCTTGTTGAATTCACCGTACAATAACTTCAATTGAAATTTTGTGTGAAAAAAAACTTTAAATAGGCTACAATAAATAAACTACAATATTTATAATATACTAAAACTACTATTATAAATTTATATAAAATATGGGGCCTACATTTGGACACAGATTTATCCTTACAATAATTTTGCCTGCTCATCAGGCTGGCTATCCGACACTCTCCATATGAAAGAGGAACATTAACACCTTTGTCCAGCAACTGTCCCTCCAACCCCCCACAGGCTATCGGAGTCTGAGGCTGACTTAACACAAAGAGAAGTCGCAATTCACACTTAAATCGCTATTCTAGACAGTGTTGATAATGAAGGAATTAAATGGAATTACATGTAGCCTAGTGATATTTCTGTCATAAAAGTTTATTACTAAATATTTCATTATTTCAATAATTGATGAAATAAAACTGGTTTGGGGCAGCTTTTTCCAAGCAAAACTAAATATAATCTGAAAAAACGCTTGTTAATTTGTTGTCATGAACAAAATGTTCAACTCAATATTAAATTCTACAGGGATCTTTGGATCCTTACAACCAGGCATGCAATTTGTGAATTAAGTTTTTATTTGATTTTGTATTATTCAAATAAATATCGAAACACGGTGCTTCGTGGTAATGCTGCTAAATTAAATAACATTTATAGAACAATTATGAACTTAAATGAAACAATATCGCAACATTTCGACAAATACATTATTTGATCTGTTTTTACATTTTAATTCAGGGCGATTTAGCCTACATTTAATTAGAGCGAGATTTTCACCCTTGTCATTTTCTCATTGGGAAGCGCTTACATTGCATGTTTGAGTAGATCCTCTGTTCCTCTAGTTTTCATATGGATTAGCCTATAATCAGATAACATTTATTAGCCTAAATATTTAGACATTTAAAGGCTTTAGACATAGCCGATTTCTTATCGTGACTGAGCTGAAGTGGCTTTCGGTTCATTTTTGTGACGCGCAGTTCCCGGAGACAGAGACGACAGATAGCCTATACTGTTTTTGTCGTTAGCCTAATATGAATACAAGTTTACAGTTTTGAACGATGTAAGCTACTCTACTCTTATCTGTATGACCAAAAAATTACGGAGTCGCCTACTAAGTTATTTTAGCTGTAGGCTAATAATGAGAAAAATAAATTAATCTAAATGAACGCGCCGCCGTGTTTGTCGAACACTAACTCACCATGCCAGAATAAAACCCGACTTTAGAAAAATGCATAGGGCCACTCGGCGTGGTGTGCCAAAACACTTAATTATAAACTTCAATATTTCATTCAAAATAATCTCAACACGCTTTGTGAAATTTGAAAAGCCGTGCATGCATTAAGGCCGTTGGAACTAATGAACAACTGAAACGCTGGTTTTGATTTTATTGTTTGTCGTTTAAACGTGCCTGTTGCATATCTCTATTTTATATATTTGATATTGGTGAAGTAGCCTATAGCATTGATTAGCTGTGGAGGGAGGGGTGTGGGGATTAAAATAATTCAGCAGAAGCAGGGATGTTTAGACCAGAAGGAAATCACAATCCCCCCTGGCAAATCACACTTTACTTAAAACAATGTTTTTAAAAACTCTAGGTTAGGGAACAGACCTCTCTGCCATGCGTGCGCACGGTTTGGAGCACAATATCTGTCTCGCATGCACGCTCGCTCTAGATAGATTACGGGATATTTTAACTAATTTGCGGTATAATAACTAGTCGATCACGAGTGGCTCAACAGCATACCTGTCAACATTTGGTTTTCAAAATCCGGGAGATTTCTCCAGGGGGGGGGGGGTAAATGTACAACTTGTAACGACTGGAAATAAGGTGTGGCCCCTTTAAGAGCTGTGCGCTCCCTGTGGAACTGTCGGCAGTATTGTATTGAATGTGCCTTGGGCCTCGAACACACCTTTTGCGAACACCCCATGTATGCGGGTAATTTATGTTTGATGATAATTGTTTTCTTATTTTGTTTATTAAGTAACGATGTGGACGGTAGAATGTGTGACAGACAGTTAGGCTACACGAGTTCGATTTGGGAATAAAGTGCGAGTTGTGAGATGCCAATCGCCTCCGTGTGTCTGTCTGGCCTCTGCATGCAATAACTTCAGTTGTGAGCTATCCCTAATCTTCCTGAAGCAACGCGTTACAAACTGTACTTAAGTTTCATTGCGGGAACACCACCTTCATCACCTGCCATCATGTCTATCGGCTCGCTTTCGGGTTAAACTTTCCGCGACTGCGCAAATGGGTTATAGGTTGCCAGGTTGAGGCGACAAACGGGTTGAAATTGTAAATGGTCTGTGGATTGTGTGAATATAATGCATTAAATACAATCTGGCAACTGGTCAACATTAGACAAACATATTGGTCCGATTATTCATAAAGGAGTTTGGCCTGGGCCATGCAAATTACGGGAGTTTCCCGGAAAAAATAACAAACCGGGAGGGGTCCGGGAGATAGGGCTAAAACACGGGAGAAACCCGGGAAAAACGGGAGTGTTGACAGGTATGCTCAACAGGTATCTATAGATAAACTATATCCTTCAGGAATTTGACCGACCGGGTTGACACTTCAGCGTGAGAAATCGGGGGTGTGGCATGAGAGCCTGGAATAAAAAAAATAATATATATATAGCCTATATATATAGGCTATATATAATTTATTTTTTTACAGAACTGCTTTTGAAATTACGATTGGTAGCCTATTATTATACAGATGCAAAGTCGTTCTGTTGGATACTATTTTGTTTTTTTTGTATTTTTACTTAGTGTGAAATGGAAATGGATGATAATTGTATTTTATAAATATAAGCAAAAAAAAAAAAAAACTGTATGGAGTAACAGAGTTTTAGAGCTAGACAAATCTCTTTGCAATAATAAATATAAAATTTACAGCAGACCATGTTTGTGCGGGATTTGAACCCGTGTCATCTTGATGATGAACCGTAAGTTCTACCGCTCAGCTATGAATTTTCTCACTGAGAAATACCCAAACGTCTGTTTCTGACATGAGCGAGAAAACGTTTTGTCTTTAGCCTGTGAGAGTGTAGGCCTACTTTAGCCTTTTAAAGTTTTAAAAGATTATATCTTATCTGTATGACCAACAATTTGTTGTAGGCTTATTTGGAAATTACCATAACTTGTAGTATTTCATCCTTAGGCTACTGTTAATAGACATTAGCCCCACTTACGTTTTGCTAAATGTCCCTTTGCGCCACCTGGCGGTCATTTCGCGAACGACTTTGCAATGCGACTGGTTTATTTTTACCGCGGTGGATGGCTAAAAATGGTATGTGGATGGCTAAAAGGTGTGACTATAAATGTGCTTTTGGCTTTCATTTAAATTTTGATTGTTTGTATATATATATATATATATATATATATATATATATATATATATATATATATATGTGTGTGTGTGTGTGTGTGTGTGTGTGTGTGTGTGTATAAACATTTATTTATTTATATACACTACCGTTCAAAAGTTTGGGGTCGGTACGATTTTAAATACTTTTAAAAGAATTCTCTTCATGGCTGCGCTTATTTGTTTAAAAATACAACAAAAATCAGTTATAGTATTAAATATTATCTCCAGTGTAAATCAGCTGTTTTCTGTGTGAATATATAGTAAAGTGTAATTTATTCCTGTGATCAAAGCTGAATTTTCAGCATCACCAGTGTCAGTGTCTTCAGTGTCAAATGATCCTTCACAAATCAGTATAATATGTGGATTTGATGCTCAAGAAACATTTATTATTATTATCAATGGTGAAACAGTTGTTGGTCTGTCAGTTGTACAGTTTTTTTGTTTGTTTTAGGATTCTTTGATGAATAGGAAGTTCAAAAGACTTTTGTAACATTATAAATGTCTTTACTGTCACTTTCGATCAAATTAATTATTCCTTGATAAATAAAAGTATTGTTTTCTTTCCTCCAAAAAATAAAAATAAAATTCTCACTGACCCCAAACTTTTGAACGGTAGTGTATATATATTGTCCTTGCATTCTTTCTTGTGTGACACCCCTGAATGAAAGGCTCATTAGTATGCAGACTGCTCAGGTGAGAACTGCCTAATTATTCATGAGGGGACTGGGCCGTTCCGCCCATCCGCATATTGCCTTTGCAAACAAAAAAATGTTTTTCACAATTTAAAACAATCTATTGTTTTATGTGAATGATAAGGCAGAATGATTTTCAGATCAATTTGAAGTAAAAACTCTAGGCGATAACATCCACTAGTCAAAAGTCTTGTGGACAAATATTTAGTATGTTATTTGTGGCCTTATATTATAAACTTTATTTTTTAGTTTTTTCAATAACCACGCATAAACAATATTCTCTCAAAAATACAAACATGTACATACATGTTGCTCACATATTATGGTAGCCCTGTGTGTGCTATATAGAGTGTAATTTCACCTGTGCCATTAATATGTTTATAAGCAACTGAAAAAAGCACAAATGTCAGAGCATGCCAAAACATCTCAAGGACCCCGAAAACACCTCAGACCCCAGAGGGTTAATGGCTGCTCTGTCAAGTCTTCGTCGTCGGTTAGGAACCTGGGTGTGCTATTTGATACCAACCTTTCTTTTGAAAGCCACGTTTCTAGTATCTGTAAAACTGCATTTTTCCATCTTAAAAATATATCTAAATTACGCCATATGCTCTCATTGGGAAATGCGGAACAATTAGTCCATGCGTTCATGACCTCAAGGCTAGATTATTGTAATGCTCTACTGGGTGGTTGCCCTGCACGCTTAATAAACAAACTACAGCTAGTACAAAACGCCGCAGCTCGAGTTCTTACCAGAACCAGGAAATATGACCATATTAGCCCGGTTCTGTCAACACTGCATTGGCTCCCTATTAAACATCGTATAAATTTTAAAATATTGTTGATTACCTACAAAGCACTAAATGGTTTAGCTCCGCAGTACTTGAGCGAGCTCTTAACGCATTATAGTCCTTCACGTCTATTGCGATCTCAAAATTCCGGCCAGTTGATAATACCTAGAATATCTAAATCGACTGCTGGCGGTAGATCCTTTTCCTATTTAGCACCAAAACTTTGGAACAGTCTTCCTACCATTGTCCGGGAAGCAGACACACTCTGTCAGTTCAAAGCTAGACTAAAAACACATCTCTTTGACCTAGCATACACATAATACATTATAGACTTCTATAAATTCAATGTTAGGCTGCATAGATTAGGTCAGCCGGAACTGGGAACACTTCCCTTAAATCTTGATGTACTCGCTACATCATAAGAAGAATGGCATCTACGCTAATATTAGTGTCTTTGTTTATCCCGAGGTTTTCCCGCAGCCTGCCGGATCCAGGCCGTGTCCAGATCTGACGAAGGAGATTCGCCTGGACCCGATGACAATGCAGTGCTGAAGTATCCACTATCCTCTCCCTATGGAGGATCCCTTTCCCACTCTACAGATAAAGCGCTGTGAATTCCGGCTCGCGTACCCCGAAGTGATAAAATAAAACAAAATTCTGTATCAAAATTTATAGGCAAGAAAAGTAGTTTGTTTAGGCTGGGTTGTATGAATTACAAACCTGCGCACATATTTTAAAAAGCACATAACTATAGAATTCTGAATGTGCATGTGAGCGCCGTCAGCGTTAATCACAGGTTCGCGTTTAAAGTCTGATCATTTCGACGGAGGTGAATCAATCAAAGTTAACTTTAGCTGGAAGTAACATTATTCAAGAACCGCTATAACGCCAAAACAATCTGTTACCCCTAAATTATATGTTTATCTCTGTAAAGCTGCTTTGAAACAATTCATTGTTAAAAGCGCTATATAAATGAAGATGACTTGACTTGACTTGACTTCCAACACTCAGCTATCAGCTTGTATAAGATTTGTAAACATAAATAGATACAATTTATTGCGCAATCCCAGTTTGCTTGTTGATTTCATGATAGAGTTCAGTGTAGTGTAGTATTCAGTGTAGTAATGGCCTTTGGGTAAAAACTATGCAACAATCTAGTTGTGCGTGTTTTAAGTGTTCTATATCGTCTGCCTGAGGGCAGAGGGTCAAAGAGATGATGGGCGGGGTGGGAAGGGTCCTTCAGTATATTTGTTGTTTTTTGGAGACAGCGGGAGGTGAAAATTTCTTCCAAAGCTGGTAGTTGTGTGTTAGTTATTTTCTGGGAAGATTTAATTACCCTCTGCAGGGCCTTTTTGTCAGCTGCAGAGCTGCTGCTGTACCACACCAAGATTTTATAGGTCAGGACACTCTCTATGGAGCAACGATAGAAGGATATTAGAAGACGTTGTGATATATTGACCTTCCTGAGAACTCTCAAGAAGTATAGTCGCTGCTGTGCCTTCCTAATCAAGAAGTTGGTATTATATTTCCATGTGAGGTCCTCCGAGATGTGTGTGCCCAGAAACTTAAATGTTGATACCCTCTCCACAACACCCCCATTTATTACCAGAGGCCGGTACCCCTCCTTCTTCCTTCTGAAATCAACAATAAGCTCCTTTGTCTTTTTTAGGTTTAGAGCCAAGTTATTAACTACACACCAGTCTGTTAACTTCTGGACCTCCTCCCTGTAAGCCATCTCATCTCCCCTGCTGATCAGACCCACCACTGTTGTGTCATCGGCAAATTTGATGATAACATTGGTGTTGTGGGTGGGTGTGCAGTCATGGGTGTATTTAAAAGGAGAGTCTTATCTTTTTCTTTCATTGAGGTCTGACTCAACCATAAGTGTCTCTCTGTGGCCACCATGGCTGCCATAGACCGGCCAATAGATTTAGCGGTCTCCCTGGTGGCCCGGAGAGTGAGATCAGCAGTCTGCCTGAGCTCATTAATCATATCAACAGAAATTTCCCCCCCCTCACAAGCATCTTTAAGCAGGTCGGCCTGATAAGCCTGCATAATGGCCATAGTGTGTAAACATGCAGCCGCCTGCCCTGCCACCGAGTAAGCCTTCCCCACTAGCACAGAAGTATTTTTTAGTGGTCTGGAGGGAAGGGCCGGTGCTTTAAGTGAAGATGACGAAGCAGGAGAGAGATAGCTAGCGAGCGTCTCCTCCGCCTTCGGCATCGTCACATACCCTGAAGTTTTTGCTCCAAAAATGTTTCCATAAGCATTAGATTGGTTAGTATATATTCTGCTTGAAACTGGTCTAGCCCAGGTCTTTAACACCTCAGTGTGAAGATCTGGGAAGAATGGTAAGCACCGGCGAGAAGGCTGAGGTCGAGAAGACAGAAATCTATCATCTAGTTTGCTTTTATTTCTAGACTCCTGCCTATCAACTGGCCACTCGATGCTGAGCTTTTCAACAGCACGAGATAACACATCCATCAGCCCCTCTTCAGCAGTATGCTGGAGTGACGAGTCTCCAGTTTCTTCTGATGCAAAACTTTCGACATCCAGCTCCTCAGAACTGGATAATCTAAGTTCAAGATCATGTGCCTCAACCCGGGCAGAAGTAACCGCCGCAGCGCGTGCTTCCAGAGCCGGGTGAGAGGCACTGGATCCCGCCGGAGATAACTGAGATAGGGCGGAGCCCGTCTCAACGTCGCCGGTGAGATCCATCTGCGAACCCCAAGTCAAGCGCCGCCGCTCTGCCTCAACGGAAGCGGGACCCGAGCCTTGGGGAGCCCGCAGCAAACCACTCTCCTCGAAGAGCGATCGCCGCGAGCGCAGAGTTCTCAAGGGAAAACGCTCGCAATGCTCACAATCAGCCCACTCGAGAGCTGACTGGGCATGCTGCATTCCCAAACAAGCAACACACAGTTGGTGTGAATCCCCACCCGTGATGTATCGCGTACAGGGGGGAACACACTTCCTGTATTGCTGCTCGCTCGTCACTTTGACACTCATATTGTTTTTTTTATGTATATAAATAGATATATAGTGAAAAACTCCTGTCTAGAAACTAGAAACAGACAGACACAATCAATAGAATCAGACACACACAGAGCGCTTGCTGAAGTAACAAAAGCTGGCGGCTTGTGTATTCAGGGGATATTCATAGCTTCCTGGTCGATGACTTCACTCGCTGTGACGCTCCATCTCTCCATTGACTGATTTCATTCATGCTTCAGACGCGTTACGCTGGGGGGCGTTCCCACTGCGATTTCACGCAGCGATAGTTCCTGAAGGGGAACTAATGTTAACAAATACAACCTTTGATTTTATTAATGCATTAGTAAATGTTTTAATTAATATATTATATCAACTAAGATTAATAAATGCTGTAGAAGTATTGTTCATTCTTAGGTCATGTTAACTAAGGTAGTTAAAGCTGCAGTCCGGCGTTTTTCCTCATTATCGCATCTCTGTTTGAAATCCGCAATTGCAGTCATTCGCGGAATTATCAACTTTACGTGAGTTGTACTTCAACACCCTCGACACCGCACAGCGCGGATGAACACAATGTTTGAGGAGACTGTGTGAGGCTGTCAGTCACCACGCCGGTGTGGATACTGGCATTCAGAATCACAGATTATTCTTTTTGGAAGTATGACCAACATAAGAATTTTCACCGAAAAATGTCATCTGCACAAGTAAGAAACATCCACTTTTGTTCTGGTTCTGACATAGCAGTAAATCGCGCTGATTAAATCTAAAAATCGCTTATAAGTTATCATATCACGCAAAACCGTGCAAATTATACTTTGTTCTCAAATTGTTAATGTTATCAACGTCAGCATTGCGTGACTACATGTAATGTCCTTCCGATATGTATCCTTGTTTTCGCATGGGTCCGGTTGCAGTCTCTTTTTTTCTGTAGCCACTCCGAAGTCCGAACGAAGTCTTTTGCATTTTACAGCGGGTGAATCTGTTGTCACTGGTGATTGTCGTTTGAACCTTTCTGGATCCGCCATCAAATTGATAAGTTTAATTATATCAAGTGCAGTGAGAAAAGGCTATAAATATCCACCTCCAACATCCATACACGCAATTTAGCTTATACTAGCCGAGACTCCTCCTTTATGTGTACAGATGTGTGTGTACAGATGTGTGTGTACAGATGTGACGTAATGACGCAAAGACATGCTCGAATCTCCCATGGAAATCCACCAGTACCACTGGAATTAAAAACATTATTACAAGCTTACTGCTTTGAATCGAGCTAAGGCAAGCAGATAGTTTTGAACACTGGCTGGTTATGTATTTTCTCAAATATGTATTTTGGATAATTTTTAACCCAAAAAAAAGCTACGGACTGCAGCTTTAACTAATGAACCTTATTAGGGCCCAAGCCTTGAAAAGGCGAAGGCCCTATTGTTTTCCTAAGGATTAGTTATTAGGGCCCAAGCCTTGAAAAGGCGAAGGCCCTATTGTTTTCCTTAGGATTATTTTTTTTTATTTTTTTCTCTTTTATTTTTCTTACGACTATTCGGGCACTTTTGGGACCCTTAACGTGCCCGAAAACTCTTGAAACTTTGCACGCGGGTCAGAACCCGCGGCCATCAGGGTCGGGCTGAAGATGGTGCCCGGGCGTGGCAGGTGGGCTCGACAGCGCCCCCTGGAATGGGCTCCGAAAACATGGTCCATAAATCAAACACGCTTGCATGTAAGAATATGAAACTCAGTACAAATATAGATCTCATCGGTTCATATATACTTCATGCTCTTACTTTTTACCCCAGCCCAACAGGAAGTCGGCTATTTAGGGTTGTTTGTAAAACGCATACAATGGAATTTAAAGGTGCTCTAAGCGATGTCACGCGTTTTTTAGGCCAAAACATTTTTTGTCACATACAGCAAACATCTTCTCACTATCCGCTGGCTGCCTGTCCCCTGAACACACTGTAAAGAAACGCGATCTCTGTAGACAGCCCTGGCTCCACACACAGCAACAAAAACAAACTGCAGCGACCCGCTCCCCAAAACATAACAAACTGTTCTAGCCAATCACCGACAAGAAGGGTTTGGGGGTGTGGTTTGGGTGGTTAGTGTGCGGATGAGGAGGAGGGAGGGTCTAGCTAGCCTCCGTTTTGTTTGACAATAGTTCGAACGTCAACAAGAAGTGACGTCACCCAGGATCGCTTAGAGAACCTTTAAAGTACTCCTCCTAGAGAATTCAAAGAAATGCCACGAAACTCGGTGTGCATGAAGTCAAGACATTGAGGATGAAAAATTGCCAGGGGATTTTTGATATCTCGAACGGTTTGGCCGTGGCGAGGAAACGAATTTATGGCGAATAATGGAAACAGGAAGTGTGTTATAACTTCAGCATACAGTAACTGATCTTGATGAAACTTTAGCAGTGTGTTCGCTGTAAGAGGCCGATCACATGGATGTGACTATTGTGAGTCAAAGTTATAGCGCCACCAACTGGCAGCAGGAAGTGTGTCACTTTCAAAATGCTTTTAAATCACCCTCTTATTTTTACCCGATTTGCTTCAAACTTTATGTGTATAATGTAGACACACGCCAGATGTAGACCTGTCAAGGAAAAGGATTATTGATATCTTAGATACTGTTGCCATGGCAACGCATCAAACTTTAATATTCTTTTTGGATGCTTTTGAGACTCTTAGCATGCCTGAAATTGCTTAAAATTGCATGAAACTCGACAGACAGATCACATTTATTAGCCAGTAGACATGTGCAAAGTTTCAGAAACGGGCGTGGTGCAGGGACTCAGTAGCGCCACCTTTTGACAAAAGTGGGGGGGTTAGTTTTATAGTTTTACCTACAATCATAAAACTCGGTACGCATATTGTTCAGATCAAGCCGGATAACTTTCTAATTAACTGTCATTAGCTCAGACCAAGAGGAAGTCAGATATTTTGGTTTGAATATGGTCATTTTCTCTCTCTCTCTCTCTGAGCCAATATGGCAAGCCGTTTTAACATTTAATCATTTTAACCTACTAGTCTCTATTTTCATGCTTCTAGTACTTATTTTTTAGATACTAGTATCTATTCCATTAAGTACTAGTACTTATTCATTAGCGACTAGTGCTTATTCTTTAGTACTAGTGCCTATTATTTAGATACTAGTGCTTATTCTTTAGATATTCTTTTGAATACGTATTAGTAGCTATTGAATAAGTACTGGTATCTATTTAATAGGTACTAGTATCTAATGACTTAGTACTAGTATTTTTTCATCTATTAATAGGTACTAGTATCTAAAAGGTCATTTTCTCTCTCTCTCTCTCTGAGCCAATATGGCAAGCCGCTTTAACATTTAATCATTTTAACCTACTAGTCTCTATTTTCATGCTACTAGTACTTATTTTTTAGATACTAGTATCTATTCCATTAAGTACTAGTACTTATTCATTAGCGACTAGTGCTTATTCTGTTTAGAATATTCAAAGTGCTTATTCAATTTTTATGCTTATTTATATTTTCTGCTTATTCAATATTGCATCTAAAATGGAAGTGACTTGACGTGTGTGTGTGTGTGTGTGTGTGTGTGAGAGAGAGAGAGAGAGAGAGAGATTGTGTCTGTTACAGTGACAAGAGTTTAACCCTTTAAGGCCTTGTCTTTTTGGATATATATCTTTTTTTTATAAAAAAAATGTGCATACAACCCATATCTTTTAAATGTATTGTTTGCTTTAAATTAAATTAAGATTGTATGTTTGGTAATTGAACCTTAATAAATTTAAAATTAATGTGCTATATTTCAGATCAATATATTTGTTTTCCTTCATTTTAATCAACACTAACTTTATTCTCATCTGAATTATAAAATACAGCTGCGAGCAGCGATTACGGGCCCAAGCTGGTGGCACCGCAACCCCGGTGCCTTTAGTTACCTAAAGGCACCGGAGTGGCGGTGCCGCCGGCTTTGGCCCTTCATCGCTGCTCGCAGCTATATTTATATATATATATATATATATATATATATATATATAAACAACCCGGTGGCACCGCCACCCCGGTGCCTTTAGGGTTACTGTGCATGACGGGCAATATCGTAACTCCGCTTTGACCTTTGAGAAGATGTGTGCTGTAGAGCTGTGATGTGTGATGTGAGAAGATGTGTGCCTTTGAGAAGATGTGTGCTGTGTGCTGTGATGTGTGCTGTAGAGCAGCGATGAAGGGCCAAAGCCGGCGGCACCGCCACTCCGGTGCCTTTAAAGGCACCGGAGTGGCGGTGCCGCCGGCTTTGGCCCTTCATCGCTGCTCGCAGCTATATTTATATATATATATATATATATATATATATAAACAAGCCGGTGGCACCGCCACCCCGGTGCCTTTAGGGTTACTGTGCATGACGGGCAATATCGTAACTCCGCTTTGACCTTTGAGAAGATGTGTGCTGTAGAGCTTGCATTGGTGTGGGCTCTGCAAAAGTGTGCATTGAGGGCACATATCAACCACAAAGTATGCGTGAGCAACCTTCTGAAACCTAAAATGAAAAATGAGACACTCTACGGTCTCATGGACTTAATGGACACATGAAATAAGTACACAAGTTTGAAAGTTATATGAAGTGTGCCAAGACAGAATATTTGCCTGATCTGATTAGAAAAATAGTTGGTGTGTGTGTGTGTGTGTGTGTGTGTGTGTGTGTGTGTGTGTGTGTGTGTGTGTGTGTGTGTGTGTGTGTGTGTGTGTGTGTGTGTGTGTGTGTGAAGCGTGATTGAACAATGTAGACATAAAAACATACTCCGTCCTTTTGTTCATACAGGACATTATTCAAACTGCAAAGTGTTTACTTATATTTGTGTACAATCGCAATAAAACACAACATTGTGCTTTTGTCAAACTGTAAACTACAACTGTCACCCAACCAAAATCTCTTACACACACACACACACACACACACACACGCACACACACACACACACACACACACACACACACACACACATAGTTTAAAAGCATAAAAAAATCTTTTGGACATTCATCATATTGCATTGGTTTTCATTTATTGTCCTCGAACAGAGCCCTAATCTGTTTATTTTTTCAGTTACACATTCTACATTGATTAAAAAAGAAAAATCAAATGTGTTTTTATTTTATACATAAATAAATAATCTATCATTCAGATGAGAATAAAGTTAGTGTTAGTTCAAATTTTAAGGAAAACAAATATATGATCTGAAATATAGCACATTCATTTAAAATTCATTCAGGTTCAATTACCAAACATACAAATCTCAATGTAATTTAAAGCAAACAATACATTTAAAATATATGGGTTGTATGCTATTTTTATTATATAAAAAGATATATATCCAAAAAGACAAGGCCTAAACTTTAACAAGGGTTAAAAAATCACTGTAACAGACACAATCACACACACACACACACGTCAAATCACTTACATTTTAGATGCAATATTGACTTTTTTTTCTGTTTCAGCAGCGAAAATAGTTAAACAAAGATCACAGCAGAACCATCGAGGATCTCACAGCAACGCGTTCTCATTACTTAATGATTCAGCATTTTGAACGAATCGGTTGACTCAAAGATTCAACGACCAATCCATAATCTGTCTCATTCATGAATGACTCAGCCGTTCGAACGAATCGTTTGAACGAATGACTCAATGACTCGCTCATTAAGACGGTCGCCTGGCGGCACCTAATGACGGTTTAGTGATATTAAAAGTATCATTCTTTCCAACGATTGTTAATTAACTCATATTTGAAACATAAGCTATATATATATATATATATAATATATTTATATATATATATATATATATCTATATATATATATATATATATACATGTATATATATATGTACACACATTATATATACACAAAAATAAAATAAAAACACATTTGAAGCGTGTTTGCTTACTAAATTGTGAGCTGAACGAAAGTTGCAGCAAATATCAGCAACAGGAGTCAAATTTCATTAATCACGAGAGTGAAGAGCTGACTGAAAAGATGATGACGGAATAGGCTATTTTATGTAAAAGCCCCTATTTAAGCGAATCTATCATTGTACTCTTTTGTTGTTGTGTTTTCCGTGAAAAATAATAGACTATTGAACTCACAATTCAAGCAATCGGCCCCGTTATTGCACTAATTTTAAAGTGACACTAAAAAGTATGCAGCTGCACAGGCATTCATAATGGTGCGCGTCCATGGCGACGAGTGAGCAGAACAGAGCGAACGTTTTTTAGTTCATTTCTACTTCCATAGGAATTCCCTCAAGCGCTCTGCAAGCGCAACCCTTATCAATGTCCGTGTGGACGTCCTTATTTAAAAGCTCTCGGTCCTCAGTCACATGCTTGCCAAATATATGTATAAATATCATTTTGGACACAAGAGGGCAGTATGGCCCTATGTATAATTTTGTGTTTAAACTAACTATCACTCGAAGAGCCCCTCCCCCCCTCCCCACACAGACACACACACACACACACACACAGTTCGCCCGCGCCTCTCTCTCACACGCACACACACACACACACACACACACACACTCCAGCATTGCAATCTTGAGATCGCAGCGTGTTCATTATGCTGCGTTCACACCAAACTTTTATACTCTTTTGTTGTTGTGGTTTCCATGAAGAATAATAGGCTATTGAACTCACAATTCAAGCAATCGGCCCCAGAAAAGGCGCTAATTTTAAAATGAAACTAACGGCTGCACGGGCATTCATAACGGTGCGCGTCCACGGCGATGAGCGAGCAGAACTTTAGTTAATTCCTACTTCCATAGGAATTCCCTCGAGCGCTCTGCACGTGGCCATTATCAATGTCCCGTATTTAAAAGCTCTCGGTCCTCAGTCACATACCAAATATATGTATAATGTATATATAAATATAATTTTGGACACAAGAGGGCAGTATGGCCCTATGTATAATTTTGTGTTTAAACTAAACTGTCACACGAAGAGCCCCTCCCCCCCTCCCCACACAGACACAGACACACACACACGAATGGCAGGGTGCATTCTCTCTGTCAGAGGGAGAGGGAGAGAAAATTCTCAGAAACATCCACATTCAAACTAAAATATCTGACTTCCTCTTGGTCTGAGCTAATGACAGTTAATTAGAAAGTTGTCCGGCTTGATCTGAACAATATGCGTACCGAGTTTTATGATTGTAGGTAAAACTATAAAACTAACACCCCCACTTTTGTCAAAAGGTGGCGCTACTGAGTCCCTGCACCATGCCCGTTTCTGAAACTTTGCACATGTCTACTGGCTAATAAATCTGATCTGTCTGTCGAGTTTCATGCAATTTCAAGCAATTTCAGGCATGCTAAGTCTCAAAAGCATAAAAAAAGAATATTAAAATTTGATGCGTTGCCATGGCAACAGTATCTAAGATATCAAGAATCCATTCACAGGTCTACATCTGGCGTGTGTTTACATTATAGTAGTGAAGTTTGAAGCAAATCGGGTAAAAATAAGAGGGTGATTTCAAAGCATTTTGAAAGTGACACACTTCCTGCTGCCAGTTGGTGGCGCTATAACTTTGACTCACAATAGTCACATCCATGTGATCGGCCTCTTACAGCGAACACACTGCTGAAGTTTCATCAAGATCAGTCAATGTATGAAGAAGTTATAACACACTTCCTGTTTCCATTATTCGCCATAAATTCGTTTCCTCGCCACGGCCACACCGTTCGAGATATCAAAAATCCGTTCGCAATTTGGGATCCTCAATGTCTTGACTACATGCACACCGAGTTTGGAGACGAACGGCGGAATTCCCTAGGAGAAGTGTTTCAAATTCCTGAGCATGCGTTTCCAAACAACCCTAAATAGCCGACTTCCTGTTGGGCTGGCGTAAAAAGTAAGAGCATGAAGGATATATGAACCGATGAGATCTATATGTGTACCAAGTTTCAAATTATTACACGAAAGCGTGTTTGATTTATAGACCCAGTTTTCGGACCGCGTTCCAGGGGGCGCTGTCGAGCCCCCCTGCCACGCCCGGGTACCAGCTTCAGCCCGGCCCTGATGGCCGCGGGTTCTGACACGTGTGCAAAGTTTCAAGAGTTTTCGAGCACGTTAAGGGCCCCAAAAGTGCCCGAAAGGTTGATAGAAAAAGAATAATAATAATAATAATAATAATAAATAATCCTTAGGAAAACAATAGGGCCTTCGCCTTTTCAAGGCTTGGGCCCTAAAAAATAATCCTTAGGAAAACAATAGGGCCTTCGCCTTTTCAAGGCTTGGGCCCTAATAACTTATTACTGTATAAAATAAAAAATCCCGAATAATCCAGACCAACCAGAGCGCACTATTTCTACAACATCATCAGTGCTGAAGCGGAACTACCAGAGCCGTTCGGTAGATAGCGAGCAGATATTTTGTGTCACGTCGTGCACAATAACCCTAAAGGCACCAGGGTGGCGGTGCCACCGGCTTTTTATATATATATAAATATAGCTGCGAGCAGCGATGAAGGGCCAAAGCCGGCGGCACCGCCACCCCGGTGCCTTTAGGTAACTAAAGGAACTGGGGTTGCGGTGCCACCGGCTTGGGCCCGTAATCGCTGCTCGCAGCTATATTTATTATTATTATTATTCCGACTTATTATTATTATTTTACTACCTTTTTGACAATTTTGGGGCCCTTAACGTGCTCGAAAACTCTTGAAACTTTGCACACGGGTCAGAACCCGCGGCCATCAGGGCCGGGCTGAAGCTGGTACCCGGGCGTGGCAGGGGGGCTCGACAGCGCCCCCTGGAACGAGATTCGAAAACATGTCCATATATCAAACACGCTTGCATGTAATAATCTGAAACTGGCTACACCTATAGACATCATCGGGCCGAACAACTTTCCTGCTCTAAGTTTTACGGCAGCCCAACAGGAAGTCAGTTATTTGGGTTGTTTGGAAACGCATGCTCGGGAATTTGAAACACTTCTCCTAGGGGATTTATCCGTTCGTCAGCAAACTCGGTGTGCATGAAGTCAAGACATTGAGGATCCCAAATTGCGAACGGATTTTTGATATCTCGAACGGTTTGGCCGTGGCGAGGAAACGAAATTATGGCGAATAATGGAAACAGGAAGTGTGTTATAACTTCTTCATACATTAACTGATCTTGATGAAACTTCAGTAGTGTGTTCGTCGTAAGAGGCCGATCACATGGATGTGACTCTTGTGAGTTAAAGTTATAGCGCCACCAACTGGCAGAAGGAAGTGTGTCACTTTCAAATTGCTTTGAAATCACCCTCTTATTTTAACCCGATTTGCTTCAAACTTCACTACTATAATGTAAACACACGGCAGATGTAGACCTGTGAATGGATTCTTGATATCTTAGATACTGTTGTCGTGGCAACGCATCAAACTTTAACATTCTTTTTTTATGCTTTTGAGACTCTTAGCATACTTGAAATTGCATGAAACTCGACAGACACATCACATTTATTAGCCAGTAGATATGTGCAAAGTTTCAGAAACGGGCGTGGTGAGGGGCTCAGTAGCGCCACCTTTTGTCAAAAGTGGGGGGATTTATTTTATCTACAGTAATAAAAATCGGTATGTGTATTGTTCTCCTCGAGCCAGACAACTTTCTAATTTACACTCAATAGCTCCAACCAACAGGAAGTCAGATATTTTGGTTTGAAAATTGTCATTTTATGTCTCTCTCTCTCTCTGAGCCTACGTCTCTGTGTGTGTGTGTGTGTGTCTGTGAGTGTGGGGAGGGGGAGGGGGAGGGGGAGGGGGGCTAGATTAACCATTTGACTGCTGTGTGGTTTGGCCTGCATTAAAAAAGAAAATAAATGTCTTACGCCTTGTATTTTTTAAATAAGTTGTATTAATAAGTAAAGGCATATAACCAGTTGAATTGTAGTGCATTGAAAATAGTTTTATATAATTATTAGTTTATTAATTAAATTAACTTGGTCCATAAACTTGGTCAGAAAATTTGGTCCATAAATCAACACACACTTGCATGTAATATTATGAAACTCGGTACACATATAGATCTCATCGGGCCAAACAAGTTTTAGCCAGCCCAACAGGAAGTGGGCTATTTTGGTCTTAATGTGGATGTTTTGCAAAACCAGGCTCTACATTTTTACCCACTCCTCTTAAGTGGTTTATTTTATTACCACCAAACGTTTTCAACATGATGAAAATACATTAAAGAAGCATAATTGTGAATATCTATTGAATATCTCTAATTGTTTTGCTATGGCGAGGGATTAAAGTCATGTAAAAAAAATAAACACTAAAAGCCTCATATCTTCTAAAAATTTAATTACACACCATTTATTTCTAGATAAAATTATACAAATATCAGAACTAAACCCATTTTATTCTTGTTTTCAATTTAAGAATGATGTACAAGTTTAAAAACAGCCAGGATGCACTATTCAGTTAAAAAATAAATATATCAAATAATACATAGGGCTATACTGCCCTCTTGTGTTCAAAATCAGGTAGGCCTATTGTATTTTAGGTAGCTGCTATGTGACTCCGAGAATATTTTCTCACCGGTTATTTGACGTGTAACACCGGGGGCTTTTAAATCGCTAAGTTAAAAGTGAAAGTAAAGTAAGGACATTTATAGTGGTGGCGCTCACAGTGCGCTCGAATGAATTTCTATGGAAGTAGAAATGAAAAAACATTCGCTCTGTTTTGCTCGCTCGTCGCCATGGACGCCATTGCCAGTGCAGCCGCATACTTTTTAGTGTCACTTTAAAATTAGCACCATATCGGGGGCCGATTGTTTCCGGTTTTCAGGGAAAACACAACAACAAAAGAGTAAATGACAGATTCGCTTCAATAGGCGCTTTTACACAAAATATTCCGTCATAATTTTTCCAGTCAGCTCTTCACTCTCGTGATTAATGAATTTTGACTCCTGTTGCTGATCTTTGCTGCGACTTTCGTTCTGCTCACAATTTAGTAAGCAAACATGTTCAAGTTTTAATTGTAGTGACTAAATGATTTTATTATACACACACACCAAATTGACGGTGGGGGGCCATGGTATATTTAAATCTGCATATTGTAATATCTGCTGGGCACCCCTAGTCTAGTCTTATTAAATGTATGCTTCATTTTTCATTTTTAATTTGTAAATTTGATCAATAAATTCAATTATTTAGAATAATAAGACACTATATGGCTGTTACTCTAGGTAGGGGTGATCAAATTAAATCGTTTACACTGAAAAATAACAATGCATTAAATAATGTTATGAGATTGTTTTAAATATGAGTTGGAAAGAATAATACTTTTAAACATAACACTAAACCGTCATTAGGTGTCGCCAGGCGACCGTCTTAATGAGCGAGTCATTGATTCATTCGTTCAAATGATTCGTTCGAACGACTGAGTCATTCATGAATGAGACAGATGTTTATGGATTGGTCATTGAATCTTTGAGTATTATTCTTTAGTACTAGTGGCTATTCTTTAGATACTAGTGCTTATTCTTTAGATATTCTTTTGAATGCGTATTAGTAGCTAATGAATAAGTACTGGTATCTATTTAATAGGTACTAGTATCTAATGACTTAGTACTAGTATTTATTGAATAAATACTAGTATCTATTAATAGGTACTAGTATCTAAAAGGTCATTTTCTCTCTCTCTCTCTCTCTGAGCCAATGTGGCAAGCCGTTTTAACATTTAATCATTTTAACCTACTAGTCTCTATTTTCATGCTACTAGTACTTATTTTTTAGATACTAGTATCTATTCCATTAAGTACTAGTACTTATTCATTAGCGACTAGTGCTTATTCTGTTTAGAATATTCAAAGTGCTTATTAGTTTAACCCTTTAAGGCCTTGTCTTTTTGGATATATATCTTTTTTTTATAAAAAAAAAATGTGCATACAACCCATATATTTTAAATGTACTGTTTGCTTTAAATTAAATTAAGATTGTATGTTTGGTTTTTGAACCTAAATAAATTTAAAACTAATGTGCTATATTTCAGATCAATATATTTGTTTTCCTTCATTTTAATCAACACTAACTTTATTCTCATCTGAATTATAAATAACTTATTTCTGTATAAAATAAAAAATCCCGAATAATCCAGACCAACCAGAGCACACTATTTCTACAACATCATCAGTGCTGTAGCGGAACTACCAGAGCCGTTCGGCAGATAGCGAGCAGATATTTTGTGTCACGTTGTGCACAATAACCCTAAAGGCACCAGGGTGGCGGTGCCACCGGCTTTTATATATATATATATATATATATATATATATATATATATAAATATAGCTGCGAGCAGCGATGAAGGGCCAAAGCTGGCGGCACCGCCACCCCGGGTTGCGGTGCCACCGGCTTGGGCCCGTAATCGCTGCTCGCAGCTATATTTGTAAAGTGTTACCCAATAATCATACTTTTGTTTGGATAGGGGTATTATTTTTAGATATTTAAAAATATTAATTGAGTCATTTTAAACTAAATATTTAAGACATTCAGTGTTATTTTAGATACTACTGAGCATTTTAATAAGGTGTTTGGTCCACATCAAACGAAATAATTTAAAGAACAGTTAACATCATGAAAATGGCTTTCCCAACTTACCAGGCTGTTCGGGACATGATGTAATAAATATCGGGTTTCTGGAAGCCATTGAAGGTGGAGGATATGGTTACAGTGTAGGCACCCATGTTCTCGAACAGCAGCCAGTCGCCCACCTGCATGTCCGGCAGGCTGCACTGCTCCACAATGCGGTCGAGCCCATCACAGGTGGGTCCCCAAATACTGCATGGGTACATGCGCTCATCAGGCTTGGGTTTCTACAAAAGAGTACGGGTTACGGGTTAGTTTTCCATTATCGAACTAAAAAAAAAAAAAGGATAATCTGATGGGCTAAACATTTCCACACCTTGTGCAGAGTGGGCAAGACATGCGCAAGGTTGGTCAGAATGCAGTTGAAGGAACCATAAACGCCATCATTCACGTAGTACATCAAGGTTCGGTCATTGGTCCCATCCTCTTCTTCTGAAGTGGGGGAAAAAATTAAACCAAGTCAGTCATCACATTTATTCATATGGCGCTCCAATGAGGATTCAATTCAGGTCAATAATAGTGTCAATACTGCAAATTTCAACAATTACACAAAAAGTTCAATTCAGCTAAAAGCAGCTCTAAAGAAGACGAGTGTCATTATTCAGCTCAAGTCAGTTCAATGTTGATTAAATTCAGTTCAATAACAGTGACGATGCTGCAAATTAGAGTCATAACCCATCTCAGTTCAGTTCAAATTTTCTTATCCGATTGTGTCAGTGCAGTGAAATCGATAATATTGCTGAATATAAAGAGCATATTAGAAACAAACATGGTTTTGGATGTTAGCTTTTACCGTCAGAGGCCGATTGCTCCTTCATGATGACCTTTTTGGCAATGATGTTGACCGCCAGTGTGTATGCAGACGCCACGTAAAAGCGGCCAGGTTCAGAAATGATCCTTACGCCGGAGTCAGCAGGGAAGTATTTATCCAGTGCAGGGTTAATCACAGCAGCGATCTGCAAAAAAAAAAAAAAAAGTTTATCTAAACGTCTTTGATCACCTTTGATTTAAAAAAAAAAATTTTTTACCTCTTCAAATTTCAGTTTGGTGTCATCTGAGCCTGGAAAGCCTCCACCAATATCAATCAGGGTCATGTTATATCCCAGCTCCGCCTGGTGGACAATGCATTTTTCAGATTAATTATACACTATCGCAGAAATGAGGGCGTTTTTTGAATTTCTACAGTAAAAGGCCACTCACCCCCATGTCAAACACACAGCGTGCATCTGAGATGGCCTGCCTGTATGTCTCCGGATCAGTGCATGCGCTGCCCACATGGAAACTGACTCCGATCACATCCAGCCCAAGCTCCTTCGCCCTCTCCAGCAACAACCGGCTGCTCTTTAACGTGGCACCAAACTTCATACTTAATCTGCACACGGCCGTGGAGTCGTCAGTGATGATACGGAGAACCAGTCTGCAGACACAGAGAATGGGTTTAATGGTCATGAAAACCTTGTCACAGTCTTCCATTTCTTTTATTAGTCTGTAGTGGTCAACCAATATTTGTTTTTTTTACATTATCGACATTATAAGTGTCATGAGTGGGACTTTCATTTTGATTGAGAACACCTGAGCACAGACTTAGTCTTTACTTAGTCTTTAACAGTTAATTTCTTAAGTTTGACAGATTTGTTATATTAAAATTTTGGTTTCACATTATTTGGATGGTCCCTTTTACACATTCGGTTGACTATAAGAAAAGTTGCACCTACATCTATACTAACTCTCACTAGAGTGTTAGTAGAGTATTAGTAGACTGGTAGGGTTAGGGATATAATAAGTTGACATGTAGTTGCAAAGTTACTTACAGTCTGTAGAATGTCTGTTGGAGGAGCATCACAATAAACAGTTGGCAGATACTCTAATGAGAGTTAGTTGACATGTAGTTGCAAAGTTACTTATAGTCAACAGGATGTTCAAAAGGGACCATCAAAATAAAGTGTTACCAAAATTGTTTTCCAAGTTGAAAAATAGTTAAGTAAATTGTATGTAAAATACAATTGCAGTAATTGTTATGCTTGTTTACTATCAATACATTTAATATATATATATTTATATATATAATATCGGTCGACCACTATTAATTTGTGTACTGAAAGTGAGAAATGGGCTGTGTCCGAAATCTTCACTCAAACCACTACTCCCTAACCCAGTGGTCTCAAACTCGCGGCCCGAGGGCCATTTGAGGCCCGCGGGGTGATATTTTGTGGCCCCCTACTTGACATTAAAGTTTAATGTTAGTGCGGCCCGTCGTTGCGTGTGCCGCGTTTTTATTTTTTTTATCCCTTATGGGCTACCATAGATAGTCTCGTGACAGCTTACGGTGGGTTTGTTGTCAATAGTTGTCATAGACAACCGCGAAGTACAAACATACTGCGCCTGGAAAAAATGAGCGCGTCGCTTCAATTATGAGCGGGCTTGCCGCGTGCCTACATTTGAAATAACGAACTTGAGCGCGCAAAATATGTGAGCGCGATATGTGAACGGCCCCTTGGCGAGCTACCACCAATCAGGCCTCAAGCTACTGGTAGCTCACGAGCGACGTGTTGGAGACCCCTGCTCTAAAACAATGTGAGAATAGTCATTTTGAGCTTGTAATATGTGTCCAACAGGTTGATAAGAAGGTTTGCTTTGATTTGTGCAAAGTCAGTAATTTGCCTGAGACACTATACATGTGTAGAAAGAATTCAATAAGACGGGCAGACATGACTGCAAATATTTGTATTTCAAAAGCAATAATTATTTTTCTAAGTATAATAAAAGGAAATGTGCCTTCCAAAAAAACATTCAATATCATATTGAAAATAAAAAGGACATGAGGAAATATAAGTACCACAAATATGTGTTATAAGGAAAAGATAAAGAAAGTTTGTAAAATGAACTTCAACTGTCAGAAGGACAGCTCATGAAGAACCAATCATGTACAGAAAGGAATGCTCAAATTCAGAGGAACAGATCAGAAGAAACGTTAATAATAAATATTGAGAAGATTGGATCAGTTGTGCTCCTTTTTTTGGAATACTTGAATACTATTTTTTTGTGGAATACTTGATGCGGCCCAGCCTGACCCCGACTCTACCTCCAGCGGCCCCCAGTTAAGTTGAGTTTGAGACCCCTGCCCTAACCCCTATGTAGGGGGTAGGGAGTAGAGCACTATATAGTGAGCACACCAGCATAATAGAAACACCACTTTCAGACAGTACTCGATCGTCTCTCGGCGCCATTGATTATGTCATTACTGTCGCACTATTTAAACGCGCCATCATCTGTCAGCTGGTGCCGAGCCAGCTCTGGGCTAAATAGATTTTTTTTTTTTATAAATACATTACATTATATTGAGCTTATTTCTACAAAATTGTAAAATTAAAAGTCATTTCTGGCCGTTTCTGTTATAATGCGTTACTCCACACATGATTATAACTTATAAACATAAATAAAATTAATACACATATTTCATATATTTTCATTTTCGCGCCACACCGTTTTCTCTTGCCTGTCGACATTAGGGGAAAAAAACAGATCTACGTTATCAAATATCTTGCTCATAATACTCTTAATAAAACAGCTTTTAGACTCTGTGGAGATGCCACTCAATATTTATCTTTTTTGTTTGTTTGTTCTCGTGATTCAGAAGATTTTGCGGATTAGCAAAAGAAACAGGATTTCTAGACACAGAAAACGACGTGCTGTTCTTGCTACGCTAGCGAGACGTCGTCAAATTGTAAGTTAAAGATGAAGATGATGCTGATAGGTCTTTTACGATCAGCGCAATGCATGATGGTATGTAGGGCTTGGGTTAGTGACCATCGGTTGTACACTACTTTTCAAAATGCATTCTGGGATACATTGAGTGGACTATATAGGGTATAATAATCATCACTATACATTCGGACAGCACTACAAAATGGCCAGCTCACTATATAGTCCACTATATAGTGAGTAGTGGGAGTTCTCTTACGAGAGGTTCACTCGTATTGCGTAAGTTTAGCTTACGCTACGGGAAAGATTCATCTTCTCGAGATATTGAAGCCAAAAAATTATCCTTAATTTTGTATATGTTGTCAACGCAATGCAGCAGCTAGCAAACCTAGAGCAGGCATTCTAGCGCGCTCATAGGCTGCCCTGCGGGAACTGCACAGCCTACCAGTGAGCCCGACGTGACGTCACGTCCAATCAAGGGCGTTCGCGCCCTCGCCGCGTCCTAGCCCGCCAGAATGGCCGTGGCTTAGCGTATATAAGCGGGGCTCGGAGGCTGATTCTCTGATTTTCATCTCTTCAGCGAAGCTGCTCGCATCGCTGGACCTTGAGAAGCCGCCGCCGTTGAAACAGCGACAAAGCAAGCTAGGACAGTGACTGAGGAAGCCGGCCGCCTTCGCCACCTTCAGCCTTCCGAAGCGAGCTACGCTATCCGGCGTTGTATCCTTTTTCTCATTGCAAATCCGAGCATCTAAAAGAGCACGAGCGTCTTTTTAAAGATGCCTCGGTCCACTTGCGGCTCGTGCAGAGCCCCTCTCAGTGTCGGAGACCGCCACGTTATATGCGCTCTCTGCCTGGGACAGGAACATGCTGCTCTTGCCCTCTCTTCGGGAGGATGTGAGCACTGTGAGGATCTTCCGATGTTGACCCTGCGGGCTCGACTCGAAGCCTTCCAGGACGAACCTATCTCTCCGCCCTTTGCTGCACCTTTGCTGCACCGCGCAGGAGTCCCTCCCTCGAGCCTCGCCGACGCCCTCCCCGCCTCTTCTCACCGACGCGCAGCCGCCGGCTAAGGCCCGCCCTGCCGTCGAGTCTGAGGACGACGCGGATGGACCCGCTGCAGGAGATAGCTGTTCCATCCTAGCTTCGGATAGCGAGGACTGGTCGAGCTCTCAACGCTCCGCCTCCTCTTCTATTCAGGAGTCTGGGAGAACACGCGCTGGAGCGGAAGCCGAACTGTTGCGCCTCCTGTCACAGGCCGTCCACCGCCTCGGGCTCGAGTGGTCACCACCTCAGGAGCCCGCCCCCAACAGGCTTGATGGCTGCTTTCTTCAGAGAATCAGAGAATCTCAGCAGCCATCAGCAGCCATCAGAGAATCAGAGAAGCGCCGTCAAGCGCCCGCTTCCAGGCCCGTGCCCTTCCTCCCTGAGCTGCACTCAGAACTGGCTAAATCATGGAATGCCCCTTTCTCCGTGAGGCTTCATTCCTCTGTCTCCGCGTCGCTCTCCCAAGTGGACGGCGCCGCCGAGAAGGGATATAGCTCCATTCCAAAGGTCGAGGAAGCTGTCGCAGCGCACCTTTGCCCGCCCTCCGCGAGATGGCACTCAAAGTCTGCCCTACCATCTAAAGCCTGCAGGCCCACATCTGCCCTTGTCGGTCGCGCATACGCCGCCGCCGGACAAGCAGCTTCCGACCTGCACTCGATGGCTGTTCTACAAATTCTCAAAGCCGATCTCCTCCGTGAGTGGGACGAGAAAGGCCGGGACCCAGCTGCCGTTACGGATCTGAGGAGCGCGACGGATCACTCCCTTCGCGCTACCAAGTCTGCGGCCCAGGCCCTGGGGAGATGCATGGCCTCGTTAACTGTAACTGAGAGGCACCTTTGGCTGACGCTGGCTGACATGAGAGAGTCTGAGCGATCCGTTTTCCTCGACGCCCCTCTTTCACCCTCCGGTCTCTTCGGCCCAGCAGTGAACGGGATCGTCAAACATTTTTCTGAGGTGCAGAAAACGTCGCAAGCCATGAACCTGTTCCTGCCGCGTCGCGCTAGCTCCGCTGCAGGTCGCTCATGTGACCAGCCGCCTGCACGAGCCGCCACGCAGGGCCCAGCTCAGCCCAGACAAACCTGAGCACGCGAAGCACTCCTAGCGCCATCAGGAGGAAAAAGACGGTTGTGTCTCGCTGCGGCCGGACCACCGTCAAAACTTCTAGCCCTGTCAGTCCCCTCATCTCAGGCTACTGCAGTGGATCATTTAGCAGTCAACGAGTCGGTTACACAACCCGCTCGCCTGCACACAAACGCCGTTTTTACGGCGACCCAGAGAAATCTCATAAAGAGCAAGTTATCTGGTTATCCGGCTCATGCCGAAGGTGTTTTATGTGTAGTAAAAGTGCCCACAACCCAGTGTTCACCCCTACATGTAAACACAACACTTCCCGTGTCTCACATAGAGCCCAATCTCATGAAGCAGGCAAATGCTGCTCGAGTGTTGCCCATAGCAGATGTGCCCATGTGCACACATCTTCTATCTGCCCGCTCTGTCATACGGCCAAGCCACGCGCTTCACATAAAGCCGCGCGCGCACCACAGTGCGCAGTCCCACATGAGCCACAATATAAACGTAAGTCTCGTACCCGCTCACAAGCGCTCACGTTTACTAACTCGCGCTTCGCCAGTGCTGTTAAACACACGCCACAAAGCGCAAGCTCATGCCGGTCAATCTATGGTTGTAAGTCGCACGTCCGCCCACGAGCGCCCGCGCTTACAAGCCTGCACGCCTCTCAAGGCGCCGCTCGCGCATCACAATGTGATCACAAAGCTCCCCCCATTCACAGTAATCGGGAAGCTGCATATGAAACAGCCTGTCACTGTTTTCAGCGAGCCGCCCCATATGGGAATCTCCTTCGGTTCAGTCTCTCGAGCCCGCACAGCGCGGCGACCAGAGCCCGGAGTCCATTCTACAATTAGCTGCACATATAAAAGCATAGGGAAAACATCCCAGGGGTATCGAAGTGGGTGCTAAGCACTATAAAGCAGGGTTATGCGTTACAGTTCGCCCGCCGTCCCCCTCAGTTTCGAGCGCGGACCGCGACGACAGTGAAAGCAGAAGTAGCACACCTACTTCACTCAGAAATAACAAAACGGCTGTGCAAAGGGGCCATAGAACTGGTACCGCCTTCTCTGAGCGAGTCAGGCTTTTACAGCCGTTATTTTCTCGTGCCCAAGAAGGACGGGGGACTCAGACCCATACTGGATTTGAGGCATGTGAACAAAGCTCTTATGAAAAGACCGTTCAAAATGCTTACAACCAGACAACTGACTCTAAAGTCATCCTCAAGCCTAGACATGGTTACGTTCCCAAAGTGGTTGGCACCCCATTCAGAGCACAGGTCATTTCTCTATCGGCTCTGCCAGCATCAGATAGTGAAAGTAATGTTAATCTCCTCTGCCCAGTCAGAGCTCTGAGATTGTACATTACGCGCTCCGCCCCATTCAGGCGCTCTGAGCAGCTGTTTGTTTCTTTCGGTGGGCGCACTAAAGGTCTCGCCTCCTCGAAACAGAGCCTGTCCAGGTGGATAGTAGACGCAATCGCAGCCGCTTACACGGCAAAAGGTCTGCAGTGCCCCTTGGGCATCACGGCTCATTCCACTAGAGGCGTGGCCTCGTCGTGTGCATGGTCAAGCGGAATTTCCATTCAAGACATATGTGTGGCGGCGGGCTGGTCCTCCCCATCCACCTTTGTCAGGTTTTATAACCTAGAAGTTCCCGCCCTGCAGGCGAAACTGCTGTCTGTTTAAGTGAGAGGCTAGCCCTTTCCAGATACTATCGTGCGCAGACTACCCTCACATGAATTCAGCTCTTCTGGTTGAGCTGCGCTGTTTCAGGTTGTGTGCTATATATGCCTATACACCGGCCACACACAGCCGCTCTGTATTGCCTGTCAGTGCTTGTTTACACGCGCTTATACGCTCATAGTACTCGCGCTTATGCTCACGCTTATGTACATGCGTGTTGTTCCCACTTTCTGGGTTCACAGAAGTGCTGTGACTCATGAGGTGGATGCGGGCGCGCACGGCGTAGACAATGGGTTCCCGTAGTGTAAGCTAAACTTATGCAATACGAGAGAACCTCTCGTAAGAGAACGATACTGGTTACTAACGTAACCTCGGTTCTCTTAGAAGAGGGAACGAGTATTACGTAACCTGCCGTGCTAAACGCGACAAGCGCTATATAAGCCCCGCTTATATACGCTAAGCCACGCCCATTCTGGTGGGCTAGGACGCGGCGAGGGCGCTTGGACGTGACGTCACGTCGGGCTCACTGGTAGGCTGTGCAGTTCCCGCAGGGCAGCCTATGAGCGCGCTAGAATGCCCGCTCTAGGTCTCCTAGCTGCTGCACTGCGTTGACAACATATACAAAATTAAGGATAATTTTTTGGCTTCAATATGTCGAGAAGATGAATCTTTCCCGAAGCGTAAGCTAAACTTACGCAATACTCGTTCCCTCTTCTAGAGAGAACCGAGGTTACGTTAGTAACCAGTATCGATTTCGGACACAGCCATGGTTTTCTAGCGACGTTACTCACTTGGCACTATCATGGCATCGTGCAACCTTCATGAGCTCCACGTCGCTGTCAAACGTCATCATCTGCACGCCGTGAGCGGAGGCGTATTTGATCTGAGACACCTGCTTGCAGGGGTTAGCATAGATGATCCTGCTGGAGTCCACACCCACAGACTGCACGAGCTGGATCTCCGTCTAGCAGAGGAGCAGAGGATTGAAAGTCAGGTTAATACAGGATTAAAGCTGCTAAACATACTTAGTTTTTGCTGCTGAGGTTATTGAGACACATGGAGAAGTCACATTTGCGATTTAAGGGACTTGAATGAAGGATCTTCCATACCTTGCTCGCACAGTCGAATCCCGCTCCCAGAGACGCCAGTGTCGAGACAACAGCCTTGCTGTCGTTGCACTTCACTGCGTAGAACGGAGTGATTCGGGGTAAAACACGCAACCAACGGAGGTGCTTCTTCAGGACGTCACCCAGGTCAGCCACGTAGAAGGCATCTTTGTCATCCTAAAGGAAGAGAAGAGATGTGATCAGAACTCTTGACTGTATATGCAGCCCCATTTAGGAACAAATGGAAGTATATCAAGATGAATTATAGTGCGCGAATCTCATGAAAACGTGACCGTGTCACATTTCATCACAAAAACCTTGTGCATAAACAAAAGGAGCCATATTCTTTTATATTAACATTTATTATTTTTTACAGCAATTAAAGCAAGACACCACAGGTGAATAGGGTTAAAAAAACGACATCATACTTCCCAGCTGACTGATTATATTAAGACTTGCAAACATTCTCTTTAGTTTTCTGAAATATTATGTTAAAATACACAAATGAGCATGATCTAATTAAAAACACACTTTTATACATACATTTTCAGAACAGAAATCGGAACGTTAGATAAAGCCAGATTCAAAATTCTTGTTTTATTTTGTTGACATATTAAAGTTCTCATCACTCCATAAATCAGACAACACTGCCAACAACCAGAAAAAAAAAAAAACATGTTTTTAGAAATAAAATGTTGTATAAAATCAGGCAAAAGATATTTGGGGGGGGGGGTTACCTCTGTAAAAACCTTCATAATAATATATATGGAAAGTATAAGTGAAAAGACAACATTCATGTAAAAAAAAAGCCAAATAGCCCCAAATCTCAAAATTGCCGAAAAAAACATTCCTTGCCTTAGGCGGACAAGTAGGGATGCAGGTATAAAAGAAAGGGTTAACTCACCGATAAGGATGGCTCGTTGATCTTCTGTTCCACGATATCCCGTGCACAGAATCCCTCCTCCAGGAAGGTGAAGTTTGAGTCTGATCCAGTCAGTGTGGTCATCGTGTTTGTTCAAGAATTGATTGCAAAAAAAACTGTAAAAGAAAATGACAGGGGTGTTATAAAAGTGACCTCTAAGATAACAGACTTTACTCTGACTGATAGTCTTTCCTTGAATTCAACAGCCACAGTGTCCTCAAACAAGCACCTTATCTTTGCTCCAATGACTCTGTACAGGACGACTATCACAGCTACTGTGCGGTTACAGTGTCCACTAATCTCTAGTATTTTAATATAAATGAGATACCATTAGAGTTCTCTTACGAGAGGTTCTCTCATACTGCGTAATATCTTACGCTAGGGGAAAACCTCTTTTCCACAAGATATTGAATCCAAAAATTATCTTTAATTTTGAATGAATGTAAAACGCGTTGCGGCAGCATGCAGACATAGGCAAGACGGCTCGCGTGCCTATAGGCTGTCCTGCGGCAACTGCAGCAGCCTAACGAGAGAGGCCCTTGGTGACGTCAGATCCAATGGGGGCGCTTTGCGCCCACGACGTCACGTCCCGCCGAAACGGGCGTGGCCTGGGCCTATAAATACAGCTCGATGGGCTGATATAATCTGATTTTTCATCTCTTCAGCGAAGCTCACGCATCGCTGGATCCTGAATGAAGAAGCCGCGCCGTCTGAGAACAAGCCTTCTGCGGGATGAGCCTTTGTACCTGAAGCCGCTGGCCTTCATCTCGCCGCCTTCAGTCGCCGTACCGGCTTTCCGGCGCATATATCCTTTTAACTCTGCTGAAGTGTGTGTTCGCCACCGCGACTCACACTCTCTCTCTTTTTCCTAAAAGAGCTAGCGTCTTTTCAAAGATGCCCCTTTCCTGTGGCTTGTGCCGAGCCCCACTCAGCGACGGGGACTGCCATGTGATATGTGTTTCCTGCCTGGGTGAGAATCATGCAGCTCTCGCGCTCGCTGACGGCGGCTGCCATCATAGTGAGCTACTGCCTATGGCGACTCTGAGGACTCGCCTGGCATTCTTCTCTGAGACTGCACCCACACCCGCTGTAGTGCCGCGCCGTAAAAAGCGCCGCACTCAGCGGGTCCCCGAGCCTTCTCCAGCCCGCGAAAGCTCCCCGGTTCGCCCGCCAGCTTCGCCAGCCTCACTCGGATCGCTCACAGACGGACAATGGCCGCCGTCCGCCGCCGCTTCCGGCATTGATTTCGACGAGACAGCTGCATCTGCGGAGGAGGCCAGCTACTCTATCCTGGCGTCGGACAGTGAGGATCGGGCGAGCTCTGTGGATCTCCCCTCCTCTGCCCGTGAGTCATCAGGGAAACGGGCCAGCATCGAGTCAGAGCTGATGCGTCTGCTCTCACAGGCCATGGCAACCCTCGGCCTCGAGCGGGAGGAGCGTAGCCCGCGTAGCCCGCGCACAACAGGCTGGATGGATGTTTCCTGAAAAGGGACCGCGCCCCGCCGTCTTCTAGGCCCGCGCCTTTTCTTCCGGAGCTTCACAAAGAAGTCGCAAAGTCCTGGAACGCCCCCTTCTCAGCCAGAGTGCGCACCTCTGT
Organism: Rhinichthys klamathensis goyatoka; assembly: GCF_029890125.1. Lineage (NCBI taxonomy): Eukaryota > Metazoa > Chordata > Actinopteri > Cypriniformes > Leuciscidae > Rhinichthys > Rhinichthys klamathensis. Next base: position 1,367,091 of record NW_026606660.1, on the reverse strand, counting down.
CTCAGCAGCATTCTCCGTGGTGGATGGTGCTAAAGATACCTCTCTCTTCTCCCAGTGGAAGAGGCTGTAGCGGCCCATCTTTGCCCGGCCTCGGCTGGATGGCGAGCTAAGGCGGCGCTACCCTCTAAAGCTTGCAATGTTACTTCCTCCATGCACGGTCGCGCTTATGCCGCTGCTGGACAGGCTGTTTCGGCGTTGCACTCGATGGCCGTGCTGCAAATCTTCTAGGCCGACCTTCTCCGTAAACTGGATGAGGAAGGGCCGGAAGCAATCAGCGTGCCGGATTTAAGAAGCGCTACGGACCTGGCTCTTCGCGCCATGAAATCCGCTGCACAGGCCATGGGGCGGAACATGGCTTCTCTCACCATTGCTGAGAGACATCTTTGGCTGACGCTATCGGAGTGCTCTGTGTTTCTCGACGCGCCCATCTCCCCAGCCGGCCTCTTCGTATCATCCGTCAAGAATTTCGTGGATAGATTCGCCGAGGTTCAGAAGACGTCACAGGCTATGAAGCCCTTCTTGCCGAAGCGCTCTAGCTCCGCAGCAGGTCGCCCTAAACAGCCGTCTGCTCGAAGCTCCCAGCCGCAGCCGCAGCCGCAGCCCGCAGCCCGCCGCCGCTGCTTCACAGCGACGTCAAGCCCGGGACCAGAGACCACGCTCTCGCTCTGCCGGCCGCCGCCCCCCTCCGCGTGGGCCCCGGCCGAAGATTGAGATGAAGCGCGAGGCCTCAAAGTCTTCCTAGCCCTCCTAGGAAAACGAAGGTGTTCAAGTCTCGCCGCGGCCAGACTTTCAACGAAACTTTTCGCTCGTTCAGTTCCAGACAATGCGACTGTTCCAGTATATTCTGCAGTAAACAAGCTAAGTACCACGGCCCGCTTGCCTGCACACAAACGCCGTTTTTACGGCGACCCAGATAAATCACACATAAAGAGTGTAAATTCTGGTATTCCGGCCACGGCCGATGGTCTTATGAGTGTAATAAAAATGCCCACAACCCAGTGTTCATTTCTACACACAAGCACAGCCCGCCACAGTACAGAGCTCGCACAAATAAAATCAACTCATGTCGATTGTGCATTACACGTAGTGTATGTGCCCACAACCCAGTGCCCACAAACACTACACACTGCATGTCCCACAGTTTCTGTAAAAACGAAACCAACACACATACAGTCAGCTCAGGCCGACGGTGTTTTCAGTGCAGTAAATGTGCCCGCTGTCCCACGCCCACATTCACTCACAGACATGTTAAGCCCCACGGGGTTTGCCCCGCTCACTCTTTCTCAGCAAAATGCTATAAGGTAGTTGAGCGCGGCCAGGCTGCCCGCCGTGATCGGCGCGCCCCCCTCCTCAAATGCTGCAAACACAGCGTTTACGTTACAGCACACCGAAGCTCTCCGGCCGCCACTATGTTGCGACCAGAGCCCAGATCTCATTCTGCCCCTAGCCATTCATGCGAATGCATGGGCAAAGCTTCCCGGTGTATCAGAATGGGTGCTGAACATTATAAAAAGAGGCTATTCTCTGCAGTTCGCTCGACGTCCCTACCTCTACACAGCGCGGGTCGAAACTATGGTAAAAACCGAAGTAGCTCATCTACTTTGAGGCGAAATAGCGAAACTATTGAGCAAAGGGGCCATAGAGCCTTTATCTTAAGCTCAGAGCGAAGGGGGTCTATACAGCAGATATTTTCTGGAACCGAAAAAAGAGAGGGGTCTCAGACCCATTCTAGATCTAAGACAGCTGAACAAAGTGCTTGTGAAACGCCAGTTCAGAATGCTCACAACCAGGAAATTCCTCGCGCAGCTTTGCCAAGAGGATTGGTTTATGTCAATAGATCTGAAGGACGTGTATTTCCAAATACAAATAGGGTCACGTCACAGGCGATTCTTAAGAATCGCTTTCAAGGGCCAGGCATGTCAATACACAGTCCTACCGTTCGGCCTGTCCCTAGCACCCCGTACATTTACAATGTGCATGGACGGCTCTCGCACCCCTGAAACTTCGGGGCATACGAGTTTTGAACTACTTGGACGATTGGCTGATTCTAGCTCAATCACACTCAAAGCTCATAGAACACAGAACCATATTACTCGAACATCTCGAGAATCTAGGTCTCAAAGTCAATTGGGCGAAAAGTTCGCTGTCTCCCAGTCAGAGATCTTTTCTGGGCACAGAACTGGACTCGCTGTCTATGACAGCGTGACTATCGCCAGAGCGCAGACTGAACATTCAGCGCATTACGAAATCCTTCCGCTGCGGCACTATAGTCCCAATCAAAAGTTTTCAGAAAGTGCTGGGTCTCATGCCCTCAGCATCATCAGTACTCCAGTTGAGTCTGCTTTGCATGCGCCCGCTGCAGTTATGGCTAAAAGCGCGAGTACTCAAGGTCGATCAGAAATGCGTCACAGCTCTAAAACCTTGGAGAGCAATCGACTGGTATCAGTCAGGTGTAAACCTGGGGACTTCCTCGAGTATGAAAGTGGTGTCCACGGACGCCTCCACCTTGGGATGGGGAGCCCTGCTCGAGGGCAGACTGTTCTTTGGCCAGTGGTCAGAACGAGAGAAGCTTCAACACATAAACTGTCTGGAAATGATGGCAGTCTACAACGCGCTGAGGAGTTTTTGTCCCCAGATAAAAAATCACCACGTCCTGGTCCGCTCGGACAACATGTCAGTGGTGGCCTATATAAATCGCCAGGGTGGCGTCAGGTCACAAAACCTTTACAGGCTGACGGAACGCCTCCTGGTCTGGGCTCAGCACAATCTGCGCTCATTGAGAGCAGCACATGTGCCTGGTTACCTGAATTTGGGACCAGACAGACTGTCCAGAAACAATGTTCCATGAGAATGGTCTCTGCACCCGCAGACGGTTCTAGTGCTGTGGGAGACATTCGGCAGAGCGCAGGTAGACCTGTTTGCGTCCCAAGAGAACGCTCACTGTCCGAAGTTTTTCTCCAAGAGCAGGGATGCGCTGGCCCACATCTGGCCCCGCTGCCCACTCTATGCTTTTCCCCCCATCTTGCTCCTGCCTCAGGTATTGGAACGAATCATGGAAAACGGATGCTCAGTGCTACTTGTGGCTCCGCTCTGGAAAAACCAGGCTTGGTTCCCAGTTCTGATGCAGCTGACAAGCACTGCCCCATGGCCAATACCGATGAGGAAAGACCTCCTCTCACAGGCCAAGGGCTCGATTTGGCATCCTCGCCCGGAGCTGTGGTCCCTACATGCATGGGCCATCAACGGGTACCCACTAACCTCCCGAGGGGAGTGTTAAACACGATCACGCAGGCTAGAGCCCCGTCTACTAGACGACTCCATGGCCTGTCATGTCCGTGCTACCTCAGGTAAAGGTAAGGTGCGCACTCACTGCTTTCCTGGTGCTCGTGTTCTAAATGTTGCTGCACAGGTTCCCGAGATCCTGAATGGTGACGAGCGTGTCGGAGCTGTTGTGCTGCACGCGGGAGTGAACGTCATCAGGCTGCGACAGACGGAGGTTCTGAAGAAGGACTACAGGAGCCTGATCGAGACGGTACGCAGCACATCGCCTGAAGCAACGATCATCATGTCTGGACCGCTTCCCACGTACCGACAAGGACAGGAAAGGTTCAGTAGATTATTTGCACTAAATGAATGGTTAATGTCATGGTGTAATGAACAGAAACTGCTCTTTTTAAATAATTGGAATCTGTTCTCAGAGCGACCTAGGCTCTACCGTGCTGATGGCCTGCACCCCAGCTGAATCGGAGCAGCTGTTTTGTCGGACAACATCTCAAAGACGTTACACACCATATGACTAGTAAGTCAAAGTCCAAATCACAGTCTTTGCTGTCCCAACTTAATTGATATCATAAGTAGTGTAGAACATTATATAGAAACTGTGTCTTTTCCTCGTTTAGTGAGGCCAAACAATAAATCTACTGTAGGATCTAGGAAAAATCTAATTGTAATTAAACCAGAAAATCTCAATATCAGTGAACAAAAACAATTTCTAAAGCTAGGTCTTCTAAACATTAGATCGCTCACACCTAAGGCGGTTATTGTAAATGAAATGGTCACAGATAATAGTTTCGATGTACTTTGTCTTACTGAAACCTGGCTTAAACCAAATTATTATTTCGGTCTAAATGAGTCTACTCCACCAGGATACTGTTATAAGCATGAGCCCCGTCTGATCGGTCGTGGCGGCGGTGTTGCAACAATCTATAGAGAAATTATAAATGTTACTCAGAAAACAGGTCACAGGTTTAATTCGTTTGAAGTACTTGTGCTAAATGTTACGCTTTTAGATGTAAGAAAGAAATCCCTATTATCTCTAGCCTTGGCTACTGTATATAGACCTCCAGGGCCCTATGCTGATTTCCTAAAAGAGTTTGCAGACTTTCTCTCAGATCTTTTGGTCAATGTCGATAAAGCAATAATTGTTGGAGATTTTAATATACACGTAGATAACACAAATGATGTGTTAGGGGCTGCGTTTACAGATTTATTAAACTCCTTTGGGGTCAAGCAAAATATGGAACCAATCCAACCGATGTAGATATTATACCGCAGAGTGATGATGTCACCTGATCTATCTCAGCTGCTCAGTGAACCCAAACAAACAGATGAACTAGAGGAAATGACCAGCAGTTTGAGCACCATTTTCTCTAGTACATTAGAAAATGTTGCACCAATTAGATTAAAAAAGGTTAGAGAGAAAACTAAAGCACCATGGTACAACAGTGCTACGCATGTTATCAAGAGAGAATCTCGTAACTTAGAGCGTAAATGGAAACAAACTAATTTAGAGGTCTTTAGAATCGCGTGGAAAGACAGTATGTCACGTTATAAAAAGGCTCTAAAAGCAGCCAGGGCTGAGCATCTCCGCAAACTAATAGAAAATAACCAAAATTATCCAAGGTTTTTATTTAACACCGTGGCTAGACTAACAAATAAACAGACATCAACAGAGCAAAATATTCTGTTACAGTATAGTAGTAATGATTTTATGAATTTCTTCACTGAGAAAATAGAAAGCATCCGAAACACAATTGTAAATGTACAATCTTTTATGGTGTCTTATGATTCAGCCTCAATTATCACCCCTCAAGGACAACTACACCGCTTTACAACTATAGGACAGGAAGAGCTAAATAAACTTATCATTGCATCTAAACCAACAACATGTTTATTAGATCCAATACCCACTAAACTCCTGAAAGAAGTGTTACCTGTAGTGGAAGAGCCTCTTCTCAATATTATTAACTCGTCTTTATTTTTAGGTCATGTTCCAAGAATATTCAAGCTGGCAGTAATAAAACCTCTCATTAAGAAACCGCAATTAGATCCAAATAACCTAGCAAATTACAGACCCATTTCAAATCTTCCATTTATGTCTAAAATACTAGAAAAAGTTGTGTCCGCTCAATTGTGCTCTTTCTTGCAAGAAAATTATATCTATGAAAAATTTCAGTCAGGATTCAGACCGCATCATAGCACACAAACTGCGCTAGTTAAAATTACAAATGATTTACTTTTAGCTTCTGACCAAGGCTGTATCTCAATACTAGTTCTACTCGATCTTAGTGCTGCGTTCGACACTATAGATCATAAAAATACTCTTGGATCGACTACAAAACTACACTGGTGTTCAGGGACAGGCATTAAGCTGGTTTAGATCGTACTTATCAGACCGTTACCATTTTGTCTGTTTAAATGGGGAAAAATCAAAGATAACGTCAGTAGACTATGAAGTGCCGCAAGGATCGGTGTTAGGCCCTCTGCTATTCTCAATATATATGCTGCCACTTGGTAATATTCAGAGCCGGACAGTTACGGAGTACATTTACTTGAGTACAGTACTTGAGTACAATTTTGAGGGATCTGTACTTTACTCGAGTATCATTTTTGGGGAGTACTCATGACTTTACTCAAGTACATTTGAGAGGCAAATATTGTACTCTTTACTCCACTACATTTCTATCCATAACCGTGAGTACCCGAGTAAAAAAAAAAAAAAGGAAAAAAAAAAGAATAATCTCGGAAACCCTCAATTTGTTGTTTCCCTCTCAAACGTGATTGGATTGTGCAGGCACCACTGATTGGGACAGCCTATCAGCAATCACCTTCAGCTTTCCGCCAAAGTCAACTCCATGGTCAGATTTTATATTACACATTAATGTAAGCTAAGCATTTGCTGTGATGTTCTTGAGTATGCGGTGTGTTTAACACAGTCAGGTTCAAATGTGGCAGTGGCGTAGCCACGAGGGATTTCTGATTGCTTAAAAAAAAAAAAAAAACTTACGGAGGCAAAATATATTTTTACTGATTATGTGAATTACACTGCGCAAACCAAAGTAGGCTACTACCCAGCGAATGAAGAAGGGTTGGCGCTCAGTCTCCACAGTACATAAAATATTCATTTTGTTTTATTTTATTTTTCGTGTTCGCATTAGGAAAAAACAATGTTATGGATGTGTTCTCTGTTACGGACGCAAGCGCTCTGAAAGCGGCATAAAAGATGCTTTAAAACTTTCACAGAGACATCAAACAGAAAACACAAAACCTTTCTTTAACCTGAATTTCGTTTTGCATTAATTGTATCTTAATTTTAATCAATGTTTCATCAACCAATTGCCTGGGTTTAATAAATAAGAAGTAAATATAGCAGACGATAGATAAGAAACGGAGGCGCCGGCGCGTGAACTGGAGCTCGTCTCATAATGAACCGAAACTCAGAGTAAGATTATACTCGCCTCACAGACATGTCTTTTAAACAGAACAATTCAAAACGAAAGAAAACAGACGACAGACTGCTCTCTGCTTATGTCATCCGTATGAAATGTGCATTTCTCTCTGGCGCGTTCACTACTGAAGATCGCGAGTCGGCATCGTCAACTTCATCTGGCCGACACTGACAAAGAAAACTCTTGTTTATTAACAAGTGTTTATTAATAAACAATTAAAATATCTCCTTGCTATATTTTACATATTAATAATTATTCCTTTTGCCGGTTCTTTGTGACAGCTTTTAGGTGCTTTATTGGCAGCGCCACCCTTACATGTGATGTGTGTGTGTGTGTGTGTGTGTGTGTGTGTGTGTGTTGTCCCCATATTTAAAGATGGGACCCCCCAAAAATTAAATTACATTAAATAAAGCAACATGGTAAAAAGATGAAAATGACTTGCTTTTACTTTCAATTCCTTTTAAATTCTCCAAGGTATTAACATTATCATTTTTCATAACTCCATGTAGGACGTTTCTGTGCATAAATGTAAGCACTGTGGCAGTAGACTAGTAATGCAATATTTAGAAAATCTACTCTTGTACTCTTGATACTCAAGTACTTTTAAAAACAAGTACTTTAGTACTTTTACTTAAGTAGACATCTGAATGTAGTACTTTTACTTGTACTTGAGTAAAATTTAGCAAGGGGTATCTGTACTTTTACTCAAGTAACAAAGCTCTGTACTCTGTCCGCCTCTGGTAATATTGAAAACATGGAATTAATTTCCACTGTTATGCTGATGACACTCAATTATATATTTCATCACGACCAGATGAAAACACTAACTCATCTAAATTGACAGAGTGTCTTAAAGATATAAAATGCTGGAGGACGTGTAATTTCCTGCTATTAAATTCAGATAAAACGGAGGTATTACTTATTGGTCCAAAAAACTACCCACAAAACCTCTTACAATACAACTTTAATTTAGAAGGATGTCCTGTTACTTTATCCACTACAGTAAAAGACCAGGGCCCGTATGTATAAAGCCACTCAGAGTAAAATTTTAGTCTCAAGTCTGTCAAAATTCTAAGAATTACATAATTTTACTCTTATTCCTAAACTTAAGAATAAGTGTGATTCATAAAAGTTCCTAAGTGCTAAGACTTGGTCTCAGCTCCTAAATTATTTAAGAGAGCTGGAGAGGTCTCCTAACCTAGTTAGGAGTAACAAAATGGCAGCAGAGAGGTTAGGCCATGCACTTTTCAACGAAAATATGATGAATTGTAGTTAAATGAGTTGATCAAACAATAAAAAAAAAAGTTTAATCATCAAGGTATTCTTTTTGTAACTTACCTTTAAAAAGTTTCATAGCAATGAAATTAAAGTAATAATTATATTTTTGGCGAATGGAGAAATGCAGCAGTGCACCTGTGATGATATATTTATTTGAATGGCTGGTGAGCCAAAGACAATTTTCCACCTTGGTGGACAATACAGATATTACAATTAAAAAGCTCACAGGAGAGAAAAAAATCATATATTGTCTGCAACATAATCATTTATTAATATTTGATTTTCCTCTCTAGTTTTTTCACCTGTTCATAATTTATTTGTATGACAGCTTAGCTAAAAATTATGTCAATTTGGAATGTTTCATTGTGTTATCACAAATAAACAATTGACTCCAGGCACAACTACAAAATACGCTTACAAAATATTGAACACATTTTTAATACTATTTGAATAAAGGGTGAATCTGACAATTTTCCTTCAATACTAAGTTGTGATAATTTTGCACAATGCAAAGCCATTTAAAAAAATACATTTAAATATTAAAGTTTCAGTGTCTTAATTAATTAAGTCCCACTTCAGTCAGCACTTAAGAATCAGTCTTATACTTTACTGAAAGTTGCTTTTAGCTGCTTTATAAAAGTCTCCTACTCTTAGAAAAGTCCTACTCTTTACTAAGTATTTTTTTACACTTAAGTCAAAGCTTAAGACTATTCTTAAGATCATTTCTTAGAAGTTTTATACATACGGGCCCTGGGCCCGTATTCATAAAGAATCTTAATGCAAAGAGTCGCTCCTAGTGACAAAATTCTAAGAAAATTCTTAGAAATGTGGGCGTTTACTCTTAAAATTAAAGAAAAAATCCTAGTAAAGAAAAAATTAATTCAGAAAGTATCTTAACCCTTAAAAGAGGTCTTAAGGTCAAAATTGTTAGGAGTACGGATGAGGACTTTTAAGAGGCTTAAGAGTTTCTTTAGCAGAGGATAAAATGGCAGAAAGATGAAGAGGGAGAAGAAATGTGTTGCAGACAATGGATGACAGTGAGTTAATAAGACGCTATAGATTGACACCCGGCCCAAATTTTCCTTTAAGGATGGCCTTGTGTTCATCCACTAACTGGGCTAACAGTAAACACTGTTCCTCTGTCCAGTCGGGCTTTCTCGTCCTTCTTGGTTTTGATTCCATGTTTGTTACATTAAAACCAACATTCAAACCACCACTTAAATAGACACGCCAGCAATCAGTGTAATTGGAAAGAGTGGAACAATTTTTATCATTCTAAGCCGATCAAATACCTTATAGAAAATTAAAAGCATGGTAAATAAAAAAACGATTTATATACACATATATAATGTGTGTGTGTGTGTGTGTGTGTGTGTGTGTGTGTGTGTGTGTGTGTGTGTGTGTGTGTGTGTGTGTGTGTGTGTGTGTGTGTGTGTGTGTGTGTGTGTGTGTGTGTGTGTGTGTTTGTGTGTGTGTGTGTGTGTGTGTGTGTGTGTGTGTGAGTGAGTGAGAACGGTCAAATAGATAAAATTACGCATGTAATTTCAAAGTGAAGGCCTATAATGGACCCTATACTTAAAATCACTCTTTTTTTTTTTCCTTTTTGGACAACCAACCAATCACAGTCTTCAAAAGATTGTGTCATACATAGCAACGGGGTCAACCCCGCCTCCTCACTAAGATGAAAGTTTTTGTCTTTTCCTTACTCAGAGTTGCTCTCAGATCGGTCACGGATCGCTCTTAAGCTAAGAATCCTACGTAAAAGGTTTTAAGCTAAATTAAGAGTTTTCTGAGAGGATTCTTAGAATCTTTATGAATACGGGCCCTGGGTGTTATACTAGACCGAAACTTGTCTTTCGAAAATCATATTTCATATGTTACAAGAACAGCCCTTTTCCACCTTAGAAACATTGCTAAGCTACGTAACGTGCTATCTGTTTCTGATGCAGAAAAGTTAGTTCATGCATTCATGACCTCGAGACTAGATTACTGTAATGCTTTATTAGCTGGTTGTCCTGCATCCTCAATAAACAAGCTACAGTTAGTGCAAAATGCTGCTGCTAGAGTTCTTACTAGGTCAAGAAAATATGATCATATAACACCAATTTTATCATCTCTACACTGGTTACCTATTAAGTTCCGTATCAATTACAAAGTATTACTACTGACCTATAAAGCCCTAAATGGTTTAGCTCCTGTGTATTTAATGGACCTTCTATCCCCCTACAATCCATCGCGTTCTTTAAGATCACTAAATTCGAGGCTTCTGGTCATTCCTAGGATATCTAAGTCCACTAAAGGAGGGAGGGCGTTCTCACATTTAGCTCTTAAACTCTGGAATAGCCTTCCTGATATTGTTCGAGGCTCAGACTCGCTGTCCCAGTTTAAAACTAGATTAAAGACGCATCTCTTTAGCCAAGCATTCACATAATGCTTACCTTTTATACCACTGTTGAATCAGATCGAATGCATTAATATTATGAACAGCAGCTATGCTAATTATTTCCCATCTGCTTTTCTGCTGTTATCTCCGGATGCTAGTCCCGAGGTAAATAGCGTTCGTCAGCTCCAGTTTGTATCCAGCTTCTCACCGAGACTTCAGATGCCCCAACACCTGCGATGAGATGACTAAACGCCTGTGAAGAGACGACTCGACGCCTGTGAAGAGACGACTCAACGCCGGCGATATGTTATGCCCTAAATTAACACATGATTAACTAACTGTATTTTTCTATGTACATTTCTGAAATGCACTTTCTGTAAAGCTGCTTTTAAACAATATGTATTGTGAAAAGCGCTATACAAATAAATTTGAATTGAATTGAATTGATTGGTCTGTGTTGGTCTGTGTTTTCTGGCTGGTGCAAGCTCGAGGCTTTTCACCCCTAGACTGTGGAGTCACGGAAGTTCTCTCATTCCTTCAAGAGCTACTGGATAAGGGCAGAACCCCATCCACGCTCAAGGTTTATGTGGCGGCCATTGCAGCGTTTACTAAACCAGCGACTGGCCAGTCACTGGGGAAGAGCGATCTGGTAATCCGCTTCCTTAAGGGACCTAAGAGGCTGAATCCTCCCAGACCACCTTCAGTTCCCATGTGGGACCTTTCTAAGGTTTTGGAAGCCATGAAAGGTACCCCGTTCGAGCCAATCCATTTATCAGACATGAAACATTTGTCGTTCGAGACAGTGTTTCTTATGGCTCTTGCTTCGGTGAAGCGCAGAGGGGACTTACAAGCGCTCTCAGTAAGCGCAACGTGTATGGAATTCTGGCCAAATGACTCGAAAGTCATACTCAAACCAAGACATGGATACGTGCCTAAATCCCTCAACACACCGTTCAGGGCCCAGGTTATTTCCCTGTCTGCCCTGCCGGTTTACAACAAGGGAAAAGACACGAGCCTCCTTTGCCCAGTCAGGGCATTAAGAGCTTATGTGTCTCGCTCGTCTGTTTTCAGACAGACTGAGCAGCTCTTTGTTTTGGTTCAGTGGGCGTGCTAAGGGTTTAGCCGCATAGAAACAGAGCCTATCCAGATGGATAGTTGATGCCATAGCGCTGGCGTACACTTCTAAAGGCTTACAGTGTCCTTTGGGTGTCAGAGCGCACTCCACAAGAGGCATGGCCTCGTCGTGGGCTTGGTCTAGCGGGATTACCTTGCAGGATATTTGTATGGTTGCAGGCTGGGCCTCCCCGTCTACATTTATAAGGTTTTATAACCTAGAGGTTCCCGCCTGGCAGGCTAAACTACTTTCGGTCTAAAGATCAGAACTGTCTGCTCCGTTGCTTCGGCTCAGTATACTGAAACCACTTGAGCACCGATCGCTGATAAAAAAAACTTAAAAAAAAAACTCCATGGGCAATAAGTAAGACCCATACCGTTACCCAGTTCGGGCCGAACATTTTCACCCTGACTGTGTGGAACACTGTTGATGTGATTAGCTCCCTTAGGATGCTACTTATTGGGAATGACGTTTCTAGCCTCTCTTCTCAGACTCTCTGTGAGTCCATGGTGATTAGGCACTACATGAGTCCCGGGCACTTGCCCTTGGGACTTTGGTGCTGGATCCCAGCACGCACAGCGTTTTACATTATGTTCCCCTAGCGTAAGATATTACTCAGTATGAGAGAACCTCTCGTAAGAGAACGTACTCGGTTACTAACGTAACCTCGGTTCTCTCTAGAAGAGGGAACGAGTACTGCGTATCTTTGCCTGCAACACGCTCTGGTTCGCTTTGGCGATGAAAAATCAGATTAAATCAGCCCATCGAGCTGTATTTATAGGCCCAGGCCACGCCCGTTTCGGCGGGACATGACATAGTGGGCGCGAAGCGCCTCCATTGGATCTGACGGACTTTTGACTTGAGCTCGGCGACTTCTAAGGGCACATGCGCAATTGATAATTCTGTTTTGCGACACTGATTTTGATTTACGACACTGCACGATCTGTTCCATGCATGCGCATATTTGTACCGCGAAACTTTCATTCACTCACAGCGAAAGAAAATGGAGTTTAGCGGAAGAAATGAGAAGTTTGCCCTTTACGCTGCCGTTAGGCAGTATTTGGTTTACAGGTTGGTGGATGCGGCGTTGAAGAAGAAGGTCTCACGAATGGCTGCAAATTTCGTTATAAGAGGTAAGTGAGTGTGGGTATTTGAAATAATATTAGCATTGTTTTAGTTAACACGTGTGAGCATCTCAGTAACGTTCCATCTAGTCAGACATAGTAACCGCCAACATTTTTCACCACACGTGTTTGCATCCCTGAACAAAGACACATGTGCACATAAGTGCTGTATTGTAATACCAAACAAAGCAGCAAAATCATTAAGTAACAAACATTGTTTGTCTATCACAGAAAGTAAATTATTCTACATTGGCCCCAGTGCACATTTTTTATGAGGCTGGTTGTGCTGTCTGATGAGCAGAGGCGGGCTGTCCTGGAGGAGTGCCACAACAACCCTGGCACAGGGAACCATGGGGGCGTGAGGGCGACCATGGAGAGGGTTGTTGTGGGGTACTACTGGGATAACATAAAGGCAGATGTGGCAGATTGGGTACTTTTTTGGAACTTTCATGGAATTTAACACTATGGCTCTCAGGCAGTGAATTGTTGCAGTGGCTTTGTTTGAATTCAGATAATTATTTGGTCTAAATAACAAATGTATCCATCAGGTCAAAAGCTGTCACAGATGCCAAAAGAACGACCCCATAAAGACTGTGTCTCCTGCCCTTCACCCTATTAAGGTAGAGCTTACCTTGGTGTACCACTTGAAGCAACAAGTTAGGTGATGTGGTAATATTACATATCTCTACAGGTGAAAGAGCCATGGGAGGTGGTTGGTATGGACCTCATTGGTCCACTGAAAAAAAACATGAAAGACCATCAATACGTCCTCACGGTGACAGACCTCTTTACAAAGTGAGTTATCGTTGAGCCTTTGAAAAGTGGCTCCAGCACTGGGGTGGCTGAGGCACTTGTGTCAAAGCTCGACACATTTGGTATGGTCCAGAAAATCATCACTGACAGGGGCCGTGCATTTGTTGACGAGGTATGTGTCCTTATTACCCTCTCCCTTCACACAGGACATATGACATCATCACAATTCACGCTGTTTTAAGCGGTCATTGGTCATTTCTGAGACCAATAAATATTGAAAATAACCATGTGTGTTTGAATTATGTACAGCTTAATGCACACATATTTGCGGCGCTGAACATCAAGCATGCCATCACAAGTGCATACCATCCCCAGTCAAACGGCCAAGTAAGTGTGCCATCATGACATCCCGCAAAACAGTAAAGTCAACTTTACCAATGTATACTAAAGTGCATGTAGTAATTCCTTTCTATGTTGAAGGATGAGAGAACAAATCAAAATGTAAAGAGGACTCTCAGAAAATATGTTAATCAGCACCATGATGATTGGGACATCTACTTGCAGGCCATAGTTTATGGAATAAACACTGCAAAACAGGTTATTATTCAAAATTACTAGATAACGTATATTGCATACATGTTTTAAGAGTTTTATTTTGTGATTTGATGCAAAACATTTTGTTTCAAATTAAAGATTCCACCAAGTACAGCCCGTACTTTTTAATGTACAATAGGCACCCCCGTCTACCACAGGTATTAAATTGTCTATGAGACAGACGCTGCCTTTGAATTGGTGGACCCAGAGGAGGAGCTGGAGCTAAAACTAGCTGGAGTCAAAGCCCTCAATGAAACGGTTTGTTCAGAGTTCTGTGGATGGCATGTTCAATTTGAATAAGACTGTTCGCATAGTAATATATTCTTATCTTTAAGGTACGGAAAAACATTGAAAAAGCACAGGGGAAACAAAAAAAGGCTTTTGAGGCAAAGGAAAGGAAAGGGGTTCGCCAGTGCTCAGTTAAGGCAGGGGACGAGGTCCTAATTGGGGAGCCCAAAAAGAAAGTGAAGAAGGGAAATTGTTTATGGGATCTCCACCAAGGGCCATTCACCCTCACATCCCTGACAGAGAAGGGTGTGGCAAGTGTGGCTATGTTAGGGAAAATACAGAAAGTTAATGTTGTGCAGCTAAGGCCCTACTTTCGGCCTCAACTTTTTCTTTTTTCATCCAGTTAAGCCTGAACAGCACTCTGAAAATCTTCAATCTGATGACACTGTCTTACAGCCTTAACAAATACATATCAAACTGAGTGAAATGGACTGATATCCTGTTCAGGCAAAGCCTTGTTCTCTGGCTTTAGGATTGAGTAAAAGCCTTGTTCTCTGGCTTCAGGTTTGAGTAAAAGCCTTGTTCTCTGGCTTTAGGATTGAGTAAAAGCCTTGTTCTCTGGCTTTAGGATTGAGTAAAAGCCTTGTTCTCTGGCTTTAGGTTTGAGTAAAAGCCTTGTTCTCTGGCTTTAGGATTGAGTAAAAGCCTTGTTCTCTGGCTTTAGGATTGAGTAAAAGCCTTGTTCTCTGGCTTTAGGTTTAAGTAAAAGCCTTGTTCTCTGGCTTCAGGTTTGAGTAAAAGCCTTGTTCTCTGGCTTTAGGATTGAGTAAAAGCCTTGTTCTCTGGCTTTAGGATTGAGTAAAAGCCTTGTTCTCTGGCTTTTGGATTGAGGAAAAAACCTTGTTCTATGGATTCAGCTTTGCATAATTTTTTTCCAGACAACTTGCAGGAGCACTGGCTAATGGACCGTGGGTGGAGAAGATGGGCAAAGATTTTGATGTAACTTTGCTTACTATGTAATTTTGCCATTTCATTTTGCTCAGCAGACACTATGTATGGTTGTCAACATCACATCTGAGTAAATGTATATTACTTTTCAGCCATTTCCAGTTCAGTCAGATGGACAGAGCTGTGGGATATTCATGCTTATGGCAAACTTATACAATTTCTAATAAATTTTTCCTGTTTGTCCTAAATCTCCGTAATCATTATTTTTCTCTTTAACAGTATGACCTCTGCATCTGTACTGGTGCCATGTTTCACTTTTTGGATGTAAGTTGTAATTCATGGAATGTATATGTATCCAAGAATGACAAACAATGCAAGACTCCAATATTACATGTGTATTACAGACTGACATACCATCTATTCGGAAGTGGTGGTGTCTCCAGATTTTGGAGAAATTCTCGATCGCAAGGTAGGACACATTTCAAGCAGTAAAACATTGGTCTGCTTTACAATTATGCTACATTAAAAGTACCATACTTTTGAATAGGCATGGGCAGAACTTCGGGCAGCACTTTGCCTTCTGGACAGAGGAGGCAGAACAGCTGATGGCAGGGACCCTACCACCAATTTATAGGATTTCTAGACCCCAAATAGTCAAGGTATGGCCAAACTAACCAGACAACCATTTCCACGTATGCATTCTATACAGGTAGGTCTCAAATTTTTTTAATATTTTGGAAAAGTGTGTGAATTACTGAATTAAATGTAAAACTTGAAACTGATACATTATATACAGGGTCCGAAATTAACACCCGCCAAGAGCCAAATGCGGGTAGATTTTCCGTTTGGCGAATAAATCTCAAAAGGCTATCCGCCCCACTGGCGGGTGAATGTTCATACCAAAATAGTAATGTAATAAAATGTTTATTACAATTGCATTTTGTAATGTTATAAAATATCTGGCATGATGGCTACGGACATGACGGAGTTGTTGTGTTTGCGGGATGGGAATTGAAAACCGGTTCCACTCGAGAACCGGTTCTAAGTTTTATGAACCATCGATATTGTATGCCCTCGACGTTAACGAGTCCTCTTATCGATGCTCCTGCTCCAAAGTGAATTTTTGTCCCGCCATAGTCTTATTTGATCGGTGAGTAATGTAGACGAACTGCTGTGCGTGTGACAGGGCGCAACTGAAGAACGAGCAGAGATCGCGCGCGCTCTTTCTCTCCGGAGCCAGGCGAAAGTATAAACAAGGCTTCAGCGTCTCCTAAGCGCTGTCTTGCTCTCTCTCCCTGTGGCCAAGCCCCCATTAATGCACGGGCTTACTGGGGCTGAAGCCCCAGGGCCTATGAAGACAAGGGGCCTATCATAAGCCAATAAGAAAATCACATTGTTTTGTAGTTTGTCGAATTTTCTGTCAATCATGTTTTTGGCTGCTGATTGATCCGATTCACAAGTGACCCACGTGGGAAGCATGATATGACAGGCAGACAGCCTATCAGAATGTAGAGAAACAGTTTGTCAATGTAGTGATAATCAGATAGGTAGTCGAGCCAGCTCTGGTATGTGGAGTAAATTAACTAGATTCTAATTGACTAAAGTTCCCCTCCATTCTTCCATTCGTGAAACAAAGGGGATAGTGTTTTGAATTGATTAAATCATTGACTCTGACCCGCACATGCAGCGTTCTTCGCTAATGAATGAACAACGAAATGCTTTGCTTACGAGTTGAGCCAGCTCTGGACATGTGACTCGAGATGAGATCTCATGAGTCTGGCCGAAGATCAACCAGAGAACAGCCCCTTAGGGTCTCCCCTGATTTGATCACCTCACAAACAGAGCATTGTGTAATGAGTAAGTCAATTCACAATGCTGCCTGAATGCTGACGGACAATTACCCATTCCACACACACACCACGGATGGACAGATGTACGCCACACATACCCGCACACAGACGTCTTTGTGCATAACTTAGGATAGAAATGTCCTATAAGGTAAAATTGTATATAACACAGAATTGTATCCAACCTTCCTGTATGCATGCATATCTAATTAGTTTTGTCTTATTCTATATATGCAATCTGAGACTGTTCTGTAACTTCGAATCTTAAGTTTATTTCTAAAAGAAAGATGAATAGACTCTGCAATCTTATACTGTCTATAAGTATAACCACTTAAGAAATGCATAAACATGAATTTAATATTTCCTAGGTCATGGTAGCCGGTATTATGGCTTTATAGTCGTGTGAAGGAACATTAAATGCTCATAAAATGCATATCTTATGTAACTCTGTATTCCGATAATCTTCATGTGACGTGTTTGATATGTCTGCCATTCTCTCAATCTCACGGAGCCGAATTCCGATAGCATAATGCAGTAAGGTGCATTATGCTGTTGCACCTTTCATACTCCTGAAGCCGAACGGATCAAATACAATCTCCTCATGACTCAGTCTACTGGGCATCCCCCACAGGACAAAGAAAAGTTTGTCCGCTTCAGATTCGCGGACGGTCATGTGTGGTTCGCGCAAACAGAGGCGTAATCCCTCTTCTCCATAAGAGACACAGAAGTTTCTTTCGGGGCACGAGAGCTTTTTCCTGTGAGAGGTTTCCGTTTCGATGGCTCCTTAGGGAGCTTGTACGCCGTGTTTCTCCGTTTTCTTTAATCTTTCTTTATTATCGTATTCGGACTTTCTTACGTTTAGTTTCAGTGAAATGAACGTAAACGGCAACTTCAACTTTAAAGAGACTCTTTGAACCAACCCGCAACTGCACCTCAAGACATTCAAACTAACGCGCTTTGCCTGCTCTGAAAGACCACGTGAACGCGTGACACGAGGACAGAGACACACACACACGCTTTCGTTCTCAGCCCACGAGAAAGATCATGCAAGTATCGTAATTCCTATCGATTTAAATGCTTTAAGATCTGTTGATTCTTGTTGTCTCAAAGGTTCTGTGTCTGTGATGAATTTTGCCACAAGAAGATCTCTCCAGATCTCCTTACTCTCAATCTCTCTTCCCAGCTCTCTCTCTCTCTCTCTCTCTCTCTCTCTCTCTCTCTCTCTCTCTCTCTCTCTCTCTCTCTCTCTCTCTCTCTCTCTCTCTCTCTCTCTCTCTCTCTCTCTCTCTCTCTCCCTCCCTCATTGTTATCTTCCTCTCTCATCCAATTTATTTCGTGTTTGTAATGTTTTTCGTTTTGTTTGTTTCCGGTGTATACTGTACATATATATATATATATATATATATATATATATATATATATATATATATATATATATATATATTCTGTGTGAATTGTAGTTCAATGTATTATTAGTCCCATTATTAAAGCCATTATATTCTTGATTGCTTTCTGTCTAAGAGCTTATATTACAAGTCAATGAAATGATGATCTGTATAAGCTACAAGGCTTTACAAGTTGTTACTATTTCAGTAACCCAAATTTTATAAACACAAGAAAATCAATGTTCATGGCCGGAACATTGATATTTCTTGGAGTTTATAAAAAGGGATAACTTCGTTGAGAAGTTGTTAAGTTAATCTTACGGCTGTTTGCTGGACAAACCGATTGTTTGATAACTAAATTAATTCCCTTAAAGTTATCTCATATAATCGATCTGTAACGAGACCATTGATATATGAATGAGGAATTATAATTCGTTATGATTTACCATTCACATATACGATCGATCTATTCTCAATTTCGATAAGTTAACTGTAATATGCAATATATTAATCATATTGCATGATTAATTATTAAAATTCCCTATAAATAATTTGAGCTAATTAAGGCAAATCTCAATGTTGCTACATCAATGTCTGGGGGAATCCCCGCCTCGCATTTCCAAAAACATTATTTTTCAGGAAATTTAAAAAACTGCATTTTTTTGTAAACATTGTAGCGTTAAAGTTGATATTATGCCTTATATTGCTATTATATACTGTTGTGTACCAACATTAACACCACATTTCCCCAAAATCATGTTTAATCAGAGATTTATGACTTGAGCGCAGGGAGATACGAGACTTGCTGTCATTGATAAGAATGGAACGGACGCAGACGTCATTAAAGTCTGCGGTCGCATTGAGCCTTTTGACGAGAGACAAGGCTTTAAGAGCTAATCAAAGCTAATGATTGTGTTTACATATATCTTCCTAAACTCTATTTTAAAGGTTTAAAAGCTATAAGTGATGCAATACAAAAAACCGAGCTGACTAGGCTGTCTATAGGCGGAAATTAGCCTAATCTGCACACAAATTTACCTTTGTGACCACGGGCTTCCTTCTGCACCCAAGCATTACAGCTATCGATTTTTAACAAAACAGGCCTACTCAAATGTATCTAACCTAACTATTTTCACTCGTTATTGCCTAAAAAACAGACAGTTATCCAAAGTTAGGCTTACGCTTGAGAGCGTTTTGGCAGCACAGCGTTTTTTCCGTTGAGAGACGTTTCGTTGCTATGATACAGAATATCCGCAGCACAGTTTACTTGTAACTGATTTCGCAGATAATTTGTTTCATACTAAAAAATAATTTTTCATCCATTTTGTTCGGGTAGCTCTGCTGGTTGATGTCGTTGTACAGAAAGAATGTTGTGACAGTTGGTCGGTGTGGTATAAGTCCCGCCCCTCCTCCACTGTGATTGGACGGCTGGGTAAAAAGTGACAGTGATGAGCGCTGCGTTTTACCCAAAGTTGAACATTCTTCAACTCTCGGCGACCTGTAAAAACGCCGAGTTCTCAGCGTTTCAGCATGAAAAAAACGTTCAGCGCCTCGTTACGCTCATGGTGTTCTAAAACCGTGGCGCTCCCATTGAAAACAATTGAAAACATACGCCAGCCGCGTGGAAAAACGCTTTGGTGGACACACGGCCTTAGGGTATTTATTTACATGCACAGTGCCAAGAGAGGGAACTTCGAGTCAGTAAAATAATAATAAAAACAATAATTTAATGGTGGTATCCAAAACATTCAATTCAATTCAAGTATTATATTAGATATACATTTTAAAACTTCAATGCATGTATAATAAGCCTAGTAATAAGTAGACATTTAAAATACATCAATAACTGATATCATAGTTTAACAATAAAATAGAATATATAATATTAATATAAAATAATATTTATAATATAATAAAATCATAGTTAATGCTTGCTTTACTAAGCCCATTACTGAGTGTATTTGTGTTTGTGGGTGAGCCCTTGTCTGTGTGCATGTATCTGTGAGGATCTGTGTGTTTTGTTACATTGCCAAGTAAATATAGCCTGGTTAAAACCAGACCATTCTCAGTTGTAACTGAGTTATGGTCTGGCAAAGCGTCATAGACAAATCATTTCCAGAGGGGCGTCACCAACGGACGTCGCGGATAGACCTAAAACCAATCAGAGCGATGAAGGAGATGACGTATGCAGAGCGGCGGAGAATCTCTGAGTGTTGTTCTTTGCTCGGTTTTTAACAAAAAGGAAACGTTCAAATCGCTTAAAACAGACGCAATAGCTGATTGGAACGAGTGATGTTCGACGGCGGCATCCATCTTTGTAATGTAGGCTACAAAATCTGCTTCAAAATCCCAGGGCTGTCGTCATCGTGTAAAGCCTGGCCCAACGTTTCTGATTGGTGCCTCGATTTCGACGGATTGGAAATGGGTTTGAATGAGCTCTTTGCCAGACTAACTTTCAGAGCAAATCTAAATTTGCCGGAAGTTGTCTGGGTTTTCCCAGGCTAAAGTAAATAGTGAATTGTAAAAAAAAAAATTAATTGTCGTAAAAGCTGTGAAAGTCCTTTGGGATGACTTCCTTCAGGTTTAGAGGTGTTTTAATTTCAGCTATTTGATCTTCAGGCGGTCTGAATAGAGTGGGGTGACTGTGTGTGGCTGTCTAAAGTGGAGTTTCGGAGTGACTTGGATGTGAATGCCAGTCATCAGAGTGGTTGATTTTGAAGTCCATCATTCCATTGTTGTTGTACCTAATAGCACAAAATATAACACGACAACATAATCACAGTAAGATTTCATAAAACAATATGCAACATCATAATGTCATGCCTAGAGCAGAGCCATATAGAGTGAGAGTTGCGACAACTCCATTGACTCCAATGGAACGTTTTTTTTTACAGCAATGGCGGTTCGCGGAGCCTCTCAATAGTTCCCGGAAGTAGCAGCAGCGCGGTAGAGTTACAGCAGAACAGACCGTTTGTGATGCACTTTTAAAAGGTAAGACGTTTAAAGAATAAGATTGTATATTATCAGTACATCTGAATCAAATTAACTTGTAACTTTAACTGTATTAAAGCATGCTAGTTGATTATTGCTCTCTAAATTAGTAGTTTTAGGGGACTTTATCAGGTAAAATAAAGGTCATTGGATAAAGTTAGTACCGCATAACAAACCACGAACAGCATATTAATGTTTAAACCCGTTCTATTAATGCATGTTTATCCTTTGTTGTATAATAAGAGGGAAATACTTCTAAACAGAGGTTAAATATAACATTGGGGAGTGTGATAGTTGTAATTGATAAAATGAGAATATCGGTTTCATTCCATATTAAATGTGCAATAACGGGGAAAAATCCTTATTTTAGATTTCATATTTGAGTAAGGAAAAACGTATGATTGGCGTTTTTTATTCATTGTGTTTCTGTTGACTATTACCTTTCTATATTATGATTTAGCTCAGCTGATTTGTATTGATGGGAAAGGGAGATGGAAGTTCATAAGTAAGATTAAAACGGCAGCAAGCCGTGTTCTAGATCAAATCACACTAGGCTAAATGGGGTATTATAAATACCATAAATACAGTATTATATACTAACTCCTATATATAATTTATCCCGTTTTTGTTTCCTTTATCTCTTTCAACACAAGAAGCACAAAGAGGATTCGGTGGATCCTGAAGACTCCTGCACTGACGCTGTACCCTCATCAGTCTTAGCTCCTTGGATTTTGCAAGACTTTACTTGCTCCCTATTTTTAATAAACATTAAACTTCCCAGTGTTGGTCTTTGTGGAAAAAGTGCAGATACACCTAAGTATGATTAGCACAAAAAATGTTTAGTTCTATTTAGATTGCTCCTGACTTGAGCATATTTTCTGTGTCTGACAACATAGAGGAAAGGCCAGACAACATGCTTGACGTGCAGTTTATTAGACATTTATAAATCCCATTGTGCTAATTCAGTGCAAAAGTGTATATATGCCATTGACAAATAAACAAATTACATCAGTTTTGAAAAGATTTAAAAAAACATGTATTTGTTTATTTGTCAATGACCTCTATATATATATATATTTATATATATATATATAGGTCATTGACAAATAAACAAAGAAATGTTTTTTAAATCTTTTCAAAACTGATGTAATGTATATTTTTGTGTCATGAACAATGTATTTGAACAAGTTTCAGTTGTGAAAATTTCTAAGTGTTTAAATTCACCTGAAAGTGTACCAACCTACCCATAACTTTAAAGCAATTACCAATATTTGATAGAGATCTACAAGGAGCATTATGGCTCCTCTGGACAATGCATTATCATGCACACTGCAATTACCATAATAAGAGAGCCATGTTTGCAGTTGTGCCCCCCTGACATACAAATTGTTAGACAAAAGGTTTTCAATTATCAGCTATAAATCTACTGAAATGTATAAAAATTTATTTATATGAAAGGTTAAAATGATGCCATAGAATTTCATTTTTATTTTTTTTATGATTAAAACACCATTTAAATTAGTATTTTAGTCTGTTCATTTGTGCGGACAGTTACACAACCTGACATTTTGGGGGGTTTAAGATAACAAAATATGTATTATCTAAATGTACTAAAAATGAATTTAAACTAAATAGGTTTTATAGATTAAAGTGATGTATGTCATGAATTTATCAAATTATGTTAAGGAAAAAATGTACTTGGACACTTAGAAAATAATGTATGTGTGTTTATATAATCATGTTTTGTTTTAAAATGAAATATATTATGTATTCATTTATATAGTAATAAGTGCATAAGCATTGTAAACATTACGATGAATGCAATTTTACATTTTACTTGTTTGCAATGGCTTTTTAAGACAATCACCTGTTTCCTGCAAGTCTCCTGTCCTTGTGAAACCATAGTGAAAATTACATGATAACCCTTAAATAACATACAAGTTTAAGAACACAAAAATACTTCAAAACAACTGCAAAACGGTCTTAAACCAAGGTAAAGTTAGCCAGAAAATATGTTAACAAAGGCAGGCAACACTGGCTGACCACAATAAACATTAAATATCAGCAGATTTTTATCTCTTAAAAACAATATTGCTGTAACTACATACACATACTACATCCAAATGTCAATGTATTATATACATATTGTAAACCAACGCATTTATTGACTACAAACTACCAAAAATCACAGTTCAGCTCTCTACCTCCATCGATTTGAATTGGCGCCGAAGCACTTCCTGGAACTATCTGAGGTCTCCGCGAATCACGTGACAACCAAGCATTTAGAACTTCCGTTGTCGCAACTGTCTCTCTATATGGCTCTGGCCTAGAGTATATTGGTAAGACATAAGATTTACATTGGTAACTTAAGTTAATTACCTGATGGCTAAGTTATACGGCATGTTTACGTATGATAACGAGGCACGAAGCCAGCTAATGTTAGCTTGTTTAAAGTGTTGAACGTGACGTAAAGGCAGCTAACTTACTTGTTGAACATGACGGCATGCCTTGACATTGTAAGCTACAATCCTGACATAGTACATAAAATTATTATGTTTTTCCTCAGACGAACACCAGAACTAGCGTGGGTCGAGAGATTTTTTCTTTAAGCCCCACGAAAATCATGTTAGCTATCTCACCAAACATGACAGGCAATTTTTGTGGTTTAAATTTAATTTCCTCGTCAGAAACAAAACAATGGAAGATTTCAATCAACAAGATAACGTTAGCTAACTTAACTTACCATCCAGTGCTAGACCTAGCTGAAAGAAAAATCTAGCATCCTCAGAAACGATACATTACACCTTAGCACTACCATTACTTCAAGATCGAGATAAAACTTACTCGGTTACCTAACGTAACCTCTGTTCTCTCTAGAAGAGGGAACGAGTATTGCGCAAGTAACTCACGCTACGGGTAAAGTTATCTTTTCTCGAGATCTGAAGCCAAAAATTATCCTTAATTTTTCACACTTTGTCAACGCAGTGCAGCAGGCAGCATACCAAAGCAGGCTAAGGGAGCGTGCTTATTGGCTGCCTCGCAGCAACTGCAGCAGCCTATCCATGAGCCTAGCGTGACGTCACGCCCAATGAGGACACATCGCGCCCTCCGCGCGTCACAGCCCGCCAAAAGGGGTGTGTCTACGTGTATAAAGGGAAGGCTCAGAGGCTGATTCTCTGGTTTTCTTCTATGAAGCGAGTGAGCTCGTGGCGCGAGCACGGCAGGTTACGCAATACTCGTTCCCTCTTCTAGAGAGAACAGAGGTTACATTAGGTAACCGAGTAAGTTCTCTTACGAGAGGTTCTCTCGTATTGCGTAAGTAACTTACGCTACGGGAACTCTTTGTCAACGCCGTGCGTGCCAAGCATACGCTGCATACATCCCAGGAGCCCGGGGAGCATACAAGCGAGAACAGGTGGCCAGCAACGCGGGCCAACACATGTAATAATCACTCTTGAACATATAACATAATACAGAGCGGCGCTGCCGGTCTATATTTGTTTGTAATTAAGGTGGCCAGCAACGCGGGCCAGCACAGTACATAAGCACTAGAATTAGGCAAAACACACAGAGCGAATGACGGTCTATGTGTAGGCATCCAATCCTTTAAGTGCAGCTCAACCAGGAGAGCTAATAAACATATGACGGTAGCCTGCGCATGCATAATGGGGAGATCATACACATCACTTATACTGATAACAGTTTAGCCTGCAACGCGGGAACTTCTAGGTTATAAAACCTCACGAATGTGGAGGGGGAGGCCCAGCCTGCCGCCGTACAGATATCGTGAATAGAAATCCCACTGGACCATGCCCACGACGAGGCCATAACTCTAGTGGAGTGAGCCCTGATGCCCACTGGGCACTGCAGGTGTTTAGACGCGTATGCTGCGGCAATGGCGTCCACTATCCATCTAGACAGACTATGTTTCGAGGTAGGAGGGGGACCTGCCCTTGTCCAGTAGCTCTTGTAGGAAGGAAAGCACCCGTGCGACACCACATGTGTGTGGGTCAGCGCCTTTAGTGGAGCACCACTGAGCGAACACTGACCATTTAGAAGCATAGAGCCTTCTCGTGGAGGGCGCTCTAGCCTGTGTGATCGTGTTCACGACCCCTTCTGGCAAAGCAACGAGTAATCGTTGATCACCCACGCATGCAGAGCCCATCGCTCTGGGTGGGGGTGCCAAACCGATCCGCTGGCCTGAGAGAGGAGATCTCTCCTCACCGAGATCGGCCATGGGGCTCCATGTGACAACCTCACCAGCTCTGGGAACCAGGTCTGGTTTTCCCATCGTGGAGCTATGAGGAGCACAGAGAGGCGCGCTTCCCTGATCCTCTTGATTACCTGTGGTAACATAGAGATCGGAGGGAAAGCGTACAGCGGGCGGCTGGGCCAGGTCTGGGCCAGCGCGTCCTCGCTTTTGGAGAAAAAGCTCGGGCGGTGCGCATTGTCTTTCGACGCGAAAAGGTCTACTTCCGCTTTGCCGAATAGGTGCCACAGCCGCTGGACTGTCTGGGGGGGCAGGGACCATTCTCCCAGAGGAATGTTGTCCCTGGACAGTCTGTCTGGGCCGACATTGATGAGGCCTGGCACATGCGCGGCTCTCAGCGAGCGCAGTGAATGCGCGGCCCACACCAGAAGGCGTTCTGTCAGGATGCAGAGTTTCCTGGACCTGACTCCGCCCTGTCGGTTCACGTAGGACACCACCGCTGTATTGTCCGACCGGACTAGAACGTGGTGGTCCTGTATGAACGGGAGGAAGCGCTTCAGCGCGTTCTCGACCGCTAACATCTCCAAACAGTTTATGTGGAGGCATTTCTCCTGGTCTGACCAGAGGCCGAAGACCGGTCTGCCCTCGAGAACGGCGCCCCAGCCTAGGTTGGAGGCGTCCATCGAGATGACTTTTCAGTGTGACACAGACCCCTCTGTCACACCCTGCTGGTACCAGTCGGCTACCGACCAGGGGCTCAGGGCTGAGACACAGCTGTGAGTCACTCTGATACGTATGCCGCTGGACGTCCAGGCTCGGTGAGGCACACGAGTGTTCAACCAGCGCTGCAGCGGGCGCATGCACAGCAGACCTAGCTGAAGGACTGCTGCAGCCGATGCCATAAAGCCCAGCATCCTCTGAAACTTTTTCAGGGGTGCGATGCTGCCTTCCTGGAAAGACGCGACCAAGCGCTGAATACGGCGCGCGCGCTCTGTTGACAGCCGCGCCGTCAGAGCCACAGAGTCCAGTTCTATACCCAGAAAAGAAGTAGACTGACTGGGCAGTAATGAGCTCTTGGTCCAGTTGACCGTGAGACCCAAGCTTTCCAGGTGCCTGAGAAGCACTGTCCTGTGAGAAATCAGCTCTTTCTCTGATTGTGCTAAAATCAACCAATCGTCCAAATAGTTCAATATTCGCATTCCCTGACTCCGCAGGGGGGCGAGCGCCGTGTCCATGCACTTCGTGAATGTACGGGGTGCTAGGGACAGGCCGAACGGCAGGACGGTGTACTGGTATACCTGACCGTCGAAGGCGAATCTCAGGAATGGCCTGTGACGGGGTATGATTTGAATCTGAAAGTAAGCATCTTTCAGATCGAGGGTGATAAACCAGTCTCCTGGGCGAACATGCGCGAGGATTTTCCTGGTAGTGAGCATTTTGAACGGTCTCCTCATCAGGGCTTTGTTCAAATATCTCAGATCCAATATTGGTCTGAGGGCTCCGTCCTTCTTTGGAACGAGGAAGTAACGGCTGTAAAAGCCCGACTCGCTCAGAGACGGGTGCACCCTTTTTATGGCCCCTTTGCACAGAAGTTTCGCTATTTCTGCACGAAGTAGATGTGCTACTTCCCCATTCACTCTCGTCTCGAGACGCGATATAAAGCGCGGGGGGCGGCGAGCAAACTGCAGTGTATAGCCCTTCTTTACTGTGCTCAGCACCCATTCTGACGCACCCTGAATAGCATCCCATGCTTTTGCATGTAAAGCTAGGGGCAGAATGGGCTCCGGGTTCTGATCGCCGCACTCTGCGGGCTTGAGAACCCGAATCGGAGGCGCGCGCGCCGTGTGCGCGCTCTCTGTGCTTGTATACGGCAGCTCGCACACAGCGATGGCTGGCCGTTTTATACACGATGTCCCGGTGGCTTTGTACGGGGAACATATTGTGTGGTATATGGGGAATGACCGTGAAACAGAGCGGGCAGTGGGTAGGCGTGTGCACAGAGTTGTGGGCACGTGATCTACATCTAACACTCGAGCGGCATTTGCCAGCTTCATGAGAGTGGGCTCTGTGAGAGACATGGGATTTATAGTGCTTGTGTGTAGGGGTGAACACTGGGATGTGGGCACATTTTCTACACTTGAAACACATGCGCCGTGAGCCGTAAAACCAGGCTTTATGCTCTTTTTGAGATTTCTCTGGTTCGCCGTGACAACGGCGTTTGTGTACAGGCGAGCGGGCTGAGTTGCCGGCTCGTTGACTGCAATAAACACATTTTGAGTCGCCGTGATAACGGCGTTTAGATGCAGGCGAGCGGGTTGTATTACCGGTTTGTTGGCTGCATAATACTCGCCTGCAGTAACCATGGCAACGGGGACTGGCAAGGCGGGAAACTTTGACGGCCGTCCGGCCGCGGCGGGACTGGTCCGTCTTCTCCTTCCTAGGCTTGCTGGGAGGACTTCGCGGGCTCGGGTTTCAGCGCTATCCTCGGCCGGGGTCCCCGCGGGGGAGGCGGTCCGTGGCGGCTGTTCGAGCGCGATCTAGGGCAGCCGCCCTGTCGTCGCTGCGAAGGCGGAGGTTGAGCTGGGCGCTGGGTGGAGCTACGCGCAGGCTGGTCACGTGGACGGCGTGCAGCTGAGCTCGAACGACGAGGCAGAAAGAGATTCATGGCCTGAGTCGTTTTCTGCACCTCTGAGAAGTGGTCAACGATACCGTTAACCGCTGGGCCGAAGAGGCCGGTGGGGGAGAGCGGGGCGTTGAGAAAAACCGTGCGCTCTGACTCTCTCATATCCGCGAGCGTCAACCACAGGTGCCTTTCTGTGATGGTCAGCGAGGACATACATCTTCCCAGGGCCTGAACAGCGGATTTAGTGGCGCGAAGGGAGAGATCCGTCGCGCTCCTTAAATCCGTGAGGGAAGCCGGATCCGGGCCTCTCTCGTCCAGTTCACTGAGGAGATCAGCTTGGAGGATCTGGAGGACTGCCATCGAATGCAGAACCGAAGCGGCCTGTCCGGCGGCGGAGAAAGCGCGGCCGACGAGGGCTGAAGTGGTTCTGCAGGCCTTAGAAGGGAGCGCAGCCTTTGAGCGCCAACCAGCGGGCGGGCAAAGGTGTGTAGCTACCGCTTCTTCCACTGGGGGGATAGCGGTGTATCCCTTCTCGGCGGCGCCATCAACCTGAGAGAGCGCCGAGGGGATGTGAGAGCGTACTCTGGCCGAAAACGGAGCGTTCCACGACTTGGAGAGTTCCGCGTGGAGCTCTGGCAGGAAGGGTGCAGTCCTGGATGCAGGCGCTTGACGGCGGTGAGAGAGAAAGCAGCCGTCGAGTCGGTTAGGCGCGGGCTCCTTGGGCGTCGACCATTCGAGGCCCAGCTGGTCGACGGCTTTGGTGAGGAGGCGCATAAGCTCCGCATCCACGCCAGCGCGAGTCCGGCCAGATTCCTGGATCGACGGGGCGGAAGAGAGGTGCGAACCGGACCAATCCTCGCAGTCGGATGCTAGGATGGAACAGCTGTCAGCGGCGTCCCCCACTAAAGAATCCGCTTCATCCCCTGAGGCGGCGGCGGCGCGGGCGGGAGCCAGCGGCTGCACGTCAGGAAGGTGGGGCGGGGACGGAGACAGAGAAGCCCAAGGGAGAGGTTCCGGCGGCCTTTTGGGCTCAACGCCCGTTTCCGGTGGTCTCTAGGAACGGCGCTTCTTTCTGCGCGGTCCCGGCTTCCTAAGCTTGCTGGTCGCTTGATTCCAACGGCGGCGGCTCTCATGATCCAGCGATGCATAGAGCACGCTGAACAGAAGAAAATCAGAGAATCAGCCTCTGAGCCTTCCCTTTATACACGTAGACACACCCCTTTTGGTGGGCTGTGACGCGCGGAGGGCGCGAAGTGTCCTCATTGGGCGTGACGTCACGCCAGGCTCATGGATAGGCTGCTGCAGTTGCTGCGAGGCAGCCAATAAGCACGCTCCCTTAGCCTGCTTTGGTCTGCTGCCTGCTGCACTGCGTTGACAAAGTGTGAAAAATTAAGGATAATTTTTGGCTTCAGATCGCGAGAAAAGATAACTTTACCCGTAGCGTAAGTTACTTACACAATACGAGAGAACCTCTCGTAAGAGAACTGTTATGTATAATATATAAACTGTTATTATATAATTTATATAACTGAATCATGAATAAGGACATTTACCTCAGAGGACGTGTTGCTCGACGAGGATTGCGACTTTCAATCTTGAGGAGACAAAATGCCAAGTGAAGAAGGGGTGGAGTTACAAGGATTCTCAGACAGCTGAAGTGTCCAATGGAGTTAAGAGGTTTGCTCTCGAGCTATTTTCAACACTTTCGATTGGTTAATAATTTGTAAAAATAACAGACCCACGTGGGGACTGGGTTTCACAATATAAAAAATATGAAATTGACCAAATTTGGACATAGGAGGTTGTAGCATGCGTCGTCTACTCTAGTAGTCTATTCAAATTTATGCTAGTCACAGAAGCTATCGGATAGCTAAATCAAAATGTCCGGAAAGAAAAAGTTTGAGAGTGGTGCTCATAAGCAAAAAATATTGCGACAGAAAGAAAAGAGTGAGAAGGAATTGTTAAAGAAGATTCCAAAGCTGACAGGATTTTTTAAACCTGCAAATGAAGGCGAGTCGAGCTCATTAAACGGAGCACCGATGAACAGTGGAGAGGACAAGCAAACAGGCGGGGGACCGTTACCTGGAGCCGCTGGAGAGAACGAGGACTGGCTGCATGGAGCAGAGCCAACCGGGGACAGACAGACCGGGGGACCGTTACCTCACGTACCTAGAAAAGAGGAGGACCAGGTGCGGGAAGAGCCAGCTGAAGGGGAGCATACAAGTGAAGGAAACAAGCAGGCAGCAGGAGCACAGTCAAACCAGACAGTAGGGCGAGACCCCTATAGCACTGACCCAGGACTGTGGGGCAGTAACGATATGGACAAACAGGTGCGTCGTGTTTACTGGGCAAAAATGGGACCGGAATTGTGCCAGTATAGAGAGGCCGACCTCTCTGCCTCAGAACGACCATACAAGCATCAGAGAAGATTCTTCTCCAGAACACATTTCAAGCGCAAGCTTGGTAAGGGGGAGTATCTATTCAGAGAGAGTGGCTATGTTATTCACCATCGCAAGGTAGTGTGTTTTGCTTTGCATGCAAAATATTTGGCGAGAACAAAGACAAGTCACCATTTGGCAGCCTGGGTTACTCTAATTGGAAGCATGCAAGTGAACGTATAGCAGAACATGAAAACTGTGACATGCACAGGAAATCCATGATTGCTTACATCAACCAGACAGCTGACCGTGGGACAGTAGACTCAGACCTCAAAAAACAGTTTAATGATGAGTGTAAATATTTGAAACAGGTTCTACAGAGGGTTGTAACTTGTTGCTGTAGTGAAATATTTGGCAGAGCGGGGGCTTTCTTTTAGAGGTGATAGCCACAGGTTTGGAGACAGCAACAATGGCAACTATTTGGGTAGCATGGAGCTGATCAGTCAGTTTGATCCTTTTTTTAAAGCCCATATGTGACCCGTCACGGAAACCAGGGACACAAGTCGGCAGCACAACTTGCGAGCAAAATGAGAAAGAAGCGTTTTTTTCCAAAATTGGTGATTTCCGCTTTTTTGCAGAATCTGTTAGTTGAGATCATGAAGAAGCCTCTACATGTTTGAGATAACAGTATTGGTATATTTAAAAGCGTACATTTTGAGGTTGAAATCGGCTTGTTTTTCGGAGATTCTAGCATGCAGTAGGGGCGTGTCATTGTCTGTGTGTATTTCCATACTGAATAGCCGCCGGCGCTTTTGCCCCCGCCCCCCAACAGCGTGGCTACTTAATATGCAGCGCTCTGGCCGGCTCTATCTGATATCAAAATTCAATGAAGATGGACGCCGCAAAGATTGTCGCAGACGAGCTGAAGCGTGGCAGTTACACCGAAAATGTTTTCGCCGCACTTTGTGGGCTCGGGAAACTGAACCGGAGGTATGGGCGCGTCGCGCGCGCCCTCGGTGCTTGAATACGGCGGCTCGGCTCGCTGACAGCGGTGGCTAACTGTTTCATATGTGATGTCCCGATTGCTTTGAATGGGGAACGTTTTGTGAACAGGGAACAGACTTAATGGACTGGCAACAATCTCCATAGAACATGAACTGGCACAGAGAATCGAAATAGAGGATGCAGTTAAGACCTTTGCTGCGATGAAGGCCTGCCGTGCGCGTTTCTGAAACGTAAGTTAAGCTTCATTTGCTCTCTAGTCGTTATTTAAGATGCTGAACCTGCTGATGATATAATGTGCTTGCGGACATTTCATTTGTGTGTGTATACGCACATAAGAAAGTGGTGTAAAGAGATTTGCAACAGTAATCTGAGGAGGAAATATGATTATTTGGAAAATTCCTGTCATGACTGCTTAAAGAAAAATGCCAGCAGGCATTTACCTCCTGCATAAACTTTAATATTGTTGACATTTTGGGCACACGCGCGTTGCGCACTATTTGCGTTATATGTAGGCCTATGGCTTATTGGTCTTTGTGTGTTGTTGCTGGTTTTGCGTTATATGTATATGGCATATTGGTCTTTGTGTGTTGTTGCTGGTAAACGTTGCAAATAGAGGGGCAGCACAATTGTTTTTCGCCTAGAGCGGCAGAAGTGCATTCGCCGGTCCTGGGGGTGAGTTTGCATTAAGCATTAAAGTTTGTCGTTTTGTTTTAATTCTAAGAACACGTACATGTTATCTCATGTTTAGTCTGTTTAGACCTTCCCATACCTACCTATTGTTATTAGCTAGCTCAGGAAAGAAAAAAAAGCTGTAAAGCACAGGGGGAGCTTTACAGGGGGTATGGCTTATCTAAATGAGATGTAAATGAGCCCTATTGTCACTCCCAGCAGGAGAGAGAGGTGAGAATGCACAATCTTTTGAGGCCGTTTTCTCCCATTTTACCTTTTTTGAGTTCCTACCTTCAAATGGCCACAACTTCTCCAAATATTATCAGATTTCCACGTGTTACACATCGTTGGAAAGCTTGGAGACTACACTTTCAGAATCTATGAATAACTCAAAATGCCGAAGAACCGACTTGTGTCCCTAGTTTCCGTGATCGGTCACATATTGATAAATATGGAAACGCAGGCAGAGGAAACCCATCCTACCTCTCCCTGCCTGTGTGTGAGGAGTTCATACAGCTAATGGGACAGAAGGTGCTGGATGAAGTCATCAGCAGGGTGAAACTTGCAAAGTATTTCTACCAGAAAGACTCGGGAGAATAAATACTGTAACAATAAATACATTTATTGATAGCCCAGCAAGCAATAAAGTTCTTTGACATAGGCCCCGTCCATAGCTCGCAATCCAAGGGTCCGGACTCTGCATTTATAGGAAGGGACCATCCTGGTGGTGGTGGGGAGGATGGAGGGGAAGGGACCATCCTGGTGGTGGTGGGGAGGATGGAGGGGAAGGAACCATCTTGGAGGTGGTGGGGAGGATGGAGGTAAATGAAAGCGTCAGCATCTGCGAACTCAAACATGTGTAAGTACCCGGCTTATATACCGCAAGTATTAGACACGATTGGATAGATGAGAAGGTAATAAGTGACGTAGCAATTGAGTCTTCCTGGCAGAACTTAACGCTAAAGCTTCCATTTCTCTGTCAGTGTGGACTCTACTCCAGATATCACACATGTGGACCAGCTGACTTTCATCCTGCGGTACGTATCGCCAGAAGGCTGTATAGAGGAGCATTTTGTTAAATTCCTCCCCATTACAAGCCACACAGGTGAAGCGCTGTTCAATTCAGTTATTAGTGTTTTAGCAGAGATGGGGATTGACATTAATAACTGTAGAGGACTGTGTTATGACAATGCCAGTAACATGTCGGGTACCTACAAAGGCTTGCAGGCCCGCATCAAACAGATCAACCCACTGGCAGAGTGGGTGCCCTGTGCAGCGAATACATTAAATCTGGTGGGGGTTACCAGTGCGAACTGCTGCGAGGAAACGGAACAGTTTTTAAGTTGTGTGCAGTCTTTGTTTAATTTTTCATTAAAGACCACTTCACGCTGGCAGACGATCAAGGCGGGGTTGCAACCACATGATAACAGCAAAATAGAAACTGTAAAAAAACTTTCTGATACTAGATGGTCAGCGCGCGCTGTTGCAACCAAAGCCCTGTGTCAGAATTACGCTGGTATCCAGCAGTCATTACTGAACGTTGTGGATGATGAGCACCAGAATTTGAGCTCTAGAAAGGAAGCCAGGGTACTGCACAAAAAAATGAACAAAACTGGAAATTGCATTAATGTGCAACATGTGGAATGCCATTCTTCAACGTTTCCAGGGCGTGAGCACGGCACTGCAAGCAGTGGAGTTGGACTTGTGCAATGCTGTGGATCTGGTGCTGTCATTGCGTGAATATGTAGCAGGCCTACAGGATCAGTTTGACAGCTTTGAGATGGCAGCAAAGAGCATATCCCCCACCGTATCAGATGAGTACAAAGCAGACACTCAACGAAAGAGAAAAAGAAAGAGACAGGCTGACGAGTCATCTGAACCTGAGTGCGAGCTGTCAGCCCGCAGACGCTTCTGTACATATGTGTATATCTGTGTAATTGACCAGCTAGTGTCAGAGCTGGACCGAAGATACCAGTCATATAATGACGTGTGTGATTTTTTTTTAAACAGATTGAACTCTATTTCCCCCCAAGACCTCCGCTCAGAAGCGGAGAGCCTGCAAAAGAAATACAACTGTGATTTGGAAGCGGACTTTGTGGAGGAAGTGGTGCAGTTCAGGGAGTTTGTACAGAATGACAAGTTGGGCAGCACGTCGGCAGTGGAGTTACAGAAAGTATTAAGAAGTAGAAAACTCCATACAGTGTTTCCCAACACAGATATAGCTCTACGGCTATTCCTGACCATGCCAGTGACCAACGTGAGCGGAGAGCGTTCCTTCTCTAAACTGGCATTGGTGAAAAATAGACTGCGATCAAGCATGCAGCAAGACAGAGTCAGCAACCTCATACTGATTTTAATTGAACACGACATTCTTCATGAGTTGGATTTTACCGACATAATCACCGCTTTTTCTACAAAGAAGACAAGACGAAAGCACTTCTAAAAAGGTAAGACAATGCTCAATTTACTGCTTTCCGATAATGACACGTCCAATTCGCGAACTAATGACTCCTTTGAACCGATTCATTTTAATAATTGGTTAAAACAACTGACATTTCCAGTCCTTCAGTTACTGATCGGGGTAACACTTTAGAATACGGTTCCTTCGTTAATGAATAACTACACAAGAACCAATGAATAACACAATATTTACAATCTAGTAACTATTATTAACTAACAAGAAACTCTGATTAACGAACTAGTAAGTAGCCTAATAGTGCACAGATGAAAGTGGTAGTACTTCACTATTAACTAATCAATAACTACTATTTTTTTAATGCTTCCCAGAGAACTACTGAAAATTTTCATAATTCATGCAAAACTAATCAATAACCAATGCAGGTCAAATGACTAGCACTACATTAACATTTTAACTGCTACTGTAAACGATACAATGTCGTTTACATTATCAATTTGTAATAGCATAGCAGACTTATGATTTGGGAAAGCTGTTAATAATTGGCCTATTCTGTCTATTTATCAACTGAATAATTTTTTTATTATTATTTTTTATTTCTTATTTTTCTCCCACCTCCACCCCCCCTCTTCGGAGGACAACTTTATTTATTTTATTTTATTAAACTATAATATCTGAATGAGTTTGAAAACAGAATGAGTTTGAGTCTTGAAGTGATATTTTAGTGAGTTGCACCAAACGTTCGGAATCAAGACGGGAAAGAGACCTGTACCTTGACTGCTCTGGCTTAGAAATGACCTAGAATCAGGATTGCCTAGACATAGACTGGTAACAGGCTTGTGCTAACTGTAGACCACGTGGATAGACCACAGACTGATAACGGGATTGTGCTGACTGCAGACTGCTGGGCCGGAACACAGACTGGTAACTGAATTATGCTGACTGCAGACTGCTGGACTGGTCCGCAGGCTGGTTACGAGCTTGTGTTAGTTGCAGATTGATAGGCCGGAACACAGACTGGTAACGAGTTTGTGTTGACTGCAGTCTAAAAACATTTTTTGGGAGGTAGTTTAAATAATAAAATAACTGTATATGGTATTTGGGTGGCTGAAGACTCAATATGTTCCAGTACTCACCACGACTCTAGTGATTCAATGCCAGTCCAGCTGTGGACTAGTCTGGCATCCAACAACCAGCCCAAGTCAGTTCACGGTCTGTGGACTAGTCTGGCATTTAACAACCAGCCCATGCTAGCTCACAATTGGTAGACCAGTCTAGTATCCAACAACCAGCTCAAGTCAGCTCATAATCTGTGGTCCAGTCTAGCATATCCAACACTCAGACTAGTCCACAGATCGTAAGCTGACTTGGGCTGGTTGTTAGATGCCAGACTAGTCCACAGCTTGTGAACTGACTTGGGCTGGTTGTTGAATGCCAGACTGGTCCACAGATCGTAAGCTGACTTGGGCTGGTTGTTAGATGCCAGACTGGTCCACAGATTGTGAGCTCGCTTGGGTTGGTTATTGAATGCCAGACTGGTCCACAGATCGTAAGCTGACTTGGGCTGGTTGTTAGATGCCAGACTGGTCCACAGATTGTGAGCTCGCTTGGGTTGGTTGTTGGATGCCGGATTGGTCCACAGATTGTAAGCTGACTTGGGCTAGTTGTTGGATGCCAAACTAGTCCACAGATTATGAGCTGGCTTAGGCTGGTTGTTGGATGCCAGACTGATCCACATATTGTGAGCTGGCTTGAGCTGGTTGTTGAATGCCAGACTGGTCCACAGGTTGCGAGCTGGCTTGGGCTGGTTGTTGGGTGCCAGACTGGTCCGCAAGCTGTGAGCTGACTTTGGCTGGCTGTTGGATGCCAGGCTGGTCCACAGATTGTGAACTGATTTGGGCTGGTTGTTGGATGCCAGACTGGTCCACAGACTGTGAGCTGACTTGGGCTGGTTATTGGATACCAGACTGGTCTACAGGTTATGAGCTGACTTGGGCCGGTTGTTGGATGCCAGACTAGTCCACAGACTAAACTGAATAATTTTAAAGAAATGGATTTTTAAATGCAGTTGTCAGGACCTTACTTGTCTTGTGGCCAATTTTCCGGCATTCCTCTGGACTGGCATTGAATCACTAGAGTCGTGGTGAGTACTGGAACATAGGGGTGTCCCCGACTAAGGATTTTCATAGTCGAATCAGATTCGTCAGGTCCTGCCTATAGTCGAATCATGTGTGTGGTGTTGGGGAGGGGGCGGGGCTTTAACATTTTAAAGCCGCGATGTACAGAACATCACACAAAGATAGAAGAAAATGTATAAAAACATTTTGGATCAATAAAACTAAGAAATAACATAAATAACTGCAGAAAGGCCACACTGCAGATAGGATTTGCATTTCACATGCAAATCAAATTAAATTGGCTGAATTGCCTGTACGAGCATGCTCTATAGGCCTACAGCGCAACATCGATGCACTGAAAAATAATCAACAATTAAGAACATAATATAGGCTACTTTTATAATAAATAAAAATACAAAACGAAATAAATCAGAATCAAATCACAAGAAGCAGAACAAATGTGTGCAAAATGCCTAAAGTGCAGGGGAACAAATATTCAAAACACAAGTCACAAATAGTTAAATTAGATCACCCTGAGTGATCAATTAATAAAATAAAAATAAAGAAATTATTAAAATAACGAAAGTATGGCCAGGATTGTCAACTTTGTATTTTTAACTGCAGAAACAACAATAAACGCTAAACTAGAGCGGCAGTCTTTTTAGCTATAACGTGTTCACAGTATCCAAAAAATCAAATTAGAACCGGCTGAAATGTTTTGAAATCACTTATCCATACCTGATCGAAAAAACTAAATCCAGTCTTTCACTCGGCCTGTGTCCTTTTGAGTCTTTTCAAATTGTGTGCGCGGATAAAATACATTCTAAAACGCTTAACGTGAAAAACGCTTAACGGCTTTGTCCTAAAACTGTTATATTAAAATATCAAATTCTGTACACACCTTATATTAATAAAGCATACTATATAGCTTACAGAAAAGCAGATGAGCCCAGAATATGAACGCAACGCGTTTTATTATAACTTAGGCTACGTTAAGCATTTTCCTCCCATAGAAAACCGTTAAAGAAAAAGCTTTACGTGACTTTCAATAGGAGAAACGCGTTGCGTTCATATTCTGGGTTCATCTGCTTATCTGCACATAGAATGGTTTCTTAAGGTGTGTAGCCTACTGTGTACATACATTAAGCACGTAAAAGTGCCATTTAAGCGTTTTAAAAGCTTTTTTTCACGTTAAGCGTTTTAGAACGTCCCGAGGAAAACCAACCTGTTAACGTTGGCCGGCAGAAGTGCTTTCCTGATGCTAAATCCAGCCTTGGAGTATATCCTTTCTGATGGTGTGCATCTTTAGATTGTCTTATCCCAGACATTTTTAAAGATTTAAATCCCTGCCGACAAGACGCTCCTCTGTCGGTCACGGATATCGAAAGTGAAACTTAAATCTGTCACGGGGTGTTTGGATTTATTCACCCTGCGCGCACGTTAAAATATTTATTAAAAGCTTCTTTCTTTGCACATTTTTATCGACAGCATTATCATAATAGGCTGTATATTAACGAAATCAGACATTGAGCACACTCATATAGCCAAAATGACATAATCCTCGTTTAATAACACATCTGCGAAGATTCGACCGTGAGATTGGTAGTCGAATCAGGCTCCTCCTATCGAAGCATCGAATCTTCGACTATTCGGGGTCACCCCTACTGGAACATATTGAGTCTTCAGCCACCCAAATACCATATACAGTTATTTTATTATTTAACCTACCTCCCAAAAAATGTTTTTATGTATGTCTCCTAGCTCATATATATATATCTATGTGTGTGTGTTAGTGTGTGTGTGTGTGTGCATATCATGTGAGTGGTTAGACGATTCTAAACTTTATTGGCTTTTCATTAGTAACTACTGTAAGAATCATGGTAACAAACTAGTAATGACTACATACTTCTATGGGAATTACTAATTATTTGGATCCGTATTCTAAAGTGAAGATCATGGGAACTAACTAGTAATGACCAAAGTGTTACAACATACTTCTAAAGAATTTAAAAGTTCACCAAAAATCTCAAACGCTTGAAATGACTTTTGTGTTTGGTTGCACAAATCATGAATAGATCATGTAGTAACACTTGAGTCGTTACTAGTTAGTTCGCATGATCTTCACTTTAGAATACGGATCCAAATTATTAGTAATTCCCATAGAAGTATGAAGTAGCACTTTCATCTGTGCGCTATTACTTAATTCGTTAATCAGTGTTTCTTTTTAGTTAATAGTAGTTACTAGATTGTTAATACACTTTTTCAGTAGTTCTCTGGGAAGCATTAAAAAATAGTAGTTATTGATTAGTTAATAGTGAAGTAGCACTTTCATCTGTGCGCTATTACTTACTAATTCGTTAATCAGTGTTTCTTTTTAGTTAATAATAGTTAGATTGTTAATATTGTGTTACTCATTGGTTCTTGTGTAGTTATTCATTAACGAAGGAACCGTATTCTAAAGTGTTACCCTGATCGGATCAGTCAGAGTAAATGGAGTAAAAAAATAGGCAGAGTAAAACTAAATATTTTTTTGAAATAATTGTAATATATTATTATTCCATATATTTTATTAAATATAAAATTAATACATTTCATTTTTACAGAACTATTTTCATAGGCACCACCACAAAAATATTATTTTAATGTGTGTAAATTGTGTAATATTATGTGTAAATAAAAGTAAAAATGGAACATAATAGAACAGAAATATAATGACAAAAATGTTTAAATATAGCCTATATACAGTATAAATTAATGTATATGTGACACAAAAAGGCTCTTTATTATTTTGGCCGGTAAAAAATATGCTTGGCTGGTGGATTTTTTCATCTACCAGTCCCTGTGGCAGGTGAGCCAAAAAGTTAATTTCGGACCCTGATTATATAGATTTATACAACATGTTACGTCACGTGATATATTCAAAAATAGAAGATCGTAACAAACAGTTCATGTCAAGTGGGTTTATTGTCATTTCAACCATATATAGTACACTGTGTATAGTGAGACAAAACAGTGTTTTACCATGGGTCAAGTGGTGTTACATTTTAAGGTATATAAGAAAACATTTGGGACAGGATACATTTAGTGCACACAGGCTAAAAAAATAGTGCACATACATTATCACAGTGCATCCGGAAAGTATTCACAGCCGTTTACATGTACACCAATAATGCGATAATTTCCAATGATCAGAGTAAGGAGTTAATCGCAGTAAGATGTTTACATGACTGGAGCAAACCTCTTCACTCCTACATGCAGTTTTTATTTTCTAATTATTCACACATAGCCCAATGCAGAGCACAAATGATGAACTCATATACTGTCCACTGTTTTAATTTATGTACGTTAAAGGTCCCCTGACATGAAATTTTCACTTTCTGAGGTTTTTTAACATTAATATGAGTTCCCCTAGCCTGTATATGGTCCCCCAGTGGCTAGAAATTTCAATCGGTGTAAACCAAGCTTTGGCTATCTTTCTCTGCCTTTGAGAAAATGAAAGCTCAGACATTCTGAATCTTGAAAGGTAACCTCCCCTTTCTCTGCTTTGCCCGCCCAGAGAATTGGGCTCGCCCATGAGAAAATGAGCTAGGAAGTACGAGCGATTTGAGTTTTTCCGCGAGAGATATCATGGCTTGCAAACCAGCAAAGCATGGCAGTTGATCAGTGTTCGGATGTAGGCTACAAATGAACACAAAAGTATTTTTTAGTTCCTTCATCCGAGCCTCTGAAGAAACAATGGGTTAATTTTATTTTCACTGGAAATGCGCCGAGACAACTTCCCAAAGTTTTGTATGGTCCAAACATTTCAGCGACGACTGTTTCCTCAACTTGGGCCAATACAGAGCTGGCCTCGATGAATGTCTGAAAATAAATCGATCGAGCTACCAAGTGTTGTGATGTCTGTCTGTGTTCCCCCGTCTTTGTGCATTTGGTTCAGTCCTGTTCCCTGTTTTCCCGCTCCTCGTTTGTGTTCATGTATACCACCCCCCTTGTTATCTCGTTTAGCTCGTTTGTCCCAAGCGGCAACCTCCCCGTCTCTCTCTTGAAACCAACACGGAAGTGAATTAAACTGCAATTCATCGAGTGGCCGCTTGAGGCTGACTGCAAAAGCGAGTCAAATCTGTATCTCCCCTATGTTAAAATGCCTCATTAAAATTTCATTGCTTTTTTGAGTTTAGATTTAAAAACGTCTGTAGATATAGAGACCACACTCGTTATGCATACTGTTGCTCTCACGGAACAGATATGCTTATTTAACTTTGTAGTGTACAGACAGGTAATCTTTCTCTCTAAATCGTTCAATACTGTTTATGCATCAATAAGTCAAGCCAGTGACTAAAATATCAACTTCACATCGTTTCTTTTAGTAGGATGAAAATAATCTTATTTAAATTGTGAACAAATTATATACAGAAAGCGATCAAAGAACAATCTTTCCACACAGCGCGAGTTTATCTGGACAACTCGTTATGAAATCAATGACGCACGTTACACTGCACAACGAAGCTCTTACTGTATGTACATCATCGTGTTTGCATTGGTGAAAGATTTAGATAGAGTGCAGAAACTGCGTTGCAAAGATAAAATCTTCATTCTCGCGATCAACAGACTGTCATCTGCTGCTCAATGCTCATCACGGCAACATTTTATGTGATGGGAATAGATATGGAAGCTTTAGCGTTAAGTTCTGCCAGGAAGACTCAATTGCTACGTCACTTATTACCTTCTCATCTATCCAATCGTGTCTTGCGGTACTTAAATACTTGCGGTATAAAAGACCAGTACTTACACATGTCTGAGTTCGCAGATGCTGACGCTTTCATTCATGCTCTCGTTCAGTCGCCAGCCAAGATGTTTCAGGACACGCATATTGTTCTATTATTGAGTTCCGACCATGGATATGTCCCGCCGTATCTCCTGCTACACGTCGAGGTTCCCGCGTTCAGTGCCGCATCTCCCCGTATGCACAGTGGTCTTCGGAGAGTTTTTGATCAGCCAAGGCCTCTCATGAGAAGTTCTGCTCTCTAGGCCTAAAACACCCTGGGTAACCAATCAGTTTCCATTTTCATATCATCAAACGCCTCAAACAGCGTCAGCTCAGTCAGGATAATCCGGCAGGAAGAGAACTATGTCATTCTCAACAACTTGTCCAGCAAAAGAACCTCGCTGTCTGCACGGGTGCATTATCCCGCAGATCACCGATCCACCGACATGAATCAACAACTCTGCAAATCACGAGAGGCGATCTTCTCTCGCTGGTTCAAGTTCAAGCTCCACTTCCAAGGCTTTCAAGTCGGTTTTTCAAGTTTGGTAGGCGCTTCCATCGGCCACTGTTAATATGTCCCCTCTATCATGATTAAACTTCATCCAGGTAAGTATTTCTCCGTTGCTTCCTACACCTATATTCAAATTGGTGTCCACGGTGACGTGGCGTACGTGTTCATAATTACTAACGTTACTGATCTGCAGACTGCAATGGGGCCGGTTAGCTCGCCTTAAAGGGGAAATGTCATAGCAAGTGTAAGCAAGTTTCGCGTCACCGCCACAGTACAGTGATCTAATAATATCAGCGTTGTCAAAACACCCGCAATGTTGGAAACTGCATGTATTATTTTTACAATGGAGATGAACGTTCCTGTAAACTGTGCAATTGTTGAAAAAAAAAATATATATATATATATATATATATAAGCGTTGTCGATACCACGCTCTCGTGGGCAGTTTGCAAATACCCACTAACAACTGAGTAACTGATTTAAAAAAAAAAAAAAAAAGAAGAAAAAAAAAACTGAGCTAAAGAGAGCAAGTTGTTCATTTGCCTGTTATGCATTCTGTAGTGGATATCTCTACAATGGCAGTTAATTACATACTTACATAAGTGTTGTAATTTCACAAACAACTATTTTCAACATATTTAGGCCTACTTTAAAATCATATTATAAGTCCCTTAATGAAAATTAGATCTACAATATTGGAAATGTGTACAATTGCTGTAATATTTAACCTTTCCTGGTGACTACTTAATCCACTGATATGTGTGATCGAAATATTTTATGTGATGGGTATTTTCACATTAATGTACAGAAAAATGCAGACTAAGGATGCTCCTGTCAAAGGCCACATATCCTTAGCAAAAACTGCTAACTCAGTAGAACTAACAGTCATATTAGTTTTATCAAGTCAAACCAATCAACAGAACTAATCAGTGAAGGAGACTCGAGTGGCATTGTCTTTGCTCAACTGTTTGATTTACATGCTCATGTATCTTTCTATTCAAGAGTCTCAACTGTTGTTGTGGCCAGCGATCTCCCAGCCATGAATGGGGCTATGTCTGCAAGAGCAACTTGGGAGCCATGTCAGGCATATGCTGCGCATCTGAGAAAAGGATTCTACGCTCAAAAAAAAAAAAGAAAAAAAAAAAAAAAAAGAAAAAAAAGATCAAGTATCATTTAGGTAATGATAGTAGCTTCTTGACAGGACGCCGTCACCTTACTTCAGGTAAGTACCGTATTAAGAAGTCAGATTTAGCCGGTTTAAAAAACAAAACAAAAAAAAAAACACTAGACAAAGGGTGCATGTCCAATCTCAGATTCGGATATCTAGGTCAGTAAAGGCTAGATGAATCTTCTAAGCTCACTCAAGGTTCGTCCGCTCTTCACAAAATCATCCTATAGCGGTCGTTAGCGTCCTTAGGGATTTGACGTGGTCGCAAAATATATTATATCGTTGTGCTACAAAGCATGGTTGTCATCAAGGCAGATCTTATTGTTAGGCGATCATGCCATTTCTGAGACGTTAATTTGGCTATCAATCGTCTTCAATTTCATAATTAAGGTTGCGCTTATTCCCTCCAATGCAAAGCCATAGCTATGCGCTTTCACTCTTCGTTACAGGCTTTCAGACGGCTTTTGGCCTTCAGCAACCCGGATCCATCACCCTGCCCTCCTCTAACAGAGTTTGTTAAATTAGTAATGTTTGCTTTTCTTTCAGATTCTTGTTTTCACATCCTGATCACGGCCGATTGTTCCTTCCTCATCTACAATTACGAATTGTAATTTATTATTTCTTCCATCCATAGTTTGCTCGCAGGCATTCAAATTCACGCAAGTATTTTAATACTAATTATCCAAGTCTGTTCACCGTTCCTTCTCTTTGTTTGCTACTTAAGGCATAGCCAAGACCTGTAGTAAACCTCCGATAAACGCCTGCCAATCACATTGTATCACAAAGATAAAAAAAAAAAATGTGTATAATTGTGCCCTTTTCGCAGGATATGTGGTGGGTCTCCGGTGTGTATGCGGGGTTTGGCTCGGAATGCCCCACAGATAATTTTGAATAGCATGTTGGAATGGTCATTTCGAGGTGATTAAGCATATCATTTTGTCTATCCCTTTGGATGTGGCTGGGCTGCTACTCCCGGCACAGGGGTCGGAGTTTCAACGGCTCGTTTGCAGCTTCAATTACCTCTCACCAACAATTTAAACTTTTCACTTTGTTCCACCAGAATCATTCAAGATGGAGCGACTCAAGAAGTGTCAACATATAGACAATATTCCGAATGGTCGTTGACAAATTATGTAGCTCATCGTAGCTATCTCAAGTCACTAATTAGTTTATTCTGTCTCGATATTCTTTAAATCATGTTCTGTGGGCAGGATTCATGTAAATTTAGGTTGTGATGCACTAACCCAGGAGGAATTTCGTTAGCTCCTCTCAGCGCTGTTGTAGTCTTTAAAAAGCAATTCTTATATTAATTTCTCCCATTGCTTGAACTTTGACTGTTGTAACCTTGAAGATGTTGGTTATGCCTATACGGCAACATTTCACACTAAGTAAGT
The DNA here is from genome assembly GCF_029890125.1 of Rhinichthys klamathensis goyatoka. NCBI lineage: Eukaryota > Metazoa > Chordata > Actinopteri > Cypriniformes > Leuciscidae > Rhinichthys > Rhinichthys klamathensis. Next base: position 1,322,462 of record NW_026606660.1, on the reverse strand, counting down.
TAGAAAAGCAAAATCCATCCAACCCCCTTTTTATTACTTCCTGTCCGCATGGTCTCTTTTCTATTGGTATTCAGATTGGAGCTGTCTGTTACAGCGTCATGGCTCATGCATCCAGGGGATTCACTCCAGGAGCTAAATACTCCGATTTCCCCATGGTCTTTTTCTGATTTGCGTTTTTCACCTAATTTCTTTACTCTCTTTCTTAAGAACTCTAAGAATGACTCTCAAGGCTGTTTCACATTATCAATTTATTAATTAGTAATAAATTCTGTCCCTTCTCATCTATGATTAATTTCTTAAATTCCCCTCCATTTATCCTAACTAACGGAGCACTTCTTTCTAAGCTAGTTCAGGACTCATCCGTTCTGTCCTCAAAAGCTGCAGTCTATCTCCCTCCCAGTATACTGGTTATTCCTTCAGGATCGGGGCAGCCACTACAGCAGCTGATCATGGCATTTCTACTTCAGCTATTAAGATCCTGGGCAGATGGTCTTCCTCTGCATAGTCTATATAAGACCCGATTCAAAATCATCCTCGAAGCTCAGCAAGCTCTTCACTAAAACTGTTCAGGTAAATAACCTTTGCAACTACTGGTGGTGGTGCCATGATATTCCATTCTCACAATTGGTATTAAATTCTGCTTGCATTTACAAATGGTCAATGAGTCATTGTCTAAATGTGGCCAAGTGGCCTTGTCTTAATGTGGCCTTGTCTCTATGTGGCAGTAGTAGCCGTTGTGGTCTTGTTCCATGTGGTCTTTATGGTCTTAAAAAAAAAAAAAAAAATCATGCAAGTGTATGATATACATGTTCAGTGTGGTCTACTGTGACCGTGTAGCCTAATGTGGCCTTGTCCCGTGGTCTTGTGGCCAGTTATGGCATGGTTCTGTGTAGCCTAGTGGCTGTGTCTCGTTGGCCTTGTATCCGTGTGGCATTAGCAGCCTTGTGGCCCAGCGGGCCTTGTCTCTGTGCGGGTCTCAAGGCCTTGTGGCATAATGTTGCCTTGTCCAATGTGTGGCCTACATGGTCTTGTGGCCCTTATGGCCTCGGTTCTGTGTGGCCTAGTGGCCGTTGTCCCTGCGTGACCTCGTCTCAGTGTGGGCTTACTATATCGCGGCCCTTGCGGCCTCATTCTATGTTCAGTGTGGTCTACTGTGACCGTGTAGCCTAATGTGGCCTTGTCCCGTGGTCTTGTGGCCAGTTATGGCATTGGTTCTATGTGGCCTAAGGCCTTGTCTATGAGTGGTTCTGTCTCTGTATGGCTTTAGCAGCCTTGTGGCCAAGCGGGCCTTGTCTCTGTGTGGGTCCAGAGGCCTTGTGGTACAAAGTTGCCTTGTCCTGTATGTAAAAAATGGCAGTGGTCTGTGGCCCTTAGTGGCGCGGTTCAATGTGGCCTAGTGGCCTTTGTCTGTGTGGCTTGCTCTGTGTGGTCTATAGTGGCCTTGTGGCACAAGTTGCCTTGTCCTGTATGTAAAAAATGGCCAGTGGTCTGTGTCATTTAGTGGCGCGGTTCAATGTGGCCAAGCGGCCGTTGTCTGTGTGGCCAAGCGGCCTTGAGGCATTGTTGCCTCGCTAAAAAATGGCCATGTGGTCCTTGCGGCCTTGTGTCTGTGGTCTATCATGGCCGTGTGGTCCAATGTGGCCAGTTTGCGGTCTAAGGAGGCCTGCTCTGTGTACGGCCCTAGGCGGCCTGCTCTGTGTGGTCCAATGAGGCCTGGCCCAATGTGGCATTGTCTGTGTGGTCCATCGCGGCCTTGTCTCTGTGTGGTCCAATGAGGCCTGGCCAATGTGGCTCTGTTTTGTGTGGTCCATCGAGGCCTTGTCTCTGTGCGGTCTGTTACGGCCTTGTCCCATATGGCCGGTTCTGTATGCCCAAGGTGGCCTTTTCTCTGTGGTCCTATAACAGCTTTTGTTCCATGACCTGTCCCTATGTCCTAAGTTAGCCTCGTTCTCAGTAAGTAACTATTCCACAACACTTGCTTCCCTCCAACTCATTCTCAGGGAAACTGGTTCGATCAGACGTAAGTGCGTCTCAAAACATAAGTCGCCTGTATGAAAGCGTCAGCATGGATAAATGCTAATGTACATACAGCAGCAGAACATAAATCCATAAATGCATTATTCACGTCTTCTCATAGTACCTTTCAGGCTCACTATGAAGTCATCTCTTACTAATTAGTTATTGGCTACGAGGCTTTCCACATTTCATGTTCATGCCCATTATTAACTCCCTTTTCTTTCTATTTTAGGCTCTACAGGATACACGACTGGTGGGTATACTTTTCTTTACCGTTCTTTGGGGGTGGGCTCCGTCCTGGTGGAATTATCTTCCACCTATTTTTGGGGGTCGGCTGCGCCCCTGCCTTCGTCTTCAGGCAGGAAATGCAGAGTCCGGACCCTCGGATTGCGAGCTATGGACGGGGCCTACGCCAAAGAACTTTATTGCTTGCTGGGCTATCAATAAATGTATTTATTGTTACAGTATTTATTCTCCCGAGTCTTTCTGGTAGAACTAAATACTTTAAAAACTTCTCACGGTTCGTTAATCTCGATAGCTGTAATAGTAAAAACGTATAATAGCTGTAGTAAAAGTATTCGAGAGAGTTTCACATGTAATATGTAGCTATTTCATATGCAAGCATGTCAGCCAATCACAGCAGTGGGCGGATACACTGAATCCCACAGCAGACACGCCCCTTAATACAGAGCGTAAAATCAGGCTAGGAAAAATGCCTTTTATTTCTGAATTATGACTATTTTTTATCTAAAAAACATACTAACATTATAAGGGCAACCCAGGAAACATTATATAATAATAAAATAACCCCATGTCAGGGGACCTTTACATAACAAACGGGTTATTATGGACGTACTTTGTTATTCTGTGCCGTGATGAAGACAGAAATATTATGTTGGTGCCTGTAACAGTTTTATACACTGCTGTCACGTTATTTGAGCTGTTTCTGGATGAAGACAGACTGCTGACAGTGAGTTGTATTGACAGAGTTCAGCGAAAACTTCCTAATGTCAAGTTTAAAATGAATACGCGCTTAAGATGCAGTAAAAAAACACACGCGCACTTCAGTTAGTGCGATTTAAAGTGTTTACATGGCCGCATGCTGCGATTAAAAACGGCGTACGCCACTTGTTTTAATACGATTATAGTTGATGCGATTATGAGCTTAATCACATTATTAAAGGGGTCATTTAATGCCATTTTCATACAAGTTAATTTGATTTTTTAGGGTCTAAATGATTTTTTTTTAATATACTTTAATTAAAAATTCTCATTAGTATTGTGAGAAAACACTCATTTTTCCTGGTCAAAAACAGCTCTGTTTTCAGCACGCCGTTTCAGTGCATGTCTTTAAATGATAATGATCTTTGCTCACCTTGATCACTTTGATCTTTGTTCTGTGGGGCGTTTTGACAACACATGTGGAGTGTTGCCTTGACAACAGTTGAGGGTATATTTTGGAGAAAGAATGGCAGCGGGAGTCTCTGAGGACACATCTGTGCAACCGTATCAATTTGAACCGGAGTCGGACCCAGAACAAGATGGCGGCCCCGAAGAAGTTCGACAATTAAGGCTCGAACAGGACGTTTCTTAATGGTTGGTTAACGTAATGTCACTTTGATCTATCTTTGTATGTACTGGCAGGGTAACGTTAGAGTAACTAAGTGAGATGTACGAACGCTATATGTTTACTCATGTATATGTACTCAGTTTGTAATAACACAATAACCATAACGCGTTGTTCATTATAAACGTGGGATTATGAATTATATTGAGAACGTCGTACATAGAAAACATGCCGTAATGTACCCTGAGTGTAAACCTTAGCCGCATTCATCGTGAAGCGTGCAAGCGATTTGCAAAGATTAATATAAAGGTTAATAAAATTTTACACTCACTTCTTCTGGAGGTGCAGCAGGGACATGAATAGTTGGTACCGGTTCTTTTTTCAGGAGCAGCTTCTTAGGAGCAGCTTCTTATAAAGCTGTCTGGTGAGAAATGATTCGCGAATCGCGCAAACATGAAAGCATTGACGTTGATCGTGGGGAATATTCCCTTCGAAAACAAGACTCAGCCACTGTGTCTTCAGCGGTTCGGATTTAGGAACATCAAAATGACTGCTGTATTCATTATTACACCCAAGAACAGAACACCACAATCGCTTAGACGCCATTGCTCCAGCGTACCAACAATGACGGACAATAATGACAGCTCGCTCAGCCAGGGCGGGGATGTGTTGAAACGCTGCTGTCAATCAACAGTCGTGGGAGGGGCGTCCGACCGAATGGCTCAATTTGAGGCAGGGAAAAACATATAAGGAGATTAAAACAAAAACACTGGATAGATTTTTATCATTATATGATGGTTGTGTACAGGCACTGCCAACACACATTTCAGTACAATCAACTTGAAAAAGTGCATGTACCATTATATGACCCTTTTAAGTATTGTGTTTACATGAGGTAAAGTATAATCGCAATATTGCTATGGTCTTGATTGCCCTGCAAACTCGTCTGACCTGAACCCGAAAAGGGAATCTATGTGGCATTGCCAACAGGAAGATCGGAGGTACGAGATACAACAATGCAGGTGAGCTGAAAGCTGCTTTTAAAGAAACCTAGGCTTCCATAACACCTCAGCAGTGCCACATGTGGATTGCCTTCATGCCTCGTCACACTGATGCAGTATTTCAAGCAAAAGGAGGCCCAACCAAGAATTTAGTGCATATACGTGAACATATTTTTCAGAAGACCGACATTTCTGTATTTAAAATTCTTGTTTTTTATTGGTTGTATGGGATATTCTAATTTTGTGAGATACTGAATTTTGGATATAAGATATAAGCCGTAGTAATCAAAATTAACACACATAATAGAAATATTTCACATAGTGTCTAATGAATCTATATAATGTATGAGTTTCACGTTTTACATTTGAATTATTGAAATTGACAAACTTCCACAATATTCTAATTTTGTGAGACCTACCTGTATTTACTTTGTGCATGTTATGGTTTATATGAGTAAGCAGATGCTTTTGTCCACAGTGGCTTACAAAAAAAAACAATACAAAGGTTCGCAATTAATAGCCTAATGAAAATACAATAATATACAAACCATAACTCATAATAACTATTTAATTTATGCTGAAAAGATGTCTTTAGGCCCCTTTTGAAAGACCCAAAATATCTTATGTTGTAGTGTAGTCTTAATTTATGGTATTTTACTTTATCATAGGAGGAACAGGTAGAAGTGGAGGAGCTGCCCCTCACATTGAAAGATATGTACCAGGCAGAATACATCGTGAGGAACAGTCTTGGGCTTTTCACTGGCCAGGTGCAAGAACCATCATACATGCTGAAGGATCATGATGACCAAATGAAAGCGTGGAGGGTGCTGATGGAGTTGAGGAAGTGCTATGACATGGAGCCTTTCACGTTAATTTTTGAAAACATCCAGGACATGGAAACCTTCATGATTATTTGCAAAGACACCCTCAACCTGAGAGTAAATGCTGGAGTTGGGGTGCTCAGTCATCCATATACATTTTGTTAGTGTGAGTGTATCTGGGTGACTGTGCACCCCACACTCTGCGTGTGTGTGTGTGTGTGTGTGTGTGTGTGCGTGTGTGTGTGTGAGAGAGAGAGAGAGAGAGAGAGAGAGAGAGAGAGAGAGAGAGAGAGAGAGAGAGAGAGAGAGAGAGAGAGAGAGAGAGAGAGAGAGAGAGAGAGAGAGCGAGAGCATTTTTACTCTTAAATAAAGATACTCAAAAAGTGTACTTCACTACTGTCCACCGATGGACATGCTTCTTTCAAGTCATTTTCATTGTCAGTTTGAAATACTCTATAACGTTTCCCCAGACTTGTTTGTAGTTCTTTCTTCATGTAAGTGCAGATAGTCTAGGCAGAAATGCATATTATGTTCCTTATTGTCTTCTGTAAACAACATTGAAGGGATTATTTTCCTCGTTTAGATTTTATAGATATATATTAGCCTATATAGACCCATACTAATACAAAATTACTCAACTTAAAAGTTAACTAATATTAGCAGCTTTTAATTTAAAAAAACGACACAACCCGTCTTTGACAATACTACTGATCTCAGACCAAAACACGGCAAGTTAAGTAAGTTAAGCCTAAAACCATACAGCAATGAATCGCAAAGGAGAGTATGGAGGAAACTGATCATGTATGTTCATGTAACAACTCACAACTCCTTTATTATTTTGGACTGGCAACCACGTAAACACATCGTAATGCATAGCGTAAGCTACATTTAAAAGCATCAAAATAGAGCCGCTGTGAAATGTTAAACACAATACAACTAACGTTCCCTTTCGTTGTCACTCCAAATTACGTCGAATTACGACGAATGGGGTTTTGCTTAGAAAGCCTATCAACTTCGAGTCTTACAAAACGAGCCAATGGCAAAGAAATGCCATGGGTCTGCAGATTTTGCATGGCGCAACTCCGCCCCACCTTGTGGGTATAAAAGGAGAATGCCGGCAATATGCAGATATGTTTTCGCTTCGAAGCCAAGTGTATGCTTAACTCCCAAAGCCATCCTGAGATCTTCTCTTCCTCTTCGAGACGAGCTTCTCTCCAGGTGTTGGTGTGACGGCGATTCCCAGCGAGTGCACATTCCCTGCGATCTGTGCAGTGTGTGTGTTTCTCCCTGGTCACTTCAACACTCTGCGGAGATTAATCCTCTCTAAAAGTGCAGCGCGTGGCGCGTCTTTTTAAAGATGCATCGCCCATGCACTTCTGGTTGCGGTCGACTTCTATCCGACTCTGATGGGCACAATCGCTGCTTTGTGTGTTTGGGTTTAGAGCACGCTAAAGCAGCGCTTGTGGATGACTCATGTTTTCATTGCGGAAACATGGCCATCGTAACACTTCAGTCGAGACTCAATGATCTTGCAAAAGCGAGAGTCCCCTCATCCACACCGCAATCCCACGGGAGCTGGTACTTCGGCTGGTGGCCAGGGTGACCTGAGGGTGACGGTGTGGCACAACCAACCGACGATTCGTCCTCGGGCCACATCCCCCTCTCCAGTTTTGCAACCCGTGAGCCGTCCAGATGATGTCCCTCCCGGATGTGCATGAGGAGGTCACCAGGTCCTGGAAGACACATTTGTCTTCCCGTGATCGCTCGGCGACCTCCTCCGCCTTTCCTCCCCTCGATCAGGCCCCTGCCAAAGGGTACACTGGGGTCCCCATAGTGGAACGCTCTGTTGCGATGCAACTGTGTCCGCAGAGTGCTTCTTCCCGAGGTGACCCAAAGGACCCCTCCAAAGCCTGTAGGTTTTCGTCTACCCTGGTGGCGAAATCCTATAGAGCCACGAGGCAGGCAGCCGCCTCTCTGCATGCCATGGCCACTCTACAGGTCTACCAGGCCCAGATGCCCAGATATTCTGCCCCGGCGGCCCGCTCCTGCCTCCACCCAGCCGCCGGCACAGAATCCTCAGCATGCTCCCCGCCGAGGGCGCCCTCCTGCCGCTCCCGCCCCTCCCGCACGGCCCCAGCAGCAGCCTTCACCCGGGCCGCGTCGTGGAGGTAGCCGCAGGAAGGCCCCACAGCCCTCTCCAGCCCCAGCCCAAGCGGCGCTCCTGAGACGGGCTACTCAGAGATAGCCAACAGTTCTTCCCAGGAGATGGTAGCAGGGCCACTCCTTCCCCCGGTGGAGGGCCGGGGGAGAATCTTTTGTTTTCCACTCCCCGCTGCTCATCCACAGTTGGGCAGCACCCTAATGTGGTTAAAGGAAGAACTGACATACCCATCTCTGAGCACACAGAGTTCTCGGATGACGCCACTCTCGTCCCCCTCTGTCGCCAGACCCCTGGCAGAGCAGACCCCCGTGGAACGCTGGTCCTTCCCTGGCCTCCTCTGTCAGGACGCGGCTAATGACCGTGCCCCCGCACCGGGCTGCTATGCCACCCATGTCTGGGCCGGTCATTCCGCCTCGCTGCACCACCGAGGGGATGTCTGAGCACCGAGTTAGAGCTTCCCAACCTTTCCCGCTGGGTCACCCGAACCATCAGGCTCGGCTATGCGATTCAGTTTGCACGGTCTCCTCCGCGCTTCAGGGGAGTCCGCTTCACTATGGTCGGTGGCAATGCCCCTATCATGAGAGCGGAGGTCGCCACCCTGCTGGCCAAGGGTGCGATCGAGACTGTCCCTCCAGCCGAAATGAGGTTCGGCTTCTACAGCCCATACTTCATTGTCCCGAAGAAATCCGGTGGGTTATAGGGATGGTGAAAACTAAAAAATTTCTTGACCGACCACCGAGCCTCATTAACCGGTTGAAACCGGTTAACCGATTAGTTTAAAATATGCTACGCTATTTGAAATACCATAAAACTTCAAATAGTAGCCCGGGCTTTTATTTACCCAAATCGTCGAACTGCACCGGCTTGTATTTGAGACAGGCGTCTATATGAGACAGGCCTTTATAATTTAGTGTTGAGATGTTGTTCATTGAGTGTATAGGCCTGTCTTTAATCTCTAAAAATCTCCAAATGCTCCACGTGAAACTGCGGTCTTCCGACCTTTTACTATCGCGTCAATTGATTTTGATTAATATGCGCGAGGGAGAGAGAGCAAGACAGCGCTCGTGTTGTTTGAAGACGTGAGAGTGCACGCGTGCGGCCGGGGCGCTCTCTCTCTCTCTCTGCTCGTAACGCGCCCTGTCAAGCGAAGCAGTCATTCTATTCTACATCACTCATCGATCAAAAAAGGCTTTGGAGGGACAAAAATGTGCTTTGGCGGCCGCCAAAAAGCGGGTGATCTGGCGGTTTTAGAGGACTAAATACAACCCGAAACTAAAAAACAGACCCGGCCTCTATTTGAGACCGGCCTTTATTTACCCAAACCTGCAGCAACACCAGGCGTGTAAAAGAGACAGGCGTCTATTTGGGACTCGGCTATTATTTGAAGTTTTACGGTAGTAGCCATTTCGAGCCGCGCCTGCAATTTCGCAACTCTGTCGCTCACGTCACTTTAAAAGGAAAAAAACCTACAGCGCGAAAGTAACGTCCTGCAAACGCAGCTCCGAGCTTGTATGTAATCGGAGGACCAATGGCTCCTTAGTTTCGAAGTGGTTTGAGTACAAGGTGATCGCGTTGAATATAAAGGCGTTAGTCAAGCGTTAGAAGCTCATTTGAAACATTGCCGTGGCTGAGGCTCATTTAAGAAAATGACAGCTCCGAAGTTTGAGGTAGTGCTTACAATAATAAAGAAAGATGATGATCATCGCCTTATCTGTTACCACTGAAATGTAGATGTAATATATTTCCAAATCTAAGCCCATCTTATGCGGAATGTTGCCTAATAGACTGCAACACGATAAACCCAATGGATAAAACAGGCACCTTCAGAATGCGTAAAAAGACGCACCGGCCAAGGTAGGTCTAACTCACTGTGTGCCTTCTAATAACGGACACAACTCTTTTGTATAATTAATATTTTTATTTTTATTCTTCAAAAAGACAAGTGTCAACTACTGTTAAGGACAACATCTCATAAACCATAACAGACAATGGCCAACATGACCTACAGCTATTCTTAATAATAACATTAAAACGAAAAATTATTTTAATCTATGAATGAGAATAGCCTACTGTATAGCCAACAAATAGCTCACAGACAGGTGTTAGGCCACCGCCTAATTATTAAAACAGAACACAACGGTTTTTCTTTATTGAAATTTCGTTTTTCTTTAATTAAATTTAGTTTTTCTTTATTGAAATTTCGTTTTTATTTATTTAAATCTACCCTTTACTGTGACAGTAATTTGTTAGTCAGAAAAAATATTAGACTACTTCATTAAAAGTAGCCTATTGCTTAAGTTAACAGACCTGCGCCAGAACAGCGTGCGAGCGGGAAGCGGCGCGCCTCGCGGGCAGGGCTTATACGCTCCGAGAACGCATTATAGTGATATAAAACACATGTTTTATAGAGAACTGTTGACACATGTTTTATATCACTAGTGCAGAGTCCGTTATCGGAGCATATAAGCCCTACCCGCGAGGCGCGCCGCTTCCCGCGCGCAAGCTGTTCTGTAGTTTACTAAAAGTTTATTAATTCTGAACGTGCCGAGTCTCGCGTGTCTATCTATTGCACCAAATGCGACACTGCACTCCCTTGTGAAGTCGATTGGATAAACGTTCTCGAAATAATCAAAATGCAAACACACATACAGACATGGGCTTGCCGGTGTCGCGTTTTCAGATGATACATCATAGATGATGTGACTGTAAGCACTGTATCACACAAGTTGCAACTTACAACTATGTCATGTTTTTTTTAGTCCCACACACTACTTTTCTTTGCACGCTTCATCCTGTCGTCTGCCCTGGCTCTAACCTCGAGTGTTTTAGCCTGTAGCCTTTACTTTTCGCAAACCTTGTGAGCGCGCGAACCCAAACGCTGTGACCTCGCGCCAAATGTTTTTTATTGGTTTATTAAGTACAAACAGGCGAGTTATGAAAAATTGAGTGTGAGGGATTTGTTCACTTCACACAAAAATATCTTGGAATGAGATTGCTAACTGTAGTAGCGTTTAGTCTACTGTCTATACTGCCCTACAAAGCAAAAAGGCAGTAACTGCATTTTTGGTCAAAATTAGTTATTATAATTTTCATGACATTCAAGGCATCCTTTGTTATGTGACAAAACATCTTATCTCAAATGTGTGTCGTTTTGGAGAAAAATGGTAGTCGTTTGTACAGTAACTGCAAAAAGCCCTAGTGAAACAAAGCAAGAGTACAGTAACATCCATTACTGTATTCTTGTTATGTTTTACCTAACAAAAAATAACCGTGTTTCTGCGCAGTGTAGTTACTGTTGCCATGGTGAACACACAGCTGATTTTCGGGCATCCTCACGGGACGATTTTAACATTTGCGATTTCACCCTTCTAACTTCCCCTAATTGTTCCCTTACCAAACTACCCAAACTGCTTCATTTGAGAAAAACTATCGTCATGTCATAAACACAGAAACTCAAAGGTCTTCACGGCAACCCGTCAAATTAAAAGTTTGTTTTAACTTGACAGAAATATATTAGGCTACTGTTGTACAGTAGAATTTAGAAACGTCTCAATGTAATAAGATTAAAACTTAATTTTTATTCAATGTTTTAATTTGAACAGTAAAGCTCATTGTGCAGCATGTTGTTTGACCAAAAATGTTTGTTTAATTTCATATGATTAAAAGAAATGTAATTAATAATATATTAGAATTGTAATATATTTTATTTTTAATATTCATAGAATATTTTAAAAATATTGTATAAGTTTAATAATAGTTTATAATAAAAGTTTCATGATTTCAATTAATTAGACATGATTTTTGATTACTAAAAATTTACACCACGTATCCGTAACACACCCGCTCAGCAACACTAGTTTCGCAACACAAAAATGTTGGAAAAAAAATGTTGTCCAAATGGTTCCAATTATTTCAAATACAGTGTTTCTAACACACCCAGAGCCCAAGTTGTGGCAAAATAGTTTTTGGAGAATCTGTAGTTACTGCCTTTTTCCTTGGTATGGTGCCACGTTTTTGGTAAGTAAAACAAAGCAAGAATACAGTAACTGCAAAATAGGGGTAACATATCAAATTAAATATGAGGATTGATATGTACAAAGAATAAGCTAATATAAAGTAACAAAACAGCCACATGTCCAATAATCTACCTACAACTACTTAGGCTGGATGACAGGATAACTTTAAAGTCATTTTTCTCTGTTCTGCACTCTGCGTAGTTACTGCCTTTTTGCTTTGTAGGGCAGTATAGTAGCCTAATTTAGAGATGACTTATTTTTTTTAACCGACTACCGAGAACTTTGATCGGTTAACGTTGATACGGTCATCCATCGGTTAAACGGTCATCGGTTAACATCCCTAGCTGGTTACGGCCAATCCTGGACCTGCGCGTCCTGAACCGCTCCCTTCACAGGCTGCCATTCAAGATGCTCACAGCCAAACGCATTTTCGAATGTGTGCGGCCCCAGGATTGGTTTGCAGCGATCGACCTGAAGGACGCCTACTTCCATGTCTCCATTCTCCCTCGACACAGACCATTCCTATGGTTTGCTTTCGAGGGGCAGGCATACCAGTCCGCGGGTCTCCCATTCGGGCTAGCCCTGTCTCCTCGCGTCTTCACGAAGGTTGTCGAGGCAGCCCTTGTGCCGCTTCGGCTACACTGGGTTTGCATCCTGAACTATCTCGACGACTGGCTGATCCTAGCTCACTCTCAAACCAGCTTTGCGGACACAGGGACCTAGTGCTCCGGCACCTAGCTCGTCTGGGCCTTCGGGTCAACTGGGAAAAGAGCAAACTTTGCCCCGTGCAGAGGATCTCTTTTCTCGGTATGGAAATCGACTCGGTCGCCATGTGCGCGCAGCTTCCGAGCGAGCGCGCGCAGTCACTGCTGACTTGCCTGAGACAGTTCGAGGGCAAGAGTGCGGTTCCACTGAAACTTTTTCAGAGGCTCCTGGGGCATATGGCATCCGCAGCCATGGCAACGCCACTGGGTTTGCTTCATATGAGTCCACTTCAGCACTGGCTTCGCGACCGAGTCCCGAGGTGGGCATGGCAACAAGGCACGCTCCGAGTACCAGTTACTCCGACCTGCCGTCAGACCTTCACCCCGTGGATGAACCTCAGCTTTCTTCGGGCAGGAGTGCCCTTAGACCGAGTTTCCAGGCATGTTGTTGTCTCAACAGATGCCTCCACCATGGGCTGGGGTGCCATGTGCAATGGACATGCTGCCGCAGGCTCCTGGACAGGACCCCAGCGCCTATGGCATGTCAATTGCCTAGAGTTGGCAGTACGTCTCGCTCTGCACCGCTTCCATGCGTTGCTCAAGAACCAGCACGTACTAGTCCGATCAGACAATACCGCGACAGTAGCGTACATCAACAGACAAGGTGGTCTACACTCCCGCCGTAATGTCGCAACTCGCCCGCCACATCCTCTTATGGAGTCAGAAGCATCTGAGGTCGCTTCGAGCCATTTATAGAGGGAATGCGTATGACGTCACCGTCAGCTGGAGTGATTGCGGTCACGCCCACTCGAGTGGCAAAAAGACTGAGCGGCAGCATTGGTTTTCAGCGTGAATGCCGTGAAAAACACAAAAAACACATCTAAAATGGGAAAGAGCTTTGCGATTGACTGTACAACTACATTTCACAAGAAATCTGAGGTATATTTTTACAGACTGCCAAAAGCTACAGAACAGAGAAGCAAATGGATCGATGCAATTCATAGAATCAACTTGACTCCAGAGAAAAGTGGATTTGCAGTTATCATTGAGCACGTTTACATGCACACCAGTAAGATGATAACTCACATATATCAGCTTATTGAAATAACCAGTTTCCCGTTTACATGCAAACCAGTAACCATGACAACACAAGTAAACCGTGTTTACATGTCTTTATTAATAAATCAGGCCATGACCGTGTGACGACAAAACAATCATTTGCGTATCTGACTTCATTTGTTTTGTCGGTTGATGTTAAATAAAGCTTGCAACATGTCAGCGGGAAACTTACAGCTCGTATATTCTCTCATGTCATGCAGTTACAGATGCAGCGTTTTGACTGAACCACTTCTACTTCTGCTGCACGAGATGAGAAAAAAAAGCAGAAAGCAGGTTAATGCGTTTACATAATGCGAAATCCGAGTAAGAGGCAAAAAACTACCAGTGTAAAAGAAAACGGGTTTCCCGTGTTTACATGACCACATGCGTTGTCATGACAAAAAAAAACTATAGGCTACAAGTTTTAGGGCTGGACGATATGATTATAGCCTATATATAACATTGATATGAGTGATCACCTGGATTTAGACCTACCTATATTGTATTTATATAAAGCGTTCACAGGCAAATTTGCTTCACGTATTTCCCCGGCGTCGAAATCAGGCACACAAATGTCAGGAAACACAATGGCTGCGTGTCAATATGGATCACTGGATCTTTGGTAGGCCTAAATTGTAAGGAACACTTATATCGAGTCCAAACATCGTTTGTTTTACTCTCGTTTCCGCAGTTTCCCCTATTAAATCCAGTCACGCAGCAGCTCTTTTGCCACTCAGTCCAGCTGAGGGGGCGTGTTCACGTGGGACACGTGACATCAATGCATTCCCTCTATATCCCGGGAGACCTGAACTGTGCAGTCGATGTGCTCTCACGGCTTCAGCCTCTTCCTGGAGAATGGAGACTCCATCCCCAGTGGGTCCAGCTGATTTGCGATCAGTTCGGGGACGCACAGGTAGTTGCCTCCCACGACTCATCCCATTGCAACCTGTTTTACTCCCTGACCGAGGGCACGCTCGGCACGGATGCACTGGCGCACAGCTGGCCGCGGGGCCTCCGCAAGTATGCGTTTCCCCCAGTGAGCCTTCTTGCACAGACCCTCACTGGATTCTACAATCTCCGAGTGGAGCTGGGTACTCGCTTCAACCAGCCGGTAGGACCCGCTCAGGTGTCTTCGCTTGCTCGCCATTCCACTCCACGGACTGGATACGTGTGATATATTCCTCAGGTGAGCTTCCCCCAAGCCCTGAGTTCCTACAACACTCCTGACGTCGCCGCCAGTGTCTTTTGCCTGTGCGTCGGCTAGGTGCCTCCCGTGTGCATGGTCCCTCCCCTGAGTGACCCTCACATGTGTATTTCCACTGTAAGCCTCTCTGAGCATGTGTTTTTCCCTTGGCAAGCCACCTTGCCACCCCCCGGGTTGGCATTAATTGCATATTTCTCTGACATATGAGATATGCTCCCCAGTGTACCTTGCCACCCCTGAGGTTGAAATATTCCACCTGCGGCTGGACACCCCAGTGTTCTCCACATGCATTCCTTCGGGTCATATGTGTATTCTCTAAGTCCCCCCCCCCTCCCTCCCTCCGGGTTGGCATTAATTGCATATTTCTCTGACATATGAGATATGCTCCCCAGTGTACCTTGGTATTCCTGTGCTAAATAGCAGTCCGTGCTAGTCTCACGACAGGGATCTCAGATTTACGCAGGGCACTGGAAGACAGCTGTGAAGGTGGCGTGATTAGACTGGTAACCCCATTCGTCGTCATCCGACGTAACTCGGAGTGATAACGAAAGGGAACGTCTCGGTTACGTATGTAACCCTCGTTCCCTGAGTAGGGAACGGAGACGTTACGTCTGCCTGCCACTTCCGCTGTCCCGCGGGGATTGCCTGAGCGCAGTCTTGGCTCCTCAGCGAAGAAACATATCTGCATATTGCCGGCGTTCTCCTTTTATACCCACGAGGTGGGGTGGAGTTGCGCCATGCAAATTCCCGCAGACCCATGGCATTTCTTTGCCATTGGTTCGTTTTGTAAGACTCGAAGTTGATAGGCTTTCTAAGCGAAACCCCATTCGTCGTCATCCGACGTAACGTCTCCGTTCCCTACTCTGGGAACGAGGGTTAAATACGTAACCGAGAAGGGTTACGTACGTAACAAATATGCCACAAGTTGTGCCGCCTGGCCGTCAAGTCTTTCATCGCATGCGTGGTACCGATAGTGTAGGAAAACCGTGACGTGCGTGAAACAGATCATGCAGGTGGAACGGATTGTGTACCGACACTCCTGACTGACTTCATTCATTGATCTTGATCTTGAGAATAACCGTTAGCGTTTACCAAATAATCAAGATATACAAGTAAGTTACTTCGCGCTTGTCAATACATCTGATTCTGACTATAAAGAAATTAGTTATAACATTTATCAAAGCCGAAGTTAAAATTACGCAAGAAAGCGTGACACACACCACGTTGACTCACAGTCTCACACACACCACAGAAGGCCATTATGTCATAACATAAGCAACAACTACACAAGCCACATTATTTAAAAGTCAGAAAAACACTTTTAGCGTTGTAACTAGTGGCTAGTTTTTTTAATTTATGATTAGACTGTACCATACTGAAAATGTATCCTAACATAACGGCTATATAATAATGATGCTAAATTTCACTCAATAATATCATATAACTCACCTTAAAACGCATTTACAAAGAGTGTTCCCATTAGATCAGACAGTTGGAAATTAATAACGTTGTTCTCCATCAACTGGCGAACTGTCGGAGTAACAGCCGGCGCTCGCTCTCAGCCCTATATAGTGACGTGGTTTCCAAGGTGACGCACTATGAATCCGGCTTCCTCCGAAAGAGCGAACCGGTTTGGTCTTGTTAGCGGCTTGAAGAAGCGCGAGCGAGTGAGAGATAAAGGAGGTAAAGAACTAGAACTAGAAGTGACATACTTCCCGCTTCCCAAACAAAGGTACTTACTCATTTGGTAAATAAATTAATAAATATTATACTAAAACCTGTTAATGATACAGAATCCCCTAAAATGAACAGCGTGCTAAAAATACAGAAAAAAAAAAAGAAAAAAAAGGATTTGTGGTTTACTAAACATAAACTCCAAACTGAACTTTGTTGCTAATTGGAAAAGTTTATAGTTTTAAGGAAGTTTGATATACACACACTTACATTTTAGTATTCTTTCTATGAGCATAGAAATGTTTGAATTGTACAATAAGATTGATCTATGCAAATTAGTGTTGTTATTGATAAAGTAAAACTTGTACAGATTTTCTGTAGCTAATTGATATAAAGATGAAAGTAAAATGCAAGTGTTATAAATATGAAATATTAGATTAAAGACAAACAAAAGTACGCACTAAAACTTGAAATATAATGGAAAGCTATTTCAAAATGTTAAAATAATACTAAAATAGCACTATATATTTTCTCTCTCTCTTTTAAACTATTTGGCTTAAGTCATTTTGGATAAAACCCTCTGTTAACTGTAAATATAAATGCAAATATAGAATAGAATAGGCCTTTATTTTCATTAAAACAATGTAAGACTCACAAGGATTGGCAAAATAGAAAAAAGTGTAAATGTAAGACTGTGGTAAAATAAACAGTTTTTTGTGCAAAAAACATAATAATGCTGTAAAAATATATAGTATAGATATTATAAATGTGACAATATATGTAGAGATACTTATCCATATGATATATAGACATAACACACACATATTTATACATACACACATTATATACCTATACATACACATGATACACACACATAAATATAGATGTCAACATAAAAAAAATATTACATATATGGAGTAGTACAGTGGATGTGTGTTGGCTGAGGAGGGGTGTTGTACTTCCAGTTCGTGAGACAGGTTTATTGCACCCCATAAAAAATGGGGTGTTAATATTTCAGAGTAAACATATTTTAACCCAGATAGAGTATTTTCAACATTTTGGAGAGTAAAGTTGCTCTATCAGTGGAGTTAAAAGTGAGTGTAAAAAAATCTGTAGAAACGCAGCAATTTCAACTCTACAGCAGTGATGAATACCCGCCACTCTGCTGTGCTGAAGTTTGGCACGTATGTCGGTGGAGGAATTGCGATTGAGCGTTATACGACTGATATAACTAGGTAAGTAACGTTAACATCCCTGTGTTGCCAACACCAAAACGGTGTTTTTTTAACATTACATCATTTTAGAGTTTTGCTGATATTAGTTAAGGGTCATCATATTACAAGTAAGGTTAACCAGCTATAGCAATCCGTGTCGGTAACTGTTTCTATAGCAATCCGTGTCAGTAATGTGTTGCAATATTTTCACGAATGAAGTTGGTCAGAACGATGTATGCGTAAAGTAACGTTAGCTAGGTCGCCATAACAACAAAAGATTTAATACAGTTAATAGCTTTTCTTAGCTAACGTATTTTTTTAGCTTCCCAGGCAACGTTAATCTGTTTTTTATATATATAACGTTATGTTAGCAATTGAATGCTTCTGATAGTTAATGTTGGTCTTATAAAACGATAACTTAGATCACTGATTGCATGACGTGTTTGTTTAACATGGCTATTTTAATGGGTTAACGTTGTTCGAACTAAAATATCTAATGAGCTAGCTAACTTTGGCACAGTTATTTGGTAGCTAATGGGACACCGTAGGCTACGTGCCTCTAAACTTTAACTAGCCTAAACCTATTTGCTGCAGAAAATAGCCTAACGTTATATTCAACCAGCACAACTTTGTCTTCTTCAGCCGCCCTTTGTATTTGCAGTGTATATCTAAGTAATGCGAAGTGCATTGCCACTACTGAGAGAAATGGATAGGTAACTTTTAGTTGAACCAGCCCTGAATGATGATTTTGAATATATATATTGTCTTTGTTAACAGGGGCAAAATGCTGTTGCGTGTTCAATTCGGCGAAGAGCAGAAATACGTCAAGCTGTCTGAGCTGACATTCGATGCTTTCTTGAAAGAAGGTGGGTACATTAGGTTAACGCAATATACATCACCCAATGACAAAATAATACAGCATTAACCTATTATGTTATGATATAGTTAGGTCAATAATCATGTGTGTTCAAAATCGGGTGCAGATACTTCTTTGATCTTTTTGTGAATACAAACTTAAATATGACCTTCTGATTCTTGTGACAAGGGAATGCATGTTTTTTTTTAATAAACTTTTTTAAACAGCATGTCTAAAATTCAACATACCAGAAAGCAGGCAGCCAGACATTAAGGTTTATGACCAGTCAGACACAGAAGTTGACACAGAGGTTTTTGAAGAAATAGTGAAGGAGTCACCTGGAACTTTCAGAATCATGCTGGGCAATGGAGGACTTGGTATTCATTCAGACAATTCACAAATTATTTTGTTTAGTTTAAAGGCCGGAATGAGAATATTTATTGTCTTATAAATAACTGATTCTTGTAATATGTTTATATTTTGTACAAATTTCATAATGAACAGGTGCCTCTCAATCATCATTATGCTCGGGTACATCTGATGACACCGTCATCCTGAATTTAATGATGTGTGACCCTGTTGAAGAAGTAGCCGCTGACGAAGGAAGCCAGCCTAAAAGGCCATGCCACATAAACTACGAGGCAAAAGCGGTAAGTGGTGGAAATTGCTGTTAAGTCCAATCTGAATGTTGTTTCACATGCATTACATATGGATTCACAATAACGGAAAGCACATTTTATTCCACCTATAGTTGATTGAAAAAATCCTAACATCAAAGCCTGGTGGTGAACGCATTATGCAAGAGTATGGAAAAACCAAATCTCTGACAGATGCCACCAGAAGACAGATGATTAACATACTTGCTGCTGAGATGACAGAAACACATGGGTAAGCATTAAGGGGCTGTAAAGAAACATTGTTATTAAATTGTTATGTAAATAATTATGTAAATTGTTTTGTGCAATGTCAATTGAAGTATGATGTTAACTTTGAATTCATTTGCTAGGACATCCCCCCCCCCCCCCCCAAAAGTGTCAGAGTGATGTATGCACAGGGGATAGTAGCTTTGTTTCCCTATCTAGAAGACCCATACTCACAACATGGATATGTAAGTAAATGGGTTATTGCAACATTATGCACATATTCACTAACCTGACTCCGCCAGATGGATTTGCTCCGCATATCCATCTGGAAACCTTCCGTTGAAGTAGTTTTGGTAAGGGGCGAAAATACTGGTTAGCTGATTGGCCTATGTTGGTGATAGACGGGCCAAATCAACCAATCAGATCAACGAAGCATATGACGTACTAACAGAGCGTATCTTTTCCTCTGAGAAAAGCCTCCAGAGCAGTGTTTTGCTCTTCTTTCAGTGAAGAAATACTCTGTAATTCCGATAAAACTTGCTCGATAGCCACGCTGATGCTAGTTTCATCCGCTGAAGCCGACATGTTCTTTAGACAGAACTGACGCGCTTCTCGCATAGGCTTCTCGTTGCGTCACACCTCAACCCGCCTCAAAGCCAACGCTGATTGGACGTTCGTTTGGTGAACTGCTCCCAAATTTTCTTTAACGGAAAGTATCCAGACTGATCTGCGAGTGAAACCTTGAAAGCTCGCGAGATCAGGATGGTCTCACGAGGCTACATATTCACTCTTTGAAATGTTAATAGTACTCCTTTATAATTTATTTATAATCACATAGGAACATTACTACGATCCGGAGAGTGGTTCGGGATACCTTGCATGGCGATTGAAGACCATACAAAGAAAAACAGCAGAGGAAAGAGGTGCCTCAGTCAGCAAATCTCCTAAAGGTATGTTTACTGATCAGTGACATGTGATTATAATGGTGACCTGTGAATTGTACAGAAATTTGTTCTTAACATTGTATTTTGTCTTAAGTTGGTGGGCCAGGCCGTGGTCGTCAGCCCTTCACCTATGACAGAGAGCTATCTGATGAGGATGTGGAAGCAGCTATTGCTGTTTTGAGACACTCTGCTGATGAAAAGACTGTCCGTGAGAAGATGAAAATGACCTTCATATATCGGCAAGCAATGGTCAACGATGAAGCCAAATCATCAGATGTCTTCTTGGTCTTCCCACGATTTCTGGACACACCAGGACTGGTATGACATCTTAATAATTCACTGCATCACCAAAATATCCAATGTAGCATTAGGTATCACTCATCACTTCTGTCTATGTGTTACATTGCAGATAGAACAAGATTTCAGACTTCTGTTTGGTGAGGCCACGGCCAACAAATTCTTGGAGAAGTGGCCAACCACTTTCAAAGCAAAAGTAATAAAGGAAAGCCATGGACTTGTACCCACCACAGAACTCTTGGATTTGATGCGCAATGCTGAGTCAGCTGCTAATGTTGAGAATGGTATGAATGGAACCGTTTTACTTTTTATTGTGGGAAATGTAGGTGTGTAGTGTACATTTTCATATTGGTGCAAGTTGTCAATTTGAATGCTATGCTATGGTATAATGTTAACCAGGTTTTTATTTACTTATTTTTAGGCTGGGACAGTGACATGTCTGCCATCTTGCTGCTGCTACATTTGCTACCACCATCTGCACAAGGTAGAAAGAGGCCGGGAAAGCTTATCAAGCTGTAGATCAGCTCATCAGATTTCAAAAGGTATGCTTAAAGGATTAGTTCACTTCTAAAAAAATTTTTGCTGATTATTTACTAACCCTCATGTCATCCAAGAGGTCCATGTCTTTCTTTCTTCAGTCGAAAAGAAATTAAGGTTTGAGGAAAACATTCCATGATTTTTCTCCATATAATGGACTTCCATGGTGACCAACGGTTTGAGGGTTCAAATTACCTTTCCGACGTCATGACGTAATGTGTGGCGGATCTTGAGATTCTACAACACGTACAATTGTGGTTAAAAAGTATATTATTTTTATTTTTATTTTGAAAATGACCGATCGATAAGAACCTTATTTCTCTGCTGGGATCATGTCGAGACTTTGAAGCTGCATTGAGACAGACTTTGAACCCTCAAACCGTTGGCCACCATGGAAGTCCATTATATGGAGAAAAATCATGGAATGTTTTCCTCAAACCTTAATTTCTTTTCGACTGAAGAAAGAAAGACATGGACCTCTTGGATGACATTGGGGTTAGTAAATTATCAGCAAATAATGTTTTCAAAGTGAACTAATCCTTTAACAGTTGTTTAAAATATATCTTCCATCACCTCAATCTTGTGCACAGTTTGAGGTGATCTGATCTATTGTCAGAAGTTAGTCACCAAAACAATTCTGTTAAATGTGTTTTGTTGTAGGTTGGAACCAGTGTGCAGCAGCATCTAGACAACATCACCCAAAGCAGTCAGCCCTACCTTCTCGCCCAGGGATCCACACAGAGCACCATTCACTCCTACTTCATTGTGGTTGACAAGCATGCACTTCCATGCAAGACAAAAGGTTCAGTTGGCGCTTTTGACGAACTCTTTAAAGCCCATTACGTCTTTGGTACGTCATACAGTTCTTCCCTGAGCAGCTTTTTCACTTTTGTGCAAACAACCATCTATAACATCGACATAGGGGAAACAAAGGAGACTCCTAGAGTTGCGGAGTTGCGAGCAAGAATGGTGCGTTAGTTGAGATACAACTATGAAGTGTTTTCTTTGCAAAAGTGACCATGGAAGTCCAAACAACCTTGTTAAGCACTTTAAGGTACTTCATGGGCTATGTACAGGCAGGACTCTTTTTTTGAATTGTGGTCCAGAAGGATGCTCACGTTCTTTTGGTAGTTTTTCTGGTTTAAGAAAGCATCTCAATAAGTGCCATGGAAGCAGTTTAGTTGATTCTGTGGAATATGATCTTTCATATCCTCAAAGTACCGTTAATACAAGTAATGTTTCTCATGTTGAAGAGTCGACTGAACATTTAGAGGCTGAGTCACAGTTATCTTCGCCATACATTGTTAATAGTCGTTCAGCTGTAATTTCTGATCTAAAGGCAGCAGGTGTTGCTCAAAGTTCACTGAATTCTGTAGTGATTTTCATGGAAGAGATCTTGCTTTCTCTGGTAAACATTTTTATGATGAAGATATACATGTTTCTGTCAGAGACAAGGCAATGGGTTTGCAATGTAAAATCCTGTCTTATTTTGTGTTACAATAAATGGTGAGTGCTGTGATCTATTGTGCTTGTTTTCATTTGATACTAGTTGATAGTTCTATAATTCAGTAACACTGCATCTTATGATTTTATATTTTTTAAAAACACTAGAGAAATGAAAAGTAAATATTACACTTAAAGTGTCATTTTTTAAAAAGTAAAATTGTAGTTAAATTAACTCTATACAGTGTAATCATATTACTCTTAACAGTGCAATTAAACTACAGTGTTAAATACTTTTACACATTTCATTGTTATTTTTTACACAATATTGAGTAGAATTAACTCTAAAAACTTGACACTGACCAAAGAGTAAATTTTACACTGATTTCGAGTGGGACCAAATGTTATCTGAAACAGAGTCAAATTCAACTCTATAGGAGTTAAATTAACACTTCTATTTTTACTGTAGTGAAAGGAGGGAAGGGAGAGGAGGAAGATATATTAGGGGAAAAGTTATACCACACTAAAAAACGTTGGGTTATTTTTTTAACCCAACCGTTGGTGTATGCATGTTGGGTCATTATGTTGGGTTATCTAAAAATTTGTTGGGTTATTTGGTTATGCCGTTGGGGTATTTTTAGTTATAACCTAACTGTTGGGTTAAATACGTTCGCGCTTCGATGATTCAAATATTAACGGACCAGTCAGTGACAGACATTCAACGGACATCAGTGATACTGTGCGTTCACACCGGACGCGAATAGCGCGTCAAATTCGCGTCTACCGCGTCTAGTTTGACGCTTGACCACTTTGTGTTAATTCGCGTGTCAATGGCGAAATTGACGCGCGTAAAAACAAAAGTTTGAAGCGAAATTTACGCGCGTCAGAGGCGAAATCCGGAGGCGAAAGTTTCGAAACCCGTTGGCGGCCATCTTTTTAGATGTTTATCGAGCATTAGCATTAGCATTATTCGAGAGAGTCACCGCTCGTATATGCTCTGGAGAGCAGAAGCAGCTCCGTAGGGGACATCGTCGCTGTACTCGGGTCCACCAGAACCTCCGGAGGGTTTCAGGAGTTTCACAATTTGCTCCAGGAGCTAGGTTTGGTGGACCTAATTGTGAGGACGCTGATGAGGACAGCGTAGGCCGTATAAGCCCTCGGCCTCGAGTGGTCTAGCTATGCCTGTCGAGCCCGCGCTCTACAGCCCGGCGCGAGGTTCACCCTCGCCCGCATCCACCTAATCTGTCATTTATTTTTGTTTTGATAATAAATGAAGCCAGCCTCCAAAAGTGATTAATCTGTCCTGTGATTTTTCTCTCTCTCTCACACATCACTGTCCAGACACGAACTTATATGTTGGTTGTCTTTACATTATAATAATATTTCATATAATCTAGATATGGAATAAATAGCATTCAATGCAAAATGAATATGTCTCATATATTGAAATCAAGTTTTATGTGATAAAATATTTGCTTAGTTGTGCATTAGAACCACAGTCATATATTACAAAATAATTTATTGAAGCATCCAGATACTTCACCACGTGACAGCAGCAAGCAGCTAGGCTCCTGATTGGTTAACGCGGCGCGAATTGACGCAGAAGTTCAGATTTTTCAACTCGGGCGGCAGACGCGAATTCGCGTCAAACGCGTGAATGCACAAATAGCACTAACTAAATCATTCGCGCGTAACGCGCTTAACGCGCCAGACGCTCAATTCGCGCCATTCGCGCGAACTTGACGCGCGAATGAGGCGTATTCGCGTCTACCGCGCCGCGCTCTACGCCTCATTCGCGCCGCAGGAATTTTTTACGCGCGTAACGCGTCTTTGCATTGACTTAACATTGAAATCACTCGCGCCTGACGCGCTATTCGCGTCCGGTGTGAACGCACCAATAGACATTCAACGGACATCAGCGACAGCCTGATTGTGAAAGGTAAGTAATATGATGTTTTATGATATATATTTAACTTTTATAACATGAAATAATGTGCACTGAAACGTCAAATATATCTTAGAACTGTTTTTTTTTTATGTTATCGTTCATCTTTTGTCTTTTTTTTATTCTCCGGATCAGATCGATTGTTGTTAGCTATCCCAGTTTTCTCGCTAGCATTAATAACGCCATTAAAACATTAACCGAAAGATTAGCAAAACCGTTTAGAAATGTAACGTTATTACCTAAAGTTAATAAAAATACCTGGTGAAATGTATACCGATAAACTAAAGTAGGTAACGTTAATCAGTATTTACGCTGCACGGATCATTTATCAGCTCGGACCGTCACATAGTGACGGACACCACAACAATGCAGTGAGATTCAGTGAGAAACGTTTGATTCACTGAATTCTCTGTTATAAAAGTACAAAAACCCCAGACGAAAGCGCCGCTGCTGTAAAGCAATCTGCTCTTTCCGCGGATTTTCGTACCAACGCCACACCACTCAAACATGCATAGCTATTGTTTGTGGGGTCAGGTCAGTTAACCATCATGTTTGTATAACTTAGGTAAGTTAGGTCAGTTTAGTTTACCATCAGAATGAGTTTGAAACTGATGTTTCAAGGTAAACGTACAGCTGCTTTAATATAGTAATGCATGTTGTATTAAATGTATTACAGGAGAAAGTTAACGGAATAGCATCTATTTATAGTATATGCTATGACAATTTTGCATTTGTATTAAATGTTTTGTACTAAACGTGTTTATACTTATGTTTTAGATAAATGGATTCATTTGTTAGGGACAAACTACAACAGTGGAACCTCTGCAATTTAATAGAAACATTTCAAGGTAAGTTAATCTATTTCATTTAGTGATGCATTTATATATATATATATATATATATATATATATATATATATATATATATATTTAAGATTTTGTTTGTTAATGGTAATGAACTGGTTCCCTCTTGCTCGGACATTTGCCCAAGTCACTGTTCTAGACCAGGTTTTTTTTTTTTTTAATTGGGTGAATGTGAGCCTCCCCTTACAGTAGCCTCCCCTTAAGGACAGCCGAGCCCCCCCCCCCCCTCCTGTCCGCCTGCCCTAACCCTCACATGCCTCTGCAGTAAATGCCATCTTTTGTGTGTCCCAGGCAATGATGAGTTTCAATAAAAACTGATAAAATGTAAATATTTTTTAATATTGTATTTGAAGACATTTTATTTCCACAACTTTTTAAAAAGTTTATATTATCCAGTGTTTTGCTTTCCGCACTATTTTCAAAGGTCAGCAAAACATTGCTCTCGTAAGGCAGAGAAAAAATGACTCCACTGTGTTGAGCCTGTCCTTCATCGTGCCATTAATAAGTCATGTGATCGCAGTTGACGCGGATTTTTCCCCCTTTTTAATGACGTACGACTCGCATTTACTGGGGAATATCCGAATTGGGTCACTTGAACCATGCAATTTAAATGGGGCCTATGTTTGAGCTGTTTTAACTGAAAGCAACTTGCACTGACATATCTTAAAATTTGTAACTGCCATTGGTTTGTCTCAAGATGCACACCAGTAATGTTTTTTTTTTTTAAAGGGTTAGTTCACCCAAAAATGAAAATTATGTCATTAATGACTCACCCTCATGTCGTCCCAAGCCCGTAAGACCTCCGTTCATCTTCGGAACACAGTTTAAGATATTTTAGATTTAGTCTGAGAGCTTTCTGTCCCTCCTTTGGAAATGTATGTACGATATACTATCCTTGTCCAGAAAGGCAATAAAGACATCATCAAAGTAGTCCATGTGACATCAGTGGGTTAGTTAGAATGTGTTGAAGCATCGAAAATACATTTTGGTCCAAAAATAACAAAAACTACGACTTTCTAAGGATTTCGACACAGAGGAAGACTTGCATTTTTTTGCCAAGCCATATTTATTTGAACCCGAATACACGGATGCACCAGAGACACGTCAGCGGCGTCACTGAACGCGGATCCACAACAGAAACGGAAGACAATACAATGCTGAATAAAGTCGTAGTTTGTTATTTTTGGACCAAAATGTATTTTCGATTTCAAGGTTTGTTTTTGAAAAAACATTTGCAGTGCTAGGGGTACCCCAGAACCAGGTTTAGGAAACACTAAGATAGCACTCAAGTTTTTTCCAGGAGCCAGTTGCACCAACAGGGCTTACGCCTGGTCTTAAGGTAAGTAGGTCTTAACTCAACATTCTAAGTCCGACCTAATAGTTACGACCGTTGCACCATCCAGGCTTAAGTCCTCTTCTCGCTAAGACCGGGCGTAAATCTTACGCCTAGTCAGTAGCAGGCGTAAATTCAAAATCTCGGCAAGTTTCTATAGTAACCACTTGATAACTCAGCAGTAAAAACATGGCACGTCTTATACACAGACTTTACAATGAACGGGCTTTTAGACGGGAGAGAGTTATAAGTAGGGTTGGGTATCGTTTGGGTTTTATCCGATTCCAGTACCTACTCGGTATTTTTTAAACGGTTCCGGTGCTTAAACGGTTCTTAAATCGGTACTTAAGAAAATGAAACCGCACACACTTTATCAAAAAATAATACCCTTTAATTTACAGGGCCAAACTGGACACAATATTAACTTAAATCTTTAAATAATATAAATACAAGTAACATATGGTAATAATAAAACCAATATAAAATAAAAATTCATATTTACATAATATCAAATGAAACAATATTGTATCAAACAATGTAATAATACTGGAGATTAATAGAGATTACTAGCAGGCAGAGCTGCCAACTCTCACGCATTGACCGTGAGACTCACGCAAATGACCCTTTTCACACAGAAAAATCGCGGACAAAGAGGACACTGACAGACAAGACAGAGAAGGTTACTTTTGATATGGAACAAATCCACAGCTGTCAGATTCTGTCAATATTTTTACGACATTCACACAATAAATAACGTTTTGGCTCTTTGAAATGTGACAGATCGCTGTAGCGCGTCAGTTCAAACGGCACGTGATACAGCAGCCTACAAATACAAATCCACTGCTTCTTAGCTACGCAGCGTTGAGTGAACCTATGAAAGAGAACATCTCTGGTTGGTGTAACATATCTCTCAATAGGGAACGGGACGCAGCCAAGCTCCTCGCGCTGCCGACCAGCTTCCTTTTTCGGCAGAGAAATCTGAGGAGCAGATGGCGCGCGCGCGACAGCATAGTATGACGACGTAAGTGCGTCGATGCGGCGCCATCAGCCAATGAATTGGCTTGATTCTATATGGATTCAGACTATCGGCACACCCAGAGGGCGTTCTGACACGTAATTTTACACGTGAAATGCAGCCAAACCTTGCGAGAAAGAGCGCGCATGCGAGACAGAAGAAACTGTGCTCCAAACTGTGTAGCACACGCACGGCGGAGAGAGAGAGAGCGAGAGACCTTGTGTGTGTGCGCGTGTGTGCCTAATGAAGTTAGGCACCGAAATCAGGCACCGAAATTTTCTTTCTTATTCGGTCTGGTTACTACCGTTTACGTCGGAACCGGTTCCCTATTGGCACCGAGTTTCGGTACCCAACCCTAGTTATAAGGGACAGAACCAATCCATTGGACATTTACAATGATGAGGAGCTGATTGAGAGGTTTCGATTCTGTCGGAGAGATATATATGAACTTGTTGAAGAGCTGTCACCCGACTTGCAGTTTGTGTCGGACCACAACGCAGCATTAACACCGGCATTACAGCTGTTAATAACGCTACGTTTTTATGCTAATGGTGCATTTCAAAACACTGTTGGCGACATGATTAATGTCCACAAATCCACCGCATGTCGGGCCATCCGCAGAGTGTCACTGGCACTGAGCCGTCGCCTTCCGCGATCTGCTCACCTCCCCACTGAGGCTGAGTGTGTGGTGATGAAACAGCGATTCCGTCGGGCCTCTGGCATTCCTGGTATTGTGGGCTGCATAGATGGGACTCACGTCCGGATCCAGGCACCATCTGATCATGAGTATCTATACGTCAACCGCAAGGGATACCATTCAATCAATGTGCAGATTGCTTGTGACGCCAATTATAAGATCTTTAATTTGGTGGCGAGATGGCCTGGATCTACCCATGACGCACGCATCCTCCGGGAGAGTGCGTTATATCAGGATTTCGAGGCTGGAAGAGTAAACGGGCTGCTTCTCGGCGACAGCGGATACCCACTGAAACACTGGCTGATGACGCCTATTATTGCTCCGAGGACTGAGCAAGAACGACGGTATAACACCATCCATACTACCACTAGGTCACTCGTTGAGCGGTGCATCGGAGTCCTTAAGCGCAGGTAAAATCCTTTCCGTAGTGTCTGTGCCGGTATCCATGGTGCTGATACCGCGGTCACTGACTTTAAAACGTTTAATTTAAAAATATAAAATATAGGCCTATATATAAATAAAATAAAATAAATAAATAGTGACACATTTAGGTTTTACAGTAGTCATTAACTATTTTTTCTAGGTTTCATTGTCTTCATGGAGAGATGCGGATGCACCCTGAGCGAGTCTGCACCGTAATAGCAGCGTGCACTGTCCTTCACAATATCTGTGTCACCAAGAGGATCCCTCTCCCTAGGCATTATCAGCCGGTGCCGGAGGAAGGTGTCGACCCTGTGGACCATGCAGGGCATGAAGATGTCGGTGGACGACTAGTCCGTACACGCATTGTAAACACTTTATAAATGTTAAATATTTCTTCGCTTAAAATAATTCTGCTAATTATCTGCAGGTTGTAAATCATAAAAAATAAGCCACAAAGAAAGTGCAGTAGGTCTATAATAAACTTGTTTTAATTTACATATAATTGTCATTGATTCATTGCACTCAATTTGCCATTAGGCTTATTTACAGAAATACAAAAGAGCGTCCATCCTCTTCAGAAATAGGCACAGATGACCTGTTTATCTTTTGTTGGAGAAACTGTATTTCTAATGCTAGTTTTTGTTTTTCAAGTTCCAGTTTTTCCTGCTCGGTCTGTAATTTCTTTGTTTCAGCCTCCACTCTAACAATTTCTTTCTCGAGAAGTGTTTGCTGCAGATTATCCAGCCTCCTCATACGTTTCACCGGCGGTGCACCGCTGCTGCCTTCATGCGAACTTTGTGGAGTAACTGGGGTCTCCATCGAGTCTGAAAATATAGATAATTTGTCATAGGCCTACTGTTATCTGACAACTAACGTTATTAAAACTTTAATTGTAGGCTACTCTAATATATAGACTACACACCTTCACAATTCACACTCTCGCTTGAGTGATCGACATCCATCTCTGGAGAGACAGCATTGTTTTCCAGGTCAGTACCGCCACTTTCCGCACCGACTAAACCAATAAAAGCCGGAGAATCCTCTCCAAAAATATCCACAATTATGTTACTGTACACGGAAGTTTTGGGGGGAGGACCCCCGCCGGTCGGGTGATGTTTTGTAGCAGATAAATCTTTTTTGGCTTTGCTCATGAGGTCTTTCCACTTTTTCCTTACATCGCTCTCTGTTCGAAGGCAGCCGGAGTCAGAGCAATCATTAATCGCGTCCGTTATCTGTCTCCATGTTGTTTGTTTCTTCTTGTTAGTAATAGAGTTGGATTGCTTGGCAGTCAGTGTGTGTCTGTGCTGACTGTACAACTCTATTAGTTTTCGTATCTCTATGTCGGTGAAATTTCCTTTCCTTTTTCTTTGATCCTCCATTGATACGACTACAAGTTAACCAAAAAGCGGAAGATTGTTTACAACGTAACTCCAGCAACGCACGTTGCTAGGCAACCGCTATAGTTCCGTGGCCATTCACAGGAACGCGCATAGCTAAAACCAGGCGTAGTTATGTCTAGGCTTAAGTTTGGTTGGTGCAACAGACGTTAGGTCAACTCTAAAGACTGGTCTTAACTAAGACCTACTTAGCAGTTAGGACCAGGCTTAGTAAAGCCCTGTTGGTGCAACTGGCTCCTGATGTTTTCTCTAATTATAGTGTGTTTTATGTGCTGTAGAGTCTGAGTCATCTTTGACTGAACTTCACACAATGATTGAGTGGCTAAAGAACAACAGAAGCCCTCACAGCCAGGTCGAGGAGTTAATGATACGTACAGCACCTCATCGTGCTGCGTGGATTCGATCCTCTGGCACAAAAACTGTTGAGGAAATAAACAGAGAATATCCCAGACTTTACGATTTTCCTGGAATGGTGAGTATAATTATTTGCATTTTAGAGAATTATTTAGATTATTATTTAGAAAAGTAAAATCCTTCATTCTATTGTTACTTGTAATCTTGCAAAAAAAATTGCAATTTAATGTTTTTGTTTAGATATCACAGGACTTTGGAGTTTTATTCCCTGACAATGCAGACCGCCTTTATGAGTTTTGGGCTCCTGTCTTCACTGACCGGATTTTACTTTTTGCAAGAAAAGAACCCAAGGCTGCTGATGTCCTTCTAGAAAGTCTGGAAACACTGTCAAATGGTAGGACATCCTATTAAAATCACATAAAGTATACCATTTCTAGTCTCTGCACAGGTAGTTTCAGATCTGTTGACCAAATTATAGTTTCATCAGGGTTTCCGTTGTCCGGTAATTACCGGACATTGGCCGGGAAAAAAATGAAATGTCCGACAAAATTAAATCTCTCCGGTCAAATTGTCCGATTAAAATTGCGTAATAATCCCGCCCCCCTAACACAATATGAATTTATTTGAGAATAAGCCTAAAATGTATAAAGCAAAAATACACCAACTTTTGGCTATGTTATAAAGGAACAGCCTCTACCGTGTGAAAGTTATTAAACAACATCGCATGCTGCATTTCAAATAAAGCGCACGCCTAAAACGGCTGTAATATAGACCTAAACAACGAACGATTGAGTGAGATGTTTCAAATATGGCCAGGCCCAGGCAGGCTAGCCTTAAAGGAAGACTCCACCGTTTTTAAAAATTGGGGTTATTCACGGTCTCCCCTACATATAGATAGGTGGGCAAATGCATTTTTGGAAGCACAGGCGAAGCACTGATACTTGGGCGCAGAGATATCACGCAACACCTGAAATAAAGCTCGACACAAAACTGGCGAAAGTAATGATTAGGCCTATGCATGAAACATTTGAATTATTGATAAATTGATAAAGTTGACGATGCAGACTCGCCATCTTCGCAGTAGTGAACGCGCCTATAGAGAGAAGTGTGCACGCGCCGGCGGCTCCGTGTCCTGATTATATTGTCCACTATATTTGCTTCTTATTTATTAATCCAGGCAAATTTGTTGATGAAACATTGATTAAAATTAAGATACAATTTATACAAAACGTATTTCTATTTATACAAATAATTTGTATTTATACAAATTAACATATTCGAAGATCGCTGGGTTGATTATTATTCGAAAATCGCACCCCTCTCCACCACATGCACGCACACGCTACACACCAGAGCATGTGAGCAAAGCGGAGCGGTGTGACGCTTATTATAAGTTAAAAAACTTAAACATACGTTTCATATTTATAAATAATATAATGTTATTATTTTTTTATTTCATCTATGTTGATTAGCCTATATGAAAAGAGAACCGCATGAGATGAGTAAGATAGGATCATAAGATGACCGGAATATATCTGAAAACATTTGTAATGGGTCAGATTTTGACCACTTATTAAGTTTTGTAAAGCCTTTCTTTAAAGTTTATTTCGTCTTGTATAAATTGTATGTGCTGCTCTATTCGCCTGTCCGCAACAGCGATAGATTGAAACGCGCGTCCGAGTGAAGATTGTGCAATTCTCGCAGCGCGTCGTCCATGCAACTGATAGCAGCGGACACGAGCGCTCAGCTTGATTTCAAAAACAACTGATTTTAGCGCTAGATCTCTTATTTAATAGCGAACTAAATGAATGATCTGCTAGTTAACTGGAGATGTTTTATTTATTTGTATTAGGTACATCCGTGCCTCAATGTTTCAAAAAGTGAATGTGTGTGAAACCATAGTAAAAAACAATTGGTGTTGATTGACGCCAATCGGACTTTCATGTTTTTTTCCGTCTATTTGAAAGTTAGGCTAATAATAACATGTTGCATTCTATATGGCCTGATTATGTCATTTTTTAAGTTACATAGCCTGCCTCCAGTTTTCCTCAACTTGACTAATTAAGAGGCGATATTTGACCGGCATATCATCAAAATGTCCGTTAAACAAAACCTCTGCCGGTCACTTTGACCGGCACCATTTTTCACCATCACTTATATGACTTGTCACCATCACTTATATGAAATTTCCAAAATTACTTTTAGTATCTAAATATCTATGGTAAGCACACTCTTTCTGGCATGTTATTGAATAAAGAAGGTACATTTCTTCAGGAATACTGTAATTATTTAAACAAGAAAAAATTAGGGTGAGACATAATTTAATCCATTGTTTTTTTTTTGAAAACTGTAAGCATTCTTTCTGTAAACCTTGTCGTTCAAGATATTCGTGGTGAAGTTGCCTTTAAAACCCTTCCTGCTGTTCTGCCATCATCGCCATACCGCACAGATGGGAAAATGGTCCGTCCAACTTATGCTGAAATGAAGTGCAGCTTCATTGACATTAAACCAGTAAGTAAAAGCAACACTGCAACATCAGCTATATATATATATATATATATATATATATATATATATATTAGGGGTGTAACGGTACACAGAAGTCACGGTTCGGTTCATACCTCGGTTCAGACATCACGGTTAGGTATGAGTTCGGTACAATGGAGGGAAAAGCAAAACAAAAAGTGCATGTCTCAGGTTGTACCACCTAGTGTATTAGTATATTTGAGTAATTAATGTAAGTAATTATAATAATGTTATTGTTATTATATATGTTATTAATTCATAATAACTTAATTTGCTATATTTATCTTGGTGAAAGCCGAGTACAAATCAGCATGACGTTTTATTAATGTTTATGGCTGTTAAGTGTCATTTGTTTTTAAGAAGTGCCAAGGTTATTATTCACCTTATTAGGGCTAAGGGCTAACGTAATGGTTAGGATAACTCAAGGGCTAGGGTTAAGATAAGGACAACTGAAACTCAACTCGACACTAATATTGTCATTGTCAATTATGTTTTTTTTTGTAATGATCACAATTAAACATTAGTGTACCTAATATGTATGATGTGTGTGACAGTGTCCATACCTTATAGTAAGTAGTAAGTGGTGCTTTGCATACCCCTCCCACACCCCCCAAAAAAGGGCTGCTGCTTGATGTCGTGTTGGTAGTAAAAAATATTGTGGAGGTAGTAAAAAAGGTAGTAAAAGGTAGTAAATTCATCTCTATGATTCCTACATATACCCTGTTAGTGCTGCTATCTCTGACTCACTCAATGAACCGTCGAAAAAAAACTGCATACATATGCGGAGCTCGCCTAAGGCGGGGCTACAGATTATGTGTCCCTAAAGAACCCGCGTATCTAACAGTAGTTCCGCATTACATTACTTAATTTGCACGCGAGTTTTATTTATTTTTATCCCGTGTATTCTCCGTGTAAATGCATGCACCGAACCGTGACGCCCGTACCGTTTCGGTTCAATACGAATACATGTACCGTTCCACCCCTAATATATATATATTTATTTATATATATACATATATATTAGGGGTGGCACGGTTCACAATACCCACGGTTCGGTTTGCTTTAAGATTTTAGGGTCAAGGTTTTCGGTTCTGTATGGTTCTTGTTGTTATTTTTTCTTTTAATCTTTAACACTCCAGAAATGTACTTCAGCATATGATATATAGCCTATTAGCTTAATTATCCACAATTTAGGATACAGTATTAAAAAATATGTTATATCATGCAATCATGCACAAACTGAATTTATCTTGACTTTAAGCACATTATTGGGACCATCTCCGAGGAAAGCTAGGTGAGATTTTGATACAGCAAGAGAGAAGACATTGATGACATGCTTTTCGTTTATTTGGCAAAAAAAGTATAATGTGTATCACTATCTCTACAGGAACTCATGTGCATTGTTAGCACACAAAGATTGAAATTAACTTGCATTCATCAAACTGGCAACTTAAGTTTAGCTCTTACAAAAATTGTATCTTTTAAAAGAAAAACAGGAACTCTTAAAACTCTCTTTTAATAAGTCAAAATACATGAAACATAATTGCCTATAATTAGGCTATAGCAATAGCACAGGCCATAATCATAAAGTGAAACATAAGTTCAACCTCAATAATCAGTTAACTGTTAACTCAATGGGATCAGTTAACTGTTTGGTTACTGACATTCTTCAAAATATATTCCATTGTGTTCAGCAGAAGAAAGAAATTCATACAGGGTTGAAACAACTTGAGGGTGAGTAAATAATGACAGAATTTTCATTTTAAAGTGAACTATCCCTTTAATCTATCCAAAATAGTTTCTTGTTTGAGTCACGAAAGTCTAAGATGATTGATCTTTTTCCACCATACACTTGCTGTATTTATAAAATACAAATGGTATTAATTGTAATTGGTCTGGTTTTGTGTTGTCTAGGGAACCAGCACTCCAGGATTTTGAGAAAGTTGGATCTGCACAGCCTTTCCTGCTCTGTGAAACAACTATGCACTGAACTTTACTGTTAGCAACTGGACACAATAAGCAGTTGTGTCCACACACGTCTTATTTCGCGCGAAAAGGAAACACGTCTGAGGTCACATACGGGCACGAGGCTACATTGTTAATGCGTCGAACCGTGAGACGCACACACGCTCCGAACCGAGACAAGCGAACCGAATGGTTCGGATGTTTTTTCATGTACCGTGACACCCCTAATATATATATATATTTTTTTTATATATATTATTTGAGGTTCATTTATATTGTTGATATAAAATTTTGCACAAAAATGTAATGCTTTGTATAAAAGCGTCTGCTAAATGATTAAATGTAATGTATTCACAAAACAAATTATTAGTATGTTTTGCCTCATTTGCTAAACAATCTGCAGTTAAATGTTCTGAACAAACATAATCCTCTGATGATCCAGAATGCCATTAAAAATAAATAAATCATCCACTCATTTCTAATGCTGGAATCAATCAGAAAGATGTGCAGAAACACAAACATGCTGTGTATTATGGACATGTAAATAAATATATTGTATCCATGGAATGTTCGTCCCTATATATGCCAACTAAAGTATATTTATCTTTTTAAGGTTGGAACTAATATGGTGCATTACCTAATTAGTGAGACAAGCCAGGATCCACACATCTTGGTGCTTGGGGACAAAGAGAACTCCTCCCAAGTTTTCATCATTTTCAACGGGGAGGCAATTGAAAAGGAGACCATACTGCAAGCAGTGGATGTGTGCTTCAAAATATTCTACATCTATGACATTAACTACCCAAAGCCTTCTGCTCCCATTTGGGAGTTTTTACAGCATGCTGTCTATAATATTCCTGGAGGAGTTCCTTCAATACATTGTCACCTCCTTAAAAGCTTTGTTTTCAATACTGATCATCAGTAGGTCCAGTAGCCAAACACCATATTAAGGTGTTTATAACACAATGCATAAAGTGTACACTATAGCCTTTTTTAATAAGCATGTTTATTTTTTATTGTATTAAATTTGTGTACTGTATGTACAGATTTATGTACAGTGTAGCCTTTTTAATAAGTATGTTTTATTTATTTTTATTTGTATGTGCACGCATGTTTAATGTGTATATTTTAATATTTGCACATCATAATTGTTTGTTCTATTTATTATACACGTGTATATTTACATACTAGGCTCACTAATATTTATTACATTTATAATTTACTACTTAAATTTTTTTAAAACATATTTATTGTGTTAATACTCCAATAAAAAAAATATATATTTGAAAACAATGTGTATTTTATTTATTAAAATAAGGTCCTAAATTAGCAAACTGGACACAACTGATCCACTCATATCCTGCAACTGTTTTTCATCTGCTGAATGTTGTTGCTGTACTGTTGCTAAGTCGAAGGTACTGAATCAACTTCACTGACACAGGACTTACATTCACTGACATGTACAGGACTTGAAGGATTACAGACCATTTGATAAGCAGCTTTCATATAATTCTGATGACAGAAATGCCTTTATTGTGCCTTCATTTATTTTAAAAGTTAACCTATGATGTAAAGGGGCTTGTTCGTTAATAAACTAGTTTGTTAAAACGAATCGGTTACTTAACGTAACCTCGGTTCTCTCTAGATTAGGGAACGAGTATTGCGTAAGCTAGCTTACGCTACTGGAAAGATTCATCTTTTCTGAGAATTTGAAGCCAAAAAATTATCCTATAATTTTGTATCCATTGTCAACGCAGTTCAGCTGCAGCAGATCATGAGCGGGCTAGCTAGCAGCTCATTGGTTCGTTCA
Source organism: Rhinichthys klamathensis goyatoka (assembly GCF_029890125.1). Taxonomy (NCBI): domain Eukaryota; kingdom Metazoa; phylum Chordata; class Actinopteri; order Cypriniformes; family Leuciscidae; genus Rhinichthys; species Rhinichthys klamathensis. The sequence continues at coordinate 1,285,718 of NW_026606660.1, read as the reverse complement.
CAGAGAACTGCTTAAGCCTATGAGGAGACGCGAATGAACTCTCGGCCACTGAGAGTCTGACCTGCTCTCATTGCGTCAGAGCCCGCCGAAACGGGCGTGGTCAGAGAGTATAAATTAGCGTCCCAGGCTGTAAACTCTGGTTTTCATAGAATGAAGCGAGAACGCTAGGAGCACAAGCACGGCCAGGAACGCAATACTCGTTCCCTCATCTAGAGAGAACCGAGGTTACGTTAGGTAACCGATTCGTTCTCTTACGAGAGGTTCTCTCGTATTGCGTAAGCTAGCTTACGCTACGGGAACACCTGGTCAACGCCGTGCGTGCTAAGCATCCACTATGAGTCCCAGGGGAGAGCCCGGGGAACCCCTATGAGTGGGAATAATTATATGTACCTGTGACAAAGGCCAGCAGAGCGGGCCGGAGATTTTGTAGTACATAAGCACATGATAGAGAGGGACAGAGCGAAACCGGTCTGTGTGAATGACTCCCTATAGTGCAGCTCAACCAGAAGAGCTGTAACATACTAGACTGCTAGTAGTTTAGCCTGCAAGGCGGGAACTTCCACATTGTAAAATCTGACAAAGGTGGAGGGGGAAGCCCATCCCGCTGCCACACAAATGTCATGAATGGAAATTCCGCTGGACCATGCCCACGATGAGGCCATGCCTCTAGTGGAATGAGCCCTGATGCCCAGAGGGCATGGCAGGTCTTTTGATGCGTATGCGGCTGCAATGGCATCAACTATCCATCTGGATAGAGTCTGTTTCGAGGCGGCCAACCCCTTGGTGCGCCCGCCGAACGAGACAAAAAGCTGCTCGGATCGTCTGACCGGAGCAGTGCGAGTAATGTATAATCTCAGGGCCCTGACCGGACACAGGAGATTTGAGTCAGATTCGCTATCGGATGCAGGCAGAGCCGATAGGGAAATAACTTGTGCCCTGAACGGAGTACCAATCGCTTTTGGGACATAACCATGTCTAGGTTTGAGAACTACTAAGGAGTCATTGGGCCCAAACTCGAGACAGGAAGCGCTAATGGACAGCGCGTGAAGGTCCCCACACGTTTTACTGACGCAAATGCGAGCAGAAAAACTGTTTTGAGCGAAAGGTATTTGAGGTCCACTGTGTTTAGCGGTTCGAATGGAGGGGCTTTCATAGCTTCGAGAACTATGGAAAGGTCCCAAATCGGCACCGAAGGGGGGCGTGGGGGGTTTATCCTTCTAGCTCCTCTGAGGAAGCGGATGACCAAGCCATCTTTGCCCAGTGACTGGCCGCGCCGGGTTTAACGAACGCTGCGACGGCTGCCACATACACCTTGAGAGTGGACGGGGACCTGCCCTTGTCCAACATCTCTTGGAGAAAAACTAGCAAGGAAGGAACCTCGCATAACCGTGGGTCCAAGTTTCTGTCGGTGCACCATTTAGAGAACACAGACCATTTAGACGCATAGAGCCTTCTAGTAGAAGCCGCTCTAGCCTGTATGATCGTGTTTAACACTCCCTCTGGCAAAGCAACGGGTAGTTGTTGATCACCCACGCATGTAGCGCCCAGCGCTCTGGGTGGGGATGCCAGATCGTGCCGCGAGCTTGGGAGAGGAGATCTGCTCTGATTGGAATGGGCCACGGGGCTGTCTGTGACAGCTGAGTGAGCTCCGGAAACCAAGTCTGACCCTCCCAATGCGGGGCTATGAGGAGCACCGAGTGGCGTGTTTCCCTGATTCTCTGAAGCACCTGTGGTAGCAGAGAAACCGGAGGGAATGCATAAAGCGGGCGGCTGGGCCGGGTCTGGGCTAGCGCGTCCCCGCTCTTTGAGAAAAATATTGGGCAGTGGGTGTTCTCTTCTGAGGCGAAGAGGTCCACCTCTGCTCTGCCGAATATTCGCCACAGCTTTTGGACTGTAAGAGTGTGCAGGGACCATTCCCCGGGGGGAATGGGGTTCCTGGACAGACTGTCTGGACCGTCGTTCAGATGACCCGGCACGTGCGTCGCTCTGAGCGAGAGCAGGTGACACTGAGACCAAACTAAGATGCGTTCTGTCAGCCGGAAGAGATTCCTGGATCTGACTCCGCCCTGACGGTTTAGATAGGAGACCACGGCTATATTGTCCGAACGGATCAGCACGTGGTGACCGTGAATGCGCGGAAGAAAGCGCGTGAGCGCGTTCTCGACCGCCAGCATCTCCAAACAGTTTATGTGGAGGAGGCTCTCCTGAGCTGACCAGGGGCCGAAGGCCGGTGAGCCCTCGCAGACCGCACCCCAACCCGTGTTGGATGCGTCTGTCGAGATGACTTTTCGGCGAGAAAGGGTCCCCATGGAAACGCCCCGCTGAAACCATTCTGCCACAGTCCACGGATGCAGAGCTGTGATACAGGTCTGCGTTACTTTTATCAGCTGGCGGCCCGTGGTCCACGCACGGTGAGACACACGGCTCTTCAACCAGAGCTGAAGCGGTCGCATGCGCAGTAACCCCAGCTGGAGCACCGCGGAGGCTGAGGCCATGTAACCCAACGCCTTCTGAAAAGTTTTCAGAGGTGTGAGTCTGTTCATCTGAAAAGATGCGGCGAGACGCTGAACACGGCGCGCGCGCTGTGTTGACAGACGAGCCGTCATCGTGACCGAGTCTAGCTCTATACCCAAGAAGGAGAAAGTCTGACTGGGTTGTAGTGCGCTCTTTGTCCAGTTGACAGAGAGGCCCAAAGCTTTCAGATGGTCGAGGAGAACTGTACGATGAGACAGTAGCTCTCTCTGTGATTGTGCCAAAATCAGCCAGTCGTCCAACTAGTTCAGTATTCGCAGCCCCTGACTCCGCAGGGGGGCGAGCGCCGCATCCATGCACTTTGTGAACGTACGGGGTGCTAGGGATAGGCCGAACGGAAGGACGGTGTAATGATAAACCTGGCCTTCGAAGGCGAAACGTAGGAATGGCCTGTGAAGGGGATTTATCTGAATCTGAAAGTAAGCATCTTTCAGATCTAGTGAAATGAACCAGTCCCCCTGGCGCACATGCGCGAGGAGTTTTCTGATAGTGAGCATTTTGAACGGTCTCTTCATGAGAACTTTGTTCAGAGATCTGAGGTCTAAGATTGGTCTGAGGCCGCCGTCTTTCTTTGGAACCAGAAAATAACGGCCGTAAAACCCCGACTCGCTCATAGATAGAGGAACTCTCTCTATAGCCCTTTTGCACAATAGTTTTGCTATCTCTGAACGGAGCAGTGTCACTGCTTCTGGGTTCACAATAGTTTCTAGCCGCGCTCGAAAACGTGGAGGGCGGCGGTGAAACTGTAAGCGATAGCCTAGCCTTATTGTGTTTAGCACCCACTGGGAAATTCCCGGAATAGCTTCCCACGCTTTGAAGCGTAACGCTAAGGGGTGAATGGCTACATGGTCCCCGTTGCTGCACATAGCGCGAGCGCGCTCAAAGTGTTTATGACAGCGGGACTTACACTCAGAGAGGAGTTTAAGGGCCGTGTAACAGAGTAAGCAGAGATGGGACGCGCACACAGGCTCGTGGGAGCGCTTATGCACTCTGAAACTCGAGCGGGTTGGAACTGCTTTATGAGAGTGGGCTCTGTGAGAAACACGGGAACTGAAATGCCTTTGTGTATGAGTGAACACAGTGTTGTGGGCACATTTTCTACACAGGAGGCTTTTATGCTCTTTTTGAGATTTCTCTGGGTCGCCGTGAAAACGGCGTTTGTGCTCATGCAAGCGGGAAAGGGGACCGGCTTGGTAATGGCGGGGTACACTGCTGTAGTAGCCGCATGAGCGGGGACTAACAGAGGGCGAAACTTTGACGGCGGTCTGTGGCGGCTGTCAGAGCGAGAACGAGGGTGGCCGCCCTGGCGTTGCTGAGAAGTCTGACTGTGCTGAGCTGGGCGCTGGACTGGGGCTCGTGCAGGAGGCTGGTCAGTTAAGCGGCCTGCAGAGTAGCTAGCGCGACGAGGCAGAAAAAGATTCATGGCCTGGGAGGCTTTCTGCACTTTGGAGAAACGGTCAACGATACCCGTGACAGCAGATCCGAAGAGGCCGGATGGAGAGAGCGGGGCGTTGAGAAAGGCGGCGCGCTCAGAATCTCCCATGTCGGCGAGTGTGAGCCACAAATGTCTTTCAGACACACAAATGGCGGCCATGCATTTCCCCAGGGCTTGAGCAGCAGATTTTGTAGCGCGAAGGGCAATGTCCGTGGCGCTCCTCAAATCCGCGACTGTGGGGGGATTTTTTCCGCTCTCGTCCCATTCACGAAGTAAATCACCCTGTAGTATCTGAAGGACGGACATGGAGTGAAGTGCAGAGGCTGCTTGGCCGGCGGCTGAGTAAGCGCGGGCGTGAAAGCTTGAAGTCGCTCTGCAGGCTTTAGAGGGAAGCACAGGTGATCTCGTGAAAGGCGGGCATAAATGTGCGGCAACCAGGTCCTCTACAGGGGGAATGAAGAGATAGCCCTTTTCTGCGGCTCGACCAGGTCCTCTACAGGGGGAATGGAGAGATAGCCCTTTTCTGCGGCTCCGTCCACAACGCGAAGCGGGGCGGAAGAATCAGAGCGAGTTCTAGCAGAGATCGGGGCATTCCAGGACTTCGTGAGTTCCGCTTGCAGTTCAGGCAGGGAGTCGAGCGCTGGCGGAAGTAGCTGCCGTCCATACGGTTGATGGTCTGCTCGGGGGGAGGGGACCAATTGAGCCCGAGGCGTTCAACGGCCTGTGAGAGGAGGCGCACTAATTCCTCCTCGATTCCAGCGCGGGTCCCAGAGGATTCTCGGGCCGAGGAGGCGTGAGAACCGGACCATTCCTCACTGTCTGAAGCGAGAAGCGAACAGGTTTCCTTAATGTCCGCGGCGTCATCGGAGGCGACAGAGCGGCCACTCGGCGGCAACTGTATGTCCGGAAGCGGCGGAGAAGGAGAGCGGGAGGCGACAGGCTCCGGCGGGATGAACGCTTCTAGCTGGGGTTCCGGCGGCCTCTGAGAGCGGCGTTTCTTCTTCCGCGGCGAAGTCAGAGGCGTCGCGGAAGCAACTTTAGTGGCCTGAAGTCGAGCCCACAGGGTCGACAACGGCATGTCCTCGCAGAGATCGCAGCCGCCATCGGCGAGGGCGAGCTCGGCGTGCTCCAATCCGAGGCAGAGAGCGCAGATGACGTGGCGGTCTCCAGTCTCGAGGGGAGCGCGGCAAGAACCGCAGGAGGATTTACGAGACATCTTTAAAAAGACGCTCGGCTCTTTTAGATACAAATAAGTATAGGAAGCTTTTTTGTAAAAAGGATAAAAATCCGTCGGATGGCGCTAGCTCGCAGGACGGCTGAAGGTGGCGAAGACGGCCGGCTTCCTCAGTCTCCCAGATGCTCGCTAGAGTTGCCTTTTCAACGACGGTGGCTTCTCTCAGGATCAGCAGATGCGTGTAGCCTCACTGAAGAGATGGAAATCAGAGTTTACAGCCTGGGACGCTAATTTATACTCTCTGACCACGCCCGTTTCGGTGGGCTCTGACGCAATGAGAGCAGGTCAGACTCTCATTGGCCGAGAGTTCATTCGCGTCTCCTCATAGGCTTAAGCAGTTCTCTGTGAGCGAACCAATGAGCTGCTAGCTAGCCCGCTCATGGTCTGCTGCAGCTGAACTGCGTTGACAATGGATACAAAATTATAGGATAATTTTTTGGCTTCAAATTTTCAGAAAAGATGAATCTTTCCCGTAGCGTAAGCTAGCTTACGCAATACGTGAGAACCTCTCATAAGAGAACAACTGTTTGCATTTTGCCTTTATTTTTAACTTTACAATGAATACAGAATTCTACTATAATCCCAGACTAAGGTTACAATTTAACTTTCTGGATTGTTTTGAAATAAAGTTTTGAAAGAGTAATATAGAGTGATGTGTTTATTTCAAAGTGAATTTATTCTTTTCAGATTAAATGATTTGTCATCTTATTTTACATTTCTTTAAAGTAGGTAATGCAGAACCCTATATTTTACACTCTTAGTGTTCACATTGTAACACTGTGTCGGTGTTGCGAGAGGCAACACTTTTGAAAGTGTTGAACTAACACTTTGTGGGTGGTTCTGAAGTGGTTTCAATTGTTCTGTAAAATAACTTTGCAGAGATCTTTGATGCCAGAAATATTAGACTTTATTAACAAACAAAGCCGAGCATCTCCTGCAGGGGATCACTCCCTCCAGCAGGAGATCCCTTCCTCCTGCAGGCGATCACTCCCGATCAGTGCCCAGCTTCTCACATATATCCATACATCCTTTTCCAAAGATGGTCATACACTTATAGATAGTTTTGGGTGAAGGCCTTGTACCATGTGACTTCTCAGAATAGAATTGACATTCAGGGTCTTTTTACAGAAGGTCTTGCAGCTTTCAAAGTCACCTAGACAGAGTTCTTTTAGAGGACTCATACAAGAAATAATTGTGTATTCTTATAAGGCTAAATTACTTGTTTTCTAAATAATAAAATCTTCAACAGTTCCCATATATACACTTTTAAAGTGTTGAAATTAACTCTATTGGTGTTGATTTCCGGGTTTCAAATTTACTGTGTAGACTAATCATGGCTATATCCTGTGCACCTGGGCACTGCGCAAACAACGTTTTCCTTCTTCTTTTTGAAAAACACAATACTTAAGAAGAAAATTAGATCCATTGAGGCTCAGGAGCATCTTAACATAGATTTGACTGCCTTAAAAGCGCAGTATTTCATACTGTATTCACCATATAGGCCCTTGTAGGTAGTTGTCATATCAGTTGGCATTACATTAAATGATTTTATCTTAACAGCCGGGTGACTGATCACTCGCACAACAACAGTGCCTGGCGGCTCGAGAACGCAAACCCTGCAACAGGTTCCAAGGTAGTACAAGCCTTGAAGGAGTGTCAGAGCTCTGTCACAAAACTAAGAAATAAACTAGACAGAAGTGACAGAACCCTGATAGTTTTACCTTGATTTCTCGGTCTCAATATTTAAGTCCCTAGTTTCCTCAGTTCTGTGTTCCTTGTCGTTAATGTTTTGTTGTGAGCTACCCTGGTTATCTCCTGCGTTTTCTATTTTTGTATTGTTATCAAAGATTGTTTTTGTTTTATTCCTTGTGATAGTGCACTTCATTGCAGCAACACATAACAAAATAATACCTGTTTTATTTATGTATGACTGACAAATATGCATCATATTGAGTTTATGTTAAAACTGGGTTATCCAAACGGATGTATATTTTATGTGCAATTCGAATACATAAACCTAAATTTAGGCCTAAATATTTTTTGGAGCATACTCTTATACTGTAGCCTCATTGAGTTTGTTGTATACAGACATGAATGATCCTTCAAATCTGGCATTACATTGTGTTGAGTTTTGGTTGAAGGAAATGTTTGTAAACTTAATGTTTTTTTAACTGCATATTTTTAAATTCTTATGTATATTTTAAGCTTTTAATGTTGTTCATATGTCTATGTGGTGTATACCGGTTATATACCGGTATGCTTTATAGCATGGTTCTCAATCTTGGTCCTAGGGTATGGAAGTTTTTTCCTAACATAATTAAAATTAAAATTAAAATGCTTAAAATATCAAATAATAAATCAAAGTCTCAAAACAACTGCTCAAATGATGAATCAAATGGTCAAATTATTAAATAATAAATCAAAGTCTCAAAATGGCTGCACAAATGATAAATCAAATGCTCAAATGCAATTTCATTTCCTCAATCGTGGAAGCATGAACTGTATCAAAAATCAAGTTAAAACTCATTTGTTTTTGATTTTTAATTTTCATTATCAACCCAGTATAAACCTGTCATAATTAAATCTATAAGTCAATGCTCAAATCATAAATCAAATGGACAAAATATAAATCAAATGCTCAAACCAACATCGAAAATGGCAAATCTAATGCTCAAACGGACATCGCAAATGATAAATCAAATGCTCAAACGGTAGCCGGAAACAGCAAATGATAATTCAAATGAAAATGAGGAATGTCAATCAAGTTGCGTGGGCGGAGCTTTAAGACCAACGGGCCGTGGTAACGTTACCTCAGGCGCTCCTGTCGAGTGTTTACCAAATTACCTCTTCGACGACATCGTTTTTTAATAATGGACACAAATGCAATTACAAGACTTTTAAGGGATGCAGCAGAGGCCCTGGAGCAGAGCACCTTATTGACAACCGGCCCTCCCCAGCAGCCTTCGGTTGAATGTGCTCCAGATCGACGGGCACAAGAGGTAGTAACGTTGCAAGGTGAGTCTAACGTTAATCTCAGTCAGCCATTTTGTAATCGCTCCAGTCCCCTTCATATCTATGGTAAAAATAAATGTTGTGTCATGTTTTCAAAATGAATCTGAAATTAGCTGTTTTAACTTTGTACTTAGTTCCAAACGCCATTTTGCGCCCTTTAAGGGCATTCAGGGAAAGAGAACAACGGGATCCCTTCTAAAGGGCCCTTCCACAAGGCCGTTACGGTCACTTGTTCAAGCTTTATTTTACATCAAGTGTGCCCTCTCCCCTTCATTACTGCCAGGTGTCAAAAGTAACGTTATTCACATAATTCATTAACTTATTCAAGTAAAAGTATAGATACTAGGGTTTAAGAAGACTTCTGTAGAAGTTGAAGTATCAACTCAAGCTTTTTACTCAAATAAAAGTGTAAAAGTACTGGTTTCAAAACTACTTAAAGTATAAAAGTAAAAGTAAGGGGCGGCATTACCTTCGAAAAATAAAAGTAATCCACTGCGTCTTATGCACTTATCAGCTGCTCTGGTGTCAGGTGTACGGAGACTGCTATGTTCACTCTTACATCCAACAACAGAACACCTGAGTTACTGGAAAAAGTATGTCATCTATGTACTTTTTGCCTGCTCTTTAATGAGTACTTTGAATTGAGACATACTACTTTTGTCATATTGGTGCTGTAAGGGGACAGAGTTAAGCTAATAATGATTTTTTTATACTTAAGGCATTGACTTTGTATTTAGCACTGCTTTAAATTTTGACATTTCTAGGTGAGGTGAATCGATTATTTTCACCCTACCCTCGTCGTCCAGTTAATCAACTAAGAAGAACTGGGCATTTCCCTCCTTCACAATCTCCTAGACTGAAAAAAAAGTGTGTGTCATACACACACAGATTCTTTTGCCTAGCCAAGAGGAAAGATTCAGAAGTTCCAAAGGTGCCAGAAAAATTTCAACTGGAGAGAGCTGGACTTGGAGAAAAGAAAATTATTTTCTCTGGTGAGTTTGCAACAGTTATGATAATAACAGTTATATCATATACATAATATCATAACTGATAACTGCATGTTAATGTGCATTTTCTTTAAATGTTTTCCTCATCAGACAAATACTCTTCTTCGTCAGAGTTTAGTCAAGAACTCATGCGCCAGTTCCCAAAACTGAGTGAAGCTGGTGGTTTTCAGCTTTTAAAGACGAGAGGCTGCACCAGGACAAAAATTCTGGAACCTATCCCATGTCCAGATGAAGGCTACTCTCCTGAATATTTGTGCTCTGATGCAGTCGGTATAGGAGCTGCAACAATTTATGTAAGACCCCTGCAAAAAGATCTGAATACAGAAGTAAGTGTTTAAAAAATTCTTAAAACAAAGCTGTTTGTGGTACAGAACTTAAAGATAATTTGCATACGCAGTGGTAGCCTATAGTCTATGTGATACGCAGGTATACGCCGTATACCCACTAGAAAATGTCAAGGATTTCCGTATACCCACTAGGAAAGGTCAAGGATCTCCGTATACCCACTTAAAAAAGCGTGAGGATTCGTAACAACATCGTTTTGTGACAGAACTTTCATTCATAAATTCACCGCGCCGTCTGTGTTTGTGCAGCGACACGGATCGAATCACGGAATCCAGTCACAAATGTAACTTAGCCTACAGTATATCACAGTATACTCACTACAAAAAACTAGACTACACCACTGTGCATACGAAATAGATCAAAAGGACATACTAAGGGAAAGAGCAGATACATGTAGCCTCACGGGAAGAACTTTGCAAATGGGTTTCCACGAACACCATGGGGATAACCAAACAAGTGGATGAGTTTTAGTATGTACAAAATACGTCAGACTAGAAACAAAAACCCACATAATCTTTTAGAGTGTCTACTGTTTGTTGCGAGTTTTCAGCCACAGAGAGCTGAGCTACGTGTCATCTGAAGGTTTTAGATCCAGGATTGAATAAAATTGTCAATTCCAAAAAACTGGCAATGTGAACCTTATACATACAGTCAGTAATTAATATTTCACTTGTGTTTTCAGTATTCCATTAGGGCTGTAACGATACGCGATATAAAACCGAAATCGCGATATTCAGATCCACGATCTGTATCGCGATGTGAGAAGGCAGAATCGCGATTGCGACACACCCCTGCCAACTCCCAGAGTTATCCTTCCCGTCCAGATCCAATGCTACCACATCTTTAAATTACTATTAGTATTATAGCTCAAATGTTTCTAGTGTCAATGTATTGCTTGTTTTTCTGTTTACATTGTATGTTGTGACACTTCTCTTCTCTCATGATCGAACATAGAATGCTGCTATGTCAAAACGGCATTGCCTGTCTTATTTTCCAGCAGCTTTTCCAGTAATTTTTTTTTCTAGAATTACTAATTCAGGGTTCCAGACTGCGACCGTTTTTTGAGAATGTGCGAGTTAATTGTATGTGGTCGCATTTGTGCGAGTGGACGCTCGCGCAACAGAACGCCGTTGTATCAGCTGCTGCAGTCCGTAACGTAACTTATGTTGAAAATGAACGAGTACATCATGAATCCATTTTCCAAACCGTGTTTTTGATTTATCCTGAATCCCTACGGTACGCTTATAATAAGTGCAGTGTTTCCCCTACCATTGTTTTGGGGGGGGCGGCCCGCCCCCCCAAAACGACCCCCCGCCCCCCCCTAAATTGCTGACGAAATCCAGTCATTAAAAAGAAATTTACTGTATAACGCGGAATTTCATGGAATTTGTCAATCTTTTGAGAAATAAATAGAAAGCAGTTCAGTATACACTTGAAATCAAATCGCGATGTAGACAAGTGTGTGTGGATATTAAACCACAAAGACTATTTAAATACGAATCCTGCTTGTTCTGTGTGAATGAATGGTGCAGCCGACGCGCAGTTTCATTTAACGTACCACACACACACACACAAAAGGTCTTCACGGCAACCCGTCAAAATAAAAGTTCGGTTTAACGTGACAGAAATATATTACCGTTGTACAGTAGAATTTAGATATGTCCCAATGTAATAATACTAACACTAATCCAAATAAATTATCATCAAAACTGATTTTTTTTAGGAATAATCCATGTTTTAATTTTAACAGTAAAGCTCATTGTGCAGCACGTTATTTGACAAAAAGTTTATTTAATTTCATATGATTAAAGCTGATGATAAATGATAACATTTGTGTTTTATGTCTTCATTTTATTACCAGAAAAAACACAACACAGAATTAGTGTGAAATTTTTTTTCATATTTTTTTTTAAAATGTTGTATACGTTTAATGATTCATAATACACTATTTCAATTAATTAGACATGCTTTTTGATTGCTAAAAAATGTACACCACGTATCCGTAACACGCCCGCTCCGCAACACTAGCAGCCCCCCCCCCCCCCCCCCCCCTGAAAAAAAATCCTAGGGGAAACACTGAAGTGTTTATATTCTGACTATTTTATCCCGGGCTCGGCTGCGGAGTTGCCCAGTGCCTGCGTGACTCGCCATAGACATTAACGGAGAGAAGTAGCTCCGGCTACAGTGTTCTTCCGCAAGACACGTGCAGTTTATTTATTGACGAACGTACACGTCACGTGCATTGCACACTGATGGTGAAACGCGCCAATTACGAATTCAGGAATTAAGGCATATTAAAATGAAAAGGTCTCACGAAATACCGAGCCCCTTCCTATGTCTTTTCAGCGGTTAGATGATAGTAATCGATCGACAGAGGAAAATTATTGTAAAATGCAGAAGGTAAGGAGTGTGAGATTTCTAATTTTTGTTACAACTATAAACTTTGATAACGGAAAATCTGTATCAGCATATTATACTACTCTCATCTTTTAAAATGTAATGCATACATTTTAATGTTTAATGATTTTTAAAAGATAGAAAGATGATGCTGATAGATAGATAGATAGATAGATAGATAGATAGATAGATAGATAGATAGATAGATAGATAGATAGATAGATAGAATATAATTAAAATGTAAATAGATAGATGTATACACTCTAAACAATGCTGGGTTGTTTAAACTCAAATTTGGGTCAAATATGGACAAACCCAAATGTTGGGTTAAAAATGTAATTAAAAATTTCAACCCAACTTCAACTTTCCCTTCCAACTGTAAATTTTTTTTTATTACATTTCAGGGCTCGACATTAAGGCTTGTCCGCTTGTCCGGGACAAGTGGATTTTTTGTAGGACAAGTAGAAGAGAAAATTAGTTGTCCGACCGGACAAGTTACATTTCAAACAAAATAAAATGCCATGTTACTTCACGTTATGTGCCACTCGTAACGTCTATTTTACAGATTTAATTTTACCGATTTGAAACGAACACATTTTTTCGCGTTGCCTGTGAATGTCCTGAATGTGACTCACAGAAAGACGCGCGCCAGTATAATGCGCATGCACAGACCGCGCGCCAGAAGTTCTCTTTCGCGCTTGAACGAACATCAACAACACACACAATTAAGCCAAAATGTCATTTGTCGAGTATCTTCATAACATAAGAACAGTCTTATGATGGACATAAAGAGTTGTGACTCGTGAGAGAATGAGGCGCGTGTGATATCCGCGTCTCTGTCCACAGCGGCTGCTCTTAAAGGGCCAGCTACCAATAAAGCGTTCTGTCAGTAAAGTTACTGAAAGAACAAAGGGAACAGAGAAAATTACTCACTGCTCTTGACTAAAGAACTTGTGTAGCTTCAATAAGTAGTAGTCTATATATGATTTATAATTTATGCAGCCCAGACTGTTTGATAACTTTATTCAATTTCTGTATATGTCCTACCTGTTATACAGTTCATTTTTATCCAGACATCAATGGCTTATTGATCATTATAGGTGTTATCAATCATTTAGTTGTTATTGCTAATTTCAGAATTATCACTAATCTGTGTGTGCATTTGGTTTAGAACCAAACAAGTTGACTCATGAAACCATTTGTTTATTATATCGCAATCGCATATCACAACCGCAATATTGAACTCAATAATCGCAATATGACATTTTCCCCAAATCGTGCAGCCCTAGATAAAATTATAAATCTTTACCGGGACAAGTGACTTTTGTGCATGGGCAAGAGAAACCTAAATTTACTTGTCCGAAGGACAAGTGCCTCAAAAAGTTAATGTCAAGCCCTGCATTTTCATCCCAACATTTGGGTTTGTCCATATTAGACCCAAATTTGGGTTGAAACAACCCAGCATTTTTTAGATTGTATAATTCAAATGTAAAATGCTTAAAATTACAGATTAAAATTACTGTCCAAAATCCACGAAAATCCTGAAATTTGGCAATGATAATTATCATATAATACATGTTTTTTTTTTTTTTTATATAATATATTACAGGTATAAATGCTGCAACCCAGAAAGCCTTTGCTAGCCTTGGGCCATTAAAACCACTATTCATCAGCATGCATCGATTAATCCCATGGCATGTAGCAAAAAAAAAAAAAAAGTGCGACCAAATCATATGCTGGTGCGACCAACTGAGAAAGTTGGTAGCACCAGTGCAACCAGTGGAAAAGTTAGTCTGGAGCCCTGTAATTCTATTTTAAAGTGCTCACAGATTATATTTTAAAGTGCTCACGTCCAAGCACGAGAGCTGGGTGAACAGTAGCCTGACTACGTCAGACTTCCTACTTCCGCTAATTTCATTTCGCTCCTGTACTCAGTCTGAGATAGCAGCCTATCTTTCTGTTTTCCACCGGCCTGAAAACAGCCTGGCCAATCAACGAACAGAGGGCGGGCTGAAAGCCGTGACGTAGTCGGTAAGCGCCGTGTTTAAGATTAGGTCAGGGAAATCGAAAACGACCGCTGATATGGAGATGCGGATGCAATTCGCTCTGTTGTGGAGAATATTCCCGGCATTAGCAAACTGAAGCCCGAACAAGAAGAGTGTGTATTAAACACTTTGAATGGAGGTGATGTTGTGGCCCTACTCCCTTTGGGAAAAGTTTAATTTATCAACTATTACCGATCGTCAGCGAGAAACTGGGGAGCCTTTTGACAGGTCAGTGTAGCTTTTCTTTTCCAGGTCTTAAATACCGTAAAACTTCAAATAATAGCCCGGGCTTTTATTTGCCCAAATCGTCGAACTGCACCGGCTTGTACTTGAGATAGGCGTCTAACTTATATGAGACAGGCCTTTATAGTTGAGATGTTGTTCATTGAGATGTTGTTCCTAGAGTCTATAATCTCTAAAAATCTCCAAATGCTCCACGTGAAACCGCGGTCTTCCGACCTCTTACTATCTTGTCGATTGATTTATATGAATATGCGCGAGGGAGAGAGAGCAAGACAGCGCTCGTGTTGTTTGTAGACGTGGGAGTGCGCGCGCGCGGCCCGGGCTCTCTCTCTCTCTCTCTCTCTCTCTCTCTCTCTGCTCGTTTGTGCCCTGTCAAGCGCAGCAGTCATTCTATTACATCACTCACAGATCAAAAAAGTCGTTTACAGCCATGTTCACTCGGGTATTTCGCTCGCATCATCAAGTGTTTACAGTGGAAGTTCGATCGTAGATTTGAGTTCGATGCATGATGTCTGTGGTTCGATGCGGTTGTGTCGGAGCATAACATACGTCATAAACAAACTTATCTGATTGGCTTACGGGTAACCAATGATTTTAAACTTCAGTACGCGCCCCCTAGCGAGAGAGAAAACACTTCTCTATTATGCTATCCCAGACTCTGTGTACGAAGCAAAGTGAAGTAGCAGAGTCTGGTATTACCAGGCTAGGTGAACAGTCCCTTTAAAACTATCACTGCATCACTTTAAGCCTTTGTAAGTTTGGCATGTTTTTGGCAGGTTGCTGTAGGACAAGTGTCTGGAAATGGGCCACCAGTGGTCTGTTTGTATTGCAGCAAGATTTTCCCATTACCGGAGATACAAGAACATGTTGATTGCTGTGAACTGTAAGTATATTTCTTAGGCTACTTTAAATTTTATTTCTGAAGTGTCCAATTTACAGTGCCCTATTCACACATTATATTATTATAATCTGATCACAAGTCTTTTAAAACTCCACTTTAGCAACATGCAGGGCAGCTTTACTTGCAGCAATACACCAGCAAGTAGTCCCAACACCCTACATTATGAGAGCAGAGCAGGAAGCAGCAACAGCTTTTCCATTCTCGAAAGCAGCAGCAGAGCAGGAAGCAGCAACAGCTTTTCCATTCTCGACAGCAGCAGCAGAGCAGGAAGCAGCAACAGCTTTTCCATTCTCGAAAGCAGCAGCAGCAGAGCAGGAAGCAGCAACAGCTTTTCCATTCTCGAAAGCAGCAGCAGCAGAGCAGGAAGCAGCAACAGCCTTTCCATTCACGAAAACAGCAGCAGAGCAGGGAGCATTCTTTCTGGTAGAGAGCAGGAGCATCAAGAGACCAGTGGATCTGAGATCCGTGCTGTAGTGAAGGGTCTGCACATTTCCAGCAATATTCTAAATGGTTCTTTTTATCAAATGTCTTCAAATGCAATTGGGCGAGATGATGTCAAAGCAGACAAGAATAGTAAACAATAGTTTTTACAAAAGAACACTGAATGGCCCAGGGTTTTCGTTGTCTGGTAATAGGGCTTGGGCGTCGTGACGTCATTACTTGGCGTGGCCGCCATGTTGACAGCTTCGCGAAAGTAAACATACAGCAAGTCGATCGAGGAGAAGCAGCAGCAGAGTTGGGAGAAAGAAAAGAAAAAATATGTTAAAATCCCTAAAAGGATGTGGAATTTACCAGGATACGTTAAATAGGGAAACCAGGGACCGGTATGTGGACAAAATCGGCACTTTTAACGGTTTGTAAGGAAATTTCATATGGATCCAAACCGTTAAAAGTGCCGATTTTGTCCACATACCGGTCCCTGGCTTCCCTATTTAACGTATCCTGGTACGGAATCCTGAAATGTTTCAAAAAGTGAATGTGTGTGAAACCATAGTAAAAAACAATTGGTGTTAATTGACGCCAATTGGACGTTCATGTTTACTTCCGTCTATTTGAAAGTTAGACTAATGATAACATGTTGCATTCTATATGGCCTGATTATGTCATTTTTTTAAGTTACATAGCCTGCCTCCAGTTTTCCTCAACTTGACTAATTAAGAGGCGATATTTGACCGGCATATCATCAAAATGTCAGTTAAACGAAACCTCTGCCGGTCACTTTGGCCGGCACCATTTTTTTCTTGCGGAAACTCTGGAATGGCCTAATATTTTAAGCGCAACCACCAGTTTAATGTTTGTAAAAACTTTAGATTTCGATTGTAAAACTAATTAAAATATAAACTAATGTTTTAAAAATGTGTAAATTGACAAGTGACCATGGTATAAGCGGGTTAATGCCCTTCGAGATGTCCATTGTCTAGGTATTAGTGGACTTCGGCGGAGGCAACCCATACGGGCATTAACCCTTACATAGTTTTATGAGGAAATATCTGTCTGGCAATAAAAAAAATTACTAGCCAACCACGATTCTACTGACAAGATGAGGGTTAATTTGTATGTTTGAAACTTATATTTTCAGATTGGAAAATCGAGAGTGATGAACAGCAGGCAGTATACCAGTTTAGAAGAAATTTATTACATGGATCAGAAAATCAGACACCCCTTAAGGTTACACTAGATCTAACCAGCAGTATGGAAGACAGAGATAGACAGTTTCTGTCATTCTACAAGTCAAACCGAACTGACTGGGCATCCCCACTATCAATCAACCTTAAAGGTATGGTTAAAACGGAATATTTTTCATTAGACATAGAATTATTATTTATATACTATTTGTATGTATAAAGAATGCTTTTTTTATTGCGTCAGGTGATGCTGCAATTGGGGATGGTGTAACGCGTTACTACTTTGCGATGCTTATGTCCAGAATACAATACGGCTTCATTTTAAATATTGGTAAGTGTATTCTATTTACTTTTCTTGTGCAATTGAGAAGTTTTTGTCTTAATTATAGTGTGAACTAATTGCCAACTTTTAAAACTTTTTAAGATAACACTGGAAAAATGCTGTTCTTCAATGGAGAAGAAGACCACTTGGTACCATCGTCCTCACGAGTTCTTCTGGACAGTGATCTTTTTAAAGTCATTGGTCGAATGATTGGCCACTCGTTCATTCATGGAGGGCCACTCTTGACAGGACTGAGCACCTCCATGTTCAACCTACTTCTAGGAAGTGATGAGCCAGTCATCACAGACATGAGAGACTGCCCAGACCAAGATGTAGTCGATATTGTTTCTCTGGTTAGTTTATTTCTACGTTAAGTCATCACAGTACTTTTTATTTTGCAATTTAAATGATTTATTTAAACAATTTGCTTGCTCTTTTTTGTAGCTTGAAGAGCCACGGAATCTAACAGATGTGGAACGATACAAAGTGAATGATCTTGCTTTTAGCTGGGACTTGCCAACATTAACTACAGAAAACCGGAAGTGGCTTGCAGAAACCATTCTTCAACATGCGGTATTCAGTATTGTGGTGTATTTCTGTGTGAAACGGGATGTTGAATGAGAAGAAATAGCTTGTTTGCAGTCACATGATTCTAATGAAGTTTGAAATTCAGATGGAGGGCAGGAAGTGAAAAGCAGATTAGACCCGATGAAGAAAAGTTCATATTACAGGGTCATATCAATCAAATTTCAGAAACTTCCCTAGCTCAAATTTAGTGCTGAGCAGTTTTGACAAAATTTGTATTTATTTTTTAAGATTCTAGCCTAACAACCCCCTTCAGCCGTGACTTATTCACGATACAGCACAGCCTCTCGTACCTTTTTGCTTGCATTAAAATTAAATACACAGCATTTTCCTGCATAGACAATTATGAGGCGGCCGCCTCCGTCAAATTTAGTTTATTTCGATATAATTTGTAGTATTATGTTTATTTTGTATACATCTGATTAGTCTCATATAGGATGCGTTTCTTTGAGTTAAATAACGCGCTAGCAAAGTGCTCAACGGTTATTCATTCAGTGCTCGCCGCTCAACCAGCAAATGCATGACTAATAATTAGGGGTGTAACGGTACATGTATTCGTATTGATTCTTTAGGTTATTGGTCGTAGAGAGAAGCAGATGAAACAAATCAAACGGGGTCTGAAGGATACTGGGGTCCTGCTCATGATAAAGGAACGCCCTTCTCTCATCTCAGTGCTGTTCCCAAGAGCTGTTGACAAAATCATCCTTCCTGAAGTAATGGATTATTTATTGTTCTGAAAACATGCAATCTTTAACAAAACTGTTCATTTTCTAAAGCATTTATGCTATTTCCTTTGTCCATAGATGGTTTTAGAAAGAGTTATATGGCCAATGACGCAGAATGAGGACGAGGAGGATGAAGATGAGGATGATCAAGAGGTTCCTCTGGAGTTGAAATGCCAGATGGCATCGTACCTCAGGATGTACATTGAAAATGGTAATGGTCTTGTTACCACACATTCATTTCAGACATCAGTTGGCTCATTTCACAACTTTGTAAATTGTGTGCACACATTTTATTTGTATTTTTTCTACAGCTACAGCATTGGATATTGAGCAGCTTGTTACATTTTGGGTGGGTTGGGCAATCCTCCCACAACATCTCTATGTGGAGGTGTCTAACTCCATCAAAATGCCCACTGCATTCACATGCACAGAGAAAATAAAACTGCCTTCTCACTACACTAACTATATGGACTTTCAGGCGGACTTAAAAGCAGCAGTGTCCACAAGTGAAAGTGGATTTGGATTAATTTAATCATTTGGAGAGTTCCTGGGATTTTTAAATGAAGAGGCCAGTATGCTCCCTGCCATCAGGCTTTTAACTGGACCGTTTATTGAGAGAAAAAATGAAAATGAATGAATTAAAATGAAACTAAATACTACATGATTTTATAATTTCATGTCCATTTATTTATTTGTTGCAAGTTACATAATTTGTAACTTAAAGATGAAATGTTATGTTAAAAAGGTAAATGTACTAGTACTTTAATATTTTTAATATGTGTATTTGTAAGTTTAATCAAATGTAATTACCAGCCAGTGCATCAGAAAAATGTATTTGTACATCAATAAACAAATTATATTCAAGAATCTCAAGAGTTGAACTTGAAGTTCTTATAAGAGGTATAAGTTTTAGTGATTATGACATTAACTGGTTTATCACACTGACAGTATCATAATAAATTTGAACCGCACTTAAAAATGGAACGTCAGGATGAGGCAAGGTTGCAATTTCCTCAATGGTAAGTTCTCGTGGTAGTTGAACCTCGGGGATATTCACACCCTCTTCCTCAGAGGAGTGTGGTCCTTCCCAATCCACACCATAGTCGTCATCCACCTGAAGTAAAGAAAATCTGTTACATTCTCCCCAATCTACAGTTAAGGATGCTTAGAAAGTGACGAGAGACTATTCATGTGTTCAAGATTTCTGCATTTTTATGGAGGTAGACAATGAATGTAACATATTAAGGAGAACACAATGTCAATAGGTTCTTTAAATGTAAATGTCTACACAATGAATAACAAACCAAAGTTCGAAAATACAACTCCAGTCAGTGTTATTGTCAGTAATTATCATTGTAATCCTAAGATTGTTTTGAAGTTTCAGTAATTTATATTTATGTAACTAATGAAATATTTCTATATTTGCAATTAACTACAATAATCTTGCTTCAGTAGATTTAATTTATTGGTAATGTCCTATTTATTTTACAAAAAAATCTAGCTCAACTACAGTATACAAATCACTTTTACTCAACCTTCTGATCACATATTTTTATTCAAGGATGTTAAGATATTTGTATTGGAAACCAAGAAAATGATTGGGGAAGACATTTTTGCAGTACATGCAACTTTTAATGTCACGTCTTTATGAATTTAAGACCTTTTTAAGGCCTTGTTTTGTGTAATGGCACATTTAGACTGTAAGCCCCAAAAACAAACCTGTTTCCTTTTAATATTTTTGTAGTTCAGTTTCTTGTTTGTCATCCACTACTTTTTTTACATTTGTGATTTTGATTAGCAGGTAACTAACTTAACAATTTGAAAGCACCTGGTATGGATCTTGAATATCTTGGAACCGTGTCCAGAGTTGCAGTGGAGACTGGTTGCCTGCTGTTCTGATTTTATGATGATTCCATGCGTCCTGGAAAAATCCAAGATGCCTTTGCAGCTGTGGCAGATAGGTCCAATGCAGAGCAAAAAGATGCACCTCATTGTCAGGATTTAATGTGCCATCTGCCTCCAGATCAAGGAAGAGACAGGAGAAAAGGTCCAAAACTTGCTGGTAAACGTCCCTCCACAGTCTCTCGATCCTGTAATTATAACATAAATGCTTCCTCAGACAACAGGCCCGATGTATTGTGATAACGTAGATACTTGGCACTACAGCATTTCTTACAAAACATGCTGAAATTATAGAATATTTTCAAACCTCATATGCATTTCTTTACAGTGGGAAAGAAAACCCACAATGTCTTAATATTAGATGCTGAGATAATAAAAGGGGGGGAAAAAAGCAACCTTTGGTTATGGACACTGCGCCCTGTGATGTGGGAGTGTCGGTTTTCCCCTCGATTGGACACCATGAAGTAGGCCACATCAACATTCTCCCGGCCCTTATCAGATCGCACTCTGGAGGGTAATCCAAAGCGATTTACAGCTTCTATGAAACTGTGCAGCACAACAGAAGCACTGTTTTTCATAGCAGCTTTTAGGTACACAATCATCCTGCTGAAGCCATCTATGCCTCCATGGACCACTATCCTCCACCTATGCAAAATAATTTTTTAAATGTACATCTTCTTTGTTTCTGGAACAGTGCGTTTATAAATCAAGGAACAAAATGTCAACAAACTAAAAGATAAATTGTGAACTTATCCTTTAAATCTTAAAAACATACCTAATTAGTTTGTGGTTCCCATCTATATGCCACATGGCATTAGGTGCTGGAACGGAATACTGTCGACGCCTTATTGTGCGTAGCGACAAGGCTCGTAGCTGTGTTCCCTGTGGATCCACTCTCCGCAGGGACTTGCGCACTCTATCAACTAATATGAAAAAAGAGAGAAATAACAAACAAAAAATCGTAATCTTACCTGTATAAATTCTCTGACAACTGAAGATCGAATTTGCCTGTTTCAGGAGTTACATCATTTAATCGTGTCCAGGTAGAAGTGTAGCCAATTGTATGCAATAATCATTTTACATTGAGACGAACAAGTCTTACCTTGTACTTTAACACCTCTTGAGCTCAAGTGACCATGCATCATACGGTAGCCAGAGTTGGGGTAGAGGTTCTGGATTTCTGCTACAGTTCTGTCCAGATCATCATTTGATATGTCTGTGTATAGGTCAGATACTCTGCAATAATGGGGAAACAATGGTATGGCAATTAAATGAAAAACTAAGTGTAAGCCACAAAGACAGAAACTAGTTCCAAATTCATTTATAAAGAACAATTTGAAGCAAGCAAGTTTTATGGGACTTCATTACCTTCTAGTGCCTCTAATACAGTAAATTTACCGCTGGTTTTTTATACACATTTCTTAAGTTGGTCCCAGACTAAAATACAAATTCGAGTCGAAAATAACTTTGACATATCTTGAAATATGCCAGTGTCATTGTCTCAAGATGCACACCAGTAATGTTAATGAATAACTACACAGGAACAAATGAGTAACACAATATTAACAATCTAGTAATTACTATTAACTAACAAGAAATTCTGATTAACAAATTAGTAAGTAACAGCGCACAGATGAAAGTGGTAGTTCACTTTTAACTAATCAATAACTACCGGTACTTTTTTTAATGCTTCCCAGAGAACTACTGTAAGAATCATGCTAACTAACTAGTAATGACTCAACTGTTACTACATACTTCTAAAGGAATGACTAATTCTTTGGATCCGTATTCTAAAGTGAAGATCACGGTAGCTAACAAGTAATTACTCAACTGTTACTACATACTTCTAAAGGAGTTGCTAATTCTTTTAAGCTTTTGAGGTTTTTGGTGAAGTTTTAGATAGTAATTCCCATAGAAGTGTGTAGTAACACTTGAGTAATTACTAGTTAGTTACCATGATCTTCACTTTAGAATACGGATCCAAATAATTAGTCATTCCTTTAGAAGTATGTAGTAACACTTGAGTCATTACTAGTTAGTTAGCATGATTATTACATCAAAAGCCAATCCTAAAGTGTAGAATCTTCTATTCCTTCACAAGATATTTGCACACACGTATATGAGGTAGGAGACATTAATAAAATCTCTTTTTTTTTTGCGAGGTATAGGTTAAATAATAAAATCACTGTATATGGTATTTGGATGGCTGATAACTCAATATGTTCCAGCCGTCACCGTGACTCTGGCCAATTTTCTGGCATTCCTCTGGACTGGCATTGAATCACTACAGGACAAGTGCTGACAACTGCATTTAAAAAGCCATTTCTTTAAAATCATTCAGTTGATAAATAGTTATCTAGGAGAGAGCATAGGATTATTATTTCCCAAATCATAAGTCTGCTATGCTATTACATATTGATAAACCTTGTGTATTTGTTTACAGTAGCAGTTATTAATGTTAATGCAGTGCTAGTCATTTGTCCTGCATTAGTTATTGATTAGTTTTGCATGAATTATTAATCTTCTTCAGTAGTTCTCTGGAAAGCATTAAAAAATAGTAGTTATCAACTAGTTAATAGTGAACTACCACTTTCATCTGTGCACTGTTACTTACTAATTCGTTACTCAGAATTTCTTGTTAGTTAATAGTAGTTACTAGATTGTTAATATTGTGTTACTCATTTGTTCCTGTGTAGTTATTCATTAACGAAGGAACCGTATTCTAAAGTGTTACCGTTTTATCTAAGGCATTTTAATAAAGCTGCTTGAATATTACATTTCTGTGAGCCATGTCTGTGAAATCTGCTAGGAACGTAAAACGTAGTATTTGGTTATTGGTCCCTTAGCAAAGATTAAGACTAAGGGCTTTTAATTCAAATCAAACTGCACAGACCTGTTCTGACAGAAATGGATCAGACGTAACATTAGTGAATCATTCGGTGAATAATTTCTCCAATAACTAGGCTAACTTAGTTAACTGCAACTTATTTAACTAACTTAACTGCAATTTTGGGATAACGCACAAAAAGTCCCATACGAGACTTACCTTTTTCCATATTCACGCATTCGACGACGTATTGTCATCTCCGAAACACCAAACAATCTTGCGATTTCCGCAGCCTTTATACCTCGCAAAAGATACGTCTCGATGGTCTCTGCAGGGATGTTTTGACTTGGTCTCCCTGGCGTTCTTCTGATTTTTTGCACCTGCAGTTGCCTCAGTACCTCGCGCAGGTTCGCAATCGCAACATTGTTGACATCGGTGTCCGTAAGGGCCGATATTTCCCCCATTCTCTCCAGAATATATTCCACCGTGGACTCCAAAACCTTTTCGTCAAAGCTTCCCAATGACACATCTTCGGAAAGGGCACGCAAATGTAAAATTATATCTTGTATAAACATTGTCAGTTTGTCATCGATCTTGAGCTCAAAGCTCCGCCCACGCAACTTGATTGACATTCCTCATTTTCATTTGAATTATCATTTGCTGTTTCCGGCTACCGTTTGAGCATTTGATTTATCATTTGCGATGTCCGTTTGAGCATTAGATTTGCCATTTTCGATGTTGGTTTGAGCATTTGATTTATATTTTGTCCATTTGATTTATGATTTGAGCATTGACTTATAGATTTAATTATGACAGGTTTATACTGGGTTGATAATGAAAATTAAAAATCAAAAACAAATGAGTTTTAACTTGATTTTTGATACAGTTCATGCTTCCACGATTGAGGAAATGAAATTGCATTTGAGCATTTGATTTATCATTTGTGCAGCCATTTTGAGACTTTGATTTATTATTTAATAATTTGACCATTTGATTCATCATTTGAGCAGTTGTTTTGAGACTTTGATTTATTATTTGATATTTTAAGCATTTTAATTTTAATTTTAATTATGTTAGGAAAAAACTTCCATACTAGGGAGCCACTGCTCTGCACATTTTATATGTCTTCTTTATCTGACACACCCACTTCAGTTATAAAGCGCTTTCCTAACAAGCTGATGATCTGAATCAGGTGTGTTAAATGAGGGAGACATACAAACTGTACAGAGCAGTGGCTCCCCAGGACCAGGATTGAGAACCACTGCTTTAAAACAAACCATGTGCAAATTCAAAACTGCAGTGAACCAAAGACAGTTTCAAAAATGCGGTTCTCTTACGAGAGGTTCTCTCGTATTGCTTAAGTTGCTTACGCTACCGGTAAAGTCATCTTTTCTCGAGATCTGAAGCCAAAAATTATCCATAATTTTGTATTTATTGTCAACGCAGTGCAGCAGACAGCAGACCATAGCAGACTGAGTAAGTGTGCTCATTGGCTGTCCTGCAGCAAATGCAGCAGCCTATCGGTGAGCCCAGCGTGACGTCGCGCCCTCTACGCGTCACAGCCCACCAAGTGGGAGTGGCAAACGTATATAAAAGAGGGGCTCAACAGGCTAAACTCTGATTTTCATCTCTTCAGCGAAGCTCTCGAGGACCGTACCAAGTCTTGCTGACAACACACACGGCGGTGAAGGTCAGAGAGAGAGCTACGTGGGTGCACGCCAACCACTGCAGGAGAGTTCCGCCCATATCGGAAGGGCAACAGGAGGAGGAGCCTCAGCCACAACAACAAGTGCAACAACAAACCCCAAGATCTAGCCAAAACACCAGGTGCAAGAGCAAGGTCACTCAGAAGGAGTGATAAGGCCGGTGTGCAGACTAAGGTCATTTGTGCAGCCACAACCAAAGACATCGATCATTGCATAGAGCTGCAATCACCAGACAAGATGGATCATTCAAGACCGTGCTACCCATTCAGACTGCCAGGAATGCATGAACTTTTTAAGACTATATTCATTCTAACTTTGATAAATTTGTGCTCCACTGAGGGCTTAAAAGTGACGTCTGCGAAAAAACACACCAACTGGACTGAAACATCTGTGCTGAACAGCACCATCAGACAACTTGATAAAAGAGACACATTCACGGAAGTGGAGCCAGTGAGAGGACTGCACGGAAGCACCATCACGATAGAGGAGGGATCAAGTGTGACTTTCGAGTGCAACCCATTCCAAAAGAACTGTCTCGGGTGCGATGGACATGCTGAAGAGTACGCACATTTCTACTTCTGTGAAAGCCCATGTAGGTGGACCGACGTAAAAGCATACGCTCATCACTACAGGGCAGAATACGATGAAAGATTTCAGGTGCGCGCCGTAAATGAAATGCTTAACAACATATACGGGATGAGAGTAAAATTGGAACATGCGACACGTGCGGACCAAGGCAGGTATTACTGTGCCCTGGACTTGACTGAAACTGACTGGTATGAGACAATAGACATTATGGTAATCGAGGCAACCAGACCACAAACAGCAACGACGACGACACCTTTCTTGTCACCTGTGCCACCCGAGGTCGAACAGGCTACTGAAGAGGAACTGGCCTGGATGGGAAACGGAGACATGAGCAAAGGTCAAATAAATCCTGAAGTGCGGAAAGCCATGATGAAATGCCAAGGGAACAAAGCCTGCGCACTGCCGATGCTGCAGAAAGAGAAACTAGAGATCAACACGAGTTGCTGGATGTGTCTGCAAATATCTCATGCCTGGGAAGCCGTCCCTCTGAGGACAGCAACAGTCAACGAAACGAAGTGTCTTATTCCTCAAAAAATGACTGATGTGCTAAAAACTGCTGTGGACCTGGAGGAAGGGAGGACACCAATGAAACAGCCTGCTGACAACTGTGAACACATACACCAGTATAACAACACTGACATAGCAATTCCACCTTTGAGGGTAACGTATGTCCAGGGTGATGTTTGTGTCTGTTTTAGCAGACCGAGACTGTTAAGGACTGGATTGTCTGACTGCAGGATCAAAATCAACATATTGGACAGAACAATGAACAATTGTACAGCAGTCATCAACAACAAAGAAATCAACTTCACATGCCCATTCAACAAACCAAACAAAAGTACACCAGCTGCGGTGTGGGTGTGTGGTGACAGAGCTTATCACCGTTTGCCAAAAAAAGACTGGTCAGGTTGCTGTTATCCAGCTTTAATAAATGTGGAAACTTCTGTGTATTTGCCAAGCAAAGTAGGTAAGAGGGAGAGACGAGATGTTAAGATTTTGCCTGGGGCTTTGCCAAATCATTATGCGGGGTACGTATTAACTGATCCGTGGACAACACTGGGAGCAAATATAGGTTGGTCAATTTTCTTAGGCGTGGGTACAGTGGTGACGAATAACAAAATTAATGGGTTAGCATGGACAGTATTAGCGATAGCCAATAGCACAGAAAATGCTTTGACATTAATAAACGAGGAAATGCGTCAATTGAGAGAATCAGTTATTCAAAACCGTTTAGCTCTTGGCATTCTCACGGCAGAATGGGGCGGAGTCTGTAAAATGTTGGGTGTGTCTTGTTGTTTTAACATTCCTGATTACAGTGATAAAATAACCAACATAATTGAACACATGAGAGAGGCCGTAAAAGAACCTGAAAGGACTGACAACCAGTGGGCCGGGTGGATTATGTCTTTGTGGGGAGGATGGATGTACTGGATAATTCAAACTGTTCTGCCAATTATAGTAATAGGAATTCTGATTCTATTCTGCTTGCCATGCATTATGAGATGTATTTCCAACTCAGTACAGAGATTGGTCAGAGATTGGTTGGTTTTATTATATTATTTTTATTCCTTTCCAAAATTCAAGTAGAGTGATCAGGTATACGAAAATCAGACATGAAAAGTATAACTGTGATGTAAAGACTTGAAATGATTGTAACCATTTATGGGTTTGATGTAGTGATGTTTTTATCTATTAATTTTTATTTTTATTGTATTATATTTATTTTTATTTTTGAATGATAAATAGGAGGGATTGTTGTGGAAAAAAAATAATGTTTTAGTTTCATCTTGATATTGTGTGGGTTTTTTCCTTTAATTCAATCATGTATTTTTCTCTCCTGGAATATTTGCATATACCCAGCAGGAACAAGGGCACACACACATAGCACATGGAGACAGTAAAGCCCAGGGGGGTAAGAGGGACCACTGTATTATAAAGCCTTTTGACCACATAGCATATGGATACAGTAAAGCCCAGGGAGGTAAGAGGGACCACTGTATTATAAAGCCTTTTGACCACATAGCATATGGAGACAGTAAAGCCCAGGGGGGTTAGGAAGGACTATTGTATTTCTAACAAACCTGCTTTATCTGGTTTCTCTGGGGGGAACGGAAATTTACAGAAGGGATTCTTAAGAAGAGGGGGTATAAATGCTGTATGCTTGCTGTGTGATGCAGGTTCTGTGTTCATATCATTGGGGTAGCTGCCATGGTATTTTTGTGAACAAGCCTCCTTTAAAAGAAATAAACATCTTTTAAAGTACAATTTGAATCAAATGCCTCTTACTATGATGCTGCTTGTTAATTAAATTGTTTTTGCCACAACACTCTCCGCATCGCTGGATCTTGAGGAGCCGCCGCCGTCGAATCAAGCGACCAGCAAGCTCAGGAAGTAACTGAAGAAGCTGGCCGTCTTCGCCACCTTCAGCGACCAGTGCCTGCTACGCTATCTGGCGACAGTATCCTTTTAAGCCTTCTCTCTGTGTGTGTTCGCCGCCGTGACACACACTCTTATATCTAAAAGAGCGCAAGGCGTTTTTATCAAAATGCCTCGCTCCACATGCGGCTCGTGCCGCGCCCCGCTCATCGCTGGAGACTGCCATCTCATCTGCGCTCTCTTCGGGCGGCTGCCCTGAGTGCGAAGAGCTGTCAATGTCGACCCTGCGGGCTCGACTTGAGCTCTTTAATGATGTCGCTCCGCCTGTCTCTGCTGGGCCGCGCAGGAAGAAGCGCAGCTCCCAGAGACCACCGGAGACCGACTTGGCGCCCAGAAGCCCACCGGAACCTTTCCCTCGAGCTTCTCTCTCACCTTCCCCGCCCCTCCTCTCTGACGCGCAGCCGCCACCGCCGGTTCCCGCCCGCGCCGTCGCCGCTTCAGAGGACGAGGCGGATGATCTGAACATGGACGGCGCCGCTGACAGCTGCTCTCTTCTGGCATCTGACAGTGAGGAATGGTCCGGTTCACACTCGTCAGTCCAGGAGGCCAGCCGTACTCGGGCTGGCGTTGATGCGGAGCTTCTGCGCCTCCTCACCAAGGCTGTCGATCAACTCGGCCTCGAGTGGTCAGCCCTGAGGAGCCCGCACCAAACAGGCTCGACGGATACTCTCTCCATCGCTGCCGCCAAGTGCCCGCATCCAGGACTGCGCCCTTCCTACCGGAGCTCCACGCCGAACTCTCCAAGTCGTAGAACGCCGCTTTCTCCGCGAGGCTCCGCTCGCATGCCTCCTCGACGCTCTCTCAGGTTGACGGCGCCATCGAGAAGGGGCATAACTCTATTCCCCCGGTGGAAGAAGCAGTCGCAGCGCACCTTTTCCCGCCCTCTGGATGGCGTTCAAAGCCTGCCCTCCCCTCTAAGGCCTGCAGGACCACTTCAGCCCTTGTCGGCTGCGCTTTAGCCGCAGCCGGACAGGCTGCTTCAGCCCTGCACTCCATGGCAGTTCCACAGATTATCCAGGCCGATCTCCTCCGTGAACTGGACGAGAAGAGCTCGGACCCATCCGCCATCCCGGATCTTCGCAGCGCGATGGACCTTTCCCTTCGCGCCACGAAGTCAGCGGCCCAGACTCTTGGACGGTGCATGGCTTCTTTAACAGTCACGGAAAGGCACCTCTGGCTGACGCTCGCCGACATGAGGGAATTCACAGAGCCCACTCTCATAAAGCTGGCGAAAGCCGCTCGAGTGTTAGATGTAGAACATGTGCCCACGTCCCCGTGCCCACGCCTACTCACTGCCCGCTCTGTTTCACGGTCGTGCCCCGCCGGTCGCTGTGCAAATGTAAGTCTGGTGCCCGCTCATGAGCGCTCACGCTTACTGAAAAGCATTTTATCCTCGGCAACACTCTCGTGTCCCGTTCCTCACGCGATATGCTCTCCGTCCAAAGCCACCGGGACCTCGTACATAAATCGGCCGCCCATCTCTATAAGCGAGCCGCCGTGTCCCAGCACCGAGAGCATGCGCGCTGCACCCGCGCCCCAGATTCAGATCCTCAAGCCCACAGTATGCGGCGAACGCAGACCGAGATGAGAGTGAATGGGGAAGTAGCACATCTACTTCGTGCACAAATAGCGAAACTTCTGTGCAAGGGCTCCATAGAGCCAGTACACCCTTCTTTGAACGAGTCAGGCTTTTACAGCCGTTATTTTCTCGTACCAAAGAAGGACGGAGCCCTCAGGCCAATTCTAGATCTGAGATATTTGAACAAAGCTCTTATGTGAAGACAGTTCAAAATGCTCACGACCAGACAGATCCTCGCGCAGATTCGCACCGGGGACTGGTTCATTTGCCTCGATCTGAAAGACGCATACTTTCAGATCCAGATAATAGCCCGTCACAGGCCATTCTTGAGATTCGCCTTCGACGGTCAGGTATATCAGTACACCGTCCTGCCGTTCGGCCTATCTTTAGCACCCCGTACGTTCACGAAGTGCATGGATACGGCTCTCGCTCCCCTGAGGGGTCAGGGTATGCGAATTTTGAACTATTTGGACTGGCTGATTCTAGCACAGTTAGAGGAGGAACAACATGTCTGTGGTGTCCTACATAAATCACCAGGGCGGTGTCAGATCCAGAAATCTCTGCAGTCTGACGGAACACCTTCTCATGTGGGCCCATCGCTCGCTGCGCTCGCTGAGAACCTCTCACGTGCCGGGCCACGAGAACATCGGCCCGGACAGACTGTCCAGGGACAACATTCCCCCGGGAGAATGGTCCTTACCCCCCCAAACGGTCCAGTCGCTATGGCGCCTCTTTGGCAGAGCGGAGGTCGACCTATTCGCGTCGAAAGACAACGCTCATTGCCCACGGTTCTTTTCAAAGAACGAGGACGCGCTGGCCCAAACCTGGCCCAGCTGCCCGCTGTACGCTTTTCCCCTGATCTCACTATTACCACAGGTAATCACGAGGATCAGGGAAACGGGCCACTCAGTCCTTCTCGTAGCCCCACGATGGGGAAACCAGACCTGGTTCCCAGAGCTGGTGAGGCTGTCGCACATAGCCCCGTGGCCGATCCCAGTGAGGAGAGATCTCCTCTCTCAGGCCGGTGGATCGGTGTGGCATCCCCATCCAGAGTGCTGGTCTCTGCATGCGTGGATAATCAACGGATACCCGTTGCATTGTCAGAAGGGGTCATGAACACGATCTCACAGTCTAGAGCTCCTTCTATGAGACGGCTCTATGCGTCTAAATGGTCAATGTTCTCCGAATGGTGCACTGGTAAAGGCCTGGACCCACACACTGGTGAGGTCCCATGGGTGCTTTCCTTCCTCCAAGAGCTGTTGGACAAGGGCAGGTCCCCTTCCACGCTCAAAGTATACATTGCGGCTATTGCGGCGTTCGTGGAGTCAACGCGCAGCCGCGTGATAGGAAGGAACGACCTCATCATCCGGTTCCTCAGAGGAGCCAGGAGGATGAATACCCCGCGGCCCCCCTCGGTTCCGGTTTGGGATCTTTCTTTGGTCCTGGAGGCCCTGAAAGCTTTCCCCTTTGAACCACTAGAAACCGTGGGTTTGAAATACCTCTCACTCAAAACCGTTTTTCTGATAGCCCTGTCATCAGTAAAACGTGTGGGGGATCTACACACGCCGTCTGTCAGCCCCGCGTGTCTCGAGTTCGGACCTAATGACTCTAAAGTCATACTCAAACCGAGACATGGTTACGTCCCCAAGGCGATTGGCACGCCTTTTAGAGCACAAGTCATCTCCCTATCGGCTCTGCCAGCATCCGATAGCGAGAGCGATGGAAACCTTCTGTGCCCAGTCAGAGCGCTGAGGTTTTACGTCACACACTCCGTGGCCTTTTGGCACTCCGAGCAGCTCTTTGTTTCGTTTGGAGGGCGCACCAGGGGTCTCGCCGCCTCGAAACATAGCCTGTCATGGATGGATAGTGGACGCTATCGCATCGGCTTACGCGTTAAAACACCTGCAGTGCCCTATGGGCATCAGGGCCCATTCCACTAGAGGCATGGCCTCGTCATGGGCTTGGTCCAGCGGAATTTCGATTCACGATATCTGTATGGCGGCAGGCTGGGCTAGGCTCTACATTCGTGAGGTTCTACAACCTGGAAGTTCCCGCCTTGCAGGCGAGACTTTTGTCAGTCTAAAAGGATGTGTATGTTCTGCCCAGCTGTCATGTGCAGACCACTCTCATCTCTGCTAGGCGAGCCTCACCGTATGTAGTCGGCTGAGTTCGTCCGCGTTTCCCTGTGACGCGTCAGTATGCATGTGCGGGCCCGCGTTGCTGGCCGCCTATTTCCCTAAAACAGCTGTGCGAGGGGATTTCTTCGCTTTACATTATCCAGCAAAACTTTGCTCTATTGTGTGCTTGTGAACTGTGTTGGCCCGCGTTGCTGGCCGCCTTTACTCTAAGTCTATACATGGACCGGCATAGGGAACAGGGAATAGGGAATAGGGAACGAGACGCTGCGTCAAACGTGTGGGAACTGGAATCAGTCCAATGGCGAGACGGAACGTGATAGGTGGGTGACGTCATCGACCAGGAAACTATAAAGCACCCCAATAACACAACCGCGACAGCTTCTGATAGGCCTGAAGCAAGTCGATCACGGGCATGCCGGGAGTATGGCAGAACAGCGCAGCGTCTCGTTCCCTATTCAGGGAACTAAGGTTACATACCTAACCAAGACGTTCCCTTTCAAGGGAACTCGAGCTGCGTCAAACGCTGTGGGAACGCTAATACCCACGTCGCCATAAGAGCAAGTGCCCGACTGTGTGAAATCAAAGCGCACATTCAGCCGAAAGCACCCGCACCCCAGGAGTGGAGCTAAGGTCTAGGGCGTAAAACCTGACAAATGTATGCGGTGAGAATCAGCCTGCCGCATCACAAACATCATGAAGGGAATCTCCTGACAAAAGAGCCTTGGAAGCAGCCATACTCCTAGTAGAGTGAGCTCGAACAGCCAAAGGTGAAGGCTGACCAGTCGACTCGTAGGCAAGTGAGATGGCCTCGACCACCCACTTGCTCATCCTCTGTTTAGATGCCGGACACCCCTTCCTGGGTGGCCCAAAGCAGATGAACAACTGTTCAGATTTCCTCCACAGGGCAGCTCTGTGGACAAAAGCATCTAAGGCCCTAACAGGGCAGAGTAAGTTAAGTTTTTCCTGGTCTGACGAAATAAATGGAGGAGGACAGAAAGCCTGCAGAACTATAGGTCTAGCAACATTAGTAGGGACCTTAGGAACATAACCTGGCCTAGGTTGGAGGAAGGCCTTCACCATACCAGGCGAAAATTCCAGACATGAGGGAGCAACCGAGAGTGCTTGAACATCTCCAATTCTCTTAAGAGACGAAATAGCGAGAAGGAAGATAGTTTTAAGAGTAATGAACTTCTCAGGAACTTATTCAATGGGCTCGAAAGGAGCCAGGGATAGACCTTCCAACACAATGGCCAAATCCCAGATCGGCACCCTCGTGCGAACTGCTGGCCTCAGCCTCAAAGTACCACGAAGAAAGCGAGTTATAAGTGGGTGTCTCCTCAAAGAGACTCCACTCAAAGGGACGTGGTAAGCAGCTAGTGCCGCCACGTACACCTTTAGTGTGGAGGGGGATAGCCCTGTGGAGAAACGTTCCTGCAGGAACTCCAGCACTGTACCCACTGGGCAGTTAACTGGGTCCAACCGGTGTTCACCACACCATGAAGTGAAAAGTTTCCACTTCAAGGCATATAACTTCCTCGTGGAAGGAGCGCTGGAGTGAAGGATGGTCTCCACAACCTCGGTTGAGAGACCTGAACTTATGAGCTGGGCCCCCTCAGAGGCCAAGCCCACAATTTCCATAGTTCTGGGCGGGGGTGAAGGATCAACCCACTCGCCTGAGAAAGAAGGTTCCTCCTGATCGGAAGCTCCATAGGAGAGCCGTCGAGGAGAGACACTAGGTCCGCAAACCATACTCGGGCCGGCCAGTACAGGGCTACCAACAGTAGACAGACCCCGTCCCGGCGAACCCTCTCCAGAACTCCTGGGAGCAGAGCGATTGGGGGGAAAGCGTACAGACGCGACCTCGGCCACGCCTGTCCAATAGCGTCCAACCCCAGAGGGGCTGGATGACTCAGAGAGAACCACAGTGGAGAGTGTGATGTCTCCCTGGACACAAATAGGTCGACCTCGGCACGACCGAAATGCTTCCAAAGGAGCTCCACCACTTCAGGGTGAAGTCTCCATTCCCCGGGCCTCGGCCCCTGCCTCAACAGGATGTCTGCCCCCTGATTTAAATACCCTGGGATGTAAATCGCCCTCAATGAAAGAAGCTTCCCCTGGGACCACAGAAGGATCTGGCGGGCCAGCTTGTACAGCGGGCGCGAACGCAGACCCTCCTGATGATTTATATAGGAGACCACCGATGTGTTGTCGGACCGGACAAGAACATGATGGCCTCTCAGGTCTGGGAGGAAGTGCTTCAGAGCCTGAAACACTGCCAACATTTCTAGACAATTTATATGCCATGAGAGATGATGGTCCTGCCACAACCCCTGGGCTGGGGGATCATGACCACTCATGATCGCCCCCCAACCTGTGAGGGAAGCGTCTGTCGTTAGCGTTACACAACGACAGATAGCTCCCAGCACAGGTCCTTGGGACAGAGACCAAGGTTTCCTCCACATGTCCAAAGCACGGAGACAACGCCGCGTGACTTTGATCGTGCGGAGTGGATTTCCCCTCGGGGAGAACCCCTTGGCCCTGAGCCACCACTGTAGCGGTCTCATGTGCAGCAGACCGCAAGGTATAATGTTGGATGCTGCTGCCATCAAACCCAGCAGTCTCTCGAACTGCTTTACAGTGAGCAACTGGCCTAGCTTCACCTGTTTTACGGCTGAGAGAATCGAAGTGATGCGGGCAGAAGACAGCCGTGCCCACATCGTCACCGAATCCCATAATACCCCCAGAAAAGAGGTTCTCTGTGACGGAGGTAACACACTCTTCTTGGCATTCAGCCTCAACCCCAATTTCCTGGTATGAGCGAGGACGACATCTCGATGCCGAACCGCTTGCTGCTCCGATTGAGCCAGAATCAACCAATCGTCTATATAGTTCAGGATGCGAATGCCCTGGAGCCGCAGCGGGACTAATGCTGCATCCATGCACTTTGTGAATGTGTGGGGAGATAAAGCTAGACCGAACGGAAGAACACGATATTGGTACGCTTCGCCCCCGAAAGCGAACCTCAGGAACTTCCTGTGTTGCGGAAGGATGGAAATGTGGAAGTACTCGTCCTTTAGATCTATCGTAACAAACCAGTCCTCGGACCTGATTTGTGACACGATCTGCTTGAGAGTGAGCATCTTGAACTTGAGCTTCGCTACAGAGCGATTTAACAGGCGAAGATCTAAAATTGGACGCAACCCCCCATCCTTCTTTGGAACGATGAAATATAGGCTGTAATAACCTGACTCCTGACTGGGAGGAGGAACCCTTTCTATAGCCTCCTTTTGCAGGAGTGTTTTCACCTCCTGTTCCATTACCAGAGCCTGCTCGGGGCCCACCATGGTGGGCAGGACCCCGCTAAATCGAGGTGGACGAGATCTGAACTGAATAGCATATTCTTTCTCTATCGATTGCAGGACCCAATGAGATATTTTTGGAAGGCTTTTCCACTATGCTAGAAAATCTACTAAGGGTACCAGCCTCTCAAGACTGGCCTCCGGAATATTTTGAGCAGCAAACACAGCGCCCTGTTACGGCCGCGTCTGTACCCACTGTTTCGCAGGGGGAGCTCGAGACGCGACACTCTGTCTTTGCTGCGCCCAGTGTGAAGAGCTACTCGACGGCCGGGACTGCTCCCGCCCAACAGTCCCTGGGACGTGAACTTTCAGTGGCAGGTATTTCTAGAACGCCGCTGACTGCTTCTTTTCTTCCTGAAATTTATCAATGACTGAATTGACTGAGTCACCGAACAAACCAGTGGGC
Organism: Rhinichthys klamathensis goyatoka; assembly: GCF_029890125.1. Taxonomy (NCBI): domain Eukaryota; kingdom Metazoa; phylum Chordata; class Actinopteri; order Cypriniformes; family Leuciscidae; genus Rhinichthys; species Rhinichthys klamathensis. The sequence continues at coordinate 1,250,369 of NW_026606660.1, read as the reverse complement.
AATACAGGGGCGTCCAGGAGGAAGGCTTTATCTCTCTCCTTCATACCTGAGAGGTTCAGCCAGAGATGTCTCTCTGCGGCCACCAGGGCTGCCATAGTACGGCCCATTAGCTTGGCCGACTCCTTGGTGGCACGCAAAGATAAATTGCATGCCGCTGCCTGACCCGCCACCGAGTAAGCTTTACCCACCATAGCCGATGTATTTCTTAAAGGCTTGGAGGGTAAAGCTGGTGCCTTCAAGGATGATGCTGATTCAGCTGAGAGATGGCTAGCGAGCGCCTCCTCAGCCCTAGGCATCGCCCCATACCATGCATCTTAGCCCCCGAAATGTTAGAGTATGTACTGGTCTGAGGACTAAAAATACGATAGGAAATAGTTTTTTTCCAGGACTTCGACACCTCAGCGTGGAGGTCTGGAAAGAAAGGAAGGCACCGTCGTGGAGTTTGTACACAGGAGGGCAGAAATCTTTCATCGAGTTTACTTTTTGACTCCTGCCTAGCTGCTGGCCACTCAATGCTTAGCTTTGATACAGCACGAGTGAGCACCTCCATAAGCTCTTCATGTTCGGGGGACTGAAATGACGAGTCTTCAGTCTCCCCTGTCTCAATACTCACAACATCCAGTTCCTCAGAACTGGATAGATGTAATATTGGTGCCTCAGCCTGGGCGGAAGAAACCGCAGCGCGTGCTTCCAACCCCTGAACTGAGGCCCTGGACCTGACAGGTGAAGGCTGAGATAGGGCTGGGCCCATCTCAAACCCCGCTGTCAGGTCCATTTGCGATCCCCACGACAAGCGCCGCCGCTCTGCCTCGACAGAAGCGGGACCCGAGCCGCGGGGAGCGCGAACCGAACCACTCTCCTCAAAGAGTGATCGGCGGGAGCGGAGCGTTCTAAGAGGAAAACGCTCGCAATGCTCACAATCAGCCCCCTCGAGAGCTGACTGGGCATGCTGCACTCCCAAACAGGCAACACATAGATCGTGTGAATCCCCACCCGTGATGAAACGAGTACAGGGGTATAGAAACACACTTTCTATACTGCTGCTCGCTCGCCATATTATACATGCTTTTATACATATTATACATGTTTTTTTTTCTTAGTGAAAACTCCTGCCTAGTAGAAACTAATGACAGACAAAAACACTTGGACAATTTTCACACACAGAGCGCTTGCTGAAGGCACAGAAGCTGTCGCGATTGTGTTTTTGGGGTGCTTTATAGTTTCCTGGTCGATGACGTCACCCGCCTATGACGTTCCGTCTTGCCATTGGACTGATTCCATATGTGCTTCATGACGCACTCACGCAGGGGCGTTTCCACAGCGTTTGACGCAGCTCGAGTTCCCTTGAAAGGGAACCAAAATTAAGGATAATTTTTGACTTCAGATCTCGAGAAAAGATGACTTTACCCGTAGCGTAAGCAACTTACGCAATACTCGTTCCCTCTTCTAGAGAGAACCGAGGTTACATTAGGTAACCGAGTATGTTTGAAATCGCTGGTGTTTCTGACGTCACAAACTACCTTGTAACCAATCAGATCAATGTGTGATCGTCAACGAGTGGATCTCTGAGCTGCTGTGAGTGAGTGGAGGTGGGGCTCATTTGCATATTCATAGAACCGCGTATACTAAATGAGGCAAGGCTGTTGAGTTACATTCAAGCTATTTAAGGCATGGAGAATTGTTTTTCAAGGAATTTTTTTTTTAATATGGATTTTTGGTGATCAAAGATGAGTTTTAAGGGATACAATTATTGACTACAGGGGAACTTTAAGGGGCAATACAGGTGCAGTGTCAGCACAGGTCATGTTGTAGTTTAGACGGCAGTCTTTTAATCCTCACACAGGATGTGTAAACATCGGTAAAGAGATTCTTTCCTCTTTAAGCCAGTAGAGTCTGGATTAAACTTGATCCTGTCACATCTCACTCACATACACTGTCTCTCACCTACATTTTGTGCTCTACCCCCTTTATATTGTGCTTCATGTCTTTGCTGCATTGTTGTGTTGCGTTTATGTCATCGACCTGTCTCAATTTTTGTCTGGGTGTTATTGTCTAGAGTTCTCTGTGGTTAATGGTAACGTTGCAGTTCTTGCTTTGGTTTATTTTTATTTAGTTACTTCAGATTTTCCTTTCATTTATTATTTAGCCTGGGTTTAATCTGATTTAAACCTATATTTCTATTGCCATAGTCTTGTTCTTTTTTAGTTATTTGTTTTGTTCTTTTCCTTAGATTTTATAGGTTTAGTTTATCAGTTACTTTATTCTAGTTTTTTGCTCTACCTTGTGCTTATTTGATGTTTGAGTGTTTTGATTTGTTCTTGTTGTGTCTTGTTTCTCCATTGTACATAGCATACTTCCCGGATGCGGAGTGACGCGACCGAAGCAAGTAGAATCCGTCCACACTGCTCATGGCTCCTAAGAAGTCTCAGAAAGAGTCTGCTGTTGAGGAGGAATATGTTACTGTCAATTTGCTAACGGAAATGTTAGAAACACAGAAAATCTTTTTTAAAGGGGTCATATAATGGTACATGCACTTTTACAAGTTGATTGTACTGAAATGTGTGTTGGCAGTGGCTGTACACAACCATCATAAAATGATAAAAATCCATCCAGTGTTTTTGTTTTAATCTCCTTATGTTTTCCCCTGTCTCAAATCGAGCCGTTCGACCGTGTGACGTCACACGCTCGGAAGCCCCTCCCACGATTGTTGATTGACAGCAGCATTTCAACACAGACCCGCCCTTGCTCGTAAGCGAGCTGTCAATCATAGTCTGCGCGGATCGGCGCGGGCATTGTTGATATGCTGGAGCACTGACTATGAGCAGAATGGCGTCTAAGCGATTGTGGTGTTCTGTTCTTGTGTGTAATAACGAACACAGCAGTCATTTTAATGTTCCTAAATCCAAACCGCTGAAGACGCAGTGGCTGAGTTTGTTTTCGAAGGGAATATTCCCCACGAGCAACGTCAATGCTCTCATGTTTGCGCGAATCATTTCTCAGCAGACTGCTTTATAAACGAGGGTCAGAATAAAGCTGGTTTTGCTAAGAAGCTGCTCATGAAAAAAGGATCGGTACCAGCTATTCGTGTTCCTGCTGAACTTCTAGAACAACTGAAGTGAGTGTAACGTTTTATTAAACTTTATATTAATATTAATATTAATCTTTGCAAATCGCTAGCTGCACGCTTCACAATGAATGCGTCTAAGGTTTACACTTAGGGTACATCACGGCATGTTTTCTATGTATGATGTTCTCAATATAATTAATAATCCCACGTTTATACTGAACAACGCGTTATGGTTATTGTGTTATTGTGCTACAAACGGTGTACGCACAGAACAGAGGGGCGGGCTGAGCAAAGCTCATTATCATTTAAAGTCATATGCACTGAAACGGCGTGCTGAAAACAGAGCTGTTTTTGACCAAGTAAAATAAGTGTTTTCTTACAATACTAATGAGAATTTGTAATTAAAGTATATTACAAACTTTCAATTTAGACCCTAAAGAATCATACTAGCTTGTACAAAAATGGCATTATATGACCCCTTTAAGGACATGATGGATCTTCAGGAAAAAAACTTTAAAATTTTTTTACAACTCTTTATGTAAACATGTCACAGATGTCACAGAATACAAACAGAGTTTGGATTACACACAAGCGCAGGTAGATAAACAAGAGAAGAACACCGAGGAGATTGTTAAAATGTGCCGAGAAGCACGTGGGGATATAAACACTGGCTGCGTTCCAAACCGCATACTCAATGAGTAGTTACTTAATTTCAATAGGTACTTACTTAACGAGCGCTAAAAGAGTAGGTACTTTATAGCCAAATCTCGTTGAGTATGAATGCGATCCGGACATCATCGCCATGTTGACGTTATCATGTGACCTACGACGCGTTATCACAAGCGCAACAACTTAAAAGATATAAACGACACGTTTAATTAATCTATCTGTAATCTTGATGTTGATGAAACTTGCTCATTTTGTGGTATTGTTGAAGAAACAGCTGCCCATTTATTTTGTGAAGGGTTAGCATACTGAAGGGTTGGTCAAAATCCCTTGCCTCTTCAAATACATCTATAATCATATATCCTTTTGAATGGTTATATACTTCCTTTATAAAAATCAATAATCAAATATATTCATTATCACATAATAATTTTTATATTCTTTGTGCTTGTGAAATTATATTTTCTTAAATGCATGTGATGTAAGTAACCAGTTTCTTTTAGGTGCATTCCAATCTTACTTTGAGATTGCACGTAGTACACGCAGGACACGAAGGCCACGTAACCCACAAGGCCGTTTGTCTCTTTCTCTGGTATCAGTAGAGGGTCCTAAAGGCAGCGTGGACACATATGATTCTTCGCTGGACATATGGTCAAGCTATATTGAGCGTTACTATCAAACTTTAATTGTTGTATTAAAATGTATTCTTTCCAGTATATTTCCTTCCTTGGGAGTAAATGCCAGTGATCTGTTTTTCTCCCAAACGAACATAATGTTTTAGCATTATGTTTTGGTATACTTAACTGATAATAAGGAGCTCAGACTCTCTTCAGCCTTGATGGGAGCTGTTATTTGCTAGTGTCTGTTATTTGTGTGTGTGTGCGTATGACATTCTATGTAGGTTCTGGACGTTCGGACAAGACACCCCGGCACCCTTCTCTAACCTGCGAGGCCACCACAGACCTAAATCTAATGAGTGGACGACAACTATCTTGACTAATGGCGATAGGCACCCCTATCTCCTCACATGTGTTAAATTGTTTAGGCTCTTAATGTTTCTTAGCCAATGAGAATCATTCAACCTGTAAGCAATGACGTAGCTTAGACCTTGGAAATGGTATAACTGCTGTGATCTTTGTAACTGTAAGCGGGGCGGCCTACGAACTCCTCTGTGAGTCTTGAAGCTGACTTCTGCTGATGAAACTGCATACTATCTTCAGTAAAACTTTTCTTTAATTTTTTATAATTCTGACTCCGGGTCTTCATTCTTCATATCTGGTTCTGGGTCTTTAACTGTATACCCCTTACAGTTATGGTGGAGGATGCGGGCAATTATTCTCGGTGACACCCCTGGCAAATCAACAAACAAGGTAGTAAGCTTTTATTAATTGTTAGGGCTGTCTGACTGGAAGAGATTTTGAAGGAGAGCGGGAGAGCTTCACTCCGATGAGGCGAGTGAAGCTTCACTCCGATGAGGCGAGTGAAGGAGTAAGTTATACTGCTGACAGTATAAGAAGTCGCTGAGAGCGTTGTTAAGGGTAATGGCAGCAGACAGCGCAAGCGAAGCGTTCTCTGTGGGGGCCCCGCTGGGCATTACTGGTGTAGCACCACCCCAGCAGAGTACGTCCCTGGGCTAGAGGTCCAGTGGCACCGTAAACCTGCTCAATCTCTTCCATCTCAGATAGGGGATCCCCGAACTTAGTGAAGTGAATCAGGCAGTTAGGGATACTAACAATAATAGGGTTGTTTGCCAGGGATGCATCAGGAACGATTCCGAGAGAAAAATTAAAAAAAAAGTTGTGACCCAAATTGGCATGGACCAGTATATGTAACTGTGATTTTGGAGTATACTTTGTAGTTTCATCACGCAGAAGCCAAGCTGTGTTGTTCAAAGACCGCCGCCTCCATTTCTGCAATAACTTCAGGTGAGTATGAACCATGATTAAGATATGGCAGAAAAATGTAATAACTTAATCAGTAACCTGAAGAGTCCTGAAACAAATAGTGAGACAGGAAAGCAAACGCTGTAAGCAGCTGTGCTCTTAAGCCCTCACTTCAAAGAAATTTGCAGAAATGATTAAGTAAATGGTAGTCAGGATTTTGATTCTGATTGGAAATTTAAAAAACTTGACTGGCTACAAACAAACAAAGAAACGGAAAAATTAAAATGTTTAGCCTCGTATTGCTTACGATGATTACAAGAAGCAAGTGAAAGAAATTTTGGGTCTGGGATAATTTCCCTCGACAAGCGACTAAAGTTAAACAGACACTTTGTGAAAACAACTTAGAATATTTTGCAGCTTATGAAAATTAATGTTCTGCCAATAATAATGATGAAGATTATGATTGGGCTATTATGATTAAATCAGCTTAAATAAGAGATAAAAACAAGGTCAAAAGATTGAAGTCTTTAAGTTGATGTAAAATTAATGACTCCAACAAATGTGAGTTGCAAAATATATCAAAGTAACTAAAAGGATGATTGTGTTGTAATTAAACATTTTAAAAATATTTTAGATGATATAGAGAGACTAATCTCACAGATGATTTACAATAACTGCAAAAGTATCACAAGCAGAGAGTGCTTGCCTCGTCAAACTTAGTGTGAATCCTAATTGGAGATTGATAAACTCCAAGAGAAAACTAAAGTCAAATATTAAACTATGGTTGAGAACTTGACAATTAAAATTGAGATTGAGAAATGTGAAACGTTATTGAGAACTAGAATAATTATTTTTATGTAAGAACAAATAAGCAGAAGCAGTACTGGATTAACAGTTGCTAAATGCTGATTAAACAAACAGCTTGAAAAGTTGACCATGAAAGAACTAGAAGCTGATGTTTTGCTTTCAAAAGATAAGTTTGCCATTGGCTGTAATGAAACAGTTTGCTTATCTGAATCTGATGTGTGCGGTGGCTAAAACTGCCAGTGCAACAGACTCAATCTGAGTGGAAATTTGTAATGCCTAAATTTCCTAATGTGTGGGCAAAAGACAAATATAAATAATATGTTTATTTGAAACCGTATGTAATATCTGGCAAAGATGCCTTAAGCTGGGATAGAGTTAAAAGATGGTAGATAAAGTTAGACGTTCATGAGAGTGCAGTGTACCAGTCCCTCTCTCATTCAATGTCTCTCTCTCAGTCAATGTCAGCTAAAAGCTGTTACCTGAGTCGGTGTCATAAGTGATAACCTATTTGTAGTGACATCTTTGATTAGGTTATTTTAGGACCAGTAACTTCTTTGTCTGATCTTAGTCCCCACCATGAAACGGGGGAGGGGCCGACGGAAATGTACACTGAATGTACGGTTGTGATCTAAATCCACTGAGTAGCTAGGTTGCTGCTTTTAAGATGGTTAATGGATTTAAGTGATTAAATACTGTTGTTATTAACCTGTCTCCCTGTGTTACAACTATTAGGCAGTCCGAATGGCCCTGTTGACTCTTGATTGTGTCTTTCCTAAGCTCCAGAGAACAACAGATTTTGTTGAAGAAAACGGTCAAAGATTCTGTGATGGGAAAAAGCGGTTACCAGTGGGCACGAGTGACCATCTCTATGACGGGCCATGAAGTGATTCCCATTAGTTGTTGTGGAGACAGTAATAAAACGTTTTGATGTCGGTTGCCTTATGGGCAAGGAAAATCATAGTGTTGATTTTGAACTAATATGTCTATAACATAGTTTTAACTCTTGAAGGTCGTTAGACATGGTGGTGGCTAAAGATGAAGACAGCTTTTGATTTAAGAAAAGTCTGGATAACAAAGGTGAATGGTCAAAGATTATTGTAACGAATTTAATATTACATTTTATATAAGTTACAGTCTTAGAAATTTATTTATAGTGAGAGAGACTGCTTGAGCGGAGGAAGGGATGGTAACTGTGTCTGTCTTTCTGTCATCGGCCTGCTAGAGCAAGCTGAAGCAAAATAATGATAATGAAACAAAACAACCCAGCTGACCTTGTTAAATTCTAATGAATAATGAACAAGACATGCTTTGAAACTGGTTGGGAGACCATGTAAAATTAGGTAGAAGCTACAGGAAAATGGGAAGTTTAAAATCTTATTTAAAACTTAAATCTTTTAGCAATAATATAAAGAAAAATGAACATTGAAAATGAACAGTTAACATATGTGTGTCTAGTATGAGTGCGTATGATGGTGACAGCACTTTATGTCTTGTATGTATTAGTTTGGGGTACTATTATTTCCTGATTTTGAGGATATTGTGTCATTAACCTCTGGAATTAGTGTTTTATCATTACAGATGGGTTAAGTGAAATGACCAACTTAAAAAAAGTTGATAATTCTAAGTCAATCTGATGAAAAGACAATGCAGAACATGGGACGAGCTTTAATTGGAGTGGTTCTCCAGCTCTGTCTGCTATTGGTAATTATGAATGCTTTTGTCATTTATGATATTGAACTGAATTACTCTCTGGATTAGTATTTTATATAAATTGGAATTGTAAAGAAGATTGCCGTCCATTCTGGGGTAAAACTCTTGTCTAAATTCAACTGAGGGTCTAACTTTAAATAGACAACTAGGTGGGATCATAAGGATAAACGTAGGAAAAAAAAAAAAGATATATATATAGACTTGACGGCAGAGAGACAAAGTGACACATTGGCTAAGTCACTATCCAAATTATCCAGAGTGAGCTCCCTCATTTTTATTGAAAGGCCGGAGGGCGAACAAAGAAGGAGTGAATATAACTTCTAAAATGAAAAGGTTTTATTTCTCAATCCCTTAAATGTATGTATGACATTAGATGTCTAAGAAAACTACAATTTAATAAAGGTAAAAAGAGAAAGCAGCTATATGGCTGTGGGCTGGGATCTGAGTAACATAATATTTTGGTTTCTGTAAAACTGTAAAGATAAGTGGAACTGAGACAAATACTGTGAGAAGTAGTTATAATGAAAAATAAAGGTGAAGTTAATGATAAGAAAACAAGAGTCTTGAAGAATTAATAAAATACCATGATTTCCCTAACGAGGGAACTTTAAGTGTCACTAGGCTGACAGTGGTGAGAGACTCGGATGCAGAAGGAACTGGTATGTAGGGCAAGATGGAAGAAATATAGTAGAAGAAAATGTATGTTATGAAAATACAATTTCTGATAGGATTTATGGAAGTCAAATTAAGTTTAAATGGTATGAAAAAGGTTAGGGTTAGACATTGTATTATTGACAGGGATTCAAGTGATATAAAAATAAGGAATGAACAAAAGCTTTATTAAGCAGAATGGGGAACGATTCTATATTTTAGTGGTAAAATAATGACCGTAAACTGAAGGATGATTTCAGTAAAGACTTAAAATGCTTACATCGATAATTATGGGTCTTAATTATTAATATTTTATTTTTTGTTGTTTATTTTTAGTTAGACAACCATTGTGTTTTAAACCTAAAGGGTCTATAAAAGGGGTAGTGAAAATAATGGATTAACCATCCAACTTTGTTTATAATAAAAGGATTTGGAAATCATAATTTTATAAATAAAAAAAACTAGTGCATATATTCTGGTATTCATGATTATAGACAATGTCTTTATTTAGGATCTGAGTAGTGACTGTGGATCTAGCCCATGCTAGGAATACAGCAATAGTGCTTGCTTATTTAGCCTGGCTTCCAGAGAATAAATATGTACTTGTTTTTGTTTCGTAATCAGTTATGTGTTTTATAAAAATTTTAACCTGACTGATAAACTGAGGAAGAATGACATTGATGTCCTGTTGTGAGTGGAAGGTGGGAGAGCCTCTTAATGGGGACGGGAATTTTTAGTATCCAGCATGTCCGTGACGAGGTGAAGAGACAAGTGTGACCCGTCAGGGGAGCATGCGTCACCACTCCTCCCTTCCGTAGTGACCTCACTGGTTAGACCAGACGTGGCGGTATTGGACCCCACATTGGTCTAAAACGGGGGACTAAAGGGTTGGTCAAAATCCCTTGCCTCTTCAAATACATCTATAATCATATCGAGGGCTTGGAGCCAGAGGGGCGTAAGTGGCTTTTGACAAACTTTACAGAAGAGACAAAACAAAATTTTGACCACACTTCAATCACCTGTATCATTAACCTTAAACCACAAACATTGCAACCACAGGCATACTTACATGAATGAGTATTTAAGTAAAAAATGAATGGCATATTAACACAATGAACATGTTCTAAAACATTTTAAAATAAAAAAATATGTCAAAAACGTCAGATACGCCTTTTTGGCACCAAACATTTCCAAGTCTTCTATGGACATATGGGCGTATCTGCTGAACAATGCAGAAAATAATTGATCAAAAGGGGAATTGATTGAATAATTAACACTTGAATCACACTTGAACAAGTAATTATTTTTCATTTAACTCATTCATTTTTTTTTTTTTTTTTCACCTTTCCATTCTGGGCATCTGCTGAACACTACAGACTCTAATTAAAGTCACTGAACTTGCTAAACACACTTCTGATGGGCAATTCATGAGTTGTTCAATTGATTTCATTACAATTCTTTTTTTTTCAATACTCTATTCAATTGACAGTTCTCTCGTGTTCTTTTTGCTTTTTAGTTCTTTTCCCTCACCTTCCTTCCTGGAACATGAATGCCATGTGAATTAATGTAGCCTTGGCCAGAATTTCTTAACCTTTTACGTTGGTTTCTTTTCCAATTTTCAACATCTCTCTGTCTTTTTCTTCCTTTTTTTGGTGTGTTGGCATCCTCTTCCTGGCCACTTTCAACCCCTCCCTCCTAAACAGGCTCAATGTCTACTGTCTCAGTCCCTCGATCTTCTTCTGTCTCCATGTGTCCCTCATCAATTGCATGATCTGTGTCCCTGCCTGTCTCTCTTTCCCCATCTTCTGCTGTCTCCATGTGTCCCTCATCTCTCTCCCTCATCTCATGCTGTGTCCCTAAATTATATAATTAATATTTATTAATATCCTACATGAATGCCCTGATACTAATAATTCGGGGTAAGGATTAGATAAGGTAATGTTCTAACTTATTTTCTGTGCAATTCAGAACTCACTTCCTCCATCTGTCTCCATGTGTCCCTCAAGTTGATCTCTCTTCCTCACCTCATGTGGCTGTGTCCCTTAATGATTAACACATTAATATTTATTAATATAATATCCTACATGAGTGCCCTGAATCTATTAGTTCAAGGCTAGGGTAAAGTAGATTATGAAAAAGTTCAAAAGAATATTCTCTGTCAGAACACAGGCACAGTTAGCCAGATCAGACCAAACCAATGGGATTAACGTTAGCCATGCTAGGCTAGGCTAACAAGGTAAGGCTCTCAAGGCATGATTATGTCTTACTGTCATCACTCTTGTGAGGAAATGCATTCAAACAACTCTGACTCATCTTCAACTTCTTCAAAATACACTCACCTAAAGGATTATTAGGAACACCATACTAATACTGTGTTTGACCCCCTTTCGCCTTCAGAACTGCCTTAATTCTACGTGGCATTGATTCAACAAGGTGCTGAAAGCATTCTTTAGAAATGTTGGCCCATATTGATAGGATAGCATCTTGCAGTTGATGGAGATTTGTGGGATGCACATCCAGGGCACGAAGCTCCCGTTCCACCACATCCCAAAGATGCTCTATTGGGTTGAGATCTGGTGACTGTGGGGGCCATTTTAGTACAGTGAACTCATTGTCCTGTTCAAGAAACCAATTTGAAATGATTCGAGCTTTGTGACATGGTGCATTATCCTGCTGGAAGTAGCCATCAGAGGATGGGCACATGGTGGCCATAAAGGGATGGACATGGTCAGAAACAATGCTCAGGTAGGCCGTGGCATTTAAACGATGCCCAATTGGCACTAAGGGGCCTAAAGTGTGCCAAGAAAACATCCCCCACACCATTACACCACCACCACCAGCCTGCACAGTGGTAACAAGGCATGATGGTTCCATGTTCTCATTCTGTTTACGCCAAATTCTGACTCTACCATCTGAATGTCTCAACAGAAATCGAGACTCATCAGACCAGGCAACATTTTTCCAGTCTTCAACTGTCCAATTTTGGTGAGATCTTGCAAATTGTAGCCTCTTTTTCCTATTTGTAGTGGAGATGAGTGGTACCCGGTGGGGTCTTCTGCTGTTGTAGCCCATCCGCCTCAAGGTTGTGCGTGTTGTGGCTTCACAAATGCTTTGCTGCATACCTCGGTTGTAACGAGTGGTTATTTCAGTCAAAGTTGCTCTTCTATCAGCTTGAATCAGTCGGCCCATTCTCCTCTGACCTCTGGCATCAACAAGGCATTTTCGCCCACAGGACTGCCGCATACTGGATGCTTTTCCCTTTTCACACCATTCTTTGTAAACCCTAGAAATGGTTGTGCGTGAAAATCCCAGTAACTGAGCAGATTGTGAAATACTCAGACCGGCCCGTCTGGCACCAACAACCATGCCACGCTCAAAATTGCTTAAATCAGCTTTCTTTCCCATTCTGACATTCAGTTTGGAGTTCAGGAGATTGTCTTGACCAGGACCACACCCCTAAATGCATTGAAGCAACTGCCATGTAATTGGTTGATTAGATAATTGCATTAATGAGAAATTGAACAGGTATTCCTAATAATCCTTTAGGTGAGTGTAGGATTCATCAGTTTGTTTCATAATATTCATCAAAATCGTTTCTGCCTCAGACAGTTCCATGTCTGCAGTTGTGTCAGCCATTTTGAATGCAGTTTTAGGGCACCAACTACACTTACGCCCTTCTGGCTCTGAACAAAAATGAGGGTCCTACATGTATTTTTCAGAGCCAGAAGGGCGTAAGTGGACTTACGCCCTTCTGGCTCCAAACATTACTCACACTTTTGTGTTAGGTCTGTATTGTTTTGTTGCTTTATTCAATACAGTTTGATCTCAGATAGGTCTTTTTGGCACAACTAGATAGAGCACATCAAGACCTTTAATTTGATATATAGAACTCATTTTCGCCCAAAATGCCACTTACGCCCCTCTGGTTCCAAGCCCTCGATATATCCTTTTGAATGGTTATATACTTTCTTTATAAAAATCAATAATCAAATATATTCATTATCACATAATAATTTTTATATTCTTTGTGCTTGTGAAATTATATTTTCTTAAATGCATGTGATGTAAGTAACCAGTTTCTTTTAGGTGCATTCCAATCTTACTTTGAGATTGCACGTAGTACACGCAGGACGCGAAGGCCACGTAACCCACAAGGCCGTTTGTCTCTTTCTCTGGTATCAGTAGAGGGTCCTAAAGGCAGCGTGGACACATATGATTCTTCGCTGGACATATGGTCAAGCTATATTGAGCGTTACTATCAAACTTTAATTGTTGTATTAAAATGTATTCTTTCCAGTATATTTCCTTCCTTGGGAGTAAATGCCAGTGATCTGTTTTTCTCCCAAACGAGTGAATGTTTTAGCATTATGTTTTGGTATACTTAACTGATAATAAGGAGCTCAGACTCTCTTCAGCCTTGATGGGAGCTGTTATTTGCTAGTGTCTGTTATTTGTGTGTGTGTGCGTATGACATTCTATGTAGGTTCTGGACGTTCGGACCAGACACCCCGGCCCCCTTCTCTAACCTGCGAGGCCACCACAGACCTAAATCTAATGAGTGGACGACAACTATCTTGACTAATGGCGATAGGCACCCCTATCTCCTCACATGTGTTAAATTGTTTAGGCTCTTAATGTTTCTTAGCCAATGAGAATCATTCAACCTGTAAGCAATGACGTAGCTTAGACCTTGGAAATGGTATAACTGCTGTGATCTTTGTAACTGTAAGCGGGGCGGCCTACGAACTCCTGTGTGAGTCTTGAAACTGACTTCTGCTGATGAAACTGCATACTATCTTCAGTAAAACTTTTCTTTAATTTTTTATAATTCTGACTCCGGGTCTTCATTCTTCATATCTGGTTCTGGGTCTTTAACTGTATACCCCTTACAATACATTTAGGGTTGATTTAAGTTGTTACATTTTAAACCCTACTAATGTGACCCACAGTTTTATCCTTATAACGATATATATTTTTTTATTAAGAAACCCCAAAATCGTCATCTCTTTCTTTATTTTATACCCAAAAAGTTTCTCCTTTAAGTTTTCCTTTTTCTTGATGAATTTACCTCTCGTTTCATCCCTCAGACTTATAACAACAAAACAATTTTTGTATGTATTATGAAGAACTATTTAAAGATATTTAGCTTTGTTATTGTTCTTTTTTCCTGTGTATAAATATCATATTATGATGTACACAAACCAATGATCTTTTGTTTTCTGTTGTCATTATGATTGTTCATTGTTAGATACAACTATGTGGTATCTTTCCATGATCTTGTATGTAATAAGTTTATAAGTTTAAATTATATGAGCGACAGGTGCACTAACACTTCATAACATCAGTAACTCGACAGCACAACCTAGAACAGTTTTCCTCTGCGTTTGTAATGTCTGCACAAGGAGACGGGCGGCTGCTCGAAGATCTCTCCTTCGGAGAAAACTGTTGATTTTATACTCGAAAAATGTAAGTATCGCTTCCTAAAAATTAATATTACCTCAGAATGAATTGTATTGTTAGCCCACCCCAAAACTTAAACAAAATAATAATATTAAATGCTGACCAATACTTAATTATATTACTTTTTTATATACTAAAAATGATATAATTTAATAAAACAAGCTAAATGTAATTTGTTTTGTCACATGACATAGTTATGCATGAATACACGTGAACATCTCAATTGTCAGTCAAGCAATGAATTGATGCATACATTAATTAAATAATTATATTTTATATACTGAGGACAGACAACAATAAGAAACATGAATAAATCAGTAAGAGAACAAATAAAAGTAACCATCACAATAAACAAATGCATATACAAGTCAACAACACATGAAACAAAGCTTTATTCCAACTACAAGCATGTATTTACAGGCGCTGAACCCCACATCCTACCAGTAGCACCTCAATGCAGTACATGAGATCCAGGGGGCGGAGTTGGATCCAGATCTAAGGGGTGGAGATGGGTAGCTTTAGGGGTGGGTTAGGGATCAGGGGGTGGAGATTGGTAGGTTTAGGTATATGTAGGTGGGAGGAGTTGGATCTGGATCCAACTCCTCCCCCTGGATTTCATGTTCTGCTCAACACAGCGGTTCCCATTCTGCAGCTTTATTCTGATGACTTCACCAGAGATGACCGTGCCTTCGTGCCGGAGCTTGTTGCTGCGCTTCACAATCTGAGGCAATAAGGGCAGATGGAGTGATGGAGCGTCTCTTCCATGGCACCGTTTCCAGGATTCAGCTCTGGGCTCCTCATCCTCAGTGCTCACACCAGTCTGAATAAAAACATGTTTAGTTACTTTATAGATTTGTTTATTTACCTTATTTACAGCACATTTGTCTAATGTCAACAGTGTTGACAACAGTGAATTATCCTAGATAATACCACACATACATACATCGTCTTTTTCATGTTGTGATGTGCTCATCTGCAATACTTACAATATTTTCCTTTCAGATGTAAATAGACATTTTAAATAAGCGTATTTAAGATGTATATGGTTATGTAAATCCACTTTAGAGACTTAACGATACGTGTGCTTACTGGAGCTCGATCCCCTGTTAGCTAGCTATTAGTGTTGTCACGATACTAAATTTCTAACTTCGATACGATACCTTGAAAAATATCGATATTCGATACCATTTTCGATACCACAGAGAAAAAAACTGCCACAATATTAAGGTTTTTTTTATTTATTTAAAGCTAAATATAACAAGTCTAGAACATGACAATGAGGTATATTTTACATGAACAAAAATGTCCTGAGTTCTATTTGTTAATATTTTTTAATTGGACCACAGCTAACATGATCCGTTGTATTTTTGTTATCAAAGATTAAAATATACTGTAACATAAAAGCACTTAACAGTTTTAAATTGGAGGATAGAGTGTCAGTAATGTACAATAATAAGATTAAACATTCAATTTTCAGTTAAAGGCATTTCATTATTGAATTCAGAGATGCCATTGTCTGTTTAGTTTAATTAGTATCTGTGTAATCAAATTGATGATAATCACTAATGAAGGCAAATTGCAGAATTAAACTAGAATGTACATTTCCAGAAGAAAATGTGAAGTGGTGCTTGCAGTGGCAAAAAACACCACCCGGTTGCTAGGGTGTTCTTGGAGTTTGCTATGATGATGCAAGGCAGTTGCTAGGTTGTTCTGGGTGGTTGCTAGGCTGTTGCTAGGGTGTTCTGGGTGGTTGCTAGGGTTTTGCTAGGGTGTTCTGGTTGGTTGCTAGGCAGATGCTAGGGTGTTGTAGGTGGTTGTTAGGGTGTTGCTAGGTGGTTGCTAGGGTGTTCAGGGTGGTTGCTAGGGTATTCTGGGTGGTTCGTAGGGCGTTGCTAGGTGGTTGCTAGGGTGTTCTGGTTGGTTGCTAGGGTCTTGTGGGTGGTTGCTAGGGTGTTCTGGGTGGTTGCTAGGTGGTTGCTAGGCAGTTGCTAGGGTGTTCTGGGTAGTTGCTATGGTGTTGCTAGGCTGTTGCTAGGGTGTTCTGGGTGGTTGCTAGGGTGTTGCTAGGCGGTTGCTAGGGTTTTCTGGGTGGTTGCTAGGGCGTTGCTAGCCAGTTGCTAGGGTGTTCTGGGTGGTTGCTAGGGTAATCTGGGTGGTTGCTATGGTGTTGCTAGGGTATTCTGGGTGGTTGCTAGGCGGTTGCTAGGGTGTTATGGGGGGTTGCTAGGGTGTTGCTAGGCGGTTGCTAGGGTATTCTGGGTGGTTGCTATGGTGTTGCTAGGCGGTTGCTAGGGTGTTCTGGGTGGTTGCTAGGGTGTTGCTAGGCGGTTGCTAGGGTGTTCTGGGTGGTTGCTAAAGCGTTGCTAGGCAGTTGCTAGGGTGTTCTGGGTGGTTGCTAGGGTGTTGCTAGGGTAATCTGGGTGGTTGCTATGGTGTTACTAGGTGGTTGGTAGTTGTCAAAGATGGTTACTGTTGAGTTTGTAGCATTTTATTGGCATGATTTAGCACTTAGCTAATCAATATTAGCATGTAGCTATTCACTGCTAGCATGTGTAGCATGTAGCAAGTCCTGTTTGCTAGCATGAGTCAAAAGAGCCAACCCCCATCTCTATACGATGTTCTGATGCAGAGATATTGGTCTTGCAAAACGGTTGCTAGGGTACTCTGTTTAGTTGCTAGGGAGTGGCTTCGCAGCTGCCAATCATGAAGCTCCAAAGTCAATGTGAATGTATAAACCAACCCCCATCTCTATACGATGTTTTGATGCAGAGATATAGGTCTTGCAATATGGTTGCTAGGGTACTCTGTTTGGTTGCTAGGGAGTGGCTTGGCAGCTGCCAATCATGAAACTCCAAAGGCTTCTTGTCAGTATGAAAGATATAAACCAACTCCCACGCCTTTGTGACATTCAGAATGGACGATATTCCTCTTTGGATTTTGGTTGCTAAGGTGCTCGACAATGGTCGCTAGGGCGTGGCTAGGAAGTGTTGAGGTGATTCATGATTGGCTGTTTGCTGCCCCGAGTCAAACGAGACCACCCTCATGTTTCTATGACAACTCAGTCCAGAGATATCCCTTCGATCTCTTTCAATGGAAGTCTATGGGAGTTGTTGCTAAGGTGCTCTAAATGGTTGCTAGGGCGTGGCTTAATAGCTTCACAATGATCCTGAAAGACTGATTGGTCGTCTGAGTAAAATGAGCCCGCCCCCTTGTCTCTATTACCCCTTTTCCACCAAAAACGAACTGGTTCGGAACTGGTGCTGGTTCAAAGTTGGTTCGGAGTTGGTTCAACTTGCGAACCTTCTCAGAACCTGTTTGTTTTTCCACTGACTAGAGCGCCCAGCGAACGACGTCGTTACGTCACTGTGTACGTCGCCATACATCTTAGCTAGAAACGCTTGCAAGTACATTACTTTGGGATTATCTCTAACTCGTGAACCAAGAAGGCTTTAAAACTAATTGAAATATGTAAGTCTTTTAATCTTTTCCTTTGATATGTAATCTTTTCTGATTAGTTATGTACTCCTGTCTTGTCTTTTTTTTTTTTTTTTTTTTTTTTTTTTATATTGTGACTGTTTTCTCCTTTGCTTACATAATGTTTTCAATAAAAAAATAAATAAAAAAAAACTAGAAACGCTTGCGCCAACTTCAAGCATAACAATTACAATGGCGGACTACATCGTGTTTCTGCAAATGTTTCTCCTGGCTTTGCGATCCTATATTATGTCAGAAAACATGTTATCTAAACCCGCCCCCAGCTCCGGAGGTAAGCATGACGTGGTAAAAGAACGGTTCTAGTCCAGCAAAGAGTTGGTGCCGCTTTGGAACCAGTTTTCCTCGCCGAGAACCGGTTCTTTGGCTGTCGAAACACAAAGAACTGGTTCGCGCGCAAGCACCGGCTCCGAACCGGCTCTCAAAATGCGTTGGTGGAAAAGGGGTATCTGACACTGTGATCCAGAGCTATGTTCAATACAAAATCTCTATGCAATTTACCATAGTAGGAAAAACGCATGCATTTCATGGGCCGTCCTTCACCATAGTAAGCCAATGGGGCAACTTTGGGCCCCTCCCGCCCCCCAGGGGTGCAACTTTTACCCCATTGTGTGGTATGTTCTTACAGAGCCTGTCAGCCTCTTCAAATGTGGTAAATTACACGTTTCTGCGACATCCTCGCTCCGAGCTACGACTCGTCAAAACTCGCCCCCTGGGGCGAACATCGTACCCCCGATCCCTTATAAAACTCATAGCACACCTCTCCTCAATAATCCGCACGATTTGACGCCTCATTCATGGGTCTGTGACCAAAGCTGCGGGACTAGTTACGCGCCAAAAAAGCGGCGGAATAAGAATAAGAATAAGAATAATAAGTATGCACAATAACAATAGTGTTGCTTCGCCTTTGGCAAGCACCACTAATAATAATAAGTATGACGGATAACAATAGTGTTGCCTTGCTTTCAGCAAGCACCACTAATAATAATAAGTATGACGGATAACAATAGTGTTGCTTTGCCTTTGGCAAGCACCACTAATAAGAATAAGAATATTACACCAATGGGGGTCAATGGGGCACCTTTGGGCAGCTCCTGCCCCCCAGGGGTGCAACTTTTACCCCATTGTGAGGTATTTTCTTACAGAGCCTGTCAGCCTCTTCAAATGTGGTAAATCACAGGTTTCTGCGAAATCCGAGCTCTGAGCTATGACTCGTCAAAGTTTTTCGCAATGTTAAGTCTATGGGATTTTTTGGGCCGTTTTTCGCCCCTGGGGCGACCATCGTACCCCCGATCTCTTAGAAAAGTCATAGCACACCATTCCCGAACAGGCCGCACGTTTTGACACCTCATTCGGTTATGCAATAAATAATGCATAAAAAACAGACTCCCGGTACCAAAAGGTTATATGGGTGTGTTGCTTAGAGTGTAATGAACACATTTAGACCGCACACACGCGCACACAAACAAAGATAGGCAATATCTAGTTCAAAATATCCAAACACTGCAGTCAGTTTTTGTGACGTCGTGATATGCACATCCTATCATTTCGTCTTTACAACGAAAGGCAATGAAATCGTCGAAATTATATGACTGATAGAAAATGTAACCAATCAGTAAACGAGTCCAACGATAACCGGGATGTTTACATTCCTCACTCGAGCAAGATTTTTTTTTTTTTTATCCGGCGCTCTCCAATCAGTTTGAGGAGCTAACCTGTGACGTAGGCTGTGACCACACCGCTGTCATTTGACAGGCCAGCTAGCTAACAAGCTATAGTAAAAAGACGGTTCCCTAGTCAACATCTGTTTTCGCGTCTTACTCACTGGACGGATTCTGTCATCAAATGGATCGTCAAAAGAAGTTTTTTTCTGCTGAAGATGTTTTATTCGAGATCACTCGAAGCAGCGATGATGAAGTTGAGGAGAGTGAAGACAGCGAGGAGGGTGATATGCTTGAGGACGGAAAAGATGATCCAATTTTATATCGGTGAGTTGCTATATAACGTAACGTTACATAACTTATGTAGCATGCACACATTATATGTGTGTGTGTGTGTGTTTGAGAGAGAGAGAGAGAGAGAGAGAGAGAGAGAGAGAGAGAGAGAGAGAGAGAGAGAGAGAGAGAGAGAGAGAGAGAGAGAGAGAGAGAGAGAGAGAGAGAGAGAGAGAGAGAGAGAGAATTAGTGAATGAGTGTTTGGTTTCCCATTTGTTTCATAAGGTAAATGCATTGTGGTCTGAAAAGATTATGCTACTTTTATATGCATTTATTTATTTGTATCTATTTATATGTGTTGGACGGTTGTGCAGTTGTTTTGTTGTTTGTCGTTTTTCCTGGCACACACACACTATCTATCTATGTGGTGTGTGTGTGTGTGTGTGCTGGGAAAAAATGATGGAGGCGGCTGGACACCTGTGCAGTTGTCTGTGCAGTATAGATGTGAATAGACTGAAATATTCTGTGTTTTGTCTTAGCACACATACTGTATGTATATACATTTTTCCAGTATAATATACCTAATATTTACAGTACAAATACAAATAGACTGAAACCTTTAGCACACTACATGCTAATGGTTTTAGTCTATTTGTATTTGTACTGTAAATATTAGGTATATTATACTGGAAAAATTAATACTTTGTGTGTGTGTGTGTGTGTGCTGGGAAGAATTGCAGAAAATATGTGCTAGAGATAAATAGGAAGGAGTTGTATGCTATCAAAATTGCATATTCCTGTCTGATGGCCGGCCATCGGTGTGATTGTTGGTTCTATGTCCGTCTATCCATATGAATGCTGTCTGTATCACTGGCCATCACCAGCCATTGATTGTTGATTGAATGGATGAGCTTTAGTATGAATGCTGTCTAAACGACTGCCCATCAGTTTGATTGTTGATTGTATGGGCGACCTTTAGTACGAATGCTATCTAAACGACTGCCCATCAGTTTGATTGTTGATTGAATAGCCAGCCATATAAAAACTAAACTGAATTATTTACTTTACATGCAGTGCTAATTATCTTTTCATTCTTTCCCATGCAACAGCCATCAAGTTGAATCTTCAGATAAAGAGTGGCATCCAAGCACCAGCCAACCAGCTGAAAAGAGATGCAAGCTCTCAGATTCTTCAAGATCTGCACTTGCTGTTTTAGACGTGAATCGACCAGTAAAAGGAAGAGGCAAAAAGACCAGCAGAATTTTTATTTTATTTTATGAATTGACCAAAATAGCTTGCAGTACCCTTCATAACATTTGGTCATTAGGTTGCTTTTTGATGTATCCTTGGTACCTGGACATAGTCTTGGAAAAAATAATGTAGGAATATCATTTTTCATAATATCTTCCTTAAATGTGAAACATAAATTGATGAGACTTGTCTTTCAATTAATTACCTAACTGGATTCTTCCAGGTTTGTTTTCATTTATTTTTATATGAAATAATAAAATGTTACTTGCAGTGCAAATTATCTTTAAGACACTTCAGATTCTATACATTTTTGTCTGTGAAAGTTTTTTCAACTTTAAGATTTGGGTAATAAACTCTAAAGTGTCTTCTTTTTAAATATTTCTAAATTGGGCATGTAGTGCAAATAGTTCAGCAACTGCAATTATTTTAGTTTGGTGATGTCATTTCTGGGGATGTGCCTCAGGCAGGGGGTGGGAGAAAGGGAACTGACATAGTCTTGGAAAAAAGTTTGCAGGAACCCCATTTTTCATTATATCTTCCTCAAATTTGAAATATAAACTGATGAGACTTGTGGCTTTCAATCCTTTACCTATCTGGATTCCTCCAGGTCTATTTTTATATATTTGTACATGAAATAATAAAACATTATTTGTAGTGCACATTATTTTTGAGGCACTTCAACTTTTATAACTTTTTATCTGTTTGAGTATTTTCAACTCTGATTGATTGTTAGTAGAGTCCCAATTGTCTTCTTTCCAAAGATACCTTAATTGTGCCTGTGGTACACTGTTCTCAGGAGCTGTATTTATTTTAATGCAGGTATGTCATTTTCAGCTGTGAGCCCCCAAGTGGGAGGTGAAGGTTAACAGGTTAAAGACTAGTTGACAGTCTAAGTAAAAAAACTCAAACTCCATGTTTCTACTATTTTCTGGAGCTGAAATATGGCTTGGAAATGTAGTTTTATGGTTGCTAGGGTGCCCTAAGTGGTTGCTAGGGCACGGCTATGAAGTTATTATATCACTACTTATTGGCTGCTTGATATGCCGAGTCAAAAGAGCCTAACCCCAAGTCTCTATGACCTTCTGGTGAAAAGATATGATATAACAAATTCTGTGCCAATGTTAAGTCTATGGGACTTTTTTCGGCTAATTTTTCGCCCGCCGGACGAACATCGTACAACCGATCACTTAGAAAAGACATAGCATAGCATAGGTTGCTAGGGTGTTCTGTGTGGTTGCTAGGGTGTTGCTAGGGGGTTGCTAGGGGGGTTGCTAGGGTGTTTTGGGTGGTTGCTAGGGTGTTAATAGGCGGTTGCTAGGGTCTTCTGGGTGGTTGCTAGGGTGTTGCTAGGCGGTTGCTAGGGTGTTCTGAGTGGTTGCTAGGGTGTTGCTAGGGTGTTGCTAGGGTGTTCTGGGTGGTTGCTAAGGTGTTTTGGGTGGTTGCTAGGCGGTTGCTAGGGTGTTTTGGGTGGTTGCTAGGGTGTTTTGCTAGGGGGTTGCTAGGGTGTTCTGAGTGGTTGCTAGGGTGTTGCTAGGTGGTTGCTAGGGTATTCTGGGTGGTTGCTAGGGTGTTGCTAGGCGGTTGCTAGGGTGTTCTGGGTGGTTGCTAGGGTGTTGCTAGGCGGTTGCTAGGGTGTTCTGGGTGGTTGCTAAGGTGTTTCGGGTGGTTGCTAGGCGGTTGCTAGGGTTTTCTGGGTGGTTGCTAGGGTGTTGCTAGGCGGTTGCTAGGGTCTTCTGGGAGGTTGCTAGGGTGTTGCTAGGTGGTTGCTAGGGTGTTCTGAGTGGTTGCTAGGGTGTTGCTAGGTGGTTGCTAGGGTATTCTGGGTGGTTGCTAGGGTGTTGCTAGGCGGTTGCTAGGGTGTTCTGGGTGGTTGCTAGGGTGTTGCTAGGCGGTTGCTAGGGTGTTCTGAGTGGTTGCTAGGGTGTTGCTAGGGTGTTGCTAGGCGGTTGCTAGGGTGTTCTGGGTGGATGCTAAGGTGTTTTGGGTGGTTGCTAGGCGGTTGCTAGGGTGTTTTGGGTGGTTGCTAGGGTGTTGCTAGGCGGTTGCTAGGGTGTTCTGGGTGGTTCCTAGGCGGTTGCTAGGGTGTTCTGGGTGGTTGCTAGGGTGTTGCTAGGTGGTTGCTAGGGTGTTCTGGGTGGTTGCTAGGGTGTTGCTAGGCGGTTGCTAGGGTCGTCTGGGTGGTTGCTAGGGTGTTGCTAGGCGGTTGCTAGGGCGTTCTGGGTGGTTGCTAGGGTGTTGCTAGGCGGTTGCTAGGGTGTTTTGGGTGGTTGCTAGGTTGTTTTAGGTGGTTGCTATGGTGTTCTGGATGGTTGCTATGGTGTTACTTGGATAATGTATAACTGACCTTGGAAATGGTATAACTGCTGTGATCTTTGTAACTGTAAGCGGGGCGGCCTACGAACTCCTCTGTGAGTCTTGAAGCTGACTTCTGCTGATGAAACTGCATACTATCTTCAGTAAAACTTTTCTTTAATTTTTTATAATTCTGACTCCGGGTCTTCATTCTTCATATCTGGTTCTGGGTCTTTAACTGTATACCCCTTACAGTTATGGTGGAGGATGCGGGCAATTATTCTCGGTGACACCCCTGGCAAATCAACAAACAAGGTAGTAAGCTTTTATTAATTGTTAGGGCTGTCTGACTGGAAGAGATTTTGAAGGAGAGCGGGAGAGCTTCACTCCGATGAGGCGAGTGAAGCTTCACTCCGATGAGGCGAGTGAAGGAGTAAGTTATACTGCTGACAGTATAAGAAGTCGCTGAGAGCGTTGTTAAGGGTAATGGCAGCAGACAGCGCAAGCGAAGCGTTCTCCGCTGGGTATTACTGGTGTAGCACCACCCCAGCAGAGTACGTCCCTGGGCTAGAGGTCCAGTGGCACCGTAAACCTGCTCAATCTCTTCCATCTCAGATAGGGGATCCCCGAACTTAGTGAAGTGAATCAGGCAGTTAGGGATACTAACAATAATAGGGTTGTTTGCCAGGGATGCATCAGGAACGATTCCGAGAGAAAAATTTAAAAAAAAGTTGTGACCCAAATTGGCATGGACCAGTATATGTAACTGTGATTTTGGAGTATACTTTGTAGTTTCATCACGCAGAAGCCAAGCTGTGTTGTTCAAAGACCGCCGCCTCCATTTCTGCAATAACTTCAGGTGAGTATGAACCATGATTAAGATATGGCAGAAAAATGTAATAACTTAATCAGTAACCTGAAGAGTCCTGAAACAAATAGTGAGACAGGAAAGCAAACGCTGTAAGCAGCTGTGCTCTTAAGCCCTCACTTCAAAGAAATTTGCAGAAATGATTAAGTAAATGGTAGTCAGGATTTTGATTCTGATTGGAAATTTAAAAAACTTGACTGGCTACAAACAAACAAAGAAACGGAAAAATTAAAATGTTTAGCCTCGTATTGCTTACGATGATTACAAGAAGCAAGTGAAAGAAATTTTGGGTCTGGGATAATTTCCCTCGACAAGCGACTAAAGTTAAACAGACACTTTGTGAAAACAACTTAGAATATTTTGCAGCTTATGAAAATTAATGTTCTGCCAATAATAATGATGAAGATTATGATTGGGCTATTATGATTAAATCAGCCACTGGTGGACTGTAAAAGAATACAGAGAACTGCTTAATCAGTGGCTCTGTTTGCATTCCTGAATGGGACACACACTGATTCAAGGGTGTGCAGTAAGTTGGAGCCGAGAGTGTTTTAATGGTGGTCATCAGGACCATTTAATACGTAACTGTAAATGCCCACCGAGAAGGTGTTTAAAAATGTGATAAAATGACAACACATTTTTGGTAATAATATTGGTTTGAAAGTAGATCAGTGTTTAAATGACGACAGTGACATTTTTCGTCTGAGAAATAAGAGATAAAAACAAGGTCAAAAGATTGAAGTCTTGAAGTTGATGTAAAATTAATGACTCCAACAAATGTGAGTTGCAAAATATATCAAAGTAACTAAAAGGATGATTGTGTTGTAATTAAACATTTTAAAAATATTTTAGAT
This sequence comes from Rhinichthys klamathensis goyatoka, assembly GCF_029890125.1. Taxonomy (NCBI): domain Eukaryota; kingdom Metazoa; phylum Chordata; class Actinopteri; order Cypriniformes; family Leuciscidae; genus Rhinichthys; species Rhinichthys klamathensis. The sequence continues at coordinate 1,225,433 of NW_026606660.1, read as the reverse complement.
GATATAGAGAGACTAATCTCACAGATGATTTACAATAACTGCAAAAGTATCACAAGCAGAGAGTGCTTGCCTCGTCAAACTTAGTGTGAATCCTAATTGGAGATTGATAAACTCCAAGAGAAAACTAAAGTCAAATATTAAACTATGGTTGAGAACTTGACAATTAAAATTGAGATTGAGAAATGTGAAACGTTATTGAGAACTAGAATAATTATTTTTATGTAAGAACAAATAAGCAGAAGCAGTACTGGATTAACAGTTGCTAAATGCTGATTAAACAAACAGCTTGAAAAGTTGACCATGAAAGAACTAGAAGCTGATGTTTTGCTTTCAAAAGATAAGTTTGCCATTGGCTGTAATGAAACAGTTTGCTTATCTGAATCTGATGTGTGCGGTGGCTAAAACTGCCAGTGCAACAGACTCAATCTGAGTGGAAATTTGTAATGCCTAAATTTCCTAATGTGTGGGCAAAAGACAAATATAAATAATATGTTTATTTGAAACCGTATGTAATATCTGGCAAAGATGCCTTAAGCTGGGATAGAGTTAAAAGATGGTAGATAAAGTTAGACGTTCATGAGAGTGCAGTGTACCAGTCCCTCTCTCATTCAATGTCTCTCTCTCAGTCAATGTCAGCTAAAAGCTGTTACCTGAGTCGGTGTCATAAGTGATAACCTATTTGTAGTGACATCTTTGATTAGGTTATTTTAGGACCAGTAACTTCTTTGTCTGATCTTAGTCCCCACCATGAAACGGGGGAGGGGCCGACGGAAATGTACACTGAATGTACGGTTGTGATCTAAATCCACTGAGTAGCTAGGTTGCTGCTTTTAAGATGGTTAATGGATTTAAGTGATTAAATACTGTTGTTATTAACCTGTCTCCCTGTGTTACAACTATTAGGCAGTCCGAATGGCCCTGTTGACTCTTGATTGTGTCTTTCCTAAGCTCCAGAGAACAACAGATTTTGTTGAAGAAAACGGTCAAAGATTCTGTGATGGGAAAAAGCGGTTACCAGTGGGCACGAGTGACCATCTCTATGACGGGCCATGAAGTGATTCCCATTAGTTGTTGTGGAGACAGTAATAAAACGTTTTGATGTCGGTTGCCTTATGGGCAAGGAAAATCATAGTGTTGATTTTGAACTAATATGTCTATAACATAGTTTTAACTCTTGAAGGTCGTTAGACATGGTGGTGGCTAAAGATGAAGACAGCTTTTGATTTAAGAAAAGTCTGGATAACAAAGGTGAATGGTCAAAGATTATTGTAACGAATTTAATATTACATTTTATATAAGTTACAGTCTTAGAAATTTATTTATAGTGAGAGAGACTGCTTGAGCGGAGGAAGGGATGGTAACTGTGTCTGTCTTTCTGTCATCGGCCTGCTAGAGCAAGCTGAAGCAAAATAATGATAATGAAACAAAACAACCCAGCTGACCTTGTTAAATTCTAATGAATAATGAACAAGACATGCTTTGAAACTGGTTGGGAGACCATGTAAAATTAGGTAGAAGCTACAGGAAAATGGGAAGTTTAAAATCTTATTTAAAACTTAAATCTTTTAGCAATAATATAAAGAAAAATGAACATTGAAAATGAACAGTTAACATATGTGTGTCTAGTATGAGTGCGTATGATGGTGACAGCACTTTATGTCTTGTATGTATTAGTTTGGGGTACTATTATTTCCTGATTTTGAGGATATTGTGTCATTAACCTCTGGAATTAGTGTTTTATCATTACAGATGGGTTAAGTGAAATGACCAACTTAAAAAAAGTTGATAATTCTAAGTCAATCTGATGAAAAGACAATGCAGAACATGGGACGAGCTTTAATTGGAGTGGTTCTCCAGCTCTGTCTGCTATTGGTAATTATGAATGCTTTTGTCATTTATGATATTGAACTGAATTACTCTCTGGATTAGTATTTTATATAAATTGGAATTGTAAAGAAGATTGCCGTCCATTCTGGGGTAAAACTCTTGTCTAAATTCAACTGAGGGTCTAACTTTAAATAGACAACTAGGTGGGATCATAAGGATAAACGTAGGAAAAAAAAAAAAGATATATATATAGACTTGACGGCAGAGAGACAAAGTGACACATTGGCTAAGTCACTATCCAAATTATCCAGAGTGAGCTCCCTCATTTTTATTGAAAGGCCGGAGGGCGAACAAAGAAGGAGTGAATATAACTTCTAAAATGAAAAGGTTTTATTTCTCAATCCCTTAAATGTATGTATGACATTAGATGTCTAAGAAAACTACAATTTAATAAAGGTAAAAAGAGAAAGCAGCTATATGGCTGTGGGCTGGGATCTGAGTAACATAATATTTTGGTTTCTGTAAAACTGTAAAGATAAGTGGAACTGAGACAAATACTGTGAGAAGTAGTTATAATGAAAAATAAAGGTGAAGTTAATGATAAGAAAACAAGAGTCTTGAAGAATTAATAAAATACCATGATTTCCCTAACGAGGGAACTTTAAGTGTCACTAGGCTGACAGTGGTGAGAGACTCGGATGCAGAAGGAACTGGTATGTAGGGCAAGATGGAAGAAATATAGTAGAAGAAAATGTATGTTATGAAAATACAATTTCTGATAGGATTTATGGAAGTCAAATTAAGTTTAAATGGTATGAAAAAGGTTAGGGTTAGACATTGTATTATTGACAGGGATTCAAGTGATATAAAAATAAGGAATGAACAAAAGCTTTATTAAGCAGAATGGGGAACGATTCTATATTTTAGTGGTAAAATAATGACCGTAAACTGAAGGATGATTTCAGTAAAGACTTAAAATGCTTACATCGATAATTATGGGTCTTAATTATTAATATTTTATTTTTTGTTGTTTATTTTTAGTTAGACAACCATTGTGTTTTAAACCTAAAGGGTCTATAAAAGGGGTAGTGAAAATAATGGATTAACCATCCAACTTTGTTTATAATAAAAGGATTTGGAAATCATAATTTTATAAATAAAAAAAACTAGTGCATATATTCTGGTATTCATGATTATAGACAATGTCTTTATTTAGGATCTGAGTAGTGACTGTGGATCTAGCCCATGCTAGGAATACAGCAATAGTGCTTGCTTATTTAGCCTGGCTTCCAGAGAATAAATATGTACTTGTTTTTGTTTCGTAATCAGTTATGTGTTTTATAAAAATTTTAACCTGACTGATAAACTGAGGAAGAATGACATTGATGTCCTGTTGTGAGTGGAAGGTGGGAGAGCCTCTTAATGGGGACGGGAATTTTTAGTATCCAGCATGTCCGTGACGAGGTGAAGAGACAAGTGTGACCCGTCAGGGGAGCATGCGTCACCACTCCTCCCTTCCGTAGTGACCTCACTGGTTAGACCAGACGTGGCGGTATTGGACCCCACATTGGTCTAAAACGGGGGACTAAAGGGTTGGTCAAAATCCCTTGCCTCTTCAAATACATCTATAATCATATATCCTTTTGAATGGTTATATACTTTCTTTATAAAAATCAATAATCAAATATATTCATTATCACATAATAATTTTTATATTCTTTGTGCTTGTGAAATTATATTTTCTTAAATGCATGTGATGTAAGTAACCAGTTTCTTTTAGGTGCATTCCAATCTTACTTTGAGATTGCACGTAGTACACGCAGGACGCGAAGGCCACGTAACCCACAAGGCCGTTTGTCTCTTTCTCTGGTATCAGTAGAGGGTCCTAAAGGCAGCGTGGACACATATGATTCTTCGCTGGACATATGGTCAAGCTATATTGAGCGTTACTATCAAACTTTAATTGTTGTATTAAAATGTATTCTTTCCAGTATATTTCCTTCCTTGGGAGTAAATGCCAGTGATCTGTTTTTCTCCCAAACGAGTGAATGTTTTAGCATTATGTTTTGGTATACTTAACTGATAATAAGGAGCTCAGACTCTCTTCAGCCTTGATGGGAGCTGTTATTTGCTAGTGTCTGTTATTTGTGTGTGTGTGCGTATGACATTCTATGTAGGTTCTGGACGTTCGGACCAGACACCCCGGCCCCCTTCTCTAACCTGCGAGGCCACCACAGACCTAAATCTAATGAGTGGACGACAACTATCTTGACTAATGGCGATAGGCACCCCTATCTCCTCACATGTGTTAAATTGTTTAGGCTCTTAATGTTTCTTAGCCAATGAGAATCATTCAACCTGTAAGCAATGACGTAGCTTAGACCTTGGAAATGGTATAACTGCTGTGATCTTTGTAACTGTAAGCGGGGCGGCCTACGAACTCCTGTGTGAGTCTTGAAACTGACTTCTGCTGATGAAACTGCATACTATCTTCAGTAAAACTTTTCTTTAATTTTTTATAATTCTGACTCCGGGTCTTCATTCTTCATATCTGGTTCTGGGTCTTTAACTGTATACCCCTTACAATACATTTAGGGTTGATTTAAGTTGTTACATTTTAAACCCTACTAATGTGACCCACAGTTTTATCCTTATAACGATATATATTTTTTTATTAAGAAACCCCAAAATCGTCATCTCTTTCTTTATTTTATACCCAAAAAGTTTCTCCTTTAAGTTTTCCTTTTTCTTGATGAATTTACCTCTCGTTTCATCCCTCAGACTTATAACAACAAAACAATTTTTGTATGTATTATGAAGAACTATTTAAAGATATTTAGCTTTGTTATTGTTCTTTTTTCCTGTGTATAAATATCATATTATGATGTACACAAACCAATGATCTTTTGTTTTCTGTTGTCATTATGATTGTTCATTGTTAGATACAACTATGTGGTATCTTTCCATGATCTTGTATGTAATAAGTTTATAAGTTTAAATTATATGAGCGACAGGTGCACTAACACTTCATAACATCAGTAACTCGACAGCACAACCTAGAACAGTTTTCCTCTGCGTTTGTAATGTCTGCACAAGGAGACGGGCGGCTGCTCGAAGATCTCTCCTTCGGAGAAAACTGTTGATTTTATACTCGAAAAATGTAAGTATCGCTTCCTAAAAATTAATATTACCTCAGAATGAATTGTATTGTTAGCCCACCCCAAAACTTAAACAAAATAATAATATTAAATGCTGACCAATACTTAATTATATTACTTTTTTATATACTAAAAATGATATAATTTAATAAAACAAGCTAAATGTAATTTGTTTTGTCACATGACATAGTTATGCATGAATACACGTGAACATCTCAATTGTCAGTCAAGCAATGAATTGATGCATACATTATTTAAATAATTATATTTTATATACTGAGGACAGACAACAATAAGAAACATGAATAAATCAGTAAGAGAACAAATAAAAGTAACCATCACAATAAACAAATGCATATACAAGTCAACAACACATGAAACAAAGCTTTATTCCAACTACAAGCATGTATTTACAGGCGCTGAACCCCACATCCTACCAGTAGCACCTCAATGCAGTACATGAGATCCAGGGGGCGGAGTTGGATCCAGATCTAAGGGGTGGAGATGGGTAGCTTTAGGGGTGGGTTAGGGATCAGGGGGTGGAGATTGGTAGGTTTAGGTATATGTAGGTGGGAGGAGTTGGATCTGGATCCAACTCCTCCCCCTGGATTTCATGTTCTGCTCAACACAGCGGTTCCCATTCTGCAGCTTTATTCTGATGACTTCACCAGAGATGACCGTGCCTTCGTGCCGGAGCTTGTTGCTGCGCTTCACAATCTGAGGCAATAAGGGCAGATGGAGTGATGGAGCGTCTCTTCCATGGCACCGTTTCCAGGATTCAGCTCTGGGCTCCTCATCCTCAGTGCTCACACCAGTCTGAATAAAAACATGTTTAGTTACTTTATAGATTTGTTTATTTACCTTATTTACAGCACATTTGTCTAATGTCAACAGTGTTGACAACAGTGAATTATCCTAGATAATACCACACATACATACATCGTCTTTTTCATGTTGTGATGTGCTCATCTGCAATACTTACAATATTTTCCTTTCAGATGTAAATAGACATTTTAAATAAGCGTATTTAAGATGTATATGGTTATGTAAATCCACTTTAGAGACTTAACGTTACGTGTGCTTACTGGAGCTCGATCCCCTGTTAGCTAGCTATTAGTGTTGTCACGATACTAAATTTATAACTTCGATACGATACCTTGAAAAATATCGATATTCGATACCATTTTCGATACCACAGAGAAAAAAACTGCCACAATATTAAGTTTTTATTTATTTATTTAAAGCTAAATATAACAAGTCTAGAACATGACAATGAGGTATATTTTACATGAACAAAAATGTCCTGAGTTCTATTTGTTAATATTTTTTAATTGGACCACAGCTAACATGATCCGTTGTATTTTTGTTATCAAAGATTAAAATATACTGTAACATAAAAGCACTTAACAGTTTTAAATTGGAGGATAGAGTGTCAGTAATGTACAATAATAAGATTAAACATTCAATTTTCAGTTAAAGGCATTTCATTATTGAATTCAGAGATGCCATTGTCTGTTTAGTTTAATTAGTATCTGTGTAATCAAATTGATGATAATCACTAATGAAGGCAAATTGCAGAATTAAACTAGAATGCACATTTCCAGAAGAAAATGTGAAGTGGTGCTTGCAGTGGCAAAAAACACCACCCGGTTGCTAGGGTGTTCTTGGAGTTTGCTATGATGATGCAAGGCAGTTGCTAGGTTGTTCTGGGTGGTTGCTAGGCTGTTGCTAGGGTGTTCTGGGTGGTTGCTAGGGTGTTGCTAGGGTGTTCTGGTTGGTTTCTAGGCAGATGCTAGGGTGTTGTAGGTGGTTGTTAGGGTGTTGCTAGGTGGTTGCTAGGGTGTTCAGGGTGGTTGCTAGGGTATTCTGGGTGGTTGGTAGGGCGTTGCTAGGTGGTTGCTAGGGTGTTCTGGTTGGTTGCTAGGGTATTGTGGGTGGTTGCTAGGGTGGTTGCTAGGTGGTTGCTAGGGCGTTCTAGGAGGTTGCTAGGGTGTTGCTAGGCAGTTGCTAGGGTGTTCTGGGTAGTTGCTATGGTGTTGCAAGGCTGTTGCTAGGGTGTTCTGGGTGGTTGCTAGGGTTTTCTGGGTGGTTGCTAGGGCGTTGCTAGGCAGTTGCTAGGGTGTTCTGGGTGGTTGCTAGGGTAATCTGGGTGGTTGCTATGGTGTTGCTAGGGTATTCTGGGTGGTTGCTAGGCGGTTGCTAGGGTGTTATGGGGGGTTGCTAGGGTGTTGCTAGGCGGTTGCTAGGGTATTCTGGGTGGTTGCTATGGTGTTGCTAGGCGGTTGCTAGGGTGTTCTGGGTGGTTGCTAGGGTGTTGCTAGGCGGTTGCTAGGGTGTTCTGGGTGGTTGCTAAAGCGTTGCTAGGCAGTTGTTAGGGTGTTCTGGGTGGTTGCTAGGGTGTTGCTAGGGTAATCTGGGTGGTTGCTATGGTGTTACTAGGTGGTTGGTAGTTGTCAAAGATGGTTACTGTTGAGTTTGTAGCATTTTATTGGCATGATTTAGCACTTAGCTAATCAATATTAGCATGTAGCTATTCACTGCTAGCATGTGTAGCATGTAGCAAGTCCTGTTTGCTAGCATGAGTCAAAAGAGCCAACCCCCATCTCTATACGATGTTCTGATGCAGAGATATTGGTCTTGCAAAACGGTTGCTAGGGTACTCTGTTTAGTTGCTAGGGAGTGGCTTCGCAGCTGCCAATCATGAAGCTCCAAAGTAAATGTGAATGTATAAACCAACCCCCATCTCTATACGATGTTTTGATGCAGAGATATAGGTCTTGCAATATGGTTGCTAGGGTACTCTGTTTGGTTGCTAGGGAGTGGCTTGGCAGCTGCCAATCATGAAACTCCAAAGGCTTCTTGTCAGTATGAAAGATATAAACCAACTCCCACGCCTTTGTGACATTCAGAATGGACGATATTCCTCTTTGGATTTTGGTTGCTAAGGTGCTCGACAATGGTCGCTAGGGCGTGGCTAGGAAGTGTTGAGGTGATTCATGATTGGCTGTTTGCTGCCCCGAGTCAAATGAGACCACCCTCATGTTTCTATGACAACTCAGTCCAGAGATATCCCTTCGATCTCTTTCAATGGAAGTCTATGGGAGTTGTTGCTAAGGTGCTCTAAATGGTTGCTAGGGCGTGGCTTAATAGCTTCACAATGATCCTGAAAGACTGATTGGTCGTCTGAGTAAAATGAGCCCGCCCCCTTGTCTCTATTACCCCTTTTCCACCAAAAACGAACTGGTTCGGAACTGGTGCTGGTTCAAAGTTGGTTCGGAGTTGGTTCAACTTGCGAACCTTCTCAGAACCTGTTTGTTTTTCCACTGACTAGAGCGCCCAGCGAACGACGTCGTTACGTCACTGTGTACGTCGCCATACATCTTAGCTAGAAACGCTTGCAAGTACATTACTTTGGGATTATCTCTAACTCGTGAACCAAGAAGGCTTTAAAACTAATTGAAATATGTAAGTCTTTTAATCTTTTCCTTTGATATGTAATCTTTTCTGATTAGTTATGTACTCCTGTCTTGTCTTTTTTTTTTTTTTTTTTTTTTTTCTATATTGTGACTGTTTTCTCCTTTGCTTACATAATGTTTTCAATAAAAAAATAAATTAAAAAAAACTAGAAACGCTTGCGCCAACTTCAAGCATAACAATTACAATGGCGGACTACATCGTGTTTCTGCAAATGTTTCTCCTGGCTTTGCGATCCTATATTATGTCAGAAAACATGTTATCTAAACCCGCCCCCAGCTCCGGAGGTAAGCATGACGTGGTAAAAGAACGGTTCTAGTCCAGCAAAGAGTTGGTGCCGCTTTGGAACCAGTTTTCCTGGCCGAGAACCGGTTCTTTGGCTGTCGAAACACAAAGAACTGGTTCGCGCGCAAGCACCGGCTCCGAACCGGCTCTCAAAATGCGTTGGTGGAAAAGGGGTATCTGACACTGTGATCCAGAGCTATGTTCAATACAAAATCCCTATGCAATTTACCATAGTAGGAAAAACGCATGCATTTCATGGGCCGTCCTTCACCATAGTAAGCCAATGGGGCAACTTTGGGCCCCTCCCGCCCCCCAGGGGTGCAACTTTTACCCCATTGTGTGGTATGTTCTTACAGAGCCTGTCAGCCTCTTCAAATGTGGTAAATTACACGTTTCTGCGACATCCTCGCTCCGACTCGTCAAAACTCGCCCCCTGGGGCGAACATCGTACCCCCGATCCCTTATAAAACTCATAGCACATCTCTCCTCAATAATCCGCACGATTTGACGCCTCATTCATGGGTCTGTGACCAAAGCTGCGGGACTAGTTACGCGCCAAAAAAGCGGCGGAATAAGAATAAGAATAAGAATAATAAGTATGCACAATAACAATAGTGTTGCTTCGCCTTTGGCAAGCACCACTAATAATAATAAGTATGACGGATAACAATAGTGTTGCCTTGCTTTCAGCAAGCACCACTAATAATAATAAGTATGACGGATAACAATAGTGTTGCTTTGCCTTTGGCAAGCACCACTAATAAGAATAAGAATATTACACCAATGGGGGTCAATGGGGCACCTTTGGGCAGCTCCTGCCCCCCAGGGGTGCAACTTTTACCCCATTGTGAGGTATTTTCTTACAGAGCCTGTCAGCCTCTTCAAATGTGGTAAATCACAGGTTTCTGCGAAATCCGAGCTCTGAGCTATGACTCGTCAAAGTTTTTCGCAATGTTAAGTCTATGGGATTTTTTTGGGCCGTTTTTCGCCCCTGGGGCGACCATCGTACCCCCGATCTCTTAGAAAAGTCATAGCACACCATTCCCGAACAGGCCGCACGTTTTGACACCTCATTCGGTTATGCAATAAATAATGCATAAAAAACAGACTCCCGGTACCAAAAGGTTATATGGGTGTGTTGCTTAGAGTGTAATGAACACATTTAGACCGCACACACGCGCACACAAACAAAGATAGGCAATATCTAGTTCAAAATATCCAAACACTGCAGTCAGTTTTTGTGACGTCGTGATATGCACATCCTATCATTTCGTCTTTACAACAAAAGGGAATGAAATCGTCGAAATTATATGACTGATAGAAAATGTAACCAATCAGTAAACGAGTCCAACGATAACCGGGATGTTTACATTCCTCACTCGAGCAAGATTTTTTTTTTTTTTATCCGGCGCTCTCCAATCAGTTTGAGGAGCTAACCTGTGACGTAGGCTGTGACCACACCGCTGTCATTTGACAGGCCAGCTAGCTAACAAGCTATAGTAAAAAGACGGTTCCCTAGTCAACATCTGTTTTCGCGTCTTACTCACTGGACGGATTCTGTCATCAAATGGATCGTCAAAAGAAGTTTTTTTCTGCTGAAGATGTTTTATTCGAGATCACTCGAAGCAGCGATGATGAAATTGAGGAGAGTGAAGACAGCGAGGAGGGTGATATGCTTGAGGACGGAAAAGATGATCCAATTTTATATCGGTGAGTTGCTATATAACGTAACGTTACATAACTTATGTAGCATGCACACATTATATGTGTGTGTGTGTGTGTTTGAGAGAGAGAGAGAGAGAGAGAGAGAGAGAGAGAGAGAGAGAGAGAGAGAGAGAGAGAGAGAGAGAGAGAGAGAGAGAGAGAGAGAATTAGTGAATGAGTGTTTGGTTTCCCATTTGTTTCATAAGGTAAATGCATTGTGGTCTGAAAAGATTATGCTACTTTTATATGCATTTATTTATTTGTATCTATTTATATGTGTTGGACGGTTGTGCAGTTGTTTTGTTGTTTGTCGTTTTTCCTGGCACACACTATCTATCTATGTGGTGTGTGTGTGTGTGTGTGTGTGTGCTGGGAAAAAATGATGGAGGCGGCTGGACACCTGTGCAGTTGTCTGTGCAGTATAGATGTGAATAGACTGAAATATTCTGTGTTTTGTCTTAGCACACATACTGTATGTATATACATTTTTCCAGTATAATATACCTAATATTTACAGTACAAATACAAATAGACTGAAACCTTTAGCACACTACATGCTAATGGTTTCAGTCTATTTGTATTTGTACTGTAAATATTAGGTATATTATACTGGAAAAATTAATACTTTGTGTGTGTGTGTGTGTGTGTGTGCTGGGAAGAATTGCAGAAAATATGTGCTAGAGATAAATAGGAAGGAGTTGTATGCTATCAAAATTGCATATTCCTGTCTGATGGCCGGCCATCGGTGTGATTGTTGGTTCTATGTCCGTCTATCCATATGAATGCTGTCTGTATCACTGGCCATCACCAGACATTGATTGTTGATTGAATGGATGAGCTTTAGTATGAATGCTGTCTAAACCAGCCTTTCTCAAACCTTTTTCAGTCAGGGCACCTTTCAAAAGTGCATAAAATCTTAAGGCACCCCAGTGTAAAATATAATTTAAAAACACTGCATAACCCAAATGTAAATGCAAATGTCCTGTTTATTTAGACAGAACAGTAATGAACAGAGCATAATACGAACTGTAAATAACAATAACAATAATAATAACAATTTTATAGAACCTTTTGGTATATTGTGGTCAATAAAAAAAATTATTTGCTTATAATTAACATGACAATGTGTACAAAACTAAAGTGGCCTAAATTCACGTTTATTTTTACGTTTCTGTCAGTCTGAGGTGTTGTTGCTATAACGCGTTGCTATGGGTTGCCGCTGCGTCACTTGCGTCAAGTTGTGTGTGTGTCTTGCTTCGGTCTTGTGAGACAGATTTTTATGGTTAATTTTATATACCGCATTTTCCGCACTATAAGGCGCACTTAAAAGCCTTTAATTTTCTCAAAAAACGACAGTGCGCCTTATAATCCGGAGAGCCTTATATGGATGGTGAACACACGTTCACCAAGACGGGGAGACAGCGCCGGGCGACTTACGCCACTATCTGCCAATGGATCGTGGATGCCTGGGCTGATATATCAGTCTTAACTGTGATCCGAGCTTTCACGAAGGCAGGGAATAATCTCTTTATCCTGTTTTCGGTCGAAGTCCGCGCGCGCGATCAGACCTCCTCCGTGTGTTCAACATCTGATTCGGATGAACTATCCATTTGAGCTGATATATTCTCAGAACACCACACAGCACCGTCATCGGCTGATAGCTGACAGTCTGAATCTCCACTGTTGCTTTGTTACCAATGATCGCGCGCGCGCACTCGACAATCGCCTACTTCGACCGAAAATAGGAAGAAAATACGGGTATGTGAGCAGCTGGCTGAATAAACATCATTTTTATTCATATCTTTCACATTTACTGCAGTCAGATTCACCGTGTTCACTCACATGGCTGTGTACTTGTAATGACACATTTAGGTTGTTAAGAGGCTAAAAGCAGGTTTAAAACTTGCCCCGTTTAAGTCAACAGGGTGCAAATTTTAAAAAGAGGATAACACGGTGTAGGCAACACCGTTTTTTTTCCGTATATATTTCCGTATATATTTATCTAAAATGAATTTACAATTTTATTAATACGTTCATATGTTTAAAAAGAAGAAGAATGTATTTATGTAAATATATTTATATACGAAATGTCAGATTTTTATTTTATTTTTTTAGCCTACGTCATTTTTTGGCGGCACCCCTGACACAGTCAGGGGGCACCCCAGTGTGCCGCGGCACCCACTTTGAGAAAGGCTGGTCTAAACGACTGCCCATCAGTTTGATTGTTGATTGTATGGGCGACCTTTAGTATGAATGCTATCTAAACGACTGCCCATCAGTTTGATTGTTGATTGAATAGCCAGCCATATAAAAACTAAACTGAATTATTTACTTTACATGCAGTGCTAATTATCTTTTCATTCTTTCCCATGCAACAGCCATCAAGTTGAATCTTCAGATAAAGAGTGGCATCCAAGCACCAGCCAACCAGCTGAAAAGAGATGCAAGCTCTCAGATTCTTCAAGATCTGCACTTGCTGTTTTAGACGTGAATCGACCAGTAAAAGGAAGAGGCAAAAAGACCAGCAGAATTTTTATTTTATTTTATGAATTGACCAAAATAGCTTGCAGTACCCTTCATAACATTTGGTCATTAGGTTGCTTTTTGATGTATCCTTGGTACCTGGACATAGTCTTGGAAAAAATAATGTAGGAATATCATTTTTCATAATATCTTCCTCAAATGTGAAACATAAATTGATGAGACTTGTGTCTTTCAATCAATTACCTAACTGGATTCTTCCAGGTTTGTTTTCATTTATTTTTATATGAAATAATAAAATGTTACTTGCAGTGCAAATTATCTTTAAGACACTTCAGATTCTATACATTTTTGTCTGTGAAAGTTTTGTTCAACTTTAAGATTTGGGTAATAAACTCTAAAGTGTCTTCTTTTTAAATATGTCTAAATTGGGCATGTAGTGCAAATAGTTCAGCAACTGCAATTATTTTAGTTTGGTGATGTCATTTCTGGGGATGTGCCTCAGGCAGGGGGTGGGAGAAAGGGAACTGACATAGTCTTGGAAAAAAGTTTGCAGGAACCCCATTTTTCATTATATCTTCCTCAAATTTGAAATATAAACTGATGAGACTTGTGGCTTTCAATCCTTTACCTATCTGGATTCCTCCAGGTCTATTTTTATATATTTGTACATGAAATAATAAAACATTATTTGTAGTGCACATTATTTTTGAGGCACTTCAACTTTTATAACTTTTTATCTGTTTGAGTATTTTCAACTCTGATTGATTGTTAGTAGAGTCCCAATTGTCTTCTTTCCAAAGATACCTTAATTGTGCCTGTGGTACACTGTTCTCAGGAGCTGTATTTATTTTAATGCAGGTATGTCATTTTCAGCTGTGAGCCCCCAAGTGGGAGGTGAAGGTTAACAGGTTAAAGACTAGTTGACAGTCTAAGTAAAAAAACTCAAACTCCATGTTTCTACTATTTTCTGGAGCTGAAATATGGCTTGGAAATGTAGTTTTATGGTTGCTAGGGTGCCCTAAGTGGTTGCTAGGGCACGGCTATGAAGTTATTATATCACTACTTATTGGCTGCTTGATATGCCGAGTCAAAAGAGCCTAACCCCAAGTCTCTATGACCTTCTGGTGAAAAGATATGATATAACAAATTCTGTGCCAATGTTAAGTCTATGGGACTTTTTTCGGCTAATTTTTCGCCCGCCGGACGAACATCGTACAACCGATCACTTAGAAAAGACATAGCATAGCATAGGTTGCTAGGGTGTTCTGTGTGGTTGCTAGGGTGTTTTGGGTGGTTGCTAGGGTGTTAATAGGCGGTTGCTAGGGTCTTCTGGGTGGTTGCTAGGGTGTTGCTAGGCGGTTGCTAGGGTGTTCTGAGTGGTTGCTAGGGTGTTGCTAGGGTGTTGCTAGGGTGTTCTGGGTGGTTGCTAAGGTGTTTTGGGTGGTTGCTAGGCGGTTGCTAGGGTGTTTTGGGTGGTTGCTAGGGTGTTTTGCTAGGGGGTTGCTAGGGTGTTCTGAGTGGTTGCTAGGGTGTTGCTAGGTGGTTGCTAGGGTATTCTGGGTGGTTGCTAGGGTGTTGCTAGGCGGTTGCTAGGGTGTTCTGGGTGGTTGCTAGGGTGTTGCTAGGCGGTTGCTAGGGTGTTCTGGGTGGTTGCTAGGCGGTTGCTAGGGTTTTCTGGGTGGTTGCTAGGGTGTTGCTAGGCGGTTGCTAGGGTCTTCTGGGTGGTTGCTAGGGTGTTGCTAGGTGGTTGCTAGGGTGTTCTGAGTGGTTGCTAGGGTGTTGCTAGGGTATTCTGGGTGGTTGCTAGGGTGTTGCTAGGCGGTTGCTAGGGTGTTCTGGGTGGTTGCTAGGGTGTTGCTAGGCGGTTGCTAGGGTGTTCTGAGTGGTTGCTAGGGTGTTGCTAGGGTGTTGCTAGGCGGTTGCTAGGGTGTTCTGGGTGGTTGCTAAGGTGTTTTGGGTGGTTGCTAGGCGGTTGCTAGGGTGTTTTGGGTGGTTGCTAGGGTGTTGCTAGGCGGTTGCTAGGGTGTTCTGGGTGGTTGCTAGGCGGTTGCTAGGGTGTTCTGGGTGGTTGCTAGGGTGTTGCTAGGCGGTTGCTAGGGTGTTCTGGGTGGTTGCTAGGGTGTTGCTAGGCGGTTGCTAGGGTCGTCTGGGTGGTTGCTAGGGTCGTCTGGGTGGTTGCTAGGGTGTTGCTAGGCGGTTGCTAGGGCGTTCTGGGTGGTTGCTAGGGTGTTGCTAGGCGGTTGCTAGGGTGTTTTGGGTGGTTGCTAGGTTGTTTTAGGTGGTTGCTATGGTATTCTGGATGGTTGCTATGGTGTTACTAGGTGGTTGGTAGTGTTCACATTTGGTTACTATAGAGTTTTTATAATGTTCATGGCATGATTTAGCACTTAGCTAATCAATATTAGCATGTAGCTGTTCACAGCTAGCATGTTTAGCATGTTGAAAGTCCTGTGTGCTAGCATGAGTCAAAAGACCCAACCCCCATCTCTATACGATGTTCTGATGCAGAGATGTAGGTCTTGCAAAATGGTTTCTAGGGTACTCTGTTTGGTTGCTAGGGAGTGGCTTGGCAGCTGCCAATGATGAAACTCCAAAGGCTGCTTGTCAGTATGAATGATATAAACCAACCCCCATCTCTATACAATGTTCTGATATAGAGATGTAGGTCTTGCAAAATGGTTGCTAGGTTACTCTGTTTGGTTGCTAGGGAGTGGCTTGGCAGCTGCCAATCATGAAACTCCAAAGGCTGCTTGTCAGTATGAATGATATAAACCAACTCCCATGCCGCTGTGACATTCAGAATGGACGATATTCCTCTTTGGATTTTGGTTGCTAAGGTGCTCGACAATGGTTGCTAGGGCGTGGCTAGGAAGTGTTGAGGTGATTCATGATTGGCTGTTTGCTGCCCCGAGTCAAACGAGACCACCCTCATGTTTCTATGACAATTCAGTCCGAAGATATCCCTTCGATCTCTTTCAATGGAAGTCTATGGGAGTTGTTGCTAAGGTGCTCTAAATGGTTGCTAGGGCGTGGCTTGATAGCTTCAAAATGATCCTGAGAGACTGATTGGTTGTCTGAGTAAAATGAGCCCGCCCCTTTGTCTCTACGACACTGTGATCCAGAGCTATGTTCAATATAAAAGCGGTTTCTATGGTGTAGGACGGCCCATTTCATGGGCTGTCCTACACCATAGTAAGTCAATGGGGAAACTTTGGGCAGCTCCTGCGCCCCAGGGGTGCAACTTTTACCCCATTGTGTGGTATGTTCTTACAGAGCCTGTCAGCCTCTTCAAATGTGGTAAATTACACATTTCTGCGACATCCTCGTTCCGAGCTACGACTCGTCAAAGTTTGACGCAATGTTAAGTCTATGGGATTTTTCGGCCGGTTTTTCGCCCCTGGGGCGAACATCGTACCCCCGATCGCTTATAAAAGTCATAGCACACCATTCCCGAACAGGCCGCACGTTTTGACACCTCATTCATGGGTCTGTGACAAAAACTGCGGGAGGAGTAGCGCGTCAAAAAGTGGCCAGAAGAATAAGAATAAGAAGAATAAGAACTAGAATGTACATTTCCAGAAGAAAATGTGAAGTGGTGCTTGCAGTGGCAAATTCGCCGCTCGGTTGCTAGAGTGTGGTACATTATTGCATACGAGCCAACAACCATGTCTGTACGATACTGTGGAGCTGAGATATGGCTTATTCATGTGTTTGTATGGTTACTAGGGTACCCTATATGGTTGCTATGGTGTGCTTATACAGTTTATGAGTTGATATTCAAAGACAAGTTGACAGTCTGAGTCAAAAAAGGCAAACTCCATGTTTCTTCTATTTTCTAGAGCGGAGTTATGGCTTGAATATGTTGTTTTATGGTTGCTAGGCTGCCCTAAGTGGTTGTTAGGGCGCGAATATGAAGTTATTATGTCACTACTTAGTGGCTGCTTGATAGGCCGAGTCAAAAGAGCCCAACCCCAAGTCTCTATGACCTTCTTGTGAAAAGATATGATATTCTGGGTGGTTGCCAGGGTGTTGCTAGGCGGTTGCTAGGGTGTTCTGGGTGGTTGCTAGGGTGTTGCTAGGCGGTTGCTAGGGTATTCTGGGTGGTTGCTATGGTGTTGCTAGGCGGTTGCTAGGGTGTTTTGGGTGGTTGCTAGGGTGTTTTAGGTGGTTGCTATGGTATTCTGGATGGTTGCTATGGTGTTACTAGGTGGTTGGTAGTGTTCACATTTGGTTACTATAGAGTTTTTATAATGTTCATGGCATGATTTAGCACTTAGCTAATCAATATTAGCATGTAGCTATTCACAGCTAGCATGTTTAGCATGTTGAAAGTCCTGTGTGCTAGCATGAGTCAAAAGACCCAAACCCCATCTCTATACGATGTTCTGATGCAGAGATGTAGGTCTTGCAAAATGGTTGCTAGGGTACTCTGTTTGGTTGCTAGGGAGTGGCTTGGCAGCTGCCAATAATGAAACTCCAAAGGCTGCTTGTCAGTCTGAATTATATAAACCAACCCCCATCTCTATACGATGTTCTGATATAGAGATGTAGGTCTTGCAAAATGGTTGCTAGGGTACTCTGTTTGGTTGCTGGGGAGTGGCTTGGCAGCTACCAATCATGAAATTCCAAAGGCTGCTTGTCAGTATAAATGATATAAACCAACTCCCATGCCTCTGTGACATTCAGAATGGAAGATATCCCTGTTTGGATTTTGGTTGCTAAGGTGCTCGACAATGGTTGCTAGGGCGTGGCCAGTAAGTGTTGAGGTGATTCAGGATTGGCTGTTTGCTGCCCCGAGTCAAACGAGACCACCCTCATGTTTCTATGACAATTCAGTCCAGAGATATCCCTTCGATCTCTTTCAATGGAAGTCTATGGGAGTTGTTGCTAAGGTGCTCTAAATGGTTGCTAGGGCGTGGCTTGATAGCTTCACAATGATCCTGAGAGACTGATTGGTTGTCTGAGTAAAATGAGCCCGCCCTCTTGTCTCTATGACACTGTGATCCAGAGTTATGTTCAATACAAAAGCGGTTTCTATGGTGTAGGACGGCCCATTTCATGGGCCGTCCTACACCATAGTAAGTCAATGGGGAAACTTTGGGCCCCTCTTGCCCCCCAGGGGTGCAACTTTTACCCCATTGTGTGGTGTGTTCTTACAGAGCCTGTCAGCCTCTCCAAATGTGGTAAATTACACGTTTCTGCGACATCCTCGTTCCGAGCTACGACTCGTCAAAGTTTGACGCAATGTTAAGTCTATGGGATTTTTCGGCCGGTTTTTCGCCCCTGGGGCGAACATCGTACCCCCGATCCCTTATAAAAGTCATAGCACACCATTCCCGAACAGGCCGCACGTTTGGACGCCTCATTCGTGGGTCTGTGACAAAAGCTGCGGGAGGAGTAGCGCGCCAAACTTTGTGTGGAATAATAAGAATAATAAGTTTGCACAATAACACTAGTGTTGCTTTGCCATAGGCAAGCACCACTAACTAGAATGTACATTTCCAGAAGAAAATGTGAAGTGGTGCTTGCAGTGGCAAAACTCGCCGCTCGGTTGCTAGCGTGCGGTTAGCTAGTTTTTACCAAGATGCTAGCATGATTAGCATGTTGCTAACATCATGCTAGCATGATTAGCATGTTGTTAGCATTCTGTTAGCATTATTAACATGTTGCTAGCATGATTAGCATTTTGCTAGCATGTTGCTAGCATGATGCTAGCATGATTAGCATGTTGCTAGCGTGATTAGCATGTTGCTAGCATCATGCTAGCATGATTAGCATGTTGTTAGCATCATGCTACCAACATGCTAGCATGATTAGCATGTTGCTAGCATGATGCTAGCAAAAATAAGCATGTTGCAAACATGTTTTAGGTAGATGCTAGCATGATTAGCATATTGCTAGCATCAGTTTAGCATGTTGCTAAAATGATGCTAGCATGGTTGCTAAGGTGTTACTAGGTGGTTGCTAGGGTATTATGGGTGGTTGCTAGGGCGTTGCGAGGCGGTTGCTAGGGTGTTCTGTGTGGTTGCTATGGTGTTGCTATGCGGTTGCTAGGGTATTCTGGGTGGTTGCTAAGGTGTTTTGGGTAGTTGCTAGGCGGTTGCTAGGGTGTTCTGGGTGGTTGCTAGGGTGTTGCTAGGGGGTTGCCAGGGTGTTTTGGGTGGTTGCTAGGCGGTTGCTAGGGTGTTCTGAGTGGTTGCTAGGGTGTTGCTAGGCGGTTGCTAGGGTGTTCTGGGTGGTTGCTAGGGTGTTCTGAGTGGTTGCTAGGGTGTTGCTAGGTGGTTGCTAGGGTGTTCTGGGTGGTTGCTAGGGTGTTCTGAGTGGTTGCTAGGGTGTTGCTAGGTGGTTGCTAGGGTGTTCTGGGTGGTTGCTAGGCGGTTGCTAGGCGGTTGCTAGGGTGTTCTGGGCGGTTGCTAGGGTGTTGCTAGGGTGTTGCTAGGCGGTTGCTAGGGTGTTCTGGGTGGTTGCTAAGGTGTTGCTAGGGGTCGCTAGGGTGTTTTGGGTGGTTGCTAGGGTGTTGCTAGGTGGTTGCTAGGGTGTTCTGGGTGGTTGCTAGGGTGTTGCTAGGCGGTTGCTAGGGTGTTCTGGGTGGTTGCTAAGGTGTTTTAGGTGGTTGCTAGGCAGTTGCTAGGGTGTTCTGGGTGGTTGCTAGGGGGTTGTTAGGGTGTTGCTAGGTGGTTGTTAGGGTGTTTTGGGTGGTTGCTAGGGTGTTGTTAGGGTGTTTTGGGTGGTTGCTAGGGTGTTGCTAGGGTCTTCTAGGCGGTTGCTAGGGTCTTCTGGGTGGTTGCTAGGGAGTTGCTAGGCGGTTGCTAGGGCGTTCTGGGTGGTTGCTAGGGTGTTGCTAGGCGGTTGCTAGGGTGTTCTGAGTGGTTGCTAGGGTGTTGCTAGGCGGTTGCTAGGGTGTTCTGAGTGGTTGCTAGGGTGTTGCTAGGTGGTTGCTAGGGTATTCTGGGTGGTTGCTAGGGTGCTGCTAGGGTATTCTGGGTGGTTGCTATGGTGTTGCTAGGCGGTTGCTAGGGTGTTTTAGGTGGTTGCTATGGTATTCTGGATGGTTGCTATGGTGTTACTAGGTGGTTGGTAGTGTTCACATTTGGTTACTATAGAGTTTTTATAATGTTCATGGCATGATTTAGCACTTAGCTAATCAATATTAGCATGTAGCTATTCACAGCTAGCATGTTTAACATGTTGAAAGTCCTGTGTGCTAGCATGAGGCAAAAGACCCAAACCCCATCTCTATACGATGTTCTGCTGCAGAGATGTAGGTCTTGCAAAATGGTTGCTAGGGTACTCTGTTTGGTTGCTAGGGAGTGGCTTGGCAGCTGCCAATAATGAAACTCCAAAGGCTGCTTGTCAGTATGAATTATATAAACCAACCCCCATCTCTATACGATGTTCTGATATAGAGATGTAGGTCTTGCAAAATGGTTGCTAGGGTACTCTGTTTGGTTGCTAGGGAGTGGCTTGGCAGCTGCCAATCATGAAACTCCAAAGGCTGCTTGTCAGTATAAATGATATAAACCAACTCCCATGCCTCTGTGACATTCAGAATGGAAGATATCCCTGTTTGGATTTTGGTTGCTAAGGTGCTCGACAATGGTTGCTAGGGCGTGGCCAGTAAGTGTTGAGGTGATTCAGGATTGGCTGTTTGCTGCCCCGAGTCAAACGAGCCCACCCTCATGTTTCTATGACTCTTATATTCTGAGATATCCCTTTGATCTGTTTCAATGGAAGTCTATGGAACTTGTTGCTAAGGAGCTCTAAATGGTTGCTAGGGCGTGGCTAGATAGCTTCACAATGATCCTGAGAGACTGATTGGCCGTCTGAGTAAAATGAGCCCGCCCCTTTGTCTCTACGACACTGTGATCCAGAGTTATGTTCAATATAAAAGCGGTTTCTATGGTGTAGGACGGCCCATTTCATGGGCCGTCCTACACCATAGTAAGTCAATGGGGCAACTTTGGGCAGCTCCTGCCCCACAGGGGTGCAACTTTTACCCCATTGTGTGGTATATTCTTACAGAGCCTGTCAGCCTCTTTAAATGTGGTAAATTTCACGTTTCTGCGACATCCTCGTTCCGAGCTACGACTCGTCAAAGTTTGACGCAATGTTAAGTCTATGGGATTTTTCGGCCGGTTTTTCGCCCCTGGGGCGAACATCGTACCCCCGATCCCTTAGAAAAGTCATAGCACACCATTCCCGAACAGGCCGCACGTTTTGACACCTCATTCATGGGTCTGTGACAAAAACTGCGGGAGGAGTAGCGCGTCAAAAAGTGGCCAGAAGAATAAGAATAAGAAGAATAAGAACTAGAATGTACATTTCCAGAAGAAAATGTGAAGTGGTGCTTGCAGTGGCAAAACTCGCCGCTCGGTTGCTAGCGTGCGGTTAGCTAGTTTTTACCAAGATGCTAGCATGATTAACATGTTGCTAACATCATGCTAGCATGATTAGCATGTTGTTAGCATTCTGTTAGCATTATTAGCATGTTGCTAGCATGATGCTAGCATGATGCTAGCATGATTAGCATTTTGCTAGCATGTTGCTAGCATGATGCTAGCATGATTAGCATGTTGCTAACATCATGCTAGCATGATTAGCATGTTGTTAGCATCATGCTACCAACATGCTAGCATGATTAGCATGTTGCTAGCATAATGCTAGCAAAAATAAGCATGTTGCAAACATGTTTTAGGTAGATGCTAGCATGATTAGCATATTGCTAGCATCATGCTAGCAAGTTTAGCATGTTGCTAAAATGATGCTAGCATGGTTGCTAAGGTGTTGCTAGGTGGTTGCTAGGGTGTTCTGGGTGGTTGCTAGGTGTTGCTAGGTGGTTGCTAGGGTGTTCTGAGTGGTTGCTAGGGTGTTGCTAGGCGGTTGCTAGGGTGTTCTGAGTGGTTGCTAGGGTGTTGCTAGGTGGTTGCTAGGGTATTCTGGGTGGTTGCTAGGGTGTTGCTAGGCGGTTGCTAGGGTGTTCTGGGTGGTTGCTAGGGTGTTGCTAGGCGGTTGCTAGGGTGTTCTGAGTGGTTGCTATGGTGTTGCTAGGTGGTTGCTAGGGTGTTCTGGGTGGTTGCTAAGGTGTTTTGGGTGGTTGCTAGGGTGTTCTGGGTGGTTGCTAGGGGGTTGCTAGGGTGTTTTGGGTGGTTGCTAGGGTGTTGCTAGGCGGTTGCTAGGGTGTTCTGGGTGGTTGCTAGGGTGTTGCTAGGCGGTTGCTAGGGCGTTCTGGGTGGTTGCTAGGGTGTTGCTAGGTGGTTGCTAGGGTATTCTTGGTGGTTGCTAGGGTGTTGCTAGGCGGTTGCTAGGGTGTTCTTGGTGGTTGCTAGGGTGTTGCTAGGCGGTTGCTAGGGTGTTCAGAGTGGTTGCTAGGGTGCTGCTAGGTGGTTGCTAGGGTATTCTGGGTGGTTGCTAGGGTGTTGCTAGGCGGTTGCTAGGGTATTCTGGGTGGATGCTATGGTGTTACTAGGTGGTTGGTAGTGTTCACATTTGGTTACTATAGAGTTTTTATAATGTTCATGGCATGATTTAGCACTTAGCTAATCATTATTAGCATGTAGCTATTCACAGCTAGCATGTTTAGCATGTTGAAAGTCCTGTGTGCTAGCATGAGTCAAAAGACCCAACCCCCATGTCTAGACGATGTTCTGATGCAGAGATGTAGGTCTTGCAAAATGGTTGCTAGGGTACTCTGTTTGGTTGCTAGGGAGTGGCTTGGTAGCTGCCAATGATGAAACTCCAAAGGCTGCTTGTCAGTATGAATGATATAAACCAACCCCCATCTCTATACAATGTTCTGATATAGAGATGTAGGTCTTGCAAAATGGTTGCTAGGGTACTCTGTTTGGTTGCTAGGGAGTGGCTTGGCAGCTGCCAATCATGAAACTCCAAAGGCTGCTAGTCAGTATGAATGATATAAACCAACTCCCATGCCTCTGTGACATTCAGAATGGACGATATTCCTCTTTGGATTTTGGTTGCTAAGGTGCTCGACAATGGTTGCTAGGGCGTGGCTAGGAAGTGTTGAGGTGATTTATGATTGGCTGTTTGCTGCCCCGAGTCAAACGAGACCACCCTCATGTTTCTATGACAATTCAGTCCAGAGATATCCCTTCGATCTCTTTCAATGGAAGTCTATGGGAGTTGTTGCTAAGGTGCTCTAAATGGTTGCTAGGGCGTGGCTTGATAGCTTCAAAATGATCCTGAGAGACTGATTGGTTGTCTGAGTAAAATGAGCCCGCCCCTTTGTCTCTACGACACTGTGATCCAGAGTTATGTTCAATATAAAAGCGGTTTCTATGGTGTAGGACGGCCCATTTCATGGGCCGTCCTACACCATAGTAAGTCAATGGGGAAACTTTGGGCAGCTCCTGCGCCCCAGGGGTGCAACTTTTACCCCATTGTGTGGTATGTTCTTACAGAGCCTGTCAGCCTCTTCAAATGTGGTAAATTACACGTTTCTGCGACATCCTCGTTCCGAGCTACGACTCGTCAAAGTTTGACGCAATGTTAAGTCTATGGGATTTTTCGGCCGGTTTTTCGCCCCTGGGGCGAACATCGTACCCCCGATCCCTTATAAAAGTCATAGCACACCATTCCCGAACAGGCCGCACGTTTTGACACCTCATTCATGGGTCTGTGACAAAAACTGCGGGAGGAGTAGCGCGTCAAAAAGTGGCCAGAAGAATAAGAATAAGAAGAATAAGAACTAGAAAAAGTTCGTCGAGACAAACTTTAAGTTGGCTTGTGAAAGTTTGGACCGCAAAGTTTGAAGAAGTTTAAAGTAGTTTGAAGTTTAAATTAGTTTAAAGTTTAAATTAGTTTGAAGTTTAAATTAGTTTAAAGTAGTTTATAGTTTAACTTAGTTCAAAGTTTAAAGTAGTTTAAATTAATTTAAAGTTTAAATTAGTTTGAATTTTAAAGTAGTTTGAAGTTTAAATTAGTTTGAAAGTTAAAGTAGTTTAAAGTTTAGATAAGTTTGAATTTTAAAGTAGTTTGAAGTTTAAATTAGTTTAAAGTAGTTTAAAATAGTTTAAAGTTTTAAATAGTTTAAAGTTCAAAGTAGTTTAAAGGTTAAAGTATAGTTTCAAGTAATTAAATGTTGCTAGGGTGTTTCTAGTGGGATGCTAAGGTGTTGTGGGTGGTTGCTAGGTGGTTTCTAAGGTATTTTGAGTGGTTGCTAGGGTGTTCTGGGTGGTTTCTAGGGTGTTCTAGAGTATTTTAGGTGGTTGCTATGGTGTTGCTAGGGTGTTTTAAGGTATTTT
The DNA here is from genome assembly GCF_029890125.1 of Rhinichthys klamathensis goyatoka. Taxonomy (NCBI): domain Eukaryota; kingdom Metazoa; phylum Chordata; class Actinopteri; order Cypriniformes; family Leuciscidae; genus Rhinichthys; species Rhinichthys klamathensis. The sequence continues at coordinate 1,201,240 of NW_026606660.1, read as the reverse complement.
GGGTGGTTGCTAGGGTGTTGTTAGGGTGTTCTAAGGTATTTTGGGTGGTTGCTATGGTGTTGCTAGGGTGTTCGAAGGTATTTTGGGTGGTTGCTAGGGTGTTGCTAGGGTTTTCTAAGGCATTTTGGGTGGTTGCTAGGGGATTCTGAGGTATTTTGGGTGGTTGCTAGGGTGTTGCTAGGGTGTTCTAAGGCATTTTTGGTGGTTGCTAGGGTGTTATGGGTGGTTGCTAGGGTGTTCTAAGGTATTTTGGGTGGTTGCTAGGGTGTTGCTAGGGTGCTCTAAGGTATTTTGGGTGGTTGCTATGGAGATGCTAGGGTGTTCTAAGGTATTGTGGGTGGTTGCTAGGGTGTTCTATGTGGTTGCTAGGGTGTTCTAGGGTATTTTAGGTGGTTGTTATGGTGTTGCTATGGTGTTTTAAGGTATTTTGGGTGGTTGCTAGGGTGTTGTTAGGGTGTTCTAAGGTATTTTGGGTTGTTGCTAGGGTGTTTTAAGGTATTTTGGGTGGTTGCTAAGGTGTTGCTAGGGTGTTCTAAGGTATTTTGGGTGGTTGCTAGGGTGTTCTAAGGTATTTTTGGTGGTTGCTAGGGTGTTCTGGGTGGTTGCTATGGTGTTGCTATGGTGTTCTAAGGTATTTTGGGTGGTTGCTAGGGTGTTGCTAGGATGTTCTGAGGTATTTCGGGTGGTTGCTAGGGTGTTGCTAGGGTGTTCTAAGGTATTTTTGGTGGTTGCTAGGGTGTTGCTAGGGTGTTCTAAGGTATTTTGGGTGGTTGCTATGGTGTTGCTAGGGTGTTCTAAGGTATTTTGGGTGGTTGCTAGGGTGTTCTAAGTTATTTTGGGTGGTTGCTAGGGTGTTCTAAGGTATTTTGGGTGGTTGCTAGGGTGTTGCTAGGGTGTTATAAGGCTTTTTTGGTGGTTGCTAGGGTGTTCTAAGGTATTTTGGGTGGTTGCTAGGGTGTTGCTAGGGTGTTATAAGGCATTTTGGGTGGTTGCTAGGGTGTTCTGGGTGGTTGCTAGGGTGTTCTAAGGTATATTTTGTGGTTGCTTGGGTGTTCTAAGGTATTGTGGGTGGTTGCTATGGTGTTGCTAGGGTGTTCTAAGGTATTTCAGTTGGTTTCTAGGGTGTTCTGGGTGGTTGCTATGCAGTTGCTAGGGTGTTCTGGGTGTTTGCTATGGTGAACTATTTATGAAATAAGTTTAAATAAGTTTGAAGTTTAAAGTTTAAATAAGTTTGAAGTTTAAATTAGTTTGAAGTTTAAAGTTTAATTTAGTTTGAAGTTTAATTTAGTTTAAAGTAGATAGATAGATAGATAGATGGATAAGTGTCAGAGATAGATGAGTTTATTAGTTTGAATGAGTCTCATTGGCTCATATAGTATATAGAATGGCAGTTTGATTCAGTCTAGGGTTTCAAGGGATTTACATTTGAATTTTTGACAGTTGGGGAGTTTGAAAATCTGAAAATTCCGCAATGTAAAGTCAATGGGAGTTTTTTCCGAGTTTAATCGTAGTTTTTAGGAAAACCATAAGTCCGATCAGTTAGAAAAGATATAGCAACGCGAGTCAGAACAGTTTGAGTGTCTGTGCCGAGTTTGGAGTATGTGGAGTAAAAGCTCTAGGAGGAGTAGCAGTTGTAAATTTTGAGTAAGAAGAATAATAATAACTAGAAAAAGTTCGTCGAGACGAACTTTAAGTTGGCTTGTGAAAGTTTGGACCGCAAAGTTTGAAGAAGTTTAAAGTAGTTTGAAGTTTAAATTAGTTTAAAGTAGTTTATAGTTTAAAGTAGTTTAAAGTTTAACTTAGTTTAAAGTAGTTTAAAGTAGTTTATAGTTTAACTTAGTTTAAAGTAGTTTATAGTTTAAAGTAGTTTAAAGTTTAAATTAGTTTAAAGTAGTTTAAAGTAGTTTATAGTTTAAAGTAGTTTATAGTTTAAAGTAGTTTAAAGTTTAACTTAGTTTAAAGCAGTTTAAAGTAGTTTATAGTTTAAAGTAGTTTATAGTTTAAAGTAGTTTAAAGTTTAACTTAGTTTAAAGTTTAAATTAGTTTGAATTTTAAAGTAGTTTGAAGTTTAAATTAGTTTGAAAGTTAAAGTAGTGTAAAGTAGTTTAATGTTTTAAATAGTTTAAAGTTCAAAGTAGTTTAAAGGTTAAAGTATAGTTTAAGTAATTAAATGTTGCTAGGGTGTTTCTAGTGGGTTGCTAAGGTGTTGTGGGTGGTTGCTAGGTGGTTGCTAAGGTATTTTGAGTGGTTGCTAGGGTGTTCTGGGTGGTTGCTAGGCGGTTGCTAAGGTATTTTGGGTGGTTGCTAGGGTGTTAAGGATGGTTGCTAGGGGGTTGCTAAGGTATTTTGGTTGGTTGCTAGGGTGTTCTGGGTGGTTGCTAAGGGGTTGCTAAGGTATTTTGGGTGGTTGCTAGGGTGTTGCTATGGTGTTCTAAGGTATTTTGGGTGGTTGCTAGGGTGTTCTAGGTGGTTGCTAGGGTGTTCTAGGGTATTTTAGGTGGTTGCTAGGGTGTTCTAAGGTATTTGGGGGAGTTGCTAGGGTGTTGCTAGGGTGTTCTTATGTATTTTGGGTGGTTGCTAGGGTGTTCTGGGTGGTTGCTAGGGTGTTCTAAGGTATTTTGTGTGGTTGCTAGGGTGTTGCTAGGGTGTTCTAAGGTGTTTTGGGTGGTTGCTAGGGTGTTATGGGTGGTCGCTAGGCGGTTGCTAAGGTATTTTGAGTGGTTGCTAGGGTGTTCTGAGTGGTTGCTAAGGTATGTTGGGTGGTTGCTAGGGTGTTATGGGTGGTTGCTAGGTGGTTGCTAAGGTATGTTGGGTGGTTGCTAGGGTGTTCTGGGTGGTTGCTAAGGTATTTTGGGTGGTTGCTATGGCGTTGCTAGGGTGTTCTAAGGTATTTTGGGTGGTTGCTATGGCGTTGCTAGGGTGTTCTAAGGTATTTTGGGTGGTTGCTAGGGTGTTATGGGTGGTCGCTAGGTGGTTGCTAAGGTATTTTGAGTGGTTGCTAGGGTGTTCTGGGTGGTTGTCAGGCGGTTGCTAGGGTGTTCTGGGTGGTTGCTAGGCAGTTGCTAGGGTGTTCTGGGTGGTTGCTAGGGTGTTCTGGGTGGTCGCTAGGCGGTTGCTAAGGTATTTTGGGTGGTTGCTAAGGTGTTCTGTGTGGTTGTTAGGGTGTTCTAATGTATTTTGGGTGGTTGCTAGGGTGTTACTAGGGTGTTCTAAGGTATTTTGGGCGGTTGCTAGGGTGTTCTACGGTATTTTGGTTGGTTGCTATGGTGTTGCTAGGGTGTTCTAAGGTATTTTGGGTGGTTGCTAGGGTGTTCTAAGGTATTTTGGGTGGTTGCTATGGTGTTGCTAAGGTGTTCTAAGGTATTTTGGGCGGTTGTTGGGGTGTTCTAAGGTATTTTGGTTGGTTGCTAGGGTGTTCTGGGTGGTTGCTAGGGTGTTGCTAGGGTATTTTGAGTGTTTGCTTGGGTGTTCTGGGAAGTTGCTATGATGAACTATTTATGAATTTTAAAGTTCATAAGTATGAATTCATGAGAGTTCATAAGTGTATGAATTCATGAGTTTCTATGTTTATGAGTTTATAAGTGTATAAATTCATGAGATTATAAGTTTAAATGAGTAAGAGTTCAGAGTTTATTCATTTATGAGTTTAGAGTTTATAAGTTTCAATGAGTAAGTGTCCAGAGTTTATTAATTTATGAGTTTAATAGTTTATGAGAGTTTATAAGAGTATGAGTTTATGAATTTAGAGTGTATGAGTTTAGAGTTTATACATTTAAATGAGTCTAAGAGTTCAATTTTAGAGTTTATTAATTTATTATGAGTTTAAGATTAGATAGATAAGTGCAATAGATAGATGAGTTTATTAGTTTGAATGAGTCTCATTGGCTCATATAGTATATAGAATGGCAGTTTGATTCAGTCTAGGGCTTCAAGGGGTTTAGATTTGAATTTTTGGCAGTTGGGCAGTTTGGAAATCTGAAGATTCCGCAATGTTAAGTCAATGGGATTTTCAAATGGTTTTTTCCGAGTTTTGATCGCCATTTTTAGGAAAACCGTAAGTCCGATCAGTTAGAAAAGATATAGCACACCGAGTCAGAACAGTTTGAGTGTCCGTGCCGAGTTTGGAGTATGTGGAGTTAAAGCTCTAGGAGGAGTTAGAGTTGTAAATTTTTTCAGCAAGAAGAAGAATAATAATAAGTTTAAATAGGATTTCAGTAAGTTGGCTCTCCAAGCCAACTTAACTAGACAAAGTTCGTCGAGACAAACTTTAAGTTGGCTTGTGAAAAGTTTGGACCGCAAAGTTTGAAGAAGTTTAAAGTAGTTTGAAGTTTAAATTAGTTTAAAGTAGTTTATAGTTTAACTTAGTTTAAAGTAGTTTAAATTAGTTTAAAGTTTAAATTAGTTTGAATTTTAAAGTAGTTTGAAGTTTAAATTAGTTTGAAAGTTAAAATAGTTTAAAGTTTAAATAAGTTGGAATTTTAAAGTATTTTGAAGTTTAAATTTGTTTAAATTAGTTTAAAGTAGTTTAAAGTTTTAAATAGTTTAAATAGTTTAAAGTAGTTTAAAGTTTTAAATAGTTTAAAGTAGTTTAAAGTAGTTTAAATAGTTTAAAGTTCAAAGTAGTTTAAAGGTTTAAAGGTTAAAGTATAGTTTCAAGTAATTAAATGTTGCTAGGGTGTTTCTAGTGGGTTGCTAAGGTGTTGTGGGTGGTTGCTAGGTGGTTGCTAAGATATTTTGAGTGGTTGCTAGGGTGTTCTGGGTGGTTGCTAGGGTGTTGTTAGGGTGTTCTATGGTATTTTAGGTGGTTGCTATGGTGTTGCTAGGGTGTTCTACGGTATTTTTGGTGGTTGCTAGGGTGTTCATAGGTATTTTGGGTGGTTTCTAGGGTGTTGCTAGGGTGTTCTAAGGCATTTTGGGTGGTTGATAGGGTGTTCTGGGTGGTTGCTAGGGTGTTTTGAGGTATTTTGGGTGGTTTCTAGGGTGTTGCTAGGGTGTTCTAAGGTATTTTTGGTGGTTGCTAGGCTGTTCTAGGTTATTTTAGGTGGTTGCTAGGGTGTTGCTAGGGTGTTTTAAGGTATTTTTGGGTGGTTGCTAGGGTGTTCTATGTGGTTGCTAGGGTGTTCTAGGGTATTTAACGTGGTTGCTATGGTGTTGCTATGGTGTTTTAAGGTATTTTGGGTGGTTGCTAGGGTGTTGTCAGGGTGTTCTAAGGTATTTTGGGTGGTTGCTAGGGTGTTCTATGTGGTTGCTAGGGTGTTCAAGGGTATTTAACGTGGTTGCTATGGTGTTGCTATGGTGTTTTAAGGTATTTTGGGTGGTTGCTAGGGTGTTGCTATGGTGTTTTAAGGTATTTTGGGTGGTTTCTAGGGTGTTGCTAGGGTGTTCTAAGGCATTTTGGGTGGTTGATAGGGTGTTCTGTGTGGTTGCTAGGGTGTTCTAAGGTATTTTGGGTGGTTTCTAGGGTGTTGCTAGGGTGTTCTAAGGTATTTTGGGTGGTTGCTAGGGTGTTCTAGGTGGTTGCTAGGCTGTTCTAGGTTATTTTAGGTGGTTGCTAGGGTGTTGCTAGGGTGTTTTAAGGTATTTTGGGTGGTTGCTAGGGTGTTTTATGTGGTTGCTAGTGTGTTCTAGGGTATTTAACGTGGTTGCTATGGTGTTGCTATGGTGTTTTAAGGTATTTTGGGTGGTTGCTAGGGTGTTGTTAGGGTGTTCTAAGGTATTTTGGGTGGTTGCTAGGGTGTTATAAGGCATTTTGGGTGGTTTCTAGGGTGTTCTAAGGTATTTTGGGTGGTTGCTAGGGTGTTGCTAGGTATTTTGGGTGGTTGCTAGGGTGTTCTGGGTGGTTGCTAGGGTGTTCTAAGGTATATTTTGTGGTTGGTTGCTATGGTGTTGCTAGGGTGTTCTAAGGTATTTCAGTTGGTTTCTAGGGTGTTCTGGGTGGTTGCTATGCAGTTGCTAGGGTGTTCTGGGTGTTTGCTATGGTGAACTATTTATGACTTTAAAAGTTCATAAGTGTATGAATTCATGAGAGTTCATACGTGTATGAATTAATGCATTTATAAGTTCATTGAGTTTATAAGTGTATGAATTTATGAGTTTAGAGTTTATAAGTTTAAATGAGTAAGAGTTCAGAGTTTATTAATTTATGAGTTTGAGTTCATAAGTATGAATTCATGAGTTTAAAAGTGTATGAGTTTATAAGTGTACGAGTTTATGAGTTTAAAGTTTAAATTAGTTTAAAGTTTAAATTAGTTTGAAGTTTAAATTAGTTTAAAGTAGTTTATAGTTTAACTTAGTTTAAAGTAGTTTAAAGTTTAAAGTAGTTTATGGTTTAAAGTAGTTTAAAGTTTAAAGTAGTTTATAGTTTAAAGTAGTTTAAAGTTTAACTTAGTTTAAAGTAGTTTAAAGTAGTTTAAAGTAGTTTAAAGTTTTAAATAGTTTAAAGTTCAAAGTAGTTTAAAGGTTAAAGTATAGTTTCAAGCAATTAAATGTTGCTAGGGTGTTTGTAGTGGGTTGCTAAGGTGTTGTGGGTGGTTGCTAGGTGGTTGCTAATGTATTTTGAGTGGTTGCTAGGGTGTTCTGGGTGGTTGCTAGGCGGTTGCTAAGGTATTTTGGGTGGTTGCTAGGGTGTTAAGGTGGTTGCTAGGGTGTTTAAGGTATTTTGGGTGGTTGCTATGGTGTTGCTAGGGTGTTCTACGGTATTTTGGGTTGGTTGCTAGGGTGTTCTAAGGTATTTTGGGTGGTTGCTATGGTGTTGCTAGGGTGTTCTAATGTATTTTGGGTGGTTGCTAGGGTGTTCTAAGGTATTTTTGGTGGTTGCTAGGGTGTACTAAGGTATTTTGGGTGGTTGCTAGGGTGTTGCTAGGGTATTTTGGGTGGTTGCTAGGGTGTTCTAAGGTATTTTTGGTGGTTGCTAGGGTGTTCTGGGTGGTTGCTAGGGTGTTCTAAGGTATTTTGGGTGGTTGCTAGGGTGTTGCTAGGGTGTTCTAAGGTATTTTGGGTGGTTGCTAGGGTGTTCTAAGGTATTTTAGGAGGTTGCTATGGTGTTGCTAGGGTGTTCTAAGGTATTTTGAGTGGTTGCTAGGGTGTTCTGGGTGGTTGCTAGGGTGTTCTAAGGTATTTTTGGTGGTTGCTAGGGTGTTGCTAGGGTGTTCTAAGGTATATTGGGTGGTTGCTATGGTGTTGCTAGGGTGTTCTAATGTATTTTGGGTGGTTGCTAGGGTGTTCTAAGGTATTTTTGGTGGTTGCTAGGGTGTTCTAAGGTATTTTGGGTGGTTGCTAAGGTGTTGTAGGGTATTTTGGGTGGTTGCTAGGGTGTTCTAAGGTATTTTTGGTGGTTGCTAGGGTGTTCTGGGTGGTTGCTAGGGTGTTCTAAGGTATTTTGGGTGGTTGCTAGGGTGTTCTAAGGTATTTTGGGTGGTTGCTAGGGTGTTCTAAGGTATTTTAGGAGGTTGCTAGGGTGTTGCTAGGGTGTTCTAAGGTATTTTGAGTGGTTGCTAGGGTGTTCTGGGTGGTTGCTAGGGTGTTCTAAGGTATTTTTGGTGGTTGCTAGGGTGTTCTGGGTGGTTGCTAGGGTGTTCTAAGGTATTTTGGGTGGTTGCTAGGGTGTTGCTAGGGTGTTCTAAGGTATTTTGGGTGGTTGCTAGGGTGTTCTAAGGTATTTTTGGTGGTTGCTAGGGTGTTCTAAGGTATTTTTGGTGGTTGCTAGGGTGTTGCTAGGGTGTTCTAGGGTATTTTGGGTGGTTTCTAGGGTGTTCCAAGGTATTTTAGGTGGTTGCTAGGGTGTTCTAAGGTATTTTAGGTGGTTGCTAGGGTGTTTTGGGTGGTTGCTAGGGTGTTGTTAGGGTGTTCTAAGGTATTTTAGGTGGTTGCTATGGTGTTGCTAGGGTGTTCTAAGGTATTTTGGGTGGTTGCTAGGGTGTTGCTAGGGTGTTCTAAGGTATTTTGGGTGGTTGCTATGGTGTTGCTAGGATGTTCTAAGATATTTCGGTTGGTTTCTAGGGTGTTCTGGGTGGTTGCTATGCAGTTGCTAGGGTGTTCTGGGTGTTTGCTATGGTGAACTATTTATGAGTTTAAAAGTTCATAAGTGTATGAATTCATGAGAGTTCATAAGTGTATGAATGAATGCATTTATAAGTTCATGAGTTTATAAGTGTATGAATTTATGAGTTTAGAGTTTATAAGTTTAAATGAGTAAGAGTTCAGAGTTTATTAATTTATGAGTTTGAGTTCATAAGTGTATGATTTCATGAGTTTATAAGTGTATGAGGTTATAGTTTATAAGTTTAAATGAGAAAGAGTTCAGAGTTTATTAATTTATGAGTTCATAAGTGTATGAATTCATGAGTTTATAAGTGTACGAGTTTATGAGTTTAAAGTTTAAATTAGTTTGAAGTTTAAATTAGTTTAAATTAGTTTGAAGTTTAAAGTTTAATTTAGTTTGAAGTTTAATTTAGTTTAAAGTAGATAGATAGATGAGTGTCATAGATATATGAGTTTATGAGTTTGAATGAGTCTCATTGGCTCATATAGTATATAGAATGGCAGTTTGATTCAGTCTAGGGTTTCAAGGGATTTACATTTGAATTTTTGACAGTTGGGGAGTTTGAAAATCTGAACATTCCGCAATGTAAAGTCAATGGGAGTTTTTTCCGACTTTGATCGTCATTTTTAGGAAAACCGTAAGTCCGATCAGTTAGAAAAGATATAGCATACCGAGTCAGAACAGTTTGAGTGTGCGTGCCGAGTTTGGAGTATGTGGAGTTAAAGCTCTAGGAGGAGTTAGAGTTGTAAATTTTGAGTAAGAAGAATAATAATAACTAGAAAAAGTTCGTCGAGACAAACTTTAAGTTGGCTTGTGAAAGTTTGGACCGCAAAGTTTGAAGAAGTATAAAGTAGTTTGAAGTTTAAATTAGTTTAAAGTTTAAATTAGTTTGAAGTTTAAATTAGTTTAAAGTAGTTTATCGTTTAACTTAGTTTAAAGTTTAAAGTAGTTTAAATTAATTTAAAGTTTAAATTAGTTTGAATTTTAAAGTAGTTTGAAGTTTAAATTAGTTTGAAAGTTAAAGTAGTTTAAAGTTTAAATAAGTTTGAATTTTAAAGTAGTTTGAAGTTTAAATTAGTTTAAAGTAGATTAAAGTAGTTTAAAGTTTTAAATAGTTTAAAGTTCAAAGTAGTTTAAAGGTTAAAGTATAGTTTCAAGTAATTAAATGTTGCTAGGGTGTTTCTAGTGGGTTGCTAAGGTGTTGTGGGTGGTTGCTAGGTGGTTTCTAAGGTATTTTGAGTGGTTGCTAGGGTGTTCTAGGGTATTTTAGGTGGTTGCTATGGTGTTGCTAGGGTGTTTTAAGGCATTTTGGGTGGTTGCTAGGGTGTTGTTAGGGTGTTCTAAGGTATTTTGGGTGGTTGCTATGGTGTTGCTAGGGTGTTCTAAGGTATTTTGGGTGGTTGCTAGGGTGTTGCTAGGGTGTTCTAAGGTATTTTTGGTGGTTGCTAGGGTGTTCTGGGTGGTTGCTAGGGTGTTCTAAGGTATTTTGGGTGGTTGCTAGGGTGTTCTGGTGGTTGCTATGGTGTTGCTATGGTGTTCTAAGGTATTTTGGGTGGTTGCTAGGGTGTTGCTAGGATGTTCTGAGGTATTTTGGGTGGTTGCTAGGGTGTTGCTAGGGTGTTCTAAGGTATTTTTGGTGGTTGCTAGGGTGTTGTTAGGGTGTTCTAAGGTATTTTGGGTGGTTGCTATGGTGTTGCTAGGGTGTTCTAAGTTATTTTGGGTGGTTGCTAGGGTGTTCTAAGGTATTTTGGGTGGTTGCTAGGGTGTTGCTAGGGTGTTATAAGGCATTTTGGGTAGTTGCTAGGGTGTTGCAAGGTATTTTGGGTGGTTGCTAGGGTGTTGCTAGGGTGTTCTAAGGTATTTTTGGTGGTTGCTAGGGTGTTCTGGGTGGTTGCTATGGTGTTGCTATGGTGTTCTAAGGTATTTTGGGTGGTTGCTAGGGTGTTGCTAGGATGTTCTGAGGTATTTCGGGTGGTTGCTAGGGTGTTCTAAGGTATTTTTGGTGGTTGCTAGGGTGTTGCTAGGGTGTTCTAAGGTATTTTGGGTGGTTGCTACGGTGTTGCTAGGGTGTTCTAAGGTATTTTGGGTGGTTGCTAGGGTGTTATAAGGCATTTTGGGTGGTTGCTAGGGTGTTCTAAGGTATTTTGGGTGGTTGCTAGGGTGTTCTGGGTGGTTGCTAGGGTGTTCTAAGGTATATTTTGTGGTTGCTTGGGTGTTCTAAGGTTCTGTGTGTGGTTGCTATGGTGTTGCTAGGGTGTTCTAAGGTATTTCAGTTGGTTTCTAGGGTGTTCTGGGTGGTTGCTATGCAGTTGCTAGGGTGTTCTGGGTGTTTTCTATGGTGAACTATTTATGAGTTTAAAAGTTCATAAGTGTATGAATTCATGAGAGTTCATACGTGTATGAATTACTGCATTTATAAGTTCATGAGTTTATAAGTGTATGAATTTATGAGTTTAGAGTTTATAAGTTTAAATGAGTAAGAGTTCAGAGTTTATTAATTTATGAGTTTGAGTTCATAAGTGTATGAATTCATGAGTTTATAAGTGTATGAGTTTATAAGTGTACGAGTTTATGAGTTTAAAGTTTAAATTAGTTTGAAGTTTAAAGTTTAAATAAGTTTGAAGTTTAAAGTTTAAATAAGTTTGAAGTTTAAATTAGTTTGAAGTTTAAAGTTTAATTTAGTTTGAAGTTTAATTTAGTTTAAAGTAGATAGATAGATAGATTGATAAGTGTCATAGATAGATGAGTTCATTAGTTTAAATGAGTCTCATTGGCTCATATAGTATATAGAATGGCAGTTTGATTCAGTCTAGGGTTTCAAGGGATTTACATTTGAATTTTTGACAGTTGGGGAGTTTGAAAATCTGAAGATTCCGCAATGTAAAGTCAATGGGAGTTTTTTCCGAGTTTGATCGTAGTTTTTAGGAAAACCGTAAGTCCGATCAGTTAGAAAAGATATAGCACACTAAGTCAGAACAGTCTGAGTGTCCGTGCCGAGTTTGGAGTATGTGGAGTTAAAGCTCTAGGAGGAGTTAGAGTCACAAATTTTAGTCTCAGAAAAAGAATAATAATAATAATAAGTTTAAATAGGATTTCAGTAAGTTGGCTCTCACAAGCCAACTTAATAACTAGACAAAGTTCGTCGAGACAAACTTTAAGTTGGCTTGTGAAAAGTTTGGACCGCAAAGTTTGAAGAAGTTTAAAGTAGTTTGAAGTTTAAATTAGTTTAAAGTAGTTTATAGTTTAACTTAGTTTAAAGTTTAAAGTAGTTTATAGTTTAAAGTTTAACTTAGTTTAAAGTTTAAAGTAGTTTAAATTAGTTTAAAGTTTAAATTAGTTTGAAGTTTAAATTAGTTTGAAAGTTAAAATAGTTTAAAGTTTAAATAAGTTGGAATTTTAAAGTATTTTGAAGTTTAAATTTGTTTAAATTAGTTTAAAGTAGTTTAAAGTTTTAAATAGTTTAAATAGTTTAAAGTAGTTTAAAGTTTTAAATAGTTTAAAGTAGTTTAAAGTAGTTTAAATAGTTTAAAGTTCAAAGTAGTTTAAAGGTTTAAAGGTTAAAGTATAGTTTCAAGTAATTAAATGTTGCTAGGGTGTTTCTAGTGGGTTGCTAAGGTGTTGTGGGTGGTTGCTAGGTGGTTGCTAAGGTATTTTGAGTGGTTGCTAGGGTGTTCTGGGTGGTTGCTAGGGTGTTGTTAGGGTGTTCTATGGTATTTTAGGTGGTTGCTATGGTGTTGCTAGGGTGTTCTACGGTATTTTGGGTGGTTGCTAGGGTGTTCATAGGTATTTTGGGTGGTTTCTAGGGTGTTGCTAGGGTGTTCTAAGGCATTTTGGGTGGTTGCTAGGGTGTTCTGGGTGGTTGCTAGGGTGTTTTGAGGTATTTTGGGTGGTTTCTAGGGTGTTGCTAGGGTGTTCTAAGGTATTTTGGGTGGTTGCTAGGCTGTTCTAGGTTATTTTAGGTGGTTGCTAGGCTGTTCTAGGTTATTTTAGGTGGTTGCTAGGGTGTTGCTATGGTGTTTTAAGGTATTTTGGGTGGTTGCTAGGGTGTTCTATGTGGTTGCTAGGGTGTTCTAGGGTATTTAACGTGGTTGCTATGGTGTTGCTATGGTGTTTTAAGGTATTTTGGGTGGTTGCTAGGGTGTTGTCAGGGTGTTCTAAGGTATTTTGGGTGGTTGCTAGGGTGTTCTATGTGGTTGCTAGGGTGTTCTAGGGTATTTAACGTGGTTGCTATGGTGTTGTTATGGTGTTTTAAGGTATTTTGGGTGGTTGCTAGGGTGTTGCTATGGTGTTTTAAGGTATTTTGGGTGGTTTCTAGGGTGTTGCTAGGGTGTTCTAAGGCATTTTGGGTGGTTGATAGGGTGTTCTGGGTGGTTGCTAGGGCGTTCTAAGGTATTTTGGGTGGTTTCTAGGGTGTTGCTAGGGTGTTCTAAGGTATTTTGGGTGGTTGCTAGGGTATTCTAGGTGGTTGCTAGGCTGTTCTAGGTTATTTTAGGTGGTTGCTAGGGTGTTGCTAGGGTGTTTTAAGGTATTTTGGGTGGTTGCTAGGGTGTTTTATGTGGTTGCTAGTGTGTTCTAGGGTATTTAACGTGGTTGCTATGGTGTTGCTATGGTGTTTTAAGGTATTTTGGGTGGTTGCTAGGGTGTTGTTAGGGTGTTCTAAGGTATTTTGGGTGGTTGCTAGGGTGTTGCTAGGGTGTTATAAGGCATTTTGGGTGGTTTCTAGGGTGTTCTAAGGTATTTTGGGTGGTTGCTAGGGTGTTGCTAGGTATTTTGGGTGGTTGCTAGGGTGTTCTGGGTGGTTGCTAGGGTGTTCTAAGGTATATTTTGTGGTTGGTTGCTATGGTGTTGCTAGGGTGTTCTAAGGTATTTCAGTTGGTTTCTAGGGTGTTCTGGGTGGTTGCTATGCAGTTGCTAGGGTGTTCTGGGTGTTTGCTATGGTAAACTATTTATGAGTTTAAAAGTTCATAAGTGTATGAATTCATGAGAGTTCATACGTGTATGAATTAATGCATTTATAAGTTCATTGAGTTTATAAGTGTATGAATTTATGAGTTTAGAGTTTATAAGTTTAAATGAGTAAGAGTTCAGAGTTTATTAATTTATGAGTTTGAGTTCATAAGTGTATGGATTCATGAGTTTATAAGTGTATGAGTTTATAAGTGTACGAGTTTATGAGTTTAAAGTTTAAATTAGTTTAAAGTTTAAAGTTTAAATAAGTTTGAAGTTTAAAGTTTAAATAAGTTTGAAGTTTAAATTAGTTTGAAGTTTAAAGTTTAATTTAGTTTGAAGTTTAATTTAGTTTAAAGTAGATAGATAGATAGATGGATAAGTGTCAGAGATAGATGAGTTTATGAGTTTGAATGAGTCTCATTGGCTCATATAGTATATAGAATGGCAGTTTGATTCAGTCTAGGGTTTCAAGGGATTTACATTTGAATTTTTGACAGTTGGGGAGTTTGAAAATCTGAAAATTCCGCAATGTAAAGTCAATGGGAGTTTTTTCCGAGTTTAATCGTAGTTTTTAGGAAAACCATAAGTCCGATCAGTTAGAAAAGATATAGCAACGCGAGTCAGAACAGTTTGAGTGTCTGTGCCGAGTTTGGAGTATGTGGAGTAAAAGCTCTAGGAGGAGTAGCAGTTGTAAATTTTGAGTAAGAAGAATAATAATAACTAGAAAAAGTTCGTCGAGACAAACTTTAAGTTGGCTTGTGAAAGTTTGGACCGCAAAGTTTGAAGAAGTTTAAAGTAGTTTGAAGTTTAAATTAGTTCAAAGTTTAAAGTAGTTTAAAGTTTAAATTAGTTTAAATTTCAAAAGTAGTTTGAAGTTTAAATTAGTTCAAAGTTTAAAGTAGTTTAAATTTTAAAGTATAGTTTGAAGTAATTTAAAGTTGCTAGGGTGTTTCTAGTGGGTTGCTAAGGTGTTATGAGTGGTTGCTAGGGTTTTCTGGGTGGTTGCTAGGCGGTTGCTAAGGTATTTTGAGTGGTTGCTAGGGTGTTATGGGTGGTTGCTAGGGGGTTGCTAAGGTATTTTTGGTGGTTCCTATGGTGTTCTAGGTGGTTGCTATGGTGTTCTAAGGTATTTTGGGCAGTTGCTAGGGTGTTCTGGATGGTTGCTATGGTGTTGCTAGGGTCTTTTAAGGTATTTTGGGTGGTTGCTAGGGTGTTGCTAGGATGTTCTGAGGTATTTTGGGTGGTTGCTAGGGTGTTCTAAGGTATTTTGGGTGGTTGCTAGGATGTTGCTAGGGTGTTCTAAGGTATTTTGGGTGGTTGCTAGGATGTTGCTAGGGTGTTATAAGGCATTTTGGGTGGTTGCTAGGGTGTTCTAAGGTATTTTGGGTGGTTGCTAGGGTGTTCTAAGGTATTTTAGGTGGTTGCTAGGGTGTTGCTAGGGTGTTCTAAGGTATTTTTGGTGGTTGCTAGGGTGTTCTGGGTGGTTGCTAGGGTGTTCTAAGGTATTTTGGGTGGTTGCTAGGGTGTTCTGGGTGGTTGCTATGGTGTTGCTATGGTGTTCAAAGGTATTTTGGGTGGTTGCTAGGGTGTTCTAAGGTATTTTGGGTGGTTGCTAGGGTGTTGCTAGGGTGTTCTAAGGTATTTTTGGTGGTTGCTAGGGTGTTCTGGGTGGTTGCTAGGGTGTTCTAAGGTATTTTGGGTGGTTGCTAGGGTGTTCTGGGTGGTTGCTATGGTGTTGCTATGGTGTTCTAAGGTATTTTGGGTGGTTGCTAGGGTGTTGCTAGGATGTTCTGAGGTATTTCGGGTGGTTTCTAGGGTGTTGCTAGGGTGTTCTAAGGTATTTTTGGTGGTTGCTATGGTGTTGCTAGGGTGTTCTAAGGTATTTTTGGGTGGTTGCTATGGTGTTGCTAGGGTGTTCTAAGGTATTTTGGGTGGTTGCTAGGGTGTTCTAAGTTATTTTGGGTGGTTGCTAGGGTGTTCTAAGGTATTTTGGGTGGTTGCTAGGGTGTTGCTAGGGTGTTATAAGGCATTTTGGGTGGTTGCTAGGGTGTTCTAAGGTATTTTGGGTGGTTGCTAGGGTGTTCTGGGTGGTTGCTATGCAGTTGCTAGAGTGTTCTGGGTGTTTGCTATGGTGAACTATTTATGAGTTTAAAAGTTCATAAGTGTATGAATTCATGAGAGTTCATACGTGTATGAATTAATGCATTTATAAGTTCATGAGTTTATAAGTGTATGAATTTATGAGTTTAGAGTTTATAAGTTTAAATGAGTAAGAGTTCAGAGTTTATTAATTTATGAGTTTGAGTTCATAAGTGTATGAATTCATGAGTTTATAAGTGTATGAGTTTATAAGTGTACGAGTTTATGAGTTTAAAGTTTAAATTAGTTTGAAGTTTAAAGTTTAAATGAGTTTGAAGTTTAAAGTTTAAATAAGTTTGAAGTTTAAATTAGTTTGAAGTTTAAAGTTTAATTTAGTTTGAAGTTTAATTTAGTTTAAAGTAGATAGATAGATAGATGGATAAGTGTCATAGATAGATGAGTTTATTAGTTTGAATGAGTCTCATTGGCTCATATAGTATATAGAATGGCAGTTTGATTCAGTCTAGGGTTTCAAGGGATTTACATTTGAATTTTTGACAGTTGGGGAGTTTGAAAATCTGAAGATTCCGCAATGTAAAGTCAATGGGAGTTTTTTCCGAGTTTGATCGTAGTTTTTAGGAAAACCGTAAGTCCGATCAGTTAGAAAAGATATAGCACACCGAGTCAGAACAGTTTGAGTGTCCGTGCCGAGTTTGGAGTATGTGGAGTTAAAGCTCTAGGAGGAGATAGAGTTGTAAATTTTAGTCTCAGAAAAAG
Source organism: Rhinichthys klamathensis goyatoka (assembly GCF_029890125.1). Taxonomy (NCBI): domain Eukaryota; kingdom Metazoa; phylum Chordata; class Actinopteri; order Cypriniformes; family Leuciscidae; genus Rhinichthys; species Rhinichthys klamathensis. The sequence continues at coordinate 1,185,393 of NW_026606660.1, read as the reverse complement.
AATAATAATAACTAGAAAAAGTTCGTCGAGACAAACTTTAAGTTGGCTTGTGAAAGTTTGGACCGCAAAGTTTGAAGAAGTTTAAAGTAGTTTGAAGTTTAAATTAGTTTAAAGTTTAAATTAGTTTGAAGTAGTTTATAGTTTAACTTAGTTTAAAGTTTAAAGTAGTTTAAAGTAGTTTATAGTTTAAAGTAGTTTAAAGTTTAACTTAGTTTAAAGTTTAAAGTACTTTAAAGTTTAAATTAGTTTAAAGTTTAAATTAGTTTGAATTTTAAAGTGGTTTGAAGTTTAAATTAGTTTGAAAGTTAAAGTAGTTTAAAGTTTAAATAAGTTTGAATTTTAAAGTAGTTTGAAGTTTAAATTAGTTTAAAGTAGTTTAAAGTAGTTTAAAGTTTTAAATAGTTTAAAGTTCAAAGTAGTTTAAAGGTTAAAGTATAGTTTCAAGTAATTAAATGTTGCTAGGGTGTTTCTAGTGGGTTGCTAAGGTGTTGTGGGTGGTTGCTAGGTGGTTTCTAAGGTATTTTGAGTGGTTGCTAGGGTGTTCTAGGGTATTTTAGGTGGATGCTATGGTGTTGCTAGGGTGTTTTAAGGTATTTTGGGTGGTTGCTAGGGTGTTGTTAGGGTGTTCTAAGGTATTTTGGGTGGTTGCTATGGTGTTGCTAGGGTGTTCTAAGGTATTTTGGGTGGTTGCTAGGGTGTTGCTAGGGTGTTCTAAGGTATTTTGGGTGGTTGCTAGGGTGTTCTGGGTGGTTGCTAGGGTGTTCTAAGGTATGTTTGGTGGTTGCTAGGGTGTTGCTAGGGTGTTCTAAGGTATTTTGGGTGGTTGCTAGGGTGTTCTGGGTGGTTGCTATGGTGTTGCTATGGTGTTCTAAGGTATTTTTGGTGGTTGCTAGGGTGTTGCTAGGATGTTCTGAGGTATTTTGGGTGGTTGCTAGGGTGTTCTAAGGTATTTTGGGTGGTTGCTATGGTGTTGCTAGGGTGTTCTAAGGTATTTTGGGTGGTTGCTAGGGTGTTCTAAGGTATTTTGGGTGGTTGCTAGGGTGTTCTAAGGTATTTTTGGTGGTTGCTAGGGTGTTGCTAGGGTGTTCTAAGGTATTTTGGGTGGTTGCTAGGGTGTTCTAAGGTATTTTGGGTGGTTGCTAGGGTGTTATAAAGCATTTTGGGTGGTTGCTAGGGTGTTCTAAGGTATTTTGGGTGGTTGCTAGGGTGTTCTGGGTGGTTGCTAGGGTGTTCTAATGTATATTTTGTGGTTGCTAGGGTGTTCTAAGGTATTGTGGGTGGTTGCTATGGTGTTTCTAGGGTGTTCTAAGGTATTTCAGTTGGTTTCTAGGGTGTTCTGGGTGGTTGCTATGCAGTTGCTAGGGTGTTCTGGGTGTTTGCTATGGTGAACTATTTTTTTAGTTTTTTTAGTAGTTTAGAGTTTAAAAGTTCATAAGTGTATGAATTCATGAGAGTTCATACGTGTATGAATTAATGCATTTATAAGTTCATGAGTTTATAAGTGTATGAATTTATGAGTTTAGAGTTTATAAGTTTAAATGAGTAAGAGTTCAGAGTTTATTAATTTATGAGTTTGAGTTCATAAGTGTATGAATTCATGAGTTTATAAGTGTATGAGTTTATAAGTGTATGAGTTTATGAGTTTATAGTTTATAAGTTTACATGAGTAAGAGTTCAGAGTTTATTAATTTATGAGCTTAAGAGTTCATAAGTGTATGAATTCACGAGTTTATAAGTGTATGAGTTTATTAGTTTGAATGAGTCTCAATGGCTCATATAGTATATAGAATGGCAGTTTGATTTAGTCTAGGGTTTCAAGGGATTTAGATTTGAATTTTTGGCAGTTTGGCAGTTGGAAAACCTGAACATTCCGCAATGTTAAGTCAATGGGATTTTCAAATGGATTTTTTCGAGTTTTGATCGTCATTTTTAGGAAAACCGTAAGTCCGATCAGTTAGAAAAGATATAGCAACGCGAGTCAGAACAGTTTGAGTGTCCGAGCCGAATTTGGAGTATGTGGAGTTAAAGCTCTAGGAGGAGATAGAGTTGTAAATTTTTTCAGCAAGAAGAAGAATAATAACTAGAAAAAGTTCGTCGAGACAAACTTTAAGTTGGCTTGTGAAAAGTTTGGACCGCAAAGTTTGAAGAAGTTTAAAGTAGTTTGAAGTTTAAATTAGTTTAAAGTAGTTTATAGTTTAACTTAGTTTAAAGTTTAAAGTAGTTTATAGTTTAAAGTTTAACTTAGTTTAAAGTTTAAAGTAGTTTAAATTAGTTTAAAGTTTAAATTAGTTTGAATTTTAAAGTAGTTTGAAGTTTAAATTAGTTTGAAAGTTAAAATAGTTTAAAGTTTAAATAAGTTGGAATTTTAAAGTATTTTGAAGTTTAAATTTGTTTAAATTAGTTTAAAGTAGTTTAAAGTTTTAAATAGTTTAAATAGTTTAAAGTAGTTTAAAGTTTTAAATAGTTTAAAGTAGTTTAAAGTAGTTTAAATAGTTTAAAGTTCAAAGTAGTTTAAAGGTTTAAAGGTTAAAGTATAGTTTCAAGTAATTAAATGTTGCTAGGGTGTTTCTAGTGGGTTGCTAAGGTGTTGTGGGTGGTTGCTAGGTGGTTGCTAAGGTATTTTGAGTGGTTGCTAGGGTGTTCTGGGTGGTTGCTAGGGTGTTGTTAGGGTGTTCTATGGTATTTTAGGTGGTTGCTATGGTGTTGCTAGGGTGTTCTACGGTATTTTGGGTGGTTGCTAGGGTGTTCATAGGTATTTTGGGTGGTTTCTAGGGTGTTGCTAGGGTGTTCTAAGGCATTTTGGGTGGTTGCTAGGGTGTTCTGGGTGGTTGCTAGGGTGTTTTGAGGTATTTTGGGTGGTTTCTAGGGTGTTGCTAGGGTGTTCTAAGGTATTTTGGGTGGTTGCTAGGCTGTTCTAGGTTATTTAAGGTGGTTGCTAGGCTGTTCTAGGTTATTTTAGGTGGTTGCTAGGGTGTTGCTATGGTGTTTTAAGGTATTTTGGGTGGTTGCTAGGGTGTTCTATGTGGTTGCTAGGGTGTTCTAGGGTATTTAACGTGGTTGCTATGGTGTTGCTATGGTGTTTTAAGGTATTTTGGGTGGTTGCTAGGGTGTTGTCAGGGTGTTCTAAGGTATTTTGGGTGGTTGCTAGGGTGTTCTATGTGGTTGCTAGGGTGTTCTAGGGTATTTAACGTGGTTGCTATGGTGTTGCTATGGTGTTTTAAGGTATTTTGGGTGGTTGCTAGGGTGTTGCTATGGTGTTATAAGGTATTTTGGGTGGTTTCTAGGGTGTTGCTAGGGTGTTCTAAGGCATTTTGGGTGGTTGATAGGGTGTTCTGGGTGGTTGCTAGGGCGTTCTAAGGTATTTTGGGTGGTTTCTAGGGTGTTGCTAGGGTGTTCTAAGGTATTTTGGGTGGTTGCTAGGCTGTTCTAGGTTATTTTAGGTGGTTGCTAGGCTGTTCTAGGTTATTTTAGGTGGTTGCTAGGGTGTTGCTATGGTGTTTTAAGGTATTTTGGGTGGTTGCTAGGGTGTTCTATGTGGTTGCTAGGGTGTTCTAGGGTATTTAACGTGGTTGCTATGGTGTTGCTATGGTGTTTTAAGGTATTTTGGGTGGTTGCTAGGGTGTTGTCAGGGTGTTCTAAGGTATTTTGGGTGGTTGCTAGGGTGTTCTATGTGGTTGCTAGGGTGTTCTAGGGTATTTAACGTGGTTGCTATGGTGTTGCTATGGTGTTTTAAGGTATTTTGGGTGGTTGCTAGGGTGTTGCTATGGTGTTTTAAGGTATTTTGGGTGGTTTCTAGGGTGTTGCTAGGGTGTTCTAAGGCATTTTGGGTGGTTGATAGGGTGTTCTGGGTGGTTGCTAGGGCGTTCTAAGGTATTTTGGGTGGTTTCTAGGGTGTTGCTAGGGTGTTCTAAGGTATTTTGGGTGGTTGCTAGGGTATTCTAGGTGGTTGCTAGGCTGTTCTAGGTTATTTTAGGTGGTTGCTAGGGTGTTGCTAGGGTGTTTTAAGGTATTTTGGGTGGTTGCTAGGGTGTTTTATGTGGTTGCTAGTGTGTTCTAGGGTATTTAACGTGGTTGCTATGGTGTTGCTATGGTGTTTTAAGGTATTTTGGGTGGTTGCTAGGGTGTTGTTAGGGTGTTCTAAGGTATTTTGGGTGGTTGCTAGGGTGTTGCTAGGGTGTTATAAGGCATTTTGGGTGGTTTCTAGGGTGTTCTAAGGTATTTTGGGTGGTTGCTAGGGTGTTGCTAGGTATTTTGGGTGGTTGCTAGGGTGTTCTGGGTGGTTGCTAGGGTGTTCTAAGGTATATTTTGTGGTTGGTTGCTATGGTGTTGCTAGGGTGTTCTAAGGTATTTCAGTTGGTTTCTAGGGTGTTCTGGGTGGTTGCTATGCAGTTGCTAGGGTGTTCTGGGTGTTTGCTATGGTGAACTATTTATGACTTTAAAAGTTCATAAGTGTATGAATTCATGAGAGTTCATACGTGTATGAATTAATGCATTTATAAGTTCATTGAGTTTATAAGTGTATGAATTTATGAGTTTAGAGTTTATAAGTTTAAATGAGTAAGAGTTCAGAGTTTATTAATTTATGAGTTTGAGTTCATAAGTGTATGGATTCATGAGTTTATAAGTGTATGAGTTTATAAGTGTACGAGTTTATGAGTTTAAAGTTTAAATTAGTTTAAAGTTTAAAGTTTAAATAAGTTTGAAGTTTAAAGTTTAAATAAGTTTGAAGTTTAAATTAGTTTGAAGTTTAAAGTTTAATTTAGTTTGAAGTTTAATTTAGTTTAAAGTAGATAGATAGATAGATGGATAAGTGTCAGAGATAGATGAGTTTATGAGTTTGAATGAGTCTCATTGGCTCATATAGTATATAGAATGGCAGTTTGATTCAGTCTAGGGTTTCAAGGGATTTACATTTGAATTTTTGACAGTTGGGGAGTTTGAAAATCTGAAAATTCCGCAATGTAAAGTCAATGGGAGTTTTTTCCGAGTTTAATCGTAGTTTTTAGGAAAACCATAAGTCCGATCAGTTAGAAAAGATATAGCAACGCGAGTCAGAACAGTTTGAGTGTCTGTGCCGAGTTTGGAGTATGTGGAGTAAAAGCTCTAGGAGGAGTAGCAGTTGTAAATTTTGAGTAAGAAGAATAATAATAATAATAATATGTTTAAATAGGATTTCAGTAAGTTGGCTCTCCAAGCCAACTTAATAATAACTAGAAAAAGTTCGTCGAGACAAACTTTAAGTTGGCTTGTGAAAGTTTGGACCGCAAAGTTTGAAGAAGTTTAAAGTAGTTTGAAGTTTAAATTAGTTTAAAGTTTAAATTAGTTTGAAGTTTAAATTAGTTTAAAGTAGTTTATAGTTTAACTTAGTTTAAAGTTTAAAGTAGTTTAAATTAGTTTAAAGTTTAAATTAGTTTGAATTTTAAAGTAGTTTGAAGTTTAAATTAGTTTGAAAGTTAAAGTAGTTTAAAGTTTAAATAAGTTTGAATTTTAAAGTAGTTTGAAGTTTAAATTAGTTTAAAGTAGTTTAAAGTAATTTAAAGTTTTAAATAGTTTAAAGTTCAAAGTAGTTTAAAGGTTAAAGTATAGTTTCAAGTAATTAAATGTTGCTAGGGTGTTTCTAGTGGGTTGCTAAGGTGTTGTGGGTGGTTGCTAGGTGGTTTCTAAGGTATTTTGAGTGGTTGCTAGGGTGTTCTAGGGTATTTTAGGTGGATGCTATGGTGTTGCTAGGGTGTTTTAAGGTATTTTGGGTGGTTGCTAGGGTGTTGTTAGGGTGTTCTAAGGTATTTTGGGTGGTTGCTCTGGTGTTGCTAGGGTGTTCTAAGGTATTTTGGGTGGTTGCTAGGGTGTTGCTAGGGTGTTCTAAGGTATTTTGGGTGGTTGCTAGGGTGTTCTGGGTGGTTGCTAGGGTGTTCTAAGGTATTTTTGGTGGTTGCTAGGGTGTTCTAAGGTATTTTGGGTGGTTGCTAGGGTGTTCTGGGTGGTTGCTATGGTGTTGCTATGGTGTTCTAAGGTATTTTGGGTGGTTGCTAGGGTGTTGCTAGGATGTTCTGAGGTATTTCGGGTGGTTTCTAGGGTGTTGCTAGGGTGTTCTAAGGTATTTTGGGTGGTTGCTATGGTGTTGCTAGGGTGTTCTAAGGTATTTTGGGTGGTTGCTAGGGTGTTCTAAGGTATTTTGGGTGGTTGCTATGGTGTTGCTAGGGTGTTCTAAGGTATTTTGGGTGGTTGCTAGGGTGTTCTAAGTTATTTTGGGTGGTTGCTAGGGTGTTCTAAGGTATTTTGGGTGGTTGCTAGGGTGTTCTGGGTGGTTGCTAGGGTGTTCTAAGGTATATTTTGTGGTTGCTAGGGTGTTCTAAGGTATTGTGGGTGGTTGCTATGGTGTTGCTAGGGTGTTCTAAGGTATTTCAGTTGGTTTCTAGGGTGTTCTGGGTGGTTGCTATGCAGTTGCTAGGGTGTTCTGGGTGTTTGCTATGGTGAACTATTTATGAGTTTAAAAGTTCATAAGTGTATGAATTCATGAGAGTTCATACGTGTATGAATTAATGCATTTATAAGTTCATGAGTTTATAAGTGTATGAATTTATGAGTTTAGAGTTTATAAGTTTAAATGAGTAAGAGTTCAGAGTTTATTAATTTATGAGTTTGAGTTCATAAGTGTATGATTTCATGAGTTTATAAGTGTATGAGGTTATAGTTTATAAGTTTAAATGAGAAAGAGTTCAGAGTTTATTAATTTATGAGTTCATAAGTGTATGAATTCATGAGTTTATAAGTGTACGAGTTTATGAGTTTAAAGTTTAAATTAGTTTGAAGTTTAAATTAGTTTAAATTAGTTTGAAGTTTAAAGTTTAATTTAGTTTGAAGTTTAATTTAGTTTAAAGTAGATAGATAGATGAGTGTCATAGATATATGAGTTTATGAGTTTGAATGAGTCTCATTGGCTCATATAGTATATAGAATGGCAGTTTGATTCAGTCTAGGGTTTCAAGGGATTTACATTTGAATTTTTGACAGTTGGGGAGTTTGAAAATCTGAAGATTCCGCAATGTAAAGTCAATGGGAGTTTTTTCCGAGTTTGATCGTAGTTTTTAGGAAAACCGTAAGTCCGATCAGTTAGAAAAGATATAGCACACCGAGTCAGAACAGTTTGAGTGTCCGTGCCGAGTTTGGAGAATGTGGAGTTAAAGCTCTAGGAGGAGATAGAGTTGTAAATTTTGAGTAAGAAGAATAATAATAACTAGAAAAAGTTCGTCGAGACAAACTTTAAGTTGGCTTGTGAAAGTTTGGACCGCAAAGTTTGAAGAAGTTTAAAGTAGTTTGAAGTTTAAATTAGTTCAAAGTTTAAAGTAGTTTAAAGTTTAAATTAGTTTAAATTTCAAAAGTAGTTTGAAGTTTAAATTAGTTCAAAGTTTAAAGTAGTTTAAATTTTAAAGTATAGTTTGAAGTAATTTAAAGTTGCTAGGGTGTTTCTAGTGGGTTGCTAAGGTGTTATGAGTGGTTGCTAGGGTTTTCTGGGTGGTTGCTAGGCGGTTGCTAAGGTATTTTGAGTGGTTGCTAGGGTGTTATGGGTGGTTGCTAGGGGGTTGCTAAGGTATTTTTGGTGGTTCCTATGGTGTTCTAGGTGGTTGCTATGGTGTTCTAAGGTATTTTGGGCAGTTGCTAGGGTGTTCTGGATGGTTGCTATGGTGTTGCTAGGGTCTTTTAAGGTATTTTGGGTGGTTGCTAGGGTGTTGCTAGGATGTTCTGAGGTATTTTGGGTGGTTGCTAGGGTGTTCTAAGGTATTTTGGGTGGTTGCTAGGATGTTGCTAGGGTGTTCTAAGGTATTTTGGGTGGTTGCTAGGATGTTGCTAGGGTGTTATAAGGCATTTTGGGTGGTTGCTAGGGTGTTCTAAGGTATTTTGGGTGGTTGCTAGGGTGTTCTAAGGTATTTTAGGTGGTTGCTAGGGTGTTGCTAGGGTGTTCTAAGGTATTTTTGGTGGTTGCTAGGGTGTTCTGGGTGGTTGCTAGGGTGTTCTAAGGTATTTTGGGTGGTTGCTAGGGTGTTCTGGGTGGTTGCTATGGTGTTGCTATGGTGTTCAAAGGTATTTTGGGTGGTTGCTAGGGTGTTCTAAGGTATTTTGGGTGGTTGCTAGGGTGTTGCTAGGGTGTTCTAAGGTATTTTTGGTGGTTGCTAGGGTGTTATGGGTGGTTGCTAGGGTGTTCTAAGGTATTTTGGGTGGTTGCTAGGGTGTTCTGGGTGGTTGCTATGGTGTTGCTATGGTGTTCTAAGGTATTTTGGGTGGTTGCTAGGGTGTTGCTAGGATGTTCTGAGGTATTTCGGGTGGTTTCTAGGGTGTTGCTAGGGTGTTCTAAGGTATTTTTGGTGGTTGCTATGGTGTTGCTAGGGTGTTCTAAGGTATTTTTGGGTGGTTGCTATGGTGTTGCTAGGGTGTTCTAAGGTATTTTGGGTGGTTGCTAGGGTGTTCTAAGTTATTTTGGGTGGTTGCTAGGGTGTTCTAAGGTATTTTGGGTGGTTGCTAGGGTGTTGCTAGGGTGTTATAAGGCATTTTGGGTGGTTGCTAGGGTGTTCTAAGGTATTTTGGGTGGTTGCTAGGGTGTTCTGGGTGGTTGCTATGCAGTTGCTAGAGTGTTCTGGGTGTTTGCTATGGTGAACTATTTATGAGTTTAAAAGTTCATAAGTGTATGAATTCATGAGAGTTCATACGTGTATGAATTAATGCATTTATAAGTTCATGAGTTTATAAGTGTATGAATTTATGAGTTTAGAGTTTATAAGTTTAAATGAGTAAGAGTTCAGAGTTTATTAATTTATGAGTTTGAGTTCATAAGTGTATGAATTCATGAGTTTATAAGTGTATGAGTTTATAAGTGTACGAGTTTATGAGTTTAAAGTTTAAATTAGTTTGAAGTTTAAAGTTTAAATGAGTTTGAAGTTTAAAGTTTAAATAAGTTTGAAGTTTAAATTAGTTTGAAGTTTAAAGTTTAATTTAGTTTGAAGTTTAATTTAGTTTAAAGTAGATAGATAGATAGATGGATAAGTGTCATAGATAGATGAGTTTATTAGTTTGAATGAGTCTCATTGGCTCATATAGTATATAGAATGGCAGTTTGATTCAGTCTAGGGTTTCAAGGGATTTACATTTGAATTTTTGACAGTTGGGGAGTTTGAAAATCTGAAGATTCCGCAATGTAAAGTCAATGGGAGTTTTTTCCGAGTTTGATCGTAGTTTTTAGGAAAACCGTAAGTCCGATCAGTTAGAAAAGATATAGCACACCGAGTCAGAACAGTTTGAGTGTCCGTGCCGAGTTTGGAGTATGTGGAGTTAAAGCTCTAGGAGGAGATAGAGTTGTAAATTTTAGTCTCAGAAAAAGAATAATAATAATAATAACTAGAAAAAGTTCGTCGAGACAAACTTTAAGTTGGCTTGTGAAAGTTTGGACCGCAAAGTTTGAAGAAGTTTAAAGTAATTTGAAGTTTAAATTAGTTTAAAGTTTAAATTAGTTTGAAGTTTAAATTAGTTTAAAGTAGTTTATAGTTTAACTTAGTTTAAAGTTTAAAGTAGTTTAAATTAGTTTAAAGTTTAAATTAGTTTGAATTTTAAAGTAGTTTGAAGTTTAAATTAGTTTGAAAGTTAAAGTAGTTTAAAGTTTAAATAAGTTTGAATTTTAAAGTAGTTTGAAGTTTAAATTAGTTTAAAGTAGTTTAAAGTAATTTAAAGTTTTAAATAGTTTAAAGTTCAAAGTAGTTTAAAGGTTAAAGTATAGTTTCAAGTAATTAAATGTTGCTAGGGTGTTTCTAGTGGGTTGCTAAGGTGTTGTGGGTGGTTGCTAGGTGGTTTCTAAGGTATTTTGAGTGGTTGCTAGGGTGTTCTAGGGTATTTTAGGTGGATGCTATGGTGTTGCTAGGGTGTTTTAAGGTATTTTGGGTGGTTGCTAGGGTGTTGTTAGGGTGTTCTAAGGTATTTTGGGTGGTTGCTCTGGTGTTGCTAGGGTGTTCTAAGGTATTTTGGGTGGTTGCTAGGGTGTTGCTAGGGTGTTCTAAGGTATTTTGGGTGGTTGCTAGGGTGTTCTGGGTGGTTGCTAGGGTGTTCTAAGGTATTTTTGGTGGTTGCTAGGGTGTTCTAAGGTATTTTGGGTGGTTGCTAGGGTGTTCTGGGTGGTTGCTATGGTGTTGCTATGGTGTTCTAAGGTATTTTTGGTGGTTGCTAGGGTGTTGCTAGGATGTTCTGAGGTATTTCGGGTGGTTTCTAGGGTGTTGCTAGGGTGTTCTAAGGTATTTTGGGTGGTTGCTATGGTGTTGCTAGGGTGTTCTAAGGTATTTTGGGTGGTTGCTAGGGTGTTCTAAGGTATTTTGGTGGTTGCTAGGGTGTTGCTAGGGTGTTCTAAGGTATTTTGGGTGGTTGCTATGGTGTTGCTAGGGTGTTCTAAGGTATTTTGGGTGGTTGCTAGGGTGTTCTAAGTTATTTTGGGTGGTTGCTAGGGTGTTCTAAGGTATTTTGGGTGGTTGCTAGGGTGTTCTGGGTGGTTGCTAGGGTGTTCTAAGGTATATTTTGTGGTTGCTAGGGTGTTCTAAGGTATTGTGGGTGGTTGCTATGGTGTTGCTAGGGTGTTCTAAGGTATTTCAGTTGGTTTCTAGGGTGTTCTGGGTGGTTGCTATGCAGTTGCTAGGGTGTTCTGGGTGTTTGCTATGGTGAACTATTTATGAGTTTAAAAGTTCATAAGTGTATGAATTCATGAGAGTTCATACGTGTATGAATTAATGCATTTATAAGTTCATGAGTTTATAAGTGTATGAATTTATGAGTTTAGAGTTTATAAGTTTAAATGAGTAAGAGTTCAGAGTTTATTAATTTATGAGTTTGAGTTCATAAGTGTATGATTTCATGAGTTTATAAGTGTATGAGGTTATAGTTTATAAGTTTAAATGAGAAAGAGTTCAGAGTTTATTAATTTATGAGTTCATAAGTGTATGAATTCATGAGTTTATAAGTGTACGAGTTTATGAGTTTAAAGTTTAAATTAGTTTGAAGTTTAAATTAGTTTAAATTAGTTTGAAGTTTAAAGTTTAATTTAGTTTGAAGTTTAATTTAGTTTAAAGTAGATAGATAGATGAGTGTCATAGATATATGAGTTTATGAGTTTGAATGAGTCTCATTGGCTCATATAGTATATAGAATGGCAGTTTGATTCAGTCTAGGGTTTCAAGGGATTTACATTTGAATTTTTGACAGTTGGGGAGTTTGAAAATCTGAAGATTCCGCAATGTAAAGTCAATGGGAGTTTTTTCCGAGTTTGATCGTAGTTTTTAGGAAAACCGTAAGTCCGATCAGTTAGAAAAGATATAGCACACCGAGTCAGAACAGTTTGAGTGTCCGTGCCGAGTTTGGAGAATGTGGAGTTAAAGCTCTAGGAGGAGATAGAGTTGTAAATTTTAGTCTCAGAAAAAGAATAATAACTAGAAAAAGTTCGTCGAGACAAACTTTAAGTTGGCTTGTGAAAGTTTGGACCGCAAAGTTTGAAGAAGTTTAAAGTAGTTTGAAGTTTAAATTAGTTTAAAGTTTAAATTAGTTTGAAGTTTAAATTAGTTTAAAGTAGTTTATAGTTTAACTTAGTTTAAAGTTTAAAGTAGTTTAAATTAATTTAAAGTTTAAATTAGTTTGAATTTTAAAGTAGTTTGAAGTTTAAATTAGTTTGAAAGTTAAAGTAGTTTAAAGTTTAAATAAGTTTGAATTTTAAAGTAGTTTGAAGTTTAAATTAGTTTAAAGTAGTTTAAAGTTTTAAATAGTTTAAAGTTCAAAGTAGTTTAAAGGTTAAAGTATAGTTTCAAGTAATTAAATGTTGCTAGGGTGTTTCTAGTGGGTTGCTAAGGTGTTGTGGGTGGTTGCTAGGTGGTTTCTAAGGTATTTTGAGTGGTTGCTAGGGTGTTCTGGGTGGTTGCTAGGGTGTTCTAGGGTATTTTAGGTGGTTGCTATGGTGTTGCTAGGGTGTTTTAAGGTATTTTGGGTGGTTGCTAGGGTGTTGTTAGGGTGTTCTAAGGTATTTTGGGTGGTTGCTATGGTGTTGCTAGGGTGTTCTAAGGTATTTTGGGTGGTTGCTAGGGTGTTGCTAGGGTGTTCTAAGGTATTTTTGGTGGTTGCTAGGGTGTTCTAAGGTATTTTGGGTGGTTGCTATGGTGTTGCTAGGGTGTTCTAAGTTATTTTGGGTGGTTGCTAGGGTGTTCTAAGGTATTTTGGGTGGTTGCTAGGGTGTTGCTAGGGTGTTATAAGGCATTTTGGGTGGTTGCTAGGGTGTTGCTAGGGTGTTCTAAGGTATTTTGGGTGGTTGCTAGGGTGTTGCTAGGGTGTTATAAGGCATTTTGGGTGGTTGCTAGGGTGTTATAAGGCATTTTGGGTGGTTGCTAGGGTGTTGCTAGGGTGTTCTAAGGTATTTTGGGTGGTTGCTAGGGTGTTGCTAGGGTGTTCTAAGGTATTTTTGGTGGTTGCTAGGGTGTTCTGGGTGGTTGCTAGGGTGTTCTAAGGTATTTTGGGTGGTTGCTAGGGTGTTCTGGGTGGTTGCTATGGTGTTGCTATGGTGTTCTAAAGTATTTTGGGTGGTTGCTAGGGTGTTGCTAGGATGTTCTGAGGTATTTCGGGTGGTTGCTAGGGTGTTGCTAGGGTGTTCTAAGGTATTTTGGCTGGTTGCTATGGTGTTGCTAGGGTGTTCTAAGGTATTTTGGGTGGTTGCTAGGGTGTTCTAAGTTATTTTGGGTGGTTGCTAGGGTGTTCTAAGGTATTTTGGGTGGTTGCTTGGGTGTTGCTAGGGTGTTGTAAGGCATTTTGGGTGGTTGCTAGGGTGTTCTAAGGTATTTTGGGTGGTTGCTAGGGTTTTCTGGGTGGTTGCTAGGGTGTTCTAAGGTATATTATGTGGTTGCTAGGGTGTTCTAAGGTATTGTGGGTGGTTGCTATGGTGTTGCTAGGGTGTTCTAAGGTATTTCAGTTGGTTTCTAGGGTGTTCTGGGTGGTTGCTATGCAGTTGCTAGAGTGTTCTGGGTGTTTGCTATGGTGAACTATTTATGAGTTTAAAAGTTCATAAGTGTATCAATTCATGAGAGTTCATACGTGTATGAATTAATGCATTTATAAGTTCATGAGTTTATAAGTGTATGAATTTATGAGTTTAGAGTTTATAAGTTTAAATGAGTAAGAGTTCAGAGTTTATTAATTTATGAGTTTGAGTTTATAAGTGTACGAGTTTATGAGTTTAAAGTTTAAATTAGTTTGAAGTTTAAAGTTTAAATAAGTTTGAAGTTTAAAGTTTAAATAAGTTTGAAGTTTAAATTAGTTTGAAGTTTAAAGTTTAATTTAGTTTGAAGTTTAATTTAGTTTAAAGTAGATAGATAGATGAGTGTCATAGATAGATGAGTTTATTAGTTTGAATGAGTCTCATTGGCTCATATAGTATATAGAATGGCAGTTTGATTCAGTCTAGGGTTTCAAGGGATTTACATTTGAATTTTTGGCAGTTGGGGAGTTTGAAAATCTGAAGATTCCGCAATGTAAAGTCAATGGGATTTTTTCCGAGTTTGATCGTCATTTTTAGGAAAACCGTAAGTCCGATCAGTTAGAAAAGATATAGCACACCGAGTCAGAACAGTTTGAGTGTCCGTGCCGAGTTTGGAGTATGTGGAGTTAAAGCTCTAGGAGGAGATAGAGTTGTAAATTTTAGTAAGAAGAATAATAATAATAAGTTTAAATAGGATTTCAGTAAGTTGGCTCTCCAAGCCAACTTAATAATAATAATAATAATAATAATAAGTTTAAATAGCATTTCAGTAAGTTGGCTCTCCAAGCCAACTTAATAATAATAATAAGTTTAAATACAACATCAGTAAGTTGGCTCTCACAAGCCAACTTAATAAGTTTAAATAGGATTTCAGTAAGTTGGCTTTCACAAGCCAACTTAATAATAAGTTTAAATAGCATTTCAGTAAGTTGGCTCTCCAAGCCAACTTAACTAGAAAAAGTTCGTCGAGACAAACTTTAAGTTGGCTTGTGAAAGTTTGGACCGCAAAGTTTGAAGAAGTATAAAGTAGTTTGAAGTTTAAATTAGTTTAAAGTTTAAATTAGTTTGAAGTTTAAATTAGTTTAAAGTAGTTTATAGTTTAACTTAGTTTAAAGTTTAAAGTAGTTTAAATTAATTTAAACTTTAAATTAGTTTGAATTTTAAAGTAGTTTGAAGTTTAAATTAGTTTGAAAGTTAAAGTAGTTTAAAGTTTAAATAAGTTTGAATTTTAAAGTAGTTTGAAGTTTAAATTAGTTTAAAGTAGTTTAAAGTAGTTTAAAGTTTTAAATAGTTTAAAGTTCAAAGTAGTTTAAAGGTTAAAGTATAGTTTCAAGTAATTAAATGTTGCTAGGGTGTTTCTAGTGGGTTGCTAAGGTGTTGTGGGTGGTTGCTAGGTGGTTTCTAAGGTATTTTGAGTGGTTGCTAGGGTGTTCTGGGTGGTTGCTAGGGTGTTCTAAGGTATTTTGGGTGGTTGCTAGGGTGTTCTGGGTGGTTGCTATGGTGTTGCTATGGTGTTCTAAGGTATTTTGGGTGGTTGCTAGGGTGTTGCTAAGATGTTCTGAGGTATTTTGGGTGGTTGCTAGGGTGTTGCTAGGGTGTTCTAAGGTATTTTGGGTGGTTGCTAGGGTGTTGCTAGGGTGTTCTAAGGTATTTTTGGTGGTTGCTATGGTGTTCTGGGTGGTTGCTAGGGTGTTCTAAGGTATTTTGGGTGGTTGCTAGGGTGTTCTGGGTGGTTGCTATGGTGTTGCTATGGTGTTCTAAGGTATTTTGGGTGGTTGCTAGGGTGTTGCTAGGATGTTCTGAGGTATTTCGGGTGGTTGCTAGGGTGTTGCTAGGATGTTCTGAGGTATTTCGGGTGGTTGCTAGGGTGTTCTAAGGTATTTTTGGTGGTTGCTAGGGTGTTGCTAGGGTGTTCTAAGGTATTTTGGGTGGTTGCTATGGTGTTGCTAGGGTGTTCTAAGGTATTTTGGGTGGTTGCTAGGGTGTTGCTAGGGTGTTATAAGGCATTTTGGGTGGTTGCTAGGGTGTTCTAAGGTATTTTGGGTGGTTGCTAGGGTGTTCTGGGTGGTTGCTAGGGTGTTTTAAATTATATTATGTGGTTGCTAGGGTGTTCTAAGGTATTGTGGGTGGTTGCTATGGTGTTGCTAGGGTGTTCTAAGGTATTTCAGTTGGTTTCTAGGGTGTTCTGGGTGGTTGCTATGCAGTTGCTAGAGGTTTCTGGGTGTTTGCTATGGTGAACTATTTATGAGTTTAAAAGTTCATAAGTGTATGAATTCATGAGAGTTCATACGTGTATGAATTAATGCATTTATAAGTTCATGAGTTTATAAGTGTATGAATTTATGAGTTTAGAGTTTATAAGTTTAAATGAGTAAGAGTTCAGAGTTTATTAATTTATGAGTTTGAGTTCATAAGTGTATGAATTCATGAGTTTATAAGTGTATGAGTTTATAAGTGTACGAGTTTATGAGTTTAAAGTTTAAATTAGTTTGAAGTTTAAAGTTTAAATAAGTTTGAAGTTTAAAGTTTAAATAAGTTTGAAGTTTAAATTAGTTTGAAGTTTAAAGTTTAATTTAGTTTGAAGTTTAATTTAGTTTAAAGTAGATAGATAGATAGATGGATAAGTGTCATAGATAGATGAGTTTATTAGTTTGAATGAGTCTCATTGGCTCATATAGTGTATAGAATGGCAGTTTGATTCAGTCTAGGGTTTCAAGGGATTTACATTTGAATTTTTGACAGTTGGGGAGTTTGAAAATCTGAAGATTCCGCAATGTAAAGTCAATGGGAGTTTTTTCTGACTTTGATCGTCATTTTTAGGAAAACCGTAAGTCCGATCAGTTAGAAAAGATATAGCATACCGAGTCAGAACAGTTTGAGTGTCCGTGCCGAGTTTGGAGTATGTGGAGTTAAAGCTCTAGGAGGAGTAGCAGTTGTAAATTTTGAGTAAGAAGAATAATAATAACTAGAAAAAGTTTGTCGAGACAAACTTTAAGTTGGCTTGTGAAAGTTTGGACCGCAAAGTTTGAAGAAGTATAAATTAGTTTGAAGTTTAAATTAGTTTAAAGTTTAAATTAGTTTGAAGTTTAAATTAGTTTAAAGTAGTTTATAGTTTAACTTAGTTTAAAGTTTAAAGTAGTTTAAATTAATTTAAAGTTTAAATTAGTTTGAATTTTAAAGTAGTTTGAAGTTTAAATTAGTTTGAAAGTTAAAGTAGTTTAAAGTTTAAATAAGTTTGAATTTTAAAGTAGTTTGAAGTTTAAATTAGTTTAAAGTAGTTTAAAGTAGTTTAAAGTTTTAAATAGTTTAAAGTTCAAAGTAGTTTAAAGGTTAAAGTATAGTTTCAAGTAATTAAATGTTGCTAGGGTGTTTCTAGTGGGTTGCTAAGGTGTTGTGGGTGGTTGCTAGGTGGTTTCTAAGGTATTTTGAGTGGTTGCTAGGGTGTTCTGGGTGGTTGCTAGGGTGTTCTAGGGTATTTTAGGTGGTTGCTATGGTGTTGCTAGGGTGTTTTAAGGCATTTTGGGTGGTTGCTAGGGTGTTGTTAGGGTGTTCTAAGGTATTTTGGGTGGTTGCTATGGTGTTGCTATGGTATTTTAAGGTATTTTGGGTGGTTGCTAGGGTGTTGCTAGGGTGTTCTAAGGTATTTTTGGTGGTTGCTAGGGTGTTCTGGGTGGTTGCTAGGGTGTTCTAAGGTATTTTTGGGTGGTTGCTAGGGTGTTCTGGGTGGTTGCTATGGTGTTGCTATGGTGTTCTAAGGTATTTTGGGTGGTTGCTAGGGTGTTGCTAGGATGTTCTGAGGTATTTTGGGTGGTTGCTAGGGTGTTGCTAGGGTGTTCTAAGGTATTTTTGGTGGTTGCTAGGGTGTTGCTAGGGTGTTCTAAGGTATTTTGAGTGGTTGCTATGGTGTTGCTAGGGTGTTCTAAGTTATTTTGGGTGGTTGCTAGGGTGTTCTAAGGTATTTTGGGTGGTTGCTAGGGTGTTGCTAGGGTGTTCTAAGGTATTTTGGGTGGTTGCTAGGGTGTTCTAAGGTATTTTGGGTGGTTGCTAGGGTGTTGCTAGGGTGTTCTAAGGTATTTTTGGTGGTTGCTAGGGTGTTCTGGGTGGTTGCTAGGGTGTTCTAAGGTATTTTGGGTGGTTGCTAGGGTGTTCTGGGTGGTTGCTATGGTGTTCTAAGGTATTTTGGGTGGTTGCTAGGGTGTTGCTAGGATGTTCTGAGGTATTTCGGGTGGTTGCTAGGGTGTTGCTAGGGTGTTCCAAGGTATTTTGGGTGGTTGCTATGGTGTTGCTAGGGTGTTCTAAGGTATTTTGGGTGGTTGCTAGGGTGTTGCTAGGGTGTTATAAGGCATTTTGGGTGGTTGCTAGGGTGTTCTAAGGTATTTTGGGTGGTTGCTAGGGTGTTCTGGGTGGTTGCTAGGGTGTTTCTAAGGTATATCATGTGGTTGCTAGGGTGTTCTAAGGTATTGTGGGTGGTTGCTATGGTGTTGCTAGGGTGTTCTAAGATATTTCAGTTGGTTTCTAGGGTGTTCTGGGTGGTTGCTATGCAGTTGCTAGAGTGTTCTGGGTGTTTGCTATGGTGAACTATTTATGAGTTTAAAAGTTCATAAGTGTATGAATTCATGAGAGTTCATACGTGTATGAATTAATGCATTTATAAGTTCATGAGTTTATAAGTGTATGAATTTATGAGTTTAGAGTTTATAAGTTTAAATGAGTAAGAGTTCAGAGTTTATTAATTTATGAGTTTGAGTTCATAAGTGTATGAATTCATGAGTTTATAAGTGTATGAGTTTATAAGTGTACGAGTTTATGAGTTTAAAGTTTAAATTAGTTTGAAGTTTAAAGTTTAAATAAGTTTGAAGTTTAAAGTTTAAATAAGTTTGAAGTTTAAATTAGTTTGAAGTTTAAAGTTTAATTTAGTTTGAAGTTTAATTTAGTTTAAAGTAGATAGATAGATGGATAAGTGTCATAGATAGATGAGTTTATTAGTTTGAATGAGTCTCATTGGCTCATATAGTGTATAGAATGGCAGTTTGATTCAGTCTAGGGTTTCAAGGGAT
Source organism: Rhinichthys klamathensis goyatoka (assembly GCF_029890125.1). Lineage (NCBI taxonomy): Eukaryota > Metazoa > Chordata > Actinopteri > Cypriniformes > Leuciscidae > Rhinichthys > Rhinichthys klamathensis. Next base: position 1,167,297 of record NW_026606660.1, on the reverse strand, counting down.
TTACATTTGAATTTTTGACAGTTGGGGAGTTTGAAAATCTGAAGATTCCGCAATGTAAAGTCAATGGGAGTTTTTTCCGACTTTGATCGTCATTTTTAGGAAAACCGTAAGTCCGATCAGTTAGAAAAGATATAGCATACCGAGTCAGAACAGTTTGAGTGTCCGTGCCGAGTTTGGAGTATGTGGAGTTAAAGCTCTAGGAGGAGTTAGAGTTGTAAATTTGAGTAAGAAGAATAATAATAACTAGAAAAAGTTCGTCGAGACAAACTTTAAGTTGGCTTGTGAAAGTTTGGACCGCAAAGTTTGAAGAAGTTTAAAGTAGTTTGAAGTTTAAATTAGTTTAAAGTTTAAATTAGTTTAAAGTAGTTTATAGATTAATTTAGTTTAAAGTTTAAAGTAGTTTAAAGTAGTTTATGGTTTAAAGTAGTTTAAAGTTTAAAGTAGTTTAAAGTAGTTTATAGTTTAAAGTAGTTTAAAGTTTAACTTAGTTTAACGTTTAAAGTAGTTTAAAGTTTTAAATAGTTTAAAGTTCAAAGTAGTTTAAAGGTTAAAGTATAGTTTCAAGTAATTAAATGTTGCTAGGGTGTTTGTAGTGGGTTGCTAAGGTGTTGTGGGTGGTTGCTAGGTGGTTGCTAATGTATTTTGAGTGGTTGCTAGGGTGTTCTGGGTGGTTGCTAGGGTGTTCTAAGGTATTTTGGGTGGTTGCTAGGGTGTTCTGGGTGGTTGCTATGGTGTTGCTATGGTGTTCTAAGGTATTTTGGGTGGTTGCTAGGGTGTTGCTAGGATGTTCTGAGGTATTTTGGGTGGTTGCTAGGGTGTTCTAAGGTATTTTAGGTGGTTGCTAGGGTGTTCTAAGGTATTTTGGGTGGTTGCTAGGGTGTTCTGGGTGGTTGCTAGGGTGTTCTAAGGTATTTTGGATGGTTGCTAGGGTGTTGCTAGGGTGTTCTAAGGTATTTTGGGTGGTTGCTAGGGTGTTGCTAGGGTGTTCTAAGGTATTTTGGATGGTTGCTAGGGTGTTGCTAGGGTGTTCTAAGGTATTTTGGGTGGTTGATAGGGTGTTGCTAGGGTGTTCTAAGGTATTTTGGGTGGTTGCTAGGGTGTTGCTAGGGTGTTCTAAGGTATTTTGGGTGGTTGCTATGGTGTTGCTAGGATGTTCTAAGGTATTTCGGTTGGTTTCTAGGGTGTTCTGGGTGGTTGCTATGCAGTTGCTAGGGTGTTCTGGGTGTTTGCTATGGTGAAATATTTATGAGTTTAAAAGTTCATAAGTGTATGAATTCATGAGAGTTCATAAGTGTATGAATGAATGAATTTATAAGTTCATGAGTTTATAAGTGTATGAATTTATGAGTTTATTGAAGTTTAAAGTTTAATTTAGTTTGAAGTTCAATTTAGTTTGAAGTTTAAAGTTTCATTTAGTTTAAAGTAGATAGATAGTTAGATGAGTGTCATAGATAGATGAGTTTATTAGTTTAAATGAGTCTCATTGGCTCATATAGTATATAGAATGGCAGTTTGATTCAGTCTAGGGTTTCAAGGGATTTACATTTGAATTTTTGACAGTTGGGGAGTTTGAAAATCTGAAGATTCCGCAATGTAAAGTCAATGGGAGTTTTTTCCGAGTTTGATCGTAGTTTTTAGGAAAACCGTAAGTCCGATCAGTTAGAAAAGATATAGCAACGCGAGTCAGAACAGTTTGAGTGTCCGTGCCGAGTTTGGAGTATGTGGAGTTAAAGCTCTAGGAGGAGATAGAGTTGTAAATTTTAGTCTCAGAAAAAGAATAATAATAATAATAACTAGAAAAAGTTCGTCGAGACAAACTTTAAGTTGGCTTGTGAAAGTTTGGACCGCAAAGTTTGAAGAAGTTTAAAGTAGTTTGAAGTTTAAATTAGTTTAAAGTTTAAATTAGTTTGAAGTTTAAATTAGTTTAAAGTAGTTTATAGTTTAACTTAGTTTAAAGTTTAAAGTAGTTTAAATTAATTTAAAGTTTAAATTAGTTTGAATTTTAAAGTAGTTTGAAGTTTAAATTAGTTTGAAAGTTAAAGTAGTTTAAAGTTTAAATAAGTTTGAATTTTAAAGTAGTTTGAAGTTTAAATTAGTTTAAAGTAGTTTAAAGTTTTAAATAGTTTAAAGTTCAAAGTAGTTTAAAGGTTAAAGTATAGTTTCAAGTAATTAAATGTTGCTAGGGTGTTTCTAGTGGGTTGCTAAGGTGTTGTGGGTGGTTGCTAGGTGGTTTCTAAGGTATTTTGAGTGGTTGCTAGGGTGTTCTGGGTGGTTGCTAGGGTGTTCTAGGGTATTTTAGGTGGTTGCTATGGTGTTGCTAGGGTGTTTTAAGGTATTTTGGGTGGTTGCTAGGGTGTTGTTAGGGTGTTCTAAGGTATTTTGGGTGGTTGCTATGGTGTTGCTAGGGTGTTCTAAGGTATTTTGGGTGGTTGCTAGGGTGTTGCTAGGGTGTTCTAAGGTATTTTTGGTGGTTGCTAGGGTGTTCTAAGGTATTTTGGGTGGTTGCTATGGTGTTGCTAGGGTGTTCTAAGTTATTTTGGGTGGTTGCTAGGGTGTTCTAAGGTATTTTGGGTGGTTGCTAGGGTGTTGCTAGGGTGTTATAAGGCATTTTGGGTGGTTGCTAGGGTGTTGCTAGGGTGTTCTAAGGTATTTTGGGTGGTTGCTAGGGTGTTGCTAGGGTGTTATAAGGCATTTTGGGTGGTTGCTAGGGTGTTATAAGGCATTTTGGGTGGTTGCTAGGGTGTTGCTAGGGTGTTCTAAGGTATTTTGGGTGGTTGCTAGGGTGTTGCTAGGGTGTTCTAAGGTATTTTTGGTGGTTGCTAGGGTGTTCTGGGTGGTTGCTAGGGTGTTCTAAGGTATTTTGGGTGGTTGCTAGGGTGTTCTGGGTGGTTGCTATGGTGTTGCTATGGTGTTCTAAAGTATTTTGGGTGGTTGCTAGGGTGTTGCTAGGATGTTCTGAGGTATTTCGGGTGGTTGCTAGGGTGTTGCTAGGGTGTTCTAAGGTATTTTGGCTGGTTGCTATGGTGTTGCTAGGGTGTTCTAAGGTATTTTGGGTGGTTGCTAGGGTGTTCTAAGTTATTTTGGGTGGTTGCTAGGGTGTTCTAAGGTATTTTGGGTGGTTGCTTGGGTGTTGCTAGGGTGTTGTAAGGCATTTTGGGTGGTTGCTAGGGTGTTCTAAGGTATTTTGGGTGGTTGCTAGGGTTTTCTGGGTGGTTGCTAGGGTGTTCTAAGGTATATTATGTGGTTGCTAGGGTGTTCTAAGGTATTTTGGGTGGTTGCTATGGTGTTGCTAGGGTGTTCTAAGGTATTTCGGTTGGTTTCTAGGGTGTTCTGGGTGGTTGCTATGCAGTTGCTAGAGTGTTCTGGGTGTTTGCTATGGTGAACTATTTATGAGTTTAAAAGTTCATAAGTGTATCAATTCATGAGAGTTCATACGTGTATGAATTAATGCATTTATAAGTTCATGAGTTTATAAGTGTATGAATTTATGAGTTTAGAGTTTATAAGTTTAAATGAGTAAGAGTTCAGAGTTTATTAATTTATGAGTTTGAGTTTATAAGTGTACGAGTTTATGAGTTTAAAGTTTAAATTAGTTTGAAGTTTAAAGTTTAAATAAGTTTGAAGTTTAAAGTTTAAATAAGTTTGAAGTTTAAATTAGTTTGAAGTTTAAAGTTTAATTTAGTTTGAAGTTTAATTTAGTTTAAAGTAGATAGATAGATGAGTGTCATAGATAGATGAGTTTATTAGTTTGAATGAGTCTCATTGGCTCATATAGTATATAGAATGGCAGTTTGATTCAGTCTAGGGTTTCAAGGGATTTACATTTGAATTTTTGACAGTTGGGGAGTTTGAAAATCTGAAGATTCCGCAATGTAAAGTCAATGGGAGTTTTTTCTGACTTTGATCGTCATTTTTAGGAAAACCGTAAGTCCGATCAGTTAGAAAAGATATAGCATACCGAGTCAGAACAGTTTGAGTGTCCGTGCCGAGTTTGGAGTATGTGGAGTTAAAGCTCTAGGAGGAGTAGCAGTTGTAAATTTTGAGTAAGAAGAATAATAATAACTAGAAAAAGTTTGTCGAGACAAACTTTAAGTTGGCTTGTGAAAGTTTGGACCGCAAAGTTTGAAGAAGTATAAATTAGTTTGAAGTTTAAATTAGTTTAAAGTTTAAATTAGTTTGAAGTTTAAATTAGTTTAAAGTAGTTTATAGTTTAACTTAGTTTAAAGTTTAAAGTAGTTTAAATTAATTTAAAGTTTAAATTAGTTTGAATTTTAAAGTAGTTTGAAGTTTAAATTAGTTTGAAAGTTAAAGTAGTTTAAAGTTTAAATAAGTTTGAATTTTAAAGTAGTTTGAAGTTTAAATTAGTTTAAAGTAGTTTAAAGTAGTTTAAAGTTTTAAATAGTTTAAAGTTCAAAGTAGTTTAAAGGTTAAAGTATAGTTTCAAGTAATTAAATGTTGCTAGGGTGTTTCTAGTGGGTTGCTAAGGTGTTGTGGGTGGTTGCTAGGTGGTTTCTAAGGTATTTTGAGTGGTTGCTAGGGTGTTCTGGGTGGTTGCTAGGGTGTTCTAGGGTATTTTAGGTGGTTGCTATGGTGTTGCTAGGGTGTTTTAAGGCATTTTGGGTGGTTGCTAGGGTGTTGTTAGGGTGTTCTAAGGTATTTTGGGTGGTTGCTATGGTGTTGCTATGGTATTTTAAGGTATTTTGGGTGGTTGCTAGGGTGTTGCTAGGGTGTTCTAAGGTATTTTTGGTGGTTGCTAGGGTGTTCTGGGTGGTTGCTAGGGTGTTCTAAGGTATTTTTGGGTGGTTGCTAGGGTGTTCTGGGTGGTTGCTATGGTGTTGCTATGGTGTTCTAAGGTATTTTGGGTGGTTGCTAGGGTGTTGCTAGGATGTTCTGAGGTATTTTGGGTGGTTGCTAGGGTGTTGCTAGGGTGTTCTAAGGTATTTTTGGTGGTTGCTAGGGTGTTGCTAGGGTGTTCTAAGGTATTTTGAGTGGTTGCTATGGTGTTGCTAGGGTGTTCTAAGTTATTTTGGGTGGTTGCTAGGGTGTTCTAAGGTATTTTGGGTGGTTGCTAGGGTGTTGCTAGGGTGTTCTAAGGTATTTTGGGTGGTTGCTAGGGTGTTCTAAGGTATTTTGGGTGGTTGCTAGGGTGTTGCTAGGGTGTTCTAAGGTATTTTTGGTGGTTGCTAGGGTGTTCTGGGTGGTTGCTAGGGTGTTCTAAGGTATTTTGGGTGGTTGCTAGGGTGTTCTGGGTGGTTGCTATGGTGTTCTAAGGTATTTTGGGTGGTTGCTAGGGTGTTGCTAGGATGTTCTGAGGTATTTCGGGTGGTTGCTAGGGTGTTGCTAGGGTGTTCCAAGGTATTTTGGGTGGTTGCTATGGTGTTGCTAGGGTGTTCTAAGGTATTTTGGGTGGTTGCTAGGGTGTTGCTAGGGTGTTATAAGGCATTTTGGGTGGTTGCTAGGGTGTTCTAAGGTATTTTGGGTGGTTGCTAGGGTGTTCTGGGTGGTTGCTAGGGTGTTTCTAAGGTATATCATGTGGTTGCTAGGGTGTTCTAAGGTATTGTGGGTGGTTGCTATGGTGTTGCTAGGGTGTTCTAAGATATTTCAGTTGGTTTCTAGGGTGTTCTGGGTGGTTGCTATGCAGTTGCTAGAGTGTTCTGGGTGTTTGCTATGGTGAACTATTTATGAGTTTAAAAGTTCATAAGTGTATGAATTCATGAGAGTTCATACGTGTATGAATTAATGCATTTATAAGTTCATGAGTTTATAAGTGTATGAATTTATGAGTTTAGAGTTTATAAGTTTAAATGAGTAAGAGTTCAGAGTTTATTAATTTATGAGTTTGAGTTCATAAGTGTATGAATTCATGAGTTTATAAGTGTATGAGTTTATAAGTGTACGAGTTTATGAGTTTAAAGTTTAAATTAGTTTGAAGTTTAAAGTTTAAATAAGTTTGAAGTTTAAAGTTTAAATAAGTTTGAAGTTTAAATTAGTTTGAAGTTTAAAGTTTAATTTAGTTTGAAGTTTAATTTAGTTTAAAGTAGATAGATAGATGGATAAGTGTCATAGATAGATGAGTTTATTAGTTTGAATGAGTCTCATTGGCTCATATAGTGTATAGAATGGCAGTTTGATTCAGTCTAGGGTTTCAAGGGATTTACATTTGAATTTTTGACAGTTGGGGAGTTTGAAAATCTGAAGATTCCGCAATGTAAAGTCAATGGGAGTTTTTTCCGAGTTTGATCGTAGTTTTTAGGAAAACCGTAAGTCCGATCAGTTAGAAAAGATATAGCACACCGAGTCAGAACAGTTTGAGTGTCCGTGCCGAGTTTGGAGTATGTGGAGTTAAAGCTCTAGGAGGAGATAGAGTTGTAAATTTTAGTCTCAGAAAAAGAATAATAATAATAATAAGTTTAAATACAATATCAGTAAGTTGGCTTTTCCAAGCCAACTTAACTAGAATGTACATTTCCAGAAGAAAATGTGAAGTGGTGCTTGCAGTGGCAAAACTCGCCGCTCGGTTGCTAGGGTGCGGTTAGCTAGTTTTTACCAAGATGCTAGCATGATTAGCATGTTGTTAGCATTATGCTAGCATTATTAGCATGTTGCTAGCATGATTAGCATGTTGCTAGCATGATGCTAGCAGAATTAACATGATGCTAGCATGATTAGCATGTTGCTAGCATGATGCTAGCATGATTAGCATGTTGCTAGCATTATGCTAGCATGATTAGCATGTTGTTAGCATCATGCTAGCATCATGCTAGCAAGATTAGCATGTTGTTAGCATCATGCTACCAACATGCTAGCATGATCAGCATGTTGCTAGCAAGATGCTAGCAAAAATAAGCATGTTGCAAACATGTTTTAGCTAGATGCTAGCATGATTAGCATATTGCTAGCATCATGCTAGCATGTTTAGCATGTTGCTAGCATGGTTGCTAAGGTGTTACTAGGTGGTTGCTAGGGTATTATGGGTGGTTGCTAGGGCGTTGCTAGGCGGTTGCTAGGGTGTTCTGGGTGGTTGCTATGGTGTTGCTAGGGTGTTCTGGATGGTTGCTAAGGGTGTTGCTAGGCGGTTGCTAGGATGTTCTGAGTGGTTGCTAGGGTGTTGCTAGGTGGTTGCTAGGGTATCCTGGGTGGTTGCTAGGGTGTTGCTAGGCGGTTGCTAGGGTGTTCTGGGTGGTTGCTAGGGTGTTGCTAGGCGGTTGCTAGGGTGTTCTGGGTGGTTGCTATGGTGTTGCTATGCGGTTGCTAGGGTATTCTGGGTGGTTGCTAGGGTGTTTTGGGTGGTTGCTAGGTGGTTGCTAGGGTATTCTGGGTGGTTGCTAGGGTGTTGCTAGGGTGTTTTGGGTGGTTGCTAGAGTGTTGCTAGGTGGTTGCTAGGGTGTTCTGGGTGGTTGCTAGGGTGTTGCTAGGTGGTTGCTAGGGTGTTCTGGGTGGTTGCTAGGGTTTTGCTAGGCGGTTGCTAGGGTGTTCTGGGTGGTTGCTAGGGGGTTGCTAGGTGGTTGCTAGGGTGTTTTGGGTGGTTGCAAGGGTGTTGCTAGGTGGTTGCTAGGGTGTTCTGGGTGGTTGCTAGGGTGTTCTGGGTGGTTGCTAGGGTGTTGCTAGGTGGTTGCTAGGGTGTTCTGAGTGGTTGCTAGGGTGTTGCTAGGCGGTTGATAGGGTGTTCTGGGTGGTTGCTAGGCGGTTGCTAGGTGGTTGCTAGGGTGTTTTGGGTGGTTGCTAGGGTGTTGCTAGGTGGTTGCTAGGGTGTTCTGGGTGGTTGCTAGGGTGTTGCTAGGTGGTTGCTAGGGTGTTCTGAGTGGTTGCTAGGGTGTTGCTAGGCGGTTGCTAGGGTGTTCTGGGTGGTTGCTAGGGTGTTGCTAGGCGGTTGCTAGGGTATTCTGGGTGGTTGCTAGGGTGTTGCTAAGCAGTTGCTAGGGTGTTGCTAGGCGGTTGCTAGGGTATTCTGGGTGGTTGCTAGGGTGTTGCTAGGCAGTTGCTAGGGTGTTCTGGGTGGTTGCTAGGGTGTTGCTAGGCGGTTGCTAGGGTGTTCTGAGTGGTTGCTATGGTGTTGCTAGGGTATTCTGGGTGGTTGCTAGGGTGTTGTTAGGTGGTTGCTAGGGTATTCTGGGTGGTTGCTATGGTGTTGCTAGGCGGTTGCTAGGGTGTTTTGGGTGGTTGCTAGGGTGTTTTAGGTGGTTGCTATGGTAGTCTGGATGGTTGCTATGGTGTTACTAGGTGGTTGGTAGTGTTCACATTTGGTTACTATAGAGTTTTTATAATGTTCATGGCATGATTTAGCACTTAGCTAATCAATATTAGCATGTAGCTATTCACAGCTAGCATGTTTAGCATGTTGAAAGTCCTGTGTGCTAGCATGAGTCAAAAGACCCAACCCCCATCTCTATACGATGTTCTGATGCAGAGATGTAGGTCTTGCAAATTGGTTGCTAGGGTACTCTGTTTGGTTGCTAGGGAGTGGCTTGGCAGCTGCCAATGATGAAACTCCAAAGGCTGCTTGTCAGTATGAATGATATAAACCAACCCCCATCTCTATACGATGTTCTGATGCAGAGATGTAGGTCTTGCAAAATGGTTGCTAGGGTACTCTGTTTGGTTGCTAGGGAGTGGCTTGGCAGCTGCCAATAATGAAACCCCAAAGGCTGCTTGTCAGTATGAATTATATAAACCAACCCCCATCTCTATACGATGTTCTGATATAGAGATGTAGGTCTTGCAAAATGGTTGCTAGGGTACTCTGTTTGGTTGCTAGGGAGTGACTTGGCAGCTGCCAATCATGAAACTCCAAAGGCTGCTTGTCAGTATAAATGATATACACCAACTCCCATGCCTCTGTGACATTCAGAATGGAAGATATCCCTGTTTGGATTTTGGTTGCTAAGGTGCTCGACAATGGTTGCTAGGGCGTGGCCAGTAAGTGTTGAGGTGATTCAGGATTGGCTGTTTGCTGCCCCGAGTCAAACGAGCCCACCCTCATGTTTCTATGACAATTCAGTCCAGAGATATCCCTTCGATCTCTTTCAATGGAAGTCTATGGGAGTTGTTGCTAAGGTGCTCTAAATGGTTGCTAGGGCGTGGCTTGATAGCTTCACAATGATCCTGAGAGACTGATTGGTTGTCTGAGTAAAATGAGCCCGCCCTCTTGTCTCTATGACACTGTGATCCAGAGTTATGTTCAATACAAAAGCGGTTTCTATGGTGTAGGACGGCCCATTTCATGGGCCGTCCTACACCATAGTAAGTCAATGGGGCAACTTTGGGCCCCTCCTGCCCCTCAGGGGTGCAACTTTTACCCCATTGTGTGGTATGTTCTTACAGAGCCTGTCAGCCTCTTCAAATGTGGCAAATTTCACGTTTCTGCGACATCCTCGTTCCGAGCTACGACTCGTCAAAGTTTTTCGCAATGTTAAGTCTATGGGATTTTTTTGGGCCGTTTTTCGCCCCTGGGGCGACCATCGTACCCCCGATCTCTTAGAAAAGTCATAGCACACCATTCCCGAACAGGCCGCACGTTTTGACACCTCATTCATGGGTCTGTGACAAAAACTGCGGGAGGAGTAGCGCGTCAAAAAGTGGCCAGAAGAATAATAATAATTATAAGAAGAATAATAAGTATGTGAGATAACAATAGTGTTGCTTCGCCATAGGCAAGCACCACTAACTAGAATGTACATTTCCAGAAGAAAATGTGAAGTGGTGCTTGCAGTGGCAAAACTCGCCGCTCGGTTGCTAGGATGTTCTGGGTAGTTGCTATGGTGTTGCTAGGCGGTTGCTAGGGTATTCTGGGTGGTTGCTAGGGTGTTGCTAGGGTATTCTGGGTGGTTGCTATGGTGTTACTAGGTGGTTGGTAGTTGTCAAAGATGGTTACTGTTGAGTTTGTAGCATTTTATTGGCATGATTTAGCACTTAGCTAATCAATATTAGCATGTAGCTATTCACTGCTAGCATGTGTAGGATGTAGCAAGTCCTGTTTGCTAGCATGAGTCAAAAGAGCCAACCCCCATCTCTATACGATGTTCTGATACAGAGATATAGGTCTTGCAAAACGGTTGCTAGGGTACTCTGTTTGGTTGCTAGGGAGTGGCTTGGCAGCTGCCAATCATGAAGCTCCAAAGTGAATGTGAATGTATAAACCAACCCCCATCTCTATACGATGTTTTAAAGCAGACATATAGGTCTTGCAAAATGGTTGCTAGGGTACTCTGTTTGGTTGCTAGGGAGTGGCTTGGCAGCTGCCAATCATGAAGCTCCAAAGGCTGCTTGTCAGTATAAATGATATAAACCAACTCCCATGCCTCTGTGACATTCAGAATGGAAGATATCCCTGTTTGGATTTTGGTTGCTAAGGTGCTCGACAATGGTTGCTAGGGCGTGGCCAGTAAGTGTTGAGGTGATTCAGGATTGGCTGTTTGCTGGCCCGAGTGAAACGAGCCCACCCTCATGTTTCTATGACACTTATATCCTGAGATATCCCTTTGATCTGTTTCAATGGAAGTCTATGGAACTTGTTGCTAAGGAGCTCTAAATGGTTGCTAGGGCGTGGCTTGATAGCTTCACAATGATCCTGAGAGACTGATTGGCTGTCTGAGTAAAATGAGCCCGCCCCTTTGTCTCTATGACACTGTGATCCAGAGTTATGTTCAATACAAAATCCCTATGCAATTTACCATAGTAGGAAAAACACATGCATTTCATGGGCCGTCCTACACCATAGTAAGTCAATGGGGCAACTTTGGGCCCCTCCTGCCCCTCAGGGGTGCAACTTTTACCCCATTGTGTGGTATGTTCTTACAGAGCCTGTCAGCCTCTTCAAATGTGGCAAATTTCACGTTTCTGCGACATCCTCGTTCCGAGCTACGACTCGTCAAAGTTTTTCGCAATGTTAAGTCTATGGGATTTTTTTGGGCCGTTTTTCGCCCCTGGGGCGACCATCGTACCCCCGATCTCTTAGAAAAGTCATAGCACACCATTCCCGAACAGGCCGCACGTTTTGACACCTCATTCATGGGTCTGTGACAAAAACTGCGGGAGGAGTAGCGCGTCAAAAAGTGGCCAGAAGAATAATAAGAAGAATAATAAGTATGTGAGATAACAATAGTGTTGCTTCGCCATAGGCAAGCACCACTAACTAGAATGTACATTTCCAGAAGAAAATGTGAAGTGGTGCTTGCAGTGGCAAAACTCGCCGCTCGGTTGCTAGGGTGCGGTGACCTAGTTTTTACCAAGATGCTAGCATGATTAGCATGTTGCTAGTATCATGCTATTATGATTAGCATGTTGTTAGCATTATGCTAGCATTATTAGCATGTTGCTAGCATGATTAGCATGTTTCTAGCATCATGCTAGCATGATTAGCATGTTGCTAGCATGTTGCTAGCATGATGCTAGCATGATTAGCATTTTGTTAGCATGATGCTGGCATGATTAGCATGTTGCTAGCATCATGCTAGCATGATTAGCATGTTGTTAGCATCATGCTAGCATCATGCTAGCATGATTAGCATGTTGTTAGCATCATGCTACCAACATGCTAGCATGATTAGCATGTTGCTAGCATGATGCTAGCAAAAATAAGCATGTTGCAAACATGTTTTAGCTAGATGCTAGCATGATTAGCATATTGCTAGCATCATGCTAGCATGTTTAGCATGTTGCTAGCATGGTTGCTAAGGTGTTACTAGGTGGTTGCTAGGGTATTATGGGTGGTTGCTAGGGCGTTGCTAGGCGGTTGCTAGGGTGTTCTGGGTGGTTGCTAGGGTGTTTTGGGTGGTTGCTAGGGCGTTGCTAGGTGGTTGCTAGGGTGTTCTGGGGGGTTGCTATGCGGTTGCTAGGGCGTTGCTAGGCGGTTGCTAAGGTAATGTGGTTGGTTGCTAGGGCATTGCTAGGTGGTTGCTATGGTGTCCTGGGTGGTTGCTAGGCGGTTGCTAGGGTAATCTGGGTGGTTGCTAGGGCGTTGCTAGGTGGTTGCTAGGGTGTCCTGGGTGGTTGCTAGGCGGTTGCTAGGGTAATCTGGGTGGTTGCTAGGGCGTTGCTAGGTGGTTGCTAGGGTGTCCTGTGTGGTTGCTAGGCGGTTGCTTGGGTAATCTGGGTGGTTGCTAGGGCGTTGCTAGGTGGTTGCTAGGGTATCCTGTGTGGTTGCTAGGCAGTTGCTAGGGTGTCCTGGGTGGTTGCTAGGCGGTTGCTAGGGTGTTCTGGGTGGTTGCTAGGGCGTTGCTAGGCAGTTGCTAGGGTGTTATGGGTGGTTGCTAGGGTAATCTGGGTGGTTGCTATGGTGTTACTAGGTGGTTGGTAGTTGTCAAAGATGGTTACTATTGAGTTTGTAGCATTTTATTGGCATGATTTAGCACTTAGCTAATCAATATTAGCATGTAGCTATTCACTGCTAGCATGTGTAGCATGTAGCAAGTCCTGTTTGCTAGCATGAGTCAAAAGAGCCAACCCCCATCTCTATACGATGTTCTGATACAGAGATATAGGTCTTGCAAAACGGTTGCTAGGGTACTCTGTTTGGTTGCTAGGGAGTGGCTTGGCAGCTGCCAATCATGAAGCTCCAAAGTCAATGTGAATGTATAAACCAACCCCCATGTCTATACGATGTTCTGATACAGAGATATAGGTGTTGCAAAATGGTTGCTAGGGTACTCTGTTTGGTTGCTAGGGAGTGGCTTGGCAGCTGCCAATCATGAAACTCCAAAGGCTGCTTGTCAGTATAAATGATATAAACCAACTCCCATGCCTCTGTGACATTCAGAATGGAAGATATCCCTGTTTGGATTTTGGTTGCTAAGGTGCTTGACAATGGTTGCTAGGGAGGGGTTAGGATGTGTTGAGGTGATTCAGGATTGGCTGTTTGCTGCCCCGAGTCAAACGAGACCACCCTCATGTTTCTATGACAGTTCAGTCCAGAGATATCCCTTCGATCTTTTTCAATGGAAGTCTATGGGAGTTGTTGCTAAGGTGCTCTAAATGGTTGCTAGGGCGTGGCCTAATAGCTCCACAATGATCCTGAGAGACTGATTGGTCGTCTGAGTAAAATGAGCCCGCCCCCTTGTCTCTATGACACTGTGATCCAGAGTTATGTTGAATAGAAAATCGCTTACTATGGTGTAGGACGGCCCATTTCATGGGCCGTCCTACACCATAGTAAGTCAATGGGGCAACTTTGGGCCCCTCCTGCCCCCCAGGGGTGCAACTTTTACCCCATTGTGTGGTATGTTCTTACAGAGCCTGTCAGCCTCTTCAAATGTGGTAAATTACACGTTTCTGCGACATCCTCGTTCCGAGCTACGACTCGTCAAAGTTTGATGCAATGTTAAGTCTATGGGATTTTTCGGCCGGTTTTTCGCCCCTGGGGCGAACATCGTACCCCCGATCCCTTATAAAAGTCATAGCACACCATTCCCGAATAATCCGCACGATTTGACGCCTCATTCGTGGGTCTGTGACAAAAACTGCGGGAGGAGTAGCGCGTCAAAAAGTGTCCAGAATAATAAGAATAATAAGAACTAGAATGTACATTTCCAGAAGAAAATGTGAAGTGGTGCTTGCAGTGGCAAAACTCACCGCTCGGTTGCTAGCGTGAGGTTAGCTAGTTTTTACCAAGATGCTAGCATGATTAGCATGTTGCTAGCATCATGCTAGCATGATTAGCATGTTGTTAGCATTATGCTAGCATTATTAGCATGTTGCTAGCATGACTAGCATGTTGCTAGCATGATGTTAGCATGATTAGCATTTTGCTAGCTTGTTGCTAGCATGATGCTAACACGATGCTAGCATGATGTTAGCACGATGCTAGCATGATTAGCATGTTGCTAGCATGTTGCTAACATGATTAGCATGTTGCTAGCATCATACTAGCATGATTAGCATGTTGTTAACATCATGCTAGCATCATGCTTGCATGATTAGCATGTTGTTAGCATCATGCTACCAACATGCTAGCATGATTAGCATGTTGCTAGCATGATGCTAGCAAAAATAAGCATGTTGCAAACATGTTTTAGGTAGATGCTAGCATGATTAGCATATTGCTAGCATCATGCTAGCATGTTTAGCATGTTGCTAGCATGATGCTAGCATGGTTGCTAACGTGTTACTAGGGTATTATGGGTGGTTGTTAGGGCGTTGCTAGGCGGTTGCTAGGGTGTTCTGGGTGGTTGCTATGGTGTTGCTAGGCGGTTGCTAGGGTGTTCTGGGTGGTTGCTAGGGTGTTGCTAGGTGGTTGCTAGGGTGTTCTGAGTGGTTGCTAGGGTGTTGCTTAGTGGTTGTTATGGTATTCTGAGTGGTTGCTAGGGTGTTGCTAGGTGGTTGCTATGGTATTCTGGGTGGTTGCTAGGGTGTTGCTAGGCGGTTGCTAGGGTGTTCTGTGTGGTTGCTAGGGTGTTGCTAGGCGGTTGCTAGGGTGTTATGAGTGGTTGCTAGGGTGTTGCTAGGTGGTTGCTATGGTATTCTGGGTGGTTGCTAGGGTGTTGCTAGGCGGTTGCTAGGGTGTTCTGGGTGGTTGCTAGGGTGTTGCTAGGCGGTTGCTAGGGTGTTCTGAGTGGTTGCTAGGCTGTTGCTAGGTGGTTGCTAGGGTATTCTGGGTGGTTGCTACGGTGTTGCTAGGCAGTTGTTAGGGTGTTTTGGGTGGTTGCTAAGGTGTTTTAGGTGGTTGCTATGGTATTCTGGATGGTTGCTATGGTGTTACTAGGTGGTTGGTAGTGTTCACATTTGGTTACTATAGAGTTTTTATAATGTTCATGGCATGATTTAGCACTTAGCTAATCAATATTAGCATATAGCTATTCACAGCATTTAGCATGTTGAAAGTCCTGTGTGCTAGCATGAGTCAAAAGACCCAACCCCCATCTCTATACGATGTTCTGATGCAGAGATGTAGGTCTTGCAAAATGGTTGCTAGGGTACTCTGTTTGGTTGCTAGGGAGTGGCTTGGCAGCTGCCAATGATGAAACTCCAAAGGCTGCTTGTCAGTATGAATGATATAAACCAACCCCCATCTCTATACGATGTTCTGATGCAGAGATATTGGTCTTGCAAAATGGTTGCTAGGGTACTCTGTTTGGTTGCTAGGGAGTGGATTGGCAGCTGCCAATCATGAAACTCCAAAGGCTGCTTGTCAGTATGAATGATATAAACCAACTCCCATGCCTCTGTGACATTCAGAATGGACGATATTCCTCTTTGGATTTTGGTTGCTAAGGTGCTTGACAATGGTTGCTAGGGCGTGGCTAGGAAGTGTTGAGGTGATTCATGATTGGCTGTTTGCTGCCCCGAGTCAAACGAGACCACCCTCATGTTTCTATGACAATTCAGTCCAGAGATATCCCTTCGATCTCTTTCAATGGAAGTCTATGGGAGTTGTTGCTAAGGTGCTCTAAATGGTTGCTAGGGCGTGGCTTGATAGCTTCACAATGATCCTGAGAGACTGATTGGTTGTCTGAGTAAAATGAGCCCGCCCCCTTGTCTCTATGACACTGTGATCCAGAGTTATGTTCAATATAAAAGCGGTTTCTATGGTGTAGGACGGCCCATTTCATGGGCCGTCCTACACCATAGTAAGTCAATGGGGAAACTTTGGGCAGCTCCTGCACCCCAGGGGTGCAACTTTTACCCCATTGTGTGGTATGTTCTTACAGAGCCTGTCAGCCTCTTCAAATGTGGTAAATTACACATTTCTGCGACATCCTCGTTCCGAGCTACGACTCGTCAAAGTTTTTCGCAATGTTAAGTCTATGGGATTTTTTTGGGCCGTTTTTCGCCCCTGGGGCGACCATCGTACCCCCGATCTCTTAGAAAAGTCATAGCACACCATTCCCGAACAGGCCGCACGTTTTGACACCTCATTCATGGGTCTGTGACAAAAACTGCGGGAGGAGTAGCGCGTCAAAAAGTGGCCAGAAGAATAAGAAGAATAAGAATAATAAGTATGTGAGATAACAATAGTGTTGCTTCGCCATAGGCAAGCACCACTAACTAGAATGTACATTTCCAGAAGAAAATGTGAAGTGGTGCTTGCAGTGGCAAAAACACCACTCGGTTGCTAAGGTGTTCTTGTAGTTTGCTATGATGATGTAAGGCAGTTGCTAGGGTGTTCTGGGTGGTTGCTAGGTGGTTGCTAGGGTATTCTGATTGGTTGCTATGGTGTTACTAGGTGGTTGGTAGTTGTCACAGATGGTTACTATGGAGTTTGTAGCATTTTCTTGGCATGATTTAGCACTTAGCTAATCAATATTAGCATGTAGCTATTCACTGCTAGCATGTGTAGCATGTAGCAAGTCCTGTTTGCTAGCATGAGTAAAAAAAGCCAACCCCCATCTCTATACGATGTTCTAATGCAGAGATATAGGTCTTGCAAAATGGTTGCTAAGGTACTCTGTTTGGTTGCTAGGGAGTGGCTTGGCAGCTGCCAATCATGAAGCTCGAAAGTCAATGTGAATGTATAAACCAACCCCCATCTCTATACGATGTTTTGATGCAGAGATGTAGGTCTTGCAAAATGGTTGCTAGGGTACTCTGTTTGGATGCTAGGGAGTGGCTTGGCAGCTGCCAATCATGACACTCCAAAGGCTGCTTGGCAGTATGAATGATATAAACCAACTCCCATGCCTCTGTGACATTCAGAATGGACGATATTCCTCTTTGGATTTTGGTTGCTAAGGTGCTTGACAATGGTTGCTAGGGCGTGGCTAGGAAGTGTTGAGGTGATTCATGATTGGCTGTTTGCTGCCCCGAGTCAAACGAGACCACCCTCATGTTTCTATGACAATTCAGTCCAGAGATATCCCTTCGATCTCTTTCAATGGAAGTCTATGGGAGTTGTTGCTAAGGTGCTCTAAATGGTTGCTAGGGCGTGGCTTGATAGTTTCACAATGATCCTGAGAGACTGATTGGTTGTCTGAGTAAAATGAGCCCGCCCCCTTGTCTCTATGACACTGTGATCCACAGCTATGTTCAATACAAAATCCCTATGCAATTTACCATAGTAGGAAAAACACATGCATTTCATGGGCCGTCCTACACCATAGTAAGTCAATGGGGCAACTTTGGGCCGCTCCTGCGCCCCAGGGGTGCAACTTTTACCCCATTGTGTGGTATTTTCTTACAGAGCCTGTCAGCCTCTTCAAATGTGGTAAATTACACGTTTCTGCGACATCCTCGTTCCGAGCTACGACTCGTCAAAGTTTGACGCAATGTTAAGTCTATGGGATTTTTCGGCCGGTTTTTCGCCCCTGGGGCGAACATCGTACCCCCGATCGCTTATAAAAGTCATAGCACACCATTCCCGAACAGGCCGCACGTTTTGACACCTCATTCATGGGTCTGTGACAAAAACTGCGGGAGGAGTAGCGCGTCAAAAAGTGGCCAGAAGAATAAGAATAAGAACTAGAATGTACATTTCCAGAAGAAAATGTGAAGTGGTGCTTGCAGTGGCAAAACTCGCCGCTCGGTTGCTAGGGTGTGGTACATTATTGCATACGAGCCAACAACCATGTCTGTACGATATTGTGGAGCTGAGATATGGCTTATTCATGTGTTTGTATGGTTACTAGGGTACCCTCTATGGTTGCTATGGTGTGCTTATACAGTTTATGAGATGATATTCAAAGAGTAGTTGACAGTCTAAGTCAAAAAAGCCAAACTCCATGTTTCTACTATTTTCTGGAGCTGAAATATGGCTTGGAAATGTAGTTTGATGGTTGCTAGGGTGCCCTAAGTGGTTGCTAGGGCGTAGCCATGAAGTTATTATATCACTACTTATTGGCTGCTTGACGGGCCGAGTCAAAAGAGCCCAACCCCAAGTCTCTATGACCTTCTGGTCAAAAGATATGATCTCACAATTTTGTGCCAATGTTAAGTCTATGGGACTTTTTTCATCCAATTTATCGCCCGCCGGACGATCATCGTACAACCGATCGCTTAGAAAAGACATAGCACACCTCTCCTCAATGAACCGGTCGATTTGATACCTCATTCATGGGTCTACGAGAAAAGGTGCGGGAGGAGTAGCGTGCCGAAGTTTTGTCTAGGTGAATAGTAATCACAATACTAGAATGTACATTTCCAGAAGAAAATGTGAAGTGGTGCTTGCAGTGGCAAAACTCGCCGCTCGGTTGCTAGGGTGTTGTACATGATTGCATACGAGACAACAACCATGTCTGTACGATGTTCTGATGCGGAGATATGGCTTATTCATGTGTTTGTATGGTTACTAGGGTACAATATATGGTTGCTATGGTGTGCTTATACAGTTTATGGGATGATATTTAAAGACTGGTTGACAGTCTGAGTCAAAAAAGCCAAGCTCCATGTCTCTACAATTTTCTGGAGCTGAAATATGGCTTGTAAATGTTGTTTTATGGTTGCTAGGGTGCCCTAAGTGGTTGCTAGGGCGTGGCCATGAAGTTGTTATGTCACTACTTATTGGCTGCTTCATAAGCCGAGTCAAAAGAGCCCAACCCCAAGTCTCTATGACCTTCTAGTCAAAAGATATGATCTCACAAATTTTGTGCCAATGTTAAGTCTATGGGACTTTTTTACCCAATGATTTGCCCCTGGGGCGAACACCGTACCCCTGATCGCTAAGAAAAATCATACCACACCTCTCCTCAATAATCCGCACAATTTGACGCCTCAATCAGGGGTGTGTGATGTCGGCGTGTATTTTTTAACAGATAATTACTGTGGAGTTTTTATTTGGAGTTTTTATAGAGTTTTATAGAGTTTTTATAGAGTTATTTAGTATGGCACGAGGCCTGCGGCCTCGTGCCTATCACCCACGGTTGCTAGGGTGCTGTAACTGGTTGCTATGGTGTGGCTTTGAAGATTTAGGGCCATTACTTATTGGCTGCTTGATAAAATAAATCCTCCTAGGGAGAGAGAGAGAGGGCCTGACAGCAGGGCTGTCAGGCCCTTTTCTGTGGGTGTGTGTGAAAGTGGCAGTTTGGATTTGAATTTTTGAAAATTCCGCAATGTTAAGTCAATGGGACTTTTTTGGCCGCTTTTTCGTCCGCTGTGCGAACATCGTACACCCGATCTCTTAGAAAAGTCATAGCACACCATTCCCGAACAGGCCGCACGTTTTGACACCTCATTCATGGGTCTGTGACAAAAACTGCGGGAGGAGTAGCGCGTCAAACTTTTGTCCGGAATAATAATAAGAATAAGAATAATAAGTATGCACAATAACACTAGTGTTGCTTTGCCATAGGCAAGCACCACTAACTAGAATGTACATTTCCAGAAGAAAATGTGAAGTGGTGCTTGCAGTGGCAAAATTCGCAGCTCGGTTGCTAGAGTGTGGCACACGATTGCATACGAGACAAAAAACACGTCTGTACGATGTTCTGGTGCTGAGATATGGCTTATTTATGTGTTTGTATGGTTACTAGGGTACCTTATATGGTTGCTATGGTGTGCTTATACAGTTTATTAGATGATATTAGAAGACTAGTTGACAGTCTGAGTCAAAAAAGCCGAATTCCACGTCTCTACGATTTTCTGGAGCTGAAATATAGCTTGTAAATGTTGTTTTATGGTTGCTAGGGTGGCATAAGTGGTTGCTAGGGCGTGGCCATGAAGTTGTTATGCCCCTACTTATTGGCTGCTTGATAGGCCGAGTCAAAAGAGCCCAACCCCAAGTCTCTGTGACCTTCTAGTCAAAAGATATGATCTCACAAATGTTGTGCCAATGTTAAGTCTATGGGAATTTTTTCGTCCGATTTATCGGCTGCTGAACGAACATCGTACAACCGATCACTTAGAAAAGTCATAGCACACCTCTCCTCAATGAGCCGGTCGATTTGACACCTCATTCATGGGTCTACGACAAAAAATGCGGGAGGAGTAGCGTGCCGAAGTTTTGTCTTGGTGAATAGTAATCACAATACTAGAATGTACATTTCCAGAAGAAAATGTGAAGTGGTGCTTGCAGTGGCAAAACTCGCCGCTCGGTTGCTAGGGTGTTCTTGGAGTTTGCTATGATGATGCAAGGCAGTTGCTAGGGTGTTCTGGGTGGTTGCTATGGTGTTGCTATGCGGTTGCTAGGGTATTCTGGGTGGTTGCTAAGGTGTTTTGGGTGGTTGCTAGGCGGTTTCTAGGGTGTTCTGGGTGGTTGCTAGGGTGTTGCTAGTTTGTTGGTAGGTGGTTGCTAGGGTGTTTTGGGTGGTTGCTAGGGTGTTGCTAGGCGGTTGCTAGGGTGTTCTGGGTGGTTGCTAGGGTGTTGCTAGGCGGTTGCTAGGGTGTTCTGGGTGGTTGCTAGGGTGTTGCTAGGTGGTTGCTAGGGTGTTCTGAGTGGTTGCTAGGGTGTTGCTAGGTGGTTGCTAGGGTGTTCTGGGTGGTTGCTAGGGTGTTGCTAGGTGGTTGCTAGGGTATTCTGGGTGGTTGCTAGGGTGTTGCTAGGTGGTTGCTAGGGTGTTCTGAGTGGTTGCTAGGGTGTTGCTAGGTGGTTGCTAGGGTGTTCTGAGTGGTTGCTAGGGTGTTGCTAGGCCGTTGCTATGGTGTTCGAGGGTGGTTGCTAGGGCGTTGCTAGGCAGTTGCTAGGGTATCCTGGGCGGTTGCTAGGCGGTTGCTAGGGTGTTCTGGGTGGTTGCTAGGCAGTTGCTAGGGTGTTTTGGGTGGTTGCTAGGCGGTTGCTAGGGCGTTGCTAGGCGGTTGCTAGGGTAATCTGGGTTGTTGCTAGGGCGTTGCTAGGCGGTTGCTAGGGTATCCTGGGTGGTTGCTAGGCGGTTGCTAGGGTGTTCTGGGTGGTTGCTAGGGCGTTGCTAGGCAGTTGCTAGGGTGTTCTGGGTGGTTGCTAGGGTGTTGCTAGAGTAATTTGGGTGGTTGCTATGGTGTTACTAGGTGGTTGGTAGTTGTCAAATATGGTTACTGTTGAGTTTGTAGCATTTTATTGGCATGATTTAGCACTTAGCTAATCAATATTAGCATGTAGCTATTCACTGCTAGCATGTGTAGCATGTAGCAAGTCCTGTTTGCTAGCATGAGTCAAAAGACCCAACCCCCATCTCTATACGATGTTCTGATGCAGAGATGTAGGTCTTGCAAAATGGTTGCTAGGGTACTCTGTTTGGTTGCTAGGGAGTGGCTTGGCAGCTGCCAATCATGAAGCTCCAAAGTCAATGTGAATGTATAAACCAACCCCCATCTCTATACGATGTTCTGATGCAGAGATATTGGTTTTGCAAAATGGTTGCTAGGGTACTCTGTTTGGTTGCTAGGGAGTGGCTTGGCAGCTGCCAATCATGAAACTCCAAAGGCTGCTTGTCACTATGAAAGATATAAACCAACTCCCATGCCTCTGTGACATTCAGAATGGACGATATTCCTCTTTGGATTTTGGTTGCTAAGGTGCTCGACAATGGTTGCTAGGGCGTGGCTAGGAAGTGTTGAGGTGACTCATGATTGGCTGTTTGCTGCCCCGAGTCAAACGAGACCACCCTCATGTTTCTATGACAATTGAGTCCAGAGATATCCCTTCGATCTCTTTCAATGGAAGTCTATGGGAGTTGTTGCTAAGGTGCTCTAAATGGTTGCTAGGGCGTGGCTTAATAGCTTCACAATGATCCTGAGAGACTGATTGGTTGTCTGAGTAAAATGAGCCCACCCTCTTGTCTCTATGACACTGTGATCCAGAGTTATGTTCAATACAAAAGCGGTTTCTATGGTGTAGGACGGCCCATTTCATGGGCCGTCCTACACCATAGTAAGTCAATGGGGCAACTTTGGGCCCCTCCTGCCCCTCAGGGGTGCAACTTTTACCCCATTGTGTGGTATGTTCTTACAGAGCCTGTCAGCCTCTTCAAATGTGGCAAATTTCACGTTTCTGCGACATCCTCGTTCCGAGCTACGGCTCGTCAAAGTTTTTCGCAATGTTAAGTCTATGGGATTTTTTTGGGCCGTTTTTCGCCCCTGGGGCGACCATCGTACCCCCGATCTCTTAGAAAAGTCATAGCACACCATTCCCGAACAGGCCGCACGTTTTGACACCTCATTCATGGGTCTGTGACAAAAACTGCGGGAGGAGTAGCGCGTCAAAAAGTGGCCAGAAGAATAATAATAATAAGAAGAAGAAGAACTAGAATGTACATTTCCAGAAGAAAATGTGAAGTGGTGCTTGCAGTGGCAAAACTCGCCGCTCGGTTGCTAGGGTGTTCTTGGAGTTTGCTATGATGATGCAAGGCAGTTGCTAGGGTGTTCTGGGTGGTTGCTATGGTGTTGCTATGCGGTTGCTAGGGTATTCTGGGTGGTTGCTAAGGTGTTTTGGGTGGTTGCTAGGCGGTTTCTAGGGTGTTCTGGGTGGTTGCTAGGGTGTTGCTAGTTTGTTGCTAGGTGGTTGCTAGGGTGTTTTGGGTGGTTGCTAGGGTGTTGCTAGGCGGTTGCTAGGGTGTTCTGGGTGGTTGCTAGGGTGTTGCTAGGCGGTTGCTAGGGTGTTCTGGGTGGTTGCTAGGTGGTTGCTAGGGTGTTCTGAGTGGTTGCTAGGGTGTTGCTAGGTGGTTGCTAGGGTGTTCTGGGTGGTTGCTAGGGTGTTGCTAGGTGGTTGCTAGGGTATTCTGGGTGGTTGCTAGGGTGTTGCTAGGTGGTTGCTAGGGTGTTCTGAGTGGTTGCTAGGGTGTTGCTAGGTGGTTGCTAGGGTGTTCTGAGTGGTTGCTAGGGTGTTGCTAGGCCGTTGCTATGGTGTTCGAGGGTGGTTGCTAGGGCGTTGCTAGGCAGTTGCTAGGGTATCCTGGGCGGTTGCTAGGCGGTTGCTAGGGTGTTCTGGGTGGTTGCTAGGCAGTTGCTAGGGTGTTTTGGGTGGTTGCTAGGCGGTTGCTAGGGCGTTGCTAGGCGGTTGCTAGGGTAATCTGGGTTGTTGCTAGGGCGTTGCTAGGCGGTTGCTAGGGTATCCTGGGTGGTTGCTAGGCGGTTGCTAGGGTGTTCTGGGTGGTTGCTAGGGCGTTGCTAGGCAGTTGCTAGGGTGTTCTGGGTGGTTGCTAGGGTGTTGCTAGAGTAATTTGGGTGGTTGCTATGGTGTTACTAGGTGGTTGGTAGTTGTCAAAGATGGTTACTGTTGAGTTTGTAGCATTTTATTGGCATGATTTAGCACTTAGCTAATCAATATTAGCATGTAGCTATTCACTGCTAGCATGTGTAGCATGTAGCAAGTCCTGTTTGCTAGCATGAGTCAAAAGACCCAACCCCCATCTCTATACGATGTTCTGATGCAGAGATGTAGGTCTTGCAAAATGGTTGCTAGGGTACTCTGTTTGGTTGCTAGGGAGTGGCTTGGCAGCTGCCAATCATGAAGCTCCAAAGTCAATGTGAATGTATAAACCAACCCCCATCTCTATACGATGTTCTGATGCAGAGATATTGGTTTTGCAAAATGGTTGCTAGGGTACTCTGTTTGGTTGCTAGGGAGTGGCTTGGCAGCTGCCAATCATGAAACTCCAAAGGCTGCTTGTCACTATGAAAGATATAAACCAACTCCCATGCCTCTGTGACATTCAGAATGGACGATATTCCTCTTTGGATTTTGGTTGCTAAGGTGCTCGACAATGGTTGCTAGGGCGTGGCTAGCAAGTGTTGAGGTGATTCATGATTGGCTGTTTGCTGGCCCGAGTCAAACGAGACCACCCTCATGTTTCTATGACAATTCAGTCCAGAGATATCCCTTCGATCTCTTTCAATGGAAGTCTATGGGAGTTGTTGCTAAGGTGCTCTAAATGGTTGCTAGGGCGTGGCTTGATAGCTTCACAATGATCCTGAGAGACTGATTGGTTGTCTGAGTAAAATGAGCCCGCCCCCTTGTCTCTATGACACTGTGATCCAGAGTTATGTTCAATATAAAAGCGGTTTCTATGGTGTAGGACGGCCCATTTCATGGGCCGTCCTACACCATAGTAAGTCAATGGGGAAACTTTGGGCAGCTCCTGCACCCCAGGGGTGCAACTTTTACCCCATTGTGTGGTATATTCTTACAGAGTCTGTCAGCCTCTTCAAATGTGGCAAATTTCACGTTTCTGCGACATCCTCGTTCCGAGCTACGACTCGTCAAAGTTTTTCGCAATGTTAAGTCTATGGGATTTTTTTGGGCCGTTTTTCGCCCCTGGGGCGACCATCGTACCCCCGATCTCTTAGAAAAGTCATAGCACACCATTCCCGAACAGGCCGCACGTTTTGACACCTCATTCATGGGTCTGTGACAAAAACTGCGGGAGGAGTAGCGCGTCAAAAAGTGGCCGGAAGAATAATAAGAAGAAGAATAATAAGTATGTGAGATAACAATAGTGTTGCTTCGCCATAGGCAAGCACCACTAATAATAAGTATGTGAGATAACAATAGTGTTGCTTCGCCATAGGCAAGCACCACTAACTAGAATGTACATTTCCAGAAGAAAATGTGAAGTGGTGCTTGCAGTGGCAAAACTCGCCGCTCGGTTGCTAGGGTGTTGTTGGAGTTTGCTATGATGATGCAAGGCAGTTGCTAGGGTGTTCTGGGTGGTTGCTAGGTGGTTGCTAGGGTGTTCTGAGTGGTTGCTAGGGTGTTGCTAGGTGGTTGCTAGGGTATTCTGGGTGGTTGCTAGGGTGTTGCTAGGCGGTTGCTAGGGTGTTCTGGGTGGTTGCTAGGGTGTTGCTAGGTGGTTGCTAGGGTGTTCTGAGTGGTTGCTAGGGTGTTCTGGGTGGTTGCTAGGGTATTCTGGGTGGTTGCTAGGGTATTCTGGGTGGTTGCTAGGGTGTTGCTAGGCGGTTGCTAGGGTGTTCTGGGTGGTTGCTAGGGTGTTGCTAGGCGGTTGCTAGGGTGTTCTGAGTGGTTGCTAGGGTGTTGCTAGGTGGTTGCTAGGGTATTCTGGGTGGTTGCTAGGGTGTTGCTAGGTGGTTGCTAGGGTGTTCTGTGCGGTTGCTAGGCGGTTGCTAGGGTATTCTGGGTGGTTGCTATGGTGTTGCTAGGCGGTTGCTAGGGTGTTTTGAGTGGTTGCTAGGCGGTTGCTAGGGTGTTCTGGGTGGTTGCTAGGGTGTTCTGGGTGGTTGCTAGGGTGTTGCTAGGTGGTTGCTAGGGTGTTTTGAGTGGTTGCTAGGCGGTTGCTAGGGTGT
The DNA here is from genome assembly GCF_029890125.1 of Rhinichthys klamathensis goyatoka. Lineage (NCBI taxonomy): Eukaryota > Metazoa > Chordata > Actinopteri > Cypriniformes > Leuciscidae > Rhinichthys > Rhinichthys klamathensis. The sequence continues at coordinate 1,142,223 of NW_026606660.1, read as the reverse complement.
TCTGGGTGGTTGCTAGGGTGTTGCTAGGCGGTTGCTAGGGTGTTCTGGGTGGTTGCTAGGGCGTTGCTAGGCAGTTGCTAGGGTGTTCTGGGTGGTTGCTAGGGTGTTGCTAGGGTAATTTGGGTGGTTGCTATGGTGTTACTAGGTGGTTGGTAGTTGTCAAAGATGGTTACTGTTGAGTTTGTAGCATTTTATTGGCATGATTTAGCACTTAGCTAATCAATATTAGCATGTAGCTATTCACTGCTAGTATGTGTAGCATGTAGCAAGTCCTGTTTGCTAGCATGAGTCAAAAGACCCAACCCCCATCTCTATACGATGTTCTGATGCAGAGATATTGGTCTTGCAAAACGGTTGCTAGGGTACTCTGTTTGGTTGCTAGGGAGTGGCTTGGCAGCTGCCAATCATGAAGCTCCAAAGTCAATGTGAATGTATAAACCAACCCCCATCTCTATACGATGTTCTGATGCAGAGATATTGGTCTTGCAAAATGGTTGCTAGGGTACTCTGTTTGGTTGCTAGGGAGTGGCTTGGCAGTTGCCAATCATGAAACTCCAAAGGCTTCTTGTCACTATGAATGATATAAACCAACTCCCACGCCTTTGTGACATTCAGAATGGAAGATATCCCTCATTGGATTTTGGTTGCTAAGGTGCTCGACAATGGTTGCTAGGGCGTGGCTAGGAAGTGTTGAGGTGATTCATGATTGGCTGTTTGCTGCCCCGAGTCAAACGAGACCACCCTCATGTTTCTATGACAATTCAGTCCAGAGATATCCCTTCGATCTCTTTCAATGGAAGTCTATGGGAGTTGTTGCTAAGGTGCTCTAAATGGTTGCTAGGGCGTGGCTTGATAGCTTCACAATGATCCTGAGAGACTGATTGGTTGTCTGAGTAAAATGAGCCCGCCCCCTTGTCTCTATGACACTGTGATCCAGAGTTATGTTCAATATAAAAGCGGTTTCTATGGTGTAGGACGGCCCATTTCATGGGCCGTCCTACACCATAGTAAGTCAATGGGGAAACTTTGGGCAGCTCCTGCCCCCCAGGGGTGCAACTTTTACCCCATTGTGTGGTATGTTCTTACAGAGTCTGTCAGCCTCTTCAAATGTGGCAAATTTCACGTTTCTGCGAAATTCACACTCTGAGCTATGACTCGTCAAAGTTTTTCGCAATGTTAAGTCTATGGGATTTTTTTGGGCCGTTTTTCGCCCCTGGGGCGACCATCGTACCCCCGATCTCTTAGAAAAGTCATAGCACACCATTCCCGAACAGGCCGCACGTTTTGACACCTCATTCATGGGTCTGTGACAAAAACTGCGGGAGGAGTAGCGCGTCAAAAAGTGGCCAGAAGAATAATAATAAGAAGAATAATAATAAGTATGTGAGATAACAATAGTGTTGCTTCGCCATAGGCAAGCACCACTAACTAGAATGTACATTTCCGGAAGAAAATGTGAAGTGGTGCTTGCAGTGGCAAAACTCGCCGCTCGGTTGCTAGGGTGCGGTTAGCTAGTTTTTACCAAGATGCTAGCATGATTAGCATGTTGCTAGTATCATGCTAGCATGATTAGCATGTTGTTAGCATTATGCTAGCATTATTAGCATTTTGCTAGCATGATTAGCATGTTGCTAGCATGATGCTAGCATGATGCTAGCATGATTAGCATGATGCTAGCATGATTAGCATGTTGCTAGCATGTTGCTAGCATGATGCTAGCATGATTAGCCTGTTGCTAGCATAATGCTAGCATGATTAGCATGTTGTTAGCATTATGCTAGCATCATGCTAGCAAAAATAAGCATGTTGCAAACATGTTTTAGCTAGATGCTAGCATGATTAGCATATTGCTAGCATCATGCTAGCATGTTTAGCATGTTGCTAGCATGTTGCTAGCATGGTTGCTAAGGTGTTACTAGGTGGTTGCTAGGGTATTATGGGTGGTTGCTAGGGCGTTGCTAGGCGGTTGCTAGGGTGTTCTGGGTGGTTGCTATGGTCTTGCTATGCGGTTGCTAGGGTATTCTGGGTGGTTGCTAGGCGGTTGCGAGGGTGTTCTGGGTGGTTGCTAGGGTGTTGCTAGGGGGTTGCTAGGGTGTTCTGGTTGGTTGCTAGGGTGTTGCTAGGCGGTTGCTAGGGTGTTCTGGGTGGTTGCTAGGGTGTTGCTAGGCGGTTGCTAGGCGGTTCTGGGTGGTTGCTATGTTGTTGCTATGCGGTTGCTAGGGTATTCTGGGTGGTTGCTAAGGTGTTTTGGGTGGTTGCTAGGCGGTTGCTAGGGTGTTCTGGGTGGTTGCTAGGGTGTTGCTAGGGGGTTGCTAGGGTGTTGCTAGGTGGTTGCTAGGGTATTCTGGGTGGTTGCTAGGGTGTTGCTAGGCGGTTGCTAGGGTCTTCTGGGTGGTTGCTAGGGTGTTGCTAGGCGGTTGCTAGGGCGTTCTGGGTGGTTGCTAGGGTGTTGCTAGGCGGTTGCTAGGGTGTTCTGAGTGGTTGCTAGGGTGTTTTAGGTGGTTGCTATGGTATTCTGGATGGTTGCTATGGTGTTACTAGGTGGTTGGTAGTGTTCACATTTGGTTACAATAGAGTTTTTATAATGTTCATGGCATGATTTAGCACTTAGCTAATCAATATTAGCATGTAGCTATTCACAGCTAGCATGTTTAGCATGTTGAAAGTCCTGTGTGCTAGCATGAGTCAAAAGACCCAAACCCCATCTCTATACGATGTTCTGATGCAGAGAAGTAGGTCTTGCAAAATGGTTGCTAGGGTACTCTGTTTGGTTGCTAGGGAGTGGCTTGGCAGCTGCCAATGATGAAACTCCAAAGGCTGCTTGTCAGTATGAATTATATAAACCAACCCCCATCTCTATACGATGTTCTGATATAGAGATGTAGGTCTTGCAAAATGGTTGCTAGGGTACTCTGTTTGGTTGCTAGGGAGTGGCTTGGCAGCTGCCAATCATGAAACTCCAAAGGCTGCTTGTCAGTATGAATGATATAAACCAACTCCCACGCCTTTGTGACATTCAGAATGGAAGATATTCCTCATTGGATTTTGGTTGCTAAGGTGCTTGACAATGGTTGCTAGGGAGGGGTTAGGATGTGTTGAGGTGATTCAGGATTGGCTGTTTACTGCCCCGAGTGAAACGAGCCCACCCTCACGTTTCTATGACTCTTATATCCTGAGATATCCCTTTGATCTGTTTCAATGGAAGTCTATGGAACTTGTTGCTAAGGAGCTCTAAATGGTTGCTAGGGCGTGGCTTGACAGCTTCACAATGATCCTGAGAGACTGATTGGTTGTCTGAGTAAAATGAGCCCGCCCCTTTGTCTCTACGACACTGTGATCCAGAGTTATGTTCAATATAAAAGCGGTTTCTATGGTGTAGGACGGCCCATTTCATGGGCCGTCCTACACCATAGTAAGTCAATGGGGAAACTTTGGGCAGCTCCTGCACCCCAGGGGTGCAACTTTTACCCCATTGTGTGGTATGTTCTTACAGAGCCTGTCAGCCTCTTCAAATGTGGTAAATTACACGTTTCTGCGACATCCTCGTTCCGAGCTACGACTCGTCAAAGTTTGACGCAATGTTAAGTCTATGGGATTTTTCGGCCGGTTTTTCGCCCCTGGGGCGAACATCGTACCCCCGATCCCTTATAAAAGTCATAGCACACCATTCCCGAACAGGCCGCACGTTTTGACGCCTCATTCGTGGGTCTGTGACAAAAACTGCGGGAGGAGTAGCGCGTCAAAAAGTGGCCAGAAGAATAATAAGAATAAGAATAAGAATAATAAGTATGCACAATAACACTAGTGTTGCTTTGCCATAGGCAAGCACCACTAACTAGAATGTACATTTCCAGAAGAAAATGTGAAGTGGTGCTTGCAGTGGCAAAACTCGCCGCTCGGTTGCTAGCGTGCGGTTAGCTAGTTTTTACCAAGATGCTAGCATGATTAGCATGTTGCTATTATCATGCTAGCATGATTAGCATGTTGTTAGCATTATGCTAGCATTATTAGCATGTTGCTAGCATGATTAGCATGTTGCTAGCATGATGTTAGCATGATTAGCATTTTGCTAGCATGTTGCTAGCATAATGCTAGCATGATTAGCATGTTGCTAGCATAATGCTAGCATGATTAGCATGTTTCTAGCATGTTGCTAGCATGATGCTAGCATGATTAGCATGTTGCTAGCATGATGATTAGCATGTTGCTAGCATGATGCTAGCATGATTAGCATTTTGCTAGCATGTTGCTAGCATGATTAGCATGTTGCTAGCATGATGCTAGCATGATTAGCATGTTGCTAGCATGATGATTAGCATGTTGCTAGCATGATGCTAGCATGATTAGCATTTTGCTAGCATTTTGCTAGCATGATTAGCATGTTGCTAGCATGATGCTAGCATGATTAGCATGTTGTTAGCATCATGCTAGCATGATTAGCATGTTGTTAGCATCATGCTACCAACATACTAGCATGATTAGCATGTTTACTAGCATGATGTTAGCATGATTAGCATTTTGCTAGCATGTTGCTAGCATGATGCTAACATGATTAGCATGTTTATAGCATGTTGCTAGCATGATTAGCATGTTGCTAGCATGATGCTAGCATGATTAGCATGTTGCTAGCATGTTGCTAGCATGATTAGCATGTTGCTAGCATGATGCTAGCATGATGCTAGCATGATTAGCATGTTGCTAGCATGTTGCTAGCATGATTAGCATGTTGCTAGCATGATGCTAGCATGATTAGCATGTTGTTAGCATCATGCTAGCATGATTAGCATGTTGTTAGCATCATGCTACCAACATGCTAGCATGATTAGCATGTTGCTAGCATGATGCTAGCAAAAATAAGCATGTTGCAAACATGTTTTAGGTAGATGCTAGCATGATTAGCATATTGCTAGCATGATGCTAGCATGTTTAGCATGTTGCTAGCATGATGCTAGCATGGTTGCTAAGGTGTTACTAGGTGGTTGCTAGGGTATTATGGGTGGTTGCTAGGGCGTTGCTAGGCGGTTGCTAGGGTTTTTGGCTGGTTGCTATGGTGTTGCTAGGCGGTTGCTAGGGTGTTCTGGGTGGTTGCTAGGGTGTTGCTAGGCGGTTGCTAGGGTGTTCTGAGTGGTTGCTAGGGTGTTGCTAGGCGGTTGCTAGGGTATTCTGGGTGGTTGCTAGGGTGTTGCTAGGCAGTTGCTAGGGTGTTCTGGGTGGTTGCTAGGGTGTTGCTAGGCGGTTGCTAGGGTGTTCTGAGTGGTTGCTATGGTGTTGCTAGGGTATTCTGGGTGGTTGCTAGGGTGTTGTTAGGTGGTTGCTAGGGTATTCTGGGTGGTTGCTATGGTGTTGCTAGGCGGTTGCTAGGGTGTTTTGGGTGGTTGCTAGGGTGTTTTAGGTGGTTGCTATGGTATTCTGGATGGTTGCTATGGTGTTACTAGGTGGTTGGTAGTGTTCACATTTGGTTACTATAGAGTTTTTATAATGTTCATGGCATGATTTAGCACTTAGCTAATCAATATTAGCATGTAGCTATTCACAGCTAGCATGTTTAGCATGTTGAAAGTCCTGTGTGCTAGCATGAGTCAAAAGACCCAACCCCCATCTCTATACGATGTTCTGATGCAAAGATGTAGGTCTTGCAAAATGGTTGCTAGGGTACTCTGTTTGGTTGCTAGGGAGTGGCTTGGCAGCTGCCAATGATGAAACTCCAAAGGCTGCTTGTCAGTATGAATGATATAAACCAACCCCCATCTCTATACGATGTTCTGATATAGAGATGTAGGTCTTGCAAAATGGTTGCTAGGGTACTCTGTTTGGTTGCTAGGGAGTGGCTTGGCAGCTGCCAATCATGAAACTCCAAAGGCTGCTTGTCAGTATAAATGATATAAACCAACTCCCATGCCTCTGTGACATTCAGAATGGAAGATATCCCTGTTTGGATTTTGGTTGCTAAGGTGCTCGACAATGGTTGCTAGGGCGTGGCCAGTAAGTGTTGAGGTGATTCAGGATTGGCTGTTTGCTGCCCCGAGTCAAACGAGCCCACCCTCATGTTTCTATGACTCTTATATTCTGAGATATCCCTTTGATCTGTTTCAATGGAAGTCTATGGAACTTGTTGCTAAGGAGCTCTAAATGGTTGCTAGGGCGTGGCTAGATAGATTCACAATGATCCTGAGAGACTGATTGGCCGTCTGAGTAAAATGAGCCCGCCCCTTTGTCTCTACGACACTGTGATCCAGAGTTATGTTCAATATAAAAGCGGTTTCTATGGTGTAGGACGGCCCATTTCATGGGCCGTCCTACACCATAGTAAGTCAATGGGGCAACTTTTGGCAGCTCCTGCCCCACAGGGGTGCAACTTTTACCCCATTGTGTGGTATATTCTTACAGAGCCTGTCAGCCTCTTTAAATGTGGTAAATTTCACGTTTCTGCGACATCCTCGTTCCGAGCTACGACTCGTCAAAGTTTGACGCAATGTTAAGTCTATGGGATTTTTCGGCCGGTTTTTCGCCCCTGGGGCGACCATCGTACCCCCGATCTCTTATAAAAGTCATAGCACACCATTCCCGAACAGGCCGCACGTTTTGACACCTCATTCATGGGTCTGTGACAAAAACTGCGGGAGGAGTAGCGCGTCAAAAAGTGGCCAGAAGAATAAGAAGAATAAGAAGAAGAAGAATAATAAGTATGCACAATAACACTAGTGTTGCTTTGCCATAGGCAAGCACCACTAATAATAAGTATGCACAATAACACTAGTGTTGCTTTGCCATAGGCAAGCACCACTAACTAGAATGTACATTTCCAGAAGAAAATGTGAAGTGGTGCTTGCAGTGGCAAAACTCGCCGCTCGGTTGCTAGAGTGTGGTACATTATTGCATACGAGCCAACAACCATGTCTGTACGATGTTCTGGTGCTGAGATATGGCTTATTCATGTGTTTGTATGGTTACTAGGGTACCCTATATGGTTGCTATGGTGTGCTTATACAGTTTAAGAGATTATTTTAAAAGACTAGTTGACAGTCTGAGTCAAAAAAGGCAAACTTCATGTTTCTTCTATTTTCTGGAGCTGACATAATGGCTTGAATATGTTGTTTTATTGTTGCTATGCTGCCCTAAGTGGTTGCTAGGGCGCAAATATGAAGTTATTATGTCACTACTTATTGGCTGCTTGATAGGCCGAGTCAAAAGAGCCAACGCCAAGTCTCTATGACCTTCTGGTCAAAAGATATAATCTCACAAATTTTGTGCCAATGTTAAGTCTATGGGACTTTTTTCGTCCAATTTATCGCCCGCCGGACGATCATCGTACAACCGATCGCTTAGAAAAGACATAGCACACCTCTCCTCAATGAACCGGTTGATTTGATACCTCATTCATGGGTCTACGACAAAAGGTGCGGGAGGAGTAGCGTGCCGAAGTTTTGTCTAGGTGAATAGTAATCACAACACTAGAATGTACATTTCCAGAAGAAAATGTGAAGTGGTGCTTGCAGTGGCAAAACTCGCCGCTCGGTTGCTAGGATGTTCTGGGTAGTTGCTATGGTGTTGCTAGGCGGTTGCTAGGGTATTCTGGGTGGTTGCTAGGGTGTTGCTAGGGTATTCTGGGTGGTTGCTATGGTGTTACTAGGTGGTTGGTAGTTGTCAAAGATGGTTACTGTTGAGTTTGTAGCATTTTATTGGCATGATTTAGCACTTAGCTAATCAATATTAGCATGTAGCTATTCACTGCTAGCATGTGTAGGATGTAGCAAGTCCTGTTTGCTAGCATGAGTCAAAAGAGCCAACCCCCATCTCTATACGATGTTCTGATACAGAGATATAGGTCTTGCAAAACGGTTGCTAGGGTACTCTGTTTGGTTGCTAGGGAGTGGCTTGGCAGCTGCCAATCATGAAGCTCCAAAGTGAATGTGAATGTATAAACCAACCCCCATCTCTATACGATGTTTTAAAGCAGACATATAGGTCTTGCAAAATGGTTGCTAGGGTACTCTGTTTGGTTGCTAGGGAGTGGCTTGGCAGCTGCCAATCATGAAGCTCCAAAGGCTGCTTGTCAGTATAAATGATATAAACCAACTCCCATGCCTCTGTGACATTCAGAATGGAAGATATCCCTGTTTGGATTTTGGTTGCTAAGGTGCTCGACAATGGTTGCTAGGGCGTGGCCAGTAAGTGTTGAGGTGATTCAGGATTGGCTGTTTGCTGGCCCGAGTGAAACGAGCCCACCCTCATGTTTCTATGACACTTATATCCTGAGATATCCCTTTGATCTGTTTCAATGGAAGTCTATGGAACTTGTTGCTAAGGAGCTCTAAATGGTTGCTAGGGCGTGGCTTGATAGCTTCACAATGATCCTGAGAGACTGATTGGCTGTCTGAGTAAAATGAGCCCGCCCCTTTGTCTCTATGACACTGTGATCCAGAGTTATGTTCAATACAAAATCCCTATGCAATTTACCATAGTAGGAAAAACACATGCATTTCATGGGCCGTCCTACACCATAGTAAGTCAATGGGGCAACTTTGGGCCCCTCCTGCCCCTCAGGGGTGCAACTTTTACCCCATTGTGTGGTATGTTCTTACAGAGCCTGTCAGCCTCTTCAAATGTGGCAAATTTCACGTTTCTGCGACATCCTCGTTCCGAGCTACGACTCGTCAAAGTTTTTCGCAATGTTAAGTCTATGGGATTTTTTTGGGCCGTTTTTCGCCCCTGGGGCGACCATCGTACCCCCGATCTCTTAGAAAAGTCATAGCACACCATTCCCGAACAGGCCGCACGTTTTGACACCTCATTCATGGGTCTGTGACAAAAACTGCGGGAGGAGTAGCGCGTCAAAAAGTGGCCAGAAGAATAATAAGAAGAACTAGAATGTACATTTCCAGAAGAAAATGTGAAGTGGTGCTTGCAGTGGCAAAACTCGCCGCTCGGTTGCTAGGGTGTGGTACATGATTGCATACGAGCCAACAAACATGCCTGTACGATGTTCTGGTGCTGAGATATGGTATTATTAGCATGTTGCTAGCATCAAACTGGTTGCTAGGGTATCCTGGGTGGTTGCTAGGCGGTTTCTAGGGTGTTCTGGTTGGTTGCTAGGGCGTTGCTAGGCAGTTGCTAGGGTGTTCTGGGTGGTTGCTAAGGTGTTGCTAGGGTAATCTGGGTGGTTGCTATGGTGTTACTAGGTGGTTGGTAGTTGTCAAAGATGGTTACTATTGAGTTTGTAGCATTTTATTGGCTGATTTAGCACTTAGCTAATCAATATTAGCATGTAGCTATTCACTGCTAGTATGTGTAGCATGTAGCAAGTCCTGTTTGCTAGCATGAGTCAAAATAGCCAACCCCCATCTCTATACGATGTTCTGATGCAGAGATATTGGTCTTGCAAAACGGTTGCTAGGGTACTCTGTTTGGTTGCTAGGGAGTGGCTTGGCAGCTGCCAATCATGAAGCTCCAAAGTCAATGTGTATGTATAAACCAACCCCCATCTCTATGCGATGTTTTGATGCAGAGATATAGGTCTTGCAAAATGGTTGCTAGGGTACTCTGTTTGGTTGCTAGGGAGTGGCTTGGCAGCTGCCAATCATGGATCTCCAAAGGCTGCTTGTCAGTATAAATGATATAAACCAACTGCCATGCATCTGTGACATTCAGAATGGAAGATATCCCTGTTTGGATTTTGGTTGCTAAGGTGCTCGACAATGGTTGCTAGGGCGTGGCCAGTAAGTGTTGAGGTGATTCAGGATTGGCTGTTTGCTGGCCCGAGTGAAACGAGCCCACCCTCATGTTTCTATGACACTTATATCCTGAGATATCCCTTTGATCTGTTTCAATGGAAGTCTATGGAACTTGTTGCTAAGGAGCTCTAAATGGTTGCTAGGGCGTGGCTTGATAGCTTCACAATGATCCTGAGAGACTGATTGGCCGTCTGAGTAAAATGAGCCCGCCCCTTTGTCTCTACGACACTGTGATCCAGAGTTATGTTCAATATAAAAGCGGTTTCTATGGTGTAGGACGGCCCATTTCATGGGCCGTCCTACACCATAGTAAGTCAATGGGGAAACTTTGGGCAGCTCCTGCACCCCAGGGGTGCAACTTTTACCCCATTGTGTGGTATGTTCTTACAGAGTCTGTCAGCCTCTTCAAATGTGGCAAATTTCACGTTTCTGCGACATCCTCGTTCCGAGCTACGACTCGTCAAAGTTTTTCGCAATGTTAAGTCTATGGGATTTTTTTGGGCCGTTTTTCGCCCCTGGGGCGAACATCGTACCCCCGATCCCTTATAAAAGTCATAGCACACCATTCCCGAACAGGCCGCACGTTTTGACACCTCATTCATGGGTCTGTGACAAAAACTGCGGGAGGAGTAGCGCGTCAAAAAGTGGCCAGAAGAATAAGAAGAATAAGAATAATAAGTATGTGAGATAACAATAGTGTTGCTTCGCCATAGGCAAGCACCACTAATAATAAGTATGTGAGATAACAATAGTGTTGCTTCGCCATAGGCAAGCACCACTAATAATAAGTATGGAGAATAACAATAGTGTTGCCTTGCTTTCAGCAAGCACCACTAACTAGAATGTACATTTCCAGAAGAAAATGTGAAGTGGTGCTTGCAGTGGCAAAACTCGCCGCTCGGTTGCTACGGTGTGGTAAATGATTGCATACGAGCAAAGAACCATGTCTGTACGATATTCTGGTGCTGAGATATGGCTTATTCATGTGTTTGTATGGTTACTAGGGTACTCTATATGGTTGCTATGGTGTGCTTATACAGTTTATGAAATGATATTTAAAGACTAGTTGACAGTCTGAGTCAAAAAAGCCAAACTCCATGTTTCTACTATATTCTGGAGCTGAAATATGGCTTGGAAATGTAGTTTTATGGTTGCTAGGTTGCCCTAAGTGGTTGCTAGGGCACAGCTATGGAGTTATTATATCACTACTTATTGGCTGCTTGATAGGCCGAGTCTAACGAGCCCATCCCCAAGTCTCTATGACCTTCTGGTCAAAAGATATGATCTCACAAATTTTGTGCCAATGTTAAGTCTATGGGACTTTTTTTGGCCGATTTATCGCCCGCCGGACGAACATCGTACAACCGATCGCTTAGAAAAGACATAGCACACCTCTCCTCAATGAACCGGTCGATTTGACACCTCACTCATGGGTCTACGACAAAAGGTGCAGGAGGAGTAGCGTGCCGAAGTTTTGTCTAGGTTAATAGTAATCACAACACTAGAATGTACATTTCCAGAAGAAAATGTGAAGTGGTGCTTGCAGTGGCAAAACTCGCCGCTCGGTTGCTAGGGTGTTCTTGGAGTTTGCTATGATGATGCAAGGCAGTTGCTAGGGTGTTCTGGGTGGTTGCTATGGTGTTGCTATGCGGTTGCTAGGGTATTCTGGGTCGTTGCTAAGGTGTTTTGGGTGGTTGCTAGGCGGTTTCTAGGGTGTTCTGGGTGGTTGCTAGGGTGTTGCTAGGTGGTTGCTAGGGTGTTTTGGGTGGTTGCTAGGGTGTTGCTAGGCGGTTGCTAGGGTGTTCTGGGTGGTTGCTAGGCAGTTGCTAGGGTGTTCTGGGTGGTTGCTAGGTTGTTGCTAGGTGGTTGCTAGGGTGTTCTGAGTGGTTGCTAGGGTGTTGCTAGGTGGTTGCTAGGGTATTCTGGGTGGTTGCTAGGGTGTTGCTAGGTGGTTGCTAGGGTGTTCTGGGTGGTTGCTAGGGTGTTGCTAGGTGGTTGCTAGGGTGTTCTGAGTGGTTGCTAGGGTGTTGCTAGGTGGTTGCTAGGGTGTTCTGAGTGGTTGCTAGGGTGTTGCTAGGCCGTTGCTATGGTGTTCGAGGGTGGTTGCTAGGGCGTTGCTAGGCAGTTGCTAGGGTATCCTGGGCGGTTGCTAGGCGGTTGCTAGGGTGTTCTGGGTGGTTGCTAGGCAGTTGCTAGGGTGTTCTGGGTGGTTGCTAGGCGGTTGCTAGGGCATTGCTAGGCGGTTGCTAGGGTAATCTGGGTTGTTGCTAGGGCGTTGCTAGGTGGTTGCTAGGGTATCATGGGTGGTTGCTAGGCGGTTGCTAGGGTGTTCTGGGTGGTTGCTAGGGCGTTGCTAGGCAGTTGCTAGGGTGTTCTGGGTGGTTGCTAGGGTGTTGCTAGGGTAATTTGGGTGGTTGCTATGGTGTTACTAGGTGGTTGGTAGTTGTCAAAGATGGTTACTGTTGAGTTTGTAGCATTTTATTGGCATGATTTAGCACTTAGCTAATCAATATTAGCATGTAGCTATTCACTGCTAGCATGTGTAGCATGTAGCAAGTCCTGTTTGCTAGCATGAGTCAAAAGAGCCAACCCCCATCTCTATACGATGTTCTGATGCAGAGATATTGGTCTTGCAAAACGGTTGCTAGGGTACTCTGTTTGGTTGCTAGGGAGTGGCTTGGCAGCTGCCAATCATGAAGCTCCAAAGTCAATGTGAATGTATAAACCAACCCCCATCTCTATACAATGTTCTGATGCAGAGATATTGGTTTTGCAAAATGGTTGCTAGGGTACTCTGTTTGGTTGCTAGGGAGTGGCTTGGCAGCTGCCAATCATGAAACTCCAAAGGCTGCTTGTCACTATGAAAGATATACACCAACTCCCATGCCTCTGTGACATTCAGAATGGACGATATTCCTCTTTGGATTTAGGTTGCTAAGGTGCTCGACAATGGTTGCTAGGGCGTGGCTAGCAAGTGTTGAGGTGATTCATGATTGGCTGTTTGCTGGCCCGAGTCAAACGAGACCACCCTCATGTTTCTATGACAATTCAGTCCAGAGATATCCCTTCGATCTCTTTCAATGGAAGTCTATGGGAGTTGTTGCTAAGGTGCTCTAAATGGTTGCTAGGGCGTGGCTTGATAGCTTCACAATGATCCTGAGAGACTGATTGGTTGTCTGAGTAAAATGAGCCCGCCCCCTTGTCTCTATGACACTGTGATCCAGAGTTATGTTCAATATAAAAGCGGTTTCTATGGTGTAGGACGGCCCATTTCATGGGCCGTCCTACACCATAGTAAGTCAATGGGGAAACTTTGGGCAGCTCCTGCACCCCAGGGGTGCAACTTTTACCCCATTGTGTGGTATGTTCTTACAGAGTCTGTCAGCCTCTTCAAATGTGGCAAATTTCACGTTTCTGCGACATCCTCGTTCCGAGCTACGACTCGTCAAAGTTTTTCGCAATGTTAAGTCTATGGGATTTTTTTGGGCCGTTTTTCGCCCCTGGGGCGACCATCGTACCCCCGATCTCTTAGAAAAGTCATAGCACACCATTCCCGAACAGGCCGCACGTTTTGACACCTCATTCATGGGTCTGTGACAAAAACTGCGGGAGGAGTAGCGCGTCAAAAAGTGGCCAGAAGAATAAGAATAAGAAGAATAAGAATAACTAGAATGTACATTTCCAGAAGAAAATGTGAAGTGGTGCTTGCAGTGGCAAAACTCGCCGCTCGGTTGCTAGCGTGCGGTTAGCTAGTTTTTACCAAGATGCTAGCATGATTAGCATGTTGCTAGCATCATGCTAGCATGATTAGCATGTTGTTAGCATTATGATAGCATTATTAGCATGTTGCTAGCATGATTAGCATGTTGCTAGCATGATTAGCATGATGTTAGCATGATTACCATTTTGCTAGCATGTTGCTAGCATGATGCTAGCATGATTAGCATGTTGCTAGCATTTTGCTAGCATGATTAGCATGTTGCTAGCATGATGCTAGCATGATTAGCATGTTGTTAGCATCAAGCTAGCATGATTAGCATGTTGCTAGCATGATGCCAGCATGATTAGCATGTTGTTAGCATCATGCTAGCATGATTAGCATGTTGTTATTATCATGCTACCAAGATGCTAGCATGATTAACATGTTGCTAGCATGATGCTAGCAAAAATAAGCATGTTGCAAACATGTTTTAGGTAGATGCTAGCATGATTAGCATATTGCTAGCATCATGCTAGCATGTTTAGCATATTGCTAGCATCATGCTAGCATGTTTAGCATTTTGCTAGCATGATGCTAGCATGGTTGCTAAGGTGTTACTAGGTGGTTGCTAGGGTATTATGGGTGGTTGTTAGGGTGTTGCTAGGCGGTGCTAGGGTGTTTTATGTGGTTGCTATGGTGTTGCTAGGCGGTTGCTATGGTGTTCTGGGTGGTTGCTAGGGTGTTGCTAGGCGGTTGCTAGGGTATTCTGAGTGGTTGCTAGGGTGTTGCTAGGCGGTTGCTAGGGTATTCTGGGTGGTTGCTAGGGTGTTGCTAGGCGGTTGCTAGGGTGTTCTGGGTGGTCGCTAGGGTGTTGCTAGGCGGTTGCTAGGGTGTTCTGGGTGGTTGCTAGGGTGTTCTGAGTGGTTGCTAGGGTGTTGCTAGGGTATTCTGGGTGGTTGCTAGGGTGTTCTGAGTGGTTGCTAGGGTGTTGCTAGGGTATTCTGGGTGGTTGCTAGGGTGTTGCTAGGCGGTTGCTAGGGTATTCTGGGTGGTTGCTATGGTGTTGCTAGGCGGTTGCTAGGGTGTTTTGGGTGGTTGCTAGGGTGTTTTAGGTGGTTGCTATGGTATTCTGGATGGTTGCTGTGGTGTTACTAGGTGGTTGGTAGTGTTCACATTTGGTTACTATAGAGTTTTTATAATGTTCATGGCATGTTTTAGCACTTAGCTAATCGATATTAGCATGTAGCTATTCACTGCTAGCATGTGTAGCATGTAGCAAGTCCTGTTTGCTAGCATGAGTCAAAAGAGCCAACCCCCATCTCTATACGATGTTCTGATGCAGAGATATCGGTCTTGCAAAACGGTTGCTAGGGTACTCTGTTTGGTTGCTAGGGAGTGGCTTGGCAGCTGCCAATCATGAAGCTCCAAAGTCAATGTGAATGTATAAACCAACCCCCATATCTATACGATGTTTTGATGCAGAGATATAGGTCTTGCAAAATGGTTGCTAGGGTACTCTGTTTGGTTGCTAGGGAGTGGCTTGGCAGCTGCCAATCATAAAACTCCGAAGGCTTCTTGTCAGTATGAATGATATAAACCAACTCCCACGCCTTTGTGACATTCAGAATGGAAGATATCCCTCATTGGATTTTGGTTGCTAAGGTGCTTGACAATGGTTGCTAGGGAGGGGTTAGGATGTGTTGAGGTGATTCAGGATTGGCTGTTTACTGCCCCGAGTCAAACGAGCCCACCCTCATGTTTCTATGACTCTTATATCCTGAGATATCCCTTTGATCTGTTTCAATGGAAGTCTATGGAACTTGTTGCTAAGGAGCTCTAAATGGTTGCTAGGGCGTGGCTTGATAGCTTCACAATGATCCTGAGAGACTGATTGGTCGTCTGAGTAAAATGAGCCCGCCCCTTTGTCTCTACGACACTGTGATCCAGAGTTATGTTCAATATAAAAGCGGTTTCTATGGTGTAGGACGGCCCATTTCATGGGCCGTCCTACACCATAGTAAGTCAATGGGGCAACTTTGGGCAGCTCCTGCCCCACAGGGGTGCAACTTTTACCCCATTGTGTGGTATATTCTTACAGAGCCTGTCAGCCTCTTCAAATGTGGTAAATTACACGTTTCTGCGACATCCTCGTTCCGAGCTACGACTCGTCAAAGTTTGACGCAATGTTAAGTCTATGGGATTTTTCGGCCGGTTTTTCGCCCCTGGGGCGAATATCGTACCCCCGATCTCTTAGAAAAGTCATAGCACACCATTCCCGAACAGGCCGCACGTTTTGACACCTCATTCATGGGTCTGTGACAAAAACTGCGGGAGGAGTAGCGCGTCAAAAAGTGGCCAGAAGAATAAGAATAAGAAGAATAAGAATAAGAATAAGAACTAGAATGTACATTTCCAGAAGAAAATGTGAAGTGGTGCTTGCAGTGGCAAAACTCGCCGCTCGGTTGCTAGGGTGTGGTACATGATTGCATACGAGACAACAAACACGTCTGTACGATATTGTGGAGCTGAGATATGGCTTATTTATGTGTTCAGGTGGTTACTAAGGTACTCTATATGGTTGCTATGGTGTGCTTATACAGTTTATGAGATGATATTTAAAGACTAGTTGACAGTCTGAGTCAAAAAAGCCAAACTCCATGTTTCTACTATTTTCAGGAGCTGAAATATGCCTTGGAAATATAGTTTTATGGTTGCTAGGGTGCCCTAAGTGGTTGCTAGGGAACGGCTATGAAGTTGTTATATCACTACTTATTGGCTTCTTGATAGGCCGAGTCAAAAGAGCCCAACCCCAAGTCTCTATGACCTTCTGGTGAAAAGATATGATCTCACAAATTTTGTGCCAATGTTAAGTCTATGGGACTTTTTTCGGCCAATTATTTGCCCCTGGGGCGAACACCGTACCCCCGATCGGTAAGAAAAGTCACAGCACACCTCTCCTCAATAATCCGCACAATTTGACGCCTCACTCAGGGGTCTGTGATGTCGGCATGTATTTATTTACAGATAATTACTATGGAGTTTTATATGGAGTTTTTATAGAGTTTTTATAGAGTTATTTAGTATGGCACTCGGCCTGCGGCCTCGTGCCTATCGCCCACGGTTGCTAGGGTGCTGTAACTGGTTGCTATGGTGTGGCTTTGAAGATTTAGGGCCATTACTTATTGGCTGCTTGATAAAATAAATCCTCCTAGGGAGAGAGAGAGGTCTGCCTGACAGCAGGGCTGTCAGGCCCTTTTGTGTCTGTGTGAAAATGACAGTTGAGATTTAAATTTCTGAAAATTCCGCAATGTTAAGTCAATGGGACTTTTTTGGCCGCTTTTTTGTCCGCTGTGCGAACATCGTACACCCGATCTCTTAGAAAAGTCATAGCACACCATTCCCGAACAGGCCGCACGTTTTGACACCTCATTCATGGGTCTGTGACAAAAACTGCGGGAGGAGTAGCGCGTCAAACTTTGTCCAGAATAATAAGAATAATAATAAGTATGCACAATAACACTAGTGTTGCTTTGCCTTTGGCAAGCACCACTAACTAGAATGTACATTTCCAGAAGAAAATGTGAAGTGGTGCTTGCAGTGGCAAAACTCGCCGCTCGGTTGCTAGGGTGTGGTACATGATTGCATACGTGCCAACAACCATGTCTGTACGATATTGTGGAGCTGAGATATGGCTAATACATGTGTTTGTATGGTTACTAGGGTACCCTATATGGTTCCTATGGTGTGCTTATACAGTTTATGAGATGATGTTTAAAGACTAGTTGACAGTCTAAGTCAAAAAAGCCGAACTCCATGTTTTTACTATTTTCTGGAGCTGAAATATGGCTTGAATATGTTGTTTTATGGTTGCTAGGCTGCCCTAAGTGGTTGCTAGGGCGTGGCCATGAAGTTATTATGTCACTACTTATTGGCTTCTTGATAGGCTGAGTCAAAAAAAGCCCAACCCCAAGTCTCTATGACCTTCTCGTCAAAAGATATGATCTCACAAATTGTGTGCCAATGTTAAGTCTATGGGACTTTTTTCAGCTAATTTTTCGCCCGCCGAACGAATATCGTACAACCGATCGCTTAGAAAAGACATAGCACACCTCTCCTCAATGAACCGGTCGATTTGACACCTCATTCATGGGTCTACGAGAAATCGTGCGGGAGGAGTAGCGTGCCGAAGTTTTGTCTAGGTGAATAGTAATCACAATACTAGAATGTACATTTCCAGAAGAAAATGTGAAGTGGTGCTTGCAGTGGCAAAACTCGCCGCTCGGTTGCTAGAGTGTGGTACATTAATGCATACGAGCCAACAACCATGTCTGTACGATGTTCTGGTGCTGAGATATGGCTTATTCATGTGTTCAGGTGGTTACTAGGGTACTCTATATGGTTGCTATGGTGTGCTTATACAGTTTATGAGATGATATTTAAAGACTAGTTGACAGTCTGAGTCAAAAAAGCCAAACTCCATGTTTCTACTATTTTCTGAAGCTGAAAAATGGCTTGGAAATGTAGTTTTATGGTTGCTAGGGTGCCCTAAGTGGTTGCTAGGGCACGGCTATGAAGTTATTATATCACTACTTATTGGCTTCTTGATCGGCCGAGTCAAAAGAGCCCAACCCCAAGTCTCTATGACCTTCTAGTCAAAAGATATGATCTCACAAATGTTGTGCCAATGTTAAGTCTATGGGAATTTTGTCGTCCGATTTATCGGCTGCTGAACGAACATCGTACAATCGATCACTTAGAAAAGTCATAGCACACCTCTCCTCAATGAGCCGGTCGATTTGACACCTCATTCATGGGTCCACGACAAAAAATGCGGGAGGAGTAGCGTGCCGAAGTTTTGTCTAGGTGAATAGTAATCACAATACTAGAATGTACATTTCCAGAAGAAAATGTGAAGTGGTGCTTGCAGTGGCAAAACTCGCCGCTCGGTTGCTAGGGTGTGGTACATTATTGCATACGAGACAACAAACACGTCTGTACAATGTTCTGGTGCTGAGATATGGCTTATTTATGTGTTCAGGTGGTTACTAGGGTACTCTATATGGTTGCTATGGTGTGCTTATACAGTTTATGAGATGATATTTAAAGACTAGTTGACATTCTGAGTCAAAAAAGGCAAACTCCATGTTTCTACTATTTTCTGGAGCTGAGATATGGCTTGAATATGTTGTTTTATGGTTGCTAGGCTGCCCTAAGTGGTTGCTAGGGCGCGTATATGAAGTTATTATGTCACTACTTATTGGCTACTTGATAGGCCGAGTCAAAAGAGCCCAACCCCAAGTCTCTATGACCTTCTGGTCAAAAGATATGATCTCACAAATTTTGTGCCAATGTAAAGTCTATGGTACTATTTTCGTCCAATTTATCGCCCGCCGGACAATCATCGTACAACCGATCGCTTAGAAAAGACATAGCACACCTCTCCTCAATGAACCGGTTGATTTGATACCTCATTCATGGGTCTACGAGAAAACGTGCGGGAGGAGTAGCGTGCCGAAGTTTTGTCTAGGTGAATAGTAATCACAACACTAGAATGTACATTTCCAGAAGAAAATGTGAAGTGGTGCTTGCAGTGGCAAAACTCGCCGCTCGGTTGCTAGGGTGCGGTGACCTAGTTTTTACCAAGATGCTAGCATGATTAGCATGTTGCTAGTATCATGCTAACATGATTAGCATGTTGTTAGCATTATGCTAGCATTATTAGCATGTTGCTAGCATGATTAGCATGTTGCTAGCATCATGCTAGCATGATTAGCATGATGCTAGCATGATTAGCATATTGCTAGCATGTTGCTAGCATTATGCTAGCATGATTAGCATGTTGTTAGCATGTTGCTAGCATGATGCTGGCATGATTAGCATGTTGCTACCAACATGCTAGCATGATTAGCATGTTGCTAGCATGATGCTAGCAAAAATAAGCATGTTGCAAACATGTTTTAGCTAGATGCTAGCATGATTAGCATATTGCTAGCATCATGCTAGCATGTTTAGCATGTTGCTAGCATGGTTGCTAAGGTGTTACTAGTTGGTTGCTAGGGTATTATGGGTGGTTGCTAGGGCGTTGCTAGGCGGTTGCTAGGGTGTTCTGGGTGGTTGCTATGGTGTTGCTAGGCGGTTGCTAGGGTATTCTGGGTGGTTGCTAGGGTGTTTTTGGTGGTTGCTAGGGCGTTGCTAGGTGGTTGCTAGGGTGTTCTGGGGGGTTGCTATGCGGTTGCTAGGGTGTTGCTAGGCGGTTGCTAAGGTAATGTGGTTGGTTGCTAGGGCGTTGCTAGGTGGTTGCTATGGTGTCCTGGGTGGTTGCTAGGCGGTTGCTAGGGTGTTCTGGTGGTTGCTAGGGCGTTGCTAGGCAGTTGCTAGGGTGTTGCTAGGGTAATCTGGGTGGTTGCTATGGTGTTACTAGGTGGTTGGTAGTTGTCAAAGATGGTTACAGTTGAGTTTGTAGCATTTTATTGGCATGATTTAGCACTTAGCTAATCAATATTAGCATGTAGCTATTCACTGCTAGCATGTGTAGGATGTAGCAAGTCCTGTTTGCTAGCATGAGTCAAAAGAGCCAACCCCCATCTCTATACGATGTTCTGATACAGAGATATTGGTCTTGCAAAACGGTTGCTAGGGTACTCTGTTTGGTTGCTAGGGAGTGGCTTGGCAGCTGCCAATCATGAAGCTCCAAAGTGAATGTGAATGTATAAACCAACCCCCATCTCTATACGATGTTTTAAAGCAGACATATAGGTCTTGCAAAATGGTTGCTAGGGTACTCTGTTTGGTTGCTAGGGAGTGGCTTGGCAGCTGCCAATCATGAAGCTCCAAAGGCTGCTTGTCAGTATAAATGATATAAACCAACTCCCATGCCTCTGTGACATTCAGAATGGAAGATATCCCTGTTTGGATTTTGGTTGCTAAGGTGCTCGACAATGGTTGCTAGGGCGTGGCTAGGAAGTGTTGAGGTGATTCAGGATTGGCTGTTTGCTGGCCCGAGTGAAACGAGCCCACCCTCATGTTTCTATGACACTTATATCCTGAGATATCCCTTTGATCTGTTTCAATGGAAGTCTATGGAACTTGTTGCTAAGGAGCTCTAAATGGTTGCTAGGGCGTGGCTTGATAGCTTCACAATGATCCTGAGAGACTGATTGGCCGTCTGAGTAAAATGAGCCCGCCCCTTTGTCTCTACGACACTGTGATCCAGAGTTATGTTCAATATAAAAGCGGTTTCTATGGTGTAGGACGGCCCATTTCATGGGCCGTCCTACACCATAGTAAGTCAATGGGGCAACTTTGGGCAGCTCCTGCCCCACAGGGGTGCAACTTTTACCCCATTGTGTGGTATATTCTTACAGAGCCTGTCAGCCTCTTTAAATGTGGTAAATTTCACGTTTCTGCGACATCCTCGTTCCGAGCTACGACTCGTCAAACTTTGACGCAATGTTAAGTCTATGGGATTTTTCGGCCGGTTTTTCGCCCCTGGGGCGAACATCGTACCCCCGATCCCTTAGAAAAGTCATAGCACACCATTCCCGAACAGGCCGCACGTTTTGACACCTCATTCATGGGTCTGTGACAAAAACTGCGGGAGGAGTAGCGCGTCAAAATGTGGCCGGAAGAATAAGAATAAGAAGAATAATAAGTATGCACAATAACACTAGTGTTGCTTTGCCATAGGCAAGCACCACTAATAACTAGAATGTACATTTCCAGAAGAAAATGTGAAGTGGTGCTTGCAGTGGCAAAACTCGCCGCTCGGTTGCTAGCGTGCGGTTAGCTAGTTTTTACCAAGATGCTAGCATGATTAGCATGTTGCTATTATCATGCTAGCATGATTAACATGTTGTTAGCATTATGCTAGCATTATTAGCATGTTGCTAGCATGATTAGCATGTTGCTAGCATGATGTTAGCATGATTAGCATTTTGCTAGCATGTTGCTAGCATGATGCTAGCATGTTTCTAGCATGTTGCTAGCATGATGCTAGCATGATTAGCATGTTGCTAGCATGATGATTAGCATGTTGCTTGCATGATGCTAGCATGATTAGCATTTTGCTAGCATGTTGCTAGCATGATTAGCATGTTGCTAGCATGATGCTAGCATGATTAGCATGTTGCTAGCATGATGCTAGCATGATTAGCATTTTGCTAGCCTGTTGCTAGCATGATGCTAGCATGATTAGCATGTTGTTAACATCAAGCTAGCATGATTAGCATGTTGTTAGCATCATGCTACCAACATACTAGCATGATTAGCATGTTTACTAGCATGATGTTAGCATGATTAGCATTTTGCTAGCATGTTGCTAGCATGATGCTAACATGATTAGCATGTTTATAGCATGTTGCTAGCATGATTAGCATGTTGCTAGCATGATGCTAGCATGATTAGCATGTTGCTAGCATGTTGCTAGCATGATTAGCATGTTGCTAGCATGATGCTAGCATGATTAGCATGTTGTTAGCATCATGCTAGCATGATTAGCATGTTGTTAGCATCATGCTACCAACATGCTAGCATGATTAGCATGTTGCTAGCATGATGCTAGCAAAAATAAGCATGTTGCAAACATGTTTTAGGTAGATGCTAGCATGATTAGCATATTGCTAGCATGATGCTAGCATGTTAAGCATGTTGCTAGCATGATGCTAGCATGGTTGCTAAGGTGTTACTAGGTGGTTGCTAGGGTATTATGGGTGGTTGCTAGGGCGTTGCTAGGCGGTTGCTAGGGTTTTTGGCTGGTTGCTATGGTGTTGCTAGGCGGTTGCTAGGGTGTTCTGGGTGGTTGCTAGGGTGTTGCTAGGTGGTTGCTAGGGTGTTCTGAGTGGTTGCTAGGGTGTTGCTAGGCGGTTGCTAGGGTATTCTGGGTGGTTGCTAGGGTGTTGCTAGGCAGTTGCTAGGGTGTTCTGGGTGGTTGCTAGGGTGTTGCTAGGCGGTTGCTAGGGTGTTCTGAGTGGTTGCTATGGTGTTGCTAGGGTATTCTGGGTGGTTGCTAGGGTGTTGTTAGGTGGTTGCTAGGGTATTCTGGGTGGTTGCTATGGTGTTGCTAGGCGGTTGCTAGGGTGTTTTGGGTGGTTGCTAGGGTGTTTTAGGTGGTTGCTATGGTATTCTGGATGGTTGCTATGGTGTTACTAGGTGGTTGGTAGTGTTCACATTTGGTTACTATAGAGTTTTTATAATGTTCATGGCATGATTTAGCACTTAGCTAATCAATATTAGCATGTAGCTATTCACAGCTAGCATGTTTAGCATGTTGAAAGTCCTGTGTGCTAGCATGAGTCAAAAGACCCAACCCCCATCTCTATACGATGTTCTGATGCAGAGATGTAGGTCTTGCAAATTGGTTGCTAGGGTACTCTGTTTGGTTGCTAGGGAGTGGCTTGGCAGCTGCCAATGATGAAACTCCTAAGGCTGCTTGTCAGTATGAATGATATAAACCAACCCCCATCTCTATACGATGTTCTGATGCAGAGATGTAGGTCTTGCAAAATGGTTGCTAGGGTACTCTGTTTGGTTGCTAGGGAGTGGCTTGGCAGCTGCCAATGATGAAACTCCAAAGGCTGCTTGTCAGTATGAATGATATAAACCACCCCCCATCTCTATACGATGTTCTGATATAGAGATGTAGGTCTTGCAAAATGGTTGCTAGGGTACTCTGTTTGGTTGCTAGGGAGTGGCTTGGCAGCTGCCAATCATGAAACTCCAAAGGCTGCTTGTCAGTATGAATGATATAAACCAACTCCCATGCCTCTGTGACATTCAGAATGGACGATATTCCTCTTTGGATTTTTGTTGCTAAGGTGCTCGACAATGGTTGCTAGGGCGTGGCCAGTAAGTGTTGAGGTGATTCAGGATTGGCTGTTTGCTGCCCCGAGTCAAACGAGCCCACCCTCATGTTTCTATGACAATTCAGTCCTGAGATATCCCTTCGATCTCTTTCAATGGAAGTCTATGGGAGTTGTTGCTAAGGTGCTCTAAATGGTTGCTAGGGCGTGGCTTGATAGCTTCACAATGATCCTGAGAGACTGATTGGTTGTCTGAGTAAAATGAGCCCGCCCTCTTGTCTCTATGACACTGTGATCCAGAGTTATGTTCAATACAAAAGCGGTTTCTATGGTGTAGGACGGCCCATTTCATGGGCCGTCCTACACCATAGTAAGTCAATGGGGCAACTTTGGGCCCCTCCTGCCCCTCAGGGGTGCAACTTTTACCCCATTGTGTGGTATGTTCTTACAGAGCCTGTCAGCCTCTTCAAATGTGGCAAATTTCACGTTTCTGCGACATCCTCGTTCCGAGCTACGACTCGTCAAAGTTTTTCGCAATGTTAAGTCTATGGGATTTTTTTGGGCCGTTTTTCGCCCCTGGGGCGACCATCGTACCCCCGATCTCTTAGAAAAGTCATAGCACACCATTCCCGAACAGGCCGCACGTTTTGACACCTCATTCATGGGTCTGTGACAAAAACTGCGGGAGGAGTAGCGCGTCAAAAAGTGGCCAGAAGAATAATAATAATAAGAAGAATAACTAGAATGTACATTTCCAGAAGAAAATGTGAAGTGGTGCTTGCAGTGGCAAAACTCGCCGCTCGGTTGCTAGAGTGTGGTACATGATTGCATACGAGCCAACAACCAAGTCTGTACGATATTGTGGAGCTGAGATATGGCTTATACATGTGTTTGTATGGTTACTAGGGTACCCTATATGGTTGCTATGGTGTGCTTATACAGATAATAAGATGATATTTAAAGACTAGTTGACAGTCTGAGTCAAAAAAGGCAAACTCCATGTTTCTTCTATTTTCTGGAGCTGAGATATGGCTTGAATATGTTGTTTTATGGTTGCTAGGCTGCCCTAAGTGGTTGTTAGGGCGCGAAAATGAAGTTATTATGTCACTACTTATTGGCTGCTTGATAGGCTGAGTCAAAAGAGCCCAACCCCAAGTCTCTATGACCTTCTGGTGAAAAGATATGATATAACAAATTTTGTGCCAATGTTAAGTCTATGGGACATTTTTCGGCCGATTTATCGCCCGCCGGACGAACATCGTACAACCGATCGCTTAGAAAAGACATAGCACACCTCTCCTCAATGAACCGGTCGATTTGACACCTCACTCATGGGTCTACGACAAAAGGTGCTGGAGGAGTAGCGTGCCGAAATTTTGTCTCGGTGAATAGTAGTCACAATACTAGAAGGTACATTTCCAGAAGAAAATGTGAAGTGGTGCTTGCAGTGGCAAAACTCGCCGCTCGGTTGCTAGGGTGTGGCACATTATTGCATACGAGCCAACAATCATGTCTGTACGATATTGTGGAGCTGAGATATGGCTTATTCATGTGTTTGTATGGTGACTAGGGTACGCTATATGGTTGCTAGGGTGTGCTGGGTGGTTGCTAGGGTGTTGCTAGGCAGTTGCTAGGGTGTTCAGGGTTGTTGCTAGGGTGTTCTGGGTGGTTGCTATGGTCTTGCTAGGCAGTTGCTAGGGTGTTCTGGGTGGTTGCTATGGTGTTTCTATGTGGTTGCTAGGGTATTCTGGGTGGTTGCTAGGGTGTTTCGGGTGGTTGCTAGGCGGTTGCTAGGGTGTTCTGGGTGGTTGCTAGGGTGTTGCTAGGGTGTTTTGGGTGGTTGCTAGGGTGTTGCTAGGTGGTTGCTAGGGTGTTGCTAGGTGGTTGCTAGGGTGTTCTGGGTGGTTGCTAGGGTGTTGCTAGGCGGTTGCTAGGGTGTTCTGGGTGGTTGCTAGGGGGTTGCTAGGTGGTTGCTAGGGTGTTTTGGGTGGTTGCTAGGGTGTTGCTAGGTGGTTGCTAGGGTGTTATGGGTGGTTGCTAGGGGGTTGCTAGGTGGTTGCTAGGGTGTTTTGGGTGGTTGCTAGGGTGTTGCTAGGTGGTTGCTAGGGTGTTCTGGGTGGTTGCTAGGGTGTTGCTAGGGTGTTCTGGGTGGTTGCTAGGGTGTTGCTAGGTGGTTGCTAGGGTGTTCTGAGTGGTTGCTAGGGTGTTGCAAGGCGGTTGCTAGGGTGTTCTGGGTGGTTGCTAGGCGGTTGCTAGGGTATTCTGGGTGGTTGCTATGGTGTTGCTAGGCGGTTGCTAGGGTGTTTTGGGTGGTTGCTAGGGTGTTTTAGGTGGTTGCTATGGTATTCTGGATGGTTGCTATTGTGTTACTAGGTGGTTGGTAGTGTTCACATTTGGTTACTATAGAGTTTTTATAATGTTCATGGCATGATTTAGCACTTAGCTAATCAATATTAGCATGTAGCTATTCACTGCTAGCATGTAGCAAGTCCTGTTTGCTAGCATGAGTCAAAAGAGCCAACCCCCATCTCTATACGATGTTCTGATGCAGAGATATTGGTCTTACAAAACGGTTGCTAGGGTACTCTGTTTGGTTGCTAGGGAGTGGCTTGGCAGCTGCCAATCATGAAGCTCCAAAGTCAACGTGAATGTATAAACCAACCCCCATCTCTATACGATGTTTTGATGCAGAGATATAGGTCTTGCAAAATGGTTGCTAGGGTACTCTGTTTGGTTGCTAGGGAGCGGCTTGGCAGATGCCAATGATGAAACTCCAAAGGCTGCTTGTCAGTATGAATGATATAAACCAACTCCCGTGCCTCTGTGACATTCAGAATGGACGATATTCCTCTTTGGATTTTGGTTGCTAAGGTGCTCGACAATGGTTGCTAGGGCATGGCTAGGAAGTGTTGAGGTGATTCATGATTGGCTGTTTGCTGCCCCGAGTCAAACGAGACCACCCTCATGTTTCTATGACAATTCAGTCCAGAGATATCCCTTCGATCTCTTTCAATGGAAGTCTATGGAACTTGTTGCTAAGGAGCTCTAAATGGTTGCTAGGGCGTGGCTTGATAGCTTCACAATGATCCTGAGAGAATGATTGGCCGTCTGAGTAAAATGAGCCCGCCCCTTTGTCTCTACGACACTGTGATCCAGAGTTATGTTCAATATAAAAGCGGTTTCTATGGTGTAGGACGGCCCATTTCATGGGCCGTCCTACACCATAGTAAGTCAATGGGGCAAATTTGGGCAGCTCCTGCCCCTCAGGGGTGCAACTTTTACCCCATTGTGTGGTATATTCTTACAGAGCCTGTCAGCCTCTTCAAATGT
Source organism: Rhinichthys klamathensis goyatoka (assembly GCF_029890125.1). Lineage (NCBI taxonomy): Eukaryota > Metazoa > Chordata > Actinopteri > Cypriniformes > Leuciscidae > Rhinichthys > Rhinichthys klamathensis. The sequence continues at coordinate 1,115,665 of NW_026606660.1, read as the reverse complement.
GGTAAATTACACGTTTCTGCGACATCCTCGTTCCGAGCTACGACTCGTCAAAGTTTGACGCAATGTTAAGTCTATGGGATTTTTCGGCCGGTTTTTCGCCCCTGGGGCGAACATCGTACCCCCGATCCCTTATAAAAGTCATAGCACACCATTCCCGAACAGGCCGCACGTTTTGACACCTCATTCATGGGTCTGTGACAAAAACTGCGGGAGGAGTAGCGCGTCAAAAAGTGGCCAGAAGAATAATAAGAATAAGAATAAGAACTAGAATGTACATTTCCAGAAGAAAATGTGAAGTGGTGCTTGCAGTGGCAAAACTCGCCGCTCGGTTGCTAGAGTGTGGTACATTATTGCATACGAGACAACAAACACGTCTGTACGATGTTCTGGTGCTGAGATATGGCTTTTTTATGTGTTTGTATGGTTACTAGGGTACCCTATATGGTTGCTATGGTGTGCTTATACAGTTTATGAGATGATATTTAAAGACTAGTTGACAGTCTGAGTCAAAAAAGCCAAACTCCATGTTTCTACCATTTTCTGGAGCTGAAAAATGACTTAGAAATGTAGTTTTATGGTTGCTAGGGTGGCATAAGTGGTTGCTAGGGCGTGGCCATGAAGTTGTTATGTCCCTACTTATTGGCTGCTTCATAAGCCGAGTCAAAAGAGCCCAACCCCAAGTCTCTGTGACCTTCTAGTCAAAAGATATGATCTCAAAAATTTTGTGCCAATGTTAAGTCTATGGGACTTTTTTACCCAATGATTTGCCCCTGGGGCGAACACCGTACCCCTGATCGCTAAGAAAAATCATACCACACCTCTCCTCAATAATCCGCACAATTTGACGCCTCAATCAGGGGTGTGTGATGTCGGCGTGTATTTTTTAACAGATAATTACTGTGGAGTTTTTATTTGGAGTTTTTATAGAGTTTTATAGAGTTATTTAGTATGGCACGAGGCCTGCGGCCTCGTGCCTATCACCCACGGTTGCTAGGGTGCTGTAACTGGTTGCTATGGTGTGGCTTTGAAGATTTAGGGCCATTACTTATTGGCTGCTTGATAAAATAAATCCTCCTAGGGAGAGAGAGAGGTCTGCCTGACAGCAGGGCTGTCAGGCCCTTTTGTGTCTGTGTGAAAATGACAGTTGAGATTTAAATTTCTGAAAATTCCGCAATGTTAAGTCAATGGGACTTTTTTGGCCGCTTTTTCGTCCGCTGTGCGAACATCGTACACCCGATCTCTTAGAAAAGTCATAGCACACCATTCCCGAACAGGCCGCACGTTTTGACACCTCATTCATGGGTCTGTGACAAAAACTGCGGGAGGAGTAGCGCGTCAAACTTTGTCCAGAATAATAATAATAAAAATTAGAATAAGAATAATAAGTATGCACAATAACACTAGTGTTGCTTTGCCTTTGGCAAGCACCACTAACTAGAATGTACATTTCCAGAAGAAAATGTGAAGTGGTGCTTGCAGTGGCAAAACTCGCCGCTCGGTTGCTAGAGTGTGGTACATTATTGCATACGAGCCAACAACCATGTCTGTACGATGTTCTAGTGCTGAGATATGGCTTATTCATGTGTTTGTATGGTTACTAGGGTACCCTATATGGTTGCTATGGTGTGCTTATACAGTTTATGAGATGATATTTAAAGACTAGTTGACAGTCTGAGTCAAAAAAGGCAAACTCCATGTTTCTTCTATTTTCTGGAGCTGAGATAATGGCTTGAATATGTTGTTTTATGGTTGCTAGGCTGCCCTAAGTGGTTGCTAGGGTGCGAATATGAAGTTATTATGTCACTACTTATTGGCTGCTTGATAGGCTGAGTCAAAAGAGCCCAACCCCAAGTCTCCATGACCTTCTGGTCAAAAGATATGATCTCACAAATTTTGTGCCAATGTTAAGTCTATGGGACTTTTTTCGTCCAATTTATCGCCAGCCGGACGATCATCGTACAACGGATCGCTTAGAAAAGACATAGCACACCTCTCCTCAATGAACCGGTCGATTTGATACCTCATTCATGGGTCTACGAGAAAACGTGCAGGAGGAGTAGCGTGCCGAAGTTTTGTCTAGGTGAATAGTAATCACAACACTAGAATGTACATTTCCAGAAGAAAATGTGAAGTGGTGCTTGCAGTGGCAAAACTCGCCGCTCGGTTGCTAGGTTGTTGTACATGATTGCATACGAGCCAACAACCATATCTGTACGATATTGTGGAGCTGAGATATGGCTTATACATGTGTTTGTATGGTTACTAGGGTACCCTATATGGTTGCTATGGTGTGCTTATACAGTTTATAAGATGATATTTAAAGACTAGTTGACAGTCTGAGTCAAAAAAGGCAAACTCCATGTTTCTACTATTTTCTAGAGCAGAGATATGGCTTGAATATGTTGTTTTATGGTTGCTAGGCTGCCCTAAGTGGTTTCTAGGGCGCGAATATGAAGTTATTATGTCACTACTTATTGGCTGCTTGATAGGGCGAGTCAAAAGAGCCCAACGCCAAGTCTCTATGACCTTCTGGTGAAAAGATATGATCTCACATATTTTGTGCCAATGTTAAGTCTATGGGACTTTTTTCGTCCGATTTATCGCCCGCCGGACGAACATTGTACAACCAATAACTTAGAAAAGTCATAGCACACCTCTCCTCAATGAACCGGTCGATTTGACACCTCACTCATGGGTCTACGAAAAAACGTGCGGGAGGAGTAGCGTGCCGAAGTTTTGTCTAGGTGAATAGTAATCACAATACTAGAATGTACATTTCCAGAAGAAAATGTGAAGTGGTGCTTGCAGTGGCAAAACTCGCCGCTCGGTTGCTAGGGTGTGGTACATGATTGCATACGAGACAACAACCATGTCTGTACGATGTTCTGGTGCTGAGATATGGCTTATTCATGTGTTCAGGTGGTTACTAGGATACTCTATATGGTTGCTATGGTGTGCTTATACAGTTTATAAGATGATATTTAAAGACTACTTGACAGTCTGAGTCAAAAAAGGCAAACTCCATGTTTCTTCTATTTTCTGGTGCTGAGATATGGCTTGAATATGTTGTTTTATGGTTGCTAGGCTGCCCTAAGTGGTTGTTAGGGCGCGAATATGAAGTTATTGTGTCACTACTTATTGGCTGCTTGATAGGCTGAGTCATAAGAGGCCTACCCCAAGTCTCTATGACCTTCTGGTGAAAAGATATGATATAACAAATTTTGTGGCAATGTTAAGTCTATGGGACTTTTTTCGGCCGATTTATCGCCCGCCGGACGATCATCGTACAACCGATCGCTTAGAAAAGTCATAGCACACCTCTCCTCAATGAGCCGGTCGATTTGACACCTCATTCATGGGTCTACGACAAAAAATGCGGGAGGAGTAGCGTGCCGAAGTTTTGTCTAGGTGAATAGTAATCACAATACTAGAATGTACATTTCCAGAAGAAAATGTGAAGTGGTGCTTGCAGTGGCAAAACTCGCCGCTCGGTTGCTAGGTTGTTGGACATGATTGCATACGAGCAAAGAACCATGTCTGTACGATATTCTGGTGCTGAGATATGGCTTATTCATGTGTTTGTATGGTTACTAGGGTACTCTATATGGTTGCTATGGTGTGCTTATACAGTTTATGAGATGATATTTAAAGACTAGTTGACAGTCTGAGTCAAAAAAGGCAAACTCCATGTTTCTACTATATTCTGGAGCTAAAATATGGCTTGTAAATGTAGTTTTATGGTTGCTAGGGTGCCCTAAGTGGTTGCTAGGGCGTGGCCATGAAGTTGTTATGTCACTACTTATAGGCTTCTGGATAGGCCGAGTCAAAAGAGCCCAATCCCAAGTCTCTATGACCTCCTGGTCAAAAGATATGATCTCACAAATTTTTTGCCAATGTTAAGTCTATGGGACTTTTTTCGGCAAATTTTTCGCCCGCCGGACGAACATCGTACAACCGATCGCTTAGAAAAGACATAGCACACCTCTCCTCAATGAACCGGTTGATTTGACACCTCATTCATGGGTCTACGACAAAAGGTGCGGGAGGAGTAGCGTGCCGAAGTTTTGTCTAGGTGAATAGTAATCACAACACTAGAATGTACATTTCCAGAAGAAAATGTGAAGTGGTGCTTGCAGTGGCAAAACTCGCCGCTCGGTTGCTAGCGTGCGGTTAGCTAATTTTTACCAAGATGCTAGCATGATTAGCATGTTGCTAACATCATGCTAGCATGATTAGCATGTTGCTAGCATGATGCTAGCAAAAATAAGCATGTTGCAAACATGTTTTAGGTAGATGCTAGCATGATTAGCATATTGCTAGCATCATGCTAGCATGTTTAGCATGTTGCTAGCATGATGCTAGCATGGTTGCTAAGGTGTTAGTAGGTGGTTGCTAGGGTATTATGGGTGGTTGCTAGGGCATTGCTAGGCGGTTGCTAGGGTGTTCTGGGTGGTTGCTATGGTGTTGCTATGCGGTTTCTAGGGTATTCTGGGTGGTTGCTAAGGTGTTTTGGGTGGTTGCTAGGCGGTTGCTAGGGTGTTCTGGGTGGTTGCTAGGGTGTTGCTAGGGGGTTGCTAGGCTGTTCTGGTTGGTTGCTAGGGTGTTGCTAGGCGGTTGTTAGGGTGTTCTGGGTGGTTGCTAGGGTGTTGCTAGGCGGTTGCTAGGGTGTTCTGGGTGGTTGCTATGGTGTTGCTATGTGGTTGCTAGGACATTCTGGGTGGTTGCTAAGGTGTTTTGGGTGGTTGCTAGGCGGTTGCTAGGGTGTTCTCGGTGGTTGCTAGGGTGTTGCTAGGCGGTTGCTAGGGTGTTCTGAGTGGTTGCTAGGGTGTTGCTAGGCGGTTACTAGGGTATTCTGGGTGGTTGCTAGGGTGTTGCTAGGTGGTTGCTAGGGTATTCTGGGTGGTTGCTAGGGTGTTGCTAGGCGGTTGCTAGGGTGTTGCTAGGTGGTTGCTAGGGTGTTGCTAGGCGGTTGCTATGGTATTCTGGGTGGTTGCTATGGTGTTTCGGGTGGTTGCTAGGGTGTTTTAGGTGGTTGCTATGGTATTCTGGATGGTTGCTATGGTGTTACTAGGTGGTTGGTAGTGTTCACATTTGGTTACTATAGAGTTTTTATAATGTTCATGGCATGATTTAGCACTTAGCTAATCAATATTAGCATGTAGCTATTCACAGCTAGCATGTTTAGCATGTTGAAAGTCCTGTGTGCTAGCATGAGTCAAAAGACCCAAACCCCATCTCTATACGATGTTCTGATGCAGAGATGTAGGTCTTGCAAAATGGTTGCTAGGGTACTCTGTTTGGTTGCTAGGGAGTGGCTTGGCAGCTGCCAATGATGAAACTCCAAAGGCTGCTTGTCAGTATGAATTATATAAACCAACCCCCATCTCTATACGATGTTCTGATATAGAGATGTAGGTCTTGCAAAATGGTTGCTAGGGTACTCTGTTTGGTTGCTAGGGAGTGGCTTGGCAGCTGCCAATCATGAAACTCCAAAGGCTGCTTGTCAGTATGAATGATATAAACCAACTCCCATGCCTCTGTGACATTCAGAATGGACGATATTCCTCTTTGGATTTTGGTTGCTAAGGTGCTCGACAATGGTTGCTAGGGCGTGGCTAGGAAGTGTTGAGGTGATTCATGATTGGCTGTTTGCTGCCCCGAGTCAAACGAGACCACCCTCATGTTTCTATGACAATTCAGTCCAGAGATATCCCTTCGATCTCTTTCAATGGAAGTCTATGGGAGTTGTTGCTAAGGTGCTCTAAATGGTTGCTAGGGCGTGGCTTGATAGCTTCAAAATGATCCTGAGAGACTGATTGGTTGTCTGAGTAAAATGAGCCCGCCCCCTTGTCTCTACGACACTGTGATCCAGAGTTATGTTCAATATAAAAGCGGTTTCTATGGTGTAGGACGGCCCATTTCATGGGCCGTCCTACACCATAGTAAGTCAATGGGGCAACTTTGGGCCCCTCCTGCCCCTCAGGGGTGCAACTTTTACCCCATTGTGTGGTATGTTCTTACAGAGCCTGTCAGCCTCTTCAAATGTGGCAAATTTCACGTTTCTGCGACATCCTCGTTCCGAGCTACGACTCGTCAAAGTTTTTCGCAATGTTAAGTCTATGGGATTTTTTTGGGCCGTTTTTCGCCCCTGGGGCGACCATCGTACCCCCGATCTCTTAGAAAAGTCATAGCACACCATTCCCGAACAGGCCGCACGTTTTGACACCTCATTCATGGGTCTGTGACAAAAACTGCGGGAGGAGTAGCGCATCAAAAAGTGGCCAGAAGAATAATAATAATAAGAAGAATAATAAGTATGTGAGATAACAATAGTGTTGCTTCGCCATAGGCAAGCACCACTAACTAGAATGTACATTTCCAGAAGAAAATGTGAAGTGGTGCTTGCAGTGGCAAAACTCGCCGCTCGGTTGCTAGAGTGTGGTACATTAATGCATACGAGCCAACAACCATGTCTGTATGATGTTCTGGAGCTGAGATATGACTTATTCATGTGTTCAGGTGGTTACTAGGGTACTCTAAATGGTTGCTATGGTGTGCTTATACAGTTTATGAGATGATATTTAAAGACTAGTTGACAGTCTGAGTCAAAAAAGCCAAACTCCATGTTTCTACCATTTTCTGGAGCTGAAAAATGACTTAGAAATGTAGTTGTATGGTTGCTAGGGTGGCATAAGTGGTTGCTAGGGCGTGGCCATGAAGTTGTTATGTCCCTACTTATTGGCTGCTTCATAAGCCGAGTCAAAAGAGCCCAACCCCAAGTCTCTGTGACCTTCTAGTCAAAAGATATGATCTCACAAATTTTGTGCCAATGTTAAGTCTATGGGACTTTTTTACCCAATGATTTGCCCCTGGGGCGAACACCGTACCCCTGATCGCTAAGAAAAATCATACCACACCTCTCCTCAATAATCCGCACAATTTGACGCCTCAATCAGGGGTGTGTGATGTCGGCGTGTATTTTTTAACAGATAATTACTGTGGAGTTTTTATTTGGAGTTTTTATAGAGTTTTATAGAGTTATTTAGTATGGCACGAGGCCTGCGGCCTCGTGCCTATCACCCACGGTTGCTAGGGTGCTGTAACTGGTTGCTATGGTGTGGCTTTGAAGATTTAGGGCCATTACTTATTGGCTGCTTGATAAAATAAATCCTCCTAGGGAGAGAGAGAGGTCTGCCTGACAGCAGGGCTGTCAGGCCCTTTTGTGTCTGTGTGAAAATGACAGTTGAGATTTAAATTTCTGAAAATTCCGCAATGTTAAGTCAATGGGACTTTTTTGGCCGCTTTTTCGTCCACTGTGCGAACATCGTACACCCGATCTCTTAGAAAAGTCATAGCACACCATTCCCGAACAGGCCGCACGTTTTGACACCTCACTCATGGGTCTGTGACAAAAACTGCGGGAGGAGTAGCGCGTCAAAAAGTGTCCAGAATAATAAGAATAACTAGAATGTACATTTCCAGAAGAAAATGTGAAGTGGTGCTTGCAGTGGCAAAACTCGCCGCTCGGTTGCTAGGTTGTTGTACATGATTGCATACGAGCCAACAACCATGTCTGTACGATATTGTGGAGCTGAGATATGGCTTATTCATGTGTTTGTATGGTTACTAAGGTACCCTATATGGTTGCTATGGTGTGCTTATTCACTTTATGAGATGATATTTAAAGACTAGTTGACAGTCTGAGTCAAAAAAGGCAAACTCCATGTTTCTTCTATTTTCTGGAGCTGAGATATGGCTTGAATATGTTGTTTTATGGTTGCTAGGCTGCCCTAAGTGGTTGTTAGGGCACGAATATGAAGTTATTATGTCACTATTTATTGGCTGCTTGATAGGCCGAGTCAAAAGAGCTCAACCCCAAGTCTCTATGACCTTCTGGTCAAAAGATATGATCTCACAAATTTTGTGCCAATGTTAAGTCTATGGGACTTTTTTCGGCCAATTATTTGCCCCTGGGGCAAACACCGTACCCCCGATCGGTAAGAAAAGTCACAGCACACCTCTCCTCAATAATCCGCACAATTTGACGCCTCACTCAGGGGTCTGTGATGTCGGCATGTATTTATTTACAGATAATTACTATGGAGTTTTATATGGAGTTTTTATAGAGTTTTATAGAGTTTTTATAGAGTTATTTAGTATGGCACGAGGCCTGCGGCCTCGTGCCTATCGCCCACGGTTGCTAGGGTGCTGTAACTGGTTGCTATGGTGTGGCTTTGAAGATTTAGGGCCATTACTTATTGGCTGCTTGATAAAATAAATCCTCCTAGGGAGAGAGAGAGGTCTGCCTGACAGCAGGGCTGTCAGGCCCTTTTGTGTCTGTGTGAAAGTGACAGTTGAGATTCGAATTTCTGAAAATTCCGCAATGTTAAGTCAATGGGACTTTTTTGGCCGCTTTTTCGTCCGCTGTGCGAACATCGTACACCCGATCGCTTAGAAAAGTCATACCACACCTCTCCTCAATGAGCCGGTCGATTTGACACCTCACTCAGGGGTCTGTGACAAAAGTTGCGGGAGGAGTAGCGCGCCAAACTTTTGTCCAGAAGAAGAAGAATAATAAGTATGCAAGAGAACACTAGTGTTGCTTTGCTTTCAGCAAGCACCACTAACTAGAATGTACATTTCCAGAAGAAAATGTGAAGTGGTGCTTGCAGTGGCAAAACTCGCCGCTCGGTTGCTAGAGTGTGGTACATTATTGCATACGAGCCAACAACCATGTCTGTACGATGTTCTGGTGCTGAGATATGGCTTATTCATGTGTTTGTATGGTTACTAGGGTTCCCTATATGGTTGCTATGGTGTGCTTATACAGTTTATGAGATGATATTTAAAGAGTAGTTGACAGTCTGAGTCAAAAAAGGCAAACTCCATGTTTCTTCTATTTTCTGGAGCTGAGATAATGGCTTTAATATGTTGTTTTATGGTTGCTAGGCTGCCCTAAGTGGTTGCTAGGGCGCGAATATGAAGTTATTATGTCAATACTTATTGGCTGCTTGATAGGCCGAGTCAAAAGAGCCCAACCCCAAGTCTCTATGACCTTCTGGTCAAAAGATATGATCTCACAAATTTTGTGCCAATGTTAAGTCTATGGGACTTTTTTCGTCCAATTTATCGCCCGCCGGACGATCATCGTACAACCGATCGCTTAGAAAAGACATAGCACACCTCTCCTCAATGAACCGGTCGATTTGATACCTCATTCATGGGTCTACGAGAAAACATGCGGGAGGAGTAGCGTGCCGAAGTTTTGTCTAGGTGAATAGTAATCACAATACTAGAATGTACATTTCCAGAAGAAAATGTGAAGTGGTGCTTGCAGTGGCAAAACTCGCCGCTCGGTTGCTAGCGTGCGGTTAGCTAGTTTTTACCAAGATGCTAGCATGATTAGCATGTTGCTAACATCATGCTAGCATGATTAGCATGTTGTTAGCATTATTAGCATGTTGCTAGCATGATGCTAGCATGATTAGCATGTTGCTAGCATGTTGCTAGCATGATTAGCATGTTGCTAGCATCATGCTAGCATGATTAGCATGTTGTTAGCATCATGCTAGCTATATGCTAGCATGATTAGCATATTGCTAGCATCATGCTAGCATGTTTAGCATGTTGCTAACATGATGCTAGCATGTTTAGCATGTTGCTAGCATGTTGCTAGCATGATGCTAACATGATTAGCATGTTGCTAGCATGTTGCTAGCATGATGCTAGCATGATTAGCATGATGCTAGCATGATTAGCATGTTGCTAGCATATTGCTAGCATGTTACTAGCATGATTAGCATGTTGCTAGCTTGATGCTAGCATGATTAGCCTGTTGCTAGCATGTTTGTAGCTAGTTGCTAGCATGATTAGCATGTTTCTAGCATCATGCTAGCATCATGCTAGGGCGTTGCTAGGCGGTTGCTAGGGTATTCTGGGTGGTTGTTAGGGTGTTTTGGGTGGTTGCTAGGTGGTTGCTAGGGTGTTGCTAGGCGGTTGCTAGGGTGTTCTGAGTGGTTGCTAGGGTGTTGCTAGGGTGTTCTGGGTGGTTGCTATGGTGTTGCTATGCGGTTGCTAGGGTATTCTGGGTGGTTGCTAGGCAGTTGCTAGGGTGTTCTGGGTGGTTGCTAGGGGGTTGCTAGGGTGTTCTGGTTGGTTGTTAGGGTATTGTGGGTGGTTGCTAGGTGGTTGCTAGGGTGTTGCTAGGCGGTTGCTAGGGTGTTCTGGGTGGTTGCTAGGGTGTTGCTAGGTGGTTGCTAGGGTATTCTGGGTGGTTGCTAGGGTGTTGCTAGGCGGTTGCTAGGGTGTTCTGGGTGGTTGCTAGGGTGTTGCTAGGCGGTTGCTAGGGTATTCTGGGTGGTTGCTATGGTGTTGCTAGGCGGTTGCTAGGGTATTCTGGGTGCTTGCTAGGGTGTTGCTAGGGTATTCTGGGCGGTTGCTAGGGTGTTCTGAGTGGTTGCTAGGGTGTTGCTAGGTGGTTGCTAGGGTATTCTGGGTGGTTGCTTGGGTGTTGCTAGGCGGTTGCTATGGTGTTGCTAGGTGGTTGCTAGGGTGTTCTGAGTGGTTGCTAGGGTGTTGCTAGGCCGTTGCTATGGTGTTCTGGGTGGTTGCTAGGGCGTTGCTAGGCAGTTGCTAGGGTATCCTGGGCGGTTGCTAGGCGGTTGCTAGGGTGTTCTGGGTGGTTGCTAGGCAGTTGCTAGGGTGTTCTGGGTGGTTGCTAGGCGGTTGCTAGGGCGTTGCTAGGCGGTTGCTAGGGTAATCTGGGTGGTTGCTAGGGCGTTGCTAGGTGGTTGCTAGGGTATCCTGGTTGGTTGCTAGGCAGTTGCTAGGGTGTTCTGGGTGGTTGCTAGGGCGTTGCTAGGCAGTTGCTAGGGTGTTCTGGGTGGTTGCTAGGGTAATTTGAGTGGTTGCTATGGTGTTACAAGGTGGTTGGTAGTTGTCAAAGATGGTTACTATTGAGTTTGTAGCATTTTATTGGCATGATTTAGCACTTAGCTAATCAATATTAGCATGTAGCTATTCACTGCTAGCATGTGTAGCATGTAGCAAGTCCTGTTTGCTAGCATGAGTCAAAAGAGCCAACCCCCATCTCTATACGATGTTCTGATGCAGAGATATTGGTCTTGCAAAACGGTTGCTAGGGTACTCTGTTTGGTTGCTAGGGAGTGGCTTGGCAGCTGCCAATCATGAAGCTCCAAAGTCAATGTGAATGTATAAACCAACCCCCATGTCTATACGATGTTTTGATGCAGAGATATAGGCCTTGCTAAATGGTTGCTAGGGTACTCTGTTTGGTTGCTAGGGAGTGGCTTGGCAGCTGCCAATCATGAAACTCCAAAGGCTTCTTGTCAGTATGAATGATATAAACCAACTCCCACGCCTTTGTGACATTCAGAATGGAAGATATCATTATTTGGATTTTGGTTGCTAAGGTGCTCGATAATGGTTGCTAGGGCGTGGCTAGGAAGTGTTGAGGTGATTCATGATTGGCTGTTTGCTGCCCCGAGTCAAACGAGACCACCCTCATGTTTCTATGACAATTCAGTCCAGAGATATCCCTTCGATCTCTTTCAATGGAAGTCTATGGGAGTTGTTGCTAAGGTGCTCTAAATGGTTGCTAGGGCGTGGCTTGATAGCTTCACAATGATCCTGAGAGACTGATTGGTTGTCTGAGTAAAATGAGCCCGCCCCCTTGTCTCTATGACACTGTGATCCAGAGTTATGTTCAATATAAAAGCGGTTTCTATGGTGTAGGACGGCCCATGAAATGTTTTGAGTGGTTGCTAGGCGGTTGCTAGGGTGTTCTGGGTGGTTGCTAGGGTGTTGCTAGGCGGTTGCTAGGGTGTTCTGGGTGGTTGCTAGGGCGTTGCTAGGCAGTTGCTAGGGTGTTCTGGGTGGTTGCTAGGGTGTTGCTAGGGTAATTTGGGTGGTTGCTATGGTGTTACTAGGTGGTTGGTAGTTGTCAAAGATGGTTACTGTTGAGTTTGTAGCATTTTATTGGCATGATTTAGCACTTAGCTAATCAATATTAGCATGTAGCTATTCACTGCTAGTATGTGTAGCATGTAGCAAGTCCTGTTTGCTAGCATGAGTCAAAAGACCCAACCCCCATCTCTATACGATGTTCTGATGCAGAGATATTGGTCTTGCAAAACGGTTGCTAGGGTACTCTGTTTGGTTGCTAGGGAGTGGCTTGGCAGCTGCCAATCATGAAGCTCCAAAGTCAATGTGAATGTATAAACCAACCCCCATCTCTATACGATGTTCTGATGCAGAGATATTGGTCTTGCAAAATGGTTGCTAGGGTACTCTGTTTGGTTGCTAGGGAGTGGCTTGGCAGTTGCCAATCATGAAACTCCAAAGGCTTCTTGTCACTATGAATGATATAAACCAACTCCCACGCCTTTGTGACATTCAGAATGGAAGATATCCCTCATTGGATTTTGGTTGCTAAGGTGCTCGACAATGGTTGCTAGGGCGTGGCTAGGAAGTGTTGAGGTGATTCATGATTGGCTGTTTGCTGCCCCGAGTCAAACGAGACCACCCTCATGTTTCTATGACAATTCAGTCCAGAGATATCCCTTCGATCTCTTTCAATGGAAGTCTATGGGAGTTGTTGCTAAGGTGCTCTAAATGGTTGCTAGGGCGTGGCTTGATAGCTTCACAATGATCCTGAGAGACTGATTGGTTGTCTGAGTAAAATGAGCCCGCCCCCTTGTCTCTATGACACTGTGATCCAGAGTTATGTTCAATATAAAAGCGGTTTCTATGGTGTAGGACGGCCCATTTCATGGGCCGTCCTACACCATAGTAAGTCAATGGGGAAACTTTGGGCAGCTCCTGCCCCCCAGGGGTGCAACTTTTACCCCATTGTGTGGTATGTTCTTACAGAGTCTGTCAGCCTCTTCAAATGTGGCAAATTTCACGTTTCTGCGAAATTCACACTCTGAGCTATGACTCGTCAAAGTTTTTCGCAATGTTAAGTCTATGGGATTTTTTTGGGCCGTTTTTCGCCCCTGGGGCGACCATCGTACCCCCGATCTCTTAGAAAAGTCATAGCACACCATTCCCGAACAGGCCGCACGTTTTGACACCTCATTCATGGGTCTGTGACAAAAACTGCGGGAGGAGTAGCGCGTCAAAAAGTGGCCAGAAGAATAATAATAAGAAGAATAATAATAAGTATGTGAGATAACAATAGTGTTGCTTCGCCATAGGCAAGCACCACGAAGAATAATAATAAGAAGAATAATAATAAGTATGTGAGATAACAATAGTGTTGCTTCGCCATAGGCAAGCACCACTAACTAGAATGTACATTTCCAGAAGAAAATGTGAAGTGGTGCTTGCAGTGGCAAAACTCGCCGCTCGGTTGCTAGGGTGCGGTTAGCTAGTTTTTACCAAGATGCTAGCATGATTAGCATGTTGCTAGTATCATGCTAGCATGATTAGCATGTTGTTAGCATTATGCTAGCATTATTAGCATGTTGCTAGCATGATTAGCATGTTGCTAGCATGATGCTAGCATGATGCTAGCATGATGCTAGCATGATTAGCATGATGCTAGCATGATTAGCATTTTGCTAACATGTTGCTAGCATGATGCTAGCATGATTAGCATGTTGCTAGCATCATGCTAGCATGATTAGCATGTTGTTAGCATCATGCTAGCATGATTAGCATGTTGTTAGCATCATGCTACCAACATGCTAGCATGATTAGCATGTTGCTAGCATGATGCTAGCATGATTAGCATGTTGCTAGCATGATGCTAGCAAAAATAAGCATGTTGCAAACATGTTTTAGCTAGATGCTAGCATGATTAGCATATTGCTAGCATCATGCTAGCATGTTTAGCATGTTGCTAGCATGTTGCTAGCACGGTTGCTAAGGTGTTACTAGGTGGTTGCTAGGGTATTATGGGTGGTTGCTAGGGCGTTGCTAGGCGGTTGCTAGGGTGTTCTGGGTGGTTGCTATGGTGTTGCTATGCGGTTGCTAGGGTATTCTGGGTGGTTACTAGGCGGTTGCTAGGGTGTTCTGGGTGGTTGCTAGGGTGTTGCTAGGGGGTTGCTAGGGTGTTCTGGTTGGTTGCTAGGGTGTTGCTAGGCGGTTGCTAGGGTGTTCTGGGTGGTTGCTAGGGTGTTGCTAGGTGGTTGCTAGGCGGTTCTGGGTGGTTGCTAAGGTGTTTTGGGTGGTTGCTAGGCGGTTGCTAGGGTGTTCTGGGTGGTTGCTAGGGTGTTCTGAGTGGTTGCTAGGGTGTTGCTAGTTGGTTGCTAGGGTAATCTGGGTGGTTGCTAGGGTGTTGCTAGGTGGTTGCTAGGGTATTCTGGGTGGTTGCCAGGGTGTTGCTAGGCGGTTGCTAGGGTGTTCTGGGTGGTTGCTAGGGTGTTGCTAGGCGGTTGCTATGGTATTCTGGGTGGTTGCTATGGTGTTGCTAGGCGGTTGCTAGGGTGTTTTGGGTGGTTGCTAGGGTGTTTTAGGTGGTTGCTATGGTATTCTGGATGGTTGCTATGGTGTTACTAGGTGGTTGGTAGTGTTCACATTTGGTTACTATAGAGTTTTTATAATGTTCATGGCATGATTTAGCACTTAGCTAATCAATATTAGCATGTAGCTATTCACAGCTAGCATGTTTAGCATGTTGAAAGTCCTGTGTGCCAGCATGAGTCAAAATACCCAACCCCCATCTCTATACGATGTTCTGATGCAGAGATGTAGGTCTTGCAAAATGGTTGCTAGGGTACTCTGTTTGGTTGCTAGGGAGTGGCTTGGCAGCTGCCAATGATGAAACTTCAAAGGCTGCTTGTCAGTATGAATGATATAAATCAACCCCCATCTCTCTACGATGTTCTGATAGAGAGATGTAGGTCTTGCAAAATGGTTGCTAGGGTACTCTGTTTGGTTGCTAGGGAGTGGCTTGGCAGCTGCCAATCATGAAACTCCAAAGGCTGCTTGTCAGTATGAATGATATAAACCAACTCCCATGCCTCTGTGACATTCAGAATGGACGATATTCCTCTTTGGATTTTGGTTGCTAAGGTGCTCGACAATGGTTGCTAGGGCGTGGCTAGGAAGTGTTGAGGTGATTCATGATTGGCTGTTTGCTGCCCCGAGTCAAACGAGACCACCCTCATGTTTCTATGACAATTCAGTCCAGAGATATCCCTTCGATCTCTTTCAATGGAAGTCTATGGAACTTGTTGCTAAGGAGCTCTAAATGGTTGCTAGGGCGTGGCTTAATAGCTTCACAATGATCCTGAGAGACTGATTGGTCGTCTGAGTAAAATGAGCCCGCCCCCTTGTCTCTATGACACTGTGATCCAGAGTTATGTTGAATAGAAAATCGCTTACTATGGTGTAGGACGGCCCATTTCATGGGCCGTCCTACACCATAGTAAGTCAATGGGGCAACTTTGGGCCCCTCCTGCACCCCAGGGGTGCAACTTTTACCCCATTGTGTGGTATGTTCTTACAGAGCCTGTCAGCCTCTTCAAATGTGGCAAATTTCACGTTTCTGCGACATCCTCGTTCCGAGCTACGACTCGTCAAAGTTTTTCGCAATGTTAAGTCTATGGGATTTTTTTGGGCCGTTTTTCGCCCCTGGGGCGACCATCGTACCCCCGATCTCTTAGAAAAGTCATAGCACACCATTCCCGAACAGGCCGCACGTTTTGACACCTCATTCATGGGTCTGTGACAAAAACTGCGGGAGGAGTAGCGCGTCAAAAAGTGGCCAGAAGAATAATAATAAGAAGAAGAAGAAGAAGAATAATAAGTATGTGAGATAACAATAGTGTTGCTTCGCCATAGGCAAGCACCACTAACTAGAATGTACATTTCCAGAAGAAAATGTGAAGTGGTGCTTGCAGTGGCAAAACTCGCCGCTCGGTTGCTAGCGTGCGGTTAGCTAGTTTTTACCAAGATGCTAGCATGATTAGCATGATTAGCATGTTGCTAGCATCATGCTAGCATGATTAGCATGTTGCTAGCATCATGCTAGCATTATAAGCATGTTACTAGCATGTTTTAGTTAGATTCTCCCATTATGCTAGCATGTTGCTAGCATGATGCTAGCAAAAATAAGAATGTTGCAAACATGTTTTAGTTAGATGCTAGCATTATTTGCATCATGCTAGCATGATTAGCATATTGCTAGCATCATGCTAGCATGATTAGCATATTGCTAGCATCATGCTAGCATGATTAGCATATTGCTAGCATCATGCTAGCATGTTTAGCATGTTGCTAGCATGATGCTAGCATGTTTAGCATGTTGTTAGCATGTTGCTAGCATCTTGCTAGCATGATGCTAGCATGTTTAGCATGTTGCTAGCATGTTGCTAGCATGATGCTAGCATGATTAGCATGTTGCTAGCATGATGCTAGCATGTTTAGCATGTTGCTAGCATGTTGCTAGCATGATGCTAGCATGATTAGCATGTTGCTAGCATGATGCTAGCATGATTAGCATGTTGCTAGCATATTGCTAGCATGTTGCTAGCATGATTAGCATGTTGCTAGCATGATGCTAGCATGATGCTAGCATGATTAGCATGTTGCTAGCATGATGCTAGCATGATTAGCATGTTGCTAGCATGATGCTAGCATGATGCTAGCATGATTAGCATGTTTCTAGCATATTTGTAGCATGATTAGCGTGTTGCTACCATGTTACTAGCATGATTAGCATGTTGCTAGCATGATGCTAGCATGATTAGCCTGTTGCTAGCATGTTTGTAGCTAGTTGCTAGCATGATTAGCATGTTTCTAGCATCATGCTAGCATGAATAGCATGTTGCTAGCATTATGCTAGCATGATTAGCATGTTGCTAGCATGATGCTAGCATGTTTAGCATCTTGCTAGCATGGTTGCTAAGGTATTACTAGGTGGTTGCTAGGGTGTTGCTAGGCGGTTGCTAGGGTGTTCTGGGTGGTTGCTAGGGCGTTGCTAGGCAGTTGCTAGGGTATCCTGGGTGGTTGCTAAGCGGTTGCTAGGGTAATTTGTGTGGTTGCTAGGGCATTCCTAGGGTGTTCAGGGTGGTTGCTAGGGTGTTGCTAGGTTGTTGCTAAGGTATTCTGGATGGTTGCTAGGGTGTTCTGGGTGGTTGCTAGGCGGTTGCTAGGGTGTTCTGGGTGGTTGCTAGGCAGTTGCTAGGGTATCCTGGGTGGTTGCTAGGCGGTTGCTAGGGTAATTTGGGTGGTTGCTAGGGCGTTGCTAGGCAGTTGCTAGGGTGTTCTGGGTGGTTGCTAGGGTGTTGCTAGGCAGTTGCTAGGGTATCCTGGGTGGTTGCTAGGCGGTTGCTAGGGTGTTCTGGGTGGTTGCTAGGGCGTTGCTAGGCAGTTGCTAGGGTGTTCTGGGTGGTTGCTAGGGTAATCTGTGTGGTTGCTATGGTGTTACTAGGTGGTTGGTAGTTGTCAAAGATGGTTACTGTTGAGTTTGTAGCATTTTATTGGCATGATTTAGCACTTAGCTAATCAATATTAGCATGTAGCTATTCACTGCTAGCATGTGTAGCATGTAGCAAGTCCTGTTTGCTAGCATGAGTCAAAAGACCCAACCCCCATCTCTATACGATGTTCTGATGCAGAGATATCGGTCTTGCAAAACGGTTGCTAGGGTACACTGTTTGGTTGCTAGGGAGTGGCTTGGCAGCTGCCAATCATGAAGCTCCAAAGTCAATATGAATGTATAAACCAACCCCCATCTCTATACGATGTTCTGATGCAGAGATGTAGGTCTTGCAAAATGGTTGCTAGGGTACTCTGTTTGGTTGCTAGGGAGTGGCTTGGCAGCTGCCAATCATGAAACTCCAAAGGCTGCTTGTCAGTATGAATGATATAAACCAACTCCCATGCCTCTGTGACATTCAGAATGGACGATATTCCTCTTTGGATTTTGGTTGCTAAGGTGCTCGACAATGGTTGCTAGGGCGTGGCTAGGAAGTGTTGAGGTGACTCATGATTGGCTGTTTGCTGCCCCGAGTCAAACGAGACCACCCTCATGTTTCTATGACAATTGAGTCCAGAGATATCCCTTCGATCTCTTTCAATGGAAGTCTATGGGAGTTGTTGCTAAGGTGCTCTAAATGGTTGCTAGGGCGTGGCTTAATAGCTTCACAATGATCCTGAGAGACTGATTGGTTGTCTGAGTAAAATGAGCCCGCCCTCTTGTCTCTATGACACTGTGATCCAGAGTTATGTTCAATACAAAAGCGGTTTCTATGGTGTAGGACGGCCCATTTCATGGGCCGTCCTACACCATAGTAAGTCAATGGGGCAACTTTGGGCCCCTCCTGCCCCTCAGGGGTGCAACTTTTACCCCATTGTGTGGTATGTTCTTACAGAGCCTGTCAGCCTCTTCAAATGTGGCAAATTTCACGTTTCTGCGACATCCTCGTTCCGAGCTACGGCTCGTCAAAGTTTTTCGCAATGTTAAGTCTATGGGATTTTTTTGGGCCGTTTTTCGCCCCTGGGGCGACCATCGTACCCCCGATCTCTTAGAAAAGTCATAGCACACCATTCCCGAACAGGCCGCACGTTTTGACACCTCATTCATGGGTCTGTGACAAAAACTGCGGGAGGAGTAGCGCGTCAAAAAGTGGCCAGAAGAATAATAATAATAAGAAGAAGAAGAAGAAGAACTAGAAAAAGTTCGTCGAGACAAACTTTAAGTTGGCTTGTGAAAGTTTGGACCGCAAAGTTTGAAGAAGTTTAAAGTAGTTTGAAGTTTAAATTAGTTTAAAGTTTAAATTAGTTTGAAGTTTAAATTAGTTTAAAGTAGTTTATAGTTTAACTTAGTTTAAAGTAGTTTAAAGTTTAAAGTAGTTTAAAGTAGTTTATGGTTTAAAGTAGTTTAAAGTTTAAAGTAGTTTATAGTTTAAAGTAGTTTAAAGTTTAACTTAGTTTAAAGTAGTTTAAAGTAGTTTAAAGTTTTAAATAGTTTAAAGTTCAAAGTAGTTTAAGGTTAAAGTATAGTTTCAAGTAATTAAATGTTAATAGGGTGTTTGTAGTGGGTTGCTAAGGTGTTGTGGGTGGTTGCTAGGTGGTTGCTAATGTATTTTGAGTGGTTGCTAGGGTGTTCTGGGTGGTTGCTAGGCGGTTGCTAAGGTATTTTGGGTGGTTGCTAGGGTGTTAAGGTGGTTGCTAGGGTGTTGCTAGGGTGTTCTAAGGTATTTTGGGTGGTTGCTATGGTGTTGCTAGGGTGTTCTACGGTATTTTGGGTGGTTGCTAGGGTGTTCTAAGGTATTCTGGGTGGTTGCTATGGTGTTGCTAGGGTGTTCTAATGTATTTTAGGTGGTTGCTAGGGTGTTCTAAGGTATTTTTGGTGGTTGCTAGGGTGTTTAAGGTATTTTGGGTGGTTGCTAGGGTGTTGCTAGGGTGTTCTAGGGTATTTTGGGTGGTTGCTAGGGTGTTCTAAGGTATTTTAGGTGGTTGCTAGGGTGTTCTAAGGTATTTTTGGTGGTTGCTAGGGTGTTCTGGGTGGTTGCTAGGGTGTTCTAAGGTATTTTGGGTGGTTGCTAGGGTGTTGCTAGGGTGTTCTAAGGTATTTTGGGTGGTTGCTAGGGTGTTCTAAGGTATTTTAGGTGGTTGCTAGGGTGTTCTGGGTGGTTGCTAGGGTGTTGTTAGGGTGTTCTAAGGTATTTTTTGGTGGTTGCTATGGTGTTGCTAGGGTGTTCTAAGGTATTTTGGGTGGTTGCTAGGGTGTTCTAAGGTATTTTGGGTGGTTGCTATGGTGTTGCTAGGGTGTTTAAGGTATTTTGGGTGGTTGCTATGGTGTTCTAAGGTATTTTAGGTGGTTGCTATGGTGTTGCTAGGGTGTTCTAAGGTATTTTGAGTGGTTGCTAGGGTGTTCTGGGAGGTTGCTAGGGTGTTCTAAGGTATTTTGGGTGGTTGCTAGGGTGTTCTAAGGTATTTTGGGTGGTTACTAGGGTGTTGCTAGGGGGTTCTAAGGTATTTTGGGTGGTTGCTAGGGTGTTCTAAGGTATTTTAGGAGGTTGCTATGGTGTTGCTAGGGTGTTCTAAGGTATTTTGAGCGGTTGCTAGGGTGTTCTGGGTGGTTGCTAGGGTGTTCTAAGGTATTTTTGGTGGTTGCGAGGGTGTTCTGGGTGGTTGCTAGGGTGTTCTAAGGTATTTTGGGTGGTTGCTAGGGTGTTGCTAGGGTGTTCTAAGGTATTTTGGGTGGTTGCTATGGTGTTGCTAGGATGTTCTAAGGTATTTCGGTTGGTTTCTAAGGTGTTCTGGGTGGTTGCTATGCAGTTGCTAGGGTGTTCTGGGTGTTTGCTATGGTGAACTATTTATGAGTTTAAAAGTTCATAAGTGTATGAATTCATGAGAGTTCATAAGTTTATGAATGAATGAATTTATAAGTTCATGAGTTTATAAGTGTATGAATTTATGAGTTTAGAGTTTATAAGTTTAAATGAGTAAGAGTTGAGAGTTTATTAATTTATGAGTTTGAGTTCATAAGTGTATGAGTTTATAAGTGTTTGAGTTTATGAGTTTAGAGTTTATAAGTTTAAATGAGTAAGAGTTTATTAATTTATTATGAGTTGTTTAAATGAGTCTAAGAGTTCAAGTTTAGAGTTTATTAATTTATTATGAGTTTAAGAGTTTAAGATTAGATAGATAAGTGTCATAGATAGATGAGTTTATTAGTTTAAATGAGTCTCAATGGCTCATATAGTATATAGAATGGCAGTTTGATTCAGTCTAGGGTTTCAAGGGATTTACATTTGAATTTTTGACAGTTGGGGAGTTTGAAAATCTGAAGATTCCGCAATGTTAAGTCAATGGGAGTTTTTTCCGACTTTGATCATCATTTTTAGGAAAACCGTAAGTCCGATCAGTTAGAAAAGATATAGCAACTCGAGTCAGAACAGTTTGAGTGTCCGAGCCGAGTTTGGAGTATGTGGAGTTAAAGCTCTAGGAGGAGATAGAGTCAGAAATTTTTCCGCTCAGAAGAATAATAATAACTAGAAAAAGTTCGTCGAGACAAACTTTAAGTTGGCTTGTGAAAGTTTGGACCGCAAAGTTTGAAGAAGTTTAAAGTAGTTTGAAGTTTAAATTAGTTTAAAGTTTAAATTAGTTTGAAGTTTAAATTAGTTTAAAGTAGTTTATAGTTTAACTTAGTTTAAAGTAGTTTAAAGTTTAAAGTAGTTTAAAGTAGTTTATGGTTTAAAGTAGTTTAAAGTTTAAAGTAGTTTATAGTTTAAAGTAGTTTAAAGTTTAACTTAGTTTAAAGTAGTTTAAAGTAGTTTAAAGTTTTAAATAGTTTAAAGTTCAAAGTAGTTTAAAGGTTAAAGTATAGTTTCAAGTAATTAAATGTTAATAGGGTGTTTGTAGTGGGTTGCTAAGGTGTTGTGGGTGGTTGTTAGGTGGTTGCTAATGTATTTTGAGTGGTTGCTAGGGTGTTCTGGGTGGTTGCTAGGCGGTTGCTAAGGTATTTTGGGTGGTTGCTAGGGTGTTAAGGTGGTTGCTAGGGTGTTCTAAGGTATTTTGGGTGGTTGCTATGGTGTTGCTAGGGTGTTCTACGGTATTTTGGGTGGTTGCTAGGATGTTCTAAGGTATTCTGGGTGGTTGCTATGGTGTTGCTAGGGTGTTCTAATGTATTTTAGGTGGTTGCTAGGGTGTTCTAAGGTATTTTTGGTGGTTGCTAGGGTGTTTAAGGTATTTTGGGTGGTTGCTAGGGTGTTGCTAGGGTGTTCTAGGGTATTTTGGGTGGTTGCTAGGGTGTTCTAAGGTATTTTAGGTGGTTGCTAGGGTGTTCTAAGGTATTTTGGGTGGTTGCTAGGGTGTTCTAAGGTATTTTTGGTGGTTGCTAGGGTGTTCTGGGTGGTTGCTAGGGTGTTCTAAGGTATTTTGGGTGGTTGCTAGGGTGTTGCTAGGGTGTTCTAAGGTATTTTGGGTGGTTGCTAGGGTGTTCTAAGGTATTTTTGGTGGTTGCTAGGGTGTTGCTAGGGTGTTCTAGGGTATTTTGGGTGGTTGCTAGGGTGTTCTAAGGTATTTTAGGTGGTTGCTAGGGTGTTCTGGGTGGTTGCTAGGGTGTTGTTAGGGTGTTCTAAGGTATTTTTTGGTGGTTGCTATGGTGTTGCTAGGGTGTTCTGGGTGTTTGCTATGGTGAACTATTTATGAGTTTAAAAGTTCATAAGTGTATGAATTCATGAGAGTTCATAAGTTTATGAATGAATGAATTTATAAGTTCATGAGTTTATAAGTGTATGAATTTATGAGTTTAGAGTTTATAAGTTTAAATGAGTAAGAGTTGAGAGTTTATTAATTTATGAGTTTGAGTTCATAAGTGTATGAGTTTATAAGTGTTTGAGTTTATGAGTTTAGAGTTTATAAGTTTAAATGAGTAAGAGTTTATTAATTTATTATGAGTTGTTTAAATGAGTCTAAGAGTTCAAGTTTAGAGTTTATTAATTTATTATGAGTTTAAGAGTTTAAGATTAGATAGATAAGTGTCATAGATAGATGAGTTTATTAGTTTAAATGAGTCTCAATGGCTCATATAGTATATAGAATGGCAGTTTGATTCAGTCTAGGGTTTCAAGGGATTTACATTTGAATTTTTGACAGTTGGGGAGTTTGAAAATCTGAAGATTCCGCAATGTTAAGTCAATGGGAGTTTTTTCCGACTTTGATCATCATTTTTAGGAAAACCGTAAGTCCGATCAGTTAGAAAAGATATAGCAACTCGAGTCAGAACAGTTTGAGTGTCCGAGCCGAGTTTGGAGTATGTGGAGTTAAAGCTCTAGGAGGAGATAGAGTCAGAAATTTTTCCGCTCAGAAGAATAATAATAATAAGTTTAAATAGGATTTCAGTAAGTTGGCTCTCCAAGCCAACTTAACTAGAAAAAGTTCGTCGAGACAAACTTTAAGTTGGCTTGTGAAAGTTTGGACCGCAAAGTTTGAAGAAGTATAAAGTAGTTTGAAGTTTAAATTAGTTTAAAGTTTAAATTAGTTTGAAGTTTAAATTAGTTTAAAGTAGTTTATAGTTTAACTTAGTTTAAAGTTTAAAGTAGTTTAAATTAATTTAAAGTTTAAATTAGTTTGAATTTTAAAGTAGTTTGAAGTTTAAATTAGTTTGAAAGTTAAAGTAGTTTAAAGTTTAAACAAGTTTGAATTTTAAAGTAGTTTGAAGTTTAAATTAGTTTAAAGTAGTTTAAAGTAGTTTAAAGTTTTAAATAGTTTAAAGTTCAAAGTATAGTTTCAAGTAATTAAATGTTGCTAGGGTGTTTCTAGTGGGTTGCTAAGGTGTTGTGGGTGGTTGCTAGGTGGTTTCTAAGGTATTTTGAGTGGTTGCTAGTGTGTTCTGGGTGGTTGCTAGGGTGTTCTAGGGTATTTTAGGTGGTTGCTATGGTGTTGCTAGGGTGTTTTAAGGCATTTTGGGTGGTTGCTAGGGTGTTCTTAGGGTGTTCTAAGGTATTTTGGGTGGTTGCTATGGTGTTGCTAGGGTGTTCTAAGGTATTTTGGGTGGTTGCTAGGGTGTTCTAAGGTATTTTTGGTGGTTGCTTGGGTGTTCTGGGTGGTTGCTAGGGTGTTCTAAGGTATTTTGGGTGGTTGCTAGGGTGTTCTGGGTGGTTGCTATGGTGTTGCTATGGTGTTCTAAGGTATTTTTGGTGGTTGCTAGGGTGTTGCTAGGATGTTCTGAGGTATTTTGGGTGGTTGCTAGGGTGTTGCTAGGGTGTTCTAAGGTATTTTTGGTGGTTGCTAGGGTGTTGCTAGGGTGTTCTAAGGTATTTTGGGTGGTTGCTATGGTGTTGCTAGGGTGTTCTAAGTTATTTTGGGTGGTTGCCAGGGTGTTCTAAGTTATTTTGGGTGGTTGCTAGGGTGTTGCTAGGGTGTTATAAGGCATTTTGGGTGGTTGCTAGGGTGTTCTAAGGTATTTTGGGTGGTTGCTAGGGTGTTGCTAGGGTGTTCTAAGGTATTTTTGGTGGTTGCTAGGGTGTTGCTAGGGTGTTCTAAGGTATTTTGGGTGGTTGCTATGGTGTTGCTAGGGTGTTTTAAGGTATTTTGGGTGGTTGCTAGGGTGTTCTAAGTTATTTTGGGTGGTTGCTAGGGTGTTCTAAGGTATTTTGGGTGGTTGCTAGGGTGTTGCTAGGGTGTTATAAGGCATTTTGGGTGGTTGCTAGGGTGTTCTAAGGTATTTTGGGTGGTTGCTAGGGTGTTCTGTATGGTTGCTAGGGTGTTCTAAGGTATATTATGTGGTTGCTAGGGTGTTCTAAGGTATTGTGGGTGGTTGCTATGGTGTTGCTAGGGTGTTCTAAGGTATTTCAGTTGGTTTCTAGGGTGTTCTGGGTGGTTGCTATGCAGTTGCTAGAGTGTTCTGGGTGTTTGCTATGGTGAACTATTTATGAGTTTAAAAGTTCATAAGTGTATGAATTCATGAGAGTTCATACGTGTATGAATTAATGCATTTATAAGTTCATGAGTTTATAAGTGTATGAATTTATGAGTTTAGAGTTTATAAGTTTAAATGAGTAAGAGTTCAGAGTTTATTAATTTATGAGTTTGAGTTCATAAGTGTATGAATTCATGAGTTTATAAGTGTATGAGTTTATAAGTGTACGAGTTTATGAGTTTAAAGTTTAAATTAGTTTGAAGTTTAAAGTTTAAATAAGTTTGAAGTTTAAATTAGTTTGAAGTTTAAAGTTTAATTTAGTTTGAAGTTTAATTTAGTTTAAAGTAGATAGATAGATGGATAAGTGTCATAGATAGATGAGTTTATTAGTTTGAATGAGTCTCATTGGCTCATATAGTGTATAGAATGGCAGTTTGATTCAGTCTAGGGTTTCAAGGGATTTACATTTGAATTTTTGACAGTTGGGGAGTTTGAAAATCTGAAGATTCCGCAATGTAAAGTCAATGGGAGTTTTTTCCGACTTTGATCGTCATTTTTAGGAAAACCGTAAGTCCGATCAGTTAGAAAAGATATAGCATACCGAGTCAGAACAGTTTGAGTGTCCGTGCCGAGTTTGGAGTATGTGGAGTTAAAGCTCTAGGAGGAGTAGCAGTTGTAAATTTTGAGTAAGAAGAATAATAATAATAACTAGAATGTACATTTCCAGAAGAAAATGTGAAGTGGTGCTTGCAGTGGCAAAACTCGCCGCTCGGTTGCTAGCGTGCGGTTAGCTAGTTTTTACCAAGATGCTAGCATGATTAGCATGATTAGCATGTTGCTAGCATCATGCTAGCATGATTAGCATGTTGCTAGGATCATGCTAGCATTATAAGCATGTTACTAGCATGTTTTAGTTAGATTCTCCCATTATGCTAGCATGTTGCTAGCATGATGCTAGCAAAAATAAGAATGTTGCAAACATGTTTTAGTTAGATGCTAGCATTATTTGCATCATGCTAGCATGATTAGCATATTGCTAGCATCATGCTAGCATGATTAGCATATTGCTAGCATCATGCTAGCATGTTTAGCATATTGCTAGCATCATGCTAGCATGATTAGCATACTGCTAGCATCATGCTAGCATGTTTAGCATGATGCTAGAAACATGCTAATCATGCTAGCAACTAGCTACAAACATGCTAGCAACAGGCTAATCATGCTAGCATGTTGCTAGCATGATGCTAGCATGATTAGCATGTTGCTAGCATGATGCTAGCATGATTAGCATGTTGCTAGCATATTGCTAGCATGTTGCTAGCATGATTAGCATGTTGCTAGCATGATGCTAGCATGATGCTAGCATGATTAGCATGTTGCTAGCATGATGCTAGCATGATTAGCATGTTGCTAGCATGATGCTAGCATGATTAGCATGTTTCTAGCATATTTGTAGCATGATTAGCATGTTGCTAGCATGATGCTAGCATGATTAGCCTGTTGCTAGCATGTTTGTAGCTAGTTGCTAGCATGATTAGCATGTTTCTAGCATCATGCTAGCATGATTAGCATGTTGCTAGCATTATGCTAGCATGATTAGCATGTTGCTAGCATGATGCTAGCATGTTTAGCATGTTGCTAGCATGGTTGCTAAGGTATTACTAGGTGGTTGCTAGGGTGTTGCTAGGCGGTTGCTAGGGTGTTCTGGGTGGTTGCTAGGGCGTTGCTAGGCAGTTGCTAGGGTATCCTGGGTGGTTGCTAAGCGGTTGCTAGGGTAATTTGTGTGGTTGCTAGGGCATTCCTAGGGTGTTCAGGGTGGTTGCTAGGGTGTTGCTAGGTTGTTGCTAAGGTATTCTGGATGGTTGCTAGGGTGTTCTGGGTGGTTGCTAGGCGGTTGCTAGGGTGTTCTGGGTGGTTGCTAGGGCGTTGCTAGGCAGTTGCTAGGGTATCCTGGGTGGTTGTTAGGCGGTTGCTAGGGTAATTTGGGTGGTTGCTAGGGCGTTGCTAGGCAGTTGCTAGGGTGTTCTGGGTGGTTGCTAGGGTGTTGCTAGGCAGTTGCTAGGGTATCCTGGGTGGTTGCTAGGCGGTTGCTAGGGTGTTCTGGGTGGTTGCTAGGGAGTTGCTAGGCAGTTGCTAGGGTGTTCTGGGTGGTTGCTAGGGTAATCTGGGTGGTTGCTATGGTGTTACTAGGTGGTTGGTAGTTGTCAAAGATGGTTACTGTTGAGTTTGTAGCATTTTATTGGCATGATTTAGCACTTAGCTAATCAATATTAGCATGTAGCTATTCACTGCTAGCATGTGTAGCATGTAGCAAGTCCTGTTTGCTAGCATGAGTCAAAATAGCCAACCCCCATCTCTATACGATGTTCTGATGCAGAGATATCGGTCTTGCAAAACGGTTGCTAGGGTACACTGTTTGGTTGCTAGGGAGTGGCTTGGCAGCTGCCAATCATGAAGCTCCAAAGTCAATGTGAATGTATAAACCAACCCCCATCTCTATACGATGTTTTGATGCAGAGATATAGGTCTTGCAAAATGGTTGCTAGGGTACTCTGTTTGGTTGCTAGGGAGTGGCTTGGCAGCTGCCTATCATGAAACTCCAAAGGCTGCTTGTCAGTATGAATGATATAAACCAACTCCCACGCCTTTGTGACATTCAGAATGGAAGATATCCCTTTTTGGATTTTGGTTGCTAAGGTGCTCGACAATGGTTGCTAGGGCGTGGGCAGTAAGTGTTGAGGTGATTCAGGATTGGCTGTTTGCTGGCCCGAGTCAAACGAGCCCACCCTCATGTTTCTATGACACTTATATCCTGAGATATCCCTTTGATCTCTTTCAATGGAAGTCTATGGAACTTGTTGCTAAGGAGCTCTAAATGGTTGCTAGGGCGTGGCTTGATAGCTTCACAATGATCCTGAGAGACTGATTGGCCGTCTGAGTAAAATGAGCCCGCCCCCTTGTCTCTACGACACTGTGATCCAGAGTTATGTTCAATATAAAAGCGGTTTCTATGGTGTAGGACGGCCCATTTCATGGGCCGTCCTACACCATAGTAAGTCAATGGGGCAACTTTGGGCAGCTCCTGCCCCACAGGGGTGCAACTTTTACCCCATTGTGTGGTATATTCTTACAGAGCCTGTCAGCCTCTTCAAATGTGGTAAATTACACGTTTCTGCGACATCCTCGTTCCGAGCTACGACTCGTCAAAGTTTGACGCAATGTTAAGTCTATGGGATTTTTCGGCCGGTTTTTCGCCCCTGGGGCGAACATCGTACCCCCGATCCCTTATAAAAGTCATAGCACACCATTCCCGAACAGGCCGCACGTTTTGACACCTCATTCATGGGTCTGTGACAAAAACTGCGGGAGGAGTAGCGCGTCAAAAAGTGGCCAGAAGAATAATAAGAATAAGAATAATAAGTATGCACAATAACACTAGTGTTGCTTTGCCATAGGCAAGCACCACTAACTAGAATGTACATTTCCAGAAGAAAATGTGAAGTGGTGCTTGCAGTGGCAAAACTCGCCGCTCGGTTGCTAGCGTGCGGTTAGCTAGTTTTTACCAAGATGCTAGCATGATTAGCATGATTAGCATGTTGCTAGCATCATGCTAGCATGATTAGCATGTTGCTAGCATCATGCTAGCATTATAAGCATGTTACTAGCATGTTTTAGTTAGATTCTCCCATTATGCTAGCATGTTGCTAGCATGATGCTAGCAAAAATAAGAATGTTGCAAACATGTTTTAGTTAGATGCTAGCATTATTTGCATCATGCTAGCATGATTAGCATATTGCTAGCATCATGCTAGCATGATTAGCATATTGCTAGCATCATGCTAGCATGTTTAGCATGTTGCTAGCATGATGCTAGCATGTTTAGCATGTTGCTAGCATGTTGCTAGCATCTTGCTAGCATTATGCTAGCATGTTTAGCATGTTGCTAGCATGTTGCTAGCATGATGCTAGCATGATTAGCATGTTGCTAGCATGATGCTAGCATGTTTAGCATGTTGCTAGCATGTTGCTAGCATGATGCTAGCATGATTAGCATGTTGCTAGCATGATGCTAGCATGATTAGCATGTTGCTAGCATATTGCTAGCATGTTGCTAGCATGATTAGCATGTTGCTAGCATGATGCTAGCATGATGCTAGCATGATGCTAGCATGATTACCATGTTGCTAGCATGATGCTAGCATGATTAGCATGTTGCTAGCATGATGCTAGCATGATTAGCATGTTTCTAGCATATTTGTAGCATGATTAGCATGTTGCTACCATGTTACTAGCATGATTAGCATGTTGCTAGCATGATGCTAGCATGATTAGCCTGTTGCTAGCATGTTTGTAGCTAGTTGCTAGCATGATTAGCATGTTTCTAGCATCATGCTAGCATGATTAGCATGTTGCTAGCATAATGCTAGCATGATTAGCATGTTGCTAGCATGATGCTAGCATGTTTAGCATGTTGCTAGCATGGTTGCTAAGGTATTACTAGGTGGTTGCTAGGGTGTTGCTAGGCGGTTGCTAGGGTGTTCTGGGTGGTTGCTAGGGCGTTGCTAGGCAGTTGCTAGGGTATCCTGGGTGGTTGCTAAGCGGTTGCTAGGGTAATTTGTGTGGTTGCTAGGGCATTCCTAGGGTGTTCAGGGTGGTTGCTAGGGTGTTGCTAGGTTGTTGCTAAGGTATTCTGGTTGGTTGCTAGGGTGTTCTGGGTGGTTGCTAGGCGGTTGCTAGGGTGTTCTGGGTGGTTGCTAGGGCATTGCTAGGCAGTTGCTAGGGTATCCTGGGTGGTTGCTAGGCGGTTGCTAGGGTAATTTGGGTGGTTGCTAGGGCGTTGCTAGGGTGTTCTGGGTGGTTGCTAGGGTGTTGCTAGGCAGTTGCTAGGGTATCCTGGGTGGTTGCTAGGCGGTTGCTAGGGTGTTCTGTGTGGTTGCTAGGGCGTTGCTAGGCAGTTGCTAGGGTGTTCTGGGTGGTTGCTAGGGTAATCTGTGTGGTTGCTATGGTGTTACTAGGTGGTTGGTAGTTGTCAAAGATGGTTACTGTTGAGTTTGTAGCATTTTATTGGCATGATTTAGCACTTAGCTAATCAATATTAGCATGTAGCTATTCACTGCTAGCATGTGTAGCATGTAGCAAGTCCTGTTTGCTAGCATGAGTCAAAATAGCCAACCCCCATCTCTATACGATGTTCTGATGCAGAGATATCGGTCTTGCAAAACGGTTGCTAGGGTACACTGTTTGGTTGCTAGGGAGTGGCTTGGCAGCTGCCAATCATGAAGCTCCAAAGTCAATGTGAATGTATAAACCAACCCCCATCTCTATACGATGTTCTGATGCAGAGATGTAGGTCTTGCAAAATGGTTGCTAGGGTACTCTGTTTGGTTGCTAGGGAGTGGCTTGGCAGCTGCCAATCATGAAACTCCAAAGGCTGCTTGTCAGTATGAATGATATAAACCAACTCCCATGCCTCTGTGACATTCAGAATGGACGATATTCCTCTTTGGATTTTGGTTGCTAAGGTGCTCGACAATGGTTGCTAGGGCGTGGCTAGGAAGTGTTGAGGTGACTCATGATTGGCTGTTTGCTGCCCCGAGTCAAACGAGACCACCCTCATGTTTCTATGACAATTGAGTCCAGAGATATCCCTTCGATCTCTTTCAATGGAAGTCTATGGGAGTTGTTGCTAAGGTGCTCTAAATGGTTGCTAGGGCGTGGCTTAATAGCTTCACAATGATCCTGAGAGACTGATTGGTTGTCTGAGTAAAATGAGCCCACCCTCTTGTCTCTATGACACTGTGATCCAGAGTTATGTTCAATACAAAAGCGGTTTCTATGGTGTAGGACGGCCCATTTCATGGGCCGTCCTACACCATAGTAAGTCAATGGGGCAACTTTGGGCCCCTCCTGCCCCTCAGGGGTGCAACTTTTACCCCATTGTGTGGTATGTTCTTACAGAGCCTGTCAGCCTCTTCAAATGTGGCAAATTTCACGTTTCTGCGACATCCTCGTTCCGAGCTACGGCTCGTCAAAGTTTTTCGCAATGTTAAGTCTATGGGATTTTTTTGGGCCGTTTTTCGCCCCTGGGGCGACCATCGTACCCCCGATCTCTTAGAAAAGTCATAGCACACCATTCCCGAACAGGCCGCACGTTTTGACACCTCATTCATGGGTCTGTGACAAAAACTGCGGGAGGAGTAGCGCGTCAAAAAGTGGCCAGAAGAATAATAATAATAAGAAGAAGAAGAATAATAAGTATGTGAGATAACAATAGTGTTGCTTCGCCATAGGCAAGCACCACTAATAATAATAAGTTTAAATAGGATTTCAGTAAGTTGGCTCTCACAAGCCAACTTAATAAGTTTAAATAGGATTTCAGTAAGTTGGCTCTCACAAGCCAACTTAATAATAAGTATGTGAGATAACAATAGTGTTGCTTCGCCATAGGCAAGCACCACTAATAAACCAGCATCATTATAGTCAATGGGGAAATTTTGGGCAGCTCCTGCCCCCCAGGGGTGCAACTTTTACCCCATTGTGAGGTATTTTCTTACAGAGCCTGTCAGCCTCTTCAAATGTGGTAAATCGCAGGCTTCTGTGAAATCCTCGCTCGGAGCTATGAATCATCAAAGTTTGTCGCAATGTTAAGTCTATGGGATTTTTTGGAAGTTCGCTCGCCCCTGGGGCGACCATCGTACCCCCGATCGCTTAGAAAAGTCATAGCACACCTTTCCTCAATAGGCCGCACGTTTTGATGCCTCATTCGTGGGTCTGTGACAAATGCTGCGGGAGGAGTAGCGCGTCAAAGTTTTTGGCCGACTCAAAAAGCGCAATAGTAATAGTGTTGCCTTGCTTTCAGCAAGCACCACTAACTAGAATGTACATTTCCAGAAGAAAATGTGAAGTGGTGCTTGCAGTGGCAAAACTCGCCGCTCGGTTGCTAGAGTGTGGTACATTATTGCATACGAGACAACAAACACGTCTGTACGATGTTCTGGTGCTGAGATATGGCTTATTTATGTGTTTGTATGGTTACTAGGGTACTCTATATGGTTGCTATGGTGTGCTTATACAGTTTATGAGATGATATTTAAAGTCCAGTTGACAGTCTGAGTCAAAAAAGGCAAACTCCATGTTTCTTCTATTTTCTGGAGCTGAAATATGGCTTGGAAATGTAGTTTTATGGTTGCTAGGGTGGCATAAGTGGTTGCTAGGGCGTAGCCATGAAGTTATTATGTCACTACTTATTGGCTTCTTGATAGGCCGAGTCAAAAGAGCCCAACCCCAAGTCTATGACCTTCTGGTGAAAAGATATGATCTCACAAATTTTGTGCCAATGTTAAGTCTATGGGACTTTTTTCGGCCGATTTATCGCCCGCCGGACGAACATCGTACAACCGATCGCTTAGAAAAGACATAGCACACCTCTCCTCAATGAACCGGTCGATTTGACACCTCATTCATGGGTCTACGACAAAACGTGCGGGAGGAGTAGCGTGCCGAAGTTTTGTCTAGGTGAATAGTAATCACAATACTAGAATGTACATTTCCAGAAGAAAATGTGAAGTGGTGCTTGCAGTGGCAAAACTCGCCGCCCGGTTGCTAGAGTGTGGTACATTATTGCATACGAGCCAACAACCATGTCTGTACGATGTTCAAGTCCTGAGATATGGCTTATTCATGTGTTTGTATGGTTACTAGGGTACCCTATATGGTTGCTATGGTGTGCTTAGACTGTCAACTAGTCTTTAAATATCATCTCATAAACTGTATGAGTCAAAAAAGGCAAACTCCATGTTTCTACTATTTTCTGGAGCTGAGATATGGCTTGAATATGTTTTTTTATGGTTGCTAAGCTGCCCTAAGTGGTTGCTAGGGCGGGAATATGAAGTTATTATGTCTCTACTTATTGGCTGCTTGATAGGCCGAGTCAAAAGAGCCCAACCCCAAGTCTCTATGACCTTCTGGTCAAAAGATATGATATAACAAATTTTGTGCCAATGTTAAGTATATGGGACTTTTTTCGGCCGCTTTATCGCCCGCCGGACGATCATCGTAAAACCGATCACTTAGAAAAGTCATAGCACACCTCTCCTCAATGAACCGGTCGATTTGACACCTCATTCATGGGTCTACGACAAAAGGTGCGGGAGGAGTAGCGTGCCGAAGTTTTGTCTTGGTGAATAGTAATCACAATACTAGAATGTACATTTCCAGAAGAAAATGTGAAGTGGTGCTTGCAGTGGCAAAATTCGTCGCTCGGTTGCTAGAGTGTGGTACATGATTGCATACGAGACAACAAACACGTCTGTACGATGTTCTGGTGCTGAGATATGGCTTATTTATGTGTTTGTATGGTTACTAGGGTACCCTATATGGTTGCTATGGTGTGCTCATACAGTTTATTAGATGATATTAGAAGACTAGTTGACAGTCTGAGTCAAAAAAGCCGAACTCCACGTCTCTACGATTTTCTGGAGCTAAAATATAGCTTGGAAATGTAGTTTTATGGTTGCTAGGGTGGCATAAGTGGTTGCTAGGGCGTGGCCATGAAGTTGTTATGTCCCTACTTATTGGCTGCTTCATAAGCCGAGTCAAAAGAGCCCAAGCCCAAGTCTCTATGACCTTCTAGTCAAAAGATATGATCTCACAAATTTTGTGCCAATGTTAAGTCTATGGGACTTTTTTACCCAATGATTTGCCCCTGGGGCAAACACCGTACCCCTGATCGCTAAGAAAAATCATA
Source organism: Rhinichthys klamathensis goyatoka (assembly GCF_029890125.1). NCBI lineage: Eukaryota > Metazoa > Chordata > Actinopteri > Cypriniformes > Leuciscidae > Rhinichthys > Rhinichthys klamathensis. The sequence continues at coordinate 1,082,576 of NW_026606660.1, read as the reverse complement.
CCACACCTCTCCTCAATAATCCGCACAATTTGACGCCTCAATCAGGGGTGTGTGATGTCGGCGTGTATTTTTTAACAGATAATTACTGTGGAGTTTTTATTTGGAGTTTTTATAGAGTTTTATAGAGTTTTTATAGAGTTATTTAGTATGGCACGAGGCCTGCGGCCTCGTGCCTATCACCAACGGTTGCTAGGGTGCTGTAACTGGTTGCTATGGTGTGGCTTTGAAGATTTAGGGCCATTACTTATTGGCTGCTTGATAAAATAAATCCTCTGAGGGAGAGAGAGAGGGCCTGACAGCAGGGCTGTCAGGCCCTTTTCTTGGGTGTGTGTGAAAAAGTGACAGTTGGATTCAAATTTCCGAACATTCCGCAATGTTAAGTCAATGGGACTTTTTCGGCCGCTTTTTCGTCCGCTGTGCGAACATCGTACACCCGATCTCTTAGAAAAGTCATAGCACACCATTCCCGAACAGGCCGCACGTTTTGACACCTCATTCATGGGTCTGTGACAAAAACTGCGGGAGGAGTAGCGCGTCAAACTTTTGTCCGGAATAATAATAAGAACTAGAATGTACATTTCCAGAAGAAAATGTGAAGTGGTGCTTGCAGTGGCAAAACTCGCCGCTCGGTTGCTAGCGTGCGGTTAGCTAGTTTTTACCAAGATGCTAGCATGATTAGCATGATTAGCATGTTGCTAGCATCATGCTAGCATGATTAGCATGTTGCTAGCATCATGCTAGCATTATAAGCATGTTACTAGCATGTTTTAGTTAGATTCTCCCATTATGCTAGCATGTTGCTAGCATGATGCTAGCAAAAATAAGAATGTTGCAAACATGTTTTAGTTAGATGCTAGCATTATTTGCATCATGCTAGCATGATTAGCATATTGCTAGCATCATGCTAGCATGATTAGCATATTGCTAGCATCATGCTAGCATGATTAGCATATTGCTAGCATCATGCTAGCATGATTAGCATATTGCTAGCATCATGCTAGCATGATTAGCATATTGCTAGCATCATGCTAGCATGATTAGCATATTGCTAGCATCATGCTAGCATGTTTAGCATGTTGCTAGCATGATGCTAGCATGTTTAGCATGTTGCTAGCATGTTGCTAGCATCTTGCTAGCATGATGCTAGCATGTTTAGCATGTTGCTAGCATGTTGCTAGCATGATGCTAGCATGATTAGCATGTTGCTAGCATGATGCTAGCATGTTTAGCATGTTGCTAGCATGTTGCTAGCATGATGCTAGCATGATTAGCATGTTGCTAGCATGATGCTAGCATGATTAGCATGTTGCTAGCATATTGCTAGCATGTTGCTAGCATGATTAGCATGTTGCTAGCATGATGCTAGCATGATGCTAGCATGATTACCATGTTGCTAGCATGATTAGCATGTTGCTAGCATGATGCTAGCATGATTAGCATGTTTCTAGCATATTTGTAGCATGATTAGCATGTTGCTACCATGTTACTAGCATGATTAGCATGTTGCTAGCATGATGCTAGCATGATTAGCCTGTTGCTAGCATGTTTGTAGCTAGTTGCTAGCATGATTAGCATGTTTCTAGCATCATGCTAGCATGATTAGCATGTTGCTAGCATTATGCTAGCATGATTAGCATGTTGCTAGCATGATGCTAGCATGTTTAGCATGTTGCTAGCATGGTTGCTAAGGTATTACTAGGTGGTTGCTAGGGTGTTGCTAGGCGGTTGCTAGGGTGTTCTGGGTGGTTGCTAGGGCGTTGCTAGGCAGTTGCTAGGGTATCCTGGGTGGTTGCTAAGCGGTTGCTAGGGTAATTTGTGTGGTTGCTAGGGCATTCCTAGGGTGTTCAGGGTGGTTGCTAGGGTGTTGCTAGGTTGTTGCTAAGGTATTCTGGTTGGTTGCTAGGGTGTTCTGGGTGGTTGCTAGGCGGTTGCTAGGGTGTTCTGGGTGGTTGCTAGGGCGTTGCTAGGCAGTTGCTAGGGTATCCTGGGTGGTTGCTAGGCGGTTGCTAGGGTAATTTGGGTGGTTGCTAGGGCGTTGCTAGGGTGTTCTGGGTGGTTGCTAGGGTGTTGCTAGGCAGTTGCTAGGGTATCCTGGGTGGTTGCTAGGCGGTTGCTAGGGTGTTCTGGGTGGTTGCTAGGGCGTTGCTAGGCAGTTGCTAGGGTGTTCTGGGTGGTTGCTAGGGTAATCTGTGTGGTTGCTATGGTGTTACTAGGTGGTTGGTAGTTGTCAAAGATGGTTACTGTTGAGTTTGTAGCATTTTATTGGCATGATTTAGCACTTAGCTAATCAATATTAGCATGTAGCTATTCACTGCTAGCATGTGTAGCATGTAGCAAGTCCTGTTTGCTAGCATGAGTCAAAATAGCCAACCCCCATCTCTATACGATGTTCTGATGCAGAGATATCGGTCTTGCAAAACGGTTGCTAGGGTACACTGTTTGGTTGCTAGGGAGTGGCTTGGCAGCTGCCAATCATGAAGCTCCAAAGTCAATGTGAATGTATAAACCAACCCCCATCTCTATACGATGTTCTGATGCAGAGATGTAGGTCTTGCAAAATGGTTGCTAGGGTGCTCTGTTTGGTTGCTAGGGAGTGGCTTGGCAGCTGCCAATCATGAAACTCCAAAGGCTGCTTGTCAGTATGAATGATATAAACCAACTCCCATGCCTCTGTGACATTCAGAATGGACAATATTCCTCTTTGGATTTTGGTTGCTAAGGTGCTCGACAATGGTTGCTAGGGCGTGGCTAGGAAGTGTTGAGGTGACTCATGATTGGCTGTTTGCTGCCCCGAGTCAAACGAGACCACCCTCATGTTTCTATGACAATTGAGTCCAGAGATATCCCTTCGATCTCTTTCAATGGAAGTCTATGGGAGTTGTTGCTAAGGTGCTCTAAATGGTTGCTAGGGCGTGGCTTAATAGCTTCACAATGATCCTGAGAGACTGATTGGTTGTCTGAGTAAAATGAGCCCACCCTCTTGTCTCTATGACACTGTGATCCAGAGTTATGTTCAATACAAAAGCGGTTTCTATGGTGTAGGACGGCCCATTTCATGGGCCGTCCTACACCATAGTAAGTCAATGGGGCAACTTTGGGCCCCTCCTGCCCCTCAGGGGTGCAACTTTTACCCCATTGTGTGGTATGTTCTTACAGAGCCTGTCAGCCTCTTCAAATGTGGCAAATTTCACGTTTCTGCGACATCCTCGTTCCGAGCTACGGCTCGTCAAAGTTTTTCGCAATGTTAAGTCTATGGGATTTTTTTGGGCCGTTTTTCGCCCCTGGGGCGACCATCGTACCCCCGATCTCTTAGAAAAGTCATAGCACACCATTCCCGAACAGGCCGCACGTTTTGACACCTCATTCATGGGTCTGTGACAAAAACTGCGGGAGGAGTAGCGCGTCAAAAAGTGGCCAGAAGAATAATAAGAAGAAGAAGAAGAAGAATAATAAGTATGTGAGATAACAATAGTGTTGCTTCGCCATAGGCAAGCACCACTAATAAGAATAATAAGTATGCACAATAACACTAGTGTTGCTTTGCCATAGGCAAGCACCACTAACTAGAATGTACATTTCCAGAAGAAAATGTGAAGTGGTGCTTGCAGTGGCAAAACTCGCCGCTCGGTTGCTACGGTGTGATAAATGATTGCATACGAGCAAAGAACCATGTCTGTACGATATTCTGGTGCTGAGATATGGCTTATTCATGTGTTTGTATGGTTACTAGGGTACCCTATATGGTTGCTATGGTGTGCTTAGACTGTCAACTAGTCTTTAAATATCATCTCATAAACTGTATGAGTCAAAAAAGGCAAACTCCATGTTTCTACTATTTTCTGGAGCTGAGATATGGCTTGAATATGTTGTTTTATGGTTGCTAGGCTGCCCTAAGTGGTTGCTAGGGCACGAATATGAAGTTATTATGTCTCTACTTATTGGCTGCTTGATAGGCCGAGTCAAAAGAGCCCAACCCCAAGTCTCTATGACCTTCTGGTCAAAAGATATGATATAACAAATTTTGTGCCAATGTTAAGTCTATGGGACATTTTTCGGCTAATTTATCGCCCGCCGGACGAACATCGTAAAACCGATCACTTAGAAAAGTCATAGCACACCTCTCCTCAATGAGCCGGTCGATTTGACACCTCATTCATGGGTCTACGACAAAAGGTGCGGGAGGAGTAGCGTGCCGAAGTTTTGTCTTGGTGAATAGTAATCACAATACTAGAATGTACATTTCCAGAAGAAAATGTGAAGTGGTGCTTGCAGTGGCAAAACTCGCCGCTCGGTTGCTAGGGTGCGGTTAGCTAGTTTTTACCAAGCTGCTAGCATGATTAGCATGTTGCTAGTATCATGCTAGCATGATTAGCATGTTGTTAGCATTATGCTAGCATTATTAGCATGTTGCTAGCATGATTAGCATGTTGCTAGCATGATGCTAGCATGATGCTAGCATGATTAGCATGATGCTAGCATGATTAGCATGTTGCTAGCATGATGCTAGCATGATTAGCATGTTGCTAGCATCATGCTAGCATGATTAGCATGTTGTTAGCATCATGCTAGCATCATGCTAGCATGATTAGCATGTTGTTAGCATCATGCTACCAACATGCTAGCATGATTAGCATGTTGCTAGCATGATGCTAGCATGATTAGCATGTTGCTAGCATGATGCTAGCAAAAATAAGCATGTTGCAAACATGTTTTAGCTAGATGCTAGCATGATTAGCATATTGCTAGCATCATGCTAGCATGTTTAGCATGTTGCTAGCATGGTTGCTAAGGTGTTACTAGGTGGTTGCTAGGGTATTATGGGTGGTTGCTAGGCGGTTGCTAGGGTGTTCTGGGTGGTTGCTATGGTGTTGCTATGCGGTTGCTAGGGTATTCTGGGTGGTTGCTAGGCGGTTGCTAGGGTGTTCTGGGTGGTTGCTAGGGTGTTGCTAGGGGGTTGTTAGGGTGTTCTGGTTGGTTGCTAGGGTGTTGCTAGGCGGTTGCTAGGGTGTTCTGGGTGGTTGCTAGGGTGTTGCTAGGCGGTTCTGGGTGGTTGCTATGTTGTTGCTATGCGGTTGCTAGGGTATTCTGGGTGGTTGCTAAGGTGTTTTGGGTGGTTGCTAGGCGGTTGCTAGGGTGTTCTGGGTGGTTGCTAGGGTGTTCTGAGTGGTTGCTAGGGTGTTGCTAGGTGGTTGCTAGGGTATTCTGGGTGGTTGCTAGGGTGTTGCTAGGTGGTTGCTAGGGTATTCTGGGTGGTTGCCAGGGTGTTGCTAGGCGGTTGCTAGGGTGTTCTGGGTGGTTGCTAGGGTGTTGCTAGGCGGTTGCTAGGGTATTCTGGGTGGTTGCTATGGTGTTGCTAGGCGGTTGCTAGGCTGTTTTGGGTGGTTGCTAGGGTGTTTTAGGTGGTTGCTATGGTATTCTGGATGGTTGCTATGGTGTTACTAGGTGGTTGGTAGTGTTCACATTTGGTTACTATAGAGTTTTTATAATGTTCATGGCATGATTTAGCACTTAGCTAATCAATATTAGCATGTAGCTATTCACAGCTAGCATGTTTAACATGTTGAAAGTCCTGTGTGCTAGCATGAGTCAAAAGACCCAAACCCCATCTCTATACGATGTTCTGATGCAGAGATGTAGGTCTTGCAAAATGGTTGCTAGGGTACTCTGTTTGGTTGCTAGGGAGTGGCTTGGCAGCTGCCAATAATGAAACTCCAAAGGCTGCTTGTCAGTATGAATTATATAAACCAACCCCCATCTCTATACGATGTTCTGATATAGAGATGTAGGTCTTGCAAAATGGTTGCTAGGGTACTCTGTTTGGTTGCTAGGGAGTGGCTTGGCAGCTGCCAATCATGAAACTCCAAAGGTTGCTTGTCAGTATAAATGATATAAACCAACTCCCACGCCTTTGTGACATTCAGAATGGAAGATATCCCTTTTTGGATTTTGGTTGCTAAGGTGCTCGACAATGGTTGCTAGGGCGTGGCCAGTAAGTGTTGAGGTGATTCAGGATTGGCTGTTTGCTGGCCCGAGTCAAACAAGCCCACCCTCATGTTTCTATGACACTTATATCCTGAGATATCCCTTTGATCTCTTTCAATGGAAGTCTATGGAACTTGTTGCTAAGGAGCTCTAAATGGTTGCTAGGGCGTGGCTTGATAGCTTCACAATGATCCTGAGAGACTGATTGGCCGTCTGAGTAAAATGAGCCCGCCCCCTTGTCTCTACGACACTGTGATCCAGAGTTATGTTCAATATAAAAGCGGTTTCTATGGTGTAGGACGGCCCATTTCATGGGCCGTCCTACACCATAGTAAGTCAATGGGGCAACTTTGGGCAGCTCCTGCCCCACAGGGGTGCAACTTTTACCCCATTGTGTGGTATATTCTTACAGAGCCTGTCAGCCTCTTCAAATGTGGTAAATTACACGTTTCTGCGACATCCTCGTTCCGAGCTACGACTCGTCAAAGTTTGACGCAATGTTAAGTCTATGGGATTTTTCGGCCGGTTTTTCGCCCCTGGGGCGAACATCGTACCCCCGATCCCTTATAAAAGTCATAGCACACCATTCCCGAACAGGCCGCACGTTTTGACACCTCATTCATGGGTCTGTGACAAAAACTGCGGGAGGAGTAGCGCGTCAAAAAGTGGCCAGAAGAATAATAAGAATAAGAATAATAAGTATGCACAATAACACTAGTGTTGCTTTGCCATAGGCAAGCACCACTAACTAGAATGTACATTTCCAGAAGAAAATGTGAAGTGGTGCTTGCAGTGGCAAAACTCGCCGCTCGGTTGCTAGGGTGCGGTTAGCTAGTTTTTACCAAGATGCTAGCATGATTAGCATGTTGCTAGTATCATGCTAGCATGATTAGCATGTTGTTAGCATTATGCTAGCATTATTAGCATGTTGCTAGCATGATTAGCATGTTGCTAGCATGATGCTAGCATGATGCTAGCATGATTAGCATGTTGCTAGCATGTTGCTAGCATGATGCTAGCATGATTAGCATGTTGCTAGCATCATGCTAGCATGATTAGCATGTTGTTAGCATCATGCTAGCATCATGCTAGCATGATTAGCATGTTGTTAGCATCATGCTACCAACATGCTAGCATGATTAGCATGTTGCTAGCATGATGCTAGCATGATTAGCATGTTGCTAGCATGATGCTAGCAAAAATAAGCATGTTGCAAACATGTTTTAGCTAGATGCTAGCATGATTAGCATATTGCTAGCATCATGCTAGCATGTTTAGCATGTTGCTAGCATGGTTGCTAAGGTGTTACTAGGTGGTTGCTAGGGTATTATGGGTGGTTGCTAGGCGGTTGCTAGGGTGTTCTGGGTGGTTGCTATGGTGTTGCTATGCGGTTGCTAGGGTATTCTGGGTGGTTGCTAGGCGGTTGCTAGGGTGTTCTGGGTGGTTGCTAGGGTGTTGCTAGGGGGTTGCTAGGGTGTTCTGGTTGGTTGCTAGGGTGTTGCTAGGCGGTTGCTAGGGTGTTCTGGGTGGTTGCTAGGGTGTTGCTAGGCGGTTCTGGGTGGTTGCTATGTTGTTGCTATGCGGTTGCTAGGGTATTCTGGGTGGTTGCTAAGGTGTTTTGGGTGGTTGCTAGGCGGTTGCTAGGGTGTTCTGGGTGGTTGCTAGGGTGTTCTGAGTGGTTGCTAGGGTGTTGCTAGGTGGTTGCTAGGGTATTCTGGGTGGTTGCTAGGGTGTTGCTAGGTGGTTGCTAGGGTATTCTGGGTGGTTGCCAGGGTGTTGCTAGGCGGTTGCTAGGGTGTTCTGGGTGGTTGCTAGGGTGTTGCTAGGCGGTTGCTAGGGTATTCTGGGTGGTTGCTATGGTGTTGCTAGGCGGTTGCTAGGGTGTTTTGGGTGGTTGCTAGGGTGTTTTAGGTGGTTGCTATGGTATTCTGGATGGTTGCTATGGTGTTACTAGGTGGTTGGTAGTGTTCACATTTGGTTACTATAGAGTTTTTATAATGTTCATGGCATGATTTAGCACTTAGCTAATCAATATTAGCATGTAGCTATTCACAGCTAGCAAGTTTAGCATGTTGAAAGTCCTGTGTGCCAGCATGAGTCAAAAGACCCAACCCCCATCTCTATACGATGTTCTGATGCAGAGATATTGGTCTTGCAAAATGGTTGCTAGGGTACTCTGTTTGGTTGCTAGGGAGTGGCTTGGCAGCTGCCAATCATGAAGCTCCAAAGTCAATGTGAATGTATAAACCAACCCCCATCTCTATACGATGTTTTGATGCAGAGATATAGGTCTTGCAAAATGGTTGCTAGGGTACTCTGTTTGGTTGCTAGGGAGTGGCTTGGCAGCTGCCTATCATGAAACTCCAAAGGCTGCTTGTCAGTATGAATGATATAAACCAACTCCCACGCCTTTGTGACATTCAGAATGGAAGATATCCCTTTTTGGATTTTGGTTGCTAAGGTGCTCGACAATGGTTGCTAGGGCGTGGGCAGTAAGTGTTGAGGTGATTCAGGATTGGCTGTTTGCTGGCCCGAGTCAAACGAGCCCACCCTCATGTTTCTATGACACTTATATCCTGAGATATCCCTTTGATCTCTTTCAATGGAAGTCTATGGAACTTGTTGCTAAGGAGCTCTAAATGGTTGCTAGGGCGTGGCTTGATAGCTTCACAATGATCCTGAGAGACTGATTGGCCGTCTGAGTAAAATGAGCCCGCCCCCTTGTCTCTACGACACTGTGATCCAGAGTTATGTTCAATATAAAAGCGGTTTCTATGGTGTAGGACGGCCCATTTCATGGGCCGTCCTACACCATAGTAAGTCAATGGGGCAACTTTGGGCAGCTCCTGCCCCACAGGGGTGCAACTTTTACCCCATTGTGTGGTATATTCTTACAGAGCCTGTCAGCCTCTTCAAATGTGGTAAATTACACGTTTCTGCGACATCCTCGTTCCGAGCTACGACTCGTCAAAGTTTGACGCAATGTTAAGTCTATGGGATTTTTCGGCCGGTTTTTCGCCCCTGGGGCGAACATCGTACCCCCGATCCCTTATAAAAGTCATAGCACACCATTCCCGAACAGGCCGCACGTTTTGACACCTCATTCATGGGTCTGTGACAAAAACTGCGGGAGGAGTAGCGCGTCAAAAAGTGGCCAGAAGAATAATAAGAATAAGAATAATAAGTATGCACAATAACACTAAATGGGCCGTCCTACACCATAGTAAGTCAATGGGGCAACTTTGGGCAGCTCCTGCCCCACAGGGGTGCAACTTTTACCCCATTGTGTGGTATATTCTTACAGAGCCTGTCAGCCTCTTCAAATGTGGTAAATTACACGTTTCTGCGACATCCTCGTTCCGAGCTACGACTCGTCAAAGTTTGACGCAATGTTAAGTCTATGGGATTTTTCGGCCGGTTTTTCGCCCCTGGGGCGAACATCGTACCCCCGATCCCTTATAAAAGTCATAGCACACCATTCCCGAACAGGCCGCACGTTTTGACACCTCATTCATGGGTCTGTGACAAAAACTGCGGGAGGAGTAGCGCGTCAAAAAGTGGCCAGAAGAATAATAAGAATAAGAATAATAAGTATGCACAATAACACTAGTGTTGCTTTGCCATAGGCAAGCACCACTAACTAGAATGTACATTTCCAGAAGAAAATGTGAAGTGGTGCTTGCAGTGGCAAAACTCGCCGCTCGGTTGCTAGCGTGCGGTTAGCTAGTTTTTACCAAGATGCTAGCATGATTAGCATGTTGCTAACATCATGCTAGCATGATTAGCATGTTGTTAGCATTATTAGCATGTTGCTAGCATGATGCTAGCATGATTAGCATGTTACTAGCATGTTGCTAGCATGATTAGCATGTTGCTAGCATCATGCTAGCATGATTAGCATGATGTTAGCATCATGCTAGCTATATGCTAGCATGATTAGCATATTGCTAGCATCATGCTAGCATGTTTAGCATGGTGCTAGCATTTTGCTAGCATGATGTTAACATGATTAGCATGTTGCTAGCATGTTGCTAGCATGATGCTAGCATGATTAGCATGATGCTAGCATGATTTAGCATGTTAGCATGTTGCTAGCATATTGCTAGCATGATTAGCATGTTGCTAGCATGTTACTAGCATGATTAGCATGTTGCTAGCTTGAAGCTAGCATGATTAGCCTGTTGCTAGCATGTTTCTAGCTAGTTGCTAGCATGATTAGCATGTTTCTAGCATCATGCTAGCATCATGCTAGGGCGTTGCTAGGCGGTTGCTAGGGTATTCTGGGTGGTTGCTAGGGTGTTTTGGGTGGTTGCTAGGCGGTTGCTAGGGTGTTCTGGGTGTTTGCTAGGGCGTTGCTAGGCGGTTGCTAGGGTGTTCTGGTTGGTTGCTAGGGTATTGTGGTTGGTTGCTATGGTGTTCTGGGTGGTTGCTAGGCGGTTGCTAGGGTGTTCTAGGTTGTTGCTAGGGTGTCACTAGTCGGTTGCTATGGTATTCGGGGTGGTTGCTAGGGCGTTGCTAGGCGGTTGCTAGGGTAATCTGGGTGGTTGCTAGGGCGTTGCTAGGTGGTTGCTAGGGTGTCCTGGGTGGTTGCTAGGCGGTTGCAAGGTTGTTCTCGGTGGTTGCTAGGGCGTTGCTAGGCAGTTGCTAGGGTGTTCTGGGTGGTTGCTAGGGTGTTGCTAGGGTAATCTGGGTGGTTGCTATGGTGTTACTAGGTGGTTGGTAGTTGTCAAAGATGGTTACTGTTGAGTTTGTAGCATTTTATTGGCATGATTTAGCGCTTAGCTAATCGATATTAGCATGTAGCTATTCACTGCTAGCATGTGTAGCATGTAGCAAGTCCTGTTTGCTAGCATGAGTCAAAAGAGCCAACCCCCATCTCTATACGATGTTTTGATGCAGAGATATAGGTCTTGCAAAATGGTTGCTAGGGTACTCTGTTTGGTTGCTAGGGAGTGGCTTGGCAGCTGCCAATCATGAAACTCCGAAGGCTTGTTGTCAGTATGAATGATATAAACCAACTCCCACGCCTTTGTGACATTCAGAATGGAAGATATCCCTCATTGGATTTTGGTTGCTAAGGTGCTTGACAATGGTTGCTAGGGAGGGGTTAGGATGTGTTGAGGTGATTCAGGATTGGCTGTTTACTGCCCCGAGTGAAACGAGCCCACCCTCACGTTTCTATGACTCTTATATCCTGAGATATCCCTTTGATCTGTTTCAATGGAAGTCTATGGAACTTGTTGCTAAGGAGCTCTAAATGGTTGCTAGGGCGTGGCTTGATAGCTTCACAATGATCCTGAGAGACTGATTGGCTGTCTGAGTAAAATGAGCCCACCCCTTTGTCTCTATGACACTGTGATCCAGAGTTATGTTCAATACAAAATCCCTATGCAATTTACCATAGTAGGAAAAACACATGCATTTCATGGGCCGTCCTACACCATAGTAAGTCAATGGGGCAACTTTGGGCCCCTCCTGCCCCTCAGGGGTGCAACTTTTACCCCATTGTGTGGTATGTTCTTACAGAGCCTGTCAGCCTCTTCAAATGTGGCAAATTTCACGTTTCTGCGACATCCTCGTTCCGAGCTACGACTCGTCAAAGTTTTTCGCAATGTTAAGTCTATGGGATTTTTTTGGGCCGTTTTTCGCCCCTGGGGCGACCATCGTACCCCCGATCTCTTAGAAAAGTCATAGCACACCATTCCCGAACAGGCCGCACGTTTTGACACCTCATTCATGGGTCTGTGACAAAAACTGCGGGAGGAGTAGCGCGTCAAAAAGTGGCCAGAAGAATAAGAATAAGAAGAATAAGAATAAGAATAATAAGTATGTGAGATAACAATAGTGTTGCTTCGCCATAGGCAAGCACCACTAATAAGAATAATAAGTATGTGAGATAACAATAGTGTTGCTTCGCCATAGGCAAGCACCACTAACTAGAATGTACATTTCCAGAAGAAAATGTGAAGTGGTGCTTGCAGTGGCAAAACTCGCCGCTCGGTTGCTAGTGTGCGGTTAGCTAGTTTTTAGCAAGATGCTAGCATGATTAGCATGTTGCTAGCATCATGCTAGCATGATTAGCATGTTGTTAACATTATGCTGGCATTATTAGCATGTTGCTAGCATGATTAGCATGTTGCTAGCATGTTGCTAGCATGATTAGCATGTTGCTAGCATCATGCTAGCATGATTAGCATGTTGTTAGCATTATGCTAGCATTATTAGCATGTTGCTAGCATGATTAGCATGTTGCTAGCATGATGCTAGCATGATGCTAGCATGATTAACATGATGCTAGCATGATTAGCATGTTGCTAGCATGATGCTAGCATGATTAGCATGTTGCTAGCATCATGCTAGCATGATTAGCATGTTGTTAGCATGATGCTAGCATGATTAGCATGTTGTTAGCATCATGCTAGCATCATGCTAGCATTATTAGCATGTTGCTAGCATCATTCTACCAACATGCTAGCATGATTAGCATGTTGTTAGCATCATGCTACCAACATGCTAGCATGATTAACATGTTGCTAGCATGATGCTAGCAAAAATAAGCATGTTGCAAACATGTTTTAGCTAGATGCTAGCATGATTAGCATATTGCTAGCATCATGCTAGCATGTTTAGCATGTTGCTAGCATGATGCTAGCATGGTTGCTAAGGTGTTACTAGGTGGTTGCTAGGGTATTATGGGTGGTTGCTAGGGCGTTGCTAGGCGGTTGCTAGGGTGTTCTGGGTGGTTGCTATGGTGTTGCTAGGCAGTTGCTAGGGTATTCTGGGTGGTTGCTAGGGTGTTTTGGGTGGTTGCTATGGCGTTGCTAGGCGGTTGCTAGGGTGATCTGGTTGGTTGCTAGGGTATTGTGGATGGTTGCTATGGTGTTCTGGGTGGTTGCTAGGCGGTTGCTAGGGTGTTCTAGGTGGTTGCTAGGGTGTCGCTAGTCGGTTGCTATAGTATTCTGGGTGGTTGCTAGGCGGTTGCTAGGGCGTTGCTAGGCGGTTGCTAAGGTAATCTGGGTGGTTGCTAGGGCGTTGCTAGGCGGTTGCTAGGGTGTCTTGGGTGGTTGCTAGGCGGTTGCTAGGGTGTTCTGGGTAGTTGCTAGGGCATTGCTAGGCAGTTGCTAGGGTGTTGCTAGGGTAATCTGGGTGGTTGCTATGGTGTTACTAGGTGGTTGGTAGTTGTCACAGATGGTTACTGTTGAGTTTGTAGCATTTTATTGGCATGATTTAGCACTTAGCTAATCAATATTAGCATGTAGCTATTCACTGCTAGCATGTGTAGGATGTAGCAAGTCCTGTTTGCTAGCATGAGTCAAAAGAGCCAACCCCCATCTCTATACGATGTTCTGATACAGAGATATAGGTCTTGCAAAACGGTTGCTAGGGTACTCTGTTTGGTTGCTAGGGAGTGGCTTGGCAGCTGCCAATCATGAAGCTCCAAAGTCAATGTGAATGTATAAACCAACCCCCATCTCTATACGATGTTTTGATGCAGAGATATAGGTCTTGCAAAATGGTTGCTAGGGTACTCTGTTTGGTTGCTAGGGAGTGGCTTGGCAGCTGCCAATCATGAAACTCCAAAGGCTGCTTGTCAGTATAAAAGATATAAACCAACTCCCATGCCTCTGTGACATTCAGAATGGAAGATATCCCTGTTTGAATTTTGGTTGCTAAGGTGCTTGACAATGGTTGCTAGGGAGGGGTTAAGATGTGTTGAGGTGATTCATGATTGGCTGTTTACTGCCCCGAGTCAAACGAGCCCACCCTCACGTTTCTATGACTCTTATATCCTGAGATATCCCTTTGATCTGTTTCAATGGAAGTCTATGGAACTTGTTGCTAAGGAGCTCTAAATGGTTGCTAGGGCGTGGCTAGATAGCTTCACAATGATCCTGAGAGACTGATTGGCCGTCTGAGTAAAATGAGCCCGCCCCTTTGTCTCTACGACACTGTGATCCAGAGTTATGTTCAATATAAAAGCGGTTTCTATGGTGTAGGACGGCCCATTTCATGGGCCGTCCTACACCATAGTAAGTCAATGGGGCAACTTTGGGCAGCTCCTGCCCCACAGGGGTGCAACTTTTACCCCATTGTGTGGTATATTCTTACAGAGCCTGTCAGCCTCTTCAAATGTGGTAAATTACACGTTTCTGCGACATCCTCGTTCCGAGCTACGACTCGTCAAAGTTTGACGCAATGTTAAGTCTATGGGATTTTTCGGCCGGTTTTTCGCCCCTGGGGCGAACATCGTACCCCCGATCCCTTAGGAAAGTCATAGCACACCATTCCCGAACAGGCCGCACGTTTTGACACCTCATTCATGGGTCTGTGACAAAAACTGCGGGAGGAGTAGCGCGTCAAAATTTGTCCAGAATAATAAGAATAACTAGAATGTACATTTCCAGAAGAAAATGTGAAGTGGTGCTTGCAGTGGCAAAACTCGCCGCTCGGTTGCTAGGGTGTGGTACATTATTGCATACGAGACAACAACCACGTCTGTACGATGTTCTGATGCTGAGATATGGCTTATTCATGTGTTAAGGTGGTTACTAGGGATCCCTATATGGTTGCTATGGTGTGCTTATACAGTTTATGAGATGATTATATTTAAAGACTAGTTGAAATGTAGTTTTATGCTTGCTAGGGTGCCCTAAGTGGTTGCTAGGGCACGGCTATGAAGTTATTATATCACTACTTATTGGCTTCTTGATAGGCCGAGTCAAAAGAGCCCAACCCCAAGTCTCCATGACTTTGGTGAATAGATATGATATAACAAATTTTGTGCCAATGTTAAGTCTATGGGACTTTTTTCGTCCAATTTATCGCCCGCTGGACGATCATCGTACAACCGATCGCTTAGAAAAGACATAGCACACCTCTCCTCAATGAACCGGTCGATTTGACACCTCATTCATGGGTCTACGACAAAAGCTGCGGGAGGAGTAGCGTGCCGAAGTTTTGTCTGGGTGAATAGTAATCACAACACTAGAATGTACATTTCCAGAAGAAAATGTGAAGTGGTGCTTGCAGTGGCAAAACTCGCCGCTCGGTTGCTAGGTTGTTGTACATGATTGCATACGAGCCAACAACCATGTCTGTACGATATTGTGGAGCTGAGATATGGCTTATTCATGTGTTTGTATGGTTGATAGGCTGCCCTAAGTGGTTGTTAGGGCACGAATATGAAGTTATTATGTCACTATTTATTGGCTGCTTGATAGGCCGAGTCAAAAGAGCTCAACCCCAAGTCTCTATGACCTTCTGGTCAAAAGATATGATCTCACAAATTTTGTGCCAATGTTAAGTCTATGGGACTTTTTTCGGCCAATTATTTGCCCCTGGGGCAAACACCGTACCCCCGATCGGTAAGAAAAGTCACAGCACACCTCTCCTCAATAATCCGCACAATTTGACGCCTCACTCAGGGGTCTGTGATGTCGGCATGTATTTATTTACAGATAATTACTATGGAGTTTTATATGGAGTTTTTATAGAGTTTTATAGAGTTTTTATAGAGTTATTTAGTATGGCACGAGGCCTGCGGCCTCGTGCCTATCGCCCACGGTTGCTAGGGTGCTGTAACTGGTTGCTATGGTGTGGCTTTGAAGATTTAGGGCCATTACTTATTGGCTGCTTGATAAAATAAATCCTCCTAGGGAGAGAGAGAGGTCTGCCTGACAGCAGGGCTGTCAGGCCCTTTTGTGTCTGTGTGAAAGTGACAGTTGAGATTCGAATTTCTGAAAATTCCGCAATGTTAAGTCAATGGGACTTTTTTGGCCGCTTTTTCGTCCGCTGTGCGAACATCGTACACCCGATCGCTTAGAAAAGTCATACCACACCTCTCCTCAATGAGCCGGTCGATTTGACACCTCACTCAGGGGTCTGTGACAAAAGTTGCGGGAGGAGTAGCGCGCCAAACTTTTGTCCAGAAGAAGAAGAATAATAAGTATGCAAGAGAACACTAGTGTTGCTTTGCTTTCAGCAAGCACCACTAACTAGAATGTACATTTCCAGAAGAAAATGTGAAGTGGTGCTTGCAGTGGCAAAAAAACACCACCCGGTTGCTAGGTTGTTCTTGGAGTTTGCTATGATGATGCAAGGCAGTTGCTAGGGTGTTCTGGGTGGTTGCTAGGCGGTTGCTAGGGTGTTCTGGGTGGTTGCTAGGTGGTTGCTAGGGTGTTATGGGTGGTTGCTAGGGTTTTTCTAGGTCGTTGCTAGGGTATTCTGGGTGGTTGCTAGGCGGTTGCTAGGGTGTTCTGGTTGGTTGTTAGGTGGATGCAAGGGTGTTGTAGGTGGTTGTTAGGGCGTTGCTAGGTGGTTGCTAGGGTGTTCTGGGTGGTTGCTAGGGCGTTGATAGGCAGTTGCTAGGGTGTTCTGGTTGGTTGCTAGGGTATTGTGAGTGGTTGCTAGGGTGTTCTGGGTGGTTGCTAGGCGGTTGCTAGGGTGTTCTAGGTGGTTGCTAGGGTGTCGCTAGTCGGTTGCTATGGTATTCTGGGTGGTTGCTAGGCGGTTTCTAGGGCATTGCTAGGTGGTTGCTAGGGTAATCTGGGTGGTTGCTAGGCGGTTGCTAGGGTGTTCTGGGTGGTTGCTAGGGCGTTGCTAGGCAGTTGCTAGGGTGTTCTATGTGGTTGCTAGGGTGTTGCTAGGGTAATCTGGGTGGTTGCTATGGTGTTACTAGGTGGTTGGTAGTTGTCAAAGATGGTTACTGTTGAGTTTGTAGCATTTTATTGGCATGATTTAGCACTTAGCTAATCAATATTAGCATGTAGCTATTCACTGCTAGCATGTGTAGGATGTAGCAAGTCCTGTTTGCTAGCATGAGTCAAAAGAGCCAACCCCCATCTCTATACGATGTTCTGATGCAGAGATATTGGTCTTGCAAAACGGTTGCCAGGGTACTCTGTTTGGTTGCTAGGGAGTGGCTTGGCAGCTGCCAATTATGAAACTCCAAAGGCTTCTTGTAAGTATGAATGATATAAACCAACTCCCACGCCTTTGTGACATTCAGAATGGAAGATATCCCTCTTCGGATTTTGGTTGCTAAGGTGCTTGACAATGGTTGCTAGGGAGGGGTTAGGATGTGTTGAGGTGATTCAGGATTGGCTGTTTGCTGCCCCGAGTCAAACGAGACCACCCTCATGTTTCTATGACTCTTATATCCTGAGATATCCCTTTGATCTGTTTCAATGGAAGTCTATGGAACTTGTTGCTAAGGAGCTCTAAATGGTTGCTAGGGCGTGGCTTAATAGCTTCACAATGATCCTGAGAGACTGATTGGTCGTCTGAGTAAAACGAGCCCGCCCCCTTGTCTCTATGACACTGTGACCCACAGCTATGTTCAATACAAAATCCCTATGCAATTTACCATAGTAGGAGAAACGCATGCATTTCATGGGCCGTCCCACACCATTGTAAGTCAATGGGGAAACTTTGGGCAGCTCCTGCACCCCAGGGGTGCAACTTTTACCCCATTGTGAGGTATGCTCTTACAGAGCCTGTCAGCCTCTTCAAATGTGGCAAATCACACGTTTCTGTGAAATCCTCGTACAGAGCTATGAGTCGTCAAAGTTTGTCGCAATGTTAAGTCTATGGGATTTTTTGGAAGTTTGTTCGCCCCTAGGGCGAACACCGTACCCCCGATCTCTTATTAAAAATCATAGGACTCTTCTCCTCAATAGGCCGCACGATTTGATGCCTCATTCATGGGTCTGTGACAAAAGCTGCGGGCGGAGGAGTGCGCCAAAATTTTTTCCCGGAATAGTAAATGCTGTACTAGAAAATTTCAATGGAAAAAAAATTTGGGCAGCTCCTGCCCCCCAGGGGTGCAACTTTTACCCCATTGTGAGGTATTTTCTTACAGAGCCTGTCAGCCTCTTCAAATGTGGTAAATCACACGTTTCTGCGAAATCCTCGTTCCGAGCTACGACTCGTCAAAGTTTGACGCAATGTTAAGTCTATGGGATTTTTCGGCCGGTTTTTCGCGCCTGGGGCGAACACCGTACCCCCGATCCCTTATAAAAGTCATAGCACACCATTCCCGAACAGGCCGCACGTTTTGACACCTCATTCATGGGTCTGTGACAAAAACTGCGGGAGGAGTAGCGCGTCAAAAAGTGGCCAGAAGAATAATAAGAATAAGAATAAGAATAATAAACCAATGGGGGTCAATGGGGCAACTTTGGGCAGCTCCTGCCCCGCAGGGGTGCAACTTTTACCCCATTGTGAGGTATTTTCTTACAGAGCCGGTCAGCCTCTTCAAATGTGGTAAATCGCAGGCTTCTGTGAAATCCTCGTTCGGAGCTATGAGTCGTCAAAGTTTGTCGCAATGTTAAGTCTATGGGATTTTTTGGAAGTTTGTTCGCCCCTGGGGCGAACACCGTACCCCCGATCGCTTATAAAAGTCATAGCACACCTCTCCTCAATAGGCCGCACGTTTTGATGCCTCATTCGTGGGTCTGTGACAAAAGCTGCGGGAGGAGTAGCGCGTCAAACTTTTTGGCGGACTCCAAAAAAGCAATAGTAATAGTGTTGCCTTGCTTTCAGCAAGCACCACTAATTAAAGCTGCTAGCAGCATTTAGCGGTGTTCAAGCAGTTAAGGCCTTTAAGGCCGTTAAGCACAAAAACATCAAAAGACATTAAGTTTTATGTAGCAAGCATTTAAACATTGACATCATAGATGGAATAGACCATGTTTTAGCATGATTTACCATGATATACCAAATTTAGTGTGATTTTTCATGATCTACCATGTTCCAGTATGATTTACCATGAATCTAGCATGATTTACCACAGTTTACCATGATTTCCCATGTTATAGGATGATTTACCATGATATACCACATTCTAGAATGATTTACCAGGATTGTAGCATGATTTACCATGATTCATCACATTGCTAGCATGATTTGCCATGATCCACCATGTAATAGTATTTTTTACTATGATTTACCATGTTTCTATCGTGATTTACCATGATTTACCACATTGCTGCATTGATGTGAAGGGCCAATAAAAATGAAGTGATAAACTCTGACAAAAAATGATTGTGTTATAATAGTTAACATGGAAAAACTGGTTTGCTTTAGTGCTTTGATTTACTGTTGAAAATCAAGTGTGTCAAAATGAGAGTGAGACAATAAGTGGTCTTCTACTGCCCTCTGCTGGCCATTCTACTTATTAATAAAGTGTTTTCACAGGTGCTTTTACACTATGTAGACATTTGATCACACACACACACACACATACACACAAAGTCATTATATAAATATATTTTAATGGTCTATAAGCATGTAATGTCTTTGCAAGCTATTAATCAGATTATTCAGCATTTATTCAGAAACCTAGGACTACACACACACATTCTGTTGTAGATACAGATATTTGAACTATGTGATGGAAAAAAGAAATGTTTACTGCAATTGTCCTTCAGGATTCATATTTCTCAATGTACTACAATAGTCAGTTTACCATGGTTTGTCTTAGTTTACCTTGATGTTACCTTGTTGTGACCGAATGTTACACAATAATTTATCATGATATACCACATTCTAGAATGATTCAGCAGGATTGTAGCATGATTTACTATGATTTACCACGTTGTTAGCAATTATGTGAAGCTTCAGAACAGTAAAGTGAATTGAAAGACAAAATATGATTGTGTTATTATAGTAATTGTCACATAAGGTTATTTTTTAGTGTCTGAATATATGAATGCAAAAGCACATGTGAAAAGACTATTAATAAGTATAATGTCCAGCAGAGGGTAGTAGAAGACCACTTATTGCTATAGTACCACTTTTATTTTGAACTACTTGGTTTAATCAGTATCAGGGTTTCCGCGGGGTCATAAAAAGTCATAAAACGTCTTAAATTTAATAATAAGAATTTTAGGCAATAAAAAGTCATAAAAACGTCCGGCTTTTCCATACAAGGTCATAAATTACATTTAGCCACATCTTAAATTGATATGCTCATTCATTCATTATCGCGATATAATGTTTTCTCTATAAAACGATATCAAGAGTTCGATAAATGTTAGATCATGTTTATGCGCCAAAAGCGGAACGAAACTCATTTGAACCGCGCGCGCCTCACGGAGCGTTTATCCGCTCGGCTCAAAGTCCAAACGGCAGCGTAGCGCGATCAAGATCACTAGAGCAGACGCGTTCTTTTACTGTCTATGGTTAACTTTGATCAGTCTCGATCACGAGATCCAGTGAGAAGCACTTGAATTCAGCGAAGAACACAAATGTCTCAGTGATTTAAACCAGTTTAAAGGCAGATGAAACAGCGCTGACGAACAGGAGAAACACTGTGCGCAACTATACAGTCAGAAAGCTTTTCCATCTACACATTTACATCCTTTACCATGGTTTTACTGTAACGTTAGCCTAGTAATATTAACTGCACCATGAAATGTGGGATACATATTGAATTGTATTATATTATTAATGTAGACAATGTATTAAAGGACTAATGGAATATAATTACAGTATTTATGTATTTAGGCTATAGCCTACTGTTTTTCATACATTTCATAAAGATACGTGCCATCAAAGTCAGGCAACACAAACCTGTTTCAAGACTTGAAACAATATCCCCCATTAGCACATGCAGAAACTAAGAAATTAATTTTGAAATAAAGATATTATTTTTGTTAAGGAAAAAATACAAATGTTTGAATGTTCTACCTCAGATTTGTGAAATGTTTACCTGTTTGGCAAGTGTTTGTCATGATATGTTTTGACAATAAAGAGTAGTTTAAAACCACAATTAACGCTCTGGTTTCTACAACTTTCAGTTAGGAACAAAAATCTGCCTTCAAAGTTCAAAGAAATAAAGAATTGACATTTATCGTCATAATTATCGATATTGACTGATATTATCGTGATAAGTGTTGTGTTGTTCCTGTGTTATTGATACTTAGGAAAAGGGAGCCTTCAGTTTGTTACTCTTAAGAAAATGGAACCTTTAAATAATTAAACTTATTACTTTTAATGAAAGTCAATAAAAAAAAAGACTTTTGAAACGAAGTTATTTTTCGTAATTCGAGTAGGTCATAAATTTAAATCATATTGGTCATAAAAAGGTCTTAAAAGGTCTTAAATTTGACTGACTAAACCCTGCAGAAACCCTGAGTATTGTGCACTAAAGCAAACCAGTCTTTCAATGTGAATACCATTATGCATGCTTACACACACACACAAACACACACACACACACAATTGTGGGTTATGATATTGTGAAAATCTCTTTTTGTGGTCCTTAAGCATTTCAGATATTTATTTGTGATGTAAAAATATTAAACTTTCTAATAAATCATTATTTAATATTATATTATAAGCATTTGTTTTGTTAGCCATTGCTGAAAACTGGTTAAAAAAGATTAAAAATATCTAATGCTGTTGCTCCCTCTAGTGGACAACAGCGGTTTTACAGCCTACATAAACGGTTGAAATGAATGACAGGAAATTCGTTTTTTTTTTACTTATATCTCGGGAACGAGAAAGTGAAAAAATCTGAAACTCAGAACTTAGATAGGGTTAGAGGAGCCCTCTTGAACAAGACCATCCCCGTGTTGCTGAGTGATTGCTGTCGGGAGTAATGTCCGTTTAAATGCATATCTTTGTGGGCTTATATCTCGGGAATGCCCAGGCCAAATCGCACCAAACTCAAATCGAAGCTAGATGAGGACGAGCCCTTTCCAACAAGCTCTTCCACAAGGATCTAGATGGTGTGGATCAAGAGTTACAGCCGTTTCAAGTTGGGGTTCTCACAGATTAGCGATCCGCGGGGGGGGGGGGGTGTGGGGGGGGCGCTCCCGAGCCCCGCGACGAAAGATTTGGATCAAGATCCCCGAGAGGACCTTACCATCAAAATTTGAGCGGGCAGAGACTTTCCGTTTTCGAGTTATGAGTGAATTCGTGTTCGGGGGGGCGTGGCCCAATGTTTTACTTTCGTTTTGAGGCTTCCTGTGACAATTAATTATAGAGGCAAATTTTGTCTGATTTGTCTGAAATTTTTCAATGCCGTACAGAGTGATATTACACATGTTCTTGACCTTTTTTAAAGAAGATCTGAGCATTCATTTAAGAGATCAGCATTTACAGCCAATACAGGCAATTTGCCATAGGAAATGTATGGTTTTAAAGCTTTTTGACAGTTATAGCGCCAACTATGGTCCGATCTCCATGAAACTTTGCATGCTTCTTCACCATGTTATGACACATATGCTCACCAATTTTTGTTTAGTTCTGAGTTTTTATTTATGATTTATAGGCTTTTGTGTGTATTTGACACGCCCCTTTTCTAAATGACCCTGTTATAGCCATACGAAAAAATGCAAAAGGTCAACTTTTTTTCAATGATTATTGATCTAGAGAATCCAGAGAATTGTCCTAGACTGGTCTGGTTCCAATCGGGCAAAAATCCAGGGACTAGTTCGCAAAAGTAGGTTTTTAACATATTCGTGAATATTTAATGAACGATTTGATTGACAGCAATGGTTCTAGAGGGAAAGTTGTTCATCCTGAGGAGATCTATCAAATGATATGCATATTTTCGGGATGTGTGCAACATCACGTGATTACAGAGCCGTAAAACTCGTTAGCGCCAACTAGTGGCCAATTTCTTTCAAAACTCTTACAGACCTCTTGGGCCATGAGTCAAACATGTCCGTCAAGTTTCGTTCCGATTGGCCTCCGTTAACCTTGTGTAATAGGTGCTCAAATTCATTGGCCGATGGCGGCCATGTTTTTTGAGTTACGCCAATTTCCTCATACACATACATGGCACCTTGGACCAAGACACTGCATACCAATTTTTAAGTCAATCGGACTAACGGTCAGGTGGTCATAGCCCGATTTAAGTTTTTTGTGTGTTATAGCGCCACCTAGTGTTAGGTCGACGCGATTTTTTTACTGTGACCTCAGATTGAACTCATACACATGTGTTCCAAGATTGGTGAAGATATCTCATTTACTTCTCGAGTTATAGCCATATTAGTAAAATAGGCTCCTCCCACAACGATCATTTTACTCCCCCTAGCGACCGTGAATCGAAAATTCAACTTTTTTTCAATGATTATTGATATTCAGACTCCAGAGAACATGTATGCATTTGTCTGGTTTTGATCGGGCGAAAAACCAGGGACTAGTTCGCAAAAGTAGGTTTTTGACAAAATTCAAAATGGCGGAAAAATTTGCATACCGGAAATGAAATCGGAGATATACGTTTTGTTCTTCAGGCCTCCAGCTTTCCAATGATATAAGACACTTGAGTCTACGACATACGGTTTAGGAGTTATGAGCAGTTTCGCGCAATTGATTGCTGTAGCGCCACCTATAGGCCAATCGGGGTCATACTTTCTGAGGCTCTCCTCGATTTTTGTACTACCATCTGACAAAGTTTCAGAGCTCCAGCACTTACGGTTTGTTCTGCACGATGCGTTTTACGGCAGAAGAATAATAATAATAATAATAATAATAATTAAAGCTGCTAGCAGCATTTAGCGGTGTTCAAGCAGTTAAGGCCTTTAAGGCCGTTAAGCACAAAAGCATCAAAAGACATTAAGTTTTATGTAGCAAGCATTTAAACATTGACATCATAGATGGAATAGACCATGTTTTAGCATGATTTACCATGATATACCAAATTTAGTGTGATTTTTCATGATCTACCATGTTCCAGTATGATTTACCATGAATCTAGCATGATTTACCACAGTTTACCATGATTTCCCATGTTATAGGATGATTTACCATGATATACCACATTCTAGAATGATTTACCAGGATTGTAGCATGATTTACCATGATTCATCACATTGCTAGCATGATTTGCCATGATCCACCATGTAATAGTATTTTTTACTATGATTTACCATGTTTCTATCGTGATTTACCATGATTTACCACATTGCTGCATTGATGTGAAGGGCCAATAAAAATGAAGTGATAAACTCTGACAAAAAATGATTGTGTTATAATAGTTAACATGGAAAAACTGGTTTGCTTTAGTGCTTTGATTTACTGTTGAAAATCAAGTGTGTCAAAATGAGAGTGAGACAATAAGTGGTCTTCTACTGCCCTCTGCTGGCCATTCTACTTATTAATAAAGTGTTTTCACAGGTGCTTTTACACTCATATGTAGACATTTGATCACACACACACACACACATACACACAAAGTCATTATATAAATATATTTTAATGGTCTATAAGCATTTAATGTCTTTGCAAGCTATTAATCAGATTATTCAGCATTTATTCAGAAACCTAGGACTACACACACACATTCTGTTGTAGATACAGATATTTGAACTATGTGATGGAAAAAAGAAATGTTTACTGCAATTGTCCTTCAGGATTCATATTTCTCAATGTACTACAATAGTCAGTTTACCATGGTTTGTCTTAGTTTACCTTGATGTTACCTTGTTGTGACCGAATGTTACACAATAATTTATCATGATATACCACATTCTAGAATGATTCAGCAGGATTGTAGCATGATTTACTATGATTTACCACGTTGTTAGCAATTATGTGAAGCTTCAGAACAGTAAAGTGAATTGAAAGACAAAATATGATTGTGTTATTATAGTAATTGTCACATAAGGTTATTTTTTAGTGTCTGAATATATGAATGCAAAAGCACATGTGAAAAGACTATTAATAAGTATAATGTCCAGCAGAGGGTAGTAGAAGACCACTTATTGCTATAGTACCACTTTTATTTTGAACTACTTGGTTTAATCAGTATCAGGGTTTCCGCGGGGTCATAAAAAGTCATAAAACGTCTTAAATTTAATAATAAGAATTTTAGGCAATAAAAAGTCATAAAAACGTCCGGCTTTTCCATACAAGGTCATAAATTACATTTAGCCACATCTTAAATTGATATGCTCATTCATTCATTATCGCGATATAATGTTTTCTCTATAAAACGATATTAAGAGTTCGATAAATGTTAGATCATGTTTATGCGCCAAAAGCGGAACGAAACTCATTTGAACCGCGCGCGCCTCACGGAGCGTTTATCCGCTCGGCTCAAAGTCCAAACGGCAGCGTAGCGCGATCAAGCTCACTAGAGCAGACGCGTTCTTTTACTGTCTATGGTTAACTTTGATCAGTCTCGATCACGAGATCCAGTGAGAAGCACTTGAATTCAGCGAAGAACACAAATGTCTCAGTGATTTAAACCAGTTTAAAGGCAGATGAAACAGCGCTGACGAACAGGAGAAACACTGTGCGCAACTATACAGTCAGAAAGCTTTTCCATCTACACATTTACATCCTTTACCATGGTTTTACTGTAACGTTAGCCTAGTAATATTAACTGCACCATGAAATGTGGGATACATATTGAATTGTATTATATTATTAATGTAGACAATGTATTAAAGGACTAATGGAATATAATTACAGTATTTATGTATTTAGGCTATAGCCTACTGTTTTTCATACATTTCATAAAGATACGTGCCATCAAAGTCAGGCAACACAAACCTGTTTCAAGACTTGAAACAATATCCCCCATTAGCACATGCAGAAACTAAGAAATTAATTTTGAAATAAAGATATTATTTTTGTTAAGGAAAAAATACAAATGTTTGAATGTTCTACCTCAGATTTGTGAAATGTTCACCTGTTTGGCAAGTGTTTGTCATGATATGTTTTGACAATAAAGAGTAGTTTAAAACCACAATTAACGCTCTGGTTTCTACAACTTTCAGTTAGGAACAAAAATCTGCCTTCAAAGTTCAAAGAAATAAAGAATTGACATTTATCGTCATAATTATCGATATTGACTGATATTATCGTGATAAGTGTTGTGTTGTTCCTGTGTTATTGATACTTAGGAAAAGGGAGCCTTCAGTTTGTTACTCTTAAGAAAATGGAACCTTTAAATAATTAAACTTATTACTTTTAATGAAAGTCAATAAAAAAAAGACTTTTGAAAGGAAGTTATTTTTCGTAATTCGAGTAGGTCATAAATTTAAATAATATTGGTCATAAAAAGGTCTTAAAAGGTCTTAAATTTGACTGACTAAACCCTGCAGAAACCCTGAGTATTGTGCACTAAAGCAAACCAGTCTTTCAATGTGAATACCATTATGCATGCTTACACACACACACAAACACACACACACACACACACACACACACACACACAATTGTGGGTTATGATATTGTGAAAATCTCTTTTTGTGGTCCTTAAGCATTTCAGATATTTATTTGTGATGTAAAAATATTAAACTTTCTAATAAATCATTATTTAATATTATATTATAAGCATTTGTTTGTTAGCCATTGCTGAAAACTGGTTAAAAAAGATAAAAAATATCTAATGCTGTTGCTCCCTCTAGTGGACAACAGCGGTTTTACAGCCTACATAAACGGTTGAAATGAATGACAGGAAATTCGTTTTTTTTTTAACTTATACCTCGGGAACGAGAAAGTGAAAAAATCTGAAACTCAGAACTTAGATAGGGTTAGAGGAGCCCTCTTGAACAAGACCATCCCCGTGTTGCTGAGTGATTGCTGTCGGGAGTAATGTCCGTTTAAATGCATATCTTTGTGGGCTTATATCTCGGGAATGCCCAGGCCAAATCGCACCAATCTCGAATCGAAGCTAGATGAGGACGAGCCCTTTCCAACAAGCTCTTCCACAAGGATCTAGATGGTGTGGATCAAGAGTTACAGCCGTTTCAAGTTGGGGTTCTCACAGATTAGCGATCCGCGGGGGGGCGCTCCCGAGCCCCGCGACGAAAGATTTGGATCAAGATCCCCGAGAGGACCTTACCATCAAAATTTGAGCGGGCAGAGACTTTCCGTTTTCGAGTTATGAGTGAATTCGTGCTTGGGGGGGGCGTGGCCCAATGTTTTACTTTCGTTTTGAGGCTTCCTGTGACAATTAATTATAGAGGCAAATTTTGTCTGATTTGTCTGAAATTTTTCAATGCCGTACAGAGTGATATTACACATGTTCTTGACCTTTTTTTAAAGAAGATCTGAGCATTCATTTAAGAGATCAGCATTTACAGCCAATACAGGCAATTTGCCATAGGAAATGTATGGTTTTAAAGCTTTTTGACAGTTATAGCGCCAACTATGGTCCGATCTCCATGAAACTTTGCATGCTTCTTCACCATGTTATGACACATATGCTCACCAATTTTTGTTTAGTTCTGAGTTTTTATTTATGATTTATAGGCTTTTGTGTGTATTTGACACGCCCCTTTTCTAAATGACCCTGTTATAGCCATACGAAAAATGCAAAAGTTCAACTTTTTTTCAATGATTATTGATCTAGAGAGTCCAGAGAATTGTCCTAGACTGGTCTGGTTCCAATCGGGCAAAAATCCAGGGACTAGTTCGCAAAAGTAGGTTTTTAACATATTCGTGAATATTTAATGAACGATTTGATTGACAGCAATAGTTCTAGAGGGAAAGTTGTTCATCCTGAGGAGATCTATCAAATGATATGCATATTTTCGGGATGTGTGCAACACCACGTGATTACAGAGCCGTAAAACTCGTTAGCGCCAACTAGTGGCCAATTTCTTTCAAAACTCTTACAGACCTCTTGGGCCATGAGTCAAACATGTCTGTCGAGTTTCGTTCCGATTGGCCTCCGTTAACCTCGTGTAATAGGTGCTCAAATTCATTGGCCGATGGCGGCCATGTTTTTTGAGTTACGCCAATTTCCTCATACACATACATGGCACCTTGGACCAAGACACTGCATACCAATTTTTAAGTCAATCGGACTAACGGTCAGGTGGTCATAGCCCGATTTAGGTTTTTTGTGTGTTATAGCGCCACCTAGTGTTAGGTCGACGCGATTTTTTTACTGTGACCTCAGATTGAACTCATACACATGTGTTCCAAGATTGGTGAAGATATCTCATTTACTTCTTGAGTTATAGCCATATTAGTAAAATAGGCTCCTCCCACAACGATCATTTTACTCCCCCTAGCGACCGTGAATCGAAAATTCAACTTTTTTTCAATGATTATTGATATTCAGACTCCAGAGAACATGTATGCATTTGTCTGGTTTTGATCGGGCGAAAAACCAGGGACTAGTTCGCAAAAGTAGGTTTTTGACAAAATTCAAAATGGCGGAAAAATTTGCATACCGGAAATGAAATCGGAGATATACGTTTTGTTCTTCAGGCCTCCAGCTTTCCAATGATATAAGACACTTGAGTCTACGACATACGGTTTAGGAGTTATGAGCAGTTTCGCGCAATTGATTGCTGTAGCGCCACCTATAGGCCAATCGGGGTCATACTTTCTGAGGCTCTCCTCGATTTTTGTACTACCATCTGACAAAGTTTCAGAGCTCCAGCACTTACGGTTTGTTCTGCACGATGCGTTTTACGGCAGAAGAATAATAATAATAATAATAATAATAATAATAATAAAAATCAGTACAAATACAATAGGTTTTCAGCACTTCGTGCTTGAACACCTAATAACTAGAATGTACATTTCCAGAAGAAAATGTGAAGTGGTGCTTGCAGTGGCAAAACTCGCCGCTCGGTTGCTAGCGTGCGGTTAGCTAGTTTTTACCAAGATGCTAGCATGATTAGCATGTTGCTATTATCATGCTAGCATGATTAGCATGTTGTTAGCATTATGCTAGCATTATTAGCATGTTGCTAGCATGATTAGCATGTTGCTAGCATGATGTTAGCATGATTAGCATTTTGCTAGCATGTTGCTAGCATGATTAGCATGTTGCTAGCATGTTGCTAGCATGATGCTAGCATGATTAGCATGTTGCTAGCATGATGATTAGCATGTTGCTAGCATGATGCTAGCATGATTAGCATTTTGCTAGCATGTTGGTAGCATGATTAGCATGTTGCTAGCATGATGCTAGCATGATTAGCATGTTGCTAGCATGATGATTAGCATGTTGCTAGCATGTTGCTAGCATGATTAGCATTTTGCTAGCATGTTGCTAGCATGATGCTAGCATGATTAGCATGTTGTTAGCATCATGCTAGCATGATTAGCATGTTGTTAGCATCATGCTACCAACATACTAGCATGATTAGCATGTTTACTAGCATGATGTTAGCATGATTAGCATTTTGCTAGCATGTTGCTAGCATGATGCTAGCATGATTAGCATGTTGCTAGCATCATGCTAGCATGATTAGCATGTTGCTAGCATCATGCTAGCATGATTAGCATGTTTGCTAGCATGTTTGTAGCTAGATGCTAGCATGATTAGCATGTTGCTAGCATCATGCTAGCATGATTAGCATGTTGCTAGCTTCATGCTAGCATGATTAGCATGTTTCTAGCATCATGCTAGCATGATTAGCATGTTGCTAGCATCATGCTAGCATGATTAGCATGTTTTTAGCATCATGCTAGCATGATTAGCATGTTGCTAGCATCATGCTAGCATGATTAGCATGTTGCTAGCATCATGCTAGCATGATTAGCATGTTGCTAGCATCATGCTAGCATGATTAGCATGTTGCTAGCATCATGCTAGCATGATTAGCATGTTGCTAGCATCATGCTAGCATGATTAGCATGTTTGCTAGCATGTTTGTAGCTAGATGCTAGCATGATTAGCATGTTGCTAGCATCATGCTAGCATGATTAGCATGTTGCTAGCATCATGCTAGCATGATTAGCATGTTGCTAGCATCATGCTAGCATGATTAGCATGTTTGCTAACATGTTTGTAGCTAGATGCTAGCATGATTAGCATGTTGCTAGCATTATGCTAGCATGATTAGCATGTTGCTAGCATCATGCTAGCATGATTAGCATGTTTCTAGCATCATGCTAGCATGATTAGCATGTTGCTAGCATCATGCTAGCATGATTAGCATGTTGCTAGCATCATGCTAGCATGATTAGCATGTTTGCTAGCATGTTTGTAGCCAGATACTAGCAAGATTAGCATGTTGCTAGCATCATTTAGCACTTAACTAATCGATATTAGCATGTAGCTATTCACAGCTAGCATGTTTAGCATGTTGAAAGTCCTGTGTGTTAACATGAGTCAAAAGACCCAACCCCCATCGCGATACAATGTTCTGATGCTGAGATATAGCTGTTACAAAATGGTTGCTAGGGTACTCTGTTTGGTTGCTAGGGAGTGGCTTGGCAGCTGCCAATCATGAAACTCCAAAGGCTGCTTGTCAGTATGAATGATATAAACCAACCCCCATCGCGATACAATGTTCTGATGCTGAGATATAGCTGTTACAAAATGGTTGCTAGGGTACTATGTTTGGTTGCTAGGGAGTGGCTTGGCAGCTGCCAATCATGAAACTCCAAAGGCTGCTTGTCAGTATGAATGATATAAACCAACTCCCATGCCTCTGTGACATTCAGAATGGAAGATATCCCTCTTTGGATTTTGGTTGCTAAGGTGCTCGACAATGGTTGCTAGGGCGTGGCTAGGAAGTGTTGAGGTCATTCATGATTGGCTGTTTGCTACCCCGAGTCAAACGAGACCACCCTCGTGTTTCTATGACACTTCTATCCGGAGATATCCCTTCCATCTCTTTCAATGGAAGTCTATGGAACTTGTTGCTAAGGTGCTCTAAATGGTTGCTAGGGCGTGGCTTAAAAGCTTAACAATGATCCTGAGAGACTGATTGGTCGTCTGAGTAAAATGAGCCCGCCCCTTTGTCTCTACGACACTGGGATCCAGAGTTATGTTCAATATAAAAGCGGTTTCTATGGTGTAGGACGGCCCATTTCATGGGCCGTCCTACACCATAGTAAGTCAATGGGGCAACTTTGGGCCCCTCCTGCCCCCCAGGGGTGCAACTTTTACCCCATTGTGTGGTATGTACTTACAGAGCCTGTCAGCCTCTTCAAATGTGGTAAATTACAGGTTTCTGCGACATCCTCGTTCCGACCTACGACTCGTCAAAGTTTGACGCAATGTTAAGTCTATGGGATTTTTCGGCCGGTTTTTCGCCCCTGGGGCGACCATCGTACCCCCGATCGCTTATAAAAGTCATAGCACACCATTCCCGAACAGGCCGCACGTTTTGACACCTCATTCATGGGTCTGTGACAAAAACTGCGGGAGGAGTAGCGCGTCAAAAAGTGGCCAGAAGAATAAGAATAAGAATAAGAATAAGAATAAGAATAAGAAGAATAAGAATAATAAGTATGTGAGATAACAATAGTGTTGCTTCGCCATAGGCAAGCACCACTAATAAGTATGCACAATAACACTAGTGTTGCTTTGCCATAGGCAAGCACCACTAATAACAATAGTGTTGCTTCGCCATAGGCAAGCACCACTAATAAGAATAAGAATAAGAATAAGAAGAATAAGAATAATAAGTATGTGAGATAACAATAGTGTTGCTTCGCCATAGGCAAGCACCACTAATAATAAAAATCAGTACAAATACAATAGGTTTTCAGCACTTCGTGCTTGAACACCTAATAATAAGTATGTGAGATAACAATAGTGTTGCTTCGCCATAGGCAAGCACCACTAACTAGAATGTACATTTCCAGAAGAAAATGTGAAGTGGTGCTTGCAGTGGCAAAACTCACCGCTCGGTTGCTAGAGTGTGGCACATTATTGCAAACGAGCCAACAACCATGTCTGTACGATGTTCTGGTGCGGAGATATGGCTTATTCGTGTGTTCAGGTGGTTACTAGGGTACTCTAAATGGTTGCTATGGTGTGCTTATACAGTTTATGAGATGATATTTAAAGACTAGTTGACAGTCTGAGTCAAAAAAGCCAAACTCCATGTTTCTACCATTTTCTGGAGCTGAAAAATGACTTAGAAATGTAGTTTTATGGTTGCTAGGGTGGCATAAGTGGTTGCTAGGGCGTGGCCATGAAGTTGTTATGTCCCTACTTATTGGCTGCTTCATAAGCCGAGTCAAAAGAGCCCTAGTGGTTGCTAGGGTGTTGCTAGGTGGTTGCTATGGTATTCTGAGTGGTTGCTAGGGTGTTGCTAGGTGGTTGCTATGGTATTCTGGATGGTTGCTAGAGTGTTGCTAGGCGGTTGCTAGGGTGTTCTGGGTGGTTGCTAGGGTGTTGATAGGTGGTTGCTAGGGTGCTCTGAGTGGTTGCTAGGGTGTTGCTAGGTGGTTGCTAGGGTATTCTGGGTGGTTGCAAGGCGGTTGCTAGGGCGTTGCTAGGCGGTTGCTAGGGTAATCTGGGTGGTTGCTAGGGCGTTGCTAGGTGGTTGCTAGGGTGTCCTGGGTGGTTGCTAGGCGGTTGCTATGGTTTTCTGGGTGGTTGCTAGGGTGTTGCTAGGCGGTTGCTAGGGTGTTCTGAGTGGTTGCTAGGGTGTTGCTAGGTGGTTGCTAGGGTATTCTGGGTGGTTGCTAGGGTGTTGCTAGGCGGTTGCTAGGGTATTCTGGGTGGTTGCTATGGTGTTGCTAGGCGGTTGCTAGGGTGTTTTGGGTGTTTGCTATGGTATTCTGGATGGTTGCTATGGTGTTACTAGGTGGTTGGTAGTGTTCACATTTGGTTACTATAGAGTTTTTATAATGTTCATGGCATGATTTAGCACTTAGCTAATCAATATTAGCATATAGCTATTCACAGCTAGCATATTTAGCATGTTGAAAGTCCAGTGTGCTAGCATGAGTCAAAAGACCCAACCCCCATCTCTATACGATGTTCTGATGCAGAGATGTAGGTCTTGCAAAATGGTTGCTAGGGTACTCTGTTTGGTTGCTAGGGAGTGGCTTGGCAGCTGCCAATCATGAAGCTCCAAAGTCAATGTGAATGTATAAACCAACCCCCATCTCTATACGATGTTTTGATGCAGAGATATAGGTCTTGCAAAATGGTTGCTAGGGTACTCTGTTTGGTTGCTAGGGAGTGGCTTGGCAGCTGCCAATCATGAAACTCCAAAGGCTGCTTGTCAGTATGAATGATATAAACCAACTCCCATGCCTCTGTGACATTCAGAATGGACGATATTCCTCTTTGGATTTTTGTTGCTAAGGTGCTCGACAATGGTTGCTAGGGCGTGGCCAGTAAGTGTTGAGGTGATTCAGGATTGGCTGTTTGCTGCCCCGAGTCAAACGAGCCCACCCTCATGTTTCTATGACAATTCAGTCCAGAGATATCCCTTCGATCTCTTTCAATGGAAGTCTATGGGAGTTGTTGCTAAGGTGCTCTAAATGGTTGCTAGGGCGTGGCTTGATAGCTTCACAATGATCCTGAGAGACTGATTGGTTGTCTGAGTAAAATGAGCCCGCCCTCTTGTCTCTATGACACTGTGATCCAGAGTTATGTTCAATACAAAAGCGGTTTCTATGGTGTAGGACGGCCCATTTCATGGGCCGTCCTACACCATAGTAAGTCAATGGGGCAACTTTGGGCCCCTCCTGCCCCTCAGGGGTGCAACTTTTACCCCATTGTGTGGTATGTTCTTACAGAGCCTGTCAGCCTCTTCAAATGTGGCAAATTTCACGTTTCTGCGACATCCTCGTTCCGAGCTACGGCTCGTCAAAGTTTTTCGCAATGTTAAGTCTATGGGATTTTTTTGGGCCGTTTTTCGCCCCTGGGGCGACCATCGTACCCCCGATCTCTTAGAAAAGTCATAGCACACCATTCCCGAACAGGCCGCACGTTTTGACACCTCATTCATGGGTCTGTGACAAAAACTGCGGGAGGAGTAGCGCGTCAAAAAGTGGCCAGAAGAATAATAAGAAGAAGAAGAATAATAAGTATGTGAGATAACAATAGTGTTGCTTCGCCATAGGCAAGCACCACTAACTAGAATGTACATTTCCAGAAGAAAATGTGAAGTGGTGCTTGCAGTGGCAAAACTCGCTGCTCGGTTGCTAGGGTGTTGTACATGATTGCATACGAGCCAACAAACACGTCTGTACGATGTTCTAATGCTGAGAAATGTCTTATTCATGTGTTCAGGTGGTTACTAGGGTACTCTATATGGTTGCTATGGTGTGCTTATACAGTTTATGAGATGATATTTAAAGACTAGTTGACAGTCTGAGTCAAAAAAGCCAAACTCCATGTTTCTTCTATTTTCTGGAGCTGAGATAATGGCTTGAATATGTTGTTTTATGGTTGCTAGGCTGCCCTAAGTGGTTGCTAGGCATGACTATGAAGTTATTATGTCACTACTTATTGGCTGCTTGATAGGCCGAGTCAAAAGAGCCCTACCCCAAGTCTCTATGACCTTCTAGTCAAAAGATATGATATAACAAATTTTGTGCCAATGTTAAGTCTATGGGAATTTTTTCGTCCGATTTATCGCCCGCTGAACGAACATCGTACAACCGATCACTTAGAAAAGTCATAGCACACCTCTCCTCAATGAGCCGGTCGATTTGACACCTCATTCATGGGTCTACAACAAAAAATGCGGGAGGAGTAGCGTGCCGAAGTTTTGTCTAGGTGAATAGTAATCACAATACTAGAATGTACATTTCCAGAAGAAAATGTGAAGTGGTGCTTGCAGTGGCAAAACTCGCCGCTCGGTTGCTAGCGTGCGGTTAGCTAGTTTTTACCAAGATGCTAGCATTATTAGCATGATTAGCATGTTGCTAGCATCATGCTAGCATGATTAGCATGTTGCTAGCATCATGCTAGCATTATAAGCATGTTGCTCGCATGTTTTAGTTAGATTCTCCCATTATGCTAGCATGTTGCTAGCATGATGCTAGCAAAAATAAGCATGTTGCAAACATGTTTTAGCTAGATGCTAGCATTATTTGCATCATAATATCATTATTAGCATATTGCTAGCATCATGCTAGCATGATTAGCATATTGCTAGCATCATGCTAGCATGTTTAGCATGTTGCTAGCATGATGCTAGCACGTTTAGCATGTTGTTAGCATGTTGCTAGCATAATGCTAGCATGTTTAGCATTTTGCTAGCATGATGCTAGCATGATTAGCATGTTGCTAACATGATGCTAGCATGATT
This sequence comes from Rhinichthys klamathensis goyatoka, assembly GCF_029890125.1. Lineage (NCBI taxonomy): Eukaryota > Metazoa > Chordata > Actinopteri > Cypriniformes > Leuciscidae > Rhinichthys > Rhinichthys klamathensis. Next base: position 1,047,657 of record NW_026606660.1, on the reverse strand, counting down.
AGCATGTTGCTAGCATATTGCTAGCATGTTGCTAGCATGTTGCTAGCATGATTAGCATGTTGCTAGCATGATGCTAGCATGATTAGCATGTTGCTAGCATGATGCTAGCATGATTAGCATGTTGCTAGCATATTGCTAGCATGATTAGCATGTTGCTAGCATGTTACTAGCATGATTAGCATGTTGCTAGCATGATTAGCATGTTGCTAGCATGATTAGCATGTTGCTAGCATGAAGCTAGCATGATTAGCCTGTTGCTAGCATGTTTGTAGCTAGTTGCTAGCATGATTAGCCTGTTTCTAGCATCATGCTAGCATGATTAGCATGTTGCTAGCATGTTACTAGCATGATTAGCATGTTGCTAGCTTGATGCTAGCATGATTGGCCTGTTGCTAGCATGTTTGTAGCTAGTTGCTAGCATGATTAGCATGTTTCTAGCATCATGCTAGCATCATGCTAGGGCGTTGCTAGGCGGTTGCTAGGGTATTCTGGGTGGTTGCTAGGGTGTTTTGGGTGGTTGCTAGGCGGTTGCTAGGGTGTTCTGGGTGTTTGCTAGGGCGTTGCTAGGGTGTTCTGGTTGGTTGCTAGGGTATTGTGGGTGGTTGCTATGGTGTTCTGGGTGGTTGCTAGGCAGTTGCTAGGGTGTTCTAAGTGGTTGCTAGGGTGTCACTAGTCGGTTGCTATGGTATTCGGGGTGGTTGCTAGGGCGTTGCTAGGCGGTTGCTAAGGCGTTGCTAGGCGGTTGCTAGGGTGTTCTGGGTGGTTGCTATGGTGTTGCTAGGCGGTTGCTAGGGTGTTCTGGGTGGTTGCTAGGGTGTTGCTAGGCGGTTGCTATGGTATTCTGAGTGGTTGCTAGGGTGTTGCTAGGTGGTTGCTATGGTATTCTGGGTGGTTGCTAAGGTGTTGCTAGGCGGTTGCTAGGGTGTTCTGGGTGGTTGCTAGGGTGTTGCTAGGGTGTTGCTAGGGTGTTCTGAGTGGTTGCTAGGGTGTTGCTAGGTGGTTGCTAGGGTATTCTGGGTGGTTGCTAGGGTGTTGCTAGGCGGTTGATAGGGTATTCTGGGTGGTTGCTATGGTGTTGCTAGGCGGTTGCTAGGGTGTTTTAGGTGGTTGCTATGGTATTCTGGATGGTTGCTATGGTGTTACTAGGTGGTTGGTAGTGTTCACATTTGGTTACTATAGAGTTTTTATAATGTTTATGGCATGATTTAGCACTTAGCTAATCAATATTAGCATAAAGCTATTCACAGCTAGCATGTTTAGCATGTTGAAAGTCCTGTGTGCTAGCATGAGTCAAAAGACCCAACCCCCATCTCTATACGATGTTCTGATGCAGAGATGTAGGTCTTGCAAAATGGTTGCTAGGGTACTCTGTTTGGTTGCTAGGGAGTGGCTTGGCAGCTGCCAATGATGAAACTCCAAAGGCTGCTTGTCAGTATGAATGATATAAACCAACCCCCATCTCTATACGATGTTCTGATATAGAGATGTAGGTCTTGCAAAATGGTTGCTAGGGTACTTTGTTTGGTTGCTAGGGAGTGGCTTGGCAGCTGCCAATCATGAAACTCCAAAGGCTGCTTGTCAGTATGAATGATATAAACCAACTCCCATGCCTCTGTGACATTCAGAATGGACGATATTCCTCTTTGGATTTTGGTTGCTAAGGTGCTCGACAATGGTTGCTAGGGCGTGGCCAGTAAGTGTTGAGGTGATTCAGGATTGGCTGTTTGCTGCCCCGAGTCAAACGAGCCCACCCTCATGTTTCTATGACTCTTATATTCTGATATATCCCTTTGATCTGTTTCAATGGAAGTCTATGGAACTTGTTGCTAAGGAGCTCTAAATGGTTGCTAGGGCGTGGCTAGATAGCTTCACAATGATCCTGAGAGACTGATTGGCCGTCTGAGTAAAATGAGCCCGCCCCTTTGTCTCTACGACACTGTGATCCAGAGTTATGTTCAATATAAAAGCGGTTTCCATGGTGTAGGACGGCCCATTTCATGGGCCGTCCTACACCATAGTAAGTCAATGGGGCAACTTTGGGCCCCTCCTGCCCCCCACGGGTGCAACTTTTACCCCATTGTGTGGTATGTTCTTACAGAGCCTGTCAGCCTCTTCAAATGTGGTAAATTACACGTTTCTGCGACATCCTCGTTCCGAGCTACGACGCGTCAAAGTTTGACGCAATGTTAAGTCTATGGGATTTTTCGGCCGGTTTTTCGCCCCTGGGGCGAACATCGTACCCCCGATCCCTTATAAAAGTCATAGCACACCATTCCCGAACAGGCCGCACGTTTTGACACCTCATTCATGGGTCTGTGACAAAAACTGCGGGAGGAGTAGCGCGTCAAAAAGTGGCCAGAAGAATAAGAAGAATAAGAAGAATAAGAAGAATAAGAATAATAAGTATGCACAATAACACTAGTGTTGCTTTGCCATAGGCAAGCAGCCGTCCTACACCATAGTAAGTCAATGGGGCAACTTTGGGCCCCTCCTGCCCCCCACGGGTGCAACTTTTACCCCATTGTGTGGTATGTTCTTACAGAGCCTGTCAGCCTCTTCAAATGTGGTAAATTACACGTTTCTGCGACATCCTCGTTCCGAGCTACGACGCGTCAAAGTTTGACGCAATGTTAAGTCTATGGGATTTTTCGGCCGGTTTTTCGCCCCTGGGGCGAACATCGTACCCCCGATCCCTTATAAAAGTCATAGCACACCATTCCCGAACAGGCCGCACGTTTTGACACCTCATTCATGGGTCTGTGACAAAAACTGCGGGAGGAGTAGCGCGTCAAAAAGTGGCCAGAAGAATAAGAAGAATAAGAAGAATAAGAAGAATAAGAATAATAAGTATGCACAATAACACTAGTGTTGCTTTGCCATAGGCAAGCACCACTAACTAGAATGTACATTTCCAGAAGAAAATGTGAAGTGGTGCTTGCAGTGGCAAAACTCACCGCTCGGTTGCTAGCGTGAGGTTAGCTAGTTTTTACCAAGATGCTAGCATGATTAGCATGTTGCTAGCATCATGCTAGCATGATTAGCATGTTGTTAGCATTATGCTAGCATTATTAGCATGTTGCTAGCATGACTAGCATGTTGCTAGCATGATGTTAGCATGATTAGCATTTTGCTAGCTTGTTGCTAGCATGATGCTAACACGATGCTAGCATGATGTTAGCACGATGCTAGCATGATTAGCATGTTGCTAGCATGTTGCTAACATGATTAGCATGTTGCTAGCATCATACTAGCATGATTAGCATGTTGTTAACATCATGCTAGCATCATGCTTGCATGATTAGCATGTTGTTAGCATCATGCTACCAACATGCTAGCATGATTAGCATGTTGCTAGCATGATGCTAGCAAAAATAAGCATGTTGCAAACATGTTTTAGGTAGATGCTAGCATGATTAGCATATTGCTAGCATCATGCTAGCATGTTTAGCATGTTGCTAGCATGATGCTAGCATGGTTGCTAACGTGTTACTAGGGTATTATGGGTGGTTGTTAGGGCGTTGCTAGGCGGTTGCTAGGGTGTTCTGGGTGGTTGCTATGGTGTTGCTAGGCGGTTGCTAGGGTGTTCTGGGTGGTTGCTAGGGTGTTGCTAGGTGGTTGCTAGGGTGTTCTGAGTGGTTGCTAGGGTGTTGCTTAGTGGTTGTTATGGTATTCTGAGTGGTTGCTAGGGTGTTGCTAGGTGGTTGCTATGGTATTCTGGGTGGTTGCTAGGGTGTTGCTAGGCGGTTGCTAGGGTGTTCTGTGTGGTTGCTAGGGTGTTGCTAGGCGGTTGCTAGGGTGTTATGAGTGGTTGCTAGGGTGTTGCTAGGTGGTTGCTATGGTATTCTGGGTGGTTGCTAGGGTGTTGCTAGGCGGTTGCTAGGGTGTTCTGGGTGGTTGCTAGGGTGTTGCTAGGCGGTTGCTAGGGTGTTCTGAGTGGTTGCTAGGCTGTTGCTAGGTGGTTGCTAGGGTATTCTGGGTGGTTGCTACGGTGTTGCTAGGCAGTTGTTAGGGTGTTTTGGGTGGTTGCTAAGGTGTTTTAGGTGGTTGCTATGGTATTCTGGATGGTTGCTATGGTGTTACTAGGTGGTTGGTAGTGTTCACATTTGGTTACTATAGAGTTTTTATAATGTTCATGGCATGATTTAGCACTTAGCTAATCAATATTAGCATATAGCTATTCACAGCATTTAGCATGTTGAAAGTCCTGTGTGCTAGCATGAGTCAAAAGACCCAACCCCCATCTCTATACGATGTTCTGATGCAGAGATGTAGGTCTTGCAAAATGGTTGCTAGGGTACTCTGTTTGGTTGCTAGGGAGTGGCTTGGCAGCTGCCAATGATGAAACTCCAAAGGCTGCTTGTCAGTATGAATGATATAAACCAACCCCCATCTCTATACGATGTTCTGATGCAGAGATATTGGTCTTGCAAAATGGTTGCTAGGGTACTCTGTTTGGTTGCTAGGGAGTGGATTGGCAGCTGCCAATCATGAAACTCCAAAGGCTGCTTGTCAGTATGAATGATATAAACCAACTCCCATGCCTCTGTGACATTCAGAATGGACGATATTCCTCTTTGGATTTTGGTTGCTAAGGTGCTTGACAATGGTTGCTAGGGCGTGGCTAGGAAGTGTTGAGGTGATTCATGATTGGCTGTTTGCTGCCCCGAGTCAAACGAGACCACCCTCATGTTTCTATGACAATTCAGTCCAGAGATATCCCTTCGATCTCTTTCAATGGAAGTCTATGGGAGTTGTTGCTAAGGTGCTCTAAATGGTTGCTAGGGCGTGGCTTGATAGCTTCACAATGATCCTGAGAGACTGATTGGTTGTCTGAGTAAAATGAGCCCGCCCCCTTGTCTCTATGACACTGTGATCCAGAGTTATGTTCAATATAAAAGCGGTTTCTATGGTGTAGGACGGCCCATTTCATGGGCCGTCCTACACCATAGTAAGTCAATGGGGAAACTTTGGGCAGCTCCTGCACCCCAGGGGTGCAACTTTTACCCCATTGTGTGGTATGTTCTTACAGAGCCTGTCAGCCTCTTCAAATGTGGTAAATTACACATTTCTGCGACATCCTCGTTCCGAGCTACGACTCGTCAAAGTTTTTCGCAATGTTAAGTCTATGGGATTTTTTTGGGCCGTTTTTCGCCCCTGGGGCGACCATCGTACCCCCGATCTCTTAGAAAAGTCATAGCACACCATTCCCGAACAGGCCGCACGTTTTGACACCTCATTCATGGGTCTGTGACAAAAACTGCGGGAGGAGTAGCGCGTCAAAAAGTGGCCAGAAGAATAAGAATAAGAATAATAAGTATGCACAATAACACTAGTGTTGCTTTGCCATAGGCAAGCACCACTAATAATAATAATAAGTATGCACAATAACACTAGTGTTGCTTTGCCATAGGCAAGCACCACTAACTAGAATGTACATTTCCAGAAGAAAATGTGAAGTGGTGCTTGCAGTGGCAAAACTCGCCGCTCGGTTGCTAGGGTGCGGTTAGCTAGTTTTTACCAAGCTGCTAGCATGATTAGCATGTTGCTAGTATCATGCTAGCATGATTAGCATGTTGTTAGCATTATGCTAGCATTATTAGCATGTTGCTAGCATGATTAGCATGTTGCTAGCATGATGCTAGCATGATGCTAGCATGATTAGCATGATGCTAGCATGATTAGCATGTTGCTAGCATGATGCTAGCATGATTAGCATGTTGCTAGCATCATGCTAGCATGATTAGCATGTTGTTAGCATCATGCTAGCATCATGCTAGCATGATTAGCATGTTGTTAGCATCATGCTACCAACATGCTAGCATGATTAGCATGTTGCTAGCATGATGCTAGCATGATTAGCATGTTGCTAGCATGATGCTAGCAAAAATAAGCATGTTGCAAACATGTTTTAGCTAGATGCTAGCATGATTAGCATATTGCTAGCATCATGCTAGCATGTTTAGCATGTTGCTAGCATGGTTGCTAAGGTGTTACTAGGTGGTTGCTAGGGTATTATGGGTGGTTGCTAGGCGGTTGCTAGGGTGTTCTGGGTGGTTGCTATGGTGTTGCTATGCGGTTGCTAGGGTATTCTGGGTGGTTGCTAGGCGGTTGCTAGGGTGTTCTGGGTGGTTGCTAGGGTGTTGCTAGGGGGTTGTTAGGGTGTTCTGGTTGGTTGCTAGGGTGTTGCTAGGCGGTTGCTAGGGTGTTCTGGGTGGTTGCTAGGGTGTTGCTAGGCGGTTCTGGGTGGTTGCTATGTTGTTGCTATGCGGTTGCTAGGGTATTCTGGGTGGTTGCTAAGGTGTTTTGGGTGGTTGCTAGGCGGTTGCTAGGGTGTTCTGGGTGGTTGCTAGGGTGTTCTGAGTGGTTGCTAGGGTGTTGCTAGGTGGTTGCTAGGGTATTCTGGGTGGTTGCTAGGGTGTTGCTAGGTGGTTGCTAGGGTATTCTGGGTGGTTGCCAGGGTGTTGCTAGGCGGTTGCTAGGGTGTTCTGGGTGGTTGCTAGGGTGTTGCTAGGCGGTTGCTAGGGTATTCTGGGTGGTTGCTATGGTGTTGCTAGGCGGTTGCTAGGCTGTTTTGGGTGGTTGCTAGGGTGTTTTAGGTGGTTGCTATGGTATTCTGGATGGTTGCTATGGTGTTACTAGGTGGTTGGTAGTGTTCACATTTGGTTACTATAGAGTTTTTATAATGTTCATGGCATGATTTAGCACTTAGCTAATCAATATTAGCATGTAGCTATTCACAGCTAGCATGTTTAGCATGTTGAAAGTCCTGTGTGCCAGCATGAGTCAAAAGACCCAACCCCCATCTCTATACGATGTTCTGATGCAGAGATATTGGTCTTGCAAAATGGTTGCTAGGGTACTCTGTTTGGTTGCTAGGGAGTGGCTTGGCAGCTGCCAATCATGAAGCTCCAAAGTCAATGTGAATGTATAAACCAACCCCCATCTCTATACGATGTTTTGATGCAGAGATATAGGTCTTGCAAAATGGTTGCTAGGGTACTCTGTTTGGTTGCTAGGGAGTGGCTTGGCAGCTGCCAATCATGAAACTCCAAAGGTTGCTTGTCAGTATAAATGATATAAACCAACTCCCACGCCTTTGTGACATTCAGAATGGAAGATATCCCTTTTTGGATTTTGGTTGCTAAGGTGCTCGACAATGGTTGCTAGGGCGTGGCCAGTAAGTGTTGAGGTGATTCAGGATTGGCTGTTTGCTGGCCCGAGTCAAACAAGCCCACCCTCATGTTTCTATGACACTTATATCCTGAGATATCCCTTTGATCTCTTTCAATGGAAGTCTATGGAACTTGTTGCTAAGGAGCTCTAAATGGTTGCTAGGGCGTGGCTTGATAGCTTCACAATGATCCTGAGAGACTGATTGGCCGTCTGAGTAAAATGAGCCCGCCCCCTTGTCTCTACGACACTGTGATCCAGAGTTATGTTCAATATAAAAGCGGTTTCTATGGTGTAGGACGGCCCATTTCATGGGCCGTCCTACACCATAGTAAGTCAATGGGGCAACTTTGGGCAGCTCCTGCCCCACAGGGGTGCAACTTTTACCCCATTGTGTGGTATATTCTTACAGAGCCTGTCAGCCTCTTCAAATGTGGTAAATTACACGTTTCTGCGACATCCTCGTTCCGAGCTACGACTCGTCAAAGTTTGACGCAATGTTAAGTCTATGGGATTTTTCGGCCGGTTTTTCGCCCCTGGGGCGAACATCGTACCCCCGATCCCTTATAAAAGTCATAGCACACCATTCCCGAACAGGCCGCACGTTTTGACACCTCATTCATGGGTCTGTGACAAAAACTGCGGGAGGAGTAGCGCGTCAAAAAGTGGCCAGAAGAATAATAAGAATAAGAATAATAAGTATGCACAATAACACTAGTGTTGCTTTGCCATAGGCAAGCACCACTAACTAGAATGTACATTTCCAGAAGAAAATGTGAAGTGGTGCTTGCAGTGGCAAAACTCGCCGCTCGGTTGCTAGCGTGCGGTTAGCTAGTTTTTACCAAGATACTAGCATGATTAGCATGTTGCTAGCATCATGCTAGCATGATTAGCATGTTGCTAGCATCATGCTAGCATTATAAGCATGTTACTAGCATGTTTTAGTTAGATTCTCCCATTATGCTAGCATGTTGCTAGCATGATGCAAGCAAAAATAAGCATGTTGCAAACATGTTTTAGCTAGATGCTAGCATTATTTGCATCATGCTAGCATGATTAGCATGTTGCTAGCATGTTGCTAGCATGATGCTAGCATGATTAGCATGTTGCTAGCATGATTAGCATGTTGCTAGCATATTGCTAGCATGTTGCTAGCATGATTAGCATGTTGTTAGCATGATGCTAGCATGATGCTAGCATGATTAGCATGTTGCTAGCATGATGCTAGCATGATTAGCATGTTGCTAGCATGATGCTAGCATGATTAGCATGTTTCTAGCATATTGCTAGCATGATTAGCATGTTGCTAGCATGTTACTAGCATGATTAGCATGTTGCTAGCATGATGCTAGCATGATTAGCCTGTTGCTAGCATGTTACTAGCATGATTAGCATGTTGCTAGCATGATGCTAGCATAATTAGCCTGTTGCTAGCATGTTTGTAGCTAGTTGCTAGCATGATTAGCATGTTTCTAGCATCATGCTAGCATGATTAGCATGATGCTAGCATTATGCTAGCATGATTAGCATGTTGCTAGCATGATTAGCATGTTGCTAGCATATTGCTAGCATGATTAGCATGTTGTTAGCATGATGCTAGCATGATGCTAGCATGATTAGCATGTTGCTAGCATGATGCTAGCATGATTAGCATGTTGCTAGCATGATGCTAGCATGATTAGCATGTTTCTAGCATATTGCTAGCATGATTAGCATGTTGCTAGCATGTTACTAGCATGATTAGCATGTTGCTAGCATGATGCTAGCATGATTAACATGTTGCTAGCATGATGCTAGCAAAAATATGCATGTTGCAAACATGTTTTAGGTAGATGCTAGCATTATTAGCATATTGCTAGCATCATGCTAGCATGTTTAGCATGTTGCTAGCATGGTTGTTAAGGTGTTACTAGGTGGTTGCTAGGGTATTATGGGTGGTTGCTAGGGCGTTGCTAGGTTGTTGCTAGGGTGTTCTGGGTGGTTGCCATGGTGTTGCTAGGGTGTTGCTAGGGTGTTCTGGGTGGTTGCTAGGGTGTTGCTAGGCGGTTGCTAGGGTGTTTTGGGTGGTAGCTAGGGTGTAGCTAGGCGGTTGCTAGGGTGTTCTGGGTGGTTGCTAGGCAGTTGCTAGGGTTTTCTGGGTGGTTGCTAGGGTGTTGCTAGGCGGTTGCTAGGGTGTTCTGAGTGGTTGCTAGGGTGTTGCTAGGCGGTTGCTAGGGTGTTCTGGGTGGTTGCTAGGGTGTTGCTAGGCGGTTGCTAGGGTGTTCTGAGTGGTTGCTAGGTGGTTGCTAGGGTATTCTGGGTGGTTGCTAGGGTGTTGCTAGGCGGTTGCTAGGGTGTTCTGGGTGGTTGTTAGGGTGTTGCTAGGCGGTTGCTAGGGTGTTCTGAGTGGTTGCTAGGGTGTTCTGGGTGGTTGCTAAGGTGTTTTGGGTGGTTGCTAGGCGGTTGCTAGGGTGTTCTGGGTGGTTGCTAGGGTGTTGCTAGGGTGTTGCTAGGTGGTTGCTAGGGTGTTTTGGGTGTTTGCTAGGGTGTTGCTAGGCGGTTGCTAGGGTCTTCTGGTTGGTTGCTAGGGTGTTGCTAGGCAGTTGCTAGGGTGTTCTGGGTTGTTGCTAGGGTGTTGCTAGGGTAATTTGGGTGGTTGCTATGGTGTTACTAGGTGGTTGGTAGTTGTCAAAGATGGTTACTGTTGAGTTTGTAGCATTTTATTGGCATGATTTAGCACTTAGCTAATCAATATTAGCATGTAACTATTCACTGCTAGCATGTGTAGCATGTAGCAAGTCCTGTTTGCTAGCATGAGTCAAAAGAGCCAACCCCCATCTCTATACGATGTTCTGATGCAGAGATATTGGTCTTGCAAAACGGTTGCTAGGGTACTCTGTTTGGTTGCTAGGGAGTGGCTTGGCAGCTGCCAATCATGAAGCTCCAAAGTCAATGTGAATGTATAAACCAACCCCCATCTCTATACGATGTTCTGATGCAGAGATATTGGTCTTGCAAAATGGTTGCTAGGGTACTCTGTTTGGTCGCTAGGGAGTGGCTTGGCAGCTGATAATCATGAAACTCCAAAGGCTGCTTGTCAGTATGAATGATATAAACCAACTCCCATGCCTCTGTGACATTCAGAATGGACGATATTCCTCTTTGGATTTTGGTTGCTAAGGTGCTTGACAATGGTTGCTAGGGAGGGGTTAGGATGTGTTGAGGTGATTCAGGATTGGCTGTTTGCTGCCCCGAGTCAAACGAGACCACCCTCATGTTTCTATGACTCTTATATCCTGAGATATCCCTTTGATCTGTTTCAATGGAAGTCTATGGAACTTGTTGCTAAGGAGCTCTAAATGGTTGCTAGGGCGTGGCTTGATAGCTTCACAATGATCCTGAGTGACTGATTGGTCGTCTGAGTAAAATGAGCCCGCCCCCTTGTCTCTATGACACTGTGATCCAGAGCTATTTTCAATACAAAATCCCTATGCAATTTACCATAGTAGGAGAAACGCATGCATTTCATGGGCCGTCCTACACCATAGTAAGTCAATGGGGCAACTTTGGGCAGCTCCTGCCCCACAGGGGTGCAACTTTTACCCCATTGTGTGGTATGTTCTTACAGAGCCTGTCAGCCTCTTCAAATGTGGTAAATTACACGTTTCTGCGACATCCTCGTTCCGAGCTACGACTCGTCAAAGTTTGACGCAATGTTAAGTCTATGGGATTTTTCGGCCGGTTTTTCGCCCCTGGGGCGAACATCGTACCCCCGATCTCTTATAAAAGTCATAGCACACCATTCCCGAACAGGCCGCACGTTTTGACACCTCATTCGTGGGTCTGTGACAAAAACTGCGGGAGGAGTAGCGCGTCAAAAAGTGGCCAGAAGAATAAGAATAAGAACTAGAATGTACATTTCCAGAAGAAAATGTGAAGTGGTGCTTGCAGTGGCAAAACTCGCCGCTCGGTTGCTAGGATGTTCTGGGTAGTTGCTATGGTGTTGCTAGGCGGTTGCTAGGGTATTGTGGGTGGTTGCTAGGGTGTTCTGGGTGGTTGCTAGGGTGTTGCTAGGCAGTTGCTAGGGTGTTCTGGGTAGTTGCTATGGTGTTGCTAGGCGGTTGCTAGGGTATTGTGGGTGGTTGCTAGGGTGTTCTGGGTGGTTGCTAGGGTGTTGCTAGGCAGTTGCTAGGGTGTTCTGGGTAGTTGCTATGGTGTTGCTAGGCAGTTGCTAGGGTATTCTGGGTGGTTGCTATGGTGATGCTAGGCGGTTGCTAGGGTGTTCTGGGTGGTTGCTAGGGTGTTGCTAGGCATTTGTTAGGGTATTGTGGGTGGTTGCTAGGGTGTTGCTAGGCGGTTGCTAGGGTGTTCTGGGTAGTTGCTAGGGTGTTGCAAGGCGGTTGCTAGAGTATTCTGGATGGTTGCTATGGTGTTGCTAGGGTATTCTGGGTGGTTGCTAGGGTGTTGCTAGGCGGTTGCCAGGGTATTCTGGGTGGTTGCTAGGGTGTTGCTAGGCGGTTGCTAGGGTATTCTGGATGGTTGCTATGGTGTTGCTAGGGTATTCTGGGTGGTTGCTAGGGTGTTGCTAGGCGGTTGCCAGGGTATTCTGGGTGGTTGCTAGGGTGTTGCTAGGCGGTTGCTAGGGTATTCTGGGTGGTTGCTATGGTGTTGCTAGGGTATTGTGGGTGGTTGCTAGGCGGTTGCTAGGGTGTTCTGGGTGGTTGCTAGGGTGTTTCTAGGTGGTTGCTAGGGTATTCTGGGTGGTTGCTAGGGTGTTGCTAGGTGGTTGCTAGGGTGTTCTGGGTGGTTGTTAGGGTGTTGCTAGGCGGTTTCTAGGGTGTTCTGGTTGGTTGCTAGGGCGTTGCTAGGCAGTTGCTAGGGTGTTCTGGGTGGTTGCTAAGGTGTTGCTAGGGTAATCTGGGTGGTTGCTATGGTGTTACTAGATGGTTGGTAGTTGTCAAAGATGGTTACTATTGAGTTTGTAGCATTTTATTGGCTGATTTAGCACTTAGCTAATCAATATTAGCATGTAGCTATTCACTGCTAGCATGTGTAGCATGTAGCAAGTCCTGTTTGCTAGCATGAGTCAAAATAGCCAACCCCCATCTCTATACGATGTTCTGATGCAGAGATATTGGTCTTGCAAAACGGTTGCTAGGGTACTCTGTTTGGTTGCTAGGGAGTGGCTTGGCAGCTGCCAATCATGAAGCTCCAAAGTCAATGTGTATGTATAAACCAACCCCCATCTCTATGCGATGTTTTGATGCAGAGATATAGGTCTTGCAAAATGGTTGCTAGGGTACTCTGTTTGGTTGCTAGGGAGTGGCTTGGCAGCTGCCAATCATGAAACTCCAAAGGCTGCTTGTCACTATGAAAGATATAAACCAACTCCCATGCCTCTGTGACATTCAGAATGGACGATATTCCTCTTTGGATTTTGGTTGCTAAGGTGCTCGACAATGGTTGCTAGGGCGTGGCTAGCAAGTGTTGAGGTGATTCATGATTGGCTGTTTGCTGGCCCGAGTCAAACGAGACCACCCTCATGTTTCTATGACAATTCAGTCCAGAGATATCCCTTCGATCTCTTTCAATGGAAGTCTATGGGAGTTGTTGCTAAGGTGCTCTAAATGGTTGCTAGGGCGTGGCTTGATAGCTTCACAATGATCCTGAGAGACTGATTGGTTGTCTGAGTAAAATGAGCCCGCCCCCTTGTCTCTATGACACTGTGATCCAGAGTTATGTTCAATATAAAAGCGGTTTCTATGGTGTAGGACGGCCCATTTCATGGGCCGTCCTACACCATAGTAAGTCAATGGGGAAACTTTGGGCAGCTCCTGCACCCCAGGGGTGCAACTTTTACCCCATTGTGTGGTATGTTCTTACAGAGCCTGTCAGCCTCTTTAAATGTGGTAAATTACACATTTCTGCGACATCCTCGTTCCGAGCTACGACTCGTCAAAGTTTTTCGCAATGTTAAGTCTATGGGATTTTTTTGGGCCGTTTTTCGCCCCTGGGGCGACCATCGTACCCCCGATCTCTTAGAAAAGTCATAGCACACCATTCCCGAACAGGCCGCACGTTTTGACACCTCATTCATGGGTCTGTGACAAAAACTGCGGGAGGAGTAGCGCGTCAAAAAGTGGCCAGAAGAATAAGAAGAATAAGAATAATAAGTATGTGAGATAACAATAGTGTTGCTTCGCCATAGGCAAGCACCACTAATAAGAATAAGAACTAGAATGTACATTTCCAGAAGAAAATGTGAAGTGGTGCTTGCAGTGGCAAAATTCGCAGCTCGGTTGCTAGAGTGTGGCACACGATTGCATACGAGACAAAAAACACGTCTGTACGATGTTCTGGTGCTGAGATATGGCTTATTTATGTGTTTGTATGGTTACTAGGGTACCTTATATGGTTGCTATGGTGTGCTTATGCAGTTTATTAGATGATATTAGAAGACTAGTTGACAGTCTGAGTCAAAAAAGCCGAACTCCACGTCTCTACGATTTTCTGGAGCTGAAATATAGCTTGTAAATGTTGTTTTATGGTTGCTAGGGTGGCATAAGTGGTTGCTAGGGCGTGGCCATGAAGTTGTTATGCCCCTACTTATTGGCTGCTTGATAGGCCGAGTCAAAAGAGCCCAACCCCAAGTCTCTGTGACCTTCTAGTCAAAAGATATGATCTCACAAATGTTGTGCCAATGTTAAGTCTATGGGAATTTTTTCGTCCGATTTATCGGCTGCTGAACAAACATCGTACAACCGATCACGTAGAAAAGTCATAGCACACCTCTCCTCAATGAGCCGGTCGATTTGACACCTCATTCATGGGTCTACGACAAAAAATGCGGGAGGAGTAGCGTGCCGAAGTTTTGTCTTGGTGAATAGTAATCACAATACTAGAATGTACATTTCCAGAAGAAAATGTGAAGTGGTGCTTGCAGTGGCAAAACTCGCCGCTCGGTTGCTAGGTTGTTGTACATGATTTCATACGAGCCAACAACCATGTCTGTACGATATTGTGGAGCTGAGATATGGATTATTCATGTGTTCAAGTGGTTGCTAGGGTACCCTATATGGTTGCTATGGTGTGCTTATAGAGTTTATGAGATGATATTTAAAGACTAGTTGACAGTCTGAGTCAAAAAAAGGCAAACTCCATGTTTCTACTATTTTCTGGAGCTGAGATATGGCTTGAATATGTTGTTTTATGGTTGCTAGGCTGCCCTAAGTGGTTGCTAGGGCGCAAATATAAAGTTATTATGTCACTACTTATTGGCTGCTTGATAGGGCGAGTCAAAAGAGCCCAACCCCAAGTCTCTATGACCTTCTGGTCAAAAGATATGATATAACAAATTTTGTGCCAATGTTAAGTCTATGGGACTTTTTTGGGCCGATTTATCGCCCGCCGGGCGAACATCGTACAACCGATTGCTTAGAAAAGACATAGCACACCTCTCCTCAATAAACCGGTCGATTTGACACCTCATTCATGGGTCTACGACAAAAGGTGCGGGAGGAGTAGCGTGCCGAAGTTTTGTCTTGGTGAATAGTAATCACAATACTAGAATGTACATTTCCAGAAGAAAATGTGAAGTGGTGCTTGCAGTGGCAAAACTCGCCGCTCGGTTGCTAGGGTGCGGTGACCTAGTTTTTACCAAGATGCTAGCATGATTAGCATGTTGCTAGTATCATGCTAGCATGATTAGCATGTTGTTAGCATTATGCTAGCATTATTAGCATGTTGTTAGCATGATTAGCATGTTGTTAGCATTATGCTAGCATTGTTAGCATGTTGCTAGCATGATTAGCATGTTGCTAGCATCATGCTAGCATGATTAGCATGATGCTAGCATGATTAGCATATTGCTAGCATGTTGCTAGCATGATGCTAGCATGATTAGCATGTTGTTAGCATGTTGCTAGCATGATGCTGGCATGATTAGCATGTTGCTACCAACATGCTAGCATGATTAGCATGTTGCTAGCATGATGCTAGCAAAAATAAGCATGTTGCAAACATGTTTTAGCTAGATGCTAGCATGATTAGCATATTGCTAGCATCATGCTAGCATGTTTAGCATGTTGCTAGCATGGTTGCTAAGGTGTTACTAGGTGGTTGCTAGGGTATTATGGGTGGTTGCTAGGGCGTTGCTAGGCGGTTGCTAGGGTGTTCTGGGTGGTTGCTATGGTGTTGCTAGGCGGTTGCTAGGGTATTCTGGGTGGTTGCTAGGGTGTTTTGGGTGGTTGCTAGGTGGTTGCTAGGGTGTTTTGGGTGGTTGCTAGGGCGTTGCTAGGTGGTTGCTAGGGTGTTCTGGGGGGTTGCTATGCGGTTGCTAGGGCGTTGCTAGGCGGTTGCTAAGGTAATGTGGTTGGTTGCTAGGGCGTTGCTAGGTGGTTGCTATGGTGTCCTGGGTGGTTGCTAGGCGGTTGCTAGGGTGTTCTGGTGGTTGCTAGGGCATTGCTAGGCAGTTGCTAGGGTAATCTGGGTGGTTGCTATGGTGTTACTAGGTGGTTGGTAGTTGTCAAAGATGGTTACTGTTGAGTTTGTAGCATTTTATTGGCATGATTTAGCACTTAGCTAATCAATATTAGCATGTAGCTATTCACTGCTAGCATGTGTAGGATGTAGCAAGTCCTGTTTGCTAGCATGAGTCAAAAGAGCCAACCCCCATCTCTATACGATGTTCTGATACAGAGATATAGGTCTTGCAAAACGGTTGCTAGGGTACTCTGTTTGGTTGCTAGGGAGTGGCTTGGCAGCTGCCAATCATGAAGCTCCAAAGTGAATGTGAATGTATAAACCAACCCCCATCTCTATACGATGTTTTAAAGCAGACATATAGGTCTTGCAAAATGGTTGCTAGGGTACTCTGTTTGGTTGCTAGGGAGTGGCTTGGCAGCTGCCAATCATGAAGCTCCAAAGGCTGCTTGTCAGTATAAATGATATAAACCAACTCCCATGCCTCTGTGACATTCAGAATGGAAGATATCCCTGTTTGGATTTTGGTTGCTAAGGTGCTCGACAATGGTTGCTAGGGCGTGGCCAGTAAGTGTTGAGGTGATTCAGGATTGGCTGTTTGCTGGCCCGAGTGAAACGAGCCCACCCTCATGTTTCTATGACACTTATATCCTGAGATATCCCTTTGATCTGTTTCAATGGAAGTCTATGGAACTTGTTGCTAAGGAGCTCTAAATGGTTGCTAGGGCGTGGCTTGATAGCTTCACAATGATCCTGAGAGACTGATTGGCTGTCTGAGTAAAATGAGCCCGCCCCTTTGTCTCTATGACACTGTGATCCAGAGTTATGTTCAATACAAAATCCCTATGCAATTTACCATAGTAGGAAAAACACATGCATTTCATGGGCCGTCCTACACCATAGTAAGTCAATGGGGCAACTTTGGGCCCCTCCTGCCCCTCAGGGGTGCAACTTTTACCCCATTGTGTGGTATGTTCTTACAGAGCCTGTCAGCCTCTTCAAATGTGGCAAATTTCACGTTTCTGCGACATCCTCGTTCCGAGCTACGACTCGTCAAAGTTTTTCGCAATGTTAAGTCTATGGGATTTTTTTGGGCCGTTTTTCGCCCCTGGGGCGACCATCGTACCCCCGATCTCTTAGAAAAGTCATAGCACACCATTCCCGAACAGGCCGCACGTTTTGACACCTCATTCATGGGTCTGTGACAAAAACTGCGGGAGGAGTAGCGCGTCAAAAAGTGGCCAGAAGAATAATAATAATAAGAAGAATAATAAGTATGTGAGATAACAATAGTGTTGCTTCGCCATAGGCAAGCACCACTAACTAGAATGTACATTTCCAGAAGAAAATGTGAAGTGGTGCTTGCAGTGGCAAAATTCGCAGCTCGGTTGCTAGAGTGTGGCACACGATTGCATACGAGACAAAAAACACGTCTGTACGATGTTCTGGTGCTGAGATATGGCTTATTTATGTGTTTGTATGGTTACTAGGGTACCTTATATGGTTGCTATGGTGTGCTTATACAGTTTATTAGATGATATTAGAAGACTAGTTGACAGTCTGAGTCAAAAAAGCCGAACTCCACGTCTCTACGATTTTCTGGAGCTGAAATATAGCTTTTAAATATTGTTTTATGGTTGCTAGGGTGGCATAAGTGGTTGCTAGGGCGTGGCCATGAAGTTGTTATGCCCCTACTTATTGGCTGCTTGATAGGCCGAGTCAAAAGAGCCCAATTCCAAGTCTCTATGACCTTCTGGTCAAAAGATATGATCTCACAAATTTTGTGCCAATGTTAAGTCAATGGGACTTTTTTCGGAAATGTTTTCGCCCGCCAAACGAACATCGTACAACCGATCGCTTAGAAAAGACATAGCACACCTCTCCTCAATGAACCGGTCGATTTGACACCTCATTCATGTGTGTACGACAAAAGGTGCGGGAGGAGTAGCGTGCCGAAGTTTTGTCTAGGTGAATAGTAATCACAATACTAGAATGTACATTTCCAGAAGAAAATGTGAAGTGGTGCTTGCAGTGGCAAAATTCGCAGCTCGGTTGCTAGAGTGTGGCACACGATTGCATACGAGACAAAAAACACGTCTGTACGATGTTCTGGTGCTGAGATATGGCTTATTTATGTGTTTGTATGGTTACTAGGGTACCTTATATGGTTGCTATGGTGTGCTTATACAGTTTATTAGATGACATTAGAAGACTAGTTGACAGTCTGAGTCAAAAAAGCCGAACTCCACGTCTCTACGATTTTCTGGAGCTGAAATATAGCTTGTAAATGTTGTTTTATGGTTGCTAGGGTGGCATAAGTGGTTGCTAGGGCATGGCCATGAAGTTGTTATGCCCCTACTTATTGGCTGCTTGATAGGCCGAGTCAAAAGAGCCCAACCCCAAGTCTCTGTGACCTTCTAGTCAAAAGATATGATCTCACAAATGTTGTGCCAATGTTAAGTCTATGGGAATTTTTTCGTCCGATTTATCGGCTGCTGAACGAACATCGTACAACCGATCACTTAGAAAAGTCATAGCACACCTCTCCTCAATGAGCCGGTCGATTTGACACCTCATTCATGGGTCTACGACAAAAAATGCGGGAGGAGTAGCGTGCCGAAGTTTTGTCTTGGTGAATAGTAATCACAATACTAGAATGTACATTTCCAGAAGAAAATGTGAAGTGGTGCTTGCAGTGGCAAAACTCGCCGCTCGGTTGCTAGGGTGCGGTGACCTAGTTTTTACCAAGATGCTAGCATGATTAGCATGTTGCTAGTATCATGCTAGCATGATTAGCATGTTGTTAGCATTATGCTAGCATTATTAGCATGTTGCTAGCATGATTAGCATGTTGCTAGCATCATGCTAGCATGATTAGCATGATGCTAGCATGATTAGCATATTGCTAGCATGTTGCTAGCATTATGCTAGCATGATTAGCATGTTGTTAGCATGTTGCTAGCATGATGCTGGCATTATTAGCATGTTGCTACCAACATGCTAGCATGATTAGCATGTTGCTAGCATGATGCTAGCAAAAATAAGCATGTTGCAAACATGTTTTAGCTAGATGCTAGCATGATTAGCATATTGCTAGCATCATGCTAGCATGTTTAGCATGTTGCTAGCATGGTTGCTAAGGTGTTACTAAGTGGTTGCTAGGGTATTATGGGTGGTTGCTAGGGTGTTGCTAGGCGGTTGCTAGGGTGTTCTGGGTGGTTGCTATGGTGTTGCAAGGCGGTTGCTAGGGTATTCTGGGTGGTTGCTAGGGTGTTTTGGGTGGTTGCTAGGTGGTTGCTAGGGTGTTTTGGGTGGTTGCTAGGGCGTTGCTAGGTGGTTGCTAGGGTGTTCTGGGGGGTTGCTATAAGGTTGCTAGGGCGTTGCTAGGCGGTTGCTAAGGTAATGTGGTTTGTTGCTAGGGCGTTGCTAGGTGGTTGCTATGGTGTCCTGGGTGGTTGCTAGGCGGTTGCTAGGGTGTTCTGGTGGTTGCTAGGGCGTTGCTAGGCAGTTGCTAGGGTGTTGCTAGGGTAATCTGGGTGGTTGCTGTGGTGTTACTAGGTGGTTGGTAGTTGTCAAAGATGGTAACTGTTGAGTTTGTAGCATTTTATTGGCATGATTTAGCACTTAGCTAATCAATATTAGCATGTAGCTATTCACTGCTAGCATGTGTAGGATGTAGCAAGTCCTGTTTGCTAGCATGAGTCAAAAGAGCCAACCCCCATCTCTATACGATGTTCTGATACAGAGATATAGGTCTTGCAAAACGGTTGCTAGGGTACTCTGTTTGGTTGGTAGGGAGTGGCTTGGCAGCTGCCAATCATGAAGCTCCAAAGTGAATGTGAATGTATAAACCAACCCCCATCTCTATACGATGTTTTAAAGCAGACATATAGGTCTTGCAAAATGGTTGCTAGGGTACTCTGTTTGGTTGCTAGGGAGTGGCTTGGCAGCTGCCAATCATGAAGCTCCAAAGGCTGCTTGTCAGTATAAATGATATAAACCAACTCCCATGCCTCTGTGACATTCAGAATGGAAGATATCCCTGTTTGGATTTTGGTTGCTAAGGTGCTCGACAATGGTTGCTAGGGCGTGGCCAGTAAGTGTTGAGGTGATTCAGGATTGGCTGATTGCTGGCCCGAGTGAAACGAGCCCACCCTCATGTTTCTATGACACTTATATCCTGAGATATCCCTTTGATCTGTTTCAATGGAAGTCTATGGAACTTGTTGCTAAGGAGCTCTAAATGGTTGCTAGGGCGTGGCTTGATAGCTTCACAATGATCCTGAGAGACTGATTGGCTGTCTGAGTAAAATGAGCCCGCCCCTTTGTCTCTATGACACTGTGATCCAGAGTTATGTTCAATACAAAATCCCTATGCAATTTACCATAGTAGGAAAAACACATGCATTTCATGGGCCGTCCTACACCATAGTAAGTCAATGGGGCAACTTTGGGCCCCTCCTGCCCCTCAGGGGTGCAACTTTTACCCCATTGTGTGGTATGTTCTTACAGAGCCTGTCAGCCTCTTCAAATGTGGCAAATTTCACGTTTCTGCGACATCCTCGTTCCGAGCTACGACTCGTCAAAGTTTTTCGCAATGTTAAGTCTATGGGATTTTTTTGGGCCGTTTTTCGCCCCTGGGGCGACCATCGTACCCCCGATCTCTTAGAAAAGTCATAGCACACCATTCCCGAACAGGCCGCACGTTTTGACACCTCATTCATGGGTCTGTGACAAAAACTGCGGGAGGAGTAGCGCGTCAAAAAGTGGCCAGAAGAATAATAATAAGAAGAATAATAAGTATGTGAGATAACAATAGTGTTGCTTCGCCATAGGCAAGCACCACTAACTAGAATGTACATTTCCAGAAGAAAATGTGAAGTGGTGCTTGCAGTGGCAAAACTCGCCGCTCGGTTGCTAGGGTGCGGTGACCTAGTTTTTACCAAGATGCTAGCATGATTAGCATTTTGCTAGTATCATGCTAGCATGATTAGCATGTTGTTAGCATTATGCTAGCATTATTAGCATGTTGCTAGCATGATTAGCATGTTGCTAGCATCATGCTAGCATGATTAGCATGATGCTAGCATGATTAGCATTTTGCTAGCATGTTGCTAGCATGATGCTAGCATGATTAGCATGTTGTTAGCATGTTGCTAGCATGATGCTGGCATGATTAGCATGTTGCTACCAACATGCTAGCATGATTAGCATGTTGCTAACATGATGCTAGCAAAAATAAGCATGTTGCAAACATGTTTTAGCTAGATGCTAGCATGATTAGCATATTGCTAGCATCATGCTAGCACGTTTAGCATGTTGCTAGCATGGTTGCTAAGGTGTTACTAGGTGGTTGCTAGGGTATTATGGGTGGTTGCTAGGGCGTTGCTAGGCGGTTGCTAGGGTGTTCTGGGTGGTTGCTATGGTGTTGCTAGGCGGTTGCTAGGGTATTCTGGGTGGTTGCTAGGGTGTTTTGGGTGGTTGCTAGGTGGTTGCTAGGGTGTTTTGGGTGGTTGCTAGGGCGTTGCTAGGTGGTTGCTAGGGTGTTCTGGGGGGTTGCTATGCGGTTGCTAGGGCGTTGCTAGGCGGTTGCTAAGGTAATGTGGTTGGTTGCTAGGGCGTTGCTAGGTGGTTGCTATGGTGTCCTGGGTGGTTGCTAGGCGGTTGCTAGGGTGTTCTGGTGGTTGCTAGGGCATTGCTAGGCAGTTGCTAGGGTGTTGCTAGGGTGATCTGGGTGGTTGCTATGGTGTTACTAGGTGGTTGGTAGTTGTCAAAGATGGTTACTGTTGAGTTTGTAGCATTTTATTGGCATGATTTAGCACTTAGCTAATCAATATTAGCATGTAGCTATTCACTGCTAGCATGTGTAGGATGTAGCAAGTCCTGTTTGCTAGCATGAGTCAAAAGAGCCAACCCCCATCTCTATACGATGTTCTGATACAGAGATATAGGTCTTGCAAAACGGTTGCTAGGGTACTCTGTTTGGTTGCTAGGGAGTGGCTTGGCAGCTGCCAATCATGAAGGTCCAAAGTGAATGTGAATGTATAAACCAACCCCCATCTCTATACGATGTTTTAAAGCAGACATATAGGTCTTGCAAAATGGTTGCTAGGGTACTCTGTTTGGTTGCTAGGGAGTGGCTTGGCAGCTGCCAATCATGAAGCTCCAAAGGCTGCTTGTCAGTATAAATGATATAAACCAACTCCCATGCCTCTGTGACATTCAGAATGGAAGATATCCCTGTTTGGATTTTGGTTGCTAAGGTGCTCGACAATGGTTGCTAGGGCGTGGCCAGTAAGTGTTGAGGTGATTCAGGATTGGCTGTTTGCTGGCCCGAGTGAAACGAGCCCACCCTCATGTTTCTATGACAATTCAGTCCAGAGATATCCCTTCGATCTCTTTCAATGGAAGTCTATGGGAGTTGTTGCTAAGGTGCTCTAAATGGTTGCTAGGGCGTGGCTTGATAGCTTCACAATGATCCTGAGAGACTGATTGGTTGTCTGAGTAAAATGAGCCCGCCCCCTTGTCTCTATGACACTGTGATCCAGAGTTATGTTCAATATAAAAGCGGTTTCTATGGTGTAGGACGGCCCATTTCATGGGCCGTCCTACACCATAGTAAGTCAATGGGGAAACTTTGGGCAGCTCCTGCACCCCAGGGGTGCAACTTTTACCCCATTGTGTGGTATGTTCTTACAGAGCCTGTCAGCCTCTTCAAATGTGGTAAATTACACATTTCTGCGACATCCTCGTTCCGAGCTACGACTCGTCAAAGTTTTTCGCAATGTTAAGTCTATGGGATTTTTTTGGGCCGTTTTTCGCCCCTGGGGCGACCATCGTACCCCCGATCTCTTAGAAAAGTCATAGCACACCATTCCCGAACAGGCCGCACGTTTTGACACCTCATTCATGGGTCTGTGACAAAAACTGCGGGAGGAGTAGCGCGTCAAAAAGTGGCCAGAAGAATAAGAAGAATAAGAACTAGAATGTACATTTCCAGAAGAAAATGTGAAGTGGTGCTTCCAGTGGCAAATCTCGCCGCTCGGTTGCTAAGGTGTGGTAAATGATTGCATACGAGCAAAGAACCATATCTGTACGATATTCTGGTGCTGAGATATGGCTTATTCATGTGTTTGTATGGTTACTAGGGTACTCTATATGGTTGCTATGGTGTGCTTATACAGTTTATGAGATGATATTTAAAGACTAGTTGACAGTCTAAGTCAAAAAAGCTAAACTCCATGTTTCTACTATTTTCTGGAGCTGAATTATGGCTTGGAAATGTAGTTTTATGGTTGCTAGGGTGCCCTAAGTGGTTGCTAGGGCGTGGCCATGAAGTTGTTATGTCCCTACTTATTGGCTGCTTCATAAGCCGAGTCAAAAGAGCCCAACCCCAAGTCTCTGTGACCTTCTAGTCAAAAGATATGATCTCAAAAATTTTGTGCCAATGTTAAGTCTATGGGACTTTTTTACCCAATGATTTGCCCCTGGGGCGAACACCGTACCCCTGATCGCTAAGAAAAATCATACCACACCTCTCCTCAATAATCCGCACAATTTGACGCCTCAATCAGGGGTGTGTGATGTCGGCGTGTATTTTTTAACAGATAATTACTGTGGAGTTTTTATTTGGAGTTTTTATAGAGTTTTATAGAGTTATTTAGTATGGCACGAGGCCTGCGGCCTCGTGCCTATCACCCACGGTTGCTAGGGTGCTGTAACTGGTTGCTATGGTGTGGCTTTGAAGATTTAGGGCCATTACTTATTGGCTGCTTGATAAAATAAATCCTCCTAGGGAGAGAGAGAGGTCTGCCTGACAGCAGGGCTGTCAGGCCCTTTTGTGTCTGTGTGAAAATGACAGTTGAGATTTAAATTTCTGAAAATTCCGCAATGTTAAGTCAATGGGACTTTTTTGGCCGCTTTTTCGTCCGCTGTGCGAACATCGTACACCCGATCTCTTAGAAAAGTCATAGCACACCATTCCCGAACAGGCCGCACGTTTTGACACCTCATTCATGGGTCTGTGACAAAAACTGCGGGAGGAGTAGCGCGTCAAACTTTGTCCAGAATAATAATAATAAAAATTAGAATAAGAATAATAAGTATGCACAATAACACTAGTGTTGCTTTGCCTTTGGCAAGCACCACTAATAATAAGTATGTGAGATAACAATAGTGTTGCTTCGCCATAGGCAAGCACCACTAATAAGAATAAGAACTAGAATGTACATTTCCAGAAGAAAATGTGAAGTGGTGCTTGCAGTGGCAAAAGTCGCCGCTCGGTTGCTAGAGTGTGTTACATTATTGCATACGAGCCAACAACCATGTCTGTACGATGTTCTGGTGCTGAGATATGGCTTATTCATGTGTTCAGGTGGTTACTAGGGTACTCTATATGGTTGCTATGGTGTGCTTATACAGTTTATGAGATGATATTTAAAGACTAGTTGACAGTCTGAGTCAAAAAAGCCAAACTCCATGTTTCTACTATATTCTGGAGCTAAAATATGGCTTGTAAATGTAGTTTTATGGTTGCTAGGGTGCCCTAAGTGGTTGCTAGGGCGCGAATATGAAGTTATTATGTCACAACTTATTGGCTGCTTGATAGGTCAAGTCAAAAGAGCCCAACCCCAAGTCTCTATGGCCTTCTGGTCAAAAGATATGATCTCACAAATTTAGTGCTAATGTTAAGTCTATGGGACTTTTTTTGGCAAATGTTTCGCCCGCCGGACGAACATCGTACAACCGATCGCTTAGAAAAGACATAGCACACCTCTCCTCAATGAACCGGTCGATTTGATACCTCATTCATGGGTCTACGAGAAAACGTGCGGGAGGAGTAGCGTGCCGAAGTTTTGTCTAGGTGAATAGTAATCACAATACTAGAATGTACATTTCCAGAAGAAAATGTGAAGTGGTGCTTGCAGTGGCAAAACTCGCCGCTCGGTTGCAAGGGTGTTGTACATGATTGCATACAAGCCAAGAACCATGTCTGTACGATGTTCTAGTGCTGAGATATGGCTCATTCATGTGTTTGTATGGTTACTAGGGTACTCTGTTTGGTTGCTAGGGAGTGGCTTGGCAGCTGCCAATCATGAAACTCCAAAGTCTGATTGTCAGTGTGAATGATATAAACCAACTCCCATCTCTATACGATGTTCTGATGCTGAGATATAGCTGTTGCAAAATGGTTGCTAGGGTACTCTGTTTGGTTGCTAGGGAGTGGCTTGGCAGCTGCCAATCATGAAACTCCAAAGGCTGCTTGTCAGTCTAAACGATATAAACCAACTCCCATGCCTCTGTGACATTCAGAATGGACGATATCCCTGTTTGGATTTTGGTTGCTAAGGTGCTTGACAATGGTTGCTAGGGCGTGGCTAGGAAGTGTTGAGGTGATTCAGGATTGGCTGTTTGCTGCCCCGAGTCAAACGAGACCACCCTCATGTTTCTATGACAATTCAGTCCAGAGATATCCCTTCGATCTCTTTCAATGGAAGTCTATGGGAGTTGTTGCTAAGGTGCTCTAAATGGTTGCTAGGGCGTGGCTTGATAGCTTCACAATGATCCTGAGAGACTGATTGGCTGTCTGAGTAAAATGAGCCTGCCCCCTTGTCTCTATGACACAGTGATCCAGAGCTATGTTCAATACAAAATCCCTATGCAATTTACCATAGTAGGAAAAACACATGCATTTCATGGGCCGTCCTACACCATAGTAAGTCAATGGGGCAACTTTGGGCCCCTCCTGCCCCCCAGGGGTATAACTTTTACCCCATTGTGTGGTATGTTCTTACAGAGCCTGTCAGCCTCTTCAAATGTGGTAAATTACACGTTTCTGCGACATCCTCGTTCAGAGCTACGACTCGTCAAAGTTTGACGCAATGTTAAGTCTATGGGATTTTTCGGCCGGTTTTTCGCCCCTGGGGCGAACATCGTACCCCCGATCGCTTATAAAAGTCATAGCACACCATTCCCGAACAGGCCGCACGTTTTGACACCTCATTCATGGGTCTGTGACAAAAACTGCGGGAGGAGTAGCGCGTCAAAAAGTGGCCAGAAGAATAAGAATAAGAATAATAAGTATGCACAATAACACTAGTGTTGCTTTGCCATAGGCAAGCACCACTAACTAGAATGTACATTTCCAGAAGAAAATGTGAAGTGGTGCTTGCAGTGGCAAATTCGCCGCTCGGTTGCTAGAGTGTGGTACATTATTGCATACGAGCCAACAACCATGTCTGTACGATACTGTGGAGCTGAGATATGGCTTATTCATGTGTTTGTATGGTTACTAGGGTACCCTATATGGTTGCTATGGTGTGCTTATACAGTTTATGAGTTGATATTCAAAGACAAGTTGACAGTCTGAGTCAAAAAAGGCAAACTCCATGTTTCTTCTATTTTCTAGAGCGGAGTTATGGCTTGAATATGTTGTTTTATGGTTGCTAGGCTGCCCTAAGTGGTTGTTAGGGCGCGAATATGAAGTTATTATGTCACTACTTAGTGGCTGCTTGATAGGCCGAGTCAAAAGAGCCCAACCCCAAGTCTCTATGACCTTCTTGTGAAAAGATATGATATTCTGGGTGGTTGCCAGGGTGTTGCTAGGCGGTTGCTAGGGTGTTCTGGGTGGTTGCTAGGGTGTTGCTAGGCGGTTGCTAGGGTATTCTGGGTGGTTGCTATGGTGTTGCTAGGCGGTTGCTAGGGTGTTTTGGGTGGTTGCTAGGGTGTTTTAGGTGGTTGCTATGGTATTCTGGATGGTTGCTATGGTGTTACTAGGTGGTTGGTAGTGTTCACATTTGGTTACTATAGAGTTTTTATAATGTTCATGGCATGATTTAGCACTTAGCTAATCAATATTAGCATGTAGCTATTCACAGCTAGCATGTTTAGCATGTTGAAAGTCCTGTGTGCTAGCATGAGTCAAAAGACCCAAACCCCATCTCTATACGATGTTCTGATGCAGAGATGTAGGTCTTGCAAAATGGTTGCTAGGGTACTCTGTTTGGTTGCTAGGGAGTGGCTTGGAAGCTGCCAATAATGAAACTCCAAAGGCTGCTTGTCAGTATGAATTATATAAACCAACCCCCATCTCTATACGATGTTCTGATATAGAGATGTAGGTCTTGCAAAATGGTTGCTAGGGTAC
Organism: Rhinichthys klamathensis goyatoka; assembly: GCF_029890125.1. Classification (NCBI taxonomy): domain Eukaryota; kingdom Metazoa; phylum Chordata; class Actinopteri; order Cypriniformes; family Leuciscidae; genus Rhinichthys; species Rhinichthys klamathensis. The sequence goes on along the minus strand of NW_026606660.1, from coordinate 1,020,881 downwards.
TCTGTTTGGTTGCTAGGGAGTGGCTTGGCAGCTGCCAATCATGAAATTCCAAAGGCTGCTTGTCAGTATAAATGATATAAACCAACTCCCATGCCTCTGTGACATTCAGAATGGAAGATATCCCTGTTTGGATTTTGGTTGCTAAGGTGCTCGACAATGGTTGCTAGGGCGTGGCCAGTAAGTGTTGAGGTGATTCAGGATTGGCTGTTTGCTGCCCCGAGTCAAACGAGACCACCCTCATGTTTCTATGACAATTCAGTCCAGAGATATCCCTTCGATCTCTTTCAATGGAAGTCTATGGGAGTTGTTGCTAAGGTGCTCTAAATGGTTGCTAGGGCGTGGCTTGATAGCTTCACAATGATCCTGAGAGACTGATTGGTTGTCTGAGTAAAATGAGCCCGTCCTCTTGTCTCTATGACACTGTGATCCAGAGTTATGTTCAATACAAAAGCGGTTTCTATGGTGTAGGACGGCCCATTTCATGGGCCGTCCTACACCATAGTAAGTCAATGGGGAAACTTTGGGCCCCTCTTGCCCCCCAGGGGTGCAACTTTTACCCCATTGTGTGGTGTGTTCTTACAGAGCCTGTCAGCCTCTCCAAATGTGGTAAATTACACGTTTCTGCGACATCCTCGTTCCGAGCTACGACTCGTCAAAGTTTGACGCAATGTTAAGTCTATGGGATTTTTCGGCCGGTTTTTCGCCCCTGGGGCGAACATCGTACCCCCGATCCCTTATAAAAGTCATAGCACACCATTCCCGAACAGGCCGCACGTTTTGACGCCTCATTCGTGGGTCTGTGACAAAAGCTGCGGGAGGAGTAGCGCGCCAAACTTTGTGTGGAATAATAAGAATAATAAGTTTGCACAATAACACTAGTGTTGCTTTGCCATAGGCAAGCACCACTAACTAGAATGTACATTTCCAGAAGAAAATGTGAAGTGGTGCTTGCAGTGGCAAAACTCGCCGCTCGGTTGCTAGGGTGTTGTTGGAGTTTGCTATGATGATGCAAGGCAGTTGCTAGGGTGTTCTGGGTGGTTGCTAGGTGGTTGCTAGGGTGTTCTGAGTGGTTGCTAGGGTGTTGCTAGGTGGTTGCTAGGGTATTCTGGGTGGTTGCTAGGGTGTTGCTAGGCGGTTGCTAGGGTGTTCTGGGTGGTTGCTAGGGTGTTGCTAGGTGGTTGCTAGGGTGTTCTGAGTGGTTGCTAGGGTGTTCTGGGTGGTTGCTAGGGTATTCTGGGTGGTTGCTAGGGTATTCTGGGTGGTTGCTAGGGTGTTGCTAGGCGGTTGCTAGGGTGTTCTGGGTGGTTGCTAGGGTGTTGCTAGGCGGTTGCTAGGGTGTTCTGAGTGGTTGCTAGGGTGTTGCTAGGTGGTTGCTAGGGTATTCTGGGTGGTTGCTAGGGTGTTGCTAGGTGGTTGCTAGGGTGTTCTGTGCGGTTGCTAGGCGGTTGCTAGGGTATTCTGGGTGGTTGCTATGGTGTTGCTAGGCGGTTGCTAGGGTGTTTTGAGTGGTTGCTAAGCGGTTGCTAGGGTGTTCTGGGTGGTTGCTAGGGTGTTGCTAGGCGGTTGCTAGGGTGTTCTGGGTGGTTGCTAGGGCGTTGCTAGGGTGTTCTGGGTGGTTGCTAGGGTGTTCTGGGTGGTTGCTAGGGTGTTGCTAGGTGGTTGCTAGGGTGTTTTGAGTGGTTGCTAGGCGGTTGCTAGGGTGTTCTGGGTGGTTGCTAGGGTGTTGCTAGGCGGTTGCTAGGGTGTTCTGGGTGGTTGCTAGGGCGTTGCTAGGCAGTTGCTAGGGTGTTCTGGGTGGTTGCTAGGGTGTTGCTAGGGTAATTTGGGTGGTTGCTATGGTGTTACTAGGTGGTTGGTAGTTGTCAAAGATGGTTACTGTTGAGTTTGTAGCATTTTATTGGCATGATTTAGCACTTAGCTAATCAATATTAGCATGTAGCTATTCACTGCTAGTATGTGTAGCATGTAGCAAGTCCTGTTTGCTAGCATGAGTCAAAAGACCCAACCCCCATCTCTATACGATGTTCTGATGCAGAGATATTGGTCTTGCAAAACGGTTGCTAGGGTACTCTGTTTGGTTGCTAGGGAGTGGCTTGGCAGCTGCCAATCATGAAGCTCCAAAGTCAATGTGAATGTATAAACCAACCCCCATCTCTATACGATGTTCTGATGCAGAGATATTGGTCTTGCAAAATGGTTGCTAGGGTACTCTGTTTGGTTGCTAGGGAGTGGCTTGGCAGTTGCCAATCATGAAACTCCAAAGGCTTCTTGTCACTATGAATGATATAAACCAACTCCCACGCCTTTGTGACATTCAGAATGGAAGATATCCCTCATTGGATTTTGGTTGCTAAGGTGCTCGACAATGGTTGCTAGGGCGTGGCTAGGAAGTGTTGAGGTGATTCATGATTGGCTGTTTGCTGCCCCGAGTCAAACGAGACCACCCTCATGTTTCTATGACAATTCAGTCCAGAGATATCCCTTCGATCTCTTTCAATGGAAGTCTATGGGAGTTGTTGCTAAGGTGCTCTAAATGGTTGCTAGGGCGTGGCTTGATAGCTTCACAATGATCCTGAGAGACTGATTGGTTGTCTGAGTAAAATGAGCCCGCCCCCTTGTCTCTATGACACTGTGATCCAGAGTTATGTTCAATATAAAAGCGGTTTCTATGGTGTAGGACGGCCCATTTCATGGGCCGTCCTACACCATAGTAAGTCAATGGGGAAACTTTGGGCAGCTCCTGCCCCCCAGGGGTGCAACTTTTACCCCATTGTGTGGTATGTTCTTACAGAGTCTGTCAGCCTCTTCAAATGTGGCAAATTTCACGTTTCTGCGAAATTCACACTCTGAGCTATGACTCGTCAAAGTTTTTCGCAATGTTAAGTCTATGGGATTTTTTTGGGCCGTTTTTCGCCCCTGGGGCGACCATCGTACCCCCGATCTCTTAGAAAAGTCATAGCACACCATTCCCGAACAGGCCGCACGTTTTGACACCTCATTCATGGGTCTGTGACAAAAACTGCGGGAGGAGTAGCGCGTCAAAAAGTGGCCAGAAGAATAATAATAAGAAGAATAACTAGAATGTACATTTCCAGAAGAAAATGTGAAGTGGTGCTTGCAGTGGCAAAACTCGCCGCTCGGTTGCTAGGGTGCGGTTAGCTAGTTTTTACCAAGCTGCTAGCATGATTAGCATGTTGCTAGTATCATGCTAGCATGATTAGCATGTTGTTAGCATTATGCTAGCATTATTAGCATGTTGCTAGCATGATTAGCATGTTGCTAGCATGATGCTAGCATGATGCTAGCATGATTAGCATGATGCTAGCATGATAAGCATGTTGCTAGCATGTTGCTAGCATGATGCTAGCATGATTAGCATGTTGCTAGCATGATGCTAGCATGATTAGCATGTTGCTAGCATCATGCTAGCATGATTAGCATGTTGTTAGCATCATGCTAGCATCATGCTAGCATGATTAGCATGTTGTTAGCATCATGCTACCAACATGCTAGCATGATTAGCATGTTGCTAGCATGATGCTAGCATGATTAGCATGTTGCTAGCATGATGCTAGCAAAAATAAGCATGTTGCAAACATGTTTTAGCTAGATGCTAGCATGATTAGCATATTGCTAGCATCATGCTAGCATGTTTAGCATGTTGCTAGCATGGTTGCTAAGGTGTTACTAGGTGGTTGCTAGGGTATTATGGGTGGTTGCTAGGCGGTTGCTAGGGTGTTCTGGGTGGTTGCTATGGTGTTGCTATGCGGTTGCTAGGGTATTCTGGGTGGTTGCTAGGCGGTTGCTAGGGTGTTCTGGGTGGTTGCTAGGGTGTTGCTAGGGGGTTGTTAGGGTGTTCTGGTTGGTTGCTAGGGTGTTGCTAGGCGGTTGCTAGGGTGTTCTGGGTGGTTGCTAGGGTGTTGCTAGGCGGTTCTGGGTGGTTGCTTTGTTGTTGCTATGCGGTTGCTAGGGTATTCTGGGTGGTTGCTAAGGTGTTTTGGGTGGTTGCTAGGCGGTTGCTAGGGTGTTCTGGGTGGTTGCTAGGGTGTTCTGAGTGGTTGCTAGGGTGTTGCTAGGTGGTTGCTAGGGTATTCTGGGTGGTTGCTAGGGTGTTGCTAGGTGGTTGCTAGGGTATTCTGGGTTGTTGCCAGGGTGTTGCTAGGCGGTTGCTAGGGTGTTCTGGGTGGTTGCTAGGGTGTTGCTAGGCGGTTGCTAGGGTATTCTGGGTGGTTGCTATGGTGTTGCTAGGCGGTTGCTAGGGTGTTTTGGGTGGTTGCTAGGGTGTTTTAGGTGGTTGCTATGGTATTCTGGATGGTTGCTATGGAGTTACTAGGTGGTTGGTAGTGTTCACATTTGGTTACTATAGAGTTTTTATAATGTTCATGGCATGATTTGCACTTAGCTAATCAATATTAGCATGTAGCTATTCACAGCTAGCATGTTTAGCATGTTGAAAGTCCTGTGTGCCAGCATGAGTCAAAAGACCCAAACCCCATCTCTATACGATGTTCTGATGCAGAGATATTGGTCTTGCAAAATGGTTGCTAGGGTACTCTGTTTGGTTGCTAGGGAGTGGCTTGGCAGCTGCCAATCATGAAGCTCCAAAGTCAATGTGAATGTATAAACCAACCCCCATCTCTATGCGATGTTTTGATGCAGAGATATAGGTCTTGCAAAATGGTTGCTAGGGTACTCTGTTTGGTTGCTAGGGAGTGGCTTGGCAGCTGCCTATCATGAAACTCCAAAGGCTGCTTGTCAGTATGAATGATATAAACCAACTCCCACGCCTTTGTGACATTCAGAATGGAAGATATCCCTTTTTGGATTTTGGTTGCTAAGGTGCTCGACAATGGTTGCTAGGGCGTGGCCAGTAAGTGTTGAGGTGATTCAGGATTGGCTGTTTGCTGGCCCGAGTCAAACGAGCCCACCCTCATGTTTCTATGACACTTATATCCTGAGATATCCCTTTGATCTCTTTCAATGGAAGTCTATGGAACTTGTTGCTAAGGAGCTCTAAATGGTTGCTAGGGCGTGGCTTGATAGCTTCACAATGATCCTGAGAGACTGATTGGTTGTCTGAGTAAAATGAGCCCGCCCTCTTGTCTCTATGACACTGTGATCCAGAGTTATGTTCAATACAAAAGCGGTTTCTATGGTGTAGGACGGCCCATTTTATGGGCCGTCCTACACCATAGTAAGTCAATGGGGCAACTTTGGGCCCCTCCTGCCCCTCAGGGGTGCAACTTTTACCCCATTGTGTGGTATGTTCTTACAGAGCCTGTCAGCCTCTTCAAATGTGGCAAATTTCACGTTTCTGCGACATCCTCGTTCCGAGCTACGACTCGTCAAAGTTTTTCGCAATGTTAAGTCTATGGGATTTTTTTGGGCCGTTTTTCGCCCCTGGGGCGACCATCGTACCCCCGATCTCTTAGAAAAGTCATAGCACACCATTCCCGAACAGGCCGCACGTTTTGACACCTCATTCATGGGTCTGTGACAAAAACTGCGGGAGGAGTAGCGCGTCAAAAAGTGGCCAGAAGAATAATAATAAGAAGAAGAAGAAGAAGAATAATAAGTATGTGAGATAACAATAGTGTTGCTTCGCCATAGGCAAGCACCACTAATAATAAGTATGTGAGATAACAATAGTGTTGCTTCGCCATAGGCAAGCACCACTAACTAGAATGTACATTTCCAGAAGAAAATGTGAAGTGGTGCTTGCAGTGGCAAAACTCGCCGCTCGGTTGCTACGGTGTGGTTAGCTAGTTTTTACCAAGATGCTAGCATGATTAGAATGTTGCTAGTATCATGCTAGCATGATTAGCATGTTGTTAGCATTATGCTAGCATTATTAGCATTTTGCTAGCATGATTAGCATGTTGCTAGCATGATGCTAGCATGATGCTAGCATGATTAGCATGTTGCTAGCATGTTGCTAGCATGATGCTAGCATGATTAGCATGTTGCTAGCATAATGCTAGCATGATTAGCATGTTGTTAGCATCAATGCTAGCATCATGCTAGCATGATTAGCATGTTGTTAGCATCATGCTACCAACATGTTAGCATGATTAGCATGTTGCTAGCATGATGCTAGCATGATTAGCATGTTGCTAGCATGATGCTAGCAAAAATAAGCATGTTGCAAACATGTTTTAGCTAGATGCTAGCATGATTAGCATATTGCTAGCATCATGCTAGCATGTTTAGCATGTTGCTAGCATTTTGCTAGCATGGTTGCTAAGGTGTTACTAGGTGGTTGCTAGGGTATTATGGGTGGTTGCTAAGGCGTTGCTAGGCGGTTGCTAGGGTGTTCTGGGTGGTTGCTATGGTGTTGCTATGCGGTTGCTAGGGTATTCTGGGTGGTTGCTAGGCGGTTGCTAGGCGGTTCTGGGTGGTTGCTAGGGGGTTGCTAGGGTGTTCTGGTTGGTTGCTAGGGTGTTGCTAGGCGGTTGCTAGGGTGTTCTGGGTGGTTGCTAGGGTGTTGCTAGGCGGTTGCTAGGCGGTTCTGGGTGGTTGCTATGTTGTTGCTAGGCGGTTGCTAGGGTATTCTGGGTGGTTGCTAAGGTGTTTTGGGTGGTTGCTAGGCGGTTGCTAGGGTGTTCTGGGTGGTTGCTAGGGTGTTCTGAGTGGTTGCTAGGGTGTTGCTAGGTGGTTGCTAGGGTATTCTGGGTGGTTGCTAGGATGTTGCTAGGGTATTCTGGGTGGTTGCCAGGGTGTTGCTAGGCGGTTGCTAGGGTGTTCTGGGTGGTTGCTAGGGTGTTGCTAGGCGGTTGCTAGGGTATTCTGGGTGGTTGCTATGGTGTTGCTAGGCGGTTGCTAGGGTGTTTTGGGTGGTTGCTAGGGTGTTTTAGGTGGTTGCTATGGTATTCTGGATGGTTGCTATGGAGTTACTAGGTGGTTGGTAGTGTTCACATTTGGTTACTATAGAGTTTTTATAATGTTCATGGCATGATTTAGCACTTAGCTAATCAATATTAGCATGTAGCTATTCACAGCTAGCATGTTTAGCCTGTTGAAAGTCCTGTGTGCCAGCATGAGTCAAAAGACCCAACCCCCATCTCTATACGATGTTCTGATGCAGAGATATTGGTCTTGCAAAATGGTTGCTAGGGTACTCTGTTTGGTTGCTAGGGAGTGGCTTGGCAGCTGCCAATCATGAAGCTCCAAAGTCAATGTGAATGTATAAACCAACCCCCATCTCTATACGATGTTTTGATGCAGAGATATAGGTATTGCAAAATGGTTGCTAGGGTACTCTGTTTGGTTGCTAGGGAGTGGCTTGGCAGCTGCCTATCATGAAACTCCAAAGGCTGCTTGTCAGTATGAATGATATAAACCAACTCCCACGCCTTTGTGACATTCAGAATGGAAGATATCCCTTTTTGGATTTTGGTTGCTAAGGTGCTCGACAATGGTTGCTAGGGCGTGGCCAGTAAGTGTTGAGGTGATTCAGGATTGGCTGTTTGCTGGCCCGAGTCAAACGAGCCCACCCTCATGTTTCTATGACACTTATATCCTGAGATATCCCTTTGATCTCTTTCAATGGAAGTCTATGGAACTTGTTGCTAAGGAGCTCTAAATGGTTGCTAGGGCGTGGCTTGATAGCTTCACAATGATCCTGAGAGACTGATTGGTTGTCTGAGTAAAATGAGCCCGCCCTCTTGTCTCTATGACACTGTGATCCAGAGTTATGTTCAATACAAAAGCGGTTTCTATGGTGTAGGACGGCCCATTTCATGGGCCGTCCTACACCATAGTAAGTCAATGGGGCAACTTTGGGCCCCTCCTGCCCCTCAGGGGTGCAACTTTTACCCCATTGTGTGGTATGTTCTTACAGAGCCTGTCAGCCTCTTCAAATGTGGCAAATTTCACGTTTCTGCGACATCCTCGTTCCGAGCTACGACTCGTCAAAGTTTTTCGCAATGTTAAGTCTATGGGATTTTTTTGGGCCGTTTTTCGCCCCTGGGGCGACCATCGTACCCCCGATCTCTTAGAAAAGTCATAGCACACTATTCCCGAACAGGCCGCACGTTTTGACACCTCATTCATGGGTCTGTGACAAAAACTGCGGGAGGAGTAGCGCGTCAAAAAGTGGCCAGAAGAATAATAATAATAAAAAGAAGAATAATAAGTATGTGAGATAACAATAGTGTTGCTTCGCCATAGGCAAGCACCACTAACTAGAATGTACATTTCCAGAAGAAAATGTGAAGTGGTGCTTGCAGTGGCAAAACTCGCCGCTCGGTTGCTAGAGTGTGGTACATTATTGCATACGAGCCAACAACCATGTCTGTACGATGTTCTGGTGCTGAGATATGGCTTATTCATGTGTTTGTATGGTTACTAGGGTTCCCTATATGGTTGCTATGGTGTGCTTATACAGTTTATGAGATGATATTTAAAGAGTAGTTGACAGTCTGAGTCAAAAAAGGCAAACTCCATGTTTCTTCTATTTTCTGGAGCTGAGATAATGGCTTTAATATGTTGTTTTATGGTTGCTAGGCTGCCCTAAGTGGTTGCTAGGGCGCGAATATGAAGTTATTATGTCAATACTTATTGGCTGCTTGATAGGCCGAGTCAAAAGAGCCCAACCCCAAGTCTCTATGACCTTCTGGTCAAAAGATATGATCTCACAAATTTTGTGCCAATGTTAAGTCTATGGGACTTTTTTCGTCCAATTTATCGCCCGCCGGACGATCATCGTACAACCGATCGCTTAGAAAAGACATAGCACACCTCTCCTCAATGAACCGGTCGATTTGATACCTCATTCATGGGTCTACGAGAAAACATGCGGGAGGAGTAGCGTGCCGAAGTTTTGTCTAGGTGAATAGTAATCACAATACTAGAATGTACATTTCCAGAAGAAAATGTGAAGTGGTGCTTGCAGTGGCAAAACTCGCCGCTCGGTTGCTAGAGTGTGGCACACGATTGCATACGAGACAAAAAACACGTCTGTACGATGTTCTGGTGCTGAGATATGGCTTATTTATGTGTTTGTATGGTTACTAGGGTACCTTATATGGTTGCTATGGTGTGCTTATACAGTTTATTAGATGATATTAGAAGACTAGTTGACAGTCTGAGTCAAAAAAGCCGAATTCCACGTCTCTACGATTTTCTGGAGCTGAAATATAGCTTGTAAATGTTGTTTTATGGTTGCTAGGGTGGCATAAGTGGTTGCTAGGGCGTGGCCATGAAGTTCTTATGTCCCTACTTATTGGCTGCTTCATAAGCCGAGTCAAAAGAGCCCAACCCCAAGTCTCTATGACCTTCTAGTCAAAAGATATGATCTCACAAATTTTGTGCCAATGTTAAGTCTATGGGACTTTTTTACCCAATGATTTGCCCCTGGGGCAAACACCGTACCCCTGATCGCTAAGAAAAATCATACCACACCTCTCCTCAATAATCCGCACAATTTGACGCCTCAATCAGGGGTGTGTGATGTCGGCGTGTATTTTTTAACAGATAATTACTGTGGAGTTTTTATTTGGAGTTTTTATAGAGTTTTATAGAGTTTTTATAGAGTTATTTAGTATGGCACTCGGCCTGCGGCCTCGTGCCTATCACCCACGGTTGCTAGGGTGCTGTAACTGGTTGCTATGGTGTGGCTTTGAAGATTTAGGGCCATTACTTATTGGCTGCTTGATAAAATAAATCCTCCTAGGGAGAGAGAGAGGTCTGCCTGACAGCAGGGCTGTCAGGCCCTTTTGTGTCTGTGTGAAAATGACAGTTGGGATTTAAATTTTTGAAAATTCCGCAATGTTAAGTCAATGGGACTTTTTTGGCCGCTTTTTCGTCCGCTGTGCGAACATCGTACACCCGATCTCTTAGAAAAGTCATAGCACACCATTCCCGAACAGGCCGCACGTTTTGACACCTCATTCATGGGTCTGTGACAAAAACTGCGGGAGGAGTAGCGCGTCAAAAAGTGTCCAGAATAATAATAATAATAAGTATGCACAATAACACTAGTGTTGCTTTGCCTTTGGCAAGCACCACTAACTAGAATGTACATTTCCAGAAGAAAATGTGAAGTGGTGCTTGCAGTGGCAAAACTCGCCGCTCGGTTGCTAGGGTGTGGTACATGATTGCATACGAGACAACAACCATGTCTGTACGATATTGTGGAGCTGACATATGGCTTATTCATGTGTTTGTATGGTTACTAGGGTACCCTATATGGTTGCTATGGTGCACTTATACAGTTTATGGGATGATATTTAAAGACTAGTTGACAGTCTCAGTCAAAAAAGCCAAACTCCATGTTTTTACTATTTTCTGGAGCTGAGATATGGCTTGTAAGTGTTGTTTTATGGTTGCTAGGCTGCCCTAAGTGGTTGCTAGGACGCAAATATGAAGGTTATATGTCACTACTTATTGGCTGCTTGATAGGCCGAGTCAAAAGAGCCCAACCCCAAGTCTCTATGACCTTCTGGTGAAAAGATATGATTTCACAAACTTTGTGACAATGTTAAGTCTATGGGACATTTTTCGGCTAATTTATCGGCCGCCGGACGAACATCGTACAACCGATCGCTTAGAAAAGACATAGCACACCTCTCCTCAATGAACCGGTCGATTTGACATCTCATTCATGGGTCTACGACAAAATTTGCGGGAGGAGTAGCGTGCCGAAGTTTTGTCTGGGTGAATAGTAATCACAACACTAGAATGTACATTTCCAGAAGAAAATGTGAAGTGGTGCTTGCAGTGGCAAAACTCGCCGCCCGGTTGCTAGCGTGCGGTTAGCTAGTTTTTACCAAGATGCTAGCATGATTAGCATGATTAGCATGTTGCTAGCATCATGCTAGCATTATAAGCATGTTGCTAGCATCATGCTAGCATTATAAGCATGTTACTAGCATGTTTTAGTTAGATTCTCCCATTATGCTAGCATGTTGCTAGCATGATGCTAGCAAAAATAAGCATGTTGCAAACATGTTTTAGCTAGATGCTAGCATTATTTGCATCATAATAGCATTATTAGCATATTGCTAGCATCATGCTAGCATGATTAGCATATTGCTAGCATCATGCTAGCATGTTTAGCATGTTGCTAGCATGATGCTAGCACGTTTAGCATGTTGTTAGCATGTTGCTAGCATAATGCTAGCATGTTTAGCATTTTGCTAGCATGATGCTAGCATGATGCTAGCATGATTAGCATGTTGCTAACATGAAGCTAGCATGATTAGCATGTTGCTAGCATATTGCTAGCATGTTGCAAGCATGTTGCTAGCATGATTAGCATGTTGCTAGCATGATTAGCATGTTGCTAGCATGATGCTAGCATGATTAGCATGTTGCTAGCATATTGCTAGCATGATTAACATGTTGCTAGCATGAGTAGCATGTTGCTAGCATGAAGCTAGCATGATTAGCCTGTTGCTAGCATGTTTGTAGCTAGTTGCTAGCATGATTAGCATGTTTCTAGCATCATGCTAGCATGATTAGCATGTTGCTAGCATGTTACTAGCATGATTAGCATGTTGCTAGCTTGATGCTAGCATGATTGGCCTGTTGCTAGCATGTTTGTAGCTAGTTGCTAGCATGATTAGCATGTTTCTAGCATCATGCTAGCATCATGCTAGGGCGTTGCTAGGCGGTTGCTAGGGTATTCTGGGTGGTTGCTAGGGTGTTTTGGGTGGTTGCTAGGCGGTTGCTAGGGTGTTCTGGGTGTTTGCTAGGGCGTTGCTAGGGTGTTCTGGTTGGTTGCTAGGCAGTTGCTAGGGTGTTCTAAGTGGTTGCTAGGGTGTCACTAGTTGGTTGCTATGGTATTCGGGGTGGTTGCTAGGGCGTTGCTAGGCGGTTGCTAGGGCGTTGCTAGGCGGTTGCTAGGGTGTTCTGGGTGGTTGCTATGGTGTTGCTAGGCGGTTGCTAGGGTGTTCTGGGTGGTTGCTAGGGTGTTGCTAGGCGGTTGCTATGGTATTCTGAGTGGTTGTTAGGGTGTTGCTAGGTGGTTGCTATGGTATTCTGGGTGGTTGCTAAGGTGTTGCTAGGCGGTTGCTAGGGTGTTCTGGGTGGTTGCTAGGGTGTTGCTAGGCGGTTGCTAGGGTGTTCTGAGTGGTTGCTAGGGTGTTGCTAGGTGGTTGCTATGGTATTCTGAGTGGTTGCTAGGGTGTTGCTAGGTGGTTGCTATGGTATTCTGGGTGGTTGCTAAGGTGTTGCTAGGCGGTTGCTAGGGTGTTCTGGGTGGTTGCTAGGGTGTTGCTAGGGTGTTGCTAGGGTGTTCTGAGTGGTTGCTAGGGTGTTGCTAGGTGGTTGCTAGGGTATTCTGGGTGGTTGCTAGGGTGTTGCTAGGCGGTTGATAGGGTATTCTGGGTGGTTGCTATGGTGTTGCTAGGCGGTTGCTAGGGTGTTTTGGGTGGTTGCTAGGGTGTTTTAGGTGGTTGCTATGGTATTCTGGATGGTTGCTATGGTGTTACTAGGTGGTTGGTAGTGTTCACATTTGGTTACTATAGAGTTTTTATAATGTTCATGGCATGATTTAGCACTTAGCTAATCAATATTAGCATAAAGCTATTCACAGCTAGCATGTTTAGCATGTTGAAAGTCCTGTGTGCTAGCATGAGTCAAAAGACCCAACCCCCATCTCTATACGATGTTCTGATGCAGAGATGTAGGTCTTGCAAAATGGTTGCTAGGGTACTCTGTTTGGTTGCTAGGGAGTGGCTTGGCAGCTGCCAATGATGAAACTCCAAAGGCTGCTTGTCAGTATGAATGATATAAACCAACCCCCATCTCTATACGATGTTCTGATATAGAGATGTAGGTCTTGCAAAATGGTTGCTAGGGTACTTTGTTTGGTTGCTAGGGAGTGGCTTGGCAGCTGCCAATCATGAAACTCCAAAGGCTGCTTGTCAGTATGAATGATATAAACCAACTCCCATGCCTCTGTGACATTCAGAATGGACGATATTCCTCTTTGGATTTTGGTTGCTAAGGTGCTCGACAATGGTTGCTAGGGCGTGGCCAGTAAGTGTTGAGGTGATTCAGGATTGGCTGTTTGCTGCCCCGAGTCAAACGAGCCCACCCTCATGTTTCTATGACTCTTATATTCTGAGATATCCCTTTGATCTGTTTCAATGGAAGTCTATGGAACTTGTTGCTAAGGAGCTCTAAATGGTTGCTAGGGCGTGGCTAGATAGCTTCACAATGATCCTGAGAGACTGATTGGCCGTCTGAGTAAAATGAGCCCGCCCCTTTGTCTCTACGACACTGTGATCCAGAGTTATGTTCAATATAAAAGCGGTTTCTATGGTGTAGGACGGCCCATTTCATGGGCCGTCCTACACCATAGTAAGTCAATGGGGCAACTTTGGGCAGCTCCTGCCCCACAGGGGTGCAACTTTTACCCCATTGTGTGGTATATTCTTACAGAGCCTGTCAGCCTCTTCAAATGTGGTAAATTTCACGTTTCTGCGACATCCTCGTTCCGAGCTACGACTCGTCAAAGTTTGACGCAATGTTAAGTCTATGGGATTTTTCGGCCGGTTTTTCGCCCCTGGGGCGAACATCGTACCCCCGATCCCTTAGAAAAGTCATAGCACACCATTCCCGAACAGGCCGCACGTTTTGACACCTCATTCATGGGTCTGTGACAAAAACTGCGGGAGGAGTAGCGCGTCAAAAAGTGGCCAGAAGAATAAGAAGAATAAGAAGAATAAGAAGAATAAGAATAATAAGTATGCACAATAACACTAGTGTTGCTTTGCCATAGGCAAGCACCACTAACTAGAATGTACATTTCCAGAAGAAAATGTGAAGTGGTGCTTGCAGTGGCAAAACTCGCCGCTCGGTTGCTAGGGTGTTCTTGGAGTTTGCTATGATGATGCAAGGCAGTTGCTAGGGTGTTCTGGGTGGTTGCTAGGCGGTTGCTAGGGTGTTCTGGGTGGTTGCTAGGGTGTTGCTAGGGTATTCTGGGTGGTTGCTAGGGTGTTGCTATGCGGTTGCTAGGGTATTCCGGGTGGTTGCTAAGGTGTTTTGGGTGGTTGCTAGGTGGTTGCTAGGGTGTTGCTAGGGTGTTGCTAGGTGGTTGCTAGGGTGTTGCTAGGCGGTTGCTAGGGTGTTCTGGGTGGTTGCTAGGGTGTTGCTAGGCGGTTGCTAGGGTGTTCTGAGTGGTTGCTAGGGTGTTGCTAGGTGGTTGCTAGGGTGTTGCTAGGTGGTTGCTAGGGTATTCTGGGTGGTTGCTTGGGTGTTGCTAGGCGGTTGCTAGGGTGTTCTGAGTGGTTGCTAGGGTGTTGCTAGGCCGTTGCTATGGTGTTATGGGTGGTTGCTAGGGCGTTGCTAGGCAGTTGCTAGGGTATCCTGGGCGGTTGCTAGGCGGTTGCTAGGGTGTTCTGGGTGGTTGCTAGGCAGTTGCTAGGGTGTTCTGGGTGGTTGCTAGGCGGTTGCTAGGGCGTTGCTAGGTGGTTGCTAGGGTAATCTGGGTGGTTGCTAGGGCGTTGCTAGGTGGTTGCTAGGGTATCCTGTTTGGTTGCTAGGCAGTTGCTAGGGTGTTCTGGGTGGTTGCTAGGGCGTTGCTAGGCAGTTGCTAGGGTGTTCTGGGTGTTGCTAGGGTAATTTGGGTGGTTGCTATGGTGTTACAAGGTGGTTGGTAGTTGTCAAAGATGGTTACTATTGAGTTTGTAGCATTTTATTGGCATGATTTAGCACTTAGCTAATCAATATTAGCATGTAGCTATTCACTGCTAGCATGTGTAGCATGTAGCAAGTCCTGTTTGCTAGCATGAGTCAAAAGACCCAACCCCCATCTCTATACGATGTTCTGATGCAGAGATGTAGGTCTTGCAAAATGGTTGCTAGGGTACTCTGTTTGGTTGCTAGGGAGTGGCTTGGCAGCTGCCAATCATGAAGCTCCAAAGTCAATGTGAATGTATAAACCAACCCCCATCTCTATACGATGTTCTGATGCAGAGATATTGGTTTTGCAAAATGGTTGCTAGGGTACTCTGTTTGGTTGCTAGGGAGTGGCTTGGCAGCTGCCAATCATGAAACTCCAAAGGCTTCTTGTCAGTATGAATGATATAAACCAACTCCCACGCCTTTGTGACATTCAGAATGGAAGATATCATTATTTGGATTTTGGTTGCTAAGGTGCTCGATAATGGTTGCTAGGGCGTGGCTAGGAAGTGTTGAGGTGATTCATGATTGGCTGTTTGCTGCCCCGAGTCAAACGAGACCACCCTCATGTTTCTATGACAATTCAGTCCAGAGATATCCCTTCGATCTCTTTCAATGGAAGTCTATGGGAGTTGTTGCTAAGGTGCTCTAAATGGTTGCTAGGGCGTGGCTTGATAGCTTCACAATGATCCTGAGAGACTGATTGGTTGTCTGAGTAAAATGAGCCCGCCCCCTTGTCTCTATGACACTGTGATCCAGAGTTATGTTCAATATGAAAGCGGTTTCTATGGTGTAGGACGGCCCATTTCATGGGCCGTCCTACACCATAGTAAGTCAATGGGGAAACTTTGGGCAGCTCCTGCCCCCCAGGGGTGCAACTTTTACCCCATTGTGTGGTATGTTCTTACAGAGTCTGTCAGCCTCTTCAAATGTGGCAAATTTCACGTTTCTGCGAAATTCACACTCTGAGCTATGACTCGTCAAAATTTTTCGCAATGTTAAGTCTATGGGATTTTTTTGGGCCGTTTTTCGCCCCTGGGGCGACCATCGTACCCCCGATCTCTTAGAAAAGTCATAGCACACCATTCCCGAACAGGCCGCACGTTTTGACACCTCATTCATGGGTCTGTGACAAAAACTGCGGGAGGAGTAGCGCGTCAAAAAGTGGCCAGAAGAATAATAAGAATAAGAATAAGAATAAGAATAATAAGTATGTGAGATAACAATAGTGTTGCTCTGCCATAGGCAAGCACCACTAACTAGAATGTACATTTCCAGAAGAAAATGTGAAGTGGTGCTTGCAGTGGCAAAACTCGCCGCTCGGTTGCTAGGGTGTTCTTGGAGTTTGCTATGATGATGCAAGGCAGTTGCTAGGGTGTTCTGGGTGGTTGCTATGGTGTTGCTATGCGGTTGCTAGGGTATTCTGGATGGTTGCTAAGGTGTTTTGGGTGGTTGCTAGGCGGTTTCTAGGGTGTTCTGGGTGGTTGCTAGGGTGTTGCTAGTTTGTTGCTAGGTGGTTGCTAGGGTGTTTTGGGTGGCTGCTAGGGTGTTGCTAGGCGGTTGCTAGGGTGTTCTGGGTGGTTGCTAGGGTGTTGCTAGGCGGTTGCTAGGGTGTTCTGGGTGGTTGCTAGGGTGTTGCTAGGTGGTTGCTAGGGTGTTCTGAGTGGTTGCTAGGGTGTTGCTAGGTGGTTGCTAGGGTGTTGCTAGGTGGTTGCTAGGGTATTCTGGGTGGTTGCTAGGGTGTTGCTAGGTGGTTGCTAGGGTGTTCTGAGTGGTTGCTAGGGTGTTGCTAGGTGGTTGCTAGGGTGTTCTGAGTGGTTGCTAGGGTGTTGCTAGGCCGTTGCTATGGTGTTCGAGGGTGGTTGCTAGGGCGTTGCTAGGCAGTTGCTATGGTATCCTGGGCGGTTGCTAGGCGGTTGCTAGGGTGTTCTGGGTGGTTGCTAGGCAGTTGCTAGGGTGTTTTGGGTGGTTGCTAGGCGGTTGCTAGGGCGTTGCTAGGCGGTTGCTAGGGTAATCTGGGTTGTTGCTAGGGCGTTGCTAGGCGGTTGCTAGGGTATCCTGGGTGGTTGCTAGGCGGTTGCTAGGGTGTTCTGGGTGGTTGCTAGGGCGTTGCTAGGCAGTTGCTAGGGTGTTCTGGGTGGTTGCTAGGGTGTTGCTAGAGTAATTTGGGTGGTTGCTATGGTGTTACTAGGTGGTTGGTAGTTGTCAAAGATGGTTACTGTTGAGTTTGTAGCATTTTATTGGCATGATTTAGCACTTAGCTAATCAATATTAGCATGTAGCTATTCACTGCTAGCATGTGTAGCATGTAGCAAGTCCTGTTTGCTAGCATGAGTCAAAAGACCCAACCCCCATCTCTATACGATGTTCTGATGCAGAGATGTAGGTCTTGCAAAATGGTTGCTAGGGTACTCTGTTTGGTTGCTAGGGAGTGGCTTGGCAGCTGCCAATCATGAAGCTCCAAAGTCAATGTGAATGTATAAACCAACCCCCATCTCTATACGATGTTCTGATGCAGAGATATTGGTTTTGCAAAATGGTTGCTAGGGTACTCTGTTTGGTTGCTAGGGAGTGGCTTGGCAGCTGCCAATCATGAAACTCCAAAGGCTGCTTGTCACTATGAAAGATATAAACCAACTCCCATGCCTCTGTGACATTCAGAATGGACGATATTCCTCTTTGGATTTTGGTTGCTAAGGTGCTCGACAATGGTTGCTAGGGCGTGGCTAGCAAGTGTTGAGGTGATTCATGATTGGCTGTTTGCTGGCCCGAGTCAAACGAGACCACCCTCATGTTTCTATGACAATTCAGTCCAGAGATATCCCTTCGATCTCTTTCAATGGAAGTCTATGGGAGTTGTTGCTAAGGTGCTCTAAATGGTTGCTAGGGCGTGGCTTGATAGCTTCACAATGATCCTGAGAGACTGATTGGTTGTCTGAGTAAAATGAGCCCGCCCCCTTGTCTCTATGACACTGTGATCCAGAGTTATGTTCAATATAAAAGCGGTTTCTATGGTGTAGGACGGCCCATTTCATGGGCCGTCCTACACCATAGTAAGTCAATGGGGAAACTTTGGGCAGCTCCTGCACCCCAGGGGTGCAACTTTTACCCCATTGTGTGGTATGTTCTTACAGAGTCTGTCAGCCTCTTCAAATGTGGCAAATTTCACGTTTCTGCGACATCCTCGTTCCGAGCTACGACTCGTCAAAGTTTTTCGCAATGTTAAGTCTATGGGATTTTTTTGGGCCGTTTTTCGCCCCTGGGGCGACCATCGTACCCCCGATCTCTTAGAAAAGTCATAGCACACCATTCCCGAACAGGCCGCACGTTTTGACACCTCATTCATGGGTCTGTGACAAAAACTGCGGGAGGAGTAGCGCGTCAAAAAGTGGCCGGAAGAATAATAAGAAGAAGAATAATAAGTATGTGAGATAACAATAGTGTTGCTTCGCCATAGGCAAGCACCACTAACTAGAATGTACATTTCCAGAAGAAAATGTGAAGTGGTGCTTGCAGTGGCAAAACTCGCCGCTCGGTTGCTAGCGTGCGGTTAGCTAGTTTTTACCAAGATGCTAGCATGATTAGCATGATTAGCATGTTGCTAGCATCATGCTAGCATGATTAGCATGTTGCTAGGATCATGCTAGCATTATAAGCATGTTACTAGCATGTTTTAGTTAGATTCTCCCATTATGCTAGCATGTTGCTAGCATGATGCTAGCAAAAATAAGAATGTTGCAAACATGTTTTAGTTAGATGCTAGCATTATTTGCATCATGCTAGCATGATTAGCATATTGCTAGCATCATGCTAGCATGATTAGCATATTGCTAGCATCATGCTAGCATGTTTAGCATATTGCTAGCATCATGCTAGCATGATTAGCATATTGCTAGCATCATGCTAGCATGTTTAGCATGTTGCTAGCATGATGCTAGCATGTTTAGCATGTTGCTAGCATCTTGCTAGCATGATGCTGGCATGTTTAGCATGTTGCTAGCATGTTGCTAGCATGATGCTAGCATGATTAGCATGTTGCTAGCATGATGCTAGCATGATTAGCATGTTGCTAGCATATTGCTAGCATGTTGCTAGCATGATTAGCATGTTGCTAGCATGATGCTAGCATGATTAGCATGTTGCTAGCATGATGCTAGCATGATTAGCATGTTTCTAGCATATTTGTAGCATGATTAGCATGTTGCTACCATGTTACTAGCATGATTAGCATGTTGCTAGCATGATGCTAGCATGATTAGCCTGTTGCTAGCATGTTTGTAGCTAGTTGCTAGCATGATTAGCATGTTTCTAGCATCATGCTAGCATGATTAGCATGTTGCTAGCATTATGCTAGCATGATTAGCATGTTGCTAGCATGATGCTAGCATGTTTAGCATGTTGCTAGCATGGTTGCTAAGGTATTACTAGGTGGTTGCTAGGGTGTTGCTAGGCGGTTGCTAGGGTGTTCTGGGTGGTTGCTAGGGCGTTGCTAGGCAGTTGCTAGGGTATCCTGGGTGGTTGCTAAGCGGTTGCTAGGGTAATTTGTGTGGTTGCTAGGGCATTCCTAGGGTGTTCAGGGTGGTTGCTAGGGTGTTGCTAGGTTGTTGCTAAGGTATTCTGGATGGTTGCTAGGGTGTTCTGGGTGGTTGCTAGGCGGTTGCTAGGGTGTTCTGGGTGGTTGCTAGGGCGTTGCTAGGCAGTTGCTAGGGTATCCTGGGTGGTTGTTAGGCGGTTGCTAGGGTAATTTGGGTGGTTGATAGGGCGTTGCTAGGCAGTTGCTAGGGTGTTCTGGGTGGTTGCTAGGGTGTTGCTAGGCAGTTGCTAGGGTATCCTGGGTGGTTGCTAGGCGGTTGCTAGGGTGTTCTGGGTGGTTGCTAGGGAGTTGCTAGGCAGTTGCTAGGGTGTTCTGGGTGGTTGCTAGGGTAATCTGGGTGGTTGCTATGGTGTTACTAGGTGGTTGGTAGTTGTCAAAGATGGTTACTGTTGAGTTTGTAGCATTTTATTGGCATGATTTAGCACTTAGCTAATCAATATTAGCATGTAGCTATTCACTGCTAGCATGTGTAGCATGTAGCAAGTCCTGTTTGCTAGCATGAGTCAAAATAGCCAACCCCCATCTCTATACGATGTTCTGATGCAGAGATATCGGTCTTGCAAAACGGTTGCTAGGGTACACTGTTTGGTTGCTAGGGAGTGGCTTGGCAGCTGCCAATCATGAAGCTCCAAAGTCAATGTGAATGTATAAACCAACCCCCATCTCTATACGATGTTCTGATGCAGAGATGTAGGTCTTGCAAAATGGTTGCTAGGGTACTCTGTTTGGTTGCTAGGGAGTGGCTTGGCAGCTGCCAATCATGAAACTCCAAAGGCTGCTTGTCAGTATGAATGATATAAACCAACTCCCATGCCTCTGTGACATTCAGAATGGACGATATTCCTCTTTGGATTTTGGTTGCTAAGGTGCTCGACAATGGTTGCTAGGGCGTGGCTAGGAAGTGTTGAGGTGATTCATGATTGGCTGTTTGCTGCCCCGAGTCAAACGAGACCACCCTCATGTTTCTATGACAATTCAGTCCAGAGATATCCCTTCGATCTTTTTCAATGGAAGTCTATGGGAGTTGTTGCTAAGGTGCTCTAAATGGTTGCTAGGGCGTGGCTTAATAGCTTCACAATGATCCTGAGAGACTGATTGGTCGTCTGAGTAAAATGAGCCCGCCCCCTTGTCTCTATGACACTGTGATCCAGAGTTATGTTCAATAGAAAATCGCTTACTATGGTGTAGGACGGCCCATTTCATGGGCCGTCCTACACCATAGTAAGTCAATGGGGCAACTTTGGGCCCCTCCTGCACCCCAGGGGTGCAACTTTTACCCCATTGTGTGGTATGTTCTTACAGAGCCTGTCAGCCTCTTCAAATGTGGTAAATTACAAGTTTCTGCGACATCCTCGTTCCGAGCTATGACTCGTCAAAGTTTGACGCAATGTTAAGTCTATGGGATTTTTCGGCCGGTTTTTCGCCCCTGGGGCGAACATCGTACCCCCGATCCCTTATAAAAGTCATAGCACACCATTCCCGAATAATCCGCACGATTTGACGCCTCATTCGTGGGTCTGTGACAAAAACTGCGGGAGGAGTAGCGCGTCAAAAAGTGGCCAGAAGAATAAGAATAAGAATAAGAATAAGAATAAGAACTAGAATGTACATTTCCAGAAGAAAATGTGAAGTGGTGCTTGCAGTGGCAAAACTCGCCGCTCGGTTGCTAGCGTGCGGTTAGCTAGTTTTTACCAAGATGCTAGCATGATTAGCATGTTGCTAGCATCATGCTAGCATGATTAGCATGTTGTTAGCATTATGATAGCATTATTAGCATGTTGCTAGCATGATTAGCATGTTGCTAGCATGATTAGCATGATGTTAGCATGATTACCATTTTGCTAGCATGTTGCTAGCATGATGCTAGCATGATTAGCATGTTGCTAGCATTTTGCTAGCATGATTAGCATGTTGCTAGCATGATGCTAGCATGATTAGCATGTTGCTAGCATGATGCTAGCATGATTAGCATGTTGTTAGCATCAAGCTAGCATGATTAGCATGTTGCTAGCATGATGCCAGCATGATTAGCATGTTGTTAGCATCATGCTAGCATGATTAGCATGTTGTTATTATCATGCTACCAAGATGCTAGCATGATTAACATGTTGCTAGCATGATGCTAGCAAAAATAAGCATGTTGCAAACATGTTTTAGGTAGATGCTAGCATGATTAGCATATTGCTAGCATCATGCTAGCATGTTTAGCATATTGCTAGCATCATGCTAGCATGTTTAGCATTTTGCTAGCATGATGCTAGCATGGTTGCTAAGGTGTTACTAGGTGGTTGCTAGGGTATTATGGGTGGTTGTTAGGGTGTTGCTAGGCGGTGCTAGGGTGTTTTATGTGGTTGCTATGGTGTTGCTAGGCGGTTGCTATGGTGTTCTGGGTGGTTGCTAGGGTGTTGCTAGGCGGTTGCTAGGGTATTCTGAGTGGTTGCTAGGGTGTTGCTAGGCGGTTGCTAGGGTATTCTGGGTGGTTGCTAGGGTGTTGCTAGGCGGTTGCTAGGGTGTTCTGG
Source organism: Rhinichthys klamathensis goyatoka (assembly GCF_029890125.1). Classification (NCBI taxonomy): domain Eukaryota; kingdom Metazoa; phylum Chordata; class Actinopteri; order Cypriniformes; family Leuciscidae; genus Rhinichthys; species Rhinichthys klamathensis. The sequence continues at coordinate 999,137 of NW_026606660.1, read as the reverse complement.
GTGGTCGCTAGGGTGTTGCTAGGCGGTTGCTAGGGTGTTCTGGGTGGTTGCTAGGGTGTTCTGAGTGGTTGCTAGGGTGTTGCTAGGGTATTCTGGGTGGTTGCTAGGGTGTTCTGAGTGGTTGCTAGGGTGTTGCTAGGGTATTCTGGGTGGTTGCTAGGGTGTTGCTAGGCGGTTGCTAGGGTATTCTGGGTGGTTGCTATGGTGTTGCTAGGCGGTTGCTAGGGTGTTTTGGGTGGTTGCTAGGGTGTTGCTAAGCGGTTGCTAGGGTGTTCTGGGTGGTTGCTAGGGTGTTGCTAGGCGGTTGCTAGGGTGTTTTGAGTGGTTGCTAGGGTGTTGCTAGGGTGTTGCTAGGCGGTTGTTAGGGTGTTCTGGGTGGTTGCTAGGGTGTTGCTAGGCGGTTGCTAGGGTGTTTTGAGTGGTTGCTAGGGTGTTGCTAGGGTGTTGCTAGGCGGTTGTTAGGGTGTTCTGGGTGGTTGCTAAGGTGTTTTGGGTGGTTGCTAGGCGGTTGCTAGGGTGTTCTGGGTGGTTGCTAGGGTGTTGCTAGGGTGTTTTGGGTGGTTGCTAGGGTGTTGCTAGGCGGTTGCTAGGGTATTCTGAATGGAGTAGCGTGCCGAAGTTTTGTCTAGGTGAATAGTAATCACAATACTTGAATGTACATTTCCAGAAGAAAATGTGAAGTGGTGCTTGCAGTTGCAAAACTCGCCGCTCGGTTGCTAGGGTGTGTATAGCTAGTTTTTAGTAAGATGCTAACAAAATAAGCATAATGATAGCATGATTAGCATGTTGCTAGCATCATGCTACCGTGTCTTTAGCATGATGCTAACATGATTAGCAGGTTGCTAGCATGTTTGTAGCTAGATGCTAGCATGATTAGCATGTTGCTAGCATCATGCTAGCATGATTAGCATGTTGCTAGCATCATGCTAGCATGATTAGCATGTTGCTAGCATTATGCTAGCATGATTAGCATGTTGCTAGCATCATGCTAGCATGATTCGCATGTTTCTAGCATCATGCTAGCATGATTAGCATGTTGCTAGCATCATGCTAGCATGATTGGCATGTTGCTAGCATAATGCTAGCATGATTAGCATGTTTCTAGCATCATGCTAGCATGATTAGCATGTTTCTAGCATCATGCTAGCATGATTAGCATGTTGCTAGCATCATGCTAGCATGATTAGCATGTTGCTAGCATCATGCTAGCATGATTAGCATGTTTGTAGCTAGATGCTAGCATGATTAGCATGTTGCTAGCATCATGCTAGCATGATTAGCATGTTTCTAGCATCATGCTAGCATGATTAGCATGTTGCTAGCATCATGCTAGCATGATTAGCATGTTGCTAGCATCATGCTAGCATGATTAGCATGTTGCTAGCATCATGCTAGCATGATTAGCATGTTGCTAGCATCATGCTAGCATGATTAGCATGTTTGCTAGCATGTTTTTAGCCAGATACTAGCAAGATTAGCATGTTGCTAGCATCATTTAGCACTTAACTAATCGATATTAGCATGTAGCTATTCACAGCTAGCATGTTTAGCATGTTGAAAGTCCTGTGTGTTAACATGAGTCAAAAGACCCAACCCCCATCGCGATACAATGTTCTGATGCTGAGATATAGCTGTTACAAAATGGTTGCTAGGGTACTCTGTTTGGTTGCTAGGGAGTGGCTTGGCAGCTGCCAATCATGAAACTCCAAAGGCTGCTTGTCAGTATGAATGATATAAACCAAACCCCATCGCGATACAATGTTCTGATGCTGAGATATAGCTGTTACAAAATGGTTGCTAGGGTACTATGTTTGGTTGCTAGGGAGTGGCTTGGCAGCTGCCAATCATGAAACTCCAAAGGCTGCTTGTCAGTATGAATGATATAAACCAACTCCCATGCCTCTGTGACATTCAGAATGGAAGATATCCCTCTTTGGATTTTGGTTGCTAAGGTGCTCGACAATGGTTGCTAGGGCGTGGCTAGGAAGTGTTGAGGTCATTCATGATTGGCTGTTTGCTACCCCGAGTCAAACGAGACCACCCTCGTGTTTCTATGACACTTCTATCCGGAGATATCCCTTCCATCTCTTTCAATGGAAGTCTATGGAACTTGTTGCTAAGGTGCTCTAAATGGTTGCTAGGGCGTGGCTTAAAAGCTTAACAATGATCCTGAGAGACTGATTGGTCATCTGAGTAAAATGAGCCCGCCCCTTTGTCTCTACGACACTGTGATCCAGAGTTATGTTCAATATAAAAGCGGTTTCTATGGTGTAGGACGGCCCATTTCATGGGCCGTCCTACACCATAGTAAGTCAATGGGGCAAATTTGGGCAGCTCCTGCCCCACAGGGGTGCAACTTTTACCCCATTGTGTGGTATATTCTTACAGAGCCTGTCAGCCTCTTCAAATGTGGTAAATTTCACGTTTCTGCGACATCCTCGTTCCGAGCTACGACTCGTCAAAGTTTGACGCAATGTTAAGTCTATGGGATTTTTCGGCCGGTTTTTCGCCCCTGGGGCGACCATCGTACCCCCGATCCCTTATAAAAGTCATAGCACACCATTCCCGAACAGGCCGCACGTTTTGACACCTCATTCATGGGTCTGTGACAAAAACTGCGGGAGGAGTAGCGCGTCAAAAAGTGGCCAGAAGAATAAGAATAAGAAGAATAAGAATAAGAATAAGAACTAGAATGTACATTTCCAGAAGAAAATGTGAAGTGGTGCTTGCAGTGGCAAAACTCGCCGCTCGGTTGCTAGGGTGTGGTACATTATTGCATACGAGACAACAAACACGTCTGTACAATGTTCTGGTGCTGAGATATGGCTTATTTATGTGTTCAGGTGGTTACTAGGGTACTCTATATGGTTGCTATGGTGTGCTTATACAGTTTATGAGATGATATTTAAAGACTAGTTGACATTCTGAGTCAAAAAAGGCAAACTCCATGTTTCTTCTATTTTCTGGAGCTGAGATAATGGCTTGAATATGTTGTTTTATGGTTGCTAGGCTGCCCTAAGTGGTTGCTAGGGCGCGAATATGAAGTTATTATGTCACTACTTATTGGCTGCTTGATAGGCCGAGTCAAAAGAGCCCATTCCCAAGTCTCTATGACCTTCTGGTCAAAAGATATGATCTCACAAATGTTGTGCCAATGTTAAGTCTATGGGAATTTTTTCGTCCGATTTATCGCCCGCTGAACGAACATCGTACAACCGATCACTTAGAAAAGTCATAGCACACCTCTCCTCAATGAGCCGGTCGATTTGACACCTCATTCATGGGTCTACGACAAAAAATGCGGGAGGAGTAGCGTGCCGAAGTTTTGTCTAGGTGAATAGTAATCACAATACTTGAATGTACATTTCCAGAAGAAAATGTGAAGTGGTGCTTGCAGTTGCAAAACTCGCCGCTCGGTTGCTAGGGTGTGTATAGCTAGTTTTTAGTAAGATGCTAACAAAATAAGCATAATGATAGCATGATTAGCATGTTGCTAGCATCATGCTACCGTGTCTTTAGCATGATGCTAACATGATTAGCAGGTTGCTAGCATGTTTGTAGCTAGATGCTAGCATGATTAGCATGTTGCTAGCATCATGCTAGCATGATTAGCATGTTGCTAGCATCATGCTAGCATGATTAGCATGTTGCTAGCATTATGCTAGCATGATTAGCATGTTGCTAGCATCATGCTAGCATGATTCGCATGTTTCTAGCATCATGCTAGCATGATTAGCATGTTGCTAGCATCATGCTAGCATGATTGGCATGTTGCTAGCATAATGCTAGCATGATTAGCATGTTTCTAGCATCATGCTAGCATGATTAGCATGTTTCTAGCATCATGCTAGCATGATTAGCATGTTGCTAGCATCATGCTAGCATGATTAGCATGTTGCTAGCATCATGCTAGCATGATTAGCATGTTTGTAGCTAGATGCTAGCATGATTAGCATGTTGCTAGCATCATGCTAGCATGATTAGCATGTTTCTAGCATCATGCTAGCATGATTAGCATGTTGCTAGCATCATGCTAGCATGATTAGCATGTTGCTAGCATCATGCTAGCATGATTAGCATGTTGCTAGCATCATGCTAGCATGATTAGCATGTTGCTAGCATCATGCTAGCATGATTAGCATGTTTGCTAGCATGTTTTTAGCCAGATACTAGCAAGATTAGCATGTTGCTAGCATCATTTAGCACTTAACTAATCGATATTAGCATGTAGCTATTCACAGCTAGCATGTTTAGCATGTTGAAAGTCCTGTGTGTTAACATGAGTCAAAAGACCCAACCCCCATCGCGATACAATGTTCTGATGCTGAGATATAGCTGTTACAAAATGGTTGCTAGGGTACTCTGTTTGGTTGCTAGGGAGTGGCTTGGCAGCTGCCAATCATGAAACTCCAAAGGCTGCTTGTCAGTATGAATGATATAAACCAAACCCCATCGCGATACAATGTTCTGATGCTGAGATATAGCTGTTACAAAATGGTTGCTAGGGTACTATGTTTGGTTGCTAGGGAGTGGCTTGGCAGCTGCCAATCATGAAACTCCAAAGGCTGCTTGTCAGTATGAATGATATAAACCAACTCCCATGCCTCTGTGACATTCAGAATGGAAGATATCCCTCTTTGGATTTTGGTTGCTAAGGTGCTCGACAATGGTTGCTAGGGCGTGGCTAGGAAGTGTTGAGGTCATTCATGATTGGCTGTTTGCTACCCCGAGTCAAACGAGACCACCCTCGTGTTTCTATGACACTTCTATCCGGAGATATCCCTTCCATCTCTTTCAATGGAAGTCTATGGAACTTGTTGCTAAGGTGCTCTAAATGGTTGCTAGGGCGTGGCTTAAAAGCTTAACAATGATCCTGAGAGACTGATTGGTCATCTGAGTAAAATGAGCCCGCCCCTTTGTCTCTACGACACTGTGATCCAGAGTTATGTTCAATATAAAAGCGGTTTCTATGGTGTAGGACGGCCCATTTCATGGGCCGTCCTACACCATAGTAAGTCAATGGGGCAAATTTGGGCAGCTCCTGCCCCACAGGGGTGCAACTTTTACCCCATTGTGTGGTATATTCTTACAGAGCCTGTCAGCCTCTTCAAATGTGGTAAATTTCACGTTTCTGCGACATCCTCGTTCCGAGCTACGACTCGTCAAAGTTTGACGCAATGTTAAGTCTATGGGATTTTTCGGCCGGTTTTTCGCCCCTGGGGCGACCATCGTACCCCCGATCCCTTATAAAAGTCATAGCACACCATTCCCGAACAGGCCGCACGTTTTGACACCTCATTCATGGGTCTGTGACAAAAACTGCGGGAGGAGTAGCGCGTCAAAAAGTGGCCAGAAGAATAAGAATAAGAAGAATAAGAATAAGAATAAGAACTAGAATGTACATTTCCAGAAGAAAATGTGAAGTGGTGCTTGCAGTGGCAAAACTCGCCGCTCGGTTGCTAGGGTGTGGTACATTATTGCATACGAGACAACAAACACGTCTGTACAATGTTCTGGTGCTGAGATATGGCTTATTTATGTGTTCAGGTGGTTACTAGGGTACTCTATATGGTTGCTATGGTGTGCTTATACAGTTTATGAGATGATATTTAAAGACTAGTTGACATTCTGAGTCAAAAAAGGCAAACTCCATGTTTCTACTATTTTCTGGAGCTGAGATATGGCTTGAATATGTTGTTTTATGGTTGCTAGGCTGCCCTAAGTGGTTGCTAGGGCGCGTATATGAAGTTATTATGTCACTACTTATTGGCTACTTGATAGGCCGAGTCAAAAGAGCCCAACCCCAAGTCTCTATGACCTTCTGGTCAAAAGATATGATCTCACAAATTTTGTGCCAATGTAAAGTCTATGGTACTATTTTCGTCCAATTTATCGCCCGCCGGACAATCATCGTACAACCGATCGCTTAGAAAAGACATAGCACACCTCTCCTCAATGAACCGGTTGATTTGATACCTCATTCATGGGTCTACGAGAAAACGTGCGGGAGGAGTAGCGTGCCGAAGTTTTGTCTAGGTGAATAGTAATCACAACACTAGAATGTACATTTCCAGAAGAAAATGTGAAGTGGTGCTTGCAGTGGCAAAACTCGCCGCTCGGTTGCTAGGGTGCGGTGACCTAGTTTTTACCAAGATGCTAGCATGATTAGCATGTTGCTAGTATCATGCTAACATGATTAGCATGTTGTTAGCATTATGCTAGCATTATTAGCATGTTGCTAGCATGATTAGCATGTTGCTAGCATCATGCTAGCATGATTAGCATGATGCTAGCATGATTAGCATATTGCTAGCATGTTGCTAGCATTATGCTAGCATGATTAGCATGTTGTTAGCATGTTGCTAGCATGATGCTGGCATGATTAGCATGTTGCTACCAACATGCTAGCATGATTAGCATGTTGCTAGCATGATGCTAGCAAAAATAAGCATGTTGCAAACATGTTTTAGCTAGATGCTAGCATGATTAGCATATTGCTAGCATCATGCTAGCATGTTTAGCATGTTGCTAGCATGGTTGCTAAGGTGTTACTAGTTGGTTGCTAGGGTATTATGGGTGGTTGCTAGGGCGTTGCTAGGCGGTTGCTAGGGTGTTCTGGGTGGTTGCTATGGTGTTGCTAGGCGGTTGCTAGGGTATTCTGGGTGGTTGCTAGGGTGTTTTTGGTGGTTGCTAGGGCGTTGCTAGGTGGTTGCTAGGGTGTTCTGGGGGGTTGCTATGCGGTTGCTAGGGTGTTGCTAGGCGGTTGCTAAGGTAATGTGGTTGGTTGCTAGGGCGTTGCTAGGTGGTTGCTATGGTGTCCTGGGTGGTTGCTAGGCGGTTGCTAGGGTGTTCTGGTGGTTGCTAGGGCGTTGCTAGGCAGTTGCTAGGGTGTTGCTAGGGTAATCTGGGTGGTTGCTATGGTGTTACTAGGTGGTTGGTAGTTGTCAAAGATGGTTACAGTTGAGTTTGTAGCATTTTATTGGCATGATTTAGCACTTAGCTAATCAATATTAGCATGTAGCTATTCACTGCTAGCATGTGTAGGATGTAGCAAGTCCTGTTTGCTAGCATGAGTCAAAAGAGCCAACCCCCATCTCTATACGATGTTCTGATACAGAGATATTGGTCTTGCAAAACGGTTGCTAGGGTACTCTGTTTGGTTGCTAGGGAGTGGCTTGGCAGCTGCCAATCATGAAGCTCCAAAGTGAATGTGAATGTATAAACCAACCCCCATCTCTATACGATGTTTTAAAGCAGACATATAGGTCTTGCAAAATGGTTGCTAGGGTACTCTGTTTGGTTGCTAGGGAGTGGCTTGGCAGCTGCCAATCATGAAGCTCCAAAGGCTGCTTGTCAGTATAAATGATATAAACCAACTCCCATGCCTCTGTGACATTCAGAATGGAAGATATCCCTGTTTGGATTTTGGTTGCTAAGGTGCTCGACAATGGTTGCTAGGGCGTGGCTAGGAAGTGTTGAGGTGATTCAGGATTGGCTGTTTGCTGGCCCGAGTGAAACGAGCCCACCCTCATGTTTCTATGACACTTATATCCTGAGATATCCCTTTGATCTGTTTCAATGGAAGTCTATGGAACTTGTTGCTAAGGAGCTCTAAATGGTTGCTAGGGCGTGGCTTGATAGCTTCACAATGATCCTGAGAGACTGATTGGCCGTCTGAGTAAAATGAGCCCGCCCCTTTGTCTCTACGACACTGTGATCCAGAGTTATGTTCAATATAAAAGCGGTTTCTATGGTGTAGGACGGCCCATTTCATGGGCCGTCCTACACCATAGTAAGTCAATGGGGCAACTTTGGGCAGCTCCTGCCCCACAGGGGTGCAACTTTTACCCCATTGTGTGGTATATTCTTACAGAGCCTGTCAGCCTCTTTAAATGTGGTAAATTTCACGTTTCTGCGACATCCTCGTTCCGAGCTACGACTCGTCAAACTTTGACGCAATGTTAAGTCTATGGGATTTTTCGGCCGGTTTTTCGCCCCTGGGGCGAACATCGTACCCCCGATCCCTTAGAAAAGTCATAGCACACCATTCCCGAACAGGCCGCACGTTTTGACACCTCATTCATGGGTCTGTGACAAAAACTGCGGGAGGAGTAGCGCGTCAAAATGTGGCCGGAAGAATAAGAATAAGAAGAATAATAAGTATGCACAATAACACTAGTGTTGCTTTGCCATAGGCAAGCACCACTAATAACTAGAATGTACATTTCCAGAAGAAAATGTGAAGTGGTGCTTGCAGTGGCAAAACTCGCCGCTCGGTTGCTAGCGTGCGGTTAGCTAGTTTTTACCAAGATGCTAGCATGATTAGCATGTTGCTATTATCATGCTAGCATGATTAACATGTTGTTAGCATTATGCTAGCATTATTAGCATGTTGCTAGCATGATTAGCATGTTGCTAGCATGATGTTAGCATGATTAGCATTTTGCTAGCATGTTGCTAGCATGATGCTAGCATGTTTCTAGCATGTTGCTAGCATGATGCTAGCATGATTAGCATGTTGCTAGCATGATGATTAGCATGTTGCTTGCATGATGCTAGCATGATTAGCATTTTGCTAGCATGTTGCTAGCATGATTAGCATGTTGCTAGCATGATGCTAGCATGATTAGCATGTTGCTAGCATGATGCTAGCATGATTAGCATTTTGCTAGCCTGTTGCTAGCATGATGCTAGCATGATTAGCATGTTGTTAACATCAAGCTAGCATGATTAGCATGTTGTTAGCATCATGCTACCAACATACTAGCATGATTAGCATGTTTACTAGCATGATGTTAGCATGATTAGCATTTTGCTAGCATGTTGCTAGCATGATGCTAACATGATTAGCATGTTTATAGCATGTTGCTAGCATGATTAGCATGTTGCTAGCATGATGCTAGCATGATTAGCATGTTGCTAGCATGTTGCTAGCATGATTAGCATGTTGCTAGCATGATGCTAGCATGATTAGCATGTTGTTAGCATCATGCTAGCATGATTAGCATGTTGTTAGCATCATGCTACCAACATGCTAGCATGATTAGCATGTTGCTAGCATGATGCTAGCAAAAATAAGCATGTTGCAAACATGTTTTAGGTAGATGCTAGCATGATTAGCATATTGCTAGCATGATGCTAGCATGTTAAGCATGTTGCTAGCATGATGCTAGCATGGTTGCTAAGGTGTTACTAGGTGGTTGCTAGGGTATTATGGGTGGTTGCTAGGGCGTTGCTAGGCGGTTGCTAGGGTTTTTGGCTGGTTGCTATGGTGTTGCTAGGCGGTTGCTAGGGTGTTCTGGGTGGTTGCTAGGGTGTTGCTAGGTGGTTGCTAGGGTGTTCTGAGTGGTTGCTAGGGTGTTGCTAGGCGGTTGCTAGGGTATTCTGGGTGGTTGCTAGGGTGTTGCTAGGCAGTTGCTAGGGTGTTCTGGGTGGTTGCTAGGGTGTTGCTAGGCGGTTGCTAGGGTGTTCTGAGTGGTTGCTATGGTGTTGCTAGGGTATTCTGGGTGGTTGCTAGGGTGTTGTTAGGTGGTTGCTAGGGTATTCTGGGTGGTTGCTATGGTGTTGCTAGGCGGTTGCTAGGGTGTTTTGGGTGGTTGCTAGGGTGTTTTAGGTGGTTGCTATGGTATTCTGGATGGTTGCTATGGTGTTACTAGGTGGTTGGTAGTGTTCACATTTGGTTACTATAGAGTTTTTATAATGTTCATGGCATGATTTAGCACTTAGCTAATCAATATTAGCATGTAGCTATTCACAGCTAGCATGTTTAGCATGTTGAAAGTCCTGTGTGCTAGCATGAGTCAAAAGACCCAACCCCCATCTCTATACGATGTTCTGATGCAGAGATGTAGGTCTTGCAAATTGGTTGCTAGGGTACTCTGTTTGGTTGCTAGGGAGTGGCTTGGCAGCTGCCAATGATGAAACTCCTAAGGCTGCTTGTCAGTATGAATGATATAAACCAACCCCCATCTCTATACGATGTTCTGATGCAGAGATGTAGGTCTTGCAAAATGGTTGCTAGGGTACTCTGTTTGGTTGCTAGGGAGTGGCTTGGCAGCTGCCAATGATGAAACTCCAAAGGCTGCTTGTCAGTATGAATGATATAAACCACCCCCCATCTCTATACGATGTTCTGATATAGAGATGTAGGTCTTGCAAAATGGTTGCTAGGGTACTCTGTTTGGTTGCTAGGGAGTGGCTTGGCAGCTGCCAATCATGAAACTCCAAAGGCTGCTTGTCAGTATGAATGATATAAACCAACTCCCATGCCTCTGTGACATTCAGAATGGACGATATTCCTCTTTGGATTTTTGTTGCTAAGGTGCTCGACAATGGTTGCTAGGGCGTGGCCAGTAAGTGTTGAGGTGATTCAGGATTGGCTGTTTGCTGCCCCGAGTCAAACGAGCCCACCCTCATGTTTCTATGACAATTCAGTCCTGAGATATCCCTTCGATCTCTTTCAATGGAAGTCTATGGGAGTTGTTGCTAAGGTGCTCTAAATGGTTGCTAGGGCGTGGCTTGATAGCTTCACAATGATCCTGAGAGACTGATTGGTTGTCTGAGTAAAATGAGCCCGCCCTCTTGTCTCTATGACACTGTGATCCAGAGTTATGTTCAATACAAAAGCGGTTTCTATGGTGTAGGACGGCCCATTTCATGGGCCGTCCTACACCATAGTAAGTCAATGGGGCAACTTTGGGCCCCTCCTGCCCCTCAGGGGTGCAACTTTTACCCCATTGTGTGGTATGTTCTTACAGAGCCTGTCAGCCTCTTCAAATGTGGCAAATTTCACGTTTCTGCGACATCCTCGTTCCGAGCTACGACTCGTCAAAGTTTTTCGCAATGTTAAGTCTATGGGATTTTTTTGGGCCGTTTTTCGCCCCTGGGGCGACCATCGTACCCCCGATCTCTTAGAAAAGTCATAGCACACCATTCCCGAACAGGCCGCACGTTTTGACACCTCATTCATGGGTCTGTGACAAAAACTGCGGGAGGAGTAGCGCGTCAAAAAGTGGCCAGAAGAATAATAATAATAAGAAGAATAACTAGAATGTACATTTCCAGAAGAAAATGTGAAGTGGTGCTTGCAGTGGCAAAACTCGCCGCTCGGTTGCTAGAGTGTGGTACATGATTGCATACGAGCCAACAACCAAGTCTGTACGATATTGTGGAGCTGAGATATGGCTTATACATGTGTTTGTATGGTTACTAGGGTACCCTATATGGTTGCTATGGTGTGCTTATACAGATAATAAGATGATATTTAAAGACTAGTTGACAGTCTGAGTCAAAAAAGGCAAACTCCATGTTTCTTCTATTTTCTGGAGCTGAGATATGGCTTGAATATGTTGTTTTATGGTTGCTAGGCTGCCCTAAGTGGTTGTTAGGGCGCGAAAATGAAGTTATTATGTCACTACTTATTGGCTGCTTGATAGGCTGAGTCAAAAGAGCCCAACCCCAAGTCTCTATGACCTTCTGGTGAAAAGATATGATATAACAAATTTTGTGCCAATGTTAAGTCTATGGGACATTTTTCGGCCGATTTATCGCCCGCCGGACGAACATCGTACAACCGATCGCTTAGAAAAGACATAGCACACCTCTCCTCAATGAACCGGTCGATTTGACACCTCACTCATGGGTCTACGACAAAAGGTGCTGGAGGAGTAGCGTGCCGAAATTTTGTCTCGGTGAATAGTAGTCACAATACTAGAATGTACATTTCCAGAAGAAAATGTGAAGTGGTGCTTGCAGTGGCAAAACTCGCCGCTCGGTTGCTAGGGTGTGGTACATTATTGCATACGAGACAACAAACACGTCTGTACAATGTTCTGGTGCTGAGATATGGCTTATTTATGTGTTCAGGTGGTTACTAGGGTACTCTATATGGTTGCTATGGTGTGCTTATACAGTTTATGAGATGATATTTAAAGACTAGTTGACATTCTGAGTCAAAAAAGGCAAACTCCATGTTTCTACTATTTTCTGGAGCTGAGATATGGCTTGAATATGTTGTTTTATGGTTGCTAGGCTGCCCTAAGTGGTTGCTAGGGCGCGTATATGAAGTTATTATGTCACTACTTATTGGCTACTTGATAGGCCGAGTCAAAAGAGCCCAACCCCAAGTCTCTATGACCTTCTGGTCAAAAGATATGATCTCACAAATTTTGTGCCAATGTAAAGTCTATGGTACTATTTTCGTCCAATTTATCGCCCGCCGGACAATCATCGTACAACCGATCGCTTAGAAAAGACATAGCACACCTCTCCTCAATGAACCGGTTGATTTGATACCTCATTCATGGGTCTACGAGAAAACGTGCGGGAGGAGTAGCGTGCCGAAGTTTTGTCTAGGTGAATAGTAATCACAACACTAGAATGTACATTTCCAGAAGAAAATGTGAAGTGGTGCTTGCAGTGGCAAAACTCGCCGCTCGGTTGCTAGGGTGCGGTGACCTAGTTTTTACCAAGATGCTAGCATGATTAGCATGTTGCTAGTATCATGCTAACATGATTAGCATGTTGTTAGCATTATGCTAGCATTATTAGCATGTTGCTAGCATGATTAGCATGTTGCTAGCATCATGCTAGCATGATTAGCATGATGCTAGCATGATTAGCATATTGCTAGCATGTTGCTAGCATTATGCTAGCATGATTAGCATGTTGTTAGCATGTTGCTAGCATGATGCTGGCATGATTAGCATGTTGCTACCAACATGCTAGCATGATTAGCATGTTGCTAGCATGATGCTAGCAAAAATAAGCATGTTGCAAACATGTTTTAGCTAGATGCTAGCATGATTAGCATATTGCTAGCATCATGCTAGCATGTTTAGCATGTTGCTAGCATGGTTGCTAAGGTGTTACTAGTTGGTTGCTAGGGTATTATGGGTGGTTGCTAGGGCGTTGCTAGGCGGTTGCTAGGGTGTTCTGGGTGGTTGCTATGGTGTTGCTAGGCGGTTGCTAGGGTATTCTGGGTGGTTGCTAGGGTGTTTTTGGTGGTTGCTAGGGCGTTGCTAGGTGGTTGCTAGGGTGTTCTGGGGGGTTGCTATGCGGTTGCTAGGGTGTTGCTAGGCGGTTGCTAAGGTAATGTGGTTGGTTGCTAGGGCGTTGCTAGGTGGTTGCTATGGTGTCCTGGGTGGTTGCTAGGCGGTTGCTAGGGTGTTCTGGTGGTTGCTAGGGCGTTGCTAGGCAGTTGCTAGGGTGTTGCTAGGGTAATCTGGGTGGTTGCTATGGTGTTACTAGGTGGTTGGTAGTTGTCAAAGATGGTTACAGTTGAGTTTGTAGCATTTTATTGGCATGATTTAGCACTTAGCTAATCAATATTAGCATGTAGCTATTCACTGCTAGCATGTGTAGGATGTAGCAAGTCCTGTTTGCTAGCATGAGTCAAAAGAGCCAACCCCCATCTCTATACGATGTTCTGATACAGAGATATTGGTCTTGCAAAACGGTTGCTAGGGTACTCTGTTTGGTTGCTAGGGAGTGGCTTGGCAGCTGCCAATCATGAAGCTCCAAAGTGAATGTGAATGTATAAACCAACCCCCATCTCTATACGATGTTTTAAAGCAGACATATAGGTCTTGCAAAATGGTTGCTAGGGTACTCTGTTTGGTTGCTAGGGAGTGGCTTGGCAGCTGCCAATCATGAAGCTCCAAAGGCTGCTTGTCAGTATAAATGATATAAACCAACTCCCATGCCTCTGTGACATTCAGAATGGAAGATATCCCTGTTTGGATTTTGGTTGCTAAGGTGCTCGACAATGGTTGCTAGGGCGTGGCTAGGAAGTGTTGAGGTGATTCAGGATTGGCTGTTTGCTGGCCCGAGTGAAACGAGCCCACCCTCATGTTTCTATGACACTTATATCCTGAGATATCCCTTTGATCTGTTTCAATGGAAGTCTATGGAACTTGTTGCTAAGGAGCTCTAAATGGTTGCTAGGGCGTGGCTTGATAGCTTCACAATGATCCTGAGAGACTGATTGGCCGTCTGAGTAAAATGAGCCCGCCCCTTTGTCTCTACGACACTGTGATCCAGAGTTATGTTCAATATAAAAGCGGTTTCTATGGTGTAGGACGGCCCATTTCATGGGCCGTCCTACACCATAGTAAGTCAATGGGGCAACTTTGGGCAGCTCCTGCCCCACAGGGGTGCAACTTTTACCCCATTGTGTGGTATATTCTTACAGAGCCTGTCAGCCTCTTTAAATGTGGTAAATTTCACGTTTCTGCGACATCCTCGTTCCGAGCTACGACTCGTCAAACTTTGACGCAATGTTAAGTCTATGGGATTTTTCGGCCGGTTTTTCGCCCCTGGGGCGAACATCGTACCCCCGATCCCTTAGAAAAGTCATAGCACACCATTCCCGAACAGGCCGCACGTTTTGACACCTCATTCATGGGTCTGTGACAAAAACTGCGGGAGGAGTAGCGCGTCAAAATGTGGCCGGAAGAATAAGAATAAGAAGAATAATAAGTATGCACAATAACACTAGTGTTGCTTTGCCATAGGCAAGCACCACTAACTAGAAGGTACATTTCCAGAAGAAAATGTGAAGTGGTGCTTGCAGTGGCAAAACTCGCCGCTCGGTTGCTAGGGTGTGGCACATTATTGCATACGAGCCAACAATCATGTCTGTACGATATTGTGGAGCTGAGATATGGCTTATTCATGTGTTTGTATGGTGACTAGGGTACGCTATATGGTTGCTAGGGTGTGCTGGGTGGTTGCTAGGGTGTTGCTAGGCAGTTGCTAGGGTGTTCAGGGTTGTTGCTAGGGTGTTCTGGGTGGTTGCTATGGTCTTGCTAGGCAGTTGCTAGGGTGTTCTGGGTGGTTGCTATGGTGTTTCTATGTGGTTGCTAGGGTATTCTGGGTGGTTGCTAGGGTGTTTCGGGTGGTTGCTAGGCGGTTGCTAGGGTGTTCTGGGTGGTTGCTAGGGTGTTGCTAGGGTGTTTTGGGTGGTTGCTAGGGTGTTGCTAGGTGGTTGCTAGGGTGTTGCTAGGTGGTTGCTAGGGTGTTCTGGGTGGTTGCTAGGGTGTTGCTAGGCGGTTGCTAGGGTGTTCTGGGTGGTTGCTAGGGGGTTGCTAGGTGGTTGCTAGGGTGTTTTGGGTGGTTGCTAGGGTGTTGCTAGGTGGTTGCTAGGGTGTTATGGGTGGTTGCTAGGGGGTTGCTAGGTGGTTGCTAGGGTGTTTTGGGTGGTTGCTAGGGTGTTGCTAGGTGGTTGCTAGGGTGTTCTGGGTGGTTGCTAGGGTGTTGCTAGGGTGTTCTGGGTGGTTGCTAGGGTGTTGCTAGGTGGTTGCTAGGGTGTTCTGAGTGGTTGCTAGGGTGTTGCAAGGCGGTTGCTAGGGTGTTCTGGGTGGTTGCTAGGCGGTTGCTAGGGTATTCTGGGTGGTTGCTATGGTGTTGCTAGGCGGTTGCTAGGGTGTTTTGGGTGGTTGCTAGGGTGTTTTAGGTGGTTGCTATGGTATTCTGGATGGTTGCTATTGTGTTACTAGGTGGTTGGTAGTGTTCACATTTGGTTACTATAGAGTTTTTATAATGTTCATGGCATGATTTAGCACTTAGCTAATCAATATTAGCATGTAGCTATTCACTGCTAGCATGTAGCAAGTCCTGTTTGCTAGCATGAGTCAAAAGAGCCAACCCCCATCTCTATACGATGTTCTGATGCAGAGATATTGGTCTTACAAAACGGTTGCTAGGGTACTCTGTTTGGTTGCTAGGGAGTGGCTTGGCAGCTGCCAATCATGAAGCTCCAAAGTCAACGTGAATGTATAAACCAACCCCCATCTCTATACGATGTTTTGATGCAGAGATATAGGTCTTGCAAAATGGTTGCTAGGGTACTCTGTTTGGTTGCTAGGGAGCGGCTTGGCAGATGCCAATGATGAAACTCCAAAGGCTGCTTGTCAGTATGAATGATATAAACCAACTCCCGTGCCTCTGTGACATTCAGAATGGACGATATTCCTCTTTGGATTTTGGTTGCTAAGGTGCTCGACAATGGTTGCTAGGGCATGGCTAGGAAGTGTTGAGGTGATTCATGATTGGCTGTTTGCTGCCCCGAGTCAAACGAGACCACCCTCATGTTTCTATGACAATTCAGTCCAGAGATATCCCTTCGATCTCTTTCAATGGAAGTCTATGGAACTTGTTGCTAAGGAGCTCTAAATGGTTGCTAGGGCGTGGCTTGATAGCTTCACAATGATCCTGAGAGAATGATTGGCCGTCTGAGTAAAATGAGCCCGCCCCTTTGTCTCTACGACACTGTGATCCAGAGTTATGTTCAATATAAAAGCGGTTTCTATGGTGTAGGACGGCCCATTTCATGGGCCGTCCTACACCATAGTAAGTCAATGGGGCAAATTTGGGCAGCTCCTGCCCCTCAGGGGTGCAACTTTTACCCCATTGTGTGGTATATTCTTACAGAGCCTGTCAGCCTCTTCAAATGTGGTAAATTACACGTTTCTGCGACATCCTCGTTCCGAGCTACGACTCGTCAAAGTTTGACGCAATGTTAAGTCTATGGGATTTTTCGGCCGGTTTTTCGCCCCTGGGGCGAACATCGTACCCCCGATCCCTTATAAAAGTCATAGCACACCATTCCCGAACAGGCCGCACGTTTTGACACCTCATTCATGGGTCTGTGACAAAAACTGCGGGAGGAGTAGCGCGTCAAAAAGTGGCCAGAAGAATAATAAGAATAAGAATAAGAACTAGAATGTACATTTCCAGAAGAAAATGTGAAGTGGTGCTTGCAGTGGCAAAACTCGCCGCTCGGTTGCTAGAGTGTGGTACATTATTGCATACGAGACAACAAACACGTCTGTACGATGTTCTGGTGCTGAGATATGGCTTTTTTATGTGTTTGTATGGTTACTAGGGTACCCTATATGGTTGCTATGGTGTGCTTATACAGTTTATGAGATGATATTTAAAGACTAGTTGACAGTCTGAGTCAAAAAAGCCAAACTCCATGTTTCTACCATTTTCTGGAGCTGAAAAATGACTTAGAAATGTAGTTTTATGGTTGCTAGGGTGGCATAAGTGGTTGCTAGGGCGTGGCCATGAAGTTGTTATGTCCCTACTTATTGGCTGCTTCATAAGCCGAGTCAAAAGAGCCCAACCCCAAGTCTCTGTGACCTTCTAGTCAAAAGATATGATCTCAAAAATTTTGTGCCAATGTTAAGTCTATGGGACTTTTTTACCCAATGATTTGCCCCTGGGGCGAACACCGTACCCCTGATCGCTAAGAAAAATCATACCACACCTCTCCTCAATAATCCGCACAATTTGACGCCTCAATCAGGGGTGTGTGATGTCGGCGTGTATTTTTTAACAGATAATTACTGTGGAGTTTTTATTTGGAGTTTTTATAGAGTTTTATAGAGTTATTTAGTATGGCACGAGGCCTGCGGCCTCGTGCCTATCACCCACGGTTGCTAGGGTGCTGTAACTGGTTGCTATGGTGTGGCTTTGAAGATTTAGGGCCATTACTTATTGGCTGCTTGATAAAATAAATCCTCCTAGGGAGAGAGAGAGGTCTGCCTGACAGCAGGGCTGTCAGGCCCTTTTGTGTCTGTGTGAAAATGACAGTTGAGATTTAAATTTCTGAAAATTCCGCAATGTTAAGTCAATGGGACTTTTTTGGCCGCTTTTTCGTCCGCTGTGCGAACATCGTACACCCGATCTCTTAGAAAAGTCATAGCACACCATTCCCGAACAGGCCGCACGTTTTGACACCTCATTCATGGGTCTGTGACAAAAACTGCGGGAGGAGTAGCGCGTCAAACTTTGTCCAGAATAATAATAATAAAAATTAGAATAAGAATAATAAGTATGCACAATAACACTAGTGTTGCTTTGCCTTTGGCAAGCACCACTAATAATAAGTATGCACAATAACACTAGTGTTGCTTTGCCATAGGCAAGCACCACTAATAAGTATGTGAGATAACAATAGTGTTGCTTCGCCATAGGCAAGCACCACTAATAAGTATGTGAGATAACAATAGTGTTGCTTTGCCATAGGCAAGCACCACTAACTAGAATGTACATTTCCAGAAGAAAATGTGAAGTGGTGCTTGCAGTGGCAAAAAACACCACCCGGTTGCTAGGTTGTTCTTGGAGTTTGCTATGATGATGCAAGGCAGTTGCTAGGGTGTTCTGGGTGGTTGCTAGGCGGTTGCTAGGGTGTTCTGGGTGGTTGCTAGGTGGTTGCTAGGGTGTTATGGGTGGTTGCTAGGGTTTTTCTAGGTCGTTGCTAGGGTATTCTGGGTGGTTGCTAGGTGGTTGCTAGGGTGTTCTGGTTGGTTGTTAGGCGGATGCAAGGGTGTTGTAGGTGGTTGTTAGGGCGTTGCTAGGTGGTTGCTAGGGTGTTCTGGGTGGTTGCTAGGGCGTTGATAGGCAGTTGCTAGGGTGTTCTGGTTGGTTGCTAGGGTATTGTGAGTGGTTGCTAGGGTGTTCTGGGTGGTTGCTAGGCGGTTGCTAGGGTGTTCTAGGTGGTTGCTAGGGTGTCGCTAGTCGGTTGCTATGGTATTCTGGGTGGTTGCTAGGCGGTTTCTAGGGCATTGCTAGGTGGTTGCTAGGGTAATCTGGGTGGTTGCTAGGCGGTTGCTAGGGTGTTCTGGGTGGTTGCTAGGGCGTTGCTAGGCAGTTGCTAGGGTGTTCTAGGTGGTTGCTAGGGTGTTGCTAGGGTAATCTGGGTGGTTGCTATGGTGTTACTAGGTGGTTGGTAGTTGTCAAAGATGGTTACTGTTGAGTTTGTAGCATTTTATTGGCATGATTTAGCACTTAGCTAATCAATATTAGCATGTAGCTATTCACTGCTAGCATGTGTAGGATGTAGCAAGTCCTGTTTGCTAGCATGAGTCAAAAGAGCCAACCCCCATCTCTATACGATGTTCTGATGCAGAGATATTGGTCTTGCAAAACGGTTGCTAGGGTACTCTGTTTGGTTGCTAGGGAGTGGCTTCACAGCTGCCAATCATGAAGCTCCAAAGTCAATGTGAATGTATAAACCAACCCCCATCTCTATACGATGTTTTGATGCAGAGATATAGGTCTTGCAAAATGGTTGCTAGGGTACTCTGTTTGGTTGCTAGGGAGTGGCTTGGCAGCTGCCAATTATGAAACTCCAAAGGCTTCTTGTAAGTATGAATGATATAAACCAACTCCCACGCCTTTGTGACATTCAGAATGGAAGATATCCCTCTTCGGATTTTGGTTGCTAAGGTGCTTGACAATGGTTGCTAGGGAGGGGTTAGGATGTGTTGAGGTGATTCAGGATTGGCTGTTTGCTGCCCCGAGTCAAACGAGACCACCCTCATGTTTCTATGACTCTTATATCCTGAGATATCCCTTTGATCTGTTTCAATGGAAGTCTATGGAACTTGTTGCTAAGGAGCTCTAAATGGTTGCTAGGGCGTGGCTTAATAGCTTCACAATGATCCTGAGAGACTGATTGGTCGTCTGAGTAAAACGAGCCCGCCCCCTTGACTCTATGACACTGTGACCCACAGCTATGTTCAATACAAAATCCCTATGCAATTTACCATAGTAGGAGAAACGCATGCATTTCATGGGCCGTCCCACACCATTGTAAGTCAATGGGGAAACTTTGGGCAGCTCCTGCACCCCAGGGGTGCAACTTTTACCCCATTGTGAGGTATGCTCTTACAGAGCCTGTCAGCCTCTTCAAATGTGGCAAATCACACGTTTCTGTGAAATCCTCGTACAGAGCTATGAGTCGTCAAAGTTTGTCGCAATGTTAAGTCTATGGGATTTTTTGGAAGTTTGTTCGCCCCTGGGGCGAACATCGTACCCCCGATCTCTTTTTAAAAATCATAGGACTCTTCTCCTCAATAGGCCGCACGATTTGATGCCTCATTCATGGGTCTGTGACAAAAGCTGCGGGCGGAGGAGTGCGCCAAAAATTTTTCCCGGAATAGTAAATGCTGTACTAGAAAATTTCAATGGAAAAAAAATTTGGGCAGCTCCTGCCCCCCAGGGGTGCAACTTTTACCCCATTGTGAGGTATTTTCTTACAGAGCCTGTCAGCCTCTTCAAATGTGGTAAATCACACGTTTCTGCTAAATCCTCGTTCCGAGCTACGACTCGTCAAAGTTTGACGCAATGTTAAGTCTATGGGATTTTTCGGCCGGTTTTTCGCCCCTGGGGCGAACATCGTACCCCCGATCGCTTATAAAAGTCATAGCACACCATTCCCGAACAGGCCGCACGTTTTGACACCTCATTCATGGGTCTGTGACAAAAACTGCGGGAGGAGTAGCGCGTCAAAAAGTGGCCAGAAGAATAAGAATAAGAATAAGAATAAGAAGAATAAGAATAATAAACCAATGGGGGTCAATGGGGCAACTTTGGGCAGCTCCTGCCCCGCAGGGGTGCAACTTTTACCCCATTGTGAGGTATTTTCTTACAGAGCCGGTCAGCCTCTTCAAATGTGGTAAATCGCAGGCTTCTGTGAAATCCTCGTTCGGAGCTATGAGTCGTCAAAGTTTGTCGCAATGTTAAGTCTATGGGATTTTTTGGAAGTTTGTTCGCCCCTGGGGCGAACACCGTACCCCCGATCGCTTATAAAAGTCATAGCACACCTCTCCTCAATAGGCCGCACGTTTTGATGCCTCATTCGTGGGTCTGTGACAAAAGCTGCGGGAGGAGTAGCGCGTCAAACTTTTTGGCGGACTCCAAAAAAGCAATAGTAATAGTGTTGCCTTGCTTTCAGCAAGCACCACTAACTAGAATGTACATTTCCAGAAGAAAATGTGAAGTGGTGCTTGCAGTGGCAAAACTCGCCGCTCGGTTGCTACGGTGTGCTATATGATTGCATACAAGACAACAAACACGTCTGTACGATGTTCTGGTGCTGAGATATGGCTTATTCATGTGTTTGTATGGTTACTAGGGTACCCTATATGGTTGCTATGGTGTGCTTATACAGTTTATGAGATGATATTTAAAGACTAGTTGACAGTCTGAGTCAAAAAAGGCAAACTCCATGTTTCTTCTATTTTCTGGAGCTGAGATATGGCTTGAATATGTTGTTTTATGGTTGCTAGGCTGCCCTAAGTGGTTGCTAGGGAGGGATTATGAATTTACTACGTCACTACTTATTGGTTGCTTAATAGGCCGAGTCAAAAGAGCCCAACCCCAAGTCTCTATGACCTTCTGGTCAAAAGATATGATCTCACAAATTTTGTGCCAATGTTAAGTCTATGGGACTTTTTTACCCAATGATTTGCCCCTGGGGCGAACACCGTACCCCTGATCGCTAAGAAAAATCATACCACACCTCTCCTCAATAATCCGCACAATTTGACGCCTCAATCAGGGGTGTGTGATGTCGGCATGTATTTATTTACAGATAATTACTATGGAGTTTTATATGGAGTTTTTATAGAGTTTTTATAGAGTTATTTAGTATGGCACTTGGCCTGCGGCCTCGTGCCTATTGCCTACGGTTGCTAGGGTGCTGTAACTGGTTGCTAGGGTGTGGCTATGAAGATTTTAGGCCATTACTTATTGGCTGCTTGATAAAATAAATCCTCTGAGGGAGAGAGAGAGGGCCTGACAGCAGGGCTGTCAGGCCCTTTTCTGTGGGTGTGTGTGAAAGTGGCAGTTGAGATTTAAATTTCTGAAAATTCCGCAATGTTAAGTCAATGGGATTTTTTTGGCCGCTTTTTCGTCCGCTGTGCGAACATCGTACACCCGATCTCTTAGAAAAGTCATAGCACACCATTCCCGAACAGGCCGCACGTTTTGACACCTCATTCATGGGTCTACGACAAAGAGTGCGGGAGGAGTAGCGTGCCGAAGTTTTGTCTAGGTGAATAGTAATCACAACACTAGAATGTACATTTCCAGAAGAAAATGTGAAGTGGTGCTTGCAGTGGCAAAACTCGCCGCTCGGTTGCTAGCGTGCGGTTAGCTAGTTTTTACCAAGATGCTAGCATGATTAGCATGTTGCTAGCATCATGCTAGAATGATTAACATGTTGTTAGCATTATGCTAGCGTGATTAGCATGTTGCTAGCATGATTAGCATGTTGCTAGCATGATGTTAGCATGATTAGCATTTTGCTAGCATGTTGATAGCATGATGCTAGCATGATTAGCATGTTGCTAGCATGATGCTAGCATGATTAGCTTGTTGCTAGCATGATGCTAGCATGATTAAAATGTTGCTAGCATGATTAGCTTGTTGCTAGCATGATGCTAGCATGATTAAAATGTTGCTAGCATGATTAGCATGTTGCTAGCATCATGCTAGCATGATTAGCATGTTGTTAGCATCATGCTAGCATCATGCTAGCATGATTAGCATGTTGTTAGCATCATGCTACCAACATGCTAGCATGATTAGCATGTTGTTAGCATGATGCTAGCAAAAATAAGCATGTTGCAAACATGTTTTAGGTAGATGCTAGCATGATTAGCATATTGCTAGCATCATGCTAGCATGATTAGCATGTTGCTAGCATGATGCTAGCATGGTTGCTAAGGTGTTACTAGGGGGTTGCTAGGGTATTATGGGTGGTTGCTAGGGCGTTGCTAGGCGGTTGCTAGGGTGTTCTGGGTGGTTGCTAGGGTGTTGCTAGGCGGTTGCTAGGGTGTTCTGAGTGGTTGCTAGGGTGTTGCTAGGTGGTTGCTATGGTATTCTGAGTGGTTGCTAGGGTGTTGCTAGGTGGTTGCTATGGTATTCTGGGTGGTTGCTAGGGTGTTGCTAAGCGGTTGCTAGGGTGTTCTGGGTGGTTGCTAGGGTGTTGCTAGGCGGTTGCTAGGGTGTTTTGAGTGGTTGCTAGGGTGTTGCTAGGGTGTTGCTAGGCGGTTGTTAGGGTGTTCTGGGTGGTTGCTAAGGTGTTTTGGGTGGTTGCTAGGCGGTTGCTAGGGTGTTCTGGGTGGTTGCTAGGGTGTTGCTAGGGTGTTTTGGGTGGTTGCTAGGGTGTTGCTAGGCGGTTGCTAGGGTGTTCTGAGTGGTTGCTAGGGTGTTGCTAGGTGGTTGCTAGGGTGTTCTGGGTGGTTGCTAGGGTGTTGCTAGGCGGTTGCTAGGGTGTTCTGAGTGGTTGCTAGGTGGTTGCTAGGGTATTCTGGGTGGTTGCTAGGGTGTTGCTAGGCGGTTGCTAGGGTATTCTGGGTGGTTGCTATGGTGTTGCTAGGCAGTTGCTAGGGTGTTTTAGGTGGTTGCTATGGTATTCTGGATGGTTGCTATGGTGTTACTAGGTGGTTGGTAGTGTTTACATTTGGTTACTATAGAGTTTTTATAATGTTCATGGCATGATTTAGCACGTAGCTAATCAATATTAGCATGTAGCTATTCACAGCTAGCATGTTTAGCATGTAGCAAGTCCTGTTTGCTAGCATGAGTCAAAAGAGCCAACCCCCATCTCTATACGATGTTCTGATGCAGAGATATTGGTCTTGCAAAACGGTTGCTAGGGTACTCTGTTTGGTTGCTAGGGAGTGGCTTGGCAGCTGCCAATCATGAAGCTCCAAAGTCAATGTGAATGTATAAACCAACCCCCATCTCTATACGATGTTCTGATGCAGAGATATAGGTCTTGCAAAATGGTTGCTAGGGTACTTTGTTTGGTTGCTAGGGAGTGGCTTGGCAGCTGCCAATCATGAAACTCCAAAGGCTGCTTGTCAGTATGAATGATATAAACCAACTCCCATGCCTCTGTGACATTCAGAATGGACGATATTCCTTTTTGGATTTTGGTTGCTAAGGTGCTCGACAATGGTTGCTAGGGCGTGGCTAGCAAGTGTTGAGGTGATTCATGATTGGCTGTTTGCTGCCCCGAGTCAAACGAGACCACCCTCATGTTTCTATGACAATTCAGTCCAGAGATATCCCTTCGATCTCTTTCAATGGAAGTCTATGGGAGTTGTTGCTAAGGTGCTCTAAATGGTTGCTAGGGCGTGGCTTGATAGCTTCACAATGATCCTGAGAGACTGATTGGTTGTCTGAGTAAAATGAGTCCGCCCCCTTGTCTCTATGACACTGTGACCCACAGCTATGTTCAATACAAAATCCCTATGTAATTTACCATAGTAGGAGAAACGCATGCATTTCATGGGCCGTCCTACACCATAGTAAGTCAATGGGGCAACTTTGGGCAGCTCCTGCCCCACAGGGGTGCAACTTTTACCCCATTGTGTGGTATGTTCTTACAGAGTCTGTCAGCCTCTTCAAATGTGGCAAATTTCACGTTTCTGCGACATCCTCGTTCCGAGCTACGACTCGTCAAAGTTTTTCGCAATGTTAAGTCTATGGGATTTTTTTGGGCCGTTTTTCGCCCCTGGGGCGACCATCGTACCCCCGATCTCTTAGAAAAGTCATAGCACACCATTCCCGAACAGGCCGCACGTTTTGACACCTCATTCATGGGTCTGTGACAAAAACTGCGGGAGGAGTAGCGCGTCAAAAAGTGGCCAGAAGAATAATAATAACTAGAATGTACATTTCCAGAAGAAAATGTGAAGTGGTGCTTGCAGTGGCAAAACTCGCCGCTCGGTTGCTAGGGTGTTGTTGGAGTTTGCTATGATGATGCAAGGCAGTTGCTAGGGTGTTCTGGGTGGTTGCTAGGTGGTTGCTAGGGTGTTCTGAGTGGTTGCTAGGGTGTTGCTAGGTGGTTGCTAGGGTATTCTGGGTGGTTGCTAGGGTGTTGCTAGGCGGTTGCTAGGGTGTTCTGGGTGGTTGCTAGGGTGTTGCTAGGTGGTTGCTAGGGTGTTCTGAGTGGTTGCTAGGGTGTTCTGGGTGGTTGCTAGGGTATTCTGGGTGGTTGCTAGGGTATTCTGGGTGGTTGCTAGGGTGTTGCTAGGCGGTTGCTAGGGTGTTCTGGGTGGTTGCTAGGGTGTTGCTAGGCGGTTGCTAGGGTGTTCTGAGTGGTTGCTAGGGTGTTGCTAGGTGGTTGCTAGGGTATTCTGGGTGGTTGCTAGGGTGTTGCTAGGTGGTTGCTAGGGTGTTCTGTGCGGTTGCTAGGCGGTTGCTAGGGTATTCTGGGTGGTTGCTATGGTGTTGCTAGGCGGTTGCTAGGGTGTTTTGAGTGGTTGCTAGGCGGTTGCTAGGGTGTTCTGGGTGGTTGCTAGGGTGTTGCTAGGCGGTTGCTAGGGTGTTCTGGGTGGTTGCTAGGGCGTTGCTAGGGTGTTCTGGGTGGTTGCTAGGGTGTTCTGGGTGGTTGCTAGGGTGTTGCTAGGTGGTTGCTAGGGTGTTTTGAGTGGTTGCTAGGCGGTTGCTAGGGTGTTCTGGGTGGTTGCTAGGGTGTTGCTAGGCGGTTGCTAGGGTGTTCTGGGTGGTTGCTAGGGCGTTGCTAGGCAGTTGCTAGGGTGTTCTGGGTGGTTGCTAGGGTGTTGCTAGGGTAATTTGGGTGGTTGCTATGGTGTTACTAGGTGGTTGGTAGTTGTCAAAGATGGTTACTGTTGAGTTTGTAGCATTTTATTGGCATGATTTAGCACTTAGCTAATCAATATTAGCATGTAGCTATTCACTGCTAGTATGTGTAGCATGTAGCAAGTCCTGTTTGCTAGCATGAGTCAAAAGACCCAACCCCCATCTCTATACGATGTTCTGATGCAGAGATATTGGTCTTGCAAAACGGTTGCTAGGGTACTCTGTTTGGTTGCTAGGGAGTGGCTTGGCAGCTGCCAATCATGAAGCTCCAAAGTCAATGTGAATGTATAAACCAACCCCCATCTCTATACGATGTTCTGATGCAGAGATATTGGTCTTGCAAAATGGTTGCTAGGGTACTCTGTTTGGTTGCTAGGGAGTGGCTTGGCAGTTGCCAATCATGAAACTCCAAAGGCTTCTTGTCACTATGAATGATATAAACCAACTCCCACGCCTTTGTGACATTCAGAATGGAAGATATCCCTCATTGGATTTTGGTTGCTAAGGTGCTCGACAATGGTTGCTAGGGCGTGGCTAGGAAGTGTTGAGGTGATTCATGATTGGCTGTTTGCTGCCCCGAGTCAAACGAGACCACCCTCATGTTTCTATGACAATTCAGTCCAGAGATATCCCTTCGATCTCTTTCAATGGAAGTCTATGGGAGTTGTTGCTAAGGTGCTCTAAATGGTTGCTAGGGCGTGGCTTGATAGCTTCACAATGATCCTGAGAGACTGATTGGTTGTCTGAGTAAAATGAGCCCGCCCCCTTGTCTCTATGACACTGTGATCCAGAGTTATGTTCAATATAAAAGCGGTTTCTATGGTGTAGGACGGCCCATTTCATGGGCCGTCCTACACCATAGTAAGTCAATGGGGAAACTTTGGGCAGCTCCTGCCCCCCAGGGGTGCAACTTTTACCCCATTGTGTGGTATGTTCTTACAGAGTCTGTCAGCCTCTTCAAATGTGGCAAATTTCACGTTTCTGCGAAATTCACACTCTGAGCTATGACTCGTCAAAGTTTTTCGCAATGTTAAGTCTATGGGATTTTTTTGGGCCGTTTTTCGCCCCTGGGGCGACCATCGTACCCCCGATCTCTTAGAAAAGTCATAGCACACCATTCCCGAACAGGCCGCACGTTTTGACACCTCATTCATGGGTCTGTGACAAAAACTGCGGGAGGAGTAGCGCGTCAAAAAGTGGCCAGAAGAATAATAATAAGAAGAATAATAATAAGTATGTGAGATAACAATAGTGTTGCTTCGCCATAGGCAAGCACCACTAACTAGAATGTACATTTCCAGAAGAAAATGTGAAGTGGTGCTTGCAGTGGCAAAACTCGCCGCTCGGTTGCTAGCGTGCGGTTAGCTAGTTTTTACCAAGATGCTAGCATGATTAGCATGATTAGCATGTTGCTAGCATCATGCTAGCATGATTAGCATGTTGCTAGCATCATGCTAGCATTATAAGCATGTTACTAGCATGTTTTAGTTAGATTCTCCCATTATGCTAGCATGTTGCTAGCATGATGCTAGCAAAAATAAGAATGTTGCAAACATGTTTTAGTTAGATGCTAGCATTATTTGCATCATGCTAGCATGATTAGCATATTGCTAGCATCATGCTAGCATGATTAGCATATTGCTAGCATCATGCTAGCATGATTAGCATATTGCTAGCATCATGCTAGCATGTTTAGCATGTTGCTAGCATGTTTAGCATGTTGCTAGCATCTTGCTAGCATGATGCTAGCATGTTTAGCATGTTGCTAGCATGTTGCTAGCATGATGCTAGCATGATTAGCATGTTGCTAGCATGATGCTAGCATGTTTAGCATGTTGCTAGCATGTTGCTAGCATGATGCTAGCATGATTAGCATGTTTCTAGCATCATGCTAGCATGATTAGCATGTTGCTAGCATTATGCTAGCATGATTAGCATGTTGCTAGCATGATGCTAGCATGTTTAGCATGTTGCTAGCATGGTTGCTAAGGTATTACTAGGTGGTTGCTAGGGTGTTGCTAGGCGGTTGCTAGGGTGTTCTGGGTGGTTGCTAGGGCGTTGCTAGGCAGTTGCTAGGGTATCCTGGGTGGTTGCTAAGCGGTTGCTAGGGTAATTTGTGTGGTTGCTAGGGCATTCCTAGGGTGTTCAGGGTGGTTGCTAGGGTGTTGCTAGGTTGTTGCTAAGGTATTCTGGTTGGTTGCTAGGGTGTTCTGGGTGGTTGCTAGGCGGTTGCTAGGGTGTTCTGGGTGGTTGCTAGGGCGTTGCTAGGCAGTTGCTAGGGTATCCTGGGTGGTTGCTAGGCGGTTGCTAGGGTAATTTGGGTGGTTGCTAGGGCGTTGCTAGGGTGTTCTGGGTGGTTGCTAGGGTGTTGCTAGGCAGTTGCTAGGGTATCCTGGGTGGTTGCTAGGCGGTTGCTAGGGTGTTCTGGGTGGTTGCTAGGGCGTTGCTAGGCAGTTGCTAGGGTGTTCTGGGTGGTTGCTAGGGTAATCTGTGTGGTTGCTATGGTGTTACTAGGTGGTTGGTAGTTGTCAAAGATGGTTACTGTTGAGTTTGTAGCATTTTATTGGCATGATTTAGCACTTAGCTAATCAATATTAGCATGTAGCTATTCACTGCTAGCATGTGTAGCATGTAGCAAGTCCTGTTTGCTAGCATGAGTCAAAATAGCCAACCCCCATCTCTATACGATGTTCTGATGCAGAGATATCGGTCTTGCAAAACGGTTGCTAGGGTACACTGTTTGGTTGCTAGGGAGTGGCTTGGCAGCTGCCAATCATGAAGCTCCAAAGTCAATGTGAATGTATAAACCAACCCCCATCTCTATACGATGTTCTGATGCAGAGATGTAGGTCTTGCAAAATGGTTGCTAGGGTACTCTGTTTGGTTGCTAGGGAGTGGCTTGGCAGCTGCCAATCATGAAACTCCAAAGGCTGCTTGTCAGTATGAATGATATAAACCAACTCCCATGCCTCTGTGACATTCAGAATGGACAATATTCCTCTTTGGATTTTGGTTGCTAAGGTGCTCGACAATGGTTGCTAGGGCGTGGCTAGGAAGTGTTGAGGTGACTCATGATTGGCTGTTTGCTGCCCCGAGTCAAACGAGACCACCCTCATGTTTCTATGACAATTGAGTCCAGAGATATCCCTTCGATCTCTTTCAATGGAAGTCTATGGGAGTTGTTGCTAAGGTGCTCTAAATGGTTGCTAGGGCGTGGCTTAATAGCTTCACAATGATCCTGAGAGACTGATTGGTTGTCTGAGTAAAATGAGCCCACCCTCTTGTCTCTATGACACTGTGATCCAGAGTTATGTTCAATACAAAAGCGGTTTCTATGGTGTAGGACGGCCCATTTCATGGGCCGTCCTACACCATAGTAAGTCAATGGGGCAACTTTGGGCCCCTCCTGCCCCTCAGGGGTGCAACTTTTACCCCATTGTGTGGTATGTTCTTACAGAGCCTGTCAGCCTCTTCAAATGTGGCAAATTTCACGTTTCTGCGACATCCTCGTTCCGAGCTACGGCTCGTCAAAGTTTTTCGCAATGTTAAGTCTATGGGATTTTTTTGGGCCGTTTTTCGCCCCTGGGGCGACCATCGTACCCCCGATCTCTTAGAAAAGTCATAGCACACCATTCCCGAACAGGCCGCACGTTTTGACACCTCATTCATGGGTCTGTGACAAAAACTGCGGGAGGAGTAGCGCGTCAAAAAGTGGCCAGAAGAATAATAAGAAGAAGAAGAAGAAGAATAATAAGTATGTGAGATAACAATAGTGTTGCTTCGCCATAGGCAAGCACCACTAATAAGAATAATAAGTATGTGAGATAACAATAGTGTTGCTTTGCCATAGGCAAGCACCACTAACTAGAATGTACATTTCCAGAAGAAAATGTGAAGTGGTGCTTGCAGTGGCAAAACTCGCCGCTCGGTTGCTAGAGTGTGGTACATTATTGCATACGAGCCAACAACCATGTCTGTACGATGTTCTGCTGCTGAGATATGGCTAATTCATGTGTTTGTATGGTTACTAGGGTTCCCTATATGGTTGCTATGGTGTGCTTATACAGTTTATGAGATGATATTTAAAGACTAGTTGACAGTCTGAGTCAAAAAAGGCAAACTCCATGTTTCTTCTATTTTCTGGAGCTGAGATAATGGCTTGAATATGTTGTTTTATGGTTGCTAGGCTGCCCTAAGTGGTTGCTAGGGCGCGAATATGAAGTTATTATGTCACTACTTATTGGCTGCTTGATAGGCCGAGTCAAAAGAGCCCATTCCCAAGTCTCTATGACCTTCTGGTCAAAAGATATGATCTCACAAATGTTGTGCCAATGTTAAGTCTATGGGAATTTTTTCGTCCGATTTATCGCCCGCTGAACGAACATCGTACAACCGATCACTTAGAAAAGTCATAGCACACCTCTCCTCAATGAGCCGGTCGATTTGACACCTCATTCATGGGTCTACGACAAAAAATGCGGGAGGAGTAGCGTGCCGAAGTTTTGTCTAGGTGAATAGTAATCACAATACTTGAATGTACATTTCCAGAAGAAAATGTGAAGTGGTGCTTGCAGTGGCAAAACTCGCCGCTCGGTTGCTAGGGTGTGTATAGCTAGTTTTTAGTAAGATGCTAACAAAATAAGCATAATGATAGCATGATTAGCATGTTGCTAGCATCATGCTACCGTGTCTTTAGCATGATGCTAACATGATTAGCAGGTTGCTAGCATGTTTGTAGCTAGATGCTAGCATGATTAGCATGTTGCTAGCATCATGCTAGCATGATTAGCATGTTGCTAGCATCATGCTAGCATGATTAGCATGTTGCTAGCATTATGCTAGCATGATTAGCATGTTGCTAGCATCATGCTAGCATGATTCGCATGTTTCTAGCATCATGCTAGCATGATTAGCATGTTGCTAGCATCATGCTAGCATGATTGGCATGTTGCTAGCATAATGCTAGCATGATTAGCATGTTTCTAGCATCATGCTAGCATGATTAGCATGTTTCTAGCATCATGCTAGCATGATTAGCATGTTGCTAGCATCATGCTAGCATGATTAGCATGTTGCTAGCATCATGCTAGCCTGATTAGCATGTTTGTAGCTAGGTGCTAGCATGATTAGCATGTTGCTAGCATCATGCTAGCATGATTAGCATGTTTCTAGCATCATGCTAGCATGATTAGCATGTTGCTAGCATCATGCTAGCATGATTAGCATGTTGCTAGCATCATGCTAGCATGATTAGCATGTTGCTAGCATCATGCTAGCATGATTAGCATGTTTGTAGTTAGATGTTAGCATGATTAGCATGTTGCTAGCATCATGTTAGCATGATTAGCATGTTACTAGCATCATGCTAGCATGATTAGCATGTTGCTAGCATCATGCTAGCATGATTAGCATGTTGCTAGCATCATGCTAGCATGATTAGCCTGTTGCTAGCATCATGCTAGCATGATTAGCATGTTGCTAGCATCATGCTAGCATGATTAGCATGTTTGCTAGCATGTTTTTAGCCAGATACTAGCAAGATTAGCATGTTGCTAGCATCATTTAGCACTTAACTAATCGATATTAGCATGTAGCTATTCACAGCTAGCATGTTTAGCATGTTGAAAGTCCTGTGTGTTAACATGAGTCAAAAGACCCAACCCCCATCGCGATACAATGTTCTGATGCTGAGATATAGCTGTTACAAAACGGTTGCTAGGGTACTCTGTTTGGTTGCTAGGGAGTGGCTTGGCAGCTGCCAATCATGAAACTCCAAAGGCTGCTTGTCAGTATGAATGATATAAACCAAACCCCATCGCGATACAATGTTCTGATGCTGAGATATAGCTGTTACAAAAAGGTTGCTAGGGTACTATGTTTGGTTGCTAGGGAGTGGCTTGGCAGCTGCCAATCATGAAACTCCAAAGGCTGCTTGTCAGTATGAATGATATAAACCAACTCCCATGCCTCTGTGACATTCAGAATGGAAGATATCCCTCTTTGGATTTTGGTTGCTAAGGTGCTCGACAATGGTTGCTAGGGCGTGGCTAGGAAGTGTTGAGGTCATTCATGATTGGCTGTTTGCTACCCCGAGTCAAACGAGACCACCCTCGTGTTTCTATGACACTTCTATCCGGAGATATCCCTTCCATCTCTTTCAATGGAAGTCTATGGAACTTGTTGCTAAGGTGCTCTAAATGGTTGCTAGGGCGTGGCTTAAAAGCTTAACAATGATCCTGAGAGACTGATTGGTCATCTGAGTAAAATGAGCCCGCCCCTTTGTCTCTACGACACTGTGATCCAGAGTTATGTTCAATATAAAAGCGGTTTCTATGGTGTAGGACGGCCCATTTCATGGGCCGTCCTACACCATAGTAAGTCAATGGGGCAAATTTGGGCAGCTCCTGCCCCACAGGGGTGCAACTTTTACCCCATTGTGTGGTATATTCTTACAGAGCCTGTCAGCCTCTTCAAATGTGGTAAATTTCACGTTTCTGCGACATCCTCGTTCCGAGCTACGACTCGTCAAAGTTTGACGCAATGTTAAGTCTATGGGATTTTTCGGCCGGTTTTTCGCCCCTGGGGCGACCATCGTACCCCCGATCCCTTATAAAAGTCATAGCACACCATTCCCGAACAGGCCGCACGTTTTGACACCTCATTCATGGGTCTGTGACAAAAACTGCGGGAGGAGTAGCGCGTCAAAAAGTGGCCAGAAGAATAAGAATAAGAACTAGAATGTACATTTCCAGAAGAAAATGTGAAGTGGTGCTTGCAGTGGCAAAACTCGCCGCTCGGTTGCTAGGGTGCGGTTAGCTAGTTTTTACCAAGATGCTAGCATGATTAGCATGTTGCTAGTATCATGCTAGCATGATTAGCATGTTGTTAGCATTATGCTAGCATTATTAGCATGTTGCTAGCATGATTAGCATGTTGCTAGCATGATGCTAGCATGATGCTAGCATGATTAGCATGTTGCTAGCATGTTGCTAGCATGATGCTAGCATGATTAGCATGTTGCTAGCATCATGCTAGCATGATTAGCATGTTGTTAGCATCATGCTAGCATCATGCTAGCATGATTAGCATGTTGTTAGCATCATGCTACCAACATGCTAGCATGATTAGCATGTTGCTAGCATGATGCTAGCATGATTAGCATGTTGCTAGCATGATGCTAGCAAAAATAAGCATGTTGCAAACATGTTTTAGCTAGATGCTAGCATGATTAGCATATTGCTAGCATCATGCTAGCATGTTTAGCATGTTGCTAACATGTTGCTAGCATGGTTGCTAAGGTGTTACTAGGTGGTTGCTAGGGTATTATGGGTGGTTGCTAGGCGGTTGCTAGGGTGTTCTGGGTGGTTGCTATGGTGTTGCTATGCGGTTGCTAGGGTATTCTGGGTGGTTGCTAGGCGGTTGCTAGGGTGTTCTGGGTGGTTGCTAGGGTGTTGCTAGGGGGTTGCTAGGGTGTTCTGGTTGGTTGCTAGGGTGTTGCTAGGTGGTTGCTAGGGTGTTCTGGGTGGTTGCTAGGGTGTTGCTAGGCGGTTCTGGGTGGTTGCTATGTTGTTGCTATGCGGTTGCTAGGGTATTCTGGGTGGTTGCTAAGGTGTTTTGGGTGGTTGCTAGGCGGTTGCTAGGGTGTTCTGGGTGGTTGCTAGGGTGTTCTGAGTGGTTGCTAGGGTGTTGCTAGGTGGTTGCTAGGGTATTCTGGGTGGTTGCTAGGGTGTTGCTAGGTGGTTGCTAGGGTATTCTGGGTGGTTGCCAGGGTGTTGCTAGGCGGTTGCTAGGGTGTTCTGGGTGGTTGCTAGGGTGTTGCTAGGCGGTTGCTAGGGTATTCTGGGTGGTTGCTATGGTGTTGCTAGGCGGTTGCTAGGGTGTTTTGGGTGGTTGCTAGGGTGTTTTAGGTGGTTGCTATGGTATTCTGGATGGTTGCTATGGTGTTACTAGGTGGTTGGTAGTGTTCACATTTGGTTACTATAGAGTTTTTATAATGTTCATGGCATGATTTAGCACTTAGCTAATCAATATTAGCATGTAGCTATTCACAGCTAGCATGTTTAGCATGTTGAAAGTCCTGTGTGCCAGCATGAGTCAAAAGACCCAACCCCCATCTCTATACGATGTTCTGATGCAGAGATATTGGTCTTGCAAAATGGTTGCTAGGGTACTCTGTTTGGTTGCTAGGGAGTGGCTTGGCAGCTGCCAATCATGAAGCTCCAAAGTCAATGTGAATGTATAAACCAACCCCCATCTCTATACGATGTTTTGATGCAGAGATATAGGTCTTGCAAAATGGTTGCTAGGGTACTCTGTTTGGTTGCTAGGGAGTGGCTTGGCAGCTGCCTATCATGAAACTCCAAAGGCTGCTTGTCAGTATGAATGATATAAACCAACTCCCACGCCTTTGTGACATTCAGAATGGAAGATATCCCTTTTTGGATTTTGGTTGCTAAGGTGCTCGACAATGGTTGCTAGGGCGTGGGCAGTAAGTGTTGAGGTGATTCAGGATTGGCTGTTTGCTGGCCCGAGTCAAACGAGCCCACCCTCATGTTTCTATGACACTTATATCCTGAGATATCCCTTTGATCTCTTTCAATGGAAGTCTATGGAACTTGTTGCTAAGGAGCTCTAAATGGTTGCTAGGGCGTGGCTTGATAGCTTCACAATGATCCTGAGAGACTGATTGGCCGTCTGAGTAAAATGAGCCCGCCCCCTTGTCTCTACGACACTGTGATCCAGAGTTATGTTCAATATAAAAGCGGTTTCTATGGTGTAGGACGGCCCATTTCATGGGCCGTCCTACACCATAGTAAGTCAATGGGGCAACTTTGGGCAGCTCCTGCCCCACAGGGGTGCAACTTTTACCCCATTGTGTGGTATATTCTTACAGAGCCTGTCAGCCTCTTCAAATGTGGTAAATTACACGTTTCTGCGACATCCTCGTTCCGAGCTACGACTCGTCAAAGTTTGACGCAATGTTAAGTCTATGGGATTTTTCGGCCGGTTTTTCGCCCCTGGGGCGAACATCGTACCCCCGATCCCTTATAAAAGTCATAGCACACCATTCCCGAACAGGCCGCACGTTTTGACACCTCATTCATGGGTCTGTGACAAAAACTGCGGGAGGAGTAGCGCGTCAAAAAGTGGCCAGAAGAATAATAAGAATAAGAATAATAAGTATGCACAATAACACTAGTGTTGCTTTGCCTTTGGCAAGCACCACTAATAATAAGTATGCACAATAACACTAGTGTTGCTTTGCCATAGGCAAGCACCACTAATAAGTATGTGAGATAACAATAGTGTTGCTTCGCCATAGGCAAGCACCACTAATAACTAGAATGTACATTTCCAGAAGAAAATGTGAAGTGGTGCTTGCAGTGGCAAAACTCGCCGCTCGGTTGCTAGGGTGCGGTTAGCTAGTTTTTACCAAGATGCTAGCATGATTAGCATGTTGCTAGTATCATGCTAGCATGATTAGCATGTTGTTAGCATTATGCTAGCATTATTAGCATGTTGCTAGCATGATTAGCATGTTGCTAGCATGATGCTAGCATGATGCTAGCATGATTAGCATGTTGCTAGCATGTTGCTAGCATGATGCTAGCATGATTAGCATGTTGCTAGCATCATGCTAGCATGATTAGCATGTTGTTAGCATCATGCTAGCATCATGCTAGCATGATTAGCATGTTGTTAGCATCATGCTACCAACATGCTAGCATGATTAGCATGTTGCTAGCATGATGCTAGCATGATTAGCATGTTGCTAGCATGATGCTAGCAAAAATAAGCATGTTGCAAACATGTTTTAGCTAGATGCTAGCATGATTAGCATATTGCTAGCATCATGCTAGCATGTTTAGCATGTTGCTAACATGTTGCTAGCATGGTTGCTAAGGTGTTACTAGGTGGTTGCTAGGGTATTATGGGTGGTTGCTAGGCGGTTGCTAGGGTGTTCTGGGTGGTTGCTATGGTGTTGCTATGCGGTTGCTAGGGTATTCTGGGTGGTTGCTAGGTGGTTGCTAGGGTGTTCTGGGTGGTTGCTAGGGTGTTGCTAGGGGGTTGCTAGGGTGTTCTGGTTGGTTGCTAGGGTGTTGCTAGGTGGTTGCTAGGGTGTTCTGGGTGGTTGCTAGGGTGTTGCTAGGCGGTTCTGGGTGGTTGCTATGTTGTTGCTATGCGGTTGCTAGGGTATTCTGGGTGGTTGCTAAGGTGTTTTGGGTGGTTGCTAGGCGGTTGCTAGGGTGTTCTGGGTGGTTGCTAGGGTGTTCTGAGTGGTTGCTAGGGTGTTGCTAGGTGGTTGCTAGGGTATTCTGGGTGGTTGCTAGGGTGTTGCTAGGTGGTTGCTAGGGTATTCTGGGTGGTTGCCAGGGTGTTGCTAGGCGGTTGCTAGGGTGTTCTGGGTGGTTGCTAGGGTGTTGCTAGGCGGTTGCTAGGGTATTCTGGGTGGTTGCTATGGTGTTGCTAGGCGGTTGCTAGGGTGTTTTGGGTGGTTGCTAGGGTGTTTTAGGTGGTTGCTATGGTATTCTGGATGGTTGCTATGGTGTTACTAGGTGGTTGGTAGTGTTCACATTTGGTTACTATAGAGTTTTTATAATGTTCATGGCATGATTTAGCACTTAGCTAATCAATATTAGCATGTAGCTATTCACAGCTAGCATGTTTAGCATGTTGAAAGTCCTGTGTGCCAGCATGAGTCAAAAGACCCAACCCCCATCTCTATACGATGTTCTGATGCAGAGATATTGGTCTTGCAAAATGGTTGCTAGGGTACTCTGTTTGGTTGCTAGGGAGTGGCTTGGCAGCTGCCAATCATGAAGCTCCAAAGTCAATGTGAATGTATAAACCAACCCCCATCTCTATACGATGTTTTGATGCAGAGATATAGGTCTTGCAAAATGGTTGCTAGGGTACTCTGTTTGGTTGCTAGGGAGTGGCTTGGCAGCTGCCTATCATGAAACTCCAAAGGCTGCTTGTCAGTATGAATGATATAAACCAACTCCCACGCCTTTGTGACATTCAGAATGGAAGATATCCCTTTTTGGATTTTGGTTGCTAAGGTGCTCGACAATGGTTGCTAGGGCGTGGGCAGTAAGTGTTGAGGTGATTCAGGATTGGCTGTTTGCTGGCCCGAGTCAAACGAGCCCACCCTCATGTTTCTATGACACTTATATCCTGAGATATCCCTTTGATCTCTTTCAATGGAAGTCTATGGAACTTGTTGCTAAGGAGCTCTAAATGGTTGCTAGGGCGTGGCTTGATAGCTTCACAATGATCCTGAGAGACTGATTGGCCGTCTGAGTAAAATGAGCCCGCCCCCTTGTCTCTACGACACTGTGATCCAGAGTTATGTTCAATATAAAAGCGGTTTCTATGGTGTAGGACGGCCCATTTCATGGGCCGTCCTACACCATAGTAAGTCAATGGGGCAACTTTGGGCAGCTCCTGCCCCACAGGGGTGCAACTTTTACCCCATTGTGTGGTATATTCTTACAGAGCCTGTCAGCCTCTTCAAATGTGGTAAATTACACGTTTCTGCGACATCCTCGTTCCGAGCTACGACTCGTCAAAGTTTGACGCAATGTTAAGTCTATGGGATTTTTCGGCCGGTTTTTCGCCCCTGGGGCGAACATCGTACCCCCGATCCCTTATAAAAGTCATAGCACACCATTCCCGAACAGGCCGCACGTTTTGACACCTCATTCATGGGTCTGTGACAAAAACTGCGGGAGGAGTAGCGCGTCAAAAAGTGGCCAGAAGAATAATAAGAATAAGAATAATAAGTATGCACAATAACACTAGTGTTGCTTTGCCTTTGGCAAGCACCACTAATAATAAGTATGCACAATAACACTAGTGTTGCTTTGCCATAGGCAAGCACCACTAATAAGTATGTGAGATAACAATAGTGTTGCTTCGCCATAGGCAAGCACCACTAATAACTAGAATGTACATTTCCAGAAGAAAATGTGAAGTGGTGCTTGCAGTGGCAAAACTCGCCGCTCGGTTGCTAGCGTGCGGTTAGCTAGTTTTTACCAAGATGCTAGCATGATTAGCATGATTAGCATGTTGCTAGCATCATGCTAGCATGATTAGCATGTTGCTAGCATCATGCTAGCATTATAAGCATGTTACTAGCATGTTTTAGTTAGATTCTCCCATTATGCTAGCATGTTGCTAGCATGATGCTAGCAAAAATAAGAATGTTGCAAACATGTTTTAGTTAGATGCTAGCATTATTTGCATCATGCTGGCATGATTAACATATTGCTAGCATCATGCTAGCATGATTAGCATATTGCTAGCATCATGCTAGCATGTTTAGCATATTGCTAGCATCATGCTAGCATGATTAGCATATTGCTAGCATCATGCTAGCATGTTTAGCATGTTGCTAGCATGATGCTAGCATGTTTAGCATGTTGCTAGCATGTTGCTAGCATCTTGCTAGCATGATGCTAGCATGTTTAGCATGTTGCTAGCATGTTGCTAGCATGATGCTAGCATGATTAGCATGTTGCTAGCATGATGCTAGCATGATTAGCATGTTCTTAGCATATTGCTAGCATGATTAGCATGTTTCTAGCATATTTGTAGCATGATTAGCATGTTGCTACCATGTTACTAGCATGATTAGCATGTTGCTAGCATGATGCTAGCATGATTAGCCTGTTGCTAGCATGTTTGTAGCTAGTTGCTAGCATGATTAGCATGTTTCTAGCATCATGCTAGCATGATTAGCATGTTGCTAGCATTATGCTAGCATGTTGCTAGCATGATGCTAGCATGTTTAGCATGTTGCTAGCATGGTTGCTAAGGTATTACTAGGTGGTTGCTAGGGTGTTGCTAGGCGGTTGCTAGGGTGTTCTGGGTGGTTGCTAGGGCGTTGCTAGGCAGTTGCTAGGGTATCCTGGGTGGTTGCTAAGCGGTTGCTAGGGTAATTTGTGTGGTTGCTAGGGCATTCCTAGGGTGTTCAGGGTGGTTGCTAGGGTGTTGCTAGGTTGTTGCTAAGGTATTCTGGATGGTTGCTAGGGTGTTCTGGGTGGTTGCTAGGCGGTTGCTAGGGTGTTCTGGGTGGTTGCTAGGGCGTTGCTAGGCAGTTGCTAGGGTATCCTGGGTGGTTGCTAGGCGGTTGCTAGGGTAATTTGGGTGGTTGCTAGGGCGTTGCTAGGCAGTTGCTAGGGTGTTCTGGGTGGTTGCTAGGGTGTTGCTAGGCAGTTGCTAGGGTATCCTGGGTGGTTGCTAGGCGGTTGCTAGGGTGTTCTGGGTGGTTGCTAGGGCGTTGCTAGGCAGTTGCTAGGGTGTTCTGGGTGGTTGCTAGGGTAATCTGTGTGGTTGCTATGGTGTTACTAGGTGGTTGGTAGTTGTCAAAGATGGTTACTGTTGAGTTTGTAGCATTTTATTGGCATGATTTAGCACTTAGCTAATCAATATTAGCATGTAGCTATTCACTGCTAGCATGTGTAGCATGTAGCAAGTCCTGTTTGCTAGCATGAGTCAAAATAGCCAACCCCCATCTCTATACGATGTTCTGATGCAGAGATATCGGTCTTGCAAAACGGTTGCTAGGGTACACTGTTTGGTTGCTAGGGAGTGGCTTGGCAGCTGCCAATCATGAAGCTCCAAAGTCAATGTGAATGTATAAACCAACACCCATCTCTATACGATGTTCTGATGCAGAGATGTAGGTCTTGCAAAATGGTTGCTAGGGTACTCTGTTTGGTTGCTAGGGAGTGGCTTGGCAGCTGCCAATCATGAAACTCCAAAGGCTGCTTGTCAGTATGAATGATATAAACCAACTCCCATGCCTCTGTGACATTCAGAATGGACGATATTCCTCTTTGGATTTTTGTTGCTAAGGTGCTCGACAATGGTTGCCAGGGCGTGGCCAGTAAGTGTTGAGGTGATTCATGATTGGCTGTTTGCTGCCCCGAGTCAAACGAGACCACCCTCATGTTTCTATGACTCTTATATTCTGAGATATCCCTTTGATCTGTTTCAATGGAAGTCTATGGAACTTGTTGCTAAGGTGCTCTAAATGGTTGCTAGGGCGTGGCTTGATAGCTTCACAATGATCCTGAGAGACTGATTGGTTGTGTGAGTAAAATGAGCCCGCCCTCTTGTCTCTATGACACTGTGATCCAGAGTTATGTTCAATACAAAAGCGGTTTCTATGGTGTAGGACGGCCCATTTCATGGGCCGTCCTACACCATAGTAAGTCAATGGGGAAACTTTGGGCCCCTCCTGCCCCTCAGGGGTGCAACTTTTACCCCATTGTGTGGTATGTTCTTACAGAGCCTGTCAGCCTCTTCAAATGTGGCAAATTTCACGTTTCTGCGACATCCTCGTTCCGAGCTACGACTCGTCAAAGTTTTTCGCAATGTTAAGTCTATGGGATTTTTTTGGGCCGTTTTTCGCCCCTGGGGCGACCATCGTACCCCCGATCTCTTAGAAAAGTCATAGCACACCATTCCCGAACAGGCCGCACGTTTTGACACCTCATTCATGGGTCTGTGACAAAAACTGCGGGAGGAGTAGCGCGTCAAAAAGTGGCCAGAAGAATAATAATAAGAAGAAGAATAACTAGAATGTACATTTCCAGAAGAAAATGTGAAGTGGTGCTTGCAGTGGCAAAACTCGCCGCTCGGTTGCTAGGGTGCGGTTAGCTAGTTTTTACCAAGATGCTAGCATGATTAGCATGTTGCTAGTATCATGCTAGCATGATTAGCATGTTGTTAGCATTATGCTAGCATTATTAGCATGTTGCTAGCATGATTAGCATGTTGCTAGCATGATGCTAGCATGATGCTAGCATGATTAGCATGTTGCTAGCATGTTGCTAGCATGATGCTAGCATGATTAGCATGTTGCTAGCATCATGCTAGCATGATTAGCATGTTGTTAGCATCATGCTAGCATCATGCTAGCATGATTAGCATGTTGTTAGCATCATGCTACCAACATGCTAGCATGATTAGCATGTTGCTAGCATGATGCTAGCATGATTAGCATGTTGCTAGCATGATGCTAGCAAAAATAAGCATGTTGCAAACATGTTTTAGCTAGATGCTAGCATGATTAGCATATTGCTAGCATCATGCTAGCATGTTTAGCATGTTGCTAGCATGGTTGCTAAGGTGTTACTAGGTGGTTGCTAGGGTATTATGGGTGGTTGCTAGGCGGTTGCTAGGGTGTTCTGGGTGGTTGCTATGGTGTTGCTATGCGGTTGCTAGGGTATTCTGGGTGGTTGCTAGGCGGTTGCTAGGGTGTTCTGGGTGGTTGCTAGGGTGTTGCTAGGGGGTTGCTAGGGTGTTCTGGTTGGTTGCTAGGGTGTTGCTAGGCGGTTGCTAGGGTGTTCTGGGTGGTTGCTAGGGTGTTGCTAGGCGGTTCTGGGTGGTTGCTATGTTGTTGCTATGCGGTTGCTAGGGTATTCTGGGTGGTTGCTAAGGTGTTTTGGGTGGTTGCTAGGCGGTTGCTAGGGTGTTCTGGGTGGTTGCTAGGGTGTTCTGAGTGGTTGCTAGGGTGTTGCTAGGTGGTTGCTAGGGTATTCTGGGTGGTTGCTAGGGTGTTGCTAGGTGGTTGCTAGGGTATTCTGGGTGGTTGCCAGGGTGTTGCTAGGCGGTTGCTAGGGTGTTCTGGGTGGTTGCTAGGGTGTTGCTAGGCGGTTGCTAGGGTATTCTGGGTGGTTGCTATGGTGTTGCTAGGCGGTTGCTAGGGTGTTTTGGGTGGTTGCTAGGGTGTTTTAGGTGGTTGCTATGGTATTCTGGATGGTTGCTATGGTGTTACTAGGTGGTTGGTAGTGTTCACATTTGGTTACTATAGAGTTTTTATAATGTTCATGGCATGATTTAGCACTTAGCTAATCAATATTAGCATGTAGCTATTCACAGCTAGCAAGTTTAGCATGTTGAAAGTCCTGTGTGCCAGCATGAGTCAAAAGACCCAACCCCCATCTCTATACGATGTTCTGATGCAGAGATATTGGTCTTGCAAAATGGTTGCTAGGGTACTCTGTTTGGTTGCTAGGGAGTGGCTTGGCAGCTGCCAATCATGAAGCTCCAAAGTCAATGTGAATGTATAAACCAACCCCCATCTCTATACGATGTTTTGATGCAGAGATATAGGTCTTGCAAAATGGTTGCTAGGGTACTCTGTTTGGTTGCTAGGGAGTGGCTTGGCAGCTGCCTATCATGAAACTCCAAAGGCTGCTTGTCAGTATGAATGATATAAACCAACTCCCACGCCTTTGTGACATTCAGAATGGAAGATATCCCTTTTTGGATTTTGGTTGCTAAGGTGCTCGACAATGGTTGCTAGGGCGTGGGCAGTAAGTGTTGAGGTGATTCAGGATTGGCTGTTTGCTGGCCCGAGTCAAACGAGCCCACCCTCATGTTTCTATGACACTTATATCCTGAGATATCCCTTTGATCTCTTTCAATGGAAGTCTATGGAACTTGTTGCTAAGGAGCTCTAAATGGTTGCTAGGGCGTGGCTTGATAGCTTCACAATGATCCTGAGAGACTGATTGGCCGTCTGAGTAAAATGAGCCCGCCCCCTTGTCTCTACGACACTGTGATCCAGAGTTATGTTCAATATAAAAGCGGTTTCTATGGTGTAGGACGGCCCATTTCATGGGCCGTCCTACACCATAGTAAGTCAATGGGGCAACTTTGGGCAGCTCCTGCCCCACAGGGGTGCAACTTTTACCCCATTGTGTGGTATATTCTTACAGAGCCTGTCAGCCTCTTCAAATGTGGTAAATTACACGTTTCTGCGACATCCTCGTTCCGAGCTACGACTCGTCAAAGTTTGACGCAATGTTAAGTCTATGGGATTTTTCGGCCGGTTTTTCGCCCCTGGGGCGAACATCGTACCCCCGATCCCTTATAAAAGTCATAGCACACCATTCCCGAACAGGCCGCACGTTTTGACACCTCATTCATGGGTCTGTGACAAAAACTGCGGGAGGAGTAGCGCGTCAAAAAGTGGCCAGAAGAATAATAAGAATAAGAATAATAAGTATGCACAATAACACTAGTGTTGCTTTGCCATAGGCAAGCACCACTAATAAGTATGTGAGATAACAATAGTGTTGCTTCGCCATAGGCAAGCACCACTAATAAGTATGTGAGATAACAATAGTGTTGCTTCGCCATAGGCAAG
Organism: Rhinichthys klamathensis goyatoka; assembly: GCF_029890125.1. NCBI lineage: Eukaryota > Metazoa > Chordata > Actinopteri > Cypriniformes > Leuciscidae > Rhinichthys > Rhinichthys klamathensis. The sequence continues at coordinate 956,560 of NW_026606660.1, read as the reverse complement.
CACCACTAATAAGTATGTGAGATAACAATAGTGTTGCTTCGCCATAGGCAAGCACCACTAATAATAAGTATGTGAGATAACAATAGTGTTGCTTCGCCATAGGCAAGCACCACTAATAAGTATGTGAGATAACAATAGTGTTGCTTTGCCATAGGCAAGCACCACTAATAATAAGTATGCACAATAACACTAGTGTTGCTTTGCCATAGGCAAGCACCACTGATAAGAATAATAAGTATGCACAATAACACTAGTGTTGCTTTGCCATAGGCAAGCACCACTAATAAGTATGGACAATAACAATAGTGTTGCTTTGCAAGCACCACTAATAATAAGTATGCACAATAACACTAGTGTTGCTTTGCCTTTGGCAAGCACCACTAATAAGTATGCACAATAACACTAGTGTTGCTTTGCCTTTGGCAAGCACCACTAATAATAAACCATCATTACGGTCAATGGGGCAACTTTGGGCAGCTCCTGCCCCCCAGGGGTGCAACTTTTACCCCATTGTGAGGTATTTTCTTACAGAGCCTGTCAGCCTCTTCAAATGTGGTAAATCGCAGGCTTCTGTGAAATCCTTGTTCGGAGCTATGAGTCGTCAAAGTTTGTCGCAATGTTAAGTCTATGGGATTTTTTGGAAGTTTGTTCGCCCCCGGGGCGAACACCGTACCCCCGATCTCTTATAAAAGTCATAGCACACCTCTCCTCAATAGGCCGCACGTTTTGATGCCTCATTCGTGGGTCTGTGACAAAAGCTGCGGGAGGAGTAGCGCGTCAAACTTTTTGGCGGACTCAAAAAAAGCAATAGTAATAGTGTTGCCTTGCTTTCAGCAAGCACCACTAATAAGTATGCACAATAACACTAGTGTTGCTTTGCCTTTGGCAAGCACCACTAATAAGAATAATAAGTATGCACAATAACACTAGTGTTGCTTTGCCATAGGCAAGCACCACTAATAAGAATAATAAACCAATGGGGGTCAATGGGGCAACTTTGGGCAGCTCCTGCCCCCCAGGGGTGCAACTTTTACCCCATTGAGAGGTATTTTCTTACAGAGCCTGTCAGCCTCTTCAAATGTGGTAAATCGCAGGCTTCTGTGAAATCCTCGTTCCGAGCTACGACTCGTCAAAGTTTGTCGCAATGTTAAGTCTATGGGATTTTTCGTCCGCTTTTTCGCCCCTGGGGCGAACACCGTATCCCCGATCGCTTATAAAAGTCATAGCACACCTCTCCTCAATAGGCCGCACGTTTTCATGCCTCATTCGTGGGTCTGTGACAAAAGCTGCGGGAGGAGTAGCGCGTCAAACTTTTTGGCGGACTCAAAAAAAGCAATAGTAATAGTGTTGCCTTGCTTTCAGCAAGCACCACTAATAAGAATAATAAGTATGCACAATAACACTAGTGTTGCTTTGCCATAGGCAAGCACCACTAATAATAAGTATGGAGAAGAACAATAGTGTTGCTTTGCAAGCACCACTAACTAGAATGTACATTTCCAGAAGAAAATGTGAAGTGGTGCTTGCAGTGGCAAAACTCGCCGCTCGGTTGCTAGCGTGCGGTTAGCTAGTTTTTACCAAGATGATAGCATGATTAGCATGTTGTTAACATTATGCTAGCATTATTAACATGTTGCTAACATGAGTAGCATGTTGCTAGCATGATGCTAGCATGATGCTAGCAAGACGTTAGCATGATTAGCATGTTGCTAGCATGATGCTAGCATGATTAGCATGTTGCTAGCATCATGCTAGCATGATTAGCATGTTGCTAGCATGATGCTAACATGGTTGCTACGGTGTTACTAGGTGGTTGCTAGGGTATTATGGGTGGTTGCTAGGGCGTTGCTAGGCGGTTGCTAGGGTGTTCTGGGTGGTTGCTATGGTGTTGCTAGGCGGTTGCTAGGGTATTCTGGGTGGTTGCTAGGCGGTTGCTAGGGTGTTCTGGGTGGTTGCTAGGGCGTTGCTAGGTGGTTGCTAGGGTGTTCTGGTTGGTTGCTAGGGTATTGTGGGTGGTTGCTATGGTGTTCTGGGTGGTTGCTAGGCGGTTGCTTGGGTGTTCTAGGTGGTTGCTAGGGTGTCCCTAGTCGGTTGCTATGGTATTCGGGGTGGTTGTTAGGCGGTTACTAGGGCGTTGCTAGGCGGTTGCTAGGGTAATCTGGGTGGTTGCTAGGGTGTCCTGGGTGGTTGCTAGGCGGTTGCTAGGGTTTTCTGGGTGGTTGCTAGGGCGTTGCTAGGCAGTTGCTAGGGTGTTGCTAGGGTAATCTGGGTGGTTGCTATGGTGTTACTAGGTGGTTGGTAGTTGTCAAAGATGGTTACTGTTGAGATTGTAGCATTTTATTGGCATGATTTAGCACTTAGCTAATCAATATTAGCATGTAGCTATTTACTGCTAGCATGTGTAGGATGTAGCAAGTCCTGTTTGCTAGCATGAGTCAAAAGAGCCAACCCCCATCTCTATACGATGTTCTGATACAGAGATATAGGTCTTGCAAAACGGTTGCTAGGGTACTCTGTTTGGTTGCTAGGGAGTGGCTTGGCAGCTGCCAATCATGAAGCTCCAAAGTCAATGTGAATGTATTAACCAACCCCCATCTCTATACGATGTTTTGATGCAGACATATAGGTCTTGCAAAATGGTTGCTAGGGTACTCTGTTTGGTTGCTAGGGAGTGGCTTGGCAGCTGCCAATCATGAAACTCCAAAGGCTGCTTGTCAGTATAAATGATATAAACCAACTGCCATGCGTCTGTGACATTCAGAATGGAAGATATCCCTGTTTGGATTTTGGTTGCTAAGGTGCTCGACAATGGTTGCTAGGGCGTGGCCAGTAAGTGTTGAGGTGATTCAGGATTGGCTGTTTGCTGGCCCGAGTGAAACGAGCCCACCCTCATGTTTCTATGACACTTATATCCTGAGATATCCCTTTGATATGTTTCAATGGAAGTCTATGGAACCCAGTGTGCCTGAATCTTTCTCTATTGCCGTTCAATTACATGATAGAAAATCTAAGGCCTTCAAAAGCCATACAGCAAACCCATCTAATCTGGTGCCTATTACGCACCAAACTAAGATTGCTGTGGGGACAAAAAGTAAGACTGTTAAGTTAGCACTTTTAAACATCCGCTCACTTAAAAATAAATCACTTCTAGTCAACGATTTAATAACCACATACAACCTGGACTTCATGTTTCTAAATGAAACTTGGTTAGAAGACAGCTGCAGTGGAACAGTCCTCAATGAAACATCCCCTCCTAACTTTACTTTTATGAGTGTCTGCAGAGCGGCTAAGAGAGGCGGGGGCTTAGCTGCTCTTTTTAAAGATGTCTATCAATGTAAGCACATATCATTTGGGAATTACCCGTCTTTCGAATATCTGGGTATTGTGTTAAAAGGTGCTCCACGGATTTTACTTATCATTATTTACAGGCCTCCAAAATACTCTCCAGCCTTTGCTGAGGACTTTACAGAACTGCTATCAACAATTTCCTCAGAGTTTGACTGTTTTGCCATTGCTGGAGATTTTAACATTCACATAGATAATGCAGAAAACAATATGGCAAAAGAAATCAAAACTGTTTTAAAAACGTTTGATCTGACTCAGCATGTACATGGTCCCACACACAATCATGGACACACTCTAGATTGACTTATCAGTAAGGGTTTAAACATCTCATCGATTGTTATTAAGGATGTAGCACTGTCTGATCATTTCTGTATTTTCTTTGATATATTGATCTCTCCTGCCATTGGAGCTAGATCTGTGTCTGTCAAGAAGAGATGCTTAAATGAGAACACTCGTGTGCTATTTATGAAGGCCATATCTTTAAAACCAAGCATATCTGCTGACTCTGTTGATTTTCTCCTTGATTCTTTTAACTCAAAAGTTAAAAGTGCAATTGATGATATTGCTCCTGTGAAAGTCAGGAAGAATAGTGGTAGACAAAAAGCACCTTGGAGAAACTCAACAGCTGTGCAAAATATGAAAAGACAATGCAGAAGAGCAGAGCGCATGTGGCGGAAGACAAAACTTTTAGTCCATTACAACATCTACAAAGACAACATCCATGCTTTTAATATTGAACTAGGCAAAACTAGACAGACTTTCTTCTCGAATATTATAAACAGCAACTTAAACAACACACGCACTCTTTTTGCTACTATAGAGAGACTGACAAACCCCCCAAGCCAGATTCCCAGTGAAATGCTCTCAGACAGCAAGTGCAGTGAGTTTGCTTCTTTCTTCTCTGAGAAAATCAATAATATCAGAAAGGTGATCACCTCATCCTTGAGTTGCGCTGGGGTCAGACAGATCAGACCACAACCTGAGAAAGTAGTTACTTTGTCTTTTTTCGAAGAAATTGAAGGCACAATTTTGGAAGAAACCGTACAGCACCTTAAAACATCAACCTGCGCCCTTGACGCACTTCCCACATCTTTTTTCAAAAGTGTGTTAAACAGCTTAGAAGCAGATCTCCTAGAAGTGGTAAATGCCTCACTTCTCTCTGGGAGTTTTCCAAACTCCCTCAAAACTGCAGTTGTCAAGCCCCTCCTGAAAAAGAGCAATCTGGATAAGACCATCTTGAGCAACTATAGACCGATCTCAAATCTTCCTTTCATAGGCAAGATTATTGAAAAAGTTGTCTTCAATCAGCTGAACAAATTCTTAAGCTCAAATGGATACTTTGACAATTTTCAATCTGGTTTCCGATCGCATCACAGCACAGAGACAGCGCTCATAAAGATAATAAACGATATTCGCTTAAATACTGATACAGGCAAATTATCAGTGCTGGTACTACTCGACCTCAGTGCTGCATTTGACACTGTTGATCACGACATACTTCTTGACAGGCTGGAAAACTGGGTGGGGCTTTCTGGGATAGTCCTAAAATGGTGCAGGTCATACTTAGAAGGGAGAGGTTATTATGTGAGTATAGGAGACCATAAGTCTGAGTGGACATCCCTCAAGTCCCTCAAGGCTCAATTCTTGCACCACTCCTATTCAACCTGTATATGCTCCCAATGAGCCAAATAATGAGAAAGAACAAAATTGCTTACCACAGCTATGCAGACAACACACAGCTCTACTTAGCCCTATCACCTAACGACTACAGCCCCATTGATTCCCTGTGCCAATGCATTGATGAAGTCAACAGTTGGATGTGCCAAAACTTTCTTCAGTTAAACAAAGACAAAACTGAAGTTGTTGCGTTTGGAAACAAAGATGAAGTTCTCAAGGTGAATGCATACCTTGACGCTAGGGGTCTAACAACTAAAAATCAAGTCAGGAATCTTGGTGTGTCTCTAGAGTCAGACCTTAGTTTCAGTAGTCATGTCAGGCAACAACTTAATCAGCATACTATCATCTGAAAAATATTGCAAGAATTAGATGCTTTGTTTCCAATCAAGACTTGAGAAACTTGTGCATGCTTTCATCACCAGCAGGGTGGATTATTGTAATGGACTCCTCACTGGCCTTCCTAAAAAGACCATAAGACAGTTGCAGCTCATACAGAACGCTGCTGCCAGGATTCTGAGCAGAACCAGAAAATATGAACTTATCACACCAGTCCTCAGGTCTTTACACTGGCTCCCAGTTACATTTAGGATTGATTTTAAAGTATTATTACTGGTATATAAATCATTCAATGGGCTAGGACCTCAATATTGCAGATATGCTCACTGAATATAAACCTAACAGATCACTCAGATCATTAGGATCACATCAGCTAGAAATACCAAGGGTTCACTCTAAGCATGGAGAGTCTGCTTTTAGCTATTATGCCAGCCGCAGCTGGAACCAGCTTTCAGAAGAGATCAGATGTGCTCCTACAGTGGTCACTTTCAAATGCAGACTCAAAACACATCTGTTTAGCTATGCATTTACTGAATGAGCACTGTGCCACTGTCCGTCCGAATGTTTTTACTGTTCTGGTTTTGTCTTTATTTGTTTTCTAATTTCTAATTTATTTATTTACTTATTTTTATAATCTCTGGAAGAGATTTTGAAGGAGAGCGGGAGAGTCTTCACTCCGATGAGGCGAGTGAAGGAGTAAGTTATAGTGCTGTATAAGTCTCTGAGAGCGTCGTTAAGGGTAACGGCAGCAGACAGCGCACACGAAGCGTGCTCTGTGGGGGCCACGCTGGGCATTACTGGTGTAGCACCACCCCAGCAGAGTACGTCCCTGGGCTAGAGGTCCAGTGGCACCGTAAACCGGCTCAATCTCTTCCATCTCAGATAGGGGTGGACCAGTACTACTTCATTTGATTTTTTTATTCTAAACTGTTTTAATTATTCTTATTTGTTTTGATTATTTTAATTTCTTCTATGTAAAGCACTTTGAATTGCCATTGTGTATGAAATGTGCTATATAAATAAACTTGCCTTGCCTTAGCCGACCTCGATGTGTAGACCCGCTAGGGTATAGGATTAGACTTAGCCGACGTCGATGTGTAGACAGTCTAGGGTATAGGATTAGATTTAGCCGGCCTCGATGTGTAGACAGTCTAGGGTATAGGATTAGACTTAGCCGACGTCGATGTGTAGACGCGCTAGGGTATAGGATTAGACTTAGCTGACATCGATGTGTAGACGCGCTAGGGTATAGGATTAGACTAAGCTGACGTCGATGTGTAGACGCGCTAGGGTATAGGATTAGACTTAGCCGACGTCGATGTGTAGACGCGCTAGGGTATAGGATTAGACTTAGCTGACATCGATGTGTAGACGCGCTAGGGTATAGGATTAGACTAAACTGACGTCGATGTGTAGACGCGCTAGGGTATAGGATTAGACTTAGCCGACCTTGATGTATAGACGCGCTAGGGTATAGGATTAGACTTAGCCGACCTCAACGTGTAGACCCGCTAGGGTATAGGATTAGACTTAGCCGACGTCGATGTGTAGACAGTCTAGGGTATAGGATTAGACTTAGCCGACGTCGATGTGTAGACAGTCTAGGGTATAGGATTAGACTTAGCCGACCTCGATGTGTAGACAGTCTAGGGTATATAGGATTAGACTTAGCCGACGTCGATGTATAGACGCGCTAGGGTATAGAATTAGACTTAGCCGACCTCGACGTATAGACGCGCTAGGGTATAGGATTAGACTTAGCCGACGTCGATGTGTAGACAGTCTAGGGTATAGGATTAGACTTAGCCGACCTCGATGTGTAGACCCGCTAGGGTATAGGATTAGACTTAGCCGACGTCGATGTGTAGACAGTCTAGGGTATAGGATTAGACTTAGCCGGCCTCGATGTGTAGACAGTCTAGGGGTATAGGATTAGACTTAGCCGACCTCGATGTATAGACGCGCTAGAGTATAGGATTAGACTTAGCCGGCCTCGATGTGTAGACAGTCTAGGGCAGGTGTGCCCAACCCTGCTCCTGCCGATCGACTGTCCTGCACAGTTCATCTCCAACCCTAATCAAACACACCTGAAGCAACCAATTAACGTCTTCAGGATCTGAAGCAACCAATTAAGATCTTAAGGCTCACTTGAAAATTAAAGGCAGGTGTGTTTAATTAGGGTTGGAGATAAACTGCAGGACAGTCGATCGGCAGGAGCAGGGTTGGGCACCCCTGGTCTAGGGTATAGGATTAGACTTAGCCGACCTCGATGTGTAGACCCGCTAGGGTATAGGATTAGACTTAGCCGACCTCGATGTGTAGACCCGCTAGGGTATAGGATTAGACTTAGCCGACGTCCATGTGTAGACAGTCTAGGGTATAGGATTAGACTTAGCCGACGGCAATGTGTAGACAGTCTAGGGTATAGGATTAGACTTAGCCGACGTCGATGTATAGACGCGCTAGGGTATAGGATTAGACTTAGCCGACCTCGACGTATAGACGCGCAGTGTTGTGCTAGTTACTAAGAAATAGTAACTAGTTACAGTTACTAGTTACTTCATTCAAAAAGTAACTCAATTACTTTGTTGATTACTTACACCAAAAAGTAATGCGTTACTGTTAAAAGTAACTTTTTAGTTACTTTTTTAAAGAAAGTTCTTAAATGTTCCCATTAATGCCCTTTTATGCGTTATGGTCTATACAAACACAAAACTGACTTAAACAGAAAGTAATTTTTAAACACTATTTTATTCAAGTCAGACCAGCACAAACTGAATATATCAAGGATTTCTGAAATAAATAACAAAACAAGCATTTTTAAAGCTAGTGACTTGTTTGCTTTCTCAACATTGATATGTTCATGCAGCTGACAGTACGTTTTTACCACTGTGGTTTTTACTGCATGAATTAATATTTGAGAAATACAATTGTACCTTGATCATTCTTGTTAGTTCATAGTATAGGCCTACATTAACTAAGGAGATACAAATACATCTAACAATGAATGATACTTCTACAACATTTATTAACCATATTTAATGCTAAAATTGTAATCTTATTGTAAAGTGTTACCATTTATATGATTCAAGCTTAAAGAAGATGGCCATATTTAAATATCTGCAAAGGCCAGAGCATTAAAATTACATAAATGTAGACCTATATTACATGTACAGTCTTTCACTTTATTTGCTTAAATTTTAGAACACTTAAGTTGATTAGACTTGATGTCGGCTGCATGAACATATCAATGTAAGCAATCAATCACGTCACTAGTTTTAAAAATACAACTTCGCCGGCTAATGAATGCATAAAAGTGATCAGCTGGATATAAACTAATGCAAATAGATGGTAACAATTGCGACATAAAACATGTGGGTCAGGTCTGCGTGTGTTTTTGTCACATTGCTTTAATCGCTTGAGGTAAGTTAGCCGTTACTAGCCTAATGTTATTCCTCTGAGACTCGACGCCAAGCTTCTGTTCTTTCTCTGCTGATGCAGCATCTACTCAAAAAATGTATTACTTTATAATGATATGGCAATGTGTACTTAAGTGTTCTGTATCCATACCGTTTCGCTGTCTGTGTTTTAAATGCGCATCAAGTGCTCAGCGCTCTCCGTGAAGCTTGTAATCTCCGTGCTCGCGCTGCCTCACGTGTACGTAAACAACTCAGCCAGTGAGTTTGTTATGTGTCCTCAGGTGTCCTCTCGCTCTGTATAATGCTAGCAGTCTCTTCAGTGCTCTCGTACTGTGTAATGACAGCGCACACTTCTCAGCCGCTCCAGCAACTAATTCATTTAAAAAAGTAACGGACAACGCGCCATATGGTAACGGTAACGGAGTTAATTTATTTAAAAAGTAATGCGTTACAGTATTAGTTACTGTCAAAAGTAACTGCGTTACAGTAATGCGTTACTAGTAACGCATTACTGCCCAACACTGTAGACGCGCTAGGGTATAGGATTAGACTTAGCCGACGTCGATGTGTAGACAGTCTAGGGTATAGGATTAGACTTAGCCGACCTCGATGTGTAGACCCGCTAGGGTATAGGATTAGACTTAGCCGACCTCGATGTGTAGACAGTCTAGGGTATAGGATTAGACTTAGCCGACCTCGATGTATAGACGCGCTAGGGTATAGGATTAGACTTAGCCGACGTCGATGTGTAGACAGTCTAGGGTATAGGATTAAACTTAGCCGACCTCGATGTGTAGACCCGCTAGGGTATAGGATTAGATTTAGCCGACCTCGATGTGTAGACAGTCTAGGGTATAGGATTAGACGTAGCCGACGTCGATGTATAGATGCGCTAGGGTATAGGATTAGACTTAGCCGACGTCGATGTGTAGACAGTCTAGGGTATAGGATTAGACGTAGCCGACCTCGATGTGTAGACCTGCTAGGGTATAGGATTAGACTTAGCCGACCTCGATGTGTAGACCTGCTAGGGTATAGGATTAGACTTAGCCGACGTCGATGTATAGACGTGCTAGGGTATAGGATTAGACTTAGCCGACGTCGATGTGTAGACAGTCTAGGGTATAGGATTAGACTTAGCCGACCTCGATGTGCAGACCCGCTAGGGAATAGGATTATACTTAGCCGACGTCGATGTGTAGACGCGCTAGGGTATAGGATTAGACTTAGCTGACGTCGATGTGTAGACGCGCTAGGGTAAAGGATTAGACTTAGCTGACGTTGATGTGTAGACGCGCTAGGGTATAGGATTAGACTTAGCCGACCTCGATGTGCAGACCCGCTAGGGAATAGGATTATACTTAGCCGACGTCGATGTGTAGACGCGCTAGGGTATAGGATTAGACTTAGCCGACGTCGATGTGTAGACAGTCTAGGGTAAAGGATTAGACTTAGCCGACCTCGATGTGTAGACAGTCTAGGGTATAGGATTAGACTTAGCCGACCTCGATGTATAGACGCGCTAGGGTATAGGATTAGACTTAGCCGACCTCGATGTGTAGACAGTCTAGGGTATAGGATTAGACTTAGCCGACGTCGATGTATAGACGCGCTAGGGTATAGGATTAGACTTAGCCGACGTCGATGTGTAGACAGTCTAGGGTATAGGATTAGACGTAGCCGACCTCGATGTGTAGACCTGCTAGGGTATAGGATTAGACTTAGCCGACCTCGATGTGTAGACCTGCTAGGGTATAGGATTAGACTTAGCCGACCTCGATGTATAGACGTGCTAGGGTATAGGATTAGACTTAGCCGACGTCGATGTGTAGACAGTCTAGGGTATAGGATTAGACTTAGCCGACCTCGATGTGCAGACCCGCTAGGGTATAGGATCGCAGAGCATGGTAAGAGCGCAGTGCATGGTTGCATAGCAACGACAGACGCCACGGGAAAATCAGATCGAATTTTACTCTTAATAATAAAAGCTAATGTGCATTGTAAACGTCAGTAATTTATTCTTTTTATAAAAATGATTTAAAGGCTGAAATATGTGAGGTTTATATTTTTATCAAACATTTTTAGTCAAAACTTTATTTGAACTTGTACATACTTGTACAGTAGGCTAGATAACATGTTGCAAGACACTCCTTTAAAATCTAGCCATCATTTTTAATGTTTATGTAAACAAAAAGTGCATATTGATGCTGATTTATTTGTTATTTGCTGGTTTTCGACATACAACTTAGTGAATTGATTTCATTGTGTAGTATTAGCACTTTTTGAACAGGATTCTGTGATAACCGTGATCATTTTGGTCACTAATAATGAAATTAAATTATCATGCCATTTCATATCTATAATTATGTGTTTTTACAATATAATATGCAAATTATCTCTGATTCTGTTCTTTTCTCTGACATTTAAGGGTGACATAGGCATACAAAAACCCTTTTAGGTCTAAAACAGTTTAGATAGTTGTTAATATGAGAGTTATGAGACATTATTTCAGAGATTTAAGTATTGTATTACATGAGTAGCTCTCGGCTACTTTCATTTTTAAAAAGTAGCTCTCAAATGAAAAAAGGTTAGAGACCCCTGCGCTAGAGTATAAATATTAGAGTATGTAGTTAGGTTTAGGGAAAAATCTACCACAAGGACAGAGCAGATGTTGATAAAAATGTTTTATAGTTCTTCAATAAACACAAGGTTCTGTTTACTGTACTGAGAGACGTGAAAAAAAAAGAGATCGGATTCACACACACGGATATACAGTCTCTTAATGTGAATCAGTGACGGCATCTGTACTTGAAGACAAAAGTGATTCCTGCAGATGTCTGATCAGACACATTTTAAGGCCGTATTAAAGTCCTGTGTCAACGCCTAGTGACCACGATCAGTCCTGAGTTTAAAAGGGTCTCCTTCCTCTTCCTCTCCCGCCGCCTCTTCCTCTCCCACCGCCTCTTCCTCTCGAACCGCCTCTTCCTCTTCCTCCCCTTTGAGAATGTAAGTGTCCAGCCGCCCGTCTGATCTTCCTCCTCTCCTCATGATGGTCACGTTCAGCCTGCTGTTGAAATCGCTGCTTCTCCGTCTGTGCAAGTATAAGATGGAGTTAGTGGCGAACCCAAAATGGTCCACAACTCGTCAAAGGGATTTTTTATAATTGGTTCCAAAAGGTTACTACTCTGATGAATCTTAGCAGTGTTGGGTTGACTTGTGATGAACTAAAAGCAGCGACACAATAAACGTATCTCCAACTGTTCAGTAGCACAATACCTCAGCTATTATAAATATAGTCTCTTTTCAACTAACAGGCAACCTTTTCAGAAAAAGATCAGGTTAGCTTGACAAAACTCGGGCTGTAATAAGATATTTTTTCGTGCTCCTAAGAGGCACCGGGAAGCTTGATTCAGTTTAGTGATTCATCAGCTTACTTTAGTCATTCATTGGTTTGTTCTGACAGTTCATGGAAAGAGACAGTTCAAAGAAATGTCCCAGCATGGCATTTATAGTGAAATACAGTCTTTAAATAAGAACTGCTGTCAATCAGAATATTCTGACTCTTTTCTAATTTTGTAAGTTGTATTTAGTGTTTAGTATTTAGTTATCTGTTCAAGATTTTTTTTTTTTTTTTTTTATGGATAGAAAAACAACTACTGCTTAAACTTGTCATAGAGGTCCAAACAAATCTAATATCGCAACAGTCTAGTGTTTTATCTCTCCTTTGGTTGTAGACGGTCAAGAACAGTTTTTATAGTTTTATAGGCTATCATGCAAAAGATTGAAAGATTTGATGAAGTTTCTGAGAAGTCTCTTCTGCGTGCTTACCAAGGCTGTATTTACTTGATCAAAAATACAGTAAAACAGGTATTGTGGAGTATTATTACATTTTAACATTACTGTTTTCTAAAATACATTATAAACTAGTGGTGCAACGGATCATCGATACGTGATCCGTTCGGATCAATATCTTCGGTTCGGCACACACGTGATCTGCGGATTGATTTATGAAAAAAAAAAATTTGTATGCATGTTCAGTCCACACACATCTCCCCAGCGTGGTCATGGCGAGCGGAGGAACGGAGGAGCTAGAACGCCCCGCGTCATTTAAATCCCCTGTATGGGAGCATTTTGGCTTCCCTGTCAAATATAATGATGAAGGAAAGAGGTTAGTGGATAAAACCGTGACGGTGTGTGTAGGGTGGCCATACGTCCGGAGTTGCGCTGAATTGGCCTAAAAAAATTAACTTTTAAAAATCCTGCATATTGATAGCGGCTCCCTGATGTCCGCAAATTAGTTCAAATCTCCCGGAATCTAGAGCGTGCATGCGAGACAAAACATACTGCGCGCTAGCGCGCGAACGGCAGAGAGGGAGAGAGCGAGAGACCTTGCGTGTGTGCGCATGTAAGACAGAGAGCATCCTGATTGGCCTGTTTCGGTAAGTCAACCCCCCTAATATCTCTAAAAATAAGATATTATGCCTCGTGCACTTTAAGTTGATTTTATATATTTTTATTTAATAATAAGTGTTAATAAACAAAAAGACAAAACTTATGTTTATTTGTCTTGTCTTTTTTGCTGATCCGAAAAATGATCCGATCTGTGACTCTGATCCGAGAAACAATCCGAACCGTGAGTTTTTTGATCCGTTGCACCCCTATTATAAACTGTAATTTATTCCTGTAATCAAAGCTGAATTTTCAGCATCATTACTCCAGTCTTCAGTGTCACATTAACCTTCAGAAATCAGTCTAATATGCTGATTTGATGCTCAAGAAACATTTATAATTATTATCAACGTAGAACAGTTTTTGCAGAAACCATGATAATTTTTTTCTCAAGATTATCTGAAGAATAGAGAGGTCTGGGTAGAAAGGCAAGTAATATTTTTACTGTCACTTTCGATCAATTTAATGCATCCTTTATGAATAAAAGTATTAATTTCTTTAATTTCTCAAACTTTGAACGATAACTGCAATATTAATTTGAGAGCTAGAGCAGAAAGTGTAGATAATCACTGAACAATTACAGAAACGATTACATGACTTTAGAAGAGCTGGATTATAGTGCATGAGTCAAATAGACTACTTTATTTTTAATGGTGCTTGACAGTTTGTTGTCGTTCTATGGAAAAGATCTGTGTGAAGATATTTTTGGTTAAATTGGAAAATCTATTAGCATGTGAGTAAACAGTTAAAAAATAATCAATTTATTCATTCTAGGGATGCACCGATATGAAAATTTGGCCGATACCAATAACCGATAATTCCTTATATCTAGTCAAGTCATCCTCATTTATATAGCGCTTTTAACAATGTAGATAGTTTCAAAGCAGCTTTACAGAGATAAACATATAATTTAAGGTAACAGAGATTGGTTTGGTTTTATAGCGGTTCTTGAATAATGTTATTTTCCAGCTAAAGTTAGTTCTGATTGATTCACTTCCGTCGAAATGATCATTTGTTTTTAAATTAGGGGCCGCTAAGATGACACCGTTCTCTCTAAGCAGACTTTAAACGCGAACCTGTGATAAACGCTGACGCCGTTCACATGCGCATTAAGAATTTATCCTATAGTTATGTGCGTTTGAATATATGTGCCTAAACAAACTACTTGTCTAGCCTATAAACTTTGATACAGAATTTTATTTTATTTGATCACTTCGGGGTTGGTACGTGAACCCTAATTTCCACAAAGCTTTATCTGTAGAGTAGAATAGGGATCCACCATAGGGAGAGGCTAAAGAGAGGCTATCTGAAAGCCGATAACCAATATATTGGCCGATAAATTCAAATCTTTATATAATATTTGAGAGCCATATCCCAAGCACACAATTATAATGATGTTCTCATTATAATTTTATGTAGCCTATATATAACAGACTTGCACTGCACATGTTGCACTTAATTGTATTTTCCTTTTTTTTAAGTGATTCCAATCATATTTCAAGCAATTCAAAACCATCATGATGAACAGTGCACATCTGAAGTGTCTCAGCTGAAGTAAGTAATCCATTATTTATCGGCTTTAATATATCGGCCAAATTTCCTTATTTGAACATATATCGGCCTATACCGATATGATGGCCGATACATCGTGCATCCCTAAACCATTCCTTTAACCCTCTGGGGACCAGAAACGCGCCGGCGCGTTTTGCTCGTTTTTTTTCACATAGCAGAAAAATAGACTTAAAGTACTGCCATCATTTCTGTTCATATAGAGTTAAGAAATATGAGAAAATAATCTGTTAAATGTCTACTTTTTTATGTGCCCACATACAATCGAAATAAAATATTGTGCTTTTGTAAAATAAAGAAAATAAACAGGGTGTGCGTTCTGCCTCTCGGTCACCGTGAACTTTTTTTCTGGAGCACGTCTCTAATCTTCAACACAACTCAGCTAATACTATTCACCCAGCCATAAGCAATATATCTTTTAAATCATTTGAGTTTGTACTTTTAAATGATCCGATTCAAAACTAAAATTATTATTCTCCGTTTATGTCATCTATATAAAAAGAGAGACGTGTCAGCCCGTCTCATTATCGTTCTCTCAGCTGATTATCTCTGGCAATGTGACACGCCCACGGAGAGCACGCGCTATTCAAACGCAAATATGTGAAGCAACACATTGAGACGCGTTAACGCCCATAAACTCTGAAAACACACATTATTTTTTAGTCAGATTAATCTACTGTCGTCTTGCGCGGCTATATGAGGAACAATCCTGGGACATTTACCACTGGGTTTATTTTCACTTCGAGGATGAACAGATTCAGCTGAGAAGTAAGTGTTTTTTGCAAGTGCTTTGTTCTAATCGCGATATAGAATAACGTAGTGTCTGTAAACGGAAAAATAGCATACTGTTAAATGTGAATCATGTTTGTGTGTGTATGAATGAATGAATGAACGCACAGATACGCACTGTTACAGACTAAATAACAGACAACATTTCGTTGACTCGTTTTGGATAAAGTTTTTACTCTAAAATAGACATCAAATAAGTTTTTTTTTGGAGTTTCTGCTCATATGTTAAATATATAGTATGTTTTGTCAATAAACTAATCAACTAGGATGTTATAGTGTTTGTTCAAGCTATATCAAAATAATGAATCCTCAACTTTGAAATATGTATGATCAAACTAAGACATTTATGGAGAAAGACAATGTTCTTTTCAAGATGTTTCCAACTCTAACTTTGAACTGAAATAAAACCATGTCTATATGGTGAAGGGTGTGTGATAGAAGTGTCCAGATGTATGCACCCTGTATTTTCCTTATATAAATCCAAACAATCTAAAAGCCATTCTTTTTTAAATCTCCTCATTCTTTGTGCAAGGCTCCTGTAATGATATGGCCTGATAGCACCTAATAGGGCCATTATGGGGAGGGTCTTTGTCTTTCTCAGGTGTGGAATGCCACACATATTAATGAGAGATCAAGCCTCCTGCATAAAGCTTTCTCAAACAAAACACGTCATTAAAAATGTAAAAGACTTTATTGACTTATCTGAATGAGTAGTCAGGATGATTCTGACATAGTTTTGGAGCAAATATTCTAGGCTATGTGATACAAT
This sequence comes from Rhinichthys klamathensis goyatoka, assembly GCF_029890125.1. Lineage (NCBI taxonomy): Eukaryota > Metazoa > Chordata > Actinopteri > Cypriniformes > Leuciscidae > Rhinichthys > Rhinichthys klamathensis. Next base: position 940,207 of record NW_026606660.1, on the reverse strand, counting down.
TTTCAAAAGTTTTGTGAAGAAATAATCAATATGTGTTTTGTGGTCTTATTTCAGCAACTTTCATTTTTATTTTTTTCAATAACTACGCATAAACATTATTCTATTAAAAATACAAACATGTACATACATGTTGCTCAGATCTCATGGTAGCCAAGTTTGTGCTATATAGAGTGAATTTACACCTTTGCCATTAACATGTTTATAAATAACTGAAAAAAGCACAAATGTCAGTGCATGTCAAAACATCCCAAGGGCCCCAAAAACACTCTGGTCCCCAGAGGGTTAATGCAAAGAACATTCATGTGTGTTTAGATTTTGGAAGGATCAGATGACCTCAGACTATCTGGTTACTAAAATATTTCCATGAACATCCAACAAAGCAGCAAAAGGACTTGACTGAATGATGTGTACGACCGACAGGAGCAGTATGGGAATTAAATGGGCGTGCGAGCGGTCAAAGGACAGAAAACAATGGTGATATTTTCAGGGCATACTGAAGCCATTCTTCAGTCTACGGTGTGAGTCAGCAGAAATCTGAGCTGGGAATGTGTCTGACACAATTTTACAACACCTTCATCTTCATCTTCATTTAACCAAAGAGGTAGGAAGAGCGAGAAACAAACACATGACTAGGTCCGGGTTAAATGAAAAGGTTTTCAGCAAACCTTTAAGTAATGGCTTATGTAATTGTTTGAATAAATCTGTCATCTGTATTTACTCGTTCAGAAATTTCTAGGATTACAACATCACAACTGTTCATTAAAGAAAATTCACCCATATTAACACACACTCAGTGCTCTGCAACTCATCTGATCTGGATGACACATCAGTAGAGTTCAAACAAGTGTTATAAAGCGTTAGTCTGCACAGGTGGCAGCTGGGATGGGTTGCCATCTTCATGCTCACCTTCTTGAGAGTGAAAGTGAGCTGTTTGCTTCCAACTGCTGCGTCTCTGAGGTTTAGCATCCCTGATCTCTCCTCCCGCTGCAATCGCTCCTCCAGAGATGTCCTGTGTGGCGGAAAACAGTGTTCAACTTTCATCTAACAGCGATGAGCAAAAGACAACGGCACAAAAACTCACCAAAGTTGATTCTGCACCAATTTGATCTTATATCTTATATTTAATGTAGGGCTGTCAGTCACTAACGATCATTTTTGGTAATCGAGTAATCAGTCAATTTTTTAGACGATTAAAAGAGTGATCGGATATTTTTGGTAGTAATAAAATTGAGCAAAGACCTAAGTGCGAGTGTGTGTATGTGTGAGTGTTATTGTAACACTACTTGACAGTTTCATGCGCTTTAAGTATTTACTAGTGTTTATTAGTTCTAAATGCTTCTGTTGACTTAAGTTTTGTTCGACTACATTCAGGAAGTGTACTGAGCCACTTCCGGTGTTTTTCTGGTTACTCGACATGGGTTAATTGCAAATGAGGATTGTTTTAAATCGAGTACTCAAATTGAATCAAGGAATTGTGACAGCCCTAATTTAATGTTTATATTTTTTATTTTAATGTATATTTTTAATGTTGATTTTTGGTACAATATCCAAATATATTTTGAACCAAAGGTTTTAATGATTTTCATGTGTTCAAGGTAATTAAATAAACAGTTTTTCAATAACTGAAGAAAGTGTGAAAGTAATAACGTTAGCATGAGCCTAAGTGGCCTAGGTTACGTCATCTAGTTATTTTCTTTATAATAATGTGCATTTAAGAATCATTCACAATAAGACTATGAATATGTATAATGTAAATAGATAGAATTTTGATTTTTATCTCATGTTGACTTTAGTATGTCAAAACTGTTCTAGGTTAAGTGCAAATGGTTAATCATGTAAAACCAAGTCTGGGAGCATCAGACAATTGTCTAGCACTATAAAAGCCATTAGGAGGTTCAGAAGGACATGCTCTCTATATTTGGCACGCTCATTTATATGTGGCCCTGAGTCAACATGTGTTACCTGTCAATAAACCACCCACTGAGTGTCAGACGAGGGTAGGACAGGAGTGCTAGTATAGTTGTTTTAATAGTTTTATTACAGCATGTACACATTTATCCTATGTCTTAGAGTTAAAATGGTCCTTTTTTATTATTAAACCTATTTTGGCTTTGTTAGAAGAATTGTGAATCGAACCAAATCGTGACATTAGCATATTGTTACACCCCTAATAAATAAAAGCGTTTCAAATATTCAGAATCGATATGCATCAAACCGATATTTTTGACAACACTTTCCTTTCCCTTCCCTTTAAGCAATCCATCTTTAAAGACAACCTATTATGCCCTTTTTTAAAGTCTTCCCAGTCGTCAGTTACGCTCCGTTTAGTTCCTGTCTCTATGAAGCCCCTCCTTCTTAAAAGCACAGTGTGCTCTGATTGGTCGGCTGGATCAGTGTGTTGTGATTGGTCAAGTGCTTCAAGTGTGACTAACTAACACACTACTAACTAACTCAACCAGGCCCCGCCCTTTATTCTGCGTATGAATTATTTAAATGAGGAATATTGTGACGTGTTCGTTCCCGGAACAGGAGTTCAGAAACACTGACACTGATATAGAGAATAACTTCCGCTGAAGGGACTTCGTGCTTTGATACTATGCAGAGATTTTTCATGCTCAAACAACAACATTACACACTAAAGAATAGGGTTGGGTAAAAAAATATTGATTTCTCGATTTCAATCGATTCTCATTTTTACGAACCGATATCGATTCTTAAATCACAAGAATCGATTAGGCTATCCTGTTTTCAGTTGATGAATGAATGGAACATTGTAGCGCTCATCCCATCCAATAAATCGCAATAATCTTTGTGCTTTGTTACTATTGATATGAAACAAAGTCTCAGATTTCTAATTACGTCCATTTTCTTACGAAATTCAAAAACATTCCGTTCTCTTTCTAACATTCATTCGGTATCTCACTATGGGAACGCCTCTGGGCATGACCGATCGCAGAAGTACCAATTAGACCACGTCTGCCAACTATGGCAGACCAATCGCTGCAGCGATCAGGGAGTTCCGGCACCCTGTATATAAACGCAGCTACCTGCTGTTTCGTCATTCTCGCTCTCTTCCCCGTGGAAGATTTTGGAAGCTGTCCTCAGCAGACTTTGGGAACTATTTGCTTAACAGTTTTCAGACGGAGAAGATAGGTTATGTCCAAAACGCAATATTTTCCTTAGGTCGTTGAGTGACTTCGTCACTTAAGAGTACGATAACTAACATGTCAAGACGAGTTTTCTTGCTTTTAAGTTTCTCTAATCATTTTCCAAGTTTTTCTGGGCGCTTACCACGCACCAAAAGGATAAGGAAAATGATAGCTCTCTAATCGCAGCACAGCTCCGTACCAGTTGTCACAATGGGTGAGAACTCACCGTACGAAGAGAGTGCAAGCTCCATCATGGACACCGCGATAGAACCGGAGAGCCCCGGAGGAAAAGGTCGTCCTCCACATCCGTGTGCTTGTGGAGGAAGATGACGATGATGAGGTATTGTCGAACATTCTCAAGGACGACGACGATGAAGATGCCATTCTTCCCCCGAACCAGTCCAGGCCGCCGAGTGCACAGGATGAGAGTTCACCCTCCCCTGTACAGACGGATTCAGATCTAATCGAGGTCTGTCGCAGGGCCACGGCTAGATTGTCGATCGATTGGCCATCCCAACCGGCAGGTCAAGGGGCTGAAAGAGACCTGTACGATGGAAAGAGACTTCCGTCACGTCTCCCGCCAGCAAGGCAGTTCATTCCGGCCATCCCGGCCTGTGTGACGGAGATGAAAAAGTTTTGGGACAAGCCTTTTTCAGATCGAGTGCCCGTCAAGGGCTTCTCAAGGCTTGATGTTCAGGGAATGGACGATCTAGGGATGGCAGATCCTCCCCCGGTGGAAACGTCGGTTGCAAATCACTTGCACCCGGGCGCTGCCAGGGAAAACAGAGCGCTTCGCCGCCTCTGTTTTTCAGAAGATCTAAAAATCAATTGCACTGTCCGTCCGTGCTTTGAACGCGACGTCACTCCTGTTGAGATGTCCCTCCAGTTGAGATGGGTCGTCAACTGGACTCCGGATCTCCCAACCCAGTGCTCTGGGAGGAGATATGTATCATCGCAGATTTGAACCTGCGCACATCCCGTGGAGCAGTTCCAAGTTGCGGACGGCGTATGGGCTTAGCAGTGGTGGGTGAGAGATCGCTGTGGCTGGGTCTGTCAGGGCTCTCTGAAAAAGAGAAAGCAGAGTTTCTGGATGCCCCTATAGATCCAAAAGCCATGTTCGGCGCAACGGTAACAGCGATGCGGCAGCAGTGTGACAGGGAAGAAGGAGGGAGAAGCTTTCCAGGTCTGTCTCCCCAGAAAGCCGGCGGCTCTGCCTTATCACCTGAACCGGCCGAATTTCAGACCGTCAGGCAGAGGAGAGCATTCAGATTATCAGCCTTCCCGCTCTGCTCCACCACAACAGCCAGGCAACGCGGCCCTACAGCCTAAGCCCGGTTTCGTTAGACCTCAACAGTCTTTCGCAGCCGCAGCAGCGAAACGCCGAACGCCCGCCCCCCAGGGGAATAAGAAGAGGCGGTCAACCTGATACGTCAGTTCGGCATCAGGAAGGGTTGGGAGACAGCACCCAGGGTTTCTCTGTCCCATCCCTTCAGAACGATTCCTCTCTCCCTCCCGCGGGGAAAAGGAATTCAGAGGTGAAATGTGTTTGTGTGGACAGTTCAGAGTCCAATGTGTGCGGGAATGTGGCCACCGTTCTTCTAGTGCCCCCCAAGAGATCGTCTCCCCTTCCACCTTCGAGGTCTGTTATGAGGGAAGAAGGTCTAACGTTCACAAGCAACTTTTCAAAAATAAAGTTCCCTCTGACGCATCCAGGTCAAAGACCGAGGGCGCAGAATGTGAAAAAAAGATCACAAAAGAGTAAAACAATCACAAATAAAGACCAATATAACTCCGTCACTGGAGCGGTCTTCCCCCCCTTTGCCGCTATAGTGTGCTGCAGCACCTCTAGTGAGCGAAGACGGGAAGGGCCCACTCGCTGCTCAGACAGTGAACTGGCGCGCATGCGGAGTTCATCCCTGGGTATTAACCACCATAGAGAGGGGATACAGGATTCAGTTCGCTGTAAAACCTCTGTTCAACGGAGTGATAATTTCAGTGGCCAAAGGGAAAGCAGCTCTGGTTTTAGAGGAAGAAATAGCCTCTTTAATGAGAAAGGGAGTGATAAGAGTGATTCCAACGGAAGAGAGCCACAAGGGTTTCTACTCCTGTTATTTTGTGATTCCCAAGAGAGGGGGAGGTCTCCGTCCCATTCTGGATTTATGGGTCCTCAACAGATACCAAGAAATTCAAAATGCTGTCTATCAGAACATTGTGTCAAAATATTCGGCAAGGAGACTGGTTCACCTCCAGGACGGGATCTCCAGGACGCCTATTTTCACATAGATATTTTTCCTGCGCACAGAAAATATCTGAGGTTCGCCTATCAGGGCACAGCATACGAGTATACGAGAATACCATTTGGCCTAGCTTTAGCCCCTCGGGTATTCAGCAAGTGTGTAGAAGGAGCCCTGACTCCGTTGAGGAGATTAGGGGTCAGGATTTCATATCTGGACGATCTGCATATCTGCGCGCCATGCCGACGGCAGGCAGAGAGCGATACACACACACTAGTGACGCATCTGGAGAGATTAGGTTTTAAGATTAACCAAACGAAGAGTTGTCTATCTCCGTCTCGGGAAATAGTATACTTGGGTCTCACTTGAATTCTGTGATGTTTCGAGCTTTCCTATCAGAGGTTCGCATCAAAACTTTTCACAGCTGCCTCTCCCTTTTTCAACGAGGGAAATCAATCTCTTTCAGAATGTGTCTTCGGCTACTAGGACTGATGGCCTCAACTGTGTCCGTGGTTCCCCTGGGACTGTTGCGAATGAGGGATTTTCAGAACTGGACAGCATCAAAGGGCATTCGCCCCAAGAGCCGCCTCAGCCGCAGAGTGCGTGTCTAACCAGAATGCACGAGTGCTCTCTGTCATTAGAGTGTCCCGTCTTTTCTCAGGACAGGATGCCTTCTGGGTGCGATCGTACTGAGAAAAGTGGTGACGACAGATGCATCTCTCCCAGGCTGTGCTCGAGGGCAGGACAGTGAGAGGAGTTTGGTCTCCCCCACAGAGAGAGAAGCACATACATTTTCTAGAGCTTCTGACAGTGTTTCTAGCTCTGAGGCATTTCCTGCATTTTCTAAAAGATCATCGCGTATTGGTCAGGACAGACAATACAACGGTGATAGCCTACATAAATCGGCAGGGAGGAGTACGTTCTCAGACGCTTCACATGGTAGCGAAGAAACTGGTTATGTGGAGCAGCAGGACATTCCTGTCATTACGCGCGACGCATGTCCCGGGGATAATGAACAGGGGAGCGGATCTATTGTCCAGAGGGAATCCTCTGTATGGGGAGTGGAGACTCCACCCCCAGGTGATCCTCATGGTGTGGCAGAGATTCGGCCAGGCTGCCGTAGATCTCTACGCATCGCGCGAAGACACACAATATCCCCTGTTCTTTCCTCTGGTCGGCGACGACGCACCATTGGGTTTGGATGCTCTAGCCCACGAGTGGCCAGACGTGTTACTGTATGCGTTTCCTCCGTTGAGCTTGATCGAGCCGACATTACGGAGGGTTCGGGAGCGCAGACATGTGATGATTCTGATCGCGCCGTACTGGCCGGGGAGACTGGGTTGCGGAGATTGCGCAACTGCTCTTCGACCAGCCTTGGCCGTTACCAGTGCGCAGGGATCTCCTCTCACAGGCACGGGTGGGAAACATTCCATACCTCCCCTCAGAAGTTAGCTCTCTGGGCCTGGCCCATGAGAGGTTGAATCTGAGTGCAGCCGGACTACCTCCTAAAGTTATTGAGACGATTCAGAACGCGAGGGCATCCTCGACTCGTTCTTTATATAACCTTAAATGGAGAGTTTTTGAGGAATGGTGCGCAGATAAGAACATTGTTCCATTCTTGTGCTCTGTTTCGGATGTGCTGTGTTTTCTTCAAGACTTCCTGGATAAATGCTATGCTAAAGTCCTATGGTTGCTGGGGATTGTTGGGTTCATTGTTGGTGTACTATGATGTCTGTTTTTTGGTTATTTATGTCTGAGAGTTGTACCAAGACAAATTCCTATCAACTTAGTTGACATGGCAATAAATTATTGATTATTAAGTGATTATTATTAAAGGCAGAGCTTTTTCCATGGTTAAGGTGTATCTGCCCGCTATATCGGCATGTCATGTGGGTATTGATTCGGGTACCATTGGCCAACACCCTCTAGTCTGTTGTTTTATGAGAGGTGCACATAGGCTACACCCAGTATCAAAGCCGCTGGTCCCACCATGGGATTTGTCTGTGGTCCTGAACGCGCTCTCAAAAGCCCCGTTCGAGCCAATTGAGAGCATTGCCTTAAAGCTGCTCGCTTTAAAGACGGCTCTGTTACTTGCTCTTACAACAGCAAAAAGGGTAAGTGAACTACAGGCTTTATTAGTTCACCCTTCATGTATGAAGTTCGCTCCGGGTGGTCAGAGAGCTAATTTTAGAACTAACCCGGCGTTCGTGCGCAAAGTCTATGATCACGCGGATACAGTAAGAGCAGTGGACTTGCCAGCTCTTCATCCATCTCCTTTTTCTTCTCCAGAAGAGGAAAGGTTACACTGTTTATGTCCGGTTTGCACGCTGTATAATTATGTACAGAGAACCCACACAGTGTGTAAGAGCAACCAGCTATTTGTCTCATGGGCTGACTCTTACAAGGGAAAACCTATCTCCCGTCAACGCCTTTCCCACTGGGTGGTAGAGGCTATTTTGTTATGTTACAAAAGCATGAATATGGAGTCCCCAGTAGGAATAAGAGCGCATTCTACTAGGGGAATGTCTACATCCTGGGCTCTATTTAAGGCGATTTCTATTCAAGAAATTTGTGCGGCGGCCAGCTGGTCCTCTCCACACACATTTATCCGTTTTTATAGACTGGATGTTACGGAGCCCTCTCTGGCCCACTCAGTTCTGGGAGTGAGTAGTCAGGGGGTATGAGATGGTTAAGATAAAGGGGGCGCCTTTCCCCATATTATCCTGTTTTTACCGTCTGTGACAATGATTCAGTATATTTATATCCCCACTTCTTCAGTCTAATTCGTCAGCATATCGGCAATACGGGAGTTGTCTATATCCCATAGTGAGATACCGAACGAATGTTAGAAAAAGAACGACAGGTTACTGACGTAACCCCGGTTCTCTGATAACATGAAGTGAGGTATCTCACAACATTGCCCTCCTTGCCTACTCGCACGGAGAAGAGACATGCGGAGAATGAGGAAACGGCAGGCAGCTGCGTTTATATACAGGGAGCCGGGACTCCCTGATCGCTGCAGCGATTGGTCTGCCATAGTTGGCAGACGTGGTGTAATTGGTGCTACCGCGATCGGTCACGCCCAGAGGCGTTCCCATAGTGAGATACCTCACTTCAGGTTATCAGAGAACCAGGGTTAGTCAGTAACCTGTTGTTTTGGCGCTGTGGCGTGAGATCGCTCAGCTCAAGAGAAGCAGCAGCGCGGAGCGCACATGATCTTCTCTTCCACCTTATTAATACCAGTTACAGCGCGAAATAAACATGAACGAGCATCTGAAAGTGTGTTAAAAGATAGAGTACAACTTATCGAAATCCGTATCATGTCACATGGAATCGCTCAACCAGTGTTTCAACCGTGGAAAGACGTCAGTAAAACAACTTGTAAACAATGTCATGTAACGTCACATTTACCTCAGAAAAACCATATCCAGTGACCATAAACTCGTTAGTCAGCTAGAAAATTTAACTGAGGAGCATTTAGCTAAATAAATGCACCATATTTATTATAATTTTTTGTTCTTCAATATTTAAAGCATGTTTGAATAAATCTGGCAAGTTTTTATGACAGCCACCATTTAAATGTTTGTATTTCATATAACTTTATTATTATAAAAATAAATAAAAGTGTAATTTAAGTGTTTGTATACAAATCAGTATATAATTAACAATATTTTAGTAGGCTAATGAAGCCTAGTAGGGTACAACTGACTCCCATAGTTTACAGCATTAGTTAAGAGATTTGTTTTCGTTGAGAAAATTTGCCATGTATTGTACCTGATATCCAAAATAATCAATATTGCATCGAATCGAAATCGGAATCGAATTGCAAGCTTGTGAATCGATATTGAATCGAATTGTGAAATTTGTGTCAATACCCAGCCCTACTAAAGAAAGATGAACATGTGAAAAAAGCATAATAGGTCTTCTTTAAGCTCAAGGTGGACTTAATTCTCCAAAATGTGGTGCTAAAAATGGTTTTAAAATGCATCTATGAGAACAGGTAACTTACTTCTGCATCTTCTGCTTGTGGGAAACGTCGCTGAAGCTGCGAAACTCCTCTCCTGCTTTGATCTGGTAGAACCGAGGCTGGCTCTGGTTCTGATGCTCCCCCTGGAGGTTCCCGACTGGATCTGAACTCTGTAAGTTGGTGTCTCGGTCCTGTTGCCTCCTCTCTTTCCTCTGGACGAAGCTGCGCTCTCGCTCCTCGGCCCGTAAGAGACGCCGCTGAACCCTCACCTCCTCCACCCAGCTCTTATCGTCATCATCAGAGCTCTCCTCTTCCTCTGAGCCACGGCCTTCCACCTCCTCCTCCTCGCCATCCTGCTCGTGGGACCACGAGTTTGAGATTAATTTATGATTATTATCTCCCACAAATCAGAAGATGTTAGCTCTGTTCCTTGTGACCTGCATTTTCGTCAACACCAGTGTTATTTTAGTATCACTGAGATACTACTGTAGTTTTTATTCATAATTTGAATTATTTTTAATATTTTGTGTTTCCTTTTTAATTTTTAGCTTTAGAAACGCTGTTGTGTTTTTCAGGGTTATTATGACTAACTAATACAAAAATTAATACATTAAAAACATTTCTGTTAATTGAAATTGTTTATTTGGTTAACAAAATTATGATGAAGTTTGGTTGACGACCTTTTCTCCATGATGATAACGATAAATGTCAGTAGCCAAACAGTTGATAGTTCCCATTAACTTCCATGGTATTGTTTTTTCCTACAATGGAAGTCAACGGCTAGCTTCAACTGTTTGGTTACCGACATTCTTCAACATATTTTCTTTTGTGTTCAGCAGAAGAAAGAAACTCATACAGGTTTGGATCAACTTGAGGGTAATAGTAAATGTTGACACAATTTTAATTTTTGAGTGAACTATCCCTTTAAGTGCATAAATCAGTGATCAATCAGAGGTCATAAGCCTTTTTGTGTCTATGAAACAGTCCCAATGAGGAAAGTTTAGTTCAGCCTGATACAAATATGCATGTTTTACTTGAAAAATAAGAAACGTCAGTGTTCCCTTTCGAGGGAACTCGCGCTGCGTCGAGAATCGACACTTTGGGGAACGCCTTCAGCGTGACGTGTCTGAACCCTGTATGGAACTAGTCCAATCTTGATTGGTGTTGCGTGATGACATCACCCGTGACGTCGCATGTGACGGTGAAGCGGAAGCTATAAAAAGACACCGGAACATAACAGCGTCAGCTTTCTGTTCTTCAGCAAGCGTTCTATGTGACTGTCTTATTTGGTGTTGTTTGTACGTTACCCTATATATATATTTAGAATATGGCAGAGAAGCAATTCAGACAGTGTGCATCCCCTTGTCCACGCTTTTTGAGCGAGGGTGACACAAACTCACTCTGTGTTGTTTGTCTGGGAATGGAGCATGCACAGGCAGTGCTCCAGGCCACTGTCTGTGCTAATTGTGATATCATGCCCATGAGAATGCTCCGTTCCCGCCTGTGCCTGTTCGATAAAGCAGGCCAGGCACGCGATCCCCAGGGATCGAGTCCCGCGTCTGTCGAGGCAGCGCGGCGCCTGCATTCTTGGTGATCGCAAAGGGATCTGGTTGGGGATGTTGAGACGGCTTCGGCCCTTTCCCAACATTCAGCGACCAGTTCCCAAGGTCCCGCTCACGGTTCGGGAACCCGCACTGCGGCTTCTTCCGCCCGTGAAGAAGACCAGATGCTCGAACTGTCTGCCTCTGAGGCGGCGGATGTTTTGAGCATCGATGCAGGGAAATGTGAGGATCTACCACTCCATTCTCCTGCATCTGAGGAGCTGCTGGAGGTTGTGACTAGGGCTGTGGCCAAGTTAAATATCAATTGGCCACCAGAAAAGCAGGAAGCGACAGTAAAAAGCAAACTCGATGAGCGCTTCCTGCAAGCCCGGTAACAGCCACCGAGGTGTCGAGATCGTGGGATAAGCCCTTCTCCTCTCGACTTTCCAGCCTCAATGTACACGTTTATTCATCTATTATGGGGTCGAGAGATGGGCTATGGGATGATGCCACGGGTTGAAGAGACATTTGCATCTCATCTCTCGCCCGAGGCTGCATCGTCCCTGAGAGCTCCGGCGCTTCCCTCCAAGCCCTGCCGTACAACATCGGCCTTGGTTGGGAAAGCATATATGGCAGCAGGTCGGGCTGGTGCATGCCTGTACACAATGGGGCTCCTGCAGGCATACCAGGCCGACCTGTTAAAAGTGGTGGACGACAGCGGGGAGGTCGCCCTCGACGATATTCAGGAAATGCGTTGAGCGGTTGACTTGTCTCTCCGTGCTACCAAGGAGACGGCCCGTGCAATCGGCCGTTCTATGGCAGCTTTGGTAGCAACGGAGAGGCATTTGTGGCTGAATTTGTCGGGTGTCGGGGACAAGGCGATTTCGTCGTCTGGCCTCTTCGGCGACGCAGTCACCACTGTCATCGAGAGGGTTCAGGAGACGAAACGACAATCAGCCGCATTAAAACAACTCATCCCCCGCCGTCGTCCCAAGTCTCGTGGGTCTGCTGCCAGGGGGTAGTCCAACCAGGCAGTCGCCAGCTCCTCACACCTGCAACAGCAGAGGGAGAGTGTTGCTTCTCGTGCTCCCCCGGAAAAGGCCTGGAGCCAGAGGCAACACTCTCAGCTGAAGTCTTCTCAGCCGAGGACAGATCTGAGGACTGTCATCCAGGCGAGGAAGGCTTCGACGAAGAGGTCCTGATGTGTTGCACAGGCCTCTCAGGGCGTTCCCCCCCGTGATCGAGTATCAACAACTCGCTCCTTTACGGAGCCCTCAGGAAATCCATGTTTGCTTCCCACCGCCGAAGGCGCCTCGAGACGCATCGGTTTGCTCCGAGCAGGGTCAGGTCATGGAACAGGAAGTCCATTCCCTCTTAGCGAAGGAGGCCATAGAGCATGTTCCTCCTCAAGAGCGAGAAACCGGGTTCTACAGCCGGTACTTCATAGTTCCCAAGATAGATGGGGGTTTACGTCCCATATTAGATCTCAGGGTATTGAACCGATCTCTGAGGAGATACGATGATAGGTATGGTCAACATTTTGAACCTGTGAGTCAAATCAGGATAGATGGAGTCATGTCACGATAGATCTAAGGGATGCTTACTTCCATATCTCTCCATCCTTCCTCAACACAGGAAGTTTCTAAGGTTTGCTTTCGGGGGAAAGGCTTACCAATACAGAGGGTGCTTCTCAATATCTCTCCTCGATCCTCCATCCTATGACCCAGAGACCGATCGAGCTCAGCCATCTTTTTTTTTTTTTTTAACTTTAGACTGGTAACTGATAATGAGTTTGTGCTGAGTGCAGGCCACTGAGCTGGTCTACAGACTGGTAACGGGAATGTGCTGAATGCAAACTGCTGGGCTGGGACACAGACTGAGAGCTGGTTTATGCTGACTGCAGGCCACTGAGCTAGTCTACAGACTGGTAACGGGAATGTGCTGAATGCAAACTGCTGGGCTGGGACACAGACTGAGAGCTGGTTTATGCTGACTGCAGGCCACTGGAGCTCAGCCATCTTGAAGGACATCTCAATTCTCTAATTGCACCACGAGGAGGCGAGGGTCGAGGAGTGAGGAGGCATCCAGAGGAGCTATGAGCGGGGATGGACAGTTGCATGCTTTGCGGAAGTGTTTTATCGACTAAACGTGACGCACGTACACATTCTCCTCCCCCTTCACGTCGGTCACAATCATTTCAATTTATACTTGACCTTTGCAGTTTATATAAACCACACATCTAACATATTTCAACAGGGTATCTTGCTTTATTATTATTTATTACTAATTTCTTAAATAACCAAACTTCAACAACTTAAGGGCAGATCCTTTGAGCGCTGCTGATGACGCAGTGAAGTGACGCTCGAGTGGTCAAGTATTTCATTCGATTCCTCTGTCCTCCTTTTCTTTCCTTGCAGCCTTCCCTCGTATCCTGCAGGGGGTGGAGCTGAGACGTGAGGAAAGGAAGCGAGGAAAGGAAACGAGGATGCAAAAATAAGAATTGAGAAGCACCCAGAGTTCTTCCATTCGGCCTAGCACTATCACCTCGCACCTTCACGAAATGTATGGATGCTGCTCTTGCTCCTCTCAGACTTCAAGGCATTCGCATCCTCAATTACATCAACAACTGGCTAATTCTAGCAGAGTCGAAGGTCATGGCAGTTCAACATCGAGATGTTGTTCTGCACCATCTAAGGTGCTTGGGACTGAGACTCAACGTCAAGAAGAGTTCATTAACTCCTCTGCAGAGAACTATTTTCCTGCGGGTAGTTTGGGACTCAGTTACGATGCAGGCACAGTTGTCTCCTGCTCGTATAAATACCATCTTGACCACAGTAACGAGTTTCAGGCTGGGCCACACCACCACTGTCAAACACTTTCGTAGAGTGCTGGGTCTCCTGGCGGCAGCGTCCAATGTAATTTCTTTTGGCCTGCTGCACATGAGGGCCTTACAGTGGTGGCTCAGGACCAAAGGGTTTTCCCCGAGGGGGAACCCCTTTCGCACTATCAAGGTAATGCGCAGATGCCTTCGTTCCTTGATAATGTGGAAGAAACCTTGGTTCCTGTCCCTGGGTCCTGTGTTGGGGGCACCGTGTCAGAGAAGAATTGTGACCACGGATGCTTCCCTCACAGGCTGGGGTGCGGTTATGGAAGGCCGCTACACCAGGGGTCTCTGGAAGGACCCTCATCTCTCTTGGCACATCAACTGCCTAGAGATGTTGGCGGTGATTCTGGCTCTCAGACACTTCCTTCCGGACCTCAGAGGCCATCATGTTCTTGTACAGACAGACAATACGTCAGTGGTCTCCTATATAAATCGACAGGGGGGCCTGAGATCACGCCCTCTATGCAGACTGGCGCACCAGGTCCTCCTGTGGTCCCAGGGCAAACTTCTCTTAGTCAGAGCGATGTTTATCCCTGGAAACAACAATGTGGGAGCGGACATCCTGTCGAGGCAGGGGCTGAGGCCCGGGGATTGGAGACCTTACCCAGAGTCGGTGGAGCTAATATGGAAAGAGTTTGGACAGGCCGAAGTGGATCTGTTTGCCACTCACTGTCCACTCTGGTTCTCCCTATCGCATCCAGCTCCCCTGGGACTGGATGCCATGGTGCAGACGTGGCCGAGGCTACGTCTGTACACTTTTCCCCCGATCGTTCTGCTCCCAGGGGTTCTAGAGAGGGTCCGGCGGTACGGGATCAGCTTACTCCTAGTAGCCCCGTACTGGCCGGCCCGAGTATGGTTTTCGGACATCATGGTTCTTCTAGCAGGCCCTCCATGGCAAATCCCGATCAGGAGGGACCTTCTTTCTCAGACCGAGGGCACAATATTTCACCCTCGGCCGGAGTTATGGAAGCTGTGGGTCTGGCCGCTGAGGGGGACCAACTCGTAAATGCTGGTCTCTCAACTGAGGTTGTTGAGACCATTTTAAACTCTAGAGCCCCCTCCACGAGGAAACTGTATGCATTTTTAATGGAATGTATTCACTTTATGGTGCAAATAACTTCAGTTGGACCCAGTTAACTGCCCGGTGGCTTCAGTACTGGAGTTCCTCCAGAGTCGCTTCTCTGACGGGCTCTCCCCGTCCACGCTTAAGGTCTATGTGGCGGCCATAGCTGCCTTCCACACGCCTCTAGGGGTGGGCACCTTGGGGAGACACCCACTAATTGTACCTTTCCTTCGTGGAGCTAGAAAGGATGAGGCCTGTCATCCAGTCCAGAGTTACCTCTTTTAAACTAACCTCCTTTAAGCATGAGAAGATTTGTGTGTGAAAACAGAAAAATCTGAGCCATGATATATTGAAGGGCAGATAAATGTGACATTTATTATAATGGGTTTATGTGAAGAATGTTTGAAGTTCACAAATTAAAAGTTGTTGTATTTTGTAAAGCCTACATTTTTTATTTTTTAAATTGATAGCTTTTAATTATACTGTAATGCTGAATGGCTAAAATTGAGAAAAAAATATTCATAGAGACGTAGCAGTGTTGGTATCGGCGATACCATTGATACCAAAAGATGCCATTAAACAAGTATTTAAAATATACTGTCCTTATGTTGTTTCTACATTAATTTGGAGATTCAATGTGAAATTTTTACAATAATATATTTAAAACGTTAATGTTAGGTGCAGTTAATCGCGATTAATTACAGAAAAATACGCGATTAATAAGAAAATTTGTCAATTGACAGCACTAGTTTCTAATTGTCATCTTTTATTTAAACATGTATTTTTTCCCCACTGTAATTGTCTTCTCTAAGCTGGATGCATGCGATACTGCCTAAGAATTTGGCCAAAATGATCTTATATGTTATTATGACGCCTATCTCTTCAAACAGATTTTGGGACACATTAAAATAGTCATTAGGTTTTGGAGCAGAGCTGTAGAAAGTGCTGGATTAAAGTGAAGATGTTGTGTACCTGCTCCTCTTGCTGAACAAGCTGGCTGAGTTTCTTCCTCCGCTTTTCTCCCACTTTAGACACGATGGGGTTCAGCAGACGGAACTCCTCGCTCCGCTCATCCACCTGGTAATCCGGGTTCTCAAACATCACCTTGAAACGGTCGTCCATCAGGAGATTGTCTACGGCCTGGGAAAGACAAAAAGATGATAGCAAATGTTTTAAAAAGATTTAAAAGATCACTCCAATGTCTGAAATATTTCTATAGTAAATCAGTGTGAAAGAAACATTGCCCACATTGGCTTTTTTCTTCCTCTTCTTGCTTGGAAGCTCACTTTCCTCCATGAGTTTCAAGGCCAGTTCCTTATTGACCTTAGGCAGCTTCTGCTTAGAGATAAGAGAGAGAGAAACAGTCAAAGCATTGACCATAACAGACTCTGAGGAATTAGAAAGATTACATTCACTCAACCTACAGCTCTATAATTTCAGCGATGAGGAATCCAGTCATAAGTATGTCACAGAATTTGGCTAATTTTGGATGAATAAACAAAAAGTAGCCAAAAAAATTAAAGGGATTTCATTACCACAGCTAACTAAAACATTTCTGAAAACTGTATTCAGTGATTTTCTGGTAACACTTTATTTTACATTGTCCTTGTTAATATGTACTTACCATATTAATAAAAGTAAATTATGCATAATTACATGCAACTAACCCTCAACCAAACCCTAATCCTACCCTAACCCTATAGTAAGTACATGTAGTTAATTAATATTACTTAGTACTTAAATGTACAATTACACTGTAACAAGGACACTAAAATAAAGCGTTAACTTTTCTGTAACAAGCTTTCTTTAAGCCAATCCTTCTGTCATTCTTCATCTGCCACGTTTACTCGTAGCTGAGAGAAGCACACAGTCAAACATGCAGACAGCGTTACCTTGAGCTGGACTCTCTGAGCTCTCGACTCATCGATCTTCTGTCGGATTCGGTCCTTACGGTACTCTTCATAGGCGAACGGGTTCGCCATGGTCTTTACCTACAGAAAAGCACAGCAATCAAACATGTATCATCATTTAACCATTTAAAAGATGTCTTTTAGAGAACATGCACAAATGCCCTGACACAAATCTGCACCTTGTGGTAGAGCCTGATGTCCATGAAGAAGCCGTGCATGTAGGCCCGGAGAAGAGCCGAACCAATCAGATGCGTCAGACCTTAGTGGGGGAAAACAAGCTAAATTACAGGAACTCATCCAATTACAAAGAACACTATGGTGAAAATTTTGCACAAATAACATAACCAATTTAGTTGGTCCCAATCGACAATTTGTTTTCTTGGTATGGACACGTTTAAAGCACAGATTTAAAGTACTAATATCAAAGTAATATAAACTTATAAGTTAAAAATGAAGGCAAGTCACCTTTATTTATATAGCGCTTTTAACAATATAGATTGTTTCAAAGCAGCTTTACAGTGATAATAGGAGATTAAAGGTTTGAAATTTTGAAAAAGTTATCATCTCCGCGTAAACTTCAAAAACGCGAATCTTTGAAAACGCTGACGGCATATTACGTGTTCAGTTTATAGGTGTGTGTGTTTGAATATATATGTGCGCAGGCGTGTAGTGTTTCTTTACAAATTGACCTGTCTGGCCTTAAAAATTCATTATACAGCATTTTTTGTCGCTTCCGTGTATCAATGTGAACTGGAATCAAAGAAGACTATTATTGTGCCACTTTGCGTTTGTTTGTGGTTAGTGGAACATTAATAGTTAATGTGATGAACTCCAGTTGTGGTTCCTCTGCTTTCTGTGTAAAGTTCAGCAGAACTGACTTACGTCCACTAAACATCACCTTGACATCAGTTAAAGTCATTTAGTAAAAATTATTTATTAGTTATGAGAAAAACGTGAGCAAAATTGGTTTAATACTTTAATGCAATGACATTCAGACAAGTTACATAGGCCTAGTGCTTTGAACAATACAGATTGTTTCGAAAATCTGTTAATTTTCGAAAACTTATCAATGTGTTAATGTTAAAGTTCATCAATTATGAAACAAATTCCATTTCATCTGTAAAGCAGCTCTACAGAAGACAAGTGACATTATTCAGCTCATTGATTAAATTCAGTTCAACAAGTGTAAACGTAGCAAAGTTAACGTTATCTCAATTCGGTTCAAATTTTGTTCTCATTTGATAATGTCAGTGCAGTAAAATTGATAATATTACTGAATATTAAGTATCTTTTAAACCCCAACTCAGCAAAGCCAAAGGCGACAGTGGCAAGGAACCCAAAGTCATCAGGTGACAGAAGAGGAGGGAAAAAGTGTGTGAATACATTTTGAAGGCACTGCAGTCTGTAAGCATGATAGTTTCCATGCAGTATAACCTCCATGATCACCACCTAAACACTCAGACACACTCTTGAAGTTTGAGCACCCTGAACCAACAACATTTGTCCTGCTTATATGGCATTTTCATTGTTTTCATTGATTTAAAATGACAAGGTTCAAAGAAGAGACACAAAGCATTTCAAGAATTCAGCTGAGCTTTGTCTGTATTGAGCAGGGATGAGCTATTCTATAGATAAAATTCACTGATATCAGCAAAGAGGCTGATGCTCAGCGATTACACTACTGACGAAACACACATCAGTGAATCACAAAACACATGAATAGATCCAGACCCACAGCAGCAAATATGTCTCTGACGCATTCTAACCAGAATGCAAAGATTTCATCATACTCACTTCCATTAAATAGTGCAAAACACTAGAAAAACAGAGCTGGGGAAATAAAGAATAAAGGCATAGTTACTTTTTTGCCCATTCTTCTTTAAATTTTTGGTCTACTTTAATGCTTTGTGTATCAGAATACATCGTGTCATCGGGTTCATGATCAGACGTACTGCTGTATCAGTGTCCTTATTTGCACATACATTTCATTTGTTAAAATATGTGCGCATACGGTGCTGGTTCATGTTTGGAGTAGAAGAGTATGTGAAATATGTCTTTATTCTCATGTATAGCATGGAGAAACTGATGACGTAGAAACATACTCTCTCCAGCCACAGCTGCCAATCACCACTCCAAATTACCGTACATACCTCACTTTGGTTCAACTTCGCTTTTTAAAGCGGGAGAACAAAATAGCTAAAAAAATATCACTTTTCCCTTAATAATAAACATATTGAGTGTTATTGTGGTTTTCATTGATGTGCAACCTGCACATATTTGTTAACATCCCAAAAAAATGTGTTTTAGGGTTTCATGACGCTTTAATGCAAGTATCTTATTGGTGATCTTAGGACAGATTCTGCCACTTACCCAGGTTCTCCAGGTCTTTGCGGGTGACAAACTTGTAGTCGTCATAGATGGTGCTCTCCGGGTTCTCCTCAAGCTCCTCGGTGAGGTTATCCAGGAAGGAGCACCAGCGTGGAGCCGGACCGAGAGCCTGAAACACAGCGACACACAACAGAGAAACCGCGAGTCAATGGCAAATAAGGATCCTTCTCAGGTAGATCATAAAGCGCTTCCCAAAACATGGCGGTTTAGAGATATCATGAAGATGATCTTTAACAATTAAGGATCAATCTAACGAAAACGGTTGTAAATAATTGGTCAGAATTCACAGCAAAATTAAAAGAAGTTGCTTGAATGAAGAATATTTTATATGATTCGGGCAGCGTTACAAGTCAGATTGGATCGGAACATTTACATAATTTACGGAACATTTACATCATTAGACACTTATTTTTATTTGATTACATTTTAAATGATTCATTTCATTTTTGTTTTTTTAAGTTTTATGAATTAATTTTTTAGACACCATTTTTGAGATACAATTTTTATTAAATCCCGAAACATAATCCCGAAAAACAAAATACAATGGAGAAAACAGAATCAGGCAAAAAATAAAAAGGTTTTCATGTGTAAAAGTAGTAGCTTACTCTGAGGAGTTTACGTTGCAATTCCCCATTAATGGTATGAAATTAATATTGTTGTTAAATATCAATATCGCCAAAAATATGATTATACACCAACCCTAATTGTGTGTTTGGAGGAAATGTGATGAAAATAACATAAACAGGCTTCATTTTCTTTATGCAAAATGTTATTTAATTGTATAGTTTTCTTTTGAGTTTAGTGTGAAATGTGATCCAGACATTGATACAAGATTCACTGTTAGAAGTTCTGAACCATGTTCTGTTTGACAGAAATGTCAGTGTAGGGTTAGGGTTATGAAGGGCTTATAAACTGAAATGATTTTATTGAGATCTCGAGTTTGTAGTTCTTATTTCTGTATTGTGTGTACTCAACTCAGGTCCTGCCCTGACAGTCTTTCCTGTCTTGTCTCGGTTTAATGTATCTTTGTTTGCCTTGTGTCTTGGTCATGTGCTCTTCTAGTCCCGCCTCCTTGTTTCCCGTCACCACACCCCTTGGTTTAGTCCTTTTCTAGTCCTCATTTGCTTTTGATTGTGTTCACCTGATCCTCATGTGCTCTGCTGTCTTTATATTGTACTCCTTTCCCTCTTGTCTTTGCAATTGTTGTGTGCGTGCGTTTCTCACAGATCTTGTAAGTCAATGCTAGATTTAGTTTTGTTTGTCAGTTGTTTTGTACTCATTTAATTGAGATTTTTTCAGTTTTTTCTTTGTTCCTGATTTTTATTCTAGTCAAGTTCCAGTATTAATTTTGCTCTAGTTCTCCCAAGCTTCGTTTTTGTTTTCTCTCTTGTTTTTGATTTGATTGTTCAAGCCCCCTGTAGTCAATCATTTTATCCCTTAAAACTCAACTCTGATCACCAAAATGACAAATTTACAAATTTTTCCTTGAAAAAAATTCTTCACGCCTTAAAATATCTTGAATGTACCTCGACACCCTTGCCTCATTTAGTATACACCGTTCTATGAATATGCAAATTAGCCCCGCCTCCACTCACTCACACAGCTCAGAGATCCACTGGTTGACGATCACACGTCGATCTGATTGATCTCAGTTAGTTTGTGACGTCAGAAACACCAGCGATTTCAAACCGTGTCTTAGAGACTGTCTTTGGTTCACTGCAGTTTTAAGAGAAAATACTCAGCAATGCTGTCAACTTATGAATTTACACATGCTTTGTCATAAAGCATATTAAAAAACACCACATAGACATATAAACTCACCACAAGGGGAACTTTAACTATATATATAGGATTTGTGCTATATAAATAAACTTGCCTTGCCTTAACTAATATTTTATTTCTTTTCTCTCTTGTTCCCTGTAAGGTTGCAATCTTGTTTTATTTCTTTTTTTCAAGTTTCCAGTTATTTATTTCTAGACTTCTTTTGTTTGTTTACTTATTTATTTGCCAGATCCTGTTATTACAGTATTTAGTTTATTTATTTGATTTTCTCTACTCTTTACTCGGTTTAATTTGCTTTTATATCTTGTTGTCTTGGCCTATTAAATCTTGTCTTGTGTGTTGCGTTGACTCTCCTGGTCTAGCTAGTCTGGTGTTCCCTGAGCCGCTGCCTTGTGTCCATCTCTGCCGTCTCATCCCCAACCAACCTGTTCTCCAGTTGTGTATCCTTGCCTTATTGTTTGGTCTGTAATGTATTCCCACCTCACCTATCTTGTGCTGTTACTTGTTGTCAATAAATAACAACCGTTGGTTATTCTGCATCTGGGTCCTCCCTCTCAGAATTCCTGACACAGACAGAATAACTGCTCTCTTATTGCCAAACACACAGAGCTATATAATGTGCAGGTCTGGATCAGAAGGCAGTTTCTCAGAAGGGTTTCGGTTGCCCTTAACTGCCGCTGCTATAAACTATAAACACTATAAAGCCACAGGGAGGGTTGTTTTTACTTAGAAAGACATGAAAAGGTGTAATTGGTAGAAGGTGTTCACGGGAAGTGCCGTGACTAATCAAAGTACAAAGAATAAAATGTGCTCAAAGCATCTGCTCATTATCATGTCATTCTTCATATCACACCATCTGGTACTTACAGGAATGTAAAAGGTGTTCATTTTGGGATCTTCATTGGCAGTGAAAAGCATACCTGTAAATTGAGTCATATAGAAGCAATTAGAAAACAGAAACAACACACAAAACCCCTATATACGCGAGTCACCTTCAACAGCACGTGTCAGATGATGGTTACAGACGTGTGTGTGTCCATCAGATGTGTGTATGCAGGCCTTATCATTCAAACTGTGTAAATATAATCCACTCACAATAAAGCAACCGTTCAGGTTCGAGATCAGTAAGATTTTGGTCAGCATGTCTCTAATGCGCACCATATTTTTGATCAAATTAATTGGACCGTAAAACAGTAAAAAAGAAATCACTATTATTACAATTATTATAGATTTTAGATAGGAGTTATTGTATTGTTGTAAGATGTTTAATTGTATATTGTGTTATACTTTATATGCATGTACTTTTATATTTTAGTCATATATAAAAAAAGTTTGCCATATATGTATATGTACACTCACCTAAAGGATTATTAGGAACACCATACTAATACTGTGTTTGACCCCCTTTCGCCTTCAGAACTGCCTTAATTCTACGTGGCATTCAGAGGTGGAAAGTAACGAATTAAATTTACTCGCGTAACGTAATTGAGTAGTTTTTTTGTGTACTTCTACTTTTTTAAGTAGTTTTTAAAATCTGTACTTTTACTTTTACTTAAGTATGTTTTCTTTGAAGTATTGTACTTCGCTACATTTGAAATCATATCCGTTACTGAGTAAAAAATAATAAAAGAAAAAAAACACACTCCGGAAACTACTGCATTGATTGAAGGGCGGGAGAACAAACGCGCAAAAAAGGTGACGCAGAACCAGCTGAAGCTGAAACCGAAGCGCCAAGCGAATTATGGCCAGTTTGAAAATACTTTGTAGAAAAAAAGCGTGGTTGTCCTCGAGGATAGATATCCAATTTGCAAAAAATGTGGACGCAAAGTGGCTGCAAAAGGAGGATATAGGACACCATCCCTCCTGCAGATAAAGGTATGTCCCGATTTACGTGATGCAGAGGGAACCCCGGAATCCAGTCATGAAAATGAAATTTACATAACGCAGATCGATGTCACGTAAAACACGCAAAATAACGGATGGATGAATACATGGAAAGTAGAACTGTGCAATAAATCCAATCGCGACATGGTCTGTGAATATTTAAGCTTAGCACAAAAATACTGCATGTAAATATAACCCTATTTGTTCTGCTGAGCTGCGCAGCTTTGTCTACTACATACTAAAGTACGCGTGACATTCAGAGTCTCACAAACAATTTGAGGATATGAATACATGAACATTTCCAGAGCTGCTAAGAGAACGCCTAATGAGCATTTTCATAATTTTATTTGAGATAAACCATTGTCAAATACACTTTGAAACACTTTTTTACACTTTTGGTCTTCACTACAACCCGTCAAAATAAAAGTTTGGTTTTACTAGGAGAAATTAGGACAGAAATATATTACTATTATAGGCATACAATAGAACGTAGCCTACTTCTCTAAATAATAATAATAACATCAATAATAATACATTTTATTTAAACATTATTTAAAGGAATATATTTTTTGTCCATGGTTTAATTTAGTAAATCTGTCTTTGCAGCGCTTCCCCCAAAAATAAAAGGACACCATTTTAAATTTACATTTGATTACAACCGTTTTTGATAATATATTTGGATTAAATAATAAAAAGAAACATTAATTTTCTGAATAAAATACATTTCATAGGGCAATTTTTCTTAAACATTTTCTTAAATTATTAATGTTAAAAATAAGTTGTTAATCTAATTCATTATCAATGATCAAATTTAATTGATTAGACATGTTTTATTGAAATTTTAATAAACAAAACAAACAAATGGTTTCAAGTTTGTTATAATAAAAGCATTTGTTCAACCAAAAAAAAAATCCTGTTTTCATTAAAGGGGCACTTCACCTCTGGGAAGATGAATGTGTATTTAAAATGGGTCTGGGTCATTTATGTAGAAGAAATGAGCACGGTAATTCGAAAATACTACAGGTTTTCTACTGATACAAAGCTTAATGCTAAATCCTGAAGTGACCCTTTAATTTAACTGTCATTTAACTGAAAGAATAATAATAATAATAATACCCATAATTTAATAATACAGTTTATTTATTTATTAATTGATTAATACTGTAAACCGTGATATTTTCTGAGACATTATCATACTGTGAAAATCTCATACCATTACAACCCTACACGGGGGATTCCCCCAGACCACCCCCGCTGTTAAAAAAGTTACTCAGTAACTTTTACTCTGAGTAAATTTTAAATGAGCTACTTTTTACTTTTACTTGAGTAGATTTTTAGGCCAGTACTTTTACTTGTACTTAAGTACAATTTAATTGAAGTAGTAGTACTTTTACTTGAGTAGAATATTTTATTACTCTATCCACCTCTGGTGGCATTGATTCAACAAGGTGCTGAAAGCATTCTTTAGAAATGTTGGCCCATATTGATAGGATAGCATCTTGCAGTTGATGGAGATTTGTGGGATGCACATCCAGGGCACGAAGCTCCCGTTCCACCACATCCCAAAGATACTCTATTGGGTTGAGATCTGGTGACTGTGGGGGCCATTTTAGTACAGTGAACTCATTGTCATGTTCAAGAAACCAATGGGCTATATGCACGCATAACTTCCGCGTTTGACGCAAGGATGCTCTTGCGTTTCCGGTTGGGGAGATTTAAAGCGGAGGAAAACCGAGGAAAACGGGATTATGGCAGAGTCTTCACAATTTACTGTCCTCTCGTCTTTGAAACGAAACTTTAATACGTTTAGATGTAATTTTATATATAGTTATGTTTATTTAATATAATAACAAAGAAGCATAAACAAAATGAGGGGTGTCTGTTTTGTCTGTTTTTGTGACTAACGTTTCTTTAGTATAGCAACAGAGTATAAAAACCAATATAAATTCTCGGTATAGCATTGGACTCTACTATAGGCGGTAGTGTTGTCAAAAAAGTCGATACTTCGGTACCAAGTCGGTACTAAAAAAAATTAACGGTTACGGTACCAGCTTTTCTAGGTACCGAGTACCGGGTTAATCCGGTTCTTGATGCGCTGTCCGAAAGGTGCAGAGTTGCGTCCTCTTCATAAAAACACTGAGACATGGCGACCGGCGGCGCTGCTAATGCGTTGGCTCTGAATCCACTTGTTGACAAGAAAGGAGGAAAGAGCCACATATGGAAATATGTTGAATTAGGCTAATGTCACGTTGCCATAAAGGGCCGTTCACACGTTCACATAGCACGTTTTTTTGCGCGTGCAAATTTCAAATGTAGGCGCGCGGGAAGCGCGCTCATAATAGAAGCGACGTGCGAGCTTGTTTTTCCAGGCGCGTCACTGTTTATGGTTGCATAGCGGAGACACGCGAGAGCGATCGCTTGTGGAGAGAAGGAGAAAGCGGTGCAAACTGCGCTCCCCGTGATGACGAGGAAGTATCAGCAAATCATTTATTGATTTCTAGCCCTTGCATTAGAAATCAGCTACATGGTTCTCAAGTTTTGAAGACAGGCAAGAGTGACATTTTTGGCAGTTTTGGATTAAATAAAAGTAGGCTACAGTTAAGTCAAATAAAACATGTTTTATCTCCTGTATAGTTTGGTAACACTACAATAAGATACCATTCATTAACATTACTTAATGTGTTAACATCAACACATTGAGTGAACAATATATTTTTACAACATTAATTAATGTTTGTGAATGTTATTTAATACAAACACTTGATTGTTCATGTTTGTTCACTTCATTCATTGTGCATTAAATAATGTTAAAAAATGTATTAGTATATATTTAAATTAACCCCAAGGAGAATAATTGCTACAGTATATAACTATGGTTTATTGTTAGGTCATTTTATCTAATGTTATCTAACAAATAGAATCTTATTGTAAAGTGTTTTTAATACTACAGTTTCCATCTTTGTAACTGTGATATACACTTTAATATATGTAAATGTTATCTAAATTAAGCTTTGGTACCGAAATTGGTACCGAGAACCGTGGATTTTCACTGGTATTGGTACCGAATACTGAAATTTTGGTACCGTGACAACACTAATAGGCGGAAGTAATCCAGCATCCTTAGACCTTCACCGGAAATACCGCCGTGCATAGAGCCCATTTGAAATGATTCGAACTTTGTGACATGGTGCATTATCCTGCTGGAAGTAGCCATCAGAGGATGGGTACATGTTGGCCATAAAGGGATGGACATGGTCAGAAACAATGCTCAGGTAGGCCGTGGCATTTAAACGATGCTCAAGTGGCACTAAGGGGCCTAAAGTGTGCCAAGAAAACATCCCCCACACCATTACACCACCACCACCAGCCTGCACAGTGGTAACAAGGCATGATGGATCCATGTTCTCATTCTGTTTACGCCAAATTCTGACTCTACCATCTGAATGTCTCAACAGAAATCGAGACTCATCAGACCAGGCAACATTTTTCCACAGGACTGCCGCATACCGGATGTTTTTCCCTTTTCACACCATTCTTTGTAAACCCTAGAAATAGTTGTGCATGAAAATCCCAGTAACTGAGCAGATTGTGAAATACTCAGACCGGCCCGTCTGGCACCAACAACCATGCCACGCTCAAAATGGCTTAAATCACCTTTCTTTCCCATTCTGACATTCAGTTTGGAGTTCAGGAGATTGTCTTGACCAGGACCACACCCCTAAATGCATTGAAGCAACTGCCATGTGATTGGTTGATTAGATAATTGCATTAATGAGAAATTGAACAGGTGTTCCTAATAAACCTTTAGGTGAGTATATATATAATTATTATTTTGTCATATATAAAATGGCAATACAAAAAGTTTTTGAAAGAAGTCTCTTCTGCTCACTAAGGCTGCATTTATTTGATCAAAAATACAAAAAATATTGATGAATACTATTATAACAATTTAAAATATGAATATAATTTGAATATATTTAAAAATTTAATTTATCCCTGTGATCAAAGCTGAATTTTCAGTATCATTATTTATTATTAAACATGTATTATTATCATCATCATCATCAATGTTAAAAACAGTTGTGCTGCTTCATATTTATTTCTGGAAACCGTGGTATCTAGCGTTTGCAGCATTTTGCTGCTTCATATTTATTTCTGGAAACCGTGGTATCTAGCGTTTGCAGCATTTATTTGAAATCGAAATCATTTGTAACATTATTAATGTCTTTACTGTAACTTTTGATCATTTAATGCGTCCTAGATGAATAAAAGTATTAATTTAGTTAAAAAAAAAAAACTCTTGAACATTAGTGTAGGTGTGCTAGTTTTATGTATCACGGTCTTTCTTCTAACATTCAAAAAATATTTATTAAAACTGAAAACCCAAATCAGTACTTCACATCTATTTATTAATCTGGCATGTTGGCATTACTGCTAAATAAATCCTTCAGGATAATACAAGATCCTCTTTTGGTCCTGTAGTGATAATGACTGGCAGATTGCCTTTTAAAAGGGGTGAGATACATTAAAAACTCTTCATGGGGTTTTAAATATCTTTTGTTTAACACAAACAGAGACGTTCTCATTCTAGTTCTAGAGAGCATCTGATTGGACAAAAAAAGAAATGCTTGTACACACCCCTGTGAGCAAGTTGATATCAATCATTTTGCTCTGCTTTCCAGTAAAAGAAAAACTGTAACTTTTAAATATATATTTCTTCTACAAAGTTTATGTTGGCATGTCCAGCGGTGTATAAATGACCTTAAAGCTCACACACAAGGGCGAAACGCCACACAATTCTAATTTAGGTTTCATGGGGTCAGATAGAAATTAACTAGTATCTTGTTGTGGTTAAACTTCAGTTCTATTTGTGTGAACTAACCTGAGCCGGGGTAGAGACACACATCATTGACGTTGGCCTGCGGTTCGATGGAGGAAAATACTCTTCCCTGAAATCAAGACAAAAAAACAAAAAGTAGTTATGCTTTTGATGTTTTTCCAATAAAGGATCCATGCTGAATGTCTAGAATAAAGAAATACACCAGCGAAGCCGGTCTTACATTGTCTTTGTGCCACATCTTGATGATTTTGGAGTCGGCGGACAGCACCAGGTCCAGCGGCTCGTGGAAGTGAAGGGATTTGATGGGAAGACCATAGTAATGATCTTTAACTAGCAGAGGATGTGAAGAACGAAGATCATAGACCAGAATCTGAGGAGGCATCACAACTCCAAGTCAAAACAAGCACTGCTGGCCATGAATCTGAGTTTACGTTTGCTCTCTCCTTTGAGCTGAGGTGTCTCTATTTTACCAAGACTTTACACTTTAAATGTGAGGGTAGTGACCTGTCCGGTGCTGGTGCCCACCGCCATTCCCAGAGAGCCGTTGAACTTCAGAGCGCTGACGGACGGCAGACCTTCCACCCTTCAAACACAGGACATCAGACGGTTATTATAGTGTTGTCAAAAGTACCGACTTCAGTAAAGAAATTTAAAAAATGTCACGGTTTTAGCGCTGTTGGGCGGAATCGTAAACACCTCTGATTGGCCATTGTGTTCATGAGCTCATCAAATATGTCTGTGATTGGCTACAATGATCAGTGCTTCAAAAACATGTTGTAAATATACATCAATGACGCTCTTCACGAGCGCTTACAGATACACTCGAGAGCGTTTGAAAGCAGGCGTCTATGGGCGTCAAAATAAATAGACAGATTTCTGAAGGATCATGTGACACTGAAGAATGGAGTAATGATGCTGAAAATTCAGCTTTGATCACAGGAATAAATTACATTTTTACATATATAGAAATCAGTTCTTTAAATTGCAATAGTATTTCAAAATATTACTGATTTTCTGTTTTGATCAAATAAATGCAGCCTCGGTGAGCAGGAGAGACATCTTTCAGAAACATAAATAAACCCTGTAATTTGTCCAAACTTAGTATATTTAATGTGATATCTCAGGTCTTCTGAAGCCATATGATAAACAGACTGAACCTTATTCACAGAAAATCTTGTTTAACAGTCGTGGCCACCGACATTTTCATCGCACAACACATCTTATGAGTCGCCAGAATAACACAATCACACGAGTATAGATAGACGAGATGGAGAATAAACAATGACAAATGGTTCATTCTTGGCTGAACACTGAACTATTTCTGTTCATGAATAACTGAGATGAATGAAACGTACTCAGTGGCGTCAGTGATGCTGCTGAGAGCGCAGTCCAGAACGCCCACTCGGCCCCGGACACGAGGATCCCAGCAGTCCACTCTGCCCTTCACAAACACACACGCTCATTGATACACAGCAGCACAAACATCAGTCGGTCTACTGGCATCAACACATACCTCTAATGTTCCCGCAGCAAACAAGTTATGAACGGGGTTGATGTCGCACACGTTGATTTCCCTGCGAAAATACGAGAAGTTTATCATGACAGTGAAAACATCTCAAACTATAATAAACAGCATTTTCTATTCCTTTCTTATATGTTATTGTTGCAGTCGCTCTTTAATTGAGAGAATATATGTGTCATTTTAAAGGAACACTCCGACTTTTTGGGACTTTAGCCTATTCACCTTATCCCCCAGAGTTAGATAAGTCCATACATACCTTTTTCATCTCCGTGCGTGCTATAAGTCTGTTTGACGCACCCACCGCTAGCCTAGCTTAGCACAAAGACTGGATGTAAATGGTTGCAGCTAGCATACTAATCCAAATAAGTGACAAAATAACGCAAACATTTTCCTATTTACATGTTGTGATTTGTATAGTCACAGAGTGTACAAAAAACAAAGTCACATGAGACACAGACATATTTTAACTCTCTGGGGTCGGCGGTCTCGCCGGCGATACCAGCTCACTTTTTTCCTTATCAGTGCAAAAGAGACTCAAATTACTCTGTTAATTTTGATCTTACATATAAGTGTTGTACATCATTCGATCCTGTTAAGTTTGTATTTGTTTTGTGGAACCTCATAATAAAAACAAAGTGTTGTGCTTTTCGCCTAATAAAGAAAAATAAACATGATGCGGGTTCTGCGTTCTCTCTGTCAGTGAAGTCCATTCTGAAACGCGTCCGAAAAATCATCTGTAACTCTGCAAATACTCAGTCAAACAGGTATACAGGCACACAGGCATGAAGCCTGAATTATCTTCTTTTAAATGAAGTAATTTATATAAAAAAAAATTGTTCTCATTTTATGTAATCTGTACGAAAAGAGAGAGATGATAGTCGTTCTCGTCTCAGCTCATTAAAGTTAATTTGACCACGCCCACGGAGCGCGCGCTCTATTCAAACACAAATGCTCTGAGGCGATCCACGCCCACATCAGCTGGATAATAACCCACCGAAAGAGACTCAGATTTACGACGCTGTGAGGAATAATAGTACTATCTTAATAATAATCCTGGAAAAAATTACCTCAGAAGTAGGCTACAGGTAGTTTCATTTGGAGGAGCAATGGATCCAGCCGAGGAAATAGGTACATTCTTTATTTTCAAGTGCTTTGTTCTAATCGAGATATGGAATAGTGTCTGTAAACAAAAAGACTGTTTGAATCGCGTTTTTGTGTGTGAATGAATGAACAGCTTTTACCTAACTATATCCCAATACTGAGATGAGTAAAAATCTACTGAAATATGTTGAAATAAAATATTTTTGTATAAGCAACGTATTAAACTGCAAATTAACATTTATATGTCCTAATCATAAAAACGATATGTTACATATGAAAGACAAGATGTCGTTTTTACTGTAAAATACTGCCACATCAAATAAGCTTGTTTGCTAAGATGTTATTATAGTGTTTGTTCGATTGTAAGCTATATTCAAACTAATTAATCCGCAACTGTGAAATATGTATGATAAAATGTATACTTTAGTATATAATACAAAGAAAGATTACATTTGAAATATAGTTAAAATTTTAATTGTTGTTGTAATTGTAACCTTTTTATTAAAATAGCAAAAATATATGTAGGCTACATATAAATAAATCTTAGGTAAATCTTAAAAGCTCAATATAAGCCTCCTCTTTAAATTATTTGTATTGTGTTTTATTAGTGACACATTTGGGATACATTCCCAAACTTTCTGTAAAAACAGTATGATAATTAACTGCACAATTACTAGAAATTTTTACATTTGATATTATACAATTTGCAAGCACAATTTGAAAAATAAATAAATAATTGGAACTGTGAACCAATTTTGTATTATATAGGCATCTATATATATATATATATATATTGTCATTGCATTCTTGTGGCTCAGTGACACACCTGAATGAAAGGCTCATTAGTATGCAGCCCGATTATGCGCTCATTATGCGGGCCCATTGTCTTCTCAGGTGTGAATCACAGCAGGTCACACCCCTGCGCATATTGCCTTTCCAAACAAAAAGTGTCATTTTTAAATTTAAACCAATCTATTGTTTTATGTGAATGATAAGACAGGATGATTTTCAGATCATTTTGAAGAAAAAACTCTAGGCGACAACATCCATTAGTCAAAAGTCTTGTGGACAGATATTTAGTATGTGTTTTGTGGCCTTATTTCAGAAACTTTAAGTTTTAGTTTTTTCAATAACTACGCATAAACAATATTCTCTCAAAAATGTACATACATGTTGATAACACATTATGGTAGCCCTGTGTGTGCTAAATAGAGTGTAATTTCACCTGTGCCAGTAATATGTTTATAAGCAACTGAAAAAAGCACAAATGTCAGAGTATGTCAAAACATCTCAAGGACCTCAAAAACACCTTGGACCCCAGAGGGTTAACCGTATAAATACTGGGAACTATATTCTCTGAAGGCGAAGCACTGCTACTTGGGCGGAGTGATAACCGCAGCACCTGAGACGCGCCGTGGTGAGGAGCAGAGAGCGAGTCTCAGGTGCTGCGGTTATCACTCCGCCCAAGTAACAGTGCTTCGCCTTCAGAGAATATAGTTCCCAGTATATATACGGTTAAAATATGTCTGTGTCTCATGTGACTTTGTTTTTTGTACACTCTGTGACTATACAAATCACAACATGTAAATAGGAAAATGTTTGCGTTATTTTGTCACTTATTTGGATTAGTATGCTAGCTGCAACCATTTAGATCCAGTCTTTGTGCTAAGCTAGGCTAGCGGTGGGTGCGTCAAACAGACTTATAGCACGCACGGAGATGAAAAAGGTATGTATGGACTTATCTAACTCTGGGGGATAAGGTGAATAGGCTAAAGTCCCAAAAAGTCGGAGTGTTCCTTTAAATGTGTATGTCCCACAGCTAGACTACACATTAAAAACGTTAAGAAATAGTGATCATTACTAAAAAATATACATTTCTTATTAGGGGTGTAACGATACCCTCATGACAAGATTTGATACATATCACGATACTGAACTAACGATATGATATTATTGTGATACTCCAAGACATATGATAAAAGGTAAACAAAAAAATGTACTGTTGATTAAAATGCTAAATTTGATATTACAAAATGTAAATGAATAGGCTTGGACTTGGTGCTGGAAACCCAAAGCACAGGACAATAGAGACATCAGAATAACAATATTCATGATTCTGAAGCAGAAAATACAGAATTATTTTAAACTAACATATATGCATTCAGTCACTGACTAGATGTGTTTAAAATAACGTAGGCCACTTTTTACTGGAAACATCAGACATTTGGCATCATCAGGACCCACAAATATTCTCCCATTGCATTATTTTACGTTATACTCAACATTATATAAAGTAGTTTAATGTAGTAGTGACACTAAAACTCTGAAAACTTTTATTTTTTCTCACACAGAAGTTTTCATTTTGGGTGAACTATACACAATACGTATAGTCACTATCCACGATACATATTGATGCATTTTTTTATTGGGATATATTGTTACACCCCTGTTCCTTAATCGATTGATTCAAAATGCACCCTGAAGTGTTGGTGTTCAGGGTTGTAGAACGGCGCCCTCTGGCGGAGAGATACTTACGCAGCGTCTGTCTTTAAGGAGTTCAGGAATCTGCCCTGTTCAAGATTCAGCCTGTAGATCTCTGAGCTACACATGCATTAGAAAAACAAAAGAGAGGACACAACGTTAAGAGTCAAATGGGGATTTGCACAGTCCCGTGTATGTCTATAATTTGTAATGGTTCTAAAGGTCGTTTAATAACAAAAATTGCAATGAAAAAAATCAAAGCGAATCGAAGATAAAAGGTCCATTGACATCGAGAGAGAATTGAAAAAGTGTTCACTTGTGTTCATGTCAGATGGACAGACGTCAGTCGTTCTAGAAAATCAGCCCACATTTTTTATCCATCATCTGATTATAAATATTTCACTTGCTTTAATGCATTTATGTACTGATAGCATCATAGCTTATGCTTTACTGATCGCTTATGACATAGATACGCAAATAAATGGATATGAAATATTACACAACTGGTCAAAAGCTTGGGATCAGTAAGATATTTGATGTTTTTAAGAGAAGTCTCGTCTGCATTTATTTGATCAAAAATACAATAAAACAGTAATATACAGCATCAAAAGAACAGCATTCATTTGAAATCGAAATCGTTTGTAACATTGTAAATGTCTTTACTGTCACTTTTGATCAATATAATCAAAAGCAAATTGCTTAATAAAAGTGGTCTTAATAAATAAAGAAATAGGTAACACTTTACAATAAGGCTTAATTTGTAAATAATTTTAGATAACATGATCTAACAATGAAAAATACTTCTTCAGCATTTATTAATCTTAGTTAATGTTAATTTCAGCATTTACCTAAAATCAAAAGATGTGTTAACATTAGTTAAGTAATTAGTTACTTAGTTAGTAACATGAACAAACAATGAACAGATGGACTTAATTAACTAACATTAACAAAGAGTAATAAATACAGTAAGAAATGTATTACTCATGTTACAGTTCATGTTAGTTTGTACATTAATAATGTTAGCAAAAGAAATGTTAGCAAGAGTATTACCAATAATCACTGATCCCTTTCTAACAGCAGACAAAGAAAAGAATAATAAAATAAAAAAGCAGTTTAAGGATGATTATAAAAATACAAGCCTGCAGAATGCCACGCTTGACCAATCATAAATCCCAGACAACCATAAAAGGAATATATTCAGTATAATGACAACAGTATATTTGCTCTTGGTGTGAACAGTCTCTGTTTTTACCTGGCACCAACAAAGTAGAGATCGCAGGAAGGGTAGTGGTAGGAGAAGTCTCGGCCAAACTTGGGGATGCGGGTCTTATAGTAGTGCCCGTGCTGAGAGTGGAACGACACACTGCGGTCCATGTGCAGAAACACCAGCTGGGACACACAAAACAGACTGAAATCACATCACTTTTGTTTTTCTATTTAAGTCAACGTTTGTCATATCACAACATAAACTCTCCAACATCATGATGACAGGGTCTTTTAAAAATCCATTTTAAAGTCGGCATGAAACGGGCGTTGCACTCGTCGATTCTTCCCTGTTCCTTTCATAGACTTTAAAACCATTTAAAGTCCCCCTGTGGTGAAAATCAAGCTTTTCAATGTTGTTTATATGTCTATGTGGTGTTTTAAATATGCTTTAAGACAAACCGTGTGTAAATTCATAAGTCGACAGCATTGCTGAGTATTTTCTGCTTAAAACTGCAGTGAACCAAAGACAGTCTCAAAAACACGGTTTGAAATCGCTGGTGTTTCTGACGTCACAAACGACCTTGTAACCAATCAGATCAACGTGTGATCGTCAACCAGTGGATCTCTGAGCTGAGTGAGTGAGTGGAGGCGGGGCTCATTTACATATTCATAGAACCTCGTATACTAAATAAGACAAGGGTGTCGAGTTACATTCAAGATATTTTAAAGGTGCTCTAAGCGATGTCACGCGTTTTTTAGGCCAAAACATTTTTTGTCACATACAGCAAACATCTCCTCACTATCCGCTGGCTGCCTGTCCCCTGAACACACTGTAAAGAAACGCGATCTCTGCAGACAGCCCAGGCTCCACAAACAGCAACAAAAACAAACTGGGCTAACCCGCTCCACGAAACATGACAAACAGTTCCAGCCAATCACCGACAAGAAGGACTTGGGGGAGGGGTTTGGGGGATTAGTGTGCGGATGAGGAGGAGGGAGGGTCTAGCTAGCCTCCGTTTTGTTTGACAATACTTTAAACGTCAACAAGAAGTGACGTCACCCGACATCGCTTAGAGAACCTTTAAGGCATCAAGAAAACAAATTCAAGGAAAAAAACGTTTTAATGTGTCATTTTGTGGATCAAATGTGAGTTTTAAAGGATAAAATGATTGGCTACAGGGGGATTTTAACTTCTAAAGGATTCTGCAGATCTCTGGACAAGTCGCATACAATAATAAAATAACAACAGACAAAGACAAGACAAACAGAAAGACACACACAGGCATATAAAGGGCGTTTGGGTTTTACCTTAGAGTAGTCGTCTGATAAGATGTCAAACGCCACCACTGTGAGGGGAATAAAACCAATGTCATCATCAAGCAACAGCTTTACCCATCATCTATTGTGTTATTCGTAATCAGCGGCACATTAATGAGAGCTCAGGTTGTTTTTTGTGTGGACATTCTCATTAAATATTCAGTCCATTGGGCTTTTATTACAGAGCAGCAGCACCCGAAACCCTAGACCACTACAACTAGCACATATAACATGAAGCTCTTATACAGTTATTATAACACTTACCATCAGAGTCCAGGCACCTCTCAAACTTCAGAGACAACTGGTAAGTGTCATAGCATCGGACTCTAGGTTTGTACGTGCCTGAAAGCATTCAAAAAGATTTCAATGTTCACTTTCATTCAGCATAGAAAATCAAAAGCACAGGTAAAAGTGGTAAAGATACAGACCTGCAGCTAAAACGAACTGGCCATCTCGGGACACTTTGATGGAGGTGCAGACCGTGGGCATCTCAAAATCCTGAATGAGCTCGATCCTCCTCTGGATGTCTATTACAGACACGGAGAAACACATTAATAACCACGTCTTTGTTTTAATACTCTACAGGAGAAAGTGTGGAAAGCTGTGCTAAAGAAGGGGACAGAGGTATAACTAATACATCAAATTATGATTTAAGAAGTCTGCTTTTAGCTGAAATTAAAAGAAAATGAGCATACTATATAGGCCATAGAAATATGTAAATTGATTATTATTGATAAAGGTGATATTGTCAAGGTATTACTGAATCACAGGGGAACACACACACACACAAGTTTCACATTACAAATAAAAGTTACTAATCCACATCATTTATATTACAGGCACTTGTGCAGAATATGATTTAAAAATATACGCCAACAAAAAAATGATGCGCATTTCACTAAATTAAAGGGTGCCATAAATTATAATCACATTTAAACCAGTTTGAACACATTTCACACACACAAAAAAAGATTATTAATAGCATTATTTAACATAAAATGTTGAAGTAGCTCACCAACATCCTTATTCTGTAAAACTCTCTTCTTTCGATCAGACAGCCACTGAAATACACATGTGCAATTAGGGCTGCAACTAATGATTCTTTTGATAATTGATTAATCATTCAAGATTGTATGATTAAATATATATATACACATACATATAAATATATATATATATATATATATGATTTGATGCTCAAAAAACATTTCTGATTATAATCAATGTTGAAAACAGTTTTTGCTGCTTACTTTTTTTTATAACCTGTGATGCTTTTTTTCAGGAATAATTGATTAATAAAAAGTTAATTTAATCAAAATAGAAGTCTTTTATAACAATAAAATCTTTACTATCACTTTGTATCAATTTTACACATCATTGCTGAATAAAAGTATTCATTTCTTACAAACAAAAAAAGAAAGAAAACAATTACTGACTCAAAACCTTTTAACGGTAGTGTACATTGTTTGAAAATATTTTTTTAATTTGAATAAATGCAGTTCTCTTTAACTTTTTATTCATC
Organism: Rhinichthys klamathensis goyatoka; assembly: GCF_029890125.1. Classification (NCBI taxonomy): domain Eukaryota; kingdom Metazoa; phylum Chordata; class Actinopteri; order Cypriniformes; family Leuciscidae; genus Rhinichthys; species Rhinichthys klamathensis. The sequence goes on along the minus strand of NW_026606660.1, from coordinate 903,416 downwards.
CTGGAAAAAGTATCAAAGGTTATAATAAATATAAAGCAGCACAAATGTTTCCAACATTGATAATACATTTCTGAAAAATCACGTGACAGTGAAGACTGGAGAAATGATGCTGAAAATTCAGCTTTGATCCCTGGAATAAATTACATTTTAAAATATATACAAATAAAAATACATTATTTTAAATTGTAATAATATTTCACAATATTACTGTTTTTCTGTATTTTTGTTCAAATAAATTCAGCCTTGATGAGCAGAAGAGACTTCTTTGAAAAACATTAAAAATAGTAATATTTTTTGTAATAGTAACAAACTTTTGACCGATAATCTATGTACACACACACATATACATATACATATATATATATATATATATATATAGAGAGAGAGAGAGAGAGAGAGAGAGATTTACATTAAATTTAAAATGATAAAAAAAACAAAAGCACAGATGTGTTCAAGTTCTACAAGTAAACATTCCATGAGGTGCATTCATAATTGTTAAAAACTAATTGAATTTAAACATAATAACATGTATATTAGCATCATCATCATCACATCATAAAAAAAACTGTTAGTGACAACACTGACACACATAATGTAAAATATTACATTCAGTAGCAGTATATAAGTCCAAAGCATTAACATTAGTATTTATACTAATTAATTAATGGTCTGGAAAGTAAGCTCAGACTAGCTGTGTACATACAAATAATTATTTTACATATATCTTATTTTAAAATAATTTTTATTTTGTTCATAATTACTGAAACACATTTGTTGAAGAGGAGTCAAAAAACTAACTGTAATTGACAGGTAAAATGAGTAAAACTACTAAGCTATACAGGTTAGACTTTTGATGTCTGATTTAGAGGTAAATGATGAGGTTTTACACTACAATGTTTACTGTCACTGTTAGTTATTTACCCAGCACGCTTCAGAAGACTAACACAAACAGAAGAAGAGTTTTACCTCCGGAAGAGATTTCCCGTGACTCAGATTATATATCTTCACGTTATTCACACTAGACACCTGCATCTCGAAAGCGCTCAGACAGAGATTTCAAACATATCACATACAGTCATGTAAATCTGAAGAACTACTGTTAGCTGGCATGAACATCAGCACAAAACCCACGTGGATCCACAACAGGAAGTTAGGAGAATGGATGATGAAGTCCGTGTGGAAACACATCCGGCGACAATAGTTCCTAGCGTTCACCGATCGCAGATAATAGGCATTTTTTTCTTTTAAAAAATGTAGCATTTTATTGTTAACATTAACATTTAATAATAATAAAAAAATACATCCAAAATTAGCCACTACTAATTATTCGGTGCTCTACTTTGAAATAAATGTACCTGTTATGGCAAACAGCCCTTTTTTAGAACAAAATAATCCACCAACATTAAAATCTGCCATTAAGATTATTTTGGTATTATGTTAAATGTTAATGATAGATATTAAGAGATTCTTACGCAGAAGGCAAGCCTGTAACATAGTAACATAGTTGACTGGAAACATTGTCAACTGTTGTGTCTCACTGATGTTAAATTATGATAAAAAAATAAATAAAACCTACGGCAAAAATTCATTATCATCAGAGACACAGTCACACGGTCATGACACCTGTTACCCAAGAACTGTCTCTACATGGTAACTTAGTTGACAGGAAAATTTAATTGTAAATTTCACCATTTTGTTTTTTAATTTCAATGGGTGGCCTTACTTGTCCAACAGGATAACCTCAAATTTTAATATATATTTTTAATTGAAATCATAAAAATAACAAATACATCAAATACAGTAAAAAAAAGAATCAATAAAAGGTTTTTTTTTGTTTGTTTTTTTTGGTTTCGCTGTGACCGCTAGACTTGCCATGGCCGGAGAATTAAAAAAAGTATATTACAGTGGGGAAAATAATTATTTGATCTCCTGATTTTGTAAATTTGCCCAATTACAAAGAAATTAAGGGTTTATATTTTTTATGGTAGGTTTATTTTAACGGATAGAGACAGAATATCATCCAAACAATTCAGAAAAAAACACATTATATATAGGTTATAAATTAATTTGCATTTCAGTGAGTGAAATAAGTATTTGATCCCCAAGCAAAACATAATTAAGTACTTGGTGGAGAAACCCTTGTTGGCAAGCACAGAGGTACGACTTTTCTTGCAGTTGGTCACCAGGTTTGCACACATCTCAGGAGGGATTTTGGTCCACTCCTCTTCACAGATCCTCTCTAAACCTTTAAAGGGATACTCCACTTTTTTTGGAAATAGGCTCATTTTACAACTCCCCCAGAGTTAAACTGTTGAGTTTTACCGTTTTTGAATCCATTCAGCCGATCTCCGGTTCTGGCGGTACCACTTTTAGCATAGCTTAGCATACATCATTGAAGTGGACAAGACCATTAGCATTTCTAAAAGAAAAATGACCAAAGAATTTCGATATTTTTCCTATTTAAAACTTGACTCTTCTGTAGTTACATCGTGCACTAAGACCGACGGAAAATGTAAAGTTGCGATATTCTAGGCTGATATGGCTAGGAACTATACTCTCATTCCTGCGTAATAATCAAAAAACTTCACTGCCGTACCATGAGAGCAGCAGGCGTAATGATATGACGCAGCGCCTGAAAATAGGCCACCTTCCGTCAACACAACGGAACTATTTTCAGGCGCTGCGTCATATCATTACGCCTGCTGCTCTCATGGTACGGCAGTGACGTTTCTTGATTATTACGCAGGAATGAGAGTATAGTTCCTAGCCATATCAGCCTAGAATATCGCAACTTTACATTTTCCGTCGGTCTTAGAGCACGGGTGGTACCGCCAGAACCGGAGATCGGCTGAATGGATTCAAAAACGGTAAAACTCAACAGTTTAACTCTGGGGGAGTTGTAAAATGAGCCTATTTCCAAAAAAAGTGGAGTATCCCTTTAAGGTTTCTTGGCTGTCGCTTTGCAACTCGAAGTTTATGAATAAAACCAAATATAAACCAAAAAAAAAAAAACAGAAAAACATTATTTCAAGGTTGTAAATTGATTAGCATTTGATCGAGTGAAATAAGTATTTGATCCCCTACCAACCAGCAATAATTCTGCCTCCCACAGATTGGTTATGTGCCCATGTGGAACACAGATTAGTCCTGTCACTTTAAGAAAGTACTCCTAATATCAGCTCGTTATGTGTATAAAAGAAACCTGTCCACAGAATCTGTATCTTCCAATCCAACTTCTCCACCACAGCAAGACCAAAGAGCTGTCAAAGGACATCAGGGAGGATCGTAGACGTGCACAAGGCTGGAATGGGCTACAAGACCATCAGCAAGAAGCTTTGTGAGAAGGAGACTTATTGGTGTGATTATTCGGAAATGGAAGAAATACAAAATAACCATCAATCGCCCTCGGTCTGTAGCTCCATGCAAGATCTCACCTCATGGGGTACGGATGATCATGAGAAAGGTGAGGGATCAGCCCAGAACTACATGGGAGGAGCTTGTTAATGATCTCAAGGCAAGGTTGGGACCACAGTCACCAAGCAAACCATTGGTAACACACTACGCCGCAATGGATTGAAATCCTGCAGCGCCCGGAAGGTCCTCCTGCTCAAGAAGGCAAATGTACAGGTACAGGTACAGGCACGTCTGGAGTTTGCCAATGAACATCCAATGATTCAGAGAAGGCTTGGGAGAAAGTGCTGTGGTCAGATGAGACCAAAAGTCATTCTCCAAAAAAAAAAAAAAGGTTTGGAGGAAGTGAAATGCTGACTATGACCCCAAGGACACCATCCCTACCATCAAGCACGGAGGTGGAAAAGTAACCCATACAAGGTTACTGGAGTGCAACCCTCTACTCCGCCAGAGGGTGGTGCGCATAGTTTGAATTACGGGGGGTATTGGGGGGGTCCGACCCCCCTAGATGAGACTTGGACCCTCCCAAAAGGGATGAAAATAATAGTTTGGGGGGTACTGAAAAATGAAAATAAGTAGTAATTGTGTAGGCTACACAGATTCGTGTTCACTTCAGTCGTGTTATTTCAGCGCGCTCTTCATCTTCAATCCGCAGCGACGCAGAGCAGCGCACGTCAAACAGAGGACAGTGTGTGTGTGTGTGTATGTGTGTGTTCATCTGAGTCTCGTTGGTCTGTCACTGCTCGTCAATGTCAGAATATTTGAGATGACCAATCAAATCAAAGTAGGCCGGCTTTATGTTCACAGAAGCTGCTGAGCGCGAATTTTAGCAGAGCGACTTAATGCTTCAGTTTACTGTCAAGTTAAGATGTAAGTACCTAAACTAAACATTTCATATTTGACCGTTTTAGGTCATAAATATTAAACGAATGACAAAAATAATCAGGCAAACTAATAAACTTTTGTCTAATTTCGCCATTTTGAACTGAAAATAGGCCTATAACGTGACTCGTGTAATGCAGCCTAATAATTAGTTTACCGTCATTGTGAGGGGACAAGACACATTCACAAATCCGTTTTCACCATGTTAGGCACAAGATTAATAATGAATTTGTACATATTGAGAATTAATATAATACAATTTGTAGCCTTCAGTAAATTAAAAAATCTCAGCCTTAGGAGGGGAAAAGACAGGCCAAGATGAGGAGACTGAGAGAAAAAGAAAGGGTGATGGAGAAAACAGGTATTGACAGATAATCTACTGCCCGCTAACATGGTTTTAAAGCTATTTCTTATCCTTTTTTTTTTTTTTGGCCTTCAAACGACTTGAAATGCACATATCGGAGAAATAAAAAATTTGAGCCCCCAAATGGAGAGTGACGTCACCAGTCGAAATAGCTGTACCCCCCCAAGCTCACGGTATAATTCGAACACTGGTGGTGCGTACAACCCAGGGAATAAAAAAAAAAAAAAAAAAAAAAACCTTTCCTCCAGTGGAGACGTTGCCAGAAAGCATCAGGGACTGGTTGAAAGCTGTGAGAGAGAGAGTTAAGCCGCACGAGACTGCGAGCTCCTAAAGATACCTCCGATTGGTTTTTAGAGAGGGATAGATCATCTGAATCTGACCCTGGGGTCAGTGGCGAGCCAACCGCAGAAGTCAGTGAATGGACCAAGAGCCTGGTGTGGCCAGCCGTGGCATCTTTGCAACCAACATCATCCTGTGGCTTCATGTAAAAGACAGATAAGAACACACCTAAACCTACCCGGGTAGTGAAAAGAACATACATACTCCAAGAAACACAAACACACCAAGAACTTTCATGGACTCTTTCTTTTGTTTGAGGTTGTTTATTTTGGGGTTTTATTGTGCACCGGTGCACTCAGGACGCTGGCTTAGGTAGGCAGGGAATGTAAATAACTGTCTTTAATTTTGTATAATACATTTCTGCAGCTTTACCTGGTTTGTGTTGTCTGTTCTCTGCTGACCTTTTACTACTTCAGGCTCTGTAGTCGTACCTAGAGTTTCTGATATTAGCCAGCTCTAATTAATAGCTTATTAAATTAGTTATCAGTTACACTTACGCGAAGAGGGTTACAGAAACATTACGCTCTGGGGCTGTTTCTCTACTAAGGGTGCCGGACGGGTTCACTGTATAGAGGGGCCGAAGGACGAAAACCTTCTCCCCTCAGCCAGAACACTGAAGATGGGTCGTGGATGGGTCTTCTAGCATGACAATGAACCAAAACACACCGCCCAGGCAACAAAGTAGAGGCTCAAGAAGAAGGATGGGTCTTCTAGCATGACAATGAACCAAAACACACCGCCCTGGCAACAAAGTAGTGGCTCAAGAAGAAGCACATTAAAGGCACAATATGTAGATTTTTTTCACCACAAGAGGGCGCAGTTTCCAACAATAACAAAGGCGTAGGTTGATGACGCAGTGATGTGCTGAATGATGGGACTTGCTGTCAAGCTGATGGATCTAATAATGTTTATGGATGAGTGCAAACATTCATGTTTTTTAACATTACAGTGGTGTGAAGCAGGTCGCGATTGCTAAAGAGACAGATATCACACGCGAGTCCCGCGGATATAAAGGAATAAGGACATTTAATTCTACCGAACTACCCGCAAGTGCTGGATTACTCACACAGGTCAGTTTATTAGACGAATTAAACTTGTGAGGTAACGCAGCGCTGCTTCACTTGGTCTAACGTTACACTATCACACTAAACGGCATTTAAATGTGTGTTGAAAGTTATAATGTTATACTACGTGTTAGTTTGTTTGCTATGCGAAACTAGCAGTAAGCTAGATCAACATTAGAATAACATACTGACCATATTCTAACATTTCATCATGTTGAGCTAACGTTATATAACATTGATTTGTTTTATGTACATTTGCTCACCTGTCTAATAAATAGGGGTGGGACGATACAGGTACCTCACGATTCAATTCTGTGGCGATATGTGGTCCACGATATGATAATATCACGATTCGCGATATCTACGATATTCAATATATTGGAAGAAATTTCATCAACGATATATCACGATATATGTGACTGAAAAGAAAGATTAACAATGCATGTGTACATATTGAGAATTAATATACCGTAAAACTTCCCGGGTTTTTATTTTCCCAAATCGTCGAACTGCACCGGCTTGTATTCGAGACAGGTGTCTATATGAGACAGGCCTATATAATTTAGTGTTGAGATGTTGTTCATTGAGTTTAGGCGAGTCTCTAATCTCTAAAAATCTCCAAATGCTCCACGTGAAACTGCGGTCTTCCGACCTTTTACTATCGTGTCAATTGATTTTGATTAATATGCGCGAGGGAGAGAGCAAGACAGCGCTCGTGTTGTTTGAAGACGTGAAAGTGCGCGCGCGCGGCCGTTGCGCTCTCTCTGCTCGTAAAACCCGAAGTGTCTCCACACTTTAGAGTGGAAACTAGCGGGTGGGTCTTTGATTCGTTTTTTATTGTTTTCCGCCATTCTTCTCGCTTCTCTCTGTTGTTGTTAGTTAACTTGTGTGCTTCACCGGCCGCTGTTTGCGCCACTTTACCCCTATTTACTCGAACAGCGCCCCCCGCAAACAGAATGGTAGATATTGGGTAGTGACAGTGACACTGACAACGGGTAAATTAATCATTTTGTGTTGTAATAAAATATCGATATTGGGCGTTAGTGTATCGATTATTTATTGCGACAGAGAGCACAACAATATATTGCAATATCGATTTTTTTTCCCACCCCTACTAATAAAGCTGTCAAGTCGTGACTCGTGAAGCTCTGTCAAGTCCAAGTTAGTCGCGGACGTGGAGCTCTCAGCATCTCAAAAACGCCACGCTGATATTGATCCTCATTTTAGTTCTCCTTGTTTGTCCCAAAGTCTGCTTGCCATGGTCTATGTTTGAAAGAAACAAGAACAGCGTGCCGCTAAACGTTACGCACTACGCAGTTGTCCACGTCTGTCGCCATGGTTACGTCATGGCTATGTCAGTATGAACGGACAGCCAAGAAACCTTAAAGGGATACTTCAGGATTTAGCATTAAGCTTTGCATTAGTAGGAAACCTTTAGTATTTTCAAATTACCGTGGTTTCCACCCTCATATCCCCCTGAGACGAGAGATTTATGTATATTTTGTCTGGAAAAAATCCTCCGATGACGCAAAAATCGTCATTTTGCGTCATAGGGAGGATTTTTTGGCCAGAGGCTAAAGACTACAGCCAGTAGTAGGGGCTGTCCCGCATGTTCTCAACCCGCCCATAGAGGGTGGGATCTCACTTACAGTCTATGGATCTCACTCACAGAATGTACACATAGTGTCAGCCATCTTTTTTTGGAAGCTAAGCTAGCAGGCTCCTGTTCTGTGGAGAAAGCTGAGTAACTTAGTAGGAGAAAGCTGAGTGGTAGGGGTTACCATCCTCTTTTTCCTGGACATGTCCGGCTGTCGAGATCGTACAAAATGTCCTGGATTCAGCTTTTGCCTTCTGCAGTCGACATTCATTGTTTACATGCACACCTTTTGTTTCAATCTAACTGAATTAATTCCGATTGGTGAATCTGAATGTAGTGTTTACATGAACGCTAAATCGGTTGATGTGCGTTTTAACATTGCTAAGAAAATTCCCGCTCCTCCGTGAGAGATACGAGACTGGTGCGTCTCACAGGTGTCGCGCATCGGTAATCACGCCACCGGTCTCGCGCGTTCTCCCGCGGCCTTCACTCGTCCTGCTCGCCACAGTAAACATGATGAATGACGACTGTAGAACGCAAAAGCCGAATCCCGGACATTTTGGCCGATCTCGAAATCCCGGGCAGTCTCATCACGGAGACTAGTAGCCTAGACTTGTTGTTTAACTACTGCGCTCTGTTACCGGTAGGCGTGGCCTCCTAGGGCAGCGAAGCAAGTGCATTCTGGGAGTTGTTGTCTTTCATCCACATAAGCCAAAAATACATTTTCTGGCTTTTCTCAGTCTAGAAAGGTCCAAATTCAAAAATAATTTCACATTTCATCTACATAAATGACCCATTTTAAATACACATCCATCTTTCCAGAGGTGAAGAATCCCTTTAAGGACTTAGAGTTACTGTAAAGAGGAGTGGACCAAAATCCCTCCTGAGATGTGTGCAAACCTGGTGACCAACTGCAAGAAACGTCGTACCTCTGTGCTTGCCAACAAGGGTTTCTCCACCAAGTACTAAATTATGTTTTGCTTGGGGATCAAATACTTATTTAACTCACTGAAATGCAAATTAATTTATAACCTATATATAATGTGTTTTTTTTCTGAATTTTTTGGTTGATAATCTGTCTCTATCCGTTAAAATAAAATTATAGACCATTTCTTTGTAAGTGGGCGAACTTCCCAAATCAGGAGATCAAATAATTATTTCCCGCACTACTTGTCCAACCTTGCCCTACATTTGTTCTTGTTCCAGAAACCGTTTCAATCGAATATACGGCACAATAAGGAAGGAAAGACTATTGAAACTTCCGTTAATTGCTGACTTTAAATGAAAAAAAATATATATATTTAAAAATAAATTCTACAATGGTGCTCTCAACCGGTGGTGCTTGAGGTTTTGAGAGCCTGACCCCAATATTGGCAATGAATAAACAATGCCCTGATGCCAAATTTCACTTTAACTTTTTTAACTTTCTAGGCCCTACACCTCCAGCCAGAAGAAAAAGAAAATAAGATAGAAACAATAGCTGCCTACACATCCAAAATAAGGAGACAGTCATGCTTAAAAAAATGTGACAGGAAACAAATTGTACTGTATGCAATGTGAGATGAGCGTGTGCCTCTCATTATGGTGTGTTTGCACACAACACCTGTTCTCTCACAACGATCAATTTACATAACAGTGCCTTACCTCACATACCTCAGACCAAATGAAGTACACAGGCCTAAACTTCATTCATTTAATTCATATTTATCTTCATTCATTGTTTTATTTGACACCTGCCTGCAGGAAACATGACAAGATAGGTAAGTCAGAATCCATGTGAATCATGAATTGCTTATTATTTGTTCTAAAAGTCAGGATAAACTTGTAGGCCTTGTCTAACAGTTTAATTAAATATTATATAAACAAATAAATTAGTAATTGGTGTGCTGATTGTGCTGTATTTAAGTGATGGCAATGTATTCCTCACAAGTGACTGGAATATTAAATACTTGACCTTATGACATTTGCGTTTTGACACCACTGAGTTTTGTAAAAAGATGGATCTCACAGAACATTTCCTACAGCCGATCTTGATGAGCTATTACCTCATTCACTCTCATCATAAAACATTAGTGTCTTTAGAACATGAGAATTGTGCTCGTCTGTCTGAGAAACCTAATCTTCTCCGACACTGTAGTCAGCAAACCAATGATACAGTCAAGGTACGTCGTCCACTAGAGCTCATCATTTGCCTCAGTGTAAGTCCCAGACTCCTGTCACAGGTGAGAAGGACGAGCATGATGGAGTTCTGGTTGATTTCGGTTCCTCTGGATAAAATCAGTTGTCAGTCTTTAGAGAAACTCAAACGGGTCGCAGCCAAATCAGGTCTGGCCACGAGCTCCAGATTTAATGTCCCAGAGCTGAAGGTAAGGAAACACTCTTCTTCTTCGACTTCTCTCTGGAGAATCTCAGATGATTCACCGTACGCCAGTTTACGGGTCATGGTTGAATCCCAGCTAACAAAGAAAGTTTGCTAGCGTTCCCATTGAGTTCTCAAAATGTTATTTCTGAATGTACTCTGAAACTTCAAAACGTTCAGTTATGTGAACGTCAAGGAAACCTTCTCATTTATAATATTGCACAAATTATGGGAACATTACTTTTGAATTTTTTATAATCATTCTGAAACAAGTAGTAACATTTAAAAAAATAACTAAAACGTTTAAGGAAAAACAGTCTATGTTTGATAGATACGTAATGTTATTATGATAAAGTTTTTGGAATATTATTGACGACTTTAAACGCACGTTCTGTTAATGATGTTACTGGAAGAACGTTTGTTAAGCTTGGCAGAATGTTAGCCAAAGTTTCCCCAATGGAGGACAATGAAAAAACAACCTAAACATGTTTATTCTCAGACATTTTCCATGAATAGAGTACAAAATAGGGCTTGAAGGAGATGCTTAAGAAGAAAAAGAAAAAAGCTGTGTTATTTTAATGAGGAAATTGGAATGAGATCCCTAGTGAAAAAAAGTATACTTTATTGTAATGGAAATATGTTCCCTTTTTCAAATATTTTCCCCATTGCAAATATACTAACAGATATTGTACTATCTTTAAAAGTATATTAGCATCATGCTGTTACCTATTTTGACAATACAACTTTTAACACACTTTAAAATAATTGTATTTTAGTATATTTTCTAAAAATATATTTTAGGTATATTTTAACAGTGTGGAAATGATAATTTTATCAATGGAAGTATACAGTAGTTTCAAAATATTGTATACAATAGTATTTTGTACAAAGTATAGCTAAGTATTATTTGTCTATTAATGTGCATTTGTTATTGAAGACAAAGTGTGCAATTTGTAGGATACAAATCGTGGGCAAGTGCGCCGATATATAGTGCCGTATAGCGCTTCGGGAGACCCAAGTATGTATTTTGTATGTACAAAATACAAAATACAAGTATGTATATACAGTTTTACTGTTCTCGCTGAGGTGTAACAACTCCAACTAAACAGTGAGCTAAACTCTCTCTATTCATGAACATGAAGAAATCTTGAATTCTTTGTATGCGGTTTTATTTTCTCCACATTGTACTGAATCCATACATATGCGACGAGTGATGAGAGAGTGAAACTAGGAAACAAACAGCAAAATACTGAAATTAGCTAAGCCACCTAGCTTTCATGAACATTACTTTTACAGCACAAAATCAATATGCTTAAAAGTTAACTTAGTCAGAACAAAGATTATATACATACAAGCGATGCTTCTACTGGGAAGTCAACGAGCAGGATGAATTTTCTCTGGCGCAATGACCGTCTGCATCTTTTTACCAGTCTGCCATTTTTTCAATGCATTTTTCAATGCGTTTCTAATGTGGTTTCCTACTTCCCGTTTTAACTCAGTAAACAAACGTCAAAATAAGAGTCTGACAGAAACTGAAAGTATATCAAATTAAAAGCATAAAATTAAACTTAAATGCCTGAAGGGCAGAACACTCCCCGTCTGACCTTAAAGGTCACTATTAACTATGAAATGTCTCTGAACCTTCAGTCTTTGGGCAGAAGAAGAACTACTTCTGACACCGGTCTCAAGAACACCTTCGCAGAACCTTGATCCGATGTCCTGAGCTCCACCTTCCTTACTTTGCTGTCTCTTCCAGGGAAGACAGCTGTGATCCTTGCCATAGGCCACGCGTTACGTGCAGCTTGACTGTCCTTCAGGAGCACAATGTCCCCTTCTTTCAGGTCCCGTTGAGAATCTCTCCATTTTCGGCGGACTTGCAGAGTGGGAAGGAACTCCTGACGCCAGCGACGCCAGAATCTGTCAGCGAGAGCTTGGACTTGTTTCCATTGTCTTCTGAGAAGATCCTTATCTGTGAAATCTCCGTGCGGTGGGGCAACACCAACCTTCTGGGTTAGTATCATTGCAGGAGACAATATGAACGGTGACTCTGGGTCAGTGGAGACTGGAACAAGAGGCCTGGCATTGATTATCGCAGTCACTTTCATCATGAGTGTGCAAAGGACGTCGTGGGTGAGTTGGATGTTCTCTTGAAGCATGATTGCATCAAGGATCCGTCTTGATAGGCCTATCATACGTTCCCATGATCCTCCCATATGGGACGCATGAGGAGGATTAAACACCCATGAGCACCCCTGTTCACTCAAAAAGTTCTGCACTGTGAAGTCAGGTTGTTGTCGGCTTAATCCCAGTTCCTTTGCAGCGGCTACAAAGTTTGTTCCGCAGTCCGATCTTATCTGCTTCGCAGGTCCCCGTATGGCAAAGAAACGTCTCAATGCATTGATGCAACTGGATGTGTCTAGGGAGTCGATGATCTCGATGTGCACGGCTCGGGAGCCCATACAGCAGAAGAGCATCGCCCATCTTTTGCTTTGGGCCTGTCCACCTCGTGTACGCCTGGAGACGATTTGCCATGGTCCGAACACATCCACTCCTACATAGGTGAAGGGTGGACATGTGTGCAAGCGTTCTGGAGGCAAGTCTGCCATAAGTTGTTCCTCTGTTCTTCGGCGTAACTTTCGGCACACTACACATTTGTGTAAGACAGAGGCAATAAGTCGTTTTCCACCCATTACCCAGAAGCCCGATGCTCTCAGAGCCCCTTCTGTGAAGTGGCGGCCTTGATTCTTTACCTCTTCGTGATATTGTCGCACCAACAGTAGAGAAACGTGGCTGGTCTTGGGCAAGATGATGGGGTTTTTTTCCTGAGTACTCAAGTCAGCGTGTTTTAATCTGCCACCAACACAAATCAAATCACCTTTAAGAACAGGTCTGAGCTTGTGAAGAGAACTGTCCTTGGTCACAGCTTGTCCGAGCTCAAGAACTGTAAGCTCTTTTGCATAAACATCTTCCTGTGTGGCTCTGATGATGATGTTTCTCGCCTGAGACAACTCATCCGCAGTGCGTGGGAGGTTGCAGTGATGCCATCCTTTACATTCACTGGACTTGTTGTGTTTGGAAGCGCTGGCTATGTGGATGAGTAGGGCTATAGCTCTGGTGAGGGAGCGCATGCATGAAAAGCGCTGAAACCGAGTGACGGTAAGGCCTCGGTTTTGAGTCTGAGTAGGAAAACTACTCACTTCAGGTCGTATTTCCATGTCTGATTCTGGGTTAACAAGTTCAAACGTCCGGCTTGTATCTATGTCAGATGGATTTGGTTTATGTAAAAAGGCTGGTCCAGTGAACCACATAGTCTTTGTCAATTGAGACGCAGGAACTGACCTGGATGCGTGGTCAGCCGGGTTGTCCTCTGTGTTGACGTAGAACCATTGGTTAGGTCTTGTGGATTGACGATTTCGTCGTACTCTATTGTGAACGTAGACATAGAAGCGTTTTGTCTGATTGTAAATGTATCCAAGCACGACCTTGCTGTCACAATAGAACTTGAGCTCATTCAGCTTCAGGTCCAATTCATCTTGAATGAGTTCAGCCACTTCCACGGCTAATACTGCGGCACACAATTCCAACCGAGGAATGGTAGGTTCAGACTGTGGGGCCAGCTTAGCCTTCCCTAAGATGAATCCTACTTCGACTTGTCCCTCAGCTTGAATGGTCCTGAGATACGCCACAACTCCAATTGCCTTTGTGGACGCATCAGAGAACACACACAGCTCTGTGTGTACAGCACTGGAAAGTGATGTTGCTGTGTATGAACGTGGGATATGCAGCTTGCTTAAGTCATGCAGTGACTCACGCCATGCTTCCCATTGCTTCAACTTTTCGTCTGGAAGAGGAGCATCCCAGTCACATGTGTTGACACTGAGTTCCCTTAAGAGACCTTTGCCTTCAATAGTCACCGGTGCGACCATGCCTAAAGGATCGAAAACGCTATTCACTGTTGACAGGACTCCCCTGCGAGTGAAAGGTTTCTTGTGTTTGGAGACTGTGAATGTGAAAGTGTCTTTCGTTGTCTCCCACAGCAGTCCCAAAATGCGTTGCACTGGTGTAGCTTCACCGCTAAGGTCAAGGTCTTTCTGAACTGCTCTATCCTCTGGTGCAAAGGCATGAAGGACGGCTTCACTGTTTGAGGCAAACTTGTGAAGCCTCAGGTTCGATTCACCGAGAGAGGTTTGTGTTCTCTGTAGCAGACTAATGGCTTCAGCTTCAGTTGGCACACTGATGAGCCCATCATCTACGTAAAAATGGTGTTTGACAAACTGGACCCTGTCTTTTCCATGTTCGTACGCACCTTCATGGATGGCTCTCCTTAATCCGTAGATGGCTACGGATGGTGACGGACTGTTGCCAAAAACATGGACCCTCATCCTGTAGTCGATAATGTCCTTAGACATGTCATTGTCTTTGTACCACAAAAACCTCAGGTAGTCTCTGTGGTCTCTGCGGACAAGAAAGCAGTGGAACATCTGCTGTATGTCAGCGATCACTGCTACCTGTTCCTTGCGGAAGCGGATCAGAACCCCAATGAATGAGTTATTGAGGTCTGGGCCTGACAGAAGAACACCATTTAAAGATGTGCCGAAGTACTTTGCACTGGAGTCAAACACCAAGCGGATGCTTCCAGGCTTTTGCGGGTGGTAGACCCCGAAAGTAGGCAGGTACCAACACTCTTCATTCTCCTCCAGTGGAGGAGCCACTTCTGCATGCCTGTTGTCAAATATTTTCTTCATGAATTCTAGAAACTGGTCTCTCATCTCAGTTTTTCTCCGCAGCGTTTTCTCCAGGGAGGAGAAGCGAGTGAACACCTGTTCACGGTTGTTGGACAAACGTTGACGGGGAACTCTAAAGGGGAGAGGAGCGACCCAGTTGTTTGACTTGTCTCTATACATTTCTTGTTCCATGATTTCCAAAAAGATTGTGTCTTCCATGGACGGGGCGGCTTTGTTGTCGGACTCAGTCTCGCTGAAAACCTGTAGTCCAAGGGCCTCCAACGATGCCTTGTGTGGTTTGTTCTTCTGCTCCCTGCTATGGGACACATCTTCAGTCAGCTTCATGAAGCCTTCACATGGTCTTAAAATAGACGGTCGGCCATTCTCTAGCACACTTGTCTTGAACATGCTCACAGCTGGTTTGTGTGCATTTCCTAGGCACACGTCTCCTACCAGGACCCATCCCAAATCCAGTCTTTGTGCAAAGGGGGTGTTGTGAGGTCCGCTCACTTGCTGTCGGACTTTATGGACTCTCACAATGTCTCTGCCTAGCAAGAGGAGGATTTCAGCCTTGGGGTCGAGTTCTGGTATGTGTGATGCTACACTTCGTAGAGGAGGATGGTGGCGAGCTGCATCAGGCGTCGGTATTTCAGAGCGATCAATGAGAATATCATTACACTCAATTAGCGGTGGTAGTAGTAGCCTAGTCTGCCCATCAAGCGATTCAACCTGGAAACCCTCTGCCTTTCTGCCTGACGTCTCAACTAATCCAGCACAGGTCTTCAGTGCGTAAGGGAATGGTTGGCCCTTGATGTTGAAAAGCTCAAAGAAATCTGATCGCACCAGTGAGCGGTTACTTTGATCATCCAAAATGGCGTACATGTTGGTTGCCTTCTCACGTTGACCTTGAGGGTATATTCGTACCAGACAGATCTTCGAGCAGGATCTTGCTGTTCGCTCTGAACCACATACCTGGGTGCAGTGTGAGGAGATGGCTGTGCTGTCGCTAGCATGTTCCTCTTCCTCCCCGCCATTGTCTGGTGGGGTTGTAGGCCTTCTGTAGACTTGAGGTGGTGGACCTGGATGCATAGCAGCATGATGTCGGTCGCTGTCGCACTCCAGGCACTTTACTGTTGCCCTACAGTCTCTTGCAAGATGACTAGCTGATGTACAGCACTTGAAACAAATTCCATTCTCTTTGAGAATGCTCTTTCTCTCTTCAAGAGTCTTCCCTCTAAATACTCTGCATTTCCTTAGCGAATGTGGTTTGTTGTGAATGGGACAGTTTTTCTCTGGCCCACTGGGCTTTCTCTCAGGTGAGTTCGTAGGTGGGTCTTTCCCTGAAGAGATGTCTGTCTTGTGAACGGATATTTTTCTTCCATAACTATTTGAGACTACTTTGTCTGACTTCAGTCCGTTGTTGCTGTCGTATAGAAGAATGAAACTGGGATCATTCCTCCGGCGTGCTTCGTCGCAGATGAAATCGGTAAAGTAATCGAATGGGGGGGAAGTACCCGTTGTTATCTTCTTTAAATCTTGAGCCGACTGAGAGCCATTTCTCCTGTAGCCCATGAGGGAGTTTCTCCACGATGGGCCCAATGCCCCTGGCGGTATCCAGGTAGGCCAATCCTGTGAGGTAGCCTTCTTCTCTGGCCCCCTGGATTTCCATTAGAAGATCACCTAGGTCTCTCAGCTTCCCGTAGTCCTTGGTTGAAATTCTTGGGAATTCATCCAATCTCTTAAAAAGAGACTTCTCCATTACTTCAGGCGCAGCGTAGCACTCTTGAAGGCGGTCCCAGGCCTTTTGAATTGCTACATCTGGGTTCCCGACATGCACAGAACGAATCCTTTTGATGTGTTTTACAGACTCTGGTCCGAGCCATTTAATCGGCAAATCTAACATTTCAGTGGAGGTGATTCCTAAGCCAGTAGTAGCATTACTGAATGATGACTGCCATGCTAAATAATTTTCAGGTTTATCATCGAATCGGTAGAGACTTGTACTCACTAAATCACGTCGAGCCAGGTATCGTGCCAGGTTTTCTGTTTCAGGTGTCACGCTTGAAATGGATGGTGCATACACAGGCACGTATGATGGCGCTGTTGCCTTAAGTGGTGATTTTTGAGGATGATGTGTTGTCTTGGGTTTTGTAGGGTGTCCGCTGTCTCTGGTGGGTGTTGCATGATGTCCATCATATCTTACCAGACCTGTATGACCTCCATTAAGTGGTGTGCTGATGTGGGTTACATCCCTGAATTTAGCATGGTTGCTGAAGAATGGCTGTTTTGGCGCTGTGTTATACTCAGATGGTCTGTTATGGGTTTCAACCTCTTCTTGCTCTTCCTCTAACTGTAAGTTGCGTTCTGCTGAAGGATTCCATGTGACGTAGCTCCCTTCTGACAATGTTGCCTTGGGTAATGTTGCATGAGCAGATGCTTGAGTTTGTGCTACGTTTTGTTCAGCTTGTGCTTCAACATATGTATTAGTGCGTGTTACAATTTCATTTTGTACATTTGCTTGAGAAGATACATCGGTCTTGACTGAATCTTCTAGATCTAGTTCGGCCGCTTCTAATGCCTCGGCTTGCGCAATAGCTGCGACCGCCTCTCTTTGAAGTTCGAGTGCGCCTAGTTCAGCTTCCAGCTTTGCTTTTCCTAATTGTAACTCGGCTTCCTTCTCTGCCCTTTGTACCTTCAGCTCTGCTTCTTTTTCAGCAAACGCTGCCCGTGCTTTCGCCGCCTCTGCTTTAGCGCGCGCCCTTACTGCAGCGCTCGATGCCGATGAGTGAGAGCTCTTTGTTTTTCTTGAGCGCGCAGACGCATTTTCCGTCTTTTCCGGTTCCATTTTACTATCTTGCCTATCTACTTGCTTCTCTAGACATTGAAACTCCAGCTGGATTACGCTTTTTCACTGTACTGTTCTCGCTGAGGTGTAACAACTCCAACTAAACAGTGAGCTAAACTCTCTCTATTCATGAACATGAAGAAATCTTGAATTCTTTGTATGCAGTTTTATTTTCTCCACATTGTACTGAATCCATACATATGCGACGAGTGATGAGAGAGTGAAACTAGGAAACAAACAGCAAAATACTGAAATTAGCTAAGCCACCTAGCTTTCATGAACATTACTTTTACAGCACAAAATCAATATGCTTAAAAGTTAACTTAGTCAGAACAAAGATTATATACATACAAGCGATGCTTCTACTGGGAAGTCAACGAGCAGGATGAATTTTCTCTGGCGCAATGACCGTCTGCATCTTTTTACCAGTCTGCCGTTTTTTCAATGCATTTTTCAATGCGTTTCAAATGTGGTTTCCTACTTCCCGTTTTAACTCAGTAAACAAACGTCAAAATAAGAGTCTGACAGAAACTGAAAGTATATCAAATTAAAAGCATAAAATTAAACTTAAATTCCTGAAGGGCAGAACAACAGTATATATACACTTATGGTATATTGCTTGTCGTAATATACTTGTAATTGCAACAAATAAAGTACGGTACACTTTAATATCACTAATCAAGCATGTAATTAGTCCCTACACAGGCGTATACTTAAAGTATACTAAGTTTACTTGAAGTTGGTCCAATTTAGTACACATAAGTACACTAAAATACTCTTAAAGTTATGCTTTACCACAACACATTTTTAAATTACAACTAAAACTTATATAATATAATTATACTTATATATTATAATATAAAATGTACTACAAAAATAGTTGTTTCAAAATAGCACACTTGACAACATTAACACACTTGAAGTATACTAAATAAGTCTGGCTGCAAGTATACTTAGCATATTTTATTTCACCAGGGTGTAAAAAATTCAGTTTATTTTTTTAAAGTTTATTTATTTGCACTTTATTAAAAATATATTTTAGATATATTTTAACTGTGAATGATCATTGTAACAATGCATTGAAAGTATACTTTCAAAATACATTATAGTATAGTATTTTGTACAAAGTATAGCTAAGTATTATTCGTCTATTAATGTGCATTAAGACAAAGTGAAGACAAAGTGTGTAATTTAATTACAACTAAAATATACTTAGTACAAACTTAGTTGTTTCAAAATATCACACTTTAAGTTAAATAATCATTGACACACTTGAAGTACTAAATTAGTCTGGCTGCAAATATACTTTTTTTTTGGTCTGTTTTTGTTTTTGTTTCTTCCTGTCTGTCAGAGAGCGTTCCATTTTTTAAATATCAATTTAACCGACTGTAAATGATTTTAAAGGGGTCTTATTATGCTTTTTTACATGTTTTCAAATGCCTCCATTGTAGTCTTGAATTTTCTTCAGGGAACGAACACGTCACAGTATTCCTCATTTAAATAATTCCCACCCAAGTAATAATATTTACAGCGCCTCAGTATCAGGTAGTATTATATATGGTAAGGGGCGTTGCTTTCCGACACATGCTCTAACCGGTTGACCAATCACAACAGACTGGGGCCGGTTGACCAATCAGCGCAGACTGTGCTTTTCAGAAGGCGGGTTTTTAAAGAAACCGAAACTAAGACGGCGTCCCATCGCATACTCTTTTGAATAAGTAATTGCTTCGTGACTACTAAAAAAAGTATGTTCACGTCACTGCCATTCACAAATTATCTACCGCAGCCTCATGGTATAGTAAAGTGTCCATGCACATTACTCTATTATGAGTACTGTGAGTTCGGACATACTATTTTTCGCCTACTATATAGTAGGGAAGTAAGCGATTTCGGATGCAGCCTAAAACAGAGCGTTCAGACAGACGGTGAAAACAGGTGCTGCAAGAATGCAATGAGTTTTTCGAACATTGAATTATATAAAAGTATTCCAGTAGACCCCATAAACAAACTTATGAACCCCTAAATTAGCATAATAGGACCCCTTTGTATTATTCCACCTAAAAAGTTCACACCAAAATTTAAAATCTTTCATGATTTTCTCACCCTCATGTCATTCCAAACCTGTTTGACTTCGGTTCTTCTTTGGAACACAAAAGAAGGTATTTTGTAGAGCCCAGTGAATTTTTGGTTCCTAGTGACTTCTATTGTATGAACAAAAATCACTGACTGCAACATTTCTCAGAATATCTTCTCTTATATTAATAAAGCAAATTTACAAATATAAAATTTACAAATATAATATGAGGGAGAGCAAACAATGACAGAATTTTATTTTTAGGTTGAAGTATCAATTTTAATAGTGAGGTGTGTAATTTCACTGGAACAAAAATTAATTAAAAAAATATTGATTGTTTCCAAGCAGGTTTCCCAAACACATAGATTGTACAACAGTGTCTCCAATTCTTAAGATTTTAAAAGGCCGTATCTCCTCAAACTCAATACTGATGAGCCAGAATCTGACATGTCGGGCAGCTCATTTGTTTGTTTGGGGACCTGTGAAGCCATTTGAAGCTGACTAAATATGGATTTTGAACTGTCGCAAATAGACTATGGCCGAAAAAAAAAATGAAAAAAAGTAATCTAAATCCTGGATGGCCTGGAGTAAATAATCAGGAAATGTTACTTTTTGGTTGAATGAATCCTTTAACAGAAGCTGATAGAATATGATAATGGAAAGCACGAGTTCTACTTACCAATAATTGCAACATGACTCTCGTTAGTGACCAGTTTGTTCCATATGAATTTACGGAAACAAAAAGAGCTTACCAGTGTGTCAAGTGCTATCTGTCAGTCTATGAATCATTACAGGTGTTAGATTTCCTGCTTCAGTGAAAAGTCTCTTTGAGGAACACGCTTCTCAAAATCAGTTTCAGAATGTTAATTTCAGCTTCAGATTGTAAAAGTATATATGGGCTAAATGTTTGACCTCTTAAAGGTTTAAGTCATATACATTTCTGGGGATCCAGTTCAATGGGCCATCTGGGTTAAAAGCCTCAACATATGAGAGGCAGATAAACCAAATACTTTATGGTTAAATTGTCTAAATTGCCTTCCGTTGGTGTAGGTTGTGTAACTCTTTGTTATGATGATTATGAAGGTAGGAACACTGGATGTGCTGCTGGGAGTTTCTGATGACCTGTCCCGACTGGACACCTATACAGAGGGGTAAGTACTGTTGCTTTAAAAATATATTTATCTCAGTATGAATGCATCATGTGTTCTTTACTGAACTATAACATTCTTCTATAATTTCCAAGTATAATAATAAGCATACCCTTGACTCAGCTAGTAGGTTTCTAGTTTACAACTAGTAACTTACTATAAATTTACAGTAATATTTAACGTTTGATTCAAATGTTTAGTTAATGTGTTTGCCATCACCAAATATTATTTTACCTTGTAAAGCCTGACATATGAAATTACTTTTTTTAAAAGGAGCATTTTATTGAACCTTTAAATTAAATATATTTTAAAAAAATGTTTTTTTTTTTTTTTTTTAAGTATCATATTTGAGCCTTTATGGCTCTTATAGAATATAGTGAGAATATGGAGCTCAAACTCGAAGGGGGAAAAAACACCTCAAAATGATTTAGATACCCAAACTTAGCAAAAATGTGCAATTGGTGTAGTTCTGGATATTTATATGGCCAAAAGGTAAGATGAAATTCTGATAATGTAAAACAATGACATCTTTACTTGCATAAAATGCATATAAATATCAGTCGTCACTCGTCAGCACTAAAAACATAATAGCCAAGAAAACAGCAAAGACAATACATGACAAAGGGTAAAGAAAAACTGAGGCCTAAAATACAAATGCTAAACCAAACAAGACACAGGTGAACGTAATCATTTAACCAATTAGTGGCCATAGAAACATCGGAAATAATCAGAAACCAAGAGAACAGGAACTAAACACAGAAAGGAAATACGGGTACCAAAGAAAACACAACATAATAGTTTACAAACAGAACTTAGCCATTACAGTACTCCCAAGAATTTCAGATTGATATAATTCAGAATATTTCATCCAGTTTATTCTGCTTAAAGATCAGGGTCCATTACACTGACATTTGAAGGGAGGAGTTGAAGCTGGCCATAGGGTCTGTGCCGAGGACTAGTCTGGTTCTTGTGGCCATAATGGTTTGCTCCCAACCAACTTTAGTGTGGCATTCTCTAGGTTTGGCCAACTCACAGAACTGGGCAGAGTATTCCAACTAGGGAAGACCTTCTCGGGCAAGATCAGTGAAAGCTACTGCTAGATCCATGTTAGTGGTCCTGTATTCTGTTACGGTGTAGCCGAGGCAAGGAAGGAGAAGTGAGAGAGGTGGATCTAGTTGCAGCACTCTTAAACTTTTATTAAACAAGCATGGTATTCCGTAACACAGCAAGGCAGAAACATAATAGCTAAGCAAATAGCATAGACAAAACAGGACAAAGGGTAGAACCAAACTGAGGGCTTAAATACACAGACTAAAATAAGACACCAAACAAGACACAGATGAACATAATCAATTAACTAATTAATATCCATAGTAACAAAGGAAATAACCAGGGTCCTTCTTCAATTACAGTGGCAAATGTTGTTCCCCTAATTTGCGCAAGTTAAATTAACTTTAAAAAACAATGAATCATAAAATATTGGCATACTCTAGGGTGAAAACAATTTATACACTGTTAAAAGTGTTTTTTAAAAATACATATTTAATCGAGTTTGAGAGATTTAATTTGTAACAAAATCTCTATGTACCCACCACAAATCTAAGAGGTATCGTGGGATGTAATTACAAAAATATAATAATTTTAAATTTTAATAAAATAAATAAATTTAAATAAAATGGTTATATTGTCATTTAGATTTAGATTTAGATAATTTAACAAATACTATTTATTAAAGTGCCCTTATTATGCTATTTAAAGGTTCCTAATTTTGTTTTGGAGGTCTCCTACACCAGGTTTACATGCATCAAAAGTCAAAGAACACTTTCATTTTCTCATAATATACATTGAACATCACCACATTTTTCAATGATTCTCAAACAACTCATCGGATAAATCAGTCTCTCTAAATCCCTCCTTTCCGTGAACTTACTCTGCTCTGATTGGCCAGATGGCCCAGTCTGTTATATTTGGTCTGTTGCTTACATCACGTGTTTCGGAAGCTAAACACCCATTACCATAACTGAACCTCAGTTCCGTCCGGAGGCTTCATAAAGCTCAGCGATTGTACACATTGTAAAGACAGTAATGATGACTTTGATTTTACCATATCAATCCCAGCGCGAGTCCGATGATGAAAATTTAAAAAACTAGTTATTCAACCCGAACCTCCATCGCAAGGACAACTTGAGCAGGACGTTTCTCAGTGATACGCTGCTCAGTTTGATGTACATTATGAGATGTTTCAACTGTAATTCCTCACCATCAGCATTGACAAGAGTATGTGCATCAACAAACCAATGTGTTTATTACTGCGGTGAACTGTATCAATGATGCATATGTCAGCCCAGCACTAAAGTGAACGGCTGATAACATAAATGATAACATAAACAAATCTTGCTCCATCCTTTATCATTACTAGTAGTAAGAACGACAGACAATCTGTATTAATATACAGTTTTAGATAATAGTGGCCCACAGTTGCATAGCAGAAGTATTTTAAGTAAGACAAAGACAGTAATAACGTGAGTAAGCCGGTTAGCCGGAAACTTACACAATATAAAACACAAAACTACTTATTTTGAACACCCAGTAGAAAATATATACATCAATATTTAATCATACTTACAGGTTGTGATTCTGAGGAGCAAGCTGGTCCAAATAAACTGGGTACTGATCCACCTTTCAAGAGCAAGCATTTTGCGAATCCCGCGTTCCGAGATTTGAGAAGCAGTCGTCAGTAAAATCACGTGTTGTGGGCAGGTCAATTTTTCGCTGGCAGACATGGCACAACATAGACCGGCATTATGCAAATGTATCATCTAGTAAGGTAGAACCATCACTGTCACTGTCACACTCACACACACTCAGTTTGCAACGTTTCCCTCATTTGTTGTCATGGTTATTAAAGGGATAGTTCACCCAAAAATGAAAATTAGGCCATGATTTGCTCACCCTCAAGTCATCCTAGGTGTATATGACAATCTTCTTTCGCCGTAACCCTAGCCACCATCCTCTTCACTTCATTTCCCAGCACTCTCCTCGGTTCCCACCTGCACATCATTCCCAAACAATCACACCTGCACCTCATCATCACCATCATCACCACCACTATAAAGACACATGCCTTACCACAGTTCCTTGTCCGACCTTGATTGTTTATGTTCGTGTGTTATGTGGACTCATCTCCCTAGCCCCATTTACACCTGGTATTAAAATGCGATCTGCATCCAGATAAGTTATCCGGATAATAAGTTTTCTGATCTTACTTTTGCGTTTACACCTTGTATTTTTAATGCGTTCTCGTTATCCACATTGAGTTCGGATCTCTGTCCTCCAGAGTGACACCTGCGCGTGAGCACTGAGGTGGCGTGAAATCAGCTGTAGTTTGTCAACATGGCAGGTGTAGGATCGTTAGAGATGCTATTACTGTACCGCCTGTTTCTACTTTTTCTCTGTCGCGGTAGGGGTCATTTTCAACGTTTTTCTATTAGGAGCAAACAGAAAAGACGACGGGCCCTGTTTGCAGCTGTTGTTTTTGCGGCTACTGTGAATGCTACGACAGTGAACCGGTCTCTGTGGATGTTTAGCTTAACGTTACTTCTGAGGGGTGTGGTTTTCGCGGGCAGAGGATGACGTTTGGAAGGTACGAATGCCATCACGTCGTACGGATTGCGTTTACACCTAGTAAAGATCCGAACACAATGCGAGCCAGACTACCTCCAGATGTGGTCAGGCAGATCCGATCACAATCCGATCACAACGTATTTACACCTTGCATTAACATGCGTTTTTTATTATCCGGATAACTTATCTGGATACAGATCGCATTTTAATACCAGGTGTAAATGGGGTCCCTGTCTCCTGTGATCTCCCTATCTCCCTGTCTCCAGCACTTCCTCTATCACCCTTTGGACTCCACTACCTTGCTCACCTCATCACATCCTTTGATTATCAATAGTCCATATATATATAGTGGAATACGAGGGTGAGTCGCTGCGGCTCCTTCGCGGTTGCCAAGGCCATCGGTGTCCCTTTATAACCGTGAGGTGCAGTCTTAGCTGTGGCCTGGATCAGTTATCAGTTACAGTCAGTAGGATTCGAAATACAAACGTTTTATAAAGCCTCAGATGTCACGCCCACAGACCGCTGGCTAAATGTCTGATCCATATGGTATACTTAATAATAATAATAATAATAATAATTCATAAAATTTTTATAGCGCTTTTCTCGGCACTCAAAGCGCGTTACATAAAAGGGGGAATCTGGATGATGCGACGACGGCAGCCATATTGCGCCAAAATGCCCACTACACACCAGCTTACTGGTGGAGAGGAGACAGAGTGATGAAGCCAATCAGTATATATGGGAATGATTAGGGGCCCATGATGGACAGAGGCCACTGGGCAAATTTGGCCAGGATGCCGGGGTTACACCCCTACTCGTTCGAAAGACATCCTGGGATTTTTTGTGACCACAGAGAGTCAGGGCCTCGGTTTAACGTCTCATCCGAAGGACGGAGCTCTTTGACAGTATAGTGTCCCCATCACTTCACTGGGGCGTTAGGACCCACAAAGACCACAGGGTGAGCACCCCCTGCTGGCCTCACTAACACCTCTTCCAGCAGCAACCTAGCTTTCCCAGGAGTCTCCCATCCAGGTACTAACCAGGCTCAACCCTGCTTTGCTTCAGTCTTGGGCTACATGGTGATATAGCTGCTGGCACAGGGTGATATGGCGAGCCCGATCTCATGAAAGTGCGTATCTATACCACGAATGTCATTTCTCGTGCCATTTATACGCCAAAAATGTTTTTTGCGTCTATATGATACGCCGTTTTCGCGTGCATATGATACGCACTTTATGGCGTGTAATACGCACGCACTCCCCACCCCCCTCCCCCCTAAACCTACCCAAGGGGTTTTCAGTGCGTAGCATATGCACGCAAAAAACATTTTTGGCGTATAAATGGCACGAGAAATGACATTCGTGGTATAGATACGCACTTTCATGAGACTGTGTTGGATATGGCTGCTGGCACGCACACCTGGGAAACAATAGACAATTTTCAAATCCTAACCTATTTTAAAACTGTGTGAGACCACAGACAGAAGGACAGTTTTAACTGATTTTTAGCATTATAATCCTCCGAATTCACACACTAGAAGATTCGTCTTGACCACCAAACAACACACCCATAATTTGTACTAACATTTTCACACGGAGACTCGGAGACTCAAGATCAAACGTGACTTGAGAACAAAAACCCCCCATATCATGCGGGTTGCAAATCGGGCCCAAAATCAGGCTTAAAATCTTCATGTGTGTGGCCAGCCTAACTGGAAACACTTAAGGATTTTCAAAGTCATCATCTGATTGAAAGATTGAATTCTACAGGGTGTCCTGGAGGCGTATGTGTCACATTCTTTACAGTCCGCCTGGAAACAAAGATTTCATGACGCCACACCCCCTCAAGGATAAAGAAAGCCGTCGTATTTAACTATGACAATGAGCATTTATCAGGATCAACTAAACGCTGGATTTTCAAAATTATGTGTAGTGTGTGAAGGTCACGGCATAGACTTTTTAAAATATGTCCAAGAGTTTTACACACCAGTCTGTTATTTTAGGGACATCGGCGTTACATGTTCACGCCCCTAAACATGACATGAACAAAACGAACTGTGATTGGTTGCTTTACATGTCGGTCAGACGGCCTCCGGGCTGTCCTTAGCCAATGAAAGCTGCGATGGAGTCCAGACCTTCTGCTGTCAGTATGAAGATTTGGCTACGCGAGACTAGTGCTAATTGTCTTCGTGTTACCGTCTTTCAGGGTAAAACCACAGACTCCATTGTAACTCCACTGACAATATACAACTAGAAATGTTCTATTTTTATTATTTTTATTATTAAAGTATACCATGATCCAGGTATACAAGGCTTGCGTGGTGAGCACGCTCCTCTATGGCAGTGTTTTGTGGACCCTCTATGCTCGGCAAGAAAGTAGACATAACGCTTTACATATGCATTGCCTCCGTCGCATCCTGGGCATTACCTGGCAGGACAAGACCCTCAACTACACAATGCTTGAGAGAGCAGAGATTTCTTCCATGTTCACCCTTCTCAAGCAGAGACGCATGCGATGGTTGGGTCATGTTGTCCGAAGGGAAGATAAGCGTATTCTGAAGGATGTCCTGTATGGTGAGCTGTCACAAGGAACGTGACCAACAGGCAGACCCCATGGTACAAAGAGGTTTGTAAAAGAGATCTTAAGGCCCTTGGAATCAATCCAGACTCTTGGGAGCCTACACAGCAAAATCCCCAGAGTTAAATAAACTCTACTCAGAGTACATGTGGTCCCACTCTAAAGATTGTTAAAGTTACTCTGAATATGAGTTAATGTTAATGAGATAATTAAGTGATTAATTAAGTGATGATTAAGCATTAGTGATGAACACCTGCTGTTAACAAGCAGAATAACTGAAGGTAAGATAAACAACAAGAACTACAACTGACTTCAGACACAGCCTTAGATTAAATCAACTGAAGATAAAAAGAAGACATGAACTCTCTCAAGATCTCAGCAGAGGAGGATTAAACAACTCCACAAACAGCATTACCAGCTTCACTTATTTTGACTTTATTTCTGCCATTCATCTATAGAAGTTTTTTTTTTTTTTTTTGAATTAACAGAGGTTTAGAAATTGATGTTTTATGGAAAATGTTTGGTCACCATTATACACCATTACACTGGTGACCAGTGTTTCCTTTAGTTGGGCAGTTTGACTCTTGGCTTTTTATGTGAGTTTGTGGTCTTTGTAACAGTGTTTATAAAAAACACATAATTTATGGCAAAGGGAACCAGAAACGAAGATGATCATGTGATAATAGTTTTCAGCATCATAAAGTAGAATACTTCACTAATCTTATCCCTAACCAAAAATGGTTATTTCTTATTAATAGATTAAATTCACCAACAATACTTCAGATATTCTGAATTTAGATTTTAAAAATACATTATGGGAAAGAAAGTTTTTAGATACACACACAAGACATCAAGAATCAACATATTAATCTCTACAATGGCGACATGCTTCATGCCACAATACATGCTGGGAGCCACCATTGTAAATGGTGCATTGCAGCCACCATGTAAACACTGTTACAAAGACCACAAACTCACATAAAAAGCCAAGAGTCAAACGGCCCTTTTCAATAAATCCTAAAAAATTCTGTTAATTCTCAATCAGAACTTCTGCAGATGAATGGCAGAAATAAAGTCAAACTGGTTGTTAATAAGTAAAGCTGGTAATGCTGTTTGTGGAGTTGTTTAATACTCTGCTGAGATCTTGAGAGATTTAATTTCTTCTTTTATCTTCAGTTGATTTATCTTCAGTTGATGTCAGTTGTAGTTCTTGTTTCTCTTTTTACTGTTCTTGTTGTTTCTCTTTCCTTCAGTGATTCTGCTTGTTAACAGCAGGTATTCAGCACTAATGCTCAATCATCACTTAATTGATCACTTAATTGTCTCATTAACTTTAACTCCCCTACTCTTAATTTAACTCCAACTCCAATTGAAAGGCCTCTCCAACTTTGAGGAGACATTCAATCAGAGGTCTGATGAAAAGCGGCTACAGAGGAAGGCCAGGAGCCAAGCTATCCAGCCTGCCTCAGATTTCATCTGCAGGTTTTGCAGCAGAGACTGCCACTCCTGAACTGGACCGTTGAGTCACAACCGACGCTGCACTGGTGATCCTCATCTGGCCTGATCCATGGTCTCCTTAGACTGGAGGATGCCTATAGGGTTAATAACCTTTTTTTAATAGAATATAGGCCTACACGTTCTGTTAGTGCCATGTATTTAATGCAAAAAACAAATTCAATTTAATTAATGGTTTTTATTTGCTGATTAACTAAATAATTGTCAATAAATCATCTAGTACAAATCTTGTACAAATCACATAGTCAACATGGAGGAAACTCTCAATCTGTGTGCTCACCTAATGGCGCACTGCTTTCTTTTTTTAAATCTCATGCTGCACAGCCAACACAAGCAAGGTCTGAAGTCTACTCTAAGAAAGTTAACACTATTCAAATAATTTGCTTAAAGAAGCTTACACAAAAGTGACAGTACAAAACCGTTAGATTGTGGGTTGTGCGCAACCCCCCGCCCCGCCGTC
Organism: Rhinichthys klamathensis goyatoka; assembly: GCF_029890125.1. Lineage (NCBI taxonomy): Eukaryota > Metazoa > Chordata > Actinopteri > Cypriniformes > Leuciscidae > Rhinichthys > Rhinichthys klamathensis. Next base: position 874,433 of record NW_026606660.1, on the reverse strand, counting down.
ACATTATCATATCTTGTTCCATCACAAATAAAGACTGTCTTACTAGATCAGACAGTTGTGTTCTATAGCACGTGTACCTCTGAGAGTTTGTGGGGAAATACTCAAGCTGCTGTAATACAATTATCACTGAGTCACCCAATCCTGTCGATTCCAGTTTCAGGTGCCAGCTGACACGAATCTTCCTGTCTCAGCTGCAATGTTTATGTGTTGTGGAAACTGCCCTCTCTTTTCTCCTTTTTCTCTTACAGTCTACGATATCCATTCAAATGACTTCAAAGACAAGGTTACACTGGGTTCAGGTGCTGGGTTGAATTTTTTGGTCTAATAGTGGCATGTTAATGCTTCATTATCATTATCCTGACTGAGAGATATTTTTTTGCCACTGCAAGATAAATGGAAATTCAATGCTAAAGGTTACAAACAGTATTGTTACATGTCCTTACTATCATTTATGCTATATTTTCAAAAGTACACTTTATAATACTTTTAAAACATAGTACTTAATTTCCATTAAATGAAAATAGTATAGGTGAATTTTAATACATTTTATTTCATTAAATACAATAAGTTGAACTTTAGATCGTTTTTAAGAAGGATTTATATATCATTTCATTATTACTTGTCTGTGAAATATGATTAAAGTGTACAGACAAGCATTTAATTTATAATTTAAATTAATAAACTAAAATGTTCTTTAATGTAATTTCTATTGACATTTCTATGTTGAAATTTATTTGTAATTACACATTTGAAACGATGAAGTTGCAACTTAATACATTAAAAATGCTTTACCTGTTAATCACTTTAAATGTAATATTGAATAGCACACTACTGTTAAAATAATATTCAAGTTTGAAGCATGAGAAAAAATTACTAAAACATAATTATTAAAAAAATGTACTTTAAGTAAAAACTTCTTGACATTTTAATTTGTGAATTTTTAAAAAGAGTAAGTGTGTTAAGAACCATTCACTTAAGTGGCCTTTTATTTTTAAAAATTATATTATCAGAAAGTTTTGTTACAAAATATACTTTTAAGAACTGAAGTACATACACGTGCACTTTCAATACAATTATGCACACTTCACTCATCATGCACCACAACCGTTTATAAATTAACATAAATGCTGTAAAACATGCTAATTCATGATACCTTGTGTCTTAACTAATGTTCAGGGCCGTTTGAAGGAATTTGGGGACCCCAAGCAAAATGGACATGGATCTACGAACGCCGATCCAAGCCTGCTGTTCGCGCTAACCTTATCACAACTCATAGCTCGTTCACATCTCACCAGCACACTTGGATCGGCGTTCGTAGATCGACTGGTAGAGACTGACTGGTAGATAACGGTTGACTAGGTAACAATGTGTAATTAGACCAAAGGTTCATTTTGCGCCGGAGTTCTCCTATAAGTAAAAAGACTGTTTGCTAACAGTTAAATGACAATTAACTAAATATTAAATAACTAACAATTTACCATCTATTAATGATTGTTATTATAAAGTGTTACATAAAACTTAAAGATATGTTAGCATTTCCATATTTTGATATTAGAAGGGAAGGGATCCTGCTTTCACTACCAAATGCTTAAAAACATCCCAAGCTAATGTTTGATGCTCGGAATTTATTGTGTGGTTTTCCTAACCCCCATTGGTAAATAGATTATCACGGTGGAATAGTTATGCTATGTCACTTTCATCAAAACCTATTAGCTATAGCAATGTCATGTCATTAAATACGATAAACAGTGATTCTGGAACTCCTTAAACCGTTAAAAAACATATTACAGTATGTAACGTTAACCATATTCCGTCCGTTCGAAAACAAATTTGCACTAACTGTTCGTTTTTTTTTGTTTTTGTTTTTAAATAAGGCAAATACAAACAAATCAGGAACAATGTCAAATCTTACTACAAGCTTACAGTGCTCATCCTAGAAAAAGAAAAACTTAAAAGAACATATGAACATGGAGCATGTTATGGCAAAATGGCATTTACATATTCAAAAGAAAATAAATTAAAAGGGCAATCATTCAATAAAATTGTTTACAAAAGAAGCCAGTTTCTTAGCATTCTTGTTCTTAATCAATACCAAAGAGTTATAAAAAAGTTTCAACTCATTTCTCCAATGAGTAATGTTAGGAATTGTCTTGTAAAAACGACATTTATGAATGAAATGTTTACTTAACAAAATTACACTGTTAATGCCAAAATCATTGTGATCATTACGAAAAATACCAAATTTTATATCATTAATAGTTAGATTCATCATCTGAAATCCTTTGGAGACGAACAATTGTTGAAGGTCCAGCCAAAACCTTTTAACAACTTCACACAAACAGAACAGATGATTAAAATCTTCGGGTTCAATTTCACAGAATTTACAGTTTCCTACATCCATTTTAAATCTCTGTTTTAATAAATCTTTAGTTGGATAAATCCTATTTATAATTTTAAATTGCATTTCTTTCACCTTTGGCGGGACTGGGAATTTTAAGTATTTACATCTAATCTTTTTTATTGTCTCCTTTTCAAAGTCTTTTAGAATATAATCTCTTTTGAGAGAACTAGTTTGGCAGTTAAGTAAACAATTCCTTATAAACTTGTTGTTACATTTGTAATTCAGAAAATCAATACCATTGATGTAAAGTTGTCTTAAAGTAGACGTGACTTTTGAATATATTATATCCTGTTTAATCATAGCTACAAGTGATACTGGGAAAGCTTTCACAATCTGTTTAAACTTCTTTTGGGTACATCTAATTTGAAATTTGTCACAGAATTCAACATGTTGTAAAACATTTCCTTCCACATCCATAAAGTGGGCAATAGCCCAGACACCTTTAGAAAACCATTCTGGAATAAAAAGAGATTTTCTATTAACCAATATATACTTATTATTCCAAATTGGTGTATTGTGTGGAGTGAAATTATGCTTGAATATTAGTTTCCAATACAGAAGAACCTGTTGGTGGAAATCTGAAAGTTTCATAGGAAGTTTCTTAAAATCAAAATCACATTTAAGAAGAAAACTAATACCACCTACTTTTTCAAAAATCCGATTGGGGATATAAGACCACAATGAATTTTGATTTTGAATATAGTTTTTCAACCATCTAATTTTCAACATACCATTCATACAATCAAAATCTATTGCATTACCACCTCCATCCTCGTAAGTTCTAATTAAATCCTGCTTGGCTATATAATGACATTTATTTCTCCAAATGAAATCAAAATTTAATTTGTTGATAGTTTTCACTATTTGGGGTGCTATTGGAAGGGAGTAAGCTGGATATATTAATCTAGATAAACTGTCCATTTTAGTTAATAATATTCTGCCAAAAATGGAGAGATCTCTTTGTAGCCATCTATTTAGAAATGATTTGCAATTATCAACATTGTCTTTTATATTTCGTTTATCAGAAATTGTTTTGTCTTTAGTCACCACAATACCCAAGTATTTGACTTCTTTTTTTTACCTTTATGTTATATAATGATTGCATAGATTGGTCTTTTAACGGCAACAATTCACATTTATTTAAGTTTAACTGAAGTCCGGAGGCTTTGGAAAAAATATTGATAACTTGTAATGCTATTGGAATTTGGAACTCATTTTTAAGAAATAAAGTTGTATCATCAGCCAACTGACTTATAATTATTTGTTTGCCCATCAAATTAAGACCTTCTATCACGTTGTTCTTAACTAAAATAGACAAAATTTCTGCAACCAGTATAAACAACAAAGGAGAACTTCCACATCCTTGCCTTATTCCTCTACCAATATTAAATCTTTTACAAGTCCCGTGTCCCAAAGACACACAGCTATTTATATCAGAGTAGAGCATATGTATAATATCTTTGAATTTGTCGCCAAAACCAAAATAATGAAGTGTTTTTAAAATAAATTCGTGTTCAACAGAGTCAAAGGCCTTATAAAAATCAAGAAAGAGTATAAAACCATCATCATCAATTAAATCGCTATAGTCTAATAAATCCATAACAAGTCTAATATTATTATGAATGACTCTTCCTTTTATAAAGCCTGACTGTGTCTCACTTATTATGTCTGCTATCCCTTTTTTAAGTCTAGTTGCAATGGATCCTGAATATATTTTATAATCTGTATTTAATAGCGTAATCTGTCTTAAATTGTCTAATTGCCGTTTGTCTTTCCCCGGCTTTGGAATCAGAGTAATTACACCCTGTTTCATACTAGTCATCAATTCTTTCCTAACTATACATTCTTTTAGCGCTTCAAATAAAATGATTCTCAAATCTTCCCAAAAATATTTATAGAAATTAACTGTGAGGCCATCTGATCCCGGGGATTTGTTTAAAGCCATTTTCTTAAGAACTGCATCCAGTTCATCAATTCTAAGTTCAGAATCACAGATCTTTTTAAAAGATAAATCAATCTGGGGGATTAGTGGACAAAGATTTTGAAAAAGATTATTACAGTCTACTTTCGAGAACTGAGAAGAAAATAATTTAGAGTAAAACATGTAGACTTCATTTTCTATGATTTTAGAATCTTTCTTTACCTCACCATTTACTAAAAGACTAGAGATGCAATTTTTTTGTTGACGACTTTTTTCTAGATTAAAAAAATAAGAGGAGTTCTTTTCACCTGATTCAATCCACCTTGCTCGCGATCTCACGAAAGCTCCCTGTGCTTTGTCAAGATAATGTTGATCTAACTTGTTCTGTAATTCGACTAGACTACTTTTTTCTTCAGAAGTTAAATTGGTGTTGCTACAGCATGCATGTATTTCTTGTAATAATTTGTTTTCCAACTCTTTATTTTTTTTAACTAATACTTTACTAAACTGAATACTGAATTCTCTAATTTTGAATTTGATGAATTCCCATTTGTTACAATACCCAATAATTGCTTCATCATTTAGGATTTCATTAATAATTTCTCGGATTTTACAGCAATATTCTTCATTTTGTAATAATTTGCCATTAAATTTCCAAAAGCCTTTCTTATATGTTGATTTATCTGTAGGTCCTAACACTAGTTCTATGAAACAGTGATCTGATAAAGGTGCATTAGACATAGTTGTCTTTGTAACATGACTCATTATATTGTCAGTACCCAACCAGTAATCAATCCTAGATTTACAGCTTCCATTTGGCCTAAACCATGAAAAACCTGTTATTCCTGGGTATATTTTTCTCCAAATATCACTAAAATTATTCTCAGCCATAAAGTTATTAATTAGGATATTATATTGGGGTTTTCCAACTCTAGCTGGCCACCTATCAATCCATTCATTAGGAGTCATGTTCCAATCCCCTCCACATAAAACATAATCTGTAGGATATCGACCTTTAAGCTCAGAAATCACCTTTGTTATATCATCTAGCATTGACTTATTTTGGTTATCATTATTATACCCATATACATTAAACAAGATTATAAAAGAACCTTCAATTTTCACCACAGCTGTTAACCAATGTCCTTCTTTGTCAGTTCGATGTGTGATAACTTCCCCAGGAAAGTTATTGAAGCAAATCGCTACTCCTCCGGATCTTGAAGAGCCATGGCTGAACAAGATTTTTCCGCCCCATTGATTCAACCAGAACGATGCATCAGCTTCTGAGGAATGAGTTTCTTGTAAAAAAAAAACAGTGAGATTTTTGCCCTTTACAAAATAAAAACAATGCCTTTCGTTTAACAAGTTCTTTCAAGCCCCTAACATTTAAAGAACCAAAAGAAATGCTAACATTAAACATGAATTAACAAGAAAAAAAAAGAGAAAAAAATAAATAAATTTTATAGGATACTTTTACCTGTGCTACTGATTAAGAAAATGCTACATGTTAGAGCTCTCAACCGCTCATGAAATTTCCACCTTTAAGAACTTATCCTGAAGAAGTTTGTAACGTTAGTCCGTTGTCCTTAACGATGTCCCTCGAAGTAATGTTACACGAACGGCACCCAGAAAGGGGTGCACTTTCCAGCCCGAAATCAACCAGAAGAAGTCTGTAATCCGTTGTCCTCAACACGTCAACCATCGAATTAACGTTACACATACCACCCCCGGAAAGAGTCTACTTTCCAGCCCGAAATTGATTCATTCTGAAGAAGCCTGTAGTCCGTTGTCCTCAACACGACGTCCATCAATAAACGCGTAGGGTCCCCGGAAAAAGGCTCGCTTCCCCGCCTTTCTTGCTTGGTCAACCAACGGCCACAAACGCTCTCGTGCCTCTAAATCCTCTTTGGGTAACATCTCCGCAAAGCTGATACCTTCCATACTACATACTGACGAGTCTTTGGTTTTCAGCCATACTTCATCCTTCACAGGTCTCAATGCAAACAGGATAATGACTTGCCTGGTGCGGTTATCCTCTCGTTTGCCAAGTCTATGTACAACATCCACCGCGCGCTCCATGTCTTCCGCATATTCTGGGGCAATTTTCTTCAGTATGGGAATGATGGTCGCTCTGAGATTTTCATCTTTCTTCTCCTTTAGACCCCTCACTCGGAGACACGGCCTCATGCTATATCGTTTCTGTTCCATCACTTTCTTCTTCAGTTCTTTGTTTTCCTCCAGTAAATGGCAATTAGCCCTCTCCAATTTCACCACTTTCTTTTTAACCTCATTTAGCTCTTCCGAGTTGAACTGCACGGTTTTGGTTAAACTAGCAATCATGGCGGTGTTCTGTCGGTTTTGTTCTTTGATGTCTCCTAACTGCGACTCAATTCCAGTCACACGTTTTCCCAACTCCAATATTGCTTCCAAAATATCGTTATTTGAAGCTTGAGGATGATCACTCTCAATGTTTGGCTTAGCTTTCTTTTCTTTTAAAGACTTACTTAGAGTTGGCGGCGTCGAGTCCGGGCCACGTACCCGCTTTGATTGCAGAGTTACATCCATTGCACGATAATAATGCTCACCGAGTCACCGTCCTTTGGCTTTTTAATATTATAGGATTGAAAAGGTCAGCGGCTGCAGTATTGCTGGTTTAAGTATCTGCTGAGCATTCAGCGCTTCAATTCGGGTGGAGAAAATTAGTTTAAAACAGGAAAATCTGCGGTTTTGAAGAGAGCTCTTAAAAATGCGACTGCCTACTTCGCCGCCATCTTCAGGTCGCCATCTTTGCCAAGTCTATGTACAACATCCACCGCGCGCTCCATGTCTTCCGCATATTCTGGGGCAATTTTCTTCAGTATGGGAATGATGGTCGCTCTGAGATTTTCATCTTTCTTCTCCTTTAGACCCCTCACTCGGAGACACGGCCTCATGCTATATCGTTTCTGTTCCATCACTTTCTTCTTCAGTTCTTTGTTTTCCTCCAGTAAATGGCAATTAGCCCTCTCCAATTTCACCACTTTCTTTTTAACCTCATTTAGCTCTTCCGAGTTGAACTGCACGGTTTTGGTTAAACTAGCAATCATGGCGGTGTTCTGTCGGTTTTGTTCTTTGATGTCTCCTAACTGCGACTCAATTCCAGTCACACGTTTTCCCAACTCCAATATTGCTTCCAAAATATCGTTATTTGAAGCTTGAGGATGATCACTCTCAATGTTTGGCTTAGCTTTCTTTTCTTTTAAAGACTTACTTAGAGTTGGCGGCGTCGAGTCCGGGCCACGTACCCGCTTTGATTGCAGAGTTACATCCATTGCACGATAATAATGCTCACCGAGTCACCGTCCTTTGGCTTTTTAATATTATAGGATTGAAAAGGTCAGCGGCTGCAGTATTGCTGGTTTAAGTATCTGCTGAGCATTCAGCGCTTCAATTCGGGTGGAGAAAATTAGTTTAAAACAGGAAAATCTGCGGTTTTGAAGAGAGCTCTTAAAAATGCGACTGCCTACTTCGCCGCCATCTTCAGGTCCTCCACTAACTGTTCGTTACTAGCAGGATTTGCCGTCAGGCAGGTAACGTTAGCTAACATAAACATATTTTTGCTAGCCTAATGTTACCTGCTGCAAAATTACACCATTTGTACAAGACAAGTAGAGCTATTTTTATGCAGTGTAATTTACTTTACCACTATCTGGTATTTTTCTTAACCTTCTCTTCCTTTCTCTTCTTTCTTTTCCGCTTCATGATAACTCCCGAGGCCGGCAGCAGAGATCGCGTGGTTGGCTGCCTGCTGTCAGCGACTACTGAGGGGGGGGCCCCCCTTGAGGGGGATTCCGATAACAGTGTCATTGTACTTTACTGCATTGACTATTAAAGGGGCGCTCACAGTTTGTCGTTGCATTTTATTCTTAAACAGTCGTTGTCTTGGGGCCCCAGTCCAGCTCGGGGCCCCAAGCAATTGCTTGGTTTGCCTGTCCTGTTCCGACGGGCCTGCTAATGTTAAAGTATAGACCCTTATTACAAAGTGTAACCAACAATTCACTCTTAATTTCTCTTGCACCATAACACAGTGTGATGCGTCAGACGTCTCAGTGTTTGGGTGAGGTGATGGAAGAGTTCAGTGGAAAACTCCTGGAGAGCGTGCTGGCCAATGGAGGTGAGTGAATGCAGAGAACACAGGCTCTGTAACGGCGAAACCTGTCCCATAAGAAAGCAGAGAAGAGTTCATTAGCACAAGGCCAGCCCCTCTGAGCCAGGCCATGGTCACCAGGAGATCAAGTTACATATTACATAAACATGGCCTGATGGAAAGGTTTCTATCAGCCTTGCAATATTATCTATTTTTTTTGGACAGTTAATCAAAATTCTCTGTAGTACTTAAACTGAAAATAATTATATTTTGTTTACTTTTTGAGTTTTACTTATATTTCAAAAGTTGAGATAACCTTTTTTTATTTTGTGAATTCAAAAACATTGGACAAATCTATTAGGTAAACAAATTTTAAAGTTTATTTGACTAAAATTAAAAATATATATTTTTACAGCGTTTTTTCTATATTCTCACCAGAGCACAAGACTAACCAGAAAGATCGACGGTCACCATTGAAATCGTACTGCCAGACCGTACAAGGTACACTAACATTTGCGAGTTAACTTTCTGTGCTAATATTATACACTTAATATTAGTATACTAACCTTGTCTGTGTAAAGTTATAAGCATATCTTTCAGCCCTTGTGAAAGAAGTTTGCTTAATTAGATTGAATATGCACTTGTATAGTCATAAAAGTGTAGTTTTTTTTTAAGTCTGTCCTTGCAGATAATAAAATATTAAGGCAATAAAAGGCAACTTATGTGTACTGAAAGACAGTGCATGAAGATTTAACCAGTTCATAGCTACACTTCTTGGATTATAGCTACAGTGTGTAGATTAATGACCATTTGTGTGTAAATGTTATTCAACAAAAATTATTAAAGGGACATATTCGGTATAGTAAGTCAAAAATCACTTTGTCTGTCTGCTTGTTGTAATTATGCTGCTGATTTGCTTACACATTGCTAGAGTGTGTAGTGTGTAGTGTAAAACAGGCCTTCATTTCAGATGCATTTGTCCAAGAATATTCCTTTAATAAATTTTGTGGTTTACTGCTTTCTGATTCAGTGTTTCCTGATGTTTCAATGGACTTGGCAACGTATGTGACCAGATTTCAGTGGGACAGAGCCAAATACCCCACTGCACAGCCTCTAAAAACCCTAACTGAGATCATCACCAAAGTATACACCTTATATAAAGCATTTTTTAAACAATAACATCTATTTGTTTCTATATTTATGTCCTATCGGATAAATGTTTGTCTTAGTGGGTGGTTGTGTGTGTGTTAGCAAGTTTTGCAGGTGGACACTGAGTTGAAATCACGCAGGGCTGCTTACAGTCACCTTAAAGCCAGCAGTCAAAGCTTTGAGCGGAAAAATGAGTGAGTTTTCATATGTAGAATTTTATATGGGGACATACATAATATTGTTGAATAATGTCTATTTTTATTACCTTTGTTTGCATTGTTTTCATGATTCATTACGTTTATTTTAACTAAAAGGGCATAGTGATAGGAAAAATGAGATTGGAGGAATATGTATCGGATTACGTATTTTGCATTGAAGCTGTGGGAACGCTTCTGTGTGAGCCACAGAGGCTTATTAATTTCACTTTTGGTTTAAAAAGGGCCTTTGCCTTTGCCAAAAATAAAAATCTTTTTTATTAAAAAACAAACAAGCAAGCCCAGTCCAGATGAGGGAAAGTAACAGAAAAGTAACGTAATACATTAAAACATTTCCATAAAAAGTAACTAAATAATGCAATTAGTTACTTTTTAGGAAGTAACGCAATATGGAAATGCCCTTTAAAAGTATCTTCCCCAACACTGGTCATGAAGTAGCATGGTGAGTCAATAAGACCATAAATAGACAGCAAAAATGTGTGTCGACAAATTCTAATTGTCTAACTGAGACGTGGCAACGCAATGCCGCATCTCGTTCCCTTCTCGGGGAACTGGGTTACATACGTAACCTGAGACGTTCCCCTTCGAATTCGAACTTCAAAGCTGCGCCATGGTGTTGACGCTATGGGAACTTAAATACAAATGTTACCACGCCCAAGTTAACAGAGACTCCCTACAATGCTGTGTATAAGCACAGACGATTGTTAAGCTCAGACTGGACTTGGGTCAAACCTGAATGACTAAAGATCCTGGGGTTAAATCCGCATCCAAACTGTAGAACCTGATGAATGTGTGCGGAGAGGACCAGCCTGCCCTAGCACAAACATCCTGTAAAGGTGCACCACAACAAGAGCTTTCGAGGACGCTATACTCCTAGTGGAGTGGGCCCTAACCCCTAGAGGCTAAGCCATTACGCATGCTTCATAGGAGAGGGTGATGGCTTCAGTAATCCAGTGCGGGAGGGAACTTGCTACCGGCAGATATGCCTCAACTGTCTGGCAACACACAAGAACAGAGACACCATGGTGTCCCTCCCAACCAAAGGCATGTGGATAGCGGGAATAGTGGCCACATATAAATTTAAGGTAGCCGTAGCCACCCCTGCTGAGAGACGTTCGTGAAACTCTAGCACTGGACCAATTGGGCAGTTAACTGAATTAACCTCATGTTGTTCACACAATGTTACAAAGAGTTGCAATTTCAGGGCATACAACTTCCTAGTAGAAGGAGGTCTAGAATTGAGGATTGTCTAACAATGCCAAAACACCATAATCTATGAGCTGGTACTCCTCAGAGGCCAGACCTAAAGCTTCCAGATCTCCGGCTGGGGATTAGAAATATTGTCCCCTGCACTTGAGAGAGAAGATCTCTTCAGATCAGGATCTCCAAGAGGATGCCGTCCAGGAGAGACACTAGGTCCACAAACCGGCCAGAACAGAGCAACTAGAAGGAGGTGAACTCAGTCCTGGCGGTCCTGGTAGACAGGATGTCTGCCCCCACGTTTATATGCCTCAGAATATAAACTACTCTCAGAGAAAGGAACTTTTCGGCCAGCCAGAGCAAGATCTGCTGCTCCTACCTGAAAAGGGGGTGCGAATGAAGCCCGCCCTAGTGATTGATGTAGTAGACTGCCAAAGTGTTGTCTGTATGAACCAAAACATGGTAGTCCCTCAGCTTTGGAAGGAAGTGTTTCAGAGCTAGGAACACTGCCCTCAACTCAAGGCAGTTTATGTGTCAGGAGAGATGAGGTTCCCCCCATAGACCAGGGGCTGGTCGGCCATCGAGAACCGCACCCCAGCCTGCAACAGCAACATGCTTCTAGTGTCAAGCCCCTGTTGAGGCACCCAGGTTTCTTCCAAAGTTGAAGAGCACATAGCCCGCGACACATGACTCTTAAGACTCTGCAAGGATGATTCAGAGGATGAAAATCTATGCTCTTGAGCCAGAACTGAAAATGTCTCATGTGCAGCAGACCCAAAGGACTAATGTTGGCTGCTGCTACCATGAGACCTAACAGCCTCTGAATTTCTATAACAGAAAGCTCCTGACCTAGCTTGATGTCACTTACAGTGTTTAGAATCGAAACCACACGTCCAGGAGACAGATGTGGCTGCATTGTGTTCGAGTCTACCCCCAGAAAGGTAGTTCTCTGTTTGGGAGAAAGTACACTCTTTATTCTGAGTGTCGCAGACTCCTCTGATTGAGCTAGTATCAGCTAAACATCTATATAGATGATTCACAGAGGAGCCAGAGCAGCATCCATGCACTAGATGAATATGTGTGGGGTCAAGGCTAGGCCTAAAAGAAGAAATCTATATTGGTATGCTTCACCCCTGAAGGCAAACCAGATAAACTTCCTGTATTCTAGCCGAATCTCAATGTGAAAGTAAGCATCCCTTTAGATCTATCGTCACAAACCAATCCTCAAATTGGATTTCTGACAATATGAGTTTGAGGGTAAGCATCTTGAATCTGTATGTCAGAAGAGTATGGTTCAGGAACCTCAGATGTAACTTTGGATGCAGCCCCCCCCCCCCCCATCCTTTTTGGGCACTGCCTCTCTCTCTCTCTCTGGGAGGGGTACATATTCTATGGCCCCTTTCGCCGGGAGAGAATGCAGCTCTTTTTTGAGAAATTATTCATCTGCCATCTGGCACACCTTCATTGCTACCACACCTCAGAAACAGGGGGAATGGGAAGCAAACTGAATCTTTTAACCTTTTTTACAGTGTTCAGGACCCACTGATAATAATAATAATAATAATTCATTACATTTATATAGCGCTTTTCTTGGCACTCAAAGCGCTTTACATAGAAGGGGGGATCTCCTCAACCACCACCAATGTGCAGCATCCACCTGGATGATGCGACGGCAGCCATATTGCGCCAGAACGCCCACCACACACCAGCTTACTGCTGGAGAGGAGACATAGTGATTAAGCCAATTGGTGTATATATATATATATATATATATATACACTCACCGGCCACTTTATTAGGTACCCCATGCTAGTAACGGGTTGGACCCCCTTTTGCCTTCAGAACTGCCTCAATTCTTCGTGGCATAGATTCAACAAGGTGCTGGAAGCATTCCTCAGGGAGTTTGGTCCATATTGACATGATGGCATCACACAGTTGCCGCAGATTTGTCGGCTGCACATCCATGATGCGAATCTCCCGTTCCACCACATCCCAAAGATGCTCTATTGGGTTGAGATCTGGTGACTGTGGAGGCCATTTTAGTACAGTGAACTCATTGTCATGTTCAAGAAACCAATTTGAAATGATTAGAGCTTTGTGACATGGTGGAAGTAGCCATCAGAGGATGGGTACATGGTGGCCATAAAGGGATGGACATGGTCAGAAACAATGCTCAGGTAGGCCGTGGCATTTAAACGATGCCCAATTGGCACTAAGGGGCCTAAAGTGTGCCAGGAAAACATCCCCCACACCATTACACCACCACCACCAGCCTGCACAGTGGTAACAAGGCATGATGGTTCCATGTTCTCATTCTGTTTACGCCAAATTCTGACTCTAACATCTGAATGTCTCAACAGAAATCTAGACTCATCAGACCAGGCAACATTTTTCCAGTCTTCAACTGTTCAATTTTGGTGAGCTCTTGCAAATTGTAGCCTCTTTTTCCTATTTGTAGTGGAGATGAGTGGTACCCGGTGGAGTCTTCTGCTGTTGTAGCCCATCCGCCTCAAGGTTGTGCGTGTTGTGGCTTCACAAATGCTTTGCTGCATACCTCGGTTGTAACGAGTGGTTATTTCAGTCACTGTTGCCCTTCTATCAGCTCGAACCAGTCTGGCCATTCTCCTCTGACCTCTGGCATCAACAAGGCATTTCCGCCCACAGAACTGCCGCTCACTGGATGTTTTTTCTTTTTCGGACCATTCTCTGTAAACCCTAGAGATGGTTGTGCGTGAAAATCCCAGTAGATTAGCAGTTTCTGAAATACTCAGACCAGCCCTTCTGGCACCAACAATCATGCCACGTTCAAAGTCACTCAAATCAACTTTCTTCCCCATACTGATGCTTGGTTTGAACTGCAGGAGATTGTCTTGACCATGTCTACATGCCTAAATGCACTGAGTTGCCGCCATGTGATTGGCTGCTTAGAAATTAAGTGTTAACGAGCAGTTGGACAGGTGTACCTAATAAAGTGGCCGGTGAGTGTATATATATATATATATATATGGGGATGATTAGGAGGCCATGATGGACAGAGGCCACTGGGCAAATTTGGCCAGGATGCCGGGGTTACACCCCTACTCTTTCGAAAGACATCCTGGGATTTTTTGTGACCACAGAGAGTCAGGGCCTCGGTTTAACGTCTCATCCGAAGGACGGTGCTCTTTGACAGTATTGTGTCCCCATTACTATACTGGGGCATTAGGACCCACACAGACCACAGGGTGAGCGCCCCCTGCTGGACTCACTAACACCTCTTCCAGCAGCAACCTGGTTTTCTCAGAAGGTCTCCCATCCAGGTACTAACCAGGCTCAGCCCTGCTTAGCTTCAGTGGGCAACCAGTCTTGGGCTACAGGGTGATATGGCTGCTGGCTGTAGATGTTGGGCAGAAGTAGCACTGCTGCCGCAAAGTCTGACAGAAGAATAATTTTTTTTCGATAGCATTGGTCTGTTTGAGGCCCTGATGCAGTGAACTGGCAGGGACCGTCTGAACTAACTGAAGGGAGGATTCACTCATGAGAGAAGATGGGGCGATTGGCCTATCAGACACCTCCACCTCCTGAATCACCAAAGGTGGTGGGAAAAGTAGAGAAACACCCTGAAAACCTGAAGAAAATCTGGCACACAATGTTGTCTTTGCAATGTGGTCTTTGAAGGTCAGCTAGTCATCAAAGATATTTACTGTACGGTATTTACTACATTGCCGAACATGCTAGATGGCAAGATCAGGGCGTCAAGGAGAAATGCCTTGTCTTTTCTTTTCTTTCCATAAGGTTGAGACACAGATGCTGCTCTCGATCGCAGAACATAAAGTCTCTCAGGAGGTGGCAAAACAAAAAATGCAAGGGCATTGACTTAATGTCAAAGAGTAAAATAAGGTTCTTAGTTTTTAAAAGTGACCTAGACATGTTTATGTGAGATTCAAAGAAAGTGTAATGACCATTGCTACTGCTGTACCTAACCAGGGGAAGCTTGCAGACCCGTGCATTGACCAATATTGTGAAGAAGGAGGACTTGGTTTTGAATTCAGAGTACCTCACAACACTGCTAGTTGTGGTGCCCAGGTCAGTGTGAACTCTGAGAGGAGATAGCTCATGTATTACTCATCAAGAGTTTTTCTGAATGTATTTGTATATGTATCTCCATAGGACGGCGTATACACTATGGGAGAAGACATATGAGTCGATGTCTAAGTTTGTTGTTCCTCGTTCCAGCCGGTTGGTCCCCATGCATGTTTGTGAAGAATTTATATTTAATGGAAACATGAAAATATAAATTTTAATTGTTAAATAAATATATTAGTTACAATGATTGGCATATTACAAATTGATGTCTGCCCCAGTAATTTCTATAAGATGTTATTGATGGTATTTAGCATTCATGAATGATTGAAGAAGTTGTTGAAAAGTCATGAGAATTCATTGCTCAATACTGTTGTTTTGACAGGAAGTTGGTTGAGGATGCAGATGCAGGGATTTTCACAGTAACACTGTTTAAGAGTGTCATCAGTGAATTCAAAGCCCATGCCAAAATTCACAGGTAAGCATACTGTCAAAGTGTTACTACACTCAATTGTGTAATATTTAGCATACTTTAAAAAAGAGTGCTTATTACAGAAATAACATGCGTAGTAAAATAATTTAATAAATAGTGTTTTCGGGCACTTAACTGCATGACAATTGCATTTAAATGAAAATGTATTACAGTTTAAAGGTAACACTTTATTTTAGAGTGTCCTTAGGGCCAGATTTACTAACAGCTTGAGCCAGCGCAATCCCTCTTTTGGCGTTAAAAAACTACTGTCAGGATTTACTAAAGACACGCAGTGATAAATAATCGCTGAAAAGACATGGAAATGGTTATCAGCAGCAGAACTTTCCACTCTCATCGGCACTTTTTTGGAATTGTGCTCTCGAGCTAATTTGCCCTGTTTAGTCAATCTGGTCCTTATTGTTGTTCCTCTGTTGGCCAACAGGTTTACAGTGCGGGAATACAATTCGGATGAGGCCGAGAAGCAAAAGCAGGAGATAAGCCGTCTCGCTGTGGATAAGAAGGAACTGTATGTAAGTAAAACAAGAACAAATGTAGGGTGGGACTTGATTTTGTCCATGGGAATTGATTGGATGGCTGGATGACTGGTTTGCTATTGGTTGATCTCACGTGAGTGACAGGTTGCCCAGCCTCGCGCCAATTAACAGGTCATCAAAGAAGAGAAGAGCTGTTGCTGCAAGAGGAAGTTATTTTGATTCAAGATTATTCATGACATGAATTTAAAAAATATGTGCATGGATAAATCATACTGCAATATTCCATAAAAAACAAGAAGAGTAAAATTTTAAGCACTGATAATTCAGACAAAACGGACCACTGAGGCCCCGTTTACACGAGAACGATTCCAGGTGAAAACTTAAAAATATTTTATCGGATGTGCCTTTCATTTACACGGCAACGGCGTTTTGGGGGCTTAAAAACGCAAAAAAGTGAAACCACCCTCCAGAGTGGAAATCTTAAAAACGCTCCACCGTCGCGTTCCCGTCTAAACGGTAAAAACGCAAATCTGCTGACGGTGGCTCTCGTCGCGTACGCGTTTACGTCACAGGCATGCGCTAGTACAGGAAAATAACAACCAACATGTCAGATTATTTCCATACGTCGGACCTTCAAGTTGCCCTAGCAGCTCTGAAAAACATACAAGAGTCTTTTTAGCAGTTGTACAAAATATTCTAAGATATTGGTGTTGTTGTGTGGCAGTGCTTCACATTGCCACCTAGCCGCCTGGAGTGCATACTACATCGAATTTCACACACTTTTGCGTCACCATATGCACGCGGATTTCCCAACCATAACGCTCGTCTAAACGCAGAATAAAAAGTGATAACGCAACGCCACTTTTGCGTTTTCTCTTCAGATCGTTTCCGTGTAAACATAGCCTGAATTGACCACTGCATCACTGATCTTGATTAATATCTTCAACTTGTTCACCTGTGTTTGGCAAGCTCCTGCCTCTTCCATTTTCGCACAAAATGTGTGTCGTTCCTTACAACACCATGAGATACAAACAATTGTACCGCCATATCACAATCAGAATGAGCTTTATTTGCCAAGAATACAAACACAAGCTTTATTTGCTTTATTTTTATATTGCTTTATTTTTAATTGTTTTAATGTATTTCCATATCTGACAGTGTTGGCAAAAAAGCAGGGACACAGTTGTGAAACCTTATAAAAGCATGTTTTTTTAAGTTAAACTTTTCATTTTCGTAGGAAATGGCTGTAAATGTACATAATTCTATTTTTGTCTTACCTGAAGTTTAATATAAATTTTTTTAATCAACATGAGATATTGATATGAGGATGGGTGATTTTGGGATAGTGAGAGATTTAATTTGATAAAATACAGATAAAGAAGAGGATAACAATTGAAATGCTATGATTATTTTCAAGACTAATGGCAGGTAAAAGTTTTATCCCATGTCTCAAGAATCAATACAACAATAATAGGGTGCTGCTTATTTGTCCCAACAGAGAACATTTGTGTGTTGGCTGAAGGTGAACTTTAGCGAGATCTTTGTGGCCTGGATTCATGTCAAGGTCCTTCGGATATTTGTTGAGTCAGTTCTCAGGTAAAAGAGCCTCTTGAACAAGCAATGAATCAAATATGAATATAAACAGATCAACACAAACATTAGTTTCTCTGCTGTTGGTTAGGTACGGTCTGCCGGTCAGTTTCCAGGCTGTTTTGCTACAGCCCAGTAAGAAGAATATGAAGCAGCTTAGGCAGCAACTCAACTCTATATTCAAACACCTCGACCCAGCGTCTGTGACCGGTAAACCAGATGTAAGATTTCTCTCTCTCTCATTCTGTACCTGAATTCCCATTTCCACAGCCATTCACAGTTAAAAGATTAGTTCACACAAAAATGTATATAAGGCAATATTTACGATTATAATTGTGTTTGTTGCTTGACACAAAAACAACAACATTTTGGCAGAATGCACAGACATTTTTGAATGACCATCAAAGTGTCACAATCTGTCAGCTGTATTGAGTGCTCGACGCAGGAGAGTATAACAAAAACAATTTAATTTAAGTCTTTAATTATTAATCTGGTTTAACTGTATCTTGATGGTCCCTTTTAATACATTGATTATAAGTAACATTACACTTACATGTCTACTAACTCTCATTAGAGTGTTAGTAGAGTATTAGTAGACTGTCGACATGTAGTTGCAAAGTTACTTGTAGTTAACAGAATGTTTAAAAGGGACCATCAAAAAAAAAGTGTTACCATTAATCTTCCAAGGAACATGCAGGAAAATAACAGGAATACAGTTGAAACATAACCATGTTACACATAGATGATACCGGACACAGAAGTAGGGAACATCAGGGCTTACATACATGGGGAGACATAATGTTTGACAGGTGAATGTAATCAGTGACCAAGGGAACAAACTAGGGAATACAGACAGCCAGACAGGCAAACAGGGAAACCAAAACAACATGATAATAACACAGAACATACACATCATAGTATGCCCCCCTCCGGGAAGGTGCATCCTCGTGCAAACAGTCCAATTGAGGATGGAGGGTGGGGCACGGAGCAGGCGAAAGGCAAGAACTGAGTGGCAGGAGAGACCAGGGCAGTGATGACAGTGGGATGAGTCAAGGAGGAGACAGAAGCAGGAGGACCCATGCAGGGACCCAAAATGCAGCCAGGATGATGGCCCATGGCGGAGTCGAGGGAGGGAGGAACCACGGTAGAGATTTGGGTGATGACACCAGGGGATGTCTGATGTAGATAGAGCCGATGGAAGAGGAGACCAGGGTGCAGATGGAGAGCTGACAAGACCGGGCGACACCGATAGTCCTGGAGGTCTAGGCAGAGCTGCAATGACAAGCGTCTGAGGTGAAGCCAGGGTGCCAGAGGACTGAAGTGGAGCCAGTACGACCAAGGACCAAAACGGAGCCGGAGCCCAGTGGAGGGTGGAAATGGTGAAGTAGTGGAGGGACGAAGTGTAGCTGATGGCCTGTACGTCTATGGTGCAGGCAGAGCAACGTCTGACCAAGGTGGAGCCGGAGGAACGAGGGAGCTCTGTGTAGCCATAAGGACGATGTTCCCAGGTGGAGCTGAGGGAGGGAGGAGCCAAGACGGAGCCAACAGGTTGACGGGCCGAAATGGAGTGACGGGATTGACGGCTGGAGGCAGAGGGAGGGGATCCTCTTGACTGGGCTGGAGACAGGAAGAACCGAGGCAAATCAACACAATTGATTTGGAGGAGGAGCTTAGGGACTGAAGGGAACCAGCGGAGGCTTGGGAGAGGAACTGCCTGACCTTGGAAGAGGAGGTGGGAGAGGAAGGCTGGGTGGGAACTCTGGAGACACAGGAGATTATGAGATGGGCGGAAACAGCAGAGACACAGGAGATTAATATAAATGTCCTCTTCCAAATCCAAATAATGTCGAGTGGTCAGCAGCAGCTCTTCCTCAGAAGTGCAAATGTGGGTGGGGTCTTCCTCCATTCCCTCGCACTCCACTAATACTCCCATGGTGGCACACGTTGTTGCCAGCTCACGCACCTGGTCAGACATTTCGGGATGCTTGGGCTCCGGGGCAATGGTTGGCTGAATCCTCTTACCTGCCGCTGACTCGTGCATCATGGCAGGCTCGAGCGGTGGGCTCTGGTGTCATGTCTGTGCAGAGAGGCAAATGACTAGCTGGGCTCTGGGTCCAGAGTGGGGCTGGGGAAGTCCTGCCCTGGGCCGATGATGAACGCAGATCCAATATTCACCAGCACCCACTCCAGCACAGCACAAAGAGGAACATACACATTACACAAAGGAGAAAGATACTCTTTATGACCAGATGATGTAGTTACCCATGTGAATTTTTATTTCTTCTGTGGAACACTAAAGGAGAAATTCAGAAGAATTATAGGTCTTCTACTTGCTCTTTTACAATGAATGGGAATTAAAATGTTCAAGCTTCAAAAATGACACAGCAACACCTTACTCAATAATATAACTTTAGTCCACATGGCTTTATTTCAAGTGTTCTAAATCCATACATTATATTTGTGTGAAGAAGAGACTGAAATTTAAGTTGTTTTGGTGTGAAAAATGTCTTGAACTGCCCACTAACATTAGCTATGTTTCCATCCAAGGATTTGTTTGCGATTTTTGGGATATCGTGGCAAGGAATACAATCTTAAATTGTGCTTGAAAAACAAATGCACTCAAATGAGGTGGATCATTTTTTTATTCGGTAAGAAATCATGCGCACAAATTACGATGGAAATATTTAATGAATAAATTACTGGTTGCGCAACTAAATATTCGTGGCAGTGTAAAGTGACAGTGCGTTCACACTATGTCAGAATTAGCGTAATTACGAGAAAAGCATTCACTTCCTTACAGTATTCGTAACTCTTTAAAATCTTTTCTGAGAGATCCAACTTGTACTATGTATTCGCTGTACCATCTGACCACTGCAGATTCATTTTGGTGTTGTTTTGTATTGACATAATAATGCATAATTCTAAATCCGAGGTCCAGCTCTGTAGAATGTCACACGTTGTCATCTCGTAATCGCGGTAAATACAACATGGTGTGAATGCAGCATTTGACTCAACAGATGTATTTGAATAACTGAACTTGCCAGCGGACCAGTCTCATTTTACATCATCTCAAATGTTGTTTTAGTCATTCTGAAATGCCTGAGCCAAAGTTTGTCATTAAAATGATTTTCTATAATCACCTCCTAGAACTCTCACATGATTGCATTCCCAAACATCAGGCATCCAAACTCAAGATAACATGACATGTCAAGTACCCAGGAAGTGAAGATTTTGTTCTCTAGAACACATGGGATGAAACACGTGCTTTATTCGCAGCTGTTTTAGTGCAGTTTCATTTGCAACTTCGGATGAAAACATAGCTAACTAGTGTTTAATTAAACGAGGACTTTACAGATGAATAATGTTTTGCATTCTGTTGTGATGGTTTTGCTGTCACTCTTCTTAGGTGGGGCTTGAAATCCCAGAAGGAAGCACCGGTCAGCAGGAATATTACACCTTAATTTGTTATCCAATCAAAATGAATTTGGTAGATCCAAGTTAGTGCTAAATCATGAAATGTACTCAGGAATTTTTGAAGTTATTTGGCACTCATGTTTCTGTTTCTGTTTTGCATCTTGCATATTAAAATAAACCCTGACAAACAGATGAAATACATGTCTACTGAGTTTTTGTACTTTTTTATGTTAATACAGTGTTTGTGTAAATACAGTACATCTAGATGCAGCTTGTGCCACTGCAGTGCAAAGAAGGCTTTTGTTGATTCTGATTTCATTTGATTATATTTTATTGAGTTTCATTTGTTGCTTTATTTATAAAATTAATAATTCAATTAATGGATTTTTAAGAATTCTACCAAACAATTATACATTTAATAGGGTTAGAAAAACATTACTTTTATAAAGGTAAAAAATTCACCTGAAAATCAATTTAAGGGGAAATTTAATGGAAAAGGTGTGACTGCAGTCTAAAGCCCCTTTCACACAGAGATTCCGGAAAATACACGGATAATGTGTCCAGGGATCGTTTGATTTTGGTTCATTCACACTGCCAGTGATGTTCCGGAATCTGTGAGTGCGTTCACACACATCCCGTAAAGAGACGTGACGTCAGGATGTGATAACTCCTGTCAGATGTCAGTTCTGCTGATAACTCCTCTTCGTCATTTCTATATGAAGACGAGTCCATACTCCCCAGTAGCGCCACTGGGTCTGCCGAGTGGCTCGTTCCCCATATGCTGTAGCATAGGTTGTAGAAAGGCCCGTGCGATGGCACGTGCGTCATCACTACGACACACCTCTTACGGCATTGGTCCTGGCTTTTGTTCACACAGGGCTGTTCCGGGACTGATCCCGGCAATGTTACTTGGTCCCCATCCCGGCATCGATCCCGGCATCAATCCCAGGACGTGTTTCTCGTTCACACAAAAAGCACTCTAGCAATTTTACGGCAATTTCCCGGGATCAACGCGCTGTGTGAAAGGGGCCTCGGGGTACGCCATTCTAAAATGTTTGGGAACCTCTGGTGTAGGGTTTTGTGTAGATTGTATGTAATTTTCAAACGCTATAGAGTTGCACCTGACATTTCATTTACAAACTGCCACCATACGTACAAAAACCAACGCAATAAAACATTGCCAGATTCACGTTCATCTGTTTCAGATAAAACTGCAAATGCTTTTAGTGCCACTCACTGGACATTTCGCTTGAAAGTGTTGCAAAACGTTTAAGAAGCAACATCATAGGCTTGTTTAAGATCTGCACCGAACCGATCACCGGTATCACCGCAAGATGCATCCTGGTGAGAAATGAGCCCGAATGTGGAGGGAAGGATGGAAGGAAAGAAAATGAGGACGGAGGAATCAAAGGAAAGGTTATTTGTACATTGGTATATTCTTGTCTACTCAAGTGTCCAAGTGATCTGCCTTTGTGTTAAAGTTTGGTTAAGAACTACTGAGAAGCCCCCTATTTCTCTCACCCGACTGCGTTGAACAAGGGTACGATGGGAAACGACATAGCTTAACGACTGTTCAGCAAACCTAGTACAGCTGGGGAGTGTTAATGTATGACATCTCTCCCGAACCAATCCCCCTCTTTGAATCAGACCCCTTGGTGGGGGATAAAGAGGAGGAGGAAGATGGTGACCCTGTTGTCCATCTCTTGGAATAGGTTGTGGAGGAAGATGAAGAGTATCCAATCCTCCGTCCTAATCTCTTTTCCAGACCTGACAGTGCTGTGGGTGAGTCTCCCACCCCATACAAGGGGACTTGGACCTTATAGAGATGTGTTGGAGAGCATCTGCTAAGCTATCTATTGACGGGCAATGCACTTTCCTGGCCAAGCAGCTGATTCCATCCTTCCCAGAATGCACCACAGATGCGCACTGTTTCTGAGACAAGCCTTTCTCTCATAAAGTGCTTTTTAAAGGTTTCTCTAGGTTGGATGTGGATAATATGGAGGAGTTAGGGATATCCAACCACTAACCCTTATCTCCATCCCATTCTGGATTCTGGAACCTCGACAAACACCTCACAAAAGCACAAGTTCAAAATCCTGATGCTAAGGCCTGGTTTCACAGACAGGGCTTAGATTAAGCCATTATTACTTACTTACTTTAGCTAATTAAGAATATTTAATTAGCTTTAAAAACATTACTGGTGTACATCTTGAGATGAAACAATGGCACTGAAATGTTTTAAGATATGTCAGTGCAAGTTGCTTTTCGTTAAATCAGCTCAAACACGCATTTTCGTCTGGGACTAGGCTTAAGCCTGGTCTGTGAAACCAGGGGTACGAGTGCTATCTCACTTTATTCATCCCAAAAACTGGTTATGTCAGTTGATCTGAAGGATTTATATTTTCACATAAGCATCTATAGATAATCTACATATAAGCATCACACAGAAAATGCCTCAGGTTTGCCCATCAAGGCACAGCCTACACATTTTTGACTGTTCTTTCAATTTGCCTCGAGAGTGTTGCCAGCAAATGTGTTGAAGCTTATCTGACACCGCTGAGAATAGTGAGTCGAGTGTCAGCTTATCTGGACGATCAAGTTAATGTCTCATTTAGAGAACCCAGGCTTCAACATAAGCGAGACGAAAAGCTGCTTGGTGCCCACACAAGAGATAATCTACGTAGGTCTCAGACTGACCTCAGACCATTATCAACTGTTTCTGTCAGAGAAGCGCATCAGGTCGATTTGCGGCGGTTTATCTCTTTTTAGGGAGGGAGGGAGGGAGGGAGGGAGGACGATCCCATTCAGACTATGTTTCTGGGGCTGATGGCCTCGATAGTCTCTGTAATTCCATTAGGATTGTTGCAAATTACAGAATTATCGATTATGTCTTGATTCCTGTCTTGTGTAAGGACTTTTAAGTTGAAGTGTTCTCTGTTCTCATTGTTTCTGTGTTCAATCCTGTGTCCTGTGGCCATGTTTCTAGTTTTGTTTCCCCTGTTGATTAGTCTTCCCCAAGTGTGTCTTGTCAACTTGTTAAGCTTGTTTGCCCCTGTGTATTTAAACCCCTGTGTTTCCTGTGCTCTTTGTCAGGTCTTGTCCTACATGGATGTACGTTTGGTGCTACTCATTCTGTTCTCTGGGCTCTGTGGTTTTGTTATGTTTATTTTGTTATTAAACTATTTCGCATTTGCATTCGCCCTAGTCCCATCCCTATGCACCCGTTACAGAACGACTAACCCTAATGGATCCAGCAATTAGTTTAATTCAGCTCTGACAAGGCAAGGTTTTTGGGATATTGCCTACCTCACAGACTTCGCCCTCATTGACTTTTACTAGAGATGGTTGACGGGCTCCGATGCTCCAACGCAGTTTTCAAAGCAATGTATCAAAAATGTATCACACACTGTACCGATGCTTATATCGAAATTGATGACGTTTGAAGCTTCGAACATCATGCAGTATTGGAAGGTCGAAACAGGTGGTTTGAAAAAATTGGCGCTTCGCGACCCCACCTGATGTATAAAGGGAAATGATTATCGAGGAGGCATTGTTTATTTAAGTGATTTAACACTAACTTGGCCTGTCACAACATGAATAAAGAATAAATAAGAAAACGGAACACCCAAAATATTTTTTCAACTACTCACGTCAATTACTAATTATGACCACATACTTGTATATTTTATATTTTTGATCAATATCTGAATCCGTTGACCAGGCTACACATGACACGTTTATAGCCATTAACTTTTATATGCATCATTACATTCAAATTGCAAACACACGAGGAGAGTCTCCGCATGAAAGACCCACGACTGGCAGGTGAACGTGCTACAACATTTCTCTCCGAAATGGTAAGAAATTATATTAGATTGAATGGAGGATTTTAACTGTGACGAGATGATTGACAGGGCAGTTTACGGTGATAGGATGCACGCGACAGAGCTGTCCGTTAAAGATGACGAAGTAGTATGTCCCAAAGCTTGCCTACTCTTTTGCTACACACTCAAAAGTATGTACTTTTTCTTCACAAAAAGAGGACATACTTTTAGGGCGTAGTATAAGTAGGGCGAATTGGGACGCAGCATCAGTTTCCCATCGAAACATTTAAAAATTTCAATGGTTCACCGCTGGGGCCGTTTATCTCTGTTAACTCAAGAATCATGAGTATATAGTCCCTGACAACCATTGAATAAGTTTCTGTGATCTCTGATTCTATGATCTCTGATCAGTTTTATAAAAAAAAATTGGACGTTTTAATTAGACTTTAGTATAATTAAAATGAATAATGGAAGTTAATAGTCTCTTATTGGCCTGTTTAGCTGGGCCATTTATAGAACAAACTAAACAAACCCCGACAATTGATAAAAAGAACATATATACACTTGATAATCTTAGAAGATTAGATAATTGCATTTGAAAGATTTTACTTTCAATAAAGAAATTGCAATAGATTTGTAAAAGGTGTTTTTATGCATGTTTGGCCTGGGTTTTTGTTGCATGTACACTGTTCTGACCACTAGGGATCACCGTGGAGACGGGTGTCGGATTGTTTCGAAACCTTGACACAGTACAGAAAATTTCAGTGTTTCATTAAGCCTCAATCTGCCCACCACTAACTTTTACTGCCACTGACTCAGGAACCGGGGAACCGATAACAGAATGAGTAGCACCAAACGTACATCCATGTAGGACAAGACCTGACAAAGAACACAGGAAACACAGGAGTTTAAATATGGGGCAAACAAGCTTTTTTAAGAATTACAACTACAGTTACGGGGGTACAATGAGTAAACCAAATAAACATACATAAAAAGACATATACAGAAACAGTGACAAACTTAAAAGTTAAACAAAAATGTGAAAATGTTTACAGATTGAAACGCACTTTGCAGCTTTCTTATTTTTCAAATATTGTGTTTAGGTATTGTTGAACTTCTGCTCTTAAAATGAAAAACAAAGGCTTGTTTCCTCCAAATGTACATTTATGAATACGGAATATATGTCAATCACAGATCGGGCACACGCCACCCCTCGCGCACGTTACAATCAGAGCTCTGGTTACAACTTACAATCACATGCAGTTCGCGGAAGTTCGCGCAGTAACGAAGAGTGATGGCGGAAAATCAAGTAAGCTCATTTAGAGTATAAATGACGTTACCAATTGCAATCTATCGGTATATTAGCCAGGACAGCATACCTCCAAATACTCCATGGCGTTGATGGATGCTGATGAGACGGGCGCGTTCTGAGTTCACTGAAAATCTGGTGCACACGCACTGACGAGCACGAACTCGGTCACGGTGGGAGGGTATCCGTTGATAGTGGGGGAGGGGCATGAGAGTTGTAAACATTCAAAATTTTCCTAAATCCACTCAATCTGCCAGACTTGCCGACTGGAGCTTTAAAAGTCCTTAAGACAGGGCAACACAAGACAGGAATCATGATATAAATAAAAAATATAACAAAAATGACATTTTAAATACATAATAAAATTAAATATATAACAGAAATACATATCAAAGGTTTCTTTGGTAGGTTTCTTCTATAGATATGAAAAGGACCATTTCAGGCATCATGACCTTTTTTAATACAGGTATAGTGATACTAATATTGAAGGTGTCATGTTATTGCTAATTTAGCTTTTTGAATATTTATGTTTATTTTAATACAATTTTTATTTTAAATAAAACCAAGACATCTATGCAACACAGATTTTTTTACAGCTATAAACTCAGGTCTGAATATATATATATATATATATATATATATATATATATATATATACACTCACCTAAAGGATTATTAGGAACACCTGTTCAATTTCTCATTAATACAATTATCTAATCAACCAATCACATGGCAGTTGCTTCAATGCATTTAGGGGTGTGGTCCTGGTCAAGACAATCTCCTGAACTCCAAACTGAATGTCAGAATGGGAAAGAAAGGTGATTTAAGCAATTTTGAGCGTGGCATGGTTGTTGGTGCCAGACGGGCCGGTCTGAGTATTTCACAATCTGCTCAGTTACTGGGATTTTCACGCACAACCATTTCTAGGGTTTACAAAGAATGGTGTGAAAAGGGAAAAACATCCAGTATGCGGCAGTTCTGTGGGCGAAAATGACTTGTTGATGCTAGAGGTCAGAGGAGAATGGGCCGACTGATTCAAGCTGATAGAAGAGCAACTTTTGACTGAAATAACCACTCGTTACAACCGAGGTATGCAGCAAAGCATTTGTGAAGCCACAACACGCACAACCTTGAGGCGGATGGGCTACAACAGCAGAAGACCCCACCGGGTACCACTCATCTCCACTACAAATAGGAAAAAGAGGCTACAATTTGCAAGAGCTCACTAAAATTGGACAGTTGAAGACTGGAAAAATGTTGCCTGGTCTGATGAGTCTCGATTTCTGTTGAGACATTCAGATGGTAGAGTCAGAATTTGGCGTAAACGGAATGAGAACATGGATCCATCATGCCTTGTTACCACTGTGCAGGCTGGTGGTGGTGGTGTAATGGTGTGGGGGATGTTTTCTTGGCAAACTTTAGGCCCCTTAGTGCCAATTGGGCATCGTTTAAATGCCACGGCCTACCTGAGCATTGTTTCCGACCATGTCCATCCCTTTATGGCCACCATGTACCCATCCTCTGATGGCTACTTCCAGCAGGATAATGCACCATGTCACAAAGCTCGAATCATTTCAAATTGGTTTCTTGAACATGACAATGAGTTCACTGTACTAAAATGGCCCCCACAGTCACCAGATCTCAACCCAATAGAGCATCTTTGGGATGTGGTGGAACGGGAGCTTCGTGCCCTGGATGTGCATCCCACAAATCTCCATCAACTGCAAGATGCTATCCTATCAATATGGGCCAACATTTCTAAAGAATGCTTTCAGCACCTTGTTGAATCAATGCCACGTAGAATTAAGGCAGTTCTGAAGGCGAAAGGGGGTCAAACACAGTATTAGTATGGTGTTCCTAATAATCCTTTAAGTGAGTGTATTTTAAATGTATTTACCGTCAGTTTATTTTAAAAGTGATGTTTTCTGTGTCAGCACTCAGCAGCATTAAAATAATTTTTGTATTTTCTAAAGAATAAGCAGAAACTTATGCCACCATGAAGTGCCACTTTGTAAAGCTTTACAGCAAGAAGGAAGAACACAGGAAGATTCTCGACTGGCTATCTGATGCAGGCTTGCCACTTAAGGAAATGTTTCATTATGTTTTTTTAGGTCAGAAAATGAACACATCAGAAGAAAAGTTAATACCATAACATGATGAAATGTCAAACACCTACACAAGCATACAGATATCAACACGGATGACCTTTGCTCATTACAATGCAACAGAATTAACATTATACAGAGTAACAATATAATAGGCCTAGTTTATTTCCACATATTGTTACAAATTGTTATTAATTTACCACAGTATTGTTGTAATAGTGGAATACTCTTTGTATTCAACATCATTTCATAAAGTCTATAATTAAATCATCAGGCCCCACTGATGAAACATGAGCAAAATGAATTTCTGCAGAAAGAATAGTTATTCTTGTTGCATCATGATCCATCCAGCATGCATCTGTGTTCCTCCCTCTACCTCGCCCACATATATTAAACTAATGTAAGGTTATTCTTATACCTTTAGATAAGAGTATGTTAAGGGTTCATTAAGACCAAAACAGTAAAAGTCCTTAAAGGGTCATGAAACCCCAAAATAAATTTTTTGAGATGTGAACAGATATGTACAGGCTGCACATCACTGAAAACACTAAAAGCACTTATAGATTTTATCCATAAGTGGAAATTGGTTATTTTTGCGTTTTTCAGAGCAATTTCGTTCTTCCGGGTTGAAAAACAAAGTCGAAGCAACGTCACATAATCTGAGGCAGCAGTGTGTGTCCGGAGTGTGTGATTGGCTGCCGGGTCTGGACTGGAGAGGCACGATTCTACGTCATCCAGTTCTGAGCTCTTCTCTGCATTATTCATGAGAATGAACTCGTTCGATCCAATCACTGCACTGTATACGCTGATTTCACACAGCCATTATTTTGAAATCGAAAGGGAGGCGTGGGAAGAAAACCGGAAGTGTCGCCTTTAAACACAGGAGAGTCGCGAATGCGATGGCGTATTGTTGTGTTTAATGTAGAAATGAGTTATTCTAAAACTGTACATACATTTCTGCTTTATATATAATTCAGAACGTAAAAAAAGAAGCTGGAACGAACTATATACATATCCTATATTGGATATTAACATCCAATAGTGTAAATCGCGGCAGCAGCTTCAGGTTGGTAGTCCAAGGCACTGTTGTCTATCTGTACTTCCGGGGTTCTTCCCACCGGAGCCTCACTTTCGATTTCAAAATGGCGGCTGCGTGAAATCAGCGTATAACACATGAGATCGCATTACAGCAGAGAATTCCAACCCCAGGAAAAACCTTTTCATTGCTGTTCGTTCACCTCTCCTGTTCAGCTCTGCGTTCGGACACACATGTCGTAACTGTGTTTCCTCAGTAACACATAAGTGTTTTTTGTATTTTCCCCACAGTGCGGTCAGAGCTGGAGTTTGACATTTTCAAACATGTGGAAAATATGACTGTGACAATATTTTAATATGTAAGAACATGCAAAGCGAAAGCGTGCATGAGATCGATTTCTGTGCGGAGCACCTCGATGAGTTTAACAACGCTCGCAGCGCGGATCATATAAACGGACCGAAGCAAGTGTGTTTTTAGTTTTTCATAACGTCTTCTTCAAATGAAATAAATGTTCAAATTAGGACAGCATTAGCCTACGTCTCATCATGAACGCGATGACACAAATTATTTCTGATACACAAGACAATGATGTAGATCAAAAGTTCGAGGATGGACAAAAAAGTAACTATGCCTTTATTCTTTCTGTGTTAAACTGATGTGTGTCGTTTGTTCAGAGACTGCAGTGCTCGTAAATGTAATGAAAATATTATTAGACCTTTTAAATGTTCTTCTGCATTTCTCCCTCTTCTTGGAAGTTTGTCGTACGTCATGTGGGGTTATTTTTTTTTAAATAGGCCTGCATCAAGGTGCCCTCATTTATTTTTTCTCGGTGATCACATTTTAATATCCATTTTGCTGTGTAATGAGTGTGTTGTAGCTCTGTGTTTTATTAGTTGTTGTCCACCCTCTACACTCCCACTTTTCAACAGCTTTAAACACCCATTTCTTGAGTCTTTTTCAACTCTGAGGTGTGAACACCAGGATAAAACAGGGGGCTTTCATGACACTTTTCAAATTGTATGATTCCAGTTTAGGTGATTAAAGAGGGCACAGAACTGCATAGTGTGGTCCATACGGTGCTGGTTCCCTGTCTGAGGAACAACATTTCCTCTGCTGGATCCATTTGTGGTCGAGTCTTCTATAACCTAGAGGGAACTCAAAAATGAAGGAGAGCTGGATTACAACACAGAGAACAGAGAACCAGGAACAGAATGATCACAGAACTAATCAACAGGAAGAACCACAAAAGATTACAAAACATGGCAAAGAACAGGAAATTACGGAAAGTCCACACAAGACCCGGGGAGCACAGGCTGTGATCATTGAAATTGCATAGGCTAACTTATATACTGAATAAGTAATGACTTCACAATGTGTGTAGTATTAATGTAATCCGGACATACTACATTGTTGTAGGGGTGTGACAAGACACTTATCTCACGAGACACGAGGTTGGGTTCACGTGAACGAGACGCGACGAGACGAGATTTTTGCACAATATTATATAGAAATCCTCAATGACAAAATTCATGACTGGAAAAATAGTCTGCATGTGCATTTTGAAATGTTTTAACTAATAATCTATTGTATATCTATTATATTAAAATATAGATTATAATGTGAGTCTCTTCAGAACTTACTGTACATGAATAATGAGCTTCCAGATCTTCTGATTGAGGCTGTGTGTGACCTTCTAATTGAACTCTTCCACAAATTGAACATAGAAATAAATACAGAAAAAAAAGAAAAAAATCTTAGTCTTTTTAAGTGCAAACAATAATTGTAACCATAATCAAATACTCTCTCAATATTCAAAGTGCAATCAGAGACCAAAACAGAGACCAGAGCCACAACTAGCCTACACAGTCCAGAGATGGGTTTGATATTGGGAGATAGTCTATTGTATGCAGCATAATTTGCGCACGCGTGTTTTACTTTCACTTTCGGATTGTGTGTAGCGAGCGAGCAGCGGTGCTGAGCAGGCATAATACAAGATAAGACATTTATCAGATGCTTAGGCTCTGTTGCGCAATGAATCATCCGCCATGTCATCTCGTCTCTCATCACGCGATCAGTGAACAGCAGGCTTGTTTGAGATGCGCCTCGCCTCGCCTGAAATGTATGCGAGAGTAGGCGGCTGCAGTGAGAGAAGGAGTGAAAAAAGCGCAGGCAAGCCGGACAGACTCTTCTCGGCTCGCAGTGGATCAGACACCTGTGAGATCAAAGGCGGATATCGCGGGATTCACGCCTGTGCACAGTGTTGCTAATAAACTGGATGTAATTTAAGTTCTGTTGCTTTTATATGAAAATAAATATAATCAACAAGACACCCAAAGTACTTGTTATTTAATTACATTCCAAATAGGCCTACGTGTTTATCAATACATTTTTCTTTAGTACAGACATGTGTTTTTATATATTTTAAAATAAAAATGACATCATATAACCCATATCCCACTGTCAGAGAGTTTATTCACACATAACATACGTATACACATTTACATGATATCAGAGTTTTAAAATCAAACATTTTAAAAGAGAATACATCACGGTTGTTTAAACCATTGAGCATTAAGCTGTGTCGTCAGCAAGTCGTTTCCCATCATGCTTTTGATCAGTGCAGTCGGTGGAGAGCAACTGCGCACGACTGCAGAATTCTCAAGGTCGGACATCCGGGACTTTTAGGCCGGAGACACACTGGCTGCGTGGCGTGAGCGTGGCGTTTCTGTTGCGTGTCAGCTGCGTGGCGGCTGCGTCGCGTTTTCTGTGTCTTTGCACACCAGAAGCGTGTCTGACGCGGCGCTGCGTGGCGTACACGAATACATATTCGCTATATGTGACATAGAGGGAGGGCGCCGACAGACCAGTCTACATTTGGATTATTGCTCTTGCCTTTACGACAACAATTTCAACTTTTATCACGCATCTTCCAAAATCCGAAAAACAGGGAAACATGAGGCTGTCTGTTTATTTCAATAACATTTACAAATTTTGTGTAGCTTTAAAGAGCCTATATTTAGCCTACCTGATGTTGGACCGTCACTCAGAAGACACACGATGTTATTGTAGCCTATCCTAACTTTATATCCTCCTGAGGCCCAGAAAGTTTTTTTCAAAGAATTTTTTTTATTTTTTTTTCATGTAATCACATTGTTAAGAGCATTATAAACAAATGAAAATATATATAGGCTATATTTTATTCATATGCTATGACCTCTGTAGTGGACACCAGGACTCGACTGTTTAAAAAATAAAATGACATGAAATTATATAGGCAAAAATAATGGGATTAAAAAAAGACATTTATATCTGAATTTATGTCAAACCCTAGATTTTCAAACATCAAAATGTAATTTATTAATATGTATTCGTGTACAAAATGACATATAAACATCTTTTCCTATACTATTTTGCCTGCAAACGCTTCCAACACGCTTGCGTGTCGCGTGAAAAATAGGCGTCGGTTCTATTTCTAGCATGCACGCGTTTTCCGCGCGGCTCATGCCGCGCCTGAGACGCGCGTGTCACGCAGGCAGTGTGCAAGCTCTAACCTGTTAACATGGGAGCCGAAATAAAAACGGACACGCCACGCAGCTGAGACGCTCACGCCACGCAGCCAGTGTGTCTCCGGCCTTACTCCCATAATGCACTGCGCGCGCATAGCAACGCGGCGAAGGGTAAAACAAACAAGCGCCCGCCATTAAGCAACACGTGAATATAGGGTATGCACATACCATTTTACTTTAAATCTAAATAGAAATGTAATCTCAAATGAATGGACAAATTGAGGGACAAATCAAAGAATAACAAAATAATACCACTGCAGAGATGGCCACTCAATTTTCTGTTGCTGTGTTATGACATTGCTATGCATAATGGTCGCAGCTCTACACTGAAAAGCAACAATGGAATGCACTAACGGTAGTTGTGTGGGGAATAAGATACATTTATGCAGTTAGCCTTTTTTTGGCTTTTTGAAAAAACTGTGTCCTTCACTGACATTGTACAAGCTGTGCCACTGACAGACTGAGCTCATTACAGCCACTTTGTAACACAGTGCTTTTGAATGAAGTTTTTTTTAATGAATAAAAAATCGATTACATAGTTAATGTAATCAATGCTTGATGGGTATTTAAACATGACAGCAAGTGTAGGACACGTGGTATGTACACATGGTGTTCATACCAGGGGATTTGATGAGGTAATTATATATGTCTGGATACTCGAGCCTGGGCCATGCTTTTGGGTTGTTCTCCCAGGACTCAGCAGGATGCCGATAGGGACAAGATTGTAAACCTACAAGCGACAGCTTTCTGTGGTACCTGGTCAATGCAGGCGCTAGGAGACTGTCTATATATTGATAAGACATTCTGTAATAAAAGAAGATCTGTATTCATATAGCTGCTAGCGCCTTTCACAGACATGTAACGTTAGCTAGTCACAAAGCGCTTTACATGAGTGTTTTATTAACGTTACATTCACTTCTCACCACCGACATACATTCGCATACACAAATATCATTCATCATTAATACAAAGTAGTCCGTTAGTATCCATAACTGACATAATCCACAGCAAAACTTCTGTGAATAGATACCTTTTTGATTTGCCTCGGGCTTTGCCTTCGGTTTGTTTTACCCTTCGCGGCTGGTTGCTATGCAGGTCACATGATTTGTGACGTAACGCCGACCAAGAGAATCCGACACGTGCGCCTTGCGGTTGCGAGAGTTTTTTGACATATGTCAGCAAGCATGACATCAGAACAAGGCGGGCCGCACTCGGACACGTCTAACCGGCATGCGTCTCGCGGTGATCAACGATAATTGGTTCTGCGCAGATTTTGCTCATCTCAAACAAGCCTTTATGTCACATTTTAGTCTCGCGAGACCTCGTGGCATGAGAACTCGTCACACCAGCGTCAGTTGCGTGGCTTCACTGCAATTCACAAATCCTCTCCTGTGGCCTCATAGGACAGTAATCGGATACACACTTCAGAATCTGTCCGGAAGCAGTAGGTCATCCAGGTACTTTTCACCTACTCTTTTATGACATTTACATTTAATATTTAATCATTTAACAGACGCTTTTATCCAAAGCGACTTACAACAATAGGAGAACAATAGAAGCAATCAGACCAGCAAGAGGGCAGCAGTAACAGTGCTGTAACAAGTCTCAGTTAGTCTAGCACAGTTAAGACATTGCAAGGAAAAAAAAAAGAATAGAATAGGCAAGTGCTAGTATTAATTGGTCAGGTGCTGGCGAAAAAGATGTTTCTTTAGACATTTTTTGAAAATGGCTAAAGACTTAGCTACACGAATTGAGTTAGGCAGGTCATTCCACCAGCAGTGAACAGTCCAGGAAAAGGTCAGTGAGAGTGATTTTGTGCCTCTTTGGGATGATGGCACCACGAGGCATTGTTCACTTGCAGAACGCAAGCCTCTGGAGGGCGCATAAGTCTGAACTAGCGATTTTAGGTATATTGGTGCACACTCAGTTTTTGTCTTGTAGGCAAAAATCAGTGCCTTGAATTTGATGCGAGTGGCTATTGGCAGCCAGTGCAACTGCAAACTGATGAAGAGAGGTGTGACGTGGGCTTTCTTCGGCTCGTTGAAGACCACCCTTGCTGCTGCATTCTGGATCAGTTGCAAAGGCTTGATAGTACATGCCGGAAGGCCCGCTAATAGAGCATTACAATAGTCCAGTCTGGATAGAACAAGAGCTTGGACAAGGAGTTGTGTACACTGTAATGAATTGCTGTAAAAATTACAGCATTATTTTACAGCAGCTGGCTGTATTCTAATAATACAGCATATTGCTGTAAACTGCAATGCATTCTGGGGTCGCGCGGCGGTTTGATTCAAAATACAGAATATTGCTGTAAATTTCAAATCTTCGGAGGCATTGTGATCTTCAACGGTCGTGTCATCGGCGGCAAGAGGAGTGATTCTCAACTCTGTGGTAAGTGACTTATTATTTCAGTTTCTTATTTTTCATGTTGGGTTACTCGTAGACTATGAAGGTAACGTTATATTCGCGGTTCATATTGGTAACTTAACCCCGGATCACACATCCTCCGACCGCGGGGCGCGAGGGAGACTTGCGCAGGGCTTTAGCAGCGCGGACGCGGTAGTATTTCACACATTCCTCGGGATCTAACGTTACGGACTCCTATGTTAAGAATTACATGCTTTAATGACAACAGTCGGTATTCACACGAGCTTCGTGTTGATCAGCACACTTCGTCGTAATTATTTTATGGTGTAAATCAAATCAAAATCAAGTTATCTGTTAAAATGGGCGCCGAAATTAAAACGGCGTTGTTAAAACCTTGCGTCAGACTCACAGAGGATGTGTGTCATATAACGTTAGCCTACATTTTGAATGGTGCTGTGTAATACCAGTTTTGTCGCATGTTTAATATGCCGGTGTAAAAATCCCTTACATTTCAGTACATATATATATATTAGCTATAGCCTACTCTGTGTGTGTAATTAGCTTATTGTTTGTATAATGCCTTTGTTCATTTTATTTAAAAGAAAGAGTTCCTGCACTCTGAATACTAAAATATAGTTTAAATGTAAAAAGCTGAAAAATAAAAATGGTAGTAAAAAATAACTTTTGCCACATGTGCTATTGTTTTAGGAGACACTTTGACAAGTGGACACTGGAAGGCCAAGTTGTGTGTGAGGAGAGCATTCAGCCCAGCTTCCTGTCTGGCCTTGCCATACTGTTCACTGCATATTATATGCAATCAGGAGGAGGCACTTGGAGTTCATTTAAAGGTAATGATTGAATTCTTAACAACTTCAGTACCTGCATTTTACACATGTATCAGAACTTGCCTTTAGATATATTATCTGTTGAGTTAATGAGTATTAATTACATATTTTCTGTTTCCTGGCCTTTTAGGTGCTTTGTATGTATCAATCCGGAGAGAGGAACAAAGAAGTCCAGAGGAAAATTGCCATCTAAAACGACAGGGCAAATGGTACAGAAGAAACAGGTTGCAGTGAACCCACATGTTGCCACTCTTCCCAGCAAAGTGATGGGTTATCAGTGGAATTTCTGAAATGTAAGTAACACACACACACACACACACACACACACACACAAAGATCTATTTTTTCTTTAATTGTAACCTTTTAATATTCTTTATCTGTCTCTAACTGTATCTGTCATCCCTCTATCTGTCTCTGACTATATCATTATGTTTTGTAATTTATCTAATATATTGTCCTTTTCAATATTTCTAGCCACTCTTTGCATCCTGTGATGGAACAGCATCTGGAGCTGAATTATTCTCCATTTTTGATCAGAAGTTTGTTGGACTCACTTGGGGCCTTGTTGTTTGGATATGTTTGTCTGGTAATGAAGTGGTGAAAATTCATCCGTGTCTGTGTTTTTCAGAACCATTTTATTATGATCATGTTGGTCAACTTGTTTTAAATGTATGTCGTTTGCGTATTTCTTCTTTGTGTGAAGGGCCATGACGGCTAATTTGTTTCAAGTAATTAAAAAATATTTAATTTCATGTCCATTTAAAAAAAAATACAAGTTTGTAAATAAAAATTAAATCAAAATATACAAAATACACTGTTTTATTACTTTTCTTCATGCATATTTTAAAGTTATAAATTAAACAAATGTTGACCTGTTTTTCAAGATTAGGATGTTGAATAATTTGTTTGTTTTAGGGGAATTAAGTTGTGCATTATACAACACTTAATGTATTTAAAAACAATTTGCATTTGATGAATAATTAACATTTCAAATTCAGCTGCCAGTCATTAATATTCTGCCATCAGGAAAATATATTGTATATACTGCATTTTACATATTTCCTCTAGATATAGCAAATACAGAGAATAATGTAACTTACTGTAAAAAATACAACAATTTAAAAAATACTGTAATCAGAGAATACAGTAAAATTCTGTAAATTAAATTACAGACGCTACTGTAAAAAATACAGTAACTGGCTGGCAAAACCTGCTGCCAGTATTTTACTGTAAAATTTACAGGTAATTTTTAACAGTGTAGCATGCTCTGATAGTAAGGGCCTGATCTTCCTGATGTTGTATAATGCAAATTTGCAGGACTGTTGTAATTATGGTCTGTGAAGCTTAGCTGATCGTCAATCACAACTCCAAGATTCCTGGCTGTCCTGGAAGGAGTTATGGTTGACAAACCCAGCTGAATTGAAAAGTTGTGCTGAAGTGTTGGGATGGCCGAGACCACAAGCAGGATGTCTTAGCAAGGGTGAGTTGAAGGTGATTGTCCTTCATCCAGCAAGAACTGTCTGTCAGGCAGGCTGAGATGCGCACAGCTACCGTTGATTCATCAGGCTGGAATGAGAGGTAGAGTTGTGTGTCATCAGTGTAGCAGTGATAGGAAAACCCATGTTTCTGAATAACAGATCCTAGTGATGATATGTATAGATGGAGAAGAGAAGTGGTCCAAGCACTATGATGAGTACTGTGAAGTCTGACATACTTCTTTTTGTTACATTCAGTACTGTTTTTCGTCTACTATATAGTAAAGTATGTGATTTCGGATGCAGCCACTGTTTCTCTGTATAATATAATATAACAATATATGTATCCCTCTATAAAGTTTTGAAAGGTGTTTGTTGAGGTCAGATGATCCATGTCTCCTCCAGGGTTATTAGAGTTAACTCAGTGATTCTCTAGTGGGCCTAAGACCGCAATCTGGTGGGCCGTGTAGGCAGTGGTAGACTACCCAAAAATACATTTTAATTTATTTTTTAATTGACAAATCTTGTTATTTTCTGATTATCTAATTGTTCTTATGAATTTATTTGATCAAAAATACTCAAGTCAAGTCAAGATGCATTATCTAAAAGCTCATTTATGTTTAAATGTCGCAACACCAATCACGTCACAATGTCAGATTGAACGTTCGTTCAAACAGATGCAGTAACATTACGTTATATGGATATATATGGATCGTTTTCTGAAAAGAAAAGCAGATGTGGGAGACAGACCTGTGCAAGCAAAGGCTTCGAAGTGTGTGGTGAGAAAGTACGACGCTGAATACATTAAATTTGGTTTTATAAGGGGAGGTACTGAGACTAAGCCAAAGGCGCCGTGTGTCGAATGTGGAGAAATTTTGTCAAATGAGGCGCTAAAACCATCAAAGCTGCAGATACATTTGAACTCAAAACACCCGGACTGTGTTGGGAAACCAAAAGAATATTTTCTAAGGAAAAAAGATGGGCTTCAGGCTCAACAAAAAGTCATAACATCGTTATCAACTCAATCAAAAGTCACATTGAAAGCTAGCTATATGGTTGCTGCTCGTTTTGCTCGTAGTAAGAAAGCATTTACTATCGCTGAGGAACTTATTTTGCCAAGTGCTGTGGATATGTGTCGAGAGTTACTGGGTGATGCAGCTGCAACCAAAATTCAATCAATACCACTTTCTGATGACACTGTGGCTAGACGAATTGTTGACATGAGCGATGACATTGAGTGCCAACTAGTGGAACGAATCAAGGCAAGCCCTTATTTACCCATAGAGTTGGACGAGTCGACGGACATAAGCAACGCCGCATTACTGTTAGTTTGTGTCCGATACTGCAT
Organism: Rhinichthys klamathensis goyatoka; assembly: GCF_029890125.1. Lineage (NCBI taxonomy): Eukaryota > Metazoa > Chordata > Actinopteri > Cypriniformes > Leuciscidae > Rhinichthys > Rhinichthys klamathensis. The sequence continues at coordinate 835,514 of NW_026606660.1, read as the reverse complement.
GGACAGTAATCTTTGTGAAGATCTGCTATTTTGCAAAGAACTTCCAACGAGAACAGCGGCAGATAATTTTATGCACTGCCTTGATGAGTACTTCACTGAAAAAGGTCTTGATTGGAAATACTGCTCAGGTATTTGCACAGACGGCGCAGCTGCTATGAGGGGGAAACATTGCGGTGTTGTTAAACAAATCCAAGAGAGAGCGCCAGAAGCAAAGTGGACGCATTGCTTCTTGCACAGGGAAAGTCTTGCAACAAAGCAGATATCACCAGAACTGCATGAGGTCATGGACATTGCTGTGAAAACTGTTAAGGCAGGCATACACTGTGCGATTTCAGCAAGGTAACTACTCATACTGAACGAGTAAATCGCATGCGATGTAAAGCCAAAGTTCAGGATTTATGTGGTCACACTATACGGTCCGATCATCGAGCTGCGACTTCACTGCTCACACTATACGTGTGAAATATCTGCGTTCTGGATTGCGCCCATAGACGATATCAGAGATAGCTATTGTCAAAACAATCATCAGCTATCAAAATCAAGATGATTTAGCATTACATTATTATTATTAGTATTATTGTATTATCATTATTAGGGTAGGCTAATTTTATTATTAAATTGATCTGCTATTATAATTAATTTGCCACGCAATAATTTCACAGCACATAACCAACGCGCTGTGAGGATAATAAAATATTACAAAGCTTACTCCTCCTCATTGAAAATTGTCTTAAACATTTAGGTCAATTACAATGAATTATGGGCATATAATTAACTATTAACAGTCTATAATATGTCCGAACATTGCAATAATTAGTCATCAATGAAAATTAAAAACAGGTTTATTTCAAAAACATTGTTTAACAAATTAAAGAGACGTTTCATCGCAGGTGGCTTGGAAGATATATGGTTAATCCATTTTGCAACACGAACTGGAGGTAAGCAACAGTAATTTGTAGCTAGTTACAGTTTGACCTACAGAAATTAAAGATCTCCCTCTTTTCGTTTTTATTTTTTTTCTGCAGATGAAATGGTTAAACTTCTGTTTTCGCGCAGGCGCAGTGAGGGAAAAAACACTGAGTTTAGGGCAATCGGTTCGTAGCTTTGCTTCAACTGTGCGATATAGTCACGAGGAGAGACCAAAATTTCTAACATGCCAGAAATTCATCCGACCATCCGATTGTCGATCGGGAGAGGTTAATCGTCTCTCGTTTCTCCCGGTACACGAACACTGCACGACAAACCACGCACGACAAAGCTGAAAATCGGTCCGACCCGAAAAAGAGTCGCACGAGTCAGAATTCGGCTCAAAATCGGACGAAAATCGCACAGTGTATGCCCGCCATTAACTATATTAAGAAAAATGCACTCAACTCAAGGTGTTTTGCAGCTCTGTGTGAACGTCTTGATGCTGATCATTTGCAGCTCTTGTACCACAGTGAAATAAGGTAGCTTTTAGGAGGATGTGTGCTTAATCGTCTTTTTGAGAAAAGACGTGCACACATTTCTGGAAGAGCAACACTCCCCTCTTGCTGAGCATTACACTGATGATCAATTTTGTGCAAAACTGGCCTACTTATCTGATATACACTCACCTAAAGGATTATTAGAAACACCATACTAATACTGTGTTTGACCCCCTTTTGCCTTCAGAACTGCCTTAATTCTACGTGGCATTGATTCAACAAGGTGCTGAAAGCATTCTTTAGAAATGTTGGCCCATATTGATAGGATAGCATCTTGCAGTTGATGGAGATTTGTGGGATGCACATCCAGGGCACGAAGCTCCCGTTCCACCACATCCCAAAGATGCTCTATTGGGTTGAGATCTGGTGACTGTGGGGGCCATTTTAGTACAGTGAACTCATTGTCATGTTCAAGAAACCAATTTGAAATGATTCGAGCTTTGTGACATGGTGCATTATCCTGCTGGAAGTAGCCATCAGAGGATGGGTACATGGTGGCCATAAAGGGATGAACATGGTCAGAAACAATGCTCAGGTAGGCCGTGGCATTTAAACGATGCCCAATTGGCACTAAGGGGCCTAAAGTGTGCCAAGAAAACATCCCCCACACCATTACACCACCACCACCAGCCTGCACAGTGGTAACAAGACATGATGGATCCATGTTCTTATTCTGTTTACGCCAAATTCTGACTCTACCATCTGAATGTCTCAACAGAAATCAAGACTCATCAGACCAGGCAACATTTTTCCAGTCTTCAACTGTCCAATTTTGGTGAGCTCTATAGCCTCTTTTCCCTATTTGTAGTGGAGATGAGTGGTACCCGGTGGGGTCTTCTGCTGTTGTAGCCCATCCGCCTCAAGGTTGTGCGTGTTGTGGCTTCACAAATGCTTTGCTGCATACCTCGGTTGTAACGAGTGGTTATTTCAGTAAAAGTTGCTCTTCTATCAGCTTGAATCAGTCGGCCCATTCTCCTCTGACCTCTAGCATCAACAAGTCATTTTCGCCCAAGGAACTGCCGCATACTGGATGTTTTTCCCTTTTCACACCATTCTTTGTAAACCCTAGAAATGGTTGTGTGTGAAAATCCCAGTAACTGAGCAGATTGTGAAATACTCAGACCGGCCCGTCTGGCACCAACAACCATGCCACGCTCAAAATTGCTTAAATCACCTTTCTTTCCCATTCTGACATTCAGTTTGGAGTTCAGGAGATTGTCTTGACCAGGACCACACCCCTATATGTATTGAAGCAACTGCCATGTGATTGGTTGATTAGATAATTGCATTAATGAGAAATGGAACAGGTGTTCCTAATAATCCTTTAGGTGAGTGTATTTGATCAGTTAAAGATGAATTGTATGACACATAGTATGTCCCAAAGCTTGTCTACTCGTCTGCTACACACTCAAAAGTATCAACTTTTTCTTTACAAAAAGAGTACATACTTTTAGGGCGTAGTATAAGTAGGTGTATTGAGACACAGCATCAGTTTACTCGCCGCGTCCGCACGTGTGGGCGGTCGTGCGCAAGACCCCATTTCACTCCAAATCCGCAGATGCATGACTTCGAGCAGAATCTGGCCGAGCATGTACGTCTCATCACACCGGCACCCAGTTTGTGCGTCTAAAATAGTTGCTTACATTTACAAAATGAACAGCAGACATAAGCCTTTAAATAAAAATAAAGGCCCATATTTTATAAAAATGTTCACGAAACTAAATGAAAGTGTTTACAAAATATGTAAGATATTGTTAATTTATTTGTATAGGTTACGTTCTCATATCTATTTATTTTGTTCTAATGTCACAAGTAATAATCAATCTCAAGGTTTACTGCAATACGATTCTTTCTTTTGTAGTGTGGTTTTGGTGAAGTGTACTAAATAAACATCACGAGTGTACCTTACTACTTCTCACCGCTGATTCCTGATGGTATAGAGGACAATTACTCCGAGTCGCCTCCTGTCGTTTCACAGAATAGTACAACGCGAGCGCTTCAAGTATAAATGCCTCGTCCGTTTAGGGAGACTCGCGCTGAGGAGCCAGGCGAAAGGATAAACCAGGCTTTACCTGGACCCATCCCATCTGTTCACTACCCATCCTTCACAATTCCCTGGCACAACGAGGACACCACATCCCCTTTTGTTTTAACACTTTATTTCACCCATTTTTGGACATTTTATGTTTATTTACTTTAATAAATACACCACCTGACATCACTCTCATGCTTTGTGTCAGTCGTTTGCTCCTCCCGCCACAGTATATTTTATTTTATTTAATTTTTTTTTTTTTTTTTTTTACAATTTTCATTTGTATATATATATATATATATATATATTTATATATATACAAATGAAAATTGTAAAAAAATTTTTTTTTTTTTTTTAAATCTCAATGATACTAAAATAACAATGGCATTGTCTACTTATAGAGATTAGAAGTGTAATTTGACAGACTTGCATATATATTTGAGAGATCAAAGCTTTCCTTGTGGGCTTAAAAGTCAAATTAACTTTCTCATTGGTGTAGGTGGAAGAAAATGACATAAAAAAAAAAGCTTTATCAGATAGCAGAACCATGGAAACAACAGAGACATTTTATCAAAGCTGTCTGTGTTTGTGACAATACCACATGATCTCTATGGGCCGGTCTATACAAACATAAGGGAACAGCCAGAAGAACTCAACACTGAAGCAGGTGCATCACAAGTGACCTGGTGGTGAATTATTCCTCTCTTCCCAAATCAGCCAGAAGAACTTTAAAGAAGAGGCCGCTTTGAGGTACAGTATTTTAAACACAGACATTAGTTTGATAAAAGTGCATTTGTTCACAGTAGATTATACACAAATGTGCTATTAGGAATGTGGGGAAAAAAATTTTTTATTCAAGTCAAAGTTTGGACATAATGAAAGTTTGGACATATTATAACAGTTCATTCAATACATATAGTATCAAAGCAGCTTCACAATAATACACAGGAAAATAACAGTGTTAATTAATCAATTATGAATAAAAGCAGCTGTACAGCAGCTCTACAGAAGACAATAGAGCATAATTCAGCTCAAGTCAGTTCAATGAAAATGTCGATGTTGCAAAGTTAGTGTCATTCTCTGTCTGTCTGATAGTGTCAGTGCAGTTAAATCGATAATATAAGTGAATATTTATTGTCTTAAACAGCAATTTCTGGCTATGCTTTATGCTTAAATACTTTGGGATAAATTGTCCCTGGGCATTGGTTTCTTAATGAAGTATGAATACTTAATTTTCCCTTTATTACTATGTTTTAACGAACGAGTTGGAGTGAGTATTACTTAAAATGTTTTACTTAAAAAGAAGAAGTAGATGCATTCAGAATGTGCAGAAATATACCTGCAGTACTGTGTATGTCTGATATGCTCCTTAAACAAAACACATTTTAAATAAGGACACAAACGTCTTTCATTTTTCGTAATTATGACTGTGGTGTCATTATCTTATCTGATATCTATACAGACGCAAACATGATGCAGAAATATTTGCATAGCTTCCCTCTCACACACGCAATTAGGCAAAACTTGTAATCCCTTGTGTAAAAAATTTACCGTACTTTAAAAAGTATCTACCGTACTATGGAAATAATATACTGTTCTCTATAATGTTTCAAGTGGTTTCCCCGAAAATGCAACTTTTAATGACTTCTGCAGTCTCAAAATTATTCGACCCCTTCATGGCAAGCATTTTTAGTACTTAGTAGAAAACCCTTTTGCTGTTATAATATAATAATAATAAACTATATTTTCTATAGCACCTTTAAAAGTCACATCTCAAAGCTCTTCACAAAAATAAGAAAAATAAAAGAAATACAGTTTTTGAAACCCCAGCCAGTAGAGCATTGCCATAATCAAATGCAAGAATATTAATGAACTTTTCAGCCACCATATGTGACAACACAGGACACAGTCTGGCAATGTTTCTAAGGTGAAACAAAAAATGTTTTGAAAGTATTCTGAGGATCAAATGTTAAATTAGCATCAAATATCACCCCTCAATTTTGTTTATATCGCTTGAAACTCTAACATAGAGCCATCCACATTTAAAGTTAAAGACCCAGCTTTACGTAGCTGGTGGGGTGAACCAATGAGTATAACCTCAAGTCTTTTCACTGTTTAGACAATTAAAATTGTGAGACATCGATTCTTTTGAAATCTCAGAAATACATTGAGACAGAAAGGCAACAACCATATTATCATCAGGTTTTGAATTTATGTAAACTGTGTGTCATCTGCATAAGAATGAAAGTTAACACCAATCTTAAAAGTTGACCAAGTGACCAAATGTAGATGCAGAAGAGTAAAGGGCCCAGAATTGATCCCTGAGGAACACCAGATTGCACCACACCAACCTCAGACCTGCAACCACCCATATCAACAAACTGCTTTCGATCTGAAAGGTTTGATTTAAACCAGTTTAGTGCAATATCAGAAACATCAAAGACAGTCTCAAACGGATGATTAAAAAAGTGATCTACAGTGTCAAAAGCGGCACTGAGATCAAGGAGAGTCAAAATTGAAAGACAGCCAGAGTACAAAGCAATTAACAAATCATTTGTCATGCGATCATAATCATTTCGTCAAATCATTCCTTAACTAATGTAGTTGCAGTGCTGTTTACAGAAGCCAGATTTAAGGGCCTTAAAAAGATTGTTTGCAGTAAGATGAGACTACAATTGAAAAGCAACAATTTTCTCTAAAAGTTTGGCAAAGAAGGCAAGATTGGAAATAGGACAGAAAGTTATTAAGATTATCAAAGCCCGTGTTATTTCAAAAGTGCAAAGTGCACCTTGTGTAAAGTGTACTAGAATGTGTAAGAAGCAACCGTGAATGTGTACTCTCTTTAAGTGGCCTTTTATTACATTAATATTATCTGCAAGTACAGTAAAGACTTAAAGTGCCCATTCAAAACAATTAAGGCACGAGCTTCCGTCTGATATGCACAAGTTGGTTTCTATGATGCTCTTTTTAATTTCACTCCATCTGTGTCTTTCCTTTCAAGGTCAATCGTACAGATTTGACTTACAACATGGATAACGACACTTATTATGATGACGATTATTACGATGAAGCAGTGCCTTGTAACCTGACGGGGTACAACAAGGATGAAGTGATCATCCAAACATACATCTACTCCCTGATTTGTGCTCTCGGCCTGGTGGGCAACGTTTTGGTCCTCGTAACGTACGCCTTCTACAGGAAAGCCAAAACCATGACCGATATCTTCCTGGTTAACGTGGCATTGGCGGATCTCCTCTTCGTCGTGGCCCTTCCGCTGATCATATACAACGAACTGTACAGTTGGAGCATGGGCACATGGGCCTGTAAGTTGCTGAGAGCCGCCTACAGCATTAATGTGTACAGTAGCACGCTCCTGCTAGCCTGCGTTAGCGGCGACCGCTACATGTCCATCGTCAAAGCCACACGATCCGTCCAGATTCGATCGCAAGCTCGAGCGTACAGCCGCCTCATCTGCGTGGTCATATGGCTGCTTGCATTCATTTTGTCTTCGCCTACGTTCATATATTACAAGATGGAACAGAACGAATGCATCAGCATCTTTGAGAAACCTGAAACCGCCATGCTAATGAAGATCCTGATTCCCAGCATGCAGATGCTCATCGGGTTCTTGGTGCCGTTGATGGTCATGGTATTCTGCTACTCGTGGACCATTGCGACGCTGCTCAAAGCAAAAACCTTCCAGAAGCACAAGGCGGTCCGAGTGGTTCTGGCCGTGGTCTCTGTTTTTGTCCTCTGCCATCTGCCTTACAACGTGGCGCTCCTCGTCTACATCAGCAAACTGTTCAGTGAGAGACTCTGCAAGGAGGAACAGCTGACTCTGATGACGCTGTCCATCAGCAGGAGCATAGCTTACCTCCACTGTTGTTTAAATCCCATTCTGTACGCCTTCATCGGGGTTAAATTCAGGAGCCACTTCTGTCAGATCCTACAGGACTTGCGGTGCCTGGGGAAACGGTACATTTACTCGGGACGCTCCTCTCAGCAGACCTCTGACTTGTACGTATCGGCAATGAAAACCGTTGTTGAACACAATCACGACAACCAATCGTCATTTACAATGTGACATGACATTTTCGAGTGATTGCTGCGTGGTTGTTCTCAAGAAAGCAGTGAATGATTCTGTGTATGATTTACCAAGTACTGTTATATGCTAAATGTTTTGGTAACACTTTACCGTAAGCTCCCATTAGTGAATGCATTAACTAACATTACCTAACAATGAGCATTTGCTACAGTGAGGGATTATTTACATCCAAGAATATGTGTAATGATCTATGTTAATGTTAGTTCATAAAAATATAACTATTCATTGTTAGTTCCTGTCAGCTCAGGTCCATTAAATAATATTAACATATACTGTACAACCGTTGATTTTAAAATAATGCATTAGTAAATGTTGCAAGTAACATGAATTATGATTAAGAAGTGTTTTGTCATTGTTAACCAACTTTATTGTAAAGTGTTACAAAACTTTCTTTTGAATTAGTGATATGCGAAATATTTTTGTATGTAAGCAAAATGTTGTGATGTTTTCTTCATTGTCTTATTCAAATGTGTTTTACAATAACTTTACTGTGGGCCGACTTCTACAGCTCATGTCTGATTTGCAAGGCAAATGCTTATCAGCCTTATCAACAATGTGGTATTAAACCACATGAGTCTAGAAATGTGTGAAGGTAAAAATGTCTGTAGCGTGTAAATGGCTCAATAAAACATATTATTGAAATATACAAAACAAGCTTTAACAAAAAAACCTAAACATTATTAACCCTAAAGCCTAACGCACCATATTTTCGATACTCAAATTTTTTAAGGCCTGTAAATTATCAACATGATCAAAACTTTGCTGAAAACCTGTTGCACACAATCTACTACAGTCCTTCTGTCGTCTGACTGATAGTGTAGACTTTTTATATAGTTTAGTTGTACAAACGTGCCACTTAAGCTCGTGCTTCACGTGTCTTCTGCTGTGAAATCGGCACTGATTTTTATAAAGTAAACATGAGAATAACTTTTATATCGTTAGTAATGTTTCAAGGTGAACTCTTACTGGACTGAAGCAACCCAGGTTTACTTGATCTATACATATTTTTTTATAAAAATCATGTTCAAATGTGACTATCAAATATGATCATCAGGCTTTTGAGGAAGGTTTATTTGTTCATCTCTCAATCATTGTATTGCATTGCATTATATGTTTTAAAACTGCAGAGCTTTGATTATAAACTAAGCATTTAAATTTCATCTTATTAAGACATATTATTGGCAGATATAGAGTGACAGCTGATATTTATATGCATTTTATGTAAGTATCTGTTATACTAAAGATCTCATTGATTTACATTCCAAGCATCAGAATTTCATCTTACATTTTGTCTATATAAATATCAGTATATGCACCAAATTGCAAATTTTTGCAAAAAGTGTTTTTTCCTCGAGTTTGAGCTCCATATTCTCACTATATCAGACTATATGAGCCATTAAAGCCCATTATATAATACATACTCAACAAAAAAACATGCATTTTTAAAATATATTTTGTCTAAAGGTTTTAATAAAATGTTCAATTTAAAAAAGATGACTATTATTTCTGAGTTGTTTGAACAATAAAGTTTCACTGTGTATAATCATGAAACTGTGACAGTGCTCAGTGAGATCTGCTGGACAGGTTTGTGAAATTGATTAACCATCTATGGGACTAAATAAATAAATGATATTATATTTTACATATATTTAAGACTAAAATCATTGTCCAAAATCTGACCTTTGACCTTTTTTTAGGGTGCCGTTATTTATAACTGACTTGTTAGGGTAAATTATTTTTGACAAAGTATCTGAAACTTCACACACTTTCAAATGCGCTTTCACTATCTGAAAAGTAGTGAAAAGGTCTCAGTGTTTTAAAAATAAGCTTGATTAACATTCCATTTCATCTTGTGCTACTATATTTCATTTGGAACTTATTATGTGAAAATGTCAAAATCTTGACACAAATTCAGACGCAACTTCACTGCCTGGAAAGTAGCCTAGTGAAACCATATCTTAGTGTTTCAAAAAACATAAAAAAAAATCTTTAACATTGTTCCAAATCAATGATTGTATCACAAGTGATAATGAACAATAGCCCACACGTTCCACGCGTAATTCCATTTTGACCTATTTAGTCGTCAGTTTTGGATCATTTGACCTACACATTAGCATTTACAGCTGCACAAAAAATATATATCCCCTAAAAGGACTTTTATGCATAACACAGAACTTTTGGTCTTTGAGTTTTTTATTTACAAAATGTGCATTTGGATGTACAATGCTATATATTTTCTTTTTCCAAAATGAATTTATATGTATTTCCTATAGTCTAAAATGAACTCACAGCATGTGATCATGCTAATGTCTCAAAAAATGTCAAGCACATGGCTAATGGATTTCAATTTGATTACCAGTGGCGGATGTCATATGACAATGCTAAACTGATTTTTTTTTCTTTTGGTTGAATATTATTATTGTTTTTTTTTTCATCGCATTTTTCTGCGGCATTTATAAATGACGATCCACCATATAAGGTGAACAATGTTGTATTTTGTAGCATTGTAGTTCTTCTCTGGAGTCTCAGAAAGGGACTTTTGGCCCTGTGGTCAGAAAGGAGGCTCTCGATCTAATCATATATTCACAAAGTGTGGATAGGGGCCAATGACACACTTCTCCTTCCTCTGAATATAAATGTACATGCATGGGTTTACTGAAAGTAGTGGGATGATTATCTAAATCGAACTAAATGGGTCAGAGAGCATTAAACCAAATAAATGAAACAACATGACTTGAACTCGAGTAACATCATAACCGTGAAAGCAGGAAATATCATGGGATGAAAACCCTACTGGAGAAAGAGGCTTTTCAACCGTCGCTACAAAACACAAGTTCTCTTTTCAGTGTATTTATATATTTAAATGATGCTTGGCTCATTTCCTCATCCTACATCAGCAAACAACACACTGAATTTGCATACACTGCATCGTAAAGCCCCTAAATTTACAAGTTCACCAAACAGTTTTATTAACATTAAAGGGACAGTTCAACTTGCCGGCCCAGAAAAGTTAAAATACTCCGAGTTACTACAGTGGCTCAATCTTAAGTTTATCAAGCGACGAGAATACTTTTTGTGCACAAAAACAACAACAAAAAAAACGACTTTATTCAACTACTCATTTCCTTCTCTGTGTGCCTCGAGTGAATTCACGTAGTGTAACAGCGCAGCGCTTCTGTGTTGTACATCACACGCATCACACACGTGACCAGCATCGGCCAATAGTGAGCCTACGTGTAAAAACAATACAATAATAATATTCAACCAAAAGAAAAAAAATTCAGTTTAGCTTTGTCATATGACATCCGCCACTGGTAATAAAATTGAAATCCATTAGCCATGTGCTTGACATTTTTTGAGACATTAGCACATATAGGTCACATGCTGTCAAGACTCAATTGTGAGTTCATTTTAGACTATAGGAAATACATATAAATTCATTTTGGAAAAAGAAAAGATATAGCATTGTACATCCAAATGCACATTTTGTAATTAAAAAACTCAAAGACCAAAAGTTCTGTGTTATGCATAAAAGTCCTTTTAGGGGATACATATTTTTTTGTGCAGCTGTAAATGCTAATGTGTAGGTCAAATGATCCAAAACTGATGACTAAATAGGTCAAAATGGAGTTACGCGTGGAACATGTGGGTTATTTTTGTTGTTGTTGTTTTTTTCGCACAAAAAGTATTCTCGTCGCTTGATAAACTTAAGATTGAGCCACTGTAGTCACTCGGACTATTTTAACGATGTCTAACTTTTCTGGGCCGGCCAGTTTCAATCCCTTAGAAGCATATGGAGGAGTGATCCAGCTCTCAGATTTAATCAAAAATATCTTAATTTGTGTTCTGAAGATAAAGGAAAGTCTTACGGGGCTGGAACAACATGAGGGAGAGTAATTACTGACAGAATTTTCATTTTTGGGTGAACTAACCCTTTAAGTTTCTAGGTGAAAGTCTCTTCTGCTCACCAAGGCTGGATTTATTTACCAAAAACACAGTAAAAACTGTAATATTATTATTTTTTAAATATTATTACTGATTAAAACAGCTGTTTTCTAGTATGTAAATATATTGTAAACCGTAATTTATTCCTGTGATCAAAGCTGAATTTTCAGCCCAGTCTCATCCCAAGACGTCATATGACTGACGCTTTTGACCATACGTCAACATCCGACGTTTTAGGGTAGGCCTACACTTTAACGTCAGTTAGATGACGCTATCTAATCCTAACCCTACCCCAGACCTAAACCTACCCGCGTCAGCCTGGTTCACACGGAACGATTTTAAAATTGTCGGCCGATTTTCCAAACCTGAGAGACCCCACACACGGCGATAAAAAATCACGGGTCTAACAGTTTTGGTCGTACAGTGTGTGGTGCGCAGCCACACGGCAAAATCAACACATCACGCACGAACCGATTTGACTCCCTAGCATTCCCAGGTCATACGGAAACACTCGCAAAATCCCTCGAGATCAAACGTGACTTCAGAGTAAACAACCAGTGTAGTTTGTTTTTAAATGGATGCTGCACATTGGTGGTGGTTGAGGAGATTCCCCCTTCCATGTGAAGCGCTTTGAGTGCCTAGAAAAGCGCTATATAAATGTAATGAATTATTATTATTAAATTAACCGAAAAAAAAAAAAACGTTACCAAAAGAAAAGGCGATGGTCAAAGAAGTGGAGACAACGCGAGCATGGACTATTTTGATTTTGTTTCCCGGTGCTTCCTCTGCGCCTCGTCACCTCGCTTTCTGATTGGCTACACGCCACAGTCCACATGCTGCGTGCTCGTTTGTCCCCGGGAGACACCACACACTAGGAGAAATCGGGCCAAAAAAATCCAACATGTTGGATATCCCCGATTTGAGATCGGAGCGGTCCCGACGTCCTTCCGAGCAGACGAGAGCAGTCTTAACACACCACACACGGCAGGAATATCTGATCAGATTATTTACGATAATCGGAGCATCCTTAAGATTGTCGGAAGGGGTAAATCGGGGCTAAAATCGGCCTAATTATCCTGCCGTGTGAACCAGGCTTTACTGACGCTAAAGGTAAAGCGCCAGTTAGATGACGCCCTAGGATCGTCATCTAACTGACGTTAAAGGGTACCCTAAAACGTCGGATGTTGACGTATGGTCAAAAGCGTCAGTCATAGGACGTCTTGGGAGCATCATTACTCCAGTCTTCAGTGTCACATGATCCTTCAGAAATCACTCTATGATTTGCTGATCAAGAAACATTTCTGATTATTATCAATGTTAAAAACATTTGTGGTGCTTTGTATTTTTGTGAAAACCGTGATACATTTTTTTCAGGATTCTTTAATGAATATAAAGTTGATTAGAAATGTAATATATAACACTGTAAATGTCTTTACCGTCACTTTTGATCAATATAAAGCATCCTCGCTGAATTAAAGTATTAATTTCTTAAAAATAAAGTCTAGGTTAGACTATTTTAAGGTGCCCTTGTTGTGTAATTATGTAAGTAAGTACTAATATTTATTAACAACATGCACTTACATTATGCATAAATACAACCCAGATCATATATAGCAAGTACATGTAAGATGTGTAACAGAGACGCTGTAAAATAAAGTGTTACCAAATTCTTATACTGACCCTAACCTGTAAACTGCAGTGTTAATTAGTCACCGTTTCACCCCTTTTACCTTTAATAATTTCAATGAACCTGTGGGGTTTTTGTAAAAGTATAAATAATAGTTTCTCTCTAGGAGAATGAAGTGAAAAAAAGACGACTTTTTTTTTTACTTGGCTTCTTCAGCAAGATTTTCTGTGATAACGACTTTATTATTTTTCTCAGACAAAGAGAAGGGAAAGACGTACAGAACACATATTTTGTTTCAGTACACTGTAACTGTCCAGGAAACCTTAAGCAAAACATAGGAACTGAGTCGTTCATGTAAAGAGAGCTCTCCTATTCTGATCATGAATAAACTTAATTTACGAGTACAGCATTACTTTACGCTTGTAGTACATGGAGCTGGCTTGAAACACAGAATCAGTGACGTATGTGGGGAGAATAGGGCATATGTAGAAAAACAGCATGTCAGTCCAGGACACGAGCAGGTATCGGGTTTGAGGTTTGGGAGCCGTGAGAGCGTGTAGCATGGCATTGATAACCAAAGTGCAATCCTTAAACCCGGAAGCGCACACCGAGTGGAAATATTCACATGCCATCTCAACGTATTTCTGGTTGAACTTTAGTTTACGTGCATGGTCGAATCCATCCCATATGTCTTGCGCCGTTTTCTCGCGCAGAATGTTTGTGGCTCCACCAAAATTTCCTGGTTGAATAATGCTGACCTACAAAACAATACAAAACAATTCACCATGTGCAATGTTCTATTTGTAATGGATACTAAATCAAGAAATAGATTATGAAATGTTTTATTTATATTACGGTAGTATTACTGTTTCTTTTGGTTCATAGACTTTTAATATCTTGTTGATTTATGTGATTTACAGTAGTGGCCAAAAGGGGATATTTGTTTTTTTCTAGCTCGATTAAACCATTAACATATAAGGAAAATATTTAATGTTTTAAAAAATATATATTTTAAATATGACGGAAGAACAAAACACTTAACTCAGTAAAGGTATTTATCTGACAAAATTATATATATATTTATATATATATATAAAAAACTTATATGAACTTATAAAAACTATAACTCCATGTTTTATTTTATTATGCAGAAAAAAGCATTTTTGCATGTGATCATAATTTCTTTGTGACAGCCTGGCCAGAAATTATGTCAGCACAAACTGGAATGTTTCATTGAGTTATCATCACAAATAAAACAATTAACTCCAAGCACAACTACGCAATATACTTTAACAAATTTGTAATAATATTTGAGATATCTTAATATTTGTGAAGATGTCCATTTTCCAAGGCCAGACATGACTTTTGGCCACTACTGTCTCTTCAGTTTATCTTTATGATTTGCCTGAGAAACGCTTGATGTCTGACGAAGACCTTGAAGTTGGATGAAACTACAGTGTTTTAAAGAAATAGTTTTTTTTATAGATTTTTTTTGTGTGTTGAACCTTCTCAACAGTTAGCTGAGCATCTGATTTTAGATTTTGGTCTATTTGTAATGAATAAAATATGAATAATTTTTTTATTTATTTATAATAATACAAACAGTCCACTTAGGTCAGTAGCTACATGTGTGAGTTTCTAAGGTTCCTTGACCAGAACGGATCAGTCCTTACCTTAACTCCAAAACTGGCCATCTCTACTCTCAAGCAGTCTGCGAACGCTTCTAGTCCCCGCTTGGATACACTGTACGCTCCCATGTTCAGGCAATTGAAGAAAGAAAAGATACTTGACACATATAACATACGACCTAAGAAGGAATTATGAAATTAAAGGAAGTAGTGAGTTATCTATACACATAACACTGTCAGAAAAAGCTGTCAGTGGGGCGGCACCCTTTCAAACTTATTTGACTTTGAATTATTGACTTATTTACCCCTAAAGGGTGCATATTAGTAGCTTAAAGGTACATATTTTTACCTAAAGTATTATAATTAGAATACCTAAATGGTCAAAATTAGTGGTCGGCCGATATTTGGCACTTTTAAATTATCGGCCGATAAGCTTTTTTAAGTCTCGGAAGCAGATTTTATTTCTGATGCTAAGAACGGCGGCACCCGAGCACAGACGTGATCTTTAAAGTCGGCATGAAACGGAAGTTGAAACAATCTTTGTGACTTATGTCCGAGTAAAACGGCTTCTGGAACAAGAACAAATGTAGGGCGGGGCTTGATTTTGATGGTCAAATTAATTGAATTGCTTTGTGAACTTCCTTTTAAAGACCCACTCCGATGAAAATAATGTTTTTCTAAGTGTTAACATGTTATTGTGGCATTTTTCTGATGTTAGAGGACATACCTTGAGAAAAATAAGCTCAAAGTTGTATTTCTGAGTATTTCTACATTCAAATGGCTGTGAATCAGTAGCAGACGCTAAAATGCCGGCTAAAATAGACTGGAGTTGTGACGTAGTAACTCCACTGGGTGTCTCCACACGCGACGTCTTGGAGTGAAATAATGATCGGTGATAACTTTGATTAACTTCGGATAATAATAATTAACGTGTATATAATACTGTTGTCCCACCGGTATTGGGGGTGTAAGCTAGCGGGAGAGACAGAGCTCTCAGCAACGGGCAGGGGGAGGGTCGTCTCCGTGCCAACGGCTCCGCCCACAACGCAGAGGCGAATTGCTAATGAGCTACTGCCGCTCTGCTGAAGCGAAGTCCCAGAATACGGCACAGGTTTTGTGATTTTGGCTAAAAATGGCATAATCATAATTTAAATACCACTGGGAATGTTTAAAAATAGCTCAAAATATGATCGGAGTGGGACTTTAAAGGGTTAGTTCACCCAAAAATGAAAATGATGTCATTAATGACTCTCCCTCATGTCGTTCCAAGCAGTAAGACCTCCGTTCATCTTCGGAACACAGTTTAAGATATAACTGCTCGACAACAGAACCGGAAGACAATACAATGCTGAATAAAGTCGTAGTTTTTGTTATTTTTAGACCAAAATGTATTTTCGATGCTTCAAAACATTCTAACTAACCCACTGATGTCACATGGACTACTTTGATGATGTGTTTATCTCCTTTCTGGACAAGGACAGTATACCGTACATACATTTACAATGGAGGGACAGAAAGCTCTCGGACAAAATCTAAAATATCTTAAACTGTGTCCCGAAGATGAACGGAGGTCTTACGGGCTTGGAACGACATGAGGGAGAGTCATTAATGACATAATTTTCATTTTTGGGTGAACTAACCCTTTAATTCATGTTTTTAACTGTAGTCTGTGAAAAAGACTACACTACAGTATAATACAATAACAAACAGATTTAAGTTTTGGTATCTTTTTGATTTTTATTTACAAATTATATTTCATACTGATTAATTTTACAATTCATTATTTCTAGTTTAGTAAATATGTAAATCTAAATTTCATTGCAGCTATTTTTATGCATGTTATTTAAATGGCAACATGACATCATGACTTTGCGTAAACATACACGCCACTTTCAAGTCAAGTGGCGTGTTATCTATACGCATTTTGATCTATCCGCGTTTATGTCCACGCCGAAACGAACCGTCATCTTTTGCGTGTATGTATGTCTACGCCGTGAAATGTCCGAGCGAAACGAAGCAAAATGTATATTTACATCTGTGGAGCAATATTTTTTTTCCTAGGATGGTAGGGGAAGACTCATAAATGGTATTAACCCCAGTGACGGGTAGGTTTAGAGACGGGGTTGGGGTAGGTCATATATTTATATATACAGTAATGTAACGTTAAGTCAACGGCGTTGATAAACACGGTGAAAAGCAATTATGCGTGTTGATAGCACGCCAAAAATGGAAATACGAATTGGCGTGTCATACATACGCCATTTCATGAGATCAGTCTGTAAATGAAATGGTGTAGTATCATATATATTGGCTTTATATCTCAGCCACTCTGCTCTCTAAAATATCAGTCATCAAAAAATCCATATCGGCGACCACTTGTAAAAATGACCTTTTGAAAGGATGCCACCCTAGTGACAGCTTCAGTATCATTTTTTTCCTGAGAGTGAAGGAATATATCAAACAATGCCTTTAGTACATTATATTCAAGTCAGAATAGAAGGCATCAATGACCTTTGGATGCTCTAACAAGTGACAAGAATGGGATGGTGACTCTGATGGCACCGAACAGGTTGACATCAGCCATCTTCTGGAAGTCCTCAGCGCTGCTCCACTCCGTCTCTCCCCAGTCACTGATGCCAGCGTTATTTACAACAGCATAGAGACCTGACGATGAACAACAATATAGAGAGAAAAGGGCTTTTCATTTTCCCTTTTACAAAGTCTTGATTTTATTTTTGGGGTCTGCATGAATAGATTTTCATGCTTCATGCTTTCATTTTCAAAAAACACATTATTATTCCCATATACTCCTAGCCTGGGTTTCCCCATACTGCCTTTGCGCAGTGCGATTTTATTCACGCTGCTAGGCGGTCTGGATACCATGGACCAGATTTCCGCCTCATCTAGGGGACCAATCACAGAACGGGGAGGGAGCAGCAAGACGATGACGACGTCTATGCGACACACCGAAGCAGTTTGTTTATACCTATGGATCCAACATGGCAGCAGACGCGAAGTTACCTTTCGATGCAGCCTTAGATATTGTTCCAAGTAGTTTAGAACGCAAATAAATCTCTGACCCATCGTCTTTTTCCTCGTCTAATTTCTGTCGCTCTACATACGTCATCTGGTATAATTGAAACGATTGGCTATGAGCCGTACAGGCGCATTTGATAGACATTCCTAGCACCCAATAAACTGCTCTGGGCATTCGTAAACCACGCCTCAAATACGAGAAAATGAACATGTGGTTCCCAGACCCGTTAGCCAATGAGACGTGGTCTGACGTTAGCCAGGCTAATATACTTCATTGTTGCAGCTCCACTCTTCCCAGTGTCAGTAACGCTCTGGGTTGTGTTTCCCTTGCTTAACTACCACAGTACGATGCATCGTTGAAGAAATCAACTAGCTAGTCACGACTGTTTCCCGAAACCGTATTGTTGCAAATTTGTCGTTCAACCACGTTTGTTTATGACGTCACGCAGGTGGAGGAGTAATAACTTATTTTAGTGAATCTGTTTCAGATCGTATCAATGCTAGATGTTTTGCTATAAATTACGGACATGGCATCTGAGGACTATCTCTTATTCTTCTCAGTTACTTTGCTTTATTTCCAGATTCAATCATAGGCTGGTTCTGACATACTAGAGTACGTTCGCACATGTTCACTCTTCAAAAACCCCGCTTTAAATCTCTTGACAAACTCAAAGACATAAATGACATTTGAATGTATTCTAAATAAAAGACTGAATGTCAGCTTGCTTATTTTGCTCTAAGGATTTATTGAGTCCACATGTCATGCAATCTAGAAACTCTGCTTCTAACCACAGGCCGAGATCTGTCGTTCCAAACACACAACTTTGCGATACTATTTGTGAAATTTCATTGGAACGATGGTTTCGGGAAACACAGACTCGTTGAACTATGCTGATAATGACGAAACTTGTGACCATAGTTGGCTAACGATGCTTTCAGGAAACGCGCCCGTATAGTTCCTGTCTCTGTGAAACCCCTCCTTCTGAAAAGCACACTGTGCTCTGATTGGTCGGCCGGAGCAGTGTGTTGTGATTGGTCAAGCGCTTCGAGCATGTTGGGGAAATTTCCATAACTGCCAGTTTCAACACACTACTAACTAACTCAACCAGGCCCCGCCTCTTTATTCTGCGTATGAATTATTTAAATGAGGAATATTGTGACGTGTTCGTTTCCGGAAGAAACTCAAGACTACAATGGAGTGGTTTCAGGAATTTCAGAAACAGTGACACTGATATAGAGAATCATATATCTTTGTGCTTTGAAACTTTGCAGAGCTTTTTAATGCTCAAACAACAACATTACACACTAAAGATGAACATGTAAAAAAGCGTAATAGGTCGTCTTTAAATACCGTTATGCCTTAAACACTTCAAATTCTATTATTTATATTATAAGTTACCTTTCTTTGGCAAGTTTGCTTCCACAAAATCTTTGGCCAAGCTTACATGTTCATCTTTGGTCACATCCAGCTGGAGTACCTTCATACGGTCAGAGCCTTCTTCAACCAGACGCTGAGCTCCGGGACCTTCAGGGGATAAACATCCAGCAAACACTGTGAAGCCCATGCTGTCCAGTTTCTTTGCAAGGTGATGTCCAAATCCACTATCACAACCTGTTATTAACACTGCCAGGCCATCTCCATCAGACAAGCCACGTCCCGCCTGGCGAACTGCGTTAGCCAAGAGCACGAAGCAGGCGACGAGACCAAAATACATGCATATATGATCACCCAAACAGATGTAGGAGATGAGCAGGACACTCATGCTGAGTAAAACTGGCTTCATTGTGAATTAGGAGCTCACAAACTCAACCATTCACAAGCTCTGATTGAGAAACCTAGGAATAGACAAAACAAAAAAATAACAACTTGTAAAAATTACAACTGAAATTAGCGCTGATATACAGGTGGATTAAGGAATCTCACAATTATTAGCAGTTGCATAATAAGGAAGACATAATAAACATGCAGAAATGTTACAACATAGTTCATTTTTATTTTATCTTCTTTTATCCTTGATGTACCTGTTGACTGACACACAAACACACACACACACACAAAGATGAGTAAGATTGCACTTTACCATAACCAGGTCATGCATAAAAAGACAGATTGATCCACAGATTAAGAGCTGCGATCGGTTCATTTACTGTAAATTACAAGGAGTGATTGAAGATAATATGCAGATAAGCAGACACAAACGTTCCAATTTGAGGTTTGATAAACATATTCCATGGTTTGTTCACAAGAATAATTTAATTTATAATCATTTTCAATAATTTGTGTCGATTCTTTGATTTTTTTAAAGGAAGATTGACAACCTTTCACATGCACATTAATACATTTATATAATGTATTGCTATTGATAACTTTAGAAAATAAAATAATACAAAGCCTAACTGGGAGGCTAATTCGCCATGGGTTCCTTCAGGAGATCTCCTATAGGATACTAGAAAGGCCGTTTTTGATTTATGAGTAAAATACAGACTGTGGCTAACATCACTACAAAACACTCATTGTACTGTAAATAAGGACTACAATGGTTGCCCATCTTACAAAAACCTTTTCTTTCTTTTTTTTCTTTCTTATACCTTTTTATTCCTTTAAGTAAAGAGAAACAGTACAAAGGGTTATGTCTTAAATATCCTAAAGGTATTTAAAGTGATGCATGGATGTAAGAGGAATGATTAGCTAGGGCTGGACAATATTCTTTTTCCATATGATACGATATTGATATTTATCACAATTAAATGGGGAAGGAAATGCTTTCCACATATTTGTTAGACTGTAAACTTGTTCGGTCACAATTAAACTCCACAGAGTAGCTAACTTTTAAAGGGTTCATTTCTGTCATTACTCTCATGTCGTTCCACACCCGTAAGACTTTCGTTCATCTACGGAACACAAATTAAGATATTTGTGACATTTTTGTCTTTCCTATTGTTCTGGACCGTGAATGTGTCAATTGCGTTGCTCCCAATTGAGGGACTGAAATCTCTCAGGTTTCATCAAAAATATCTTAATTTGTGTTCCTAGATGTACGGGGTTGGAATGACATGAGGGCGAGTAATTAATGTCAGAATTTTCATTTTTGGGTGAACTAACCTTTAATTTAGGCCCCTATAAAATCCATTTATTTTCCCCTAAATTCTGTTTTCCATTACATTTTTTTGGGAATTCTGTGTTTTATGATTTAATACAAACTTTAACAATTTAATCAAACTTTTAAAATGTAAACCATTTAAAATATAACGATTGATTTAAAACATTGCAATTTTTTTTGTCAAATAGTAGGCTACAGTTTACTATACAATAGTTATATATTTCTGAAGTTAAACCGGACTTTTAGTTTGACGGTTTGTCGTGAAGATCTTTGTTTCAGTGTTGTTTGACGGTGGTTTTTCTGAAATGAAAATCCTGAAAATCTTGTGAAGGACTCATGGGAAGTCCGGTTCTTTTCCGCGAACCGGTTCTTTCGGACAGTTCGTTACAATGAACCGGTTCAAAATACCGGTTCAACGGATAAAAATACATTCAAATAAAGTAATTTAACTTAAGTTAAATAATAGTCATCGTCATAATCATCTTGGATAAGTTTCTTACATTTACGTTTTGCAAATTAACTCTACAGGCGATGAGCAAACGTGGATGTTTCACATGTCTTAAAGATATAAAGTGAATAAACTGGTCTTCGTCAATTTTATTTTATTTATTATTAAATAAACTTACATTTCGCCTATTTCGGCCCATCATTTAAATCCTTTGTTCACCCGTACTGCGTGCTCCGTTATCAGCACAGCATGCAGTTGGCCGAAAGAAAGTTCGGTTCAGAGACGGCGCTATCACACATGCGCAGTATCTCCAGCTCATCGGTTCTCCGTATCCGAAAGAAACAGTTCCCGGTTAGGTTCTGTACGGTACTGGTGATTCGAGAACCGCAGCAACAAGTCAAGACAGTTCTTGTCTTGACTCGAGAAACTCTGTCGCAGTAGGCCTGTATCTTCTGAGCTTAGAACTGCTGAAACCTTACTTTGGAAATGAAGTCCATGTGCTTATTGAGACGCAGATGCTGAAAACATCGTGAGCATCAGTGTGAGTTTGTTTGTCAAAATGTTTTCATCCACACAGAAACACGCATAAATAACTTAACGTTAGTAGCGCATGCACTGACTGGCTGTTGCCGCGTTTATTTCTGCTGTTAGATTAATTCATATCGAGTAAAAATGTCCAGAGCTGACTTATCATTGTCATCGACGTCAAGTTGATCACGATCTCAATATGATAGCCTCGTTTATCACACAGACCTATGATTAGGCGAGGTGCTTTTAGACTGAATCTTAAGCTGCAAAGAAATCAATAATGAAAAAAATATTTTTATATTGCTCGTTCTTCTTCAGATCACCCACTCACCATTCTCCTTGTTACTGTGCGTTCACACGGGACGCGAATAGCGCGTCAAATTCGCGTCTACCGCGTCTAGTTTGACGCTTGACCACTTTGCGTTAATTCGCGTGTCAATGGCGAAATTGACGCGCATAAAAACAAAAGTTTGAAGCGAAATTTACGCGTGTCAGAGGCGAAATCCGGAGGCGAAAGTTTCGAAACCCGTTGGCGGCCATCTTTTTAGATGTTTATCGAGCATTAGCATTAATCGAGAGAGTCACCGCTCGTATATGCTCTGGAGAGCAGAAGCAGCTCCGTAGGGGACATCGTCGCTGTACTCGGGTCCACCCGACCCTCCGGAGGATTTCAGGAGTTTCACAATTTGCTCCAGGAGCTAGGTTTGGTGGACCTAACGGTGAGGACGCTGACGAGGACAGCGTAGGCCGTATAAGGCCTCGGCCTCGAGTGGTCTATGCCTGTCGAGCCCGCGCTCTACAGCCCGGCGAGGTTCACCCTCGCCCGCACCCACCTAATCTGTTATTTATTTTTGTTTTGATAATAAATGGAGCCTCCAAAAGTGAAACCTGTCCTGTCCTGAAGTTTTTATAAACTAAATTGTGTTTGTTGTCTTTACATTAGAATAATAATGTTTCATATAATCTAGAATAGATATTGAATAAATAGCATTCAATACAAAATGAGTATCTCTCATATATTGAAATCGAGTTTTTATGTGAAAGATTTGCTTTGCACACCAAGCATTTTTGTTATATTACAAAATAATTAATTGAGGCCAAACATAAAATAACATTATAAACTGTCACTTCACCACGTGACAGCAGCAAGCAGGCTCCTGATTGGTTAACGCGGCGCGAATTGACGCAGAAGTTCAGATTTTTCAACTCGGGCGGCAGACACGAATTCGCGTCAAACGCGAGAATGCACAAAAAGCACTACATAAAACATTCGCGCGTAAAGCGCTTAACGCGCCAGACGCTCAATTCGCGCGAACTTGACGCGCCGCGCTCTACGCCTCATTCGCGCCGCAGGAACTTTTTTACGCGCGTAACGCGTCTTTGCATTGACTTAACATTGAAATCACTCGTGCCTGACGCGCTATTCACGTCCGGTGTGAATGCACCATTATAGCTTTGCTGTTCACTGTGTCTGAACGTCATTTACAAGCTTAAACTAAATAGGCATATGAGGATCAAATTGCGAGCCCTAGTGTAGGCATCTGAAAGCAGCCTTCAACAAACTATTCATTTCAGCTGCCTCGTTTGCTCTTCTCTCCACCCGAGTGCAAATTAAATTCAAACACTAGGATAGGCTAGAGAGCCAGCGTTCGGAAGTCGGCTCGTTTTAAATTGATTCTTTTGAACTTATTTTTTTCAAGCGCTGTGTCCGAAATCGCCCCCTATAACATTAAATAGGGCACTAGTTGAGGGGACAGCCATTTTTAGTGGTGTCTGAAACCATAGTGGATGTTATCAAGTGCACTCATTTAATCCCATAATGCACAGCAATAATGAAGGTAAACAATAATGTTTGTTTGTTATAGAAATGTGTATAAATATCTTCGGTGACACTTTACAATAAGGTTCATTAGTTAACTTAGTTAATGTATTTATCAACCTTTGTGGTAACACTTTACTTGAAGGGGTGTACATAAGACTGACATGACACCTTCATAACCATGACATGACATATGTCATGAATATGAAGTAGGGTTTATGCATGTTTATGACAACTGTCATTAAGTGTCTTTCGCACAATAATGACATTTTGAATGCAAATATGACATTGTTTAAGATGTCTTTGTTATGACACCTTGACATAAACCATAACATCATAACCTGTCAGTGTCTTTGTCATGACAACTTGACATTAAATTAAGTTAAACTAGTGTCATGTGGTTGGTTTTGACATTGGCTGGCATAAGGCCATCATAACTGTGTCATGAATATTTTCCGTGACCTCAACTACAGTGGTACAAATTGAATTTGTCATTAAACAGTTATAATGGCCTCATGACAGCCAATGTCAAAACCAACCACATGACAGTTTAATGTAATGTTAACCCATAAAGCTAAGTGGTTTCTTAAGTTTGATAATTAATCTGCTATGTCATGTTTATGACAGGTTGTGTTGTCTTAGTAATGTCAAGTTGTCATGACAAAGACACTGACAGGTTATGATGTATTGGTTTATGTCAAGTTGTCATAACAAAGACATCTCAAACAATGTCATATTTGCGTTAAAAATTTCATAATTGAGCGAATGACACTTAATGACAGTTGTCACAAACATGCATAAAACTTCCTTCATATTCATAACATGTGTCATGTCATGATTATGAAGGTGTCATGTTAGTCTTATGCACACCCCTTCAAGTAAAGTGTTACCACAAATGCAACCTTTGATTTTAATAATGTAGTAGTAAATGTTGAAATGTATATTAACTAAGATTAATTAATCCTGTAGTGTAGAAGTATTGTTCATTCTTAGTTCATGTTAACTAAGGTAGTTACTAATATTAACTAATCTAATGAACCTTATTGTAAATTGTTACAATATCTTCTAATATAGCGTACAAAGAGAACATTTTCATGTGCAAGCATGAAAATTCCTTGGTTATTAGGAAATAAATTGTGATTATTCAGGACTGCTAACTCTCAGACAGTTGACCGGAGAAACAAGTCACAGCCTGTTTTAGGCTGCCCAAACAAATATCATGCCGCATTATAGTTGTGAATGGGACGTTTAGCTTTTTTCCTCTACATCTCAGTCCTGCCTTGTAGAATCTACTGCTGCATGTTTTTGTGTTGAACACAAACGTTTCTCAGATGAATAATTTCGGAGAGTTTTTTCCTCTTATTACTGTCCTTTTCTGATTTTAACAGTAACACTGGGTGCCTATACCCACACTTGCAGTCTTTAAATGATGTATTTCCTGTTTTTGGCCCGTGTTCAAGTGGGCATGAAGATCACAAGTGTGCGTAGAACTTTTGATTAACCAATGGGACACACTTAATGAGTCTGATTTAGGGATGTCATTTTACATAAATTCCCATAATCGATCATTGTTTAAATTAACGATCAATTAATCGTTAACCAATCTCTTAAATCAGCCAGACTGTCCGCACTATTAATTGCAAGTGATCAAATAAGATTTGTGTGTCCAGATATAACCAACCTATCTGCATGGGTTGGTTTGATAACAACGTAGACGTACCCACGTATGTGACAAGGCTCTCAAAATGGATACAGGAAAAATGGAGGTGCATCATCTACTCTCCAAATAAGAGCGAGTTGCAGTGCAGAACTCCTCCGTCGCACAGGAAAATGCAAAAATCTTTGGACATACCATTTGAACACCATATGAATTCTTCTGGCATTTCCGACACCAGTTTTGGCATTACTGTTGTGTCTCACGTTAAGAGTGAAGAAAAAAATTTGAAATCCGATTTGAGGAGCCAGAGCGTCCAGACTGAGACGCATCTGTAAAAATTGCACCTCCATATGTGGTTTGAATCCGATTTTATCCGATTTCATGTGTTTTTTGCTGTCAAGACTTTCAAAAACCCATCTGGATCAAATCTGGAAATGCAAGAAATCGCCTTTTTGCTGGGAGTCTGAACATGACCTTAGTTATTATCACGTTACTTAACGACTTGTTTAACCAACACAAAATAGGCTAGGTGTCGTTTTTAAGTTTCTAAGCTTGATTTACAGTGAATATAGGAAACATGATCATCAATTAACAAGTGCTTTTAAATTTGCTGACATATTAGAAGTGCTCTATTTTCAGAGCGTGAAAAAATAACTGCTTTACATGAAAATGTGATCTGTAAAATCATTGTACATAACAGATAGATTGTGTCATATATCGTTGAAAGGTTTCA
Source organism: Rhinichthys klamathensis goyatoka (assembly GCF_029890125.1). Taxonomy (NCBI): domain Eukaryota; kingdom Metazoa; phylum Chordata; class Actinopteri; order Cypriniformes; family Leuciscidae; genus Rhinichthys; species Rhinichthys klamathensis. The sequence goes on along the minus strand of NW_026606660.1, from coordinate 809,389 downwards.
ACTTGCAGAATACAACTAGCATATTTGTTTCAGTTTGAGACCAAACTATACCAAGTATTTGTATGAAAAGCGCGCCCGTGACACACGTGTAAACAGTATACACATGATGCCATGTGTACACATTTTGTGCCTCGTTTTTGTTTGTAACTTCGCAAAACAGTAGTAAACCATAGTAGATCGTACATATCCTTATGTAGAGCAGGTGGTCTCGAATGAGCCCAAACACAACATAAGACAATGCGTAGATCACGGAGTGACATGACATGGTGCTTGGCTAAAGCTGACCCAGTGTTTTCCAATGTCATTTGAAAGTTCAACTATTGGAAACTGGAGCTACATAGGCAGCTGACTTGTTGCCTTACTGCTTTATCAGGTAATGACTTTGCAGGCAGCGTTTGCGCATGAAGGTACCTCAGGAAACTGATTTCAGACAGTCTTCTTAGGCAGCGTAACAGTTACAGCAAAATACAGCAAGCTTTGGTGATAAGTAAATATTCAATCACTACAATAGTAATTATGTTTCAAAATACACTCACCTAAAGGATTATTAGGAACACCTGTTCAATTTCTCATTAATGCAATTATCTAATCAACCAACCCTCAACGACCATCTCCTGAACTCCAAACTGAATGTCAGAATGGGAAAGACAGGTGATTTAAGCAATTTTGAGCGTGGTATGGTTGTTGGTGCCAGACGGGCCGGTCTGAGTATTTAACAATCTGCTCAGTTACTGGGATTTTCACGCACAACCATTTCTAGGGTTTACAAAGAATGGTGTGGAAAGGGAAAAACATCCAGTATGCGGCAGTCCTGTGGGCGAAAATGCCTTGTTGATGCTAGAGGTCAGAGGAGAATGGGGAGACTGATTCAAGCTGATAGAAGAGCAACTTTGACTGAAATAACCACTCGTTACAACCGAGGTATGCAGCAAAGCATTTGTGAAGCCACAACACGCACAACCTTGAGGCGGATGGGCTACAACAGCAGAAGACCCCACCGGGTACCACTCATCTCCACTACAAATAGGAAAAAGAGGCTACAATTTGCAAGAGCTCACCAAAATTGGACAATTGAAGACTGGAAAAATGTTGCCTGGTCTGATGAGTCTCGATTTCTGTTGAGACGTTCAGATGGTAGAGTCAGAATTTGCCGTAAACAGAATGAGAACATGGATCCATCATGCCTTGTTACCACTGTGCAGGCTGGTGGTGGTGGTGTAATGGTGTGGGGGATGTTTTCTTGGCACACTTTAGGCCCCTTAGTGCCAATTGGGCATCGTTTAAATGCCACGGCCTACCTGAGCATTGTTTCTGACCATGTCCATCCCTTTATGGCCACCATGTACCCATCCTCTGATGGCTACTTCCAGCAGGATAATGCACCATGTCACAAAGCTCGAATCATTTCAAATTGGTTTCTTGAACATGACAATGAGTTCACTGTACTAAAATGGCCCCCACAGTCACCAGATCTCAACCCAATAGAGCATCTTTGGGATGTGGTGGAACGGGAGCTTCGTGCCCTGGATGTGCATCCCACAAATCTCCATCAACTGCAAGATGCTATCCTATCAATATGGGCCAACATTTCTAAAGAATGCTTTCAGCACCTTGTTGAATCAATGCCACGTAGAATTAAGGCAGTTCTGAAGGGGGGTCAAACATTAGTATGGTGTTCCTAATAATCCTTTAGGTGAGTGTAAATGGTCAGCGTACCTAATACATTACATGGCTTGAAGACATTAGGGCTGCGTCCGAAAGATTAAAAATGCTTCCTTCAGAGCATTCAAAGGTAGGAAGGCATCAAAGTGTCCCAATCCAATGTTAGCGTCACTTCCTGTCTCCTGAGATACCTTCATCTGATTGATTTTCAAAGGATACATCTATGCTGCCTTCTGATTTGATATCCCACAATCCACTGCTTTCCATTCTGTGACAGTTGAGCTAGAAAAATAAAGATTTGCGGTTGATGGTCAGTTTGTGTGTAAATGTACGTTTTTGACAAAAGTGGAAACCGCCAGAAATTACTATTGTAGTAATTAAATATTCGCTTAGATTGTACCAAAGCTCGCATTTTGCTGTAGATGTGTGCAAACTGCAAAGACATTGCCTGATTAAGGCAGTGAGGCAACAAGTCAGCTACCTACGTTTTCGGATGCAGCCACGATGACTGTTTTTGATGACTGATAAGTTTTATCGATTAAATTATAATCAATCATTGAACGATTGTTGATTAATCATTAGCATCTTTACTAGTCTGCTCGGTGAATCCAAGAAGATGCTGCTATAATGGTTAGTGTTATTCTTAACAGAATATTCTTGTTTTCTTATTATCATTACTTCTCATTACGTACAGTACATTGCAGAGCTGGTAGGTCTTAGCCTGGCTCCGCCCTCCTACGTACTTCCGCTCAATTTTCATTTTCGTTCAGTACTACGTCTGGGATTGTGGTGTATTCTTTGGTTTTCTCCGGTACATTTTTTACCGGTCTAATCAGCGAACAGAGGGAGTGGTTGAGAACGATGACGTTGATGTCATACTCTAGTTTGAGTCGTCATACGTCACGACCAAACATCAGCGATTGGTTATGGAAGATCCAGAGTGACTCTGGGCAGATCCAATAGTTTTAAACTTCAACAGAGGACCCGCCTTCAAGGAAGTTAACGCTTGTCAATGGAGCGAGGCCAGACTCTCTGTACAAATGAAATGTACGAGAGTCTGGTGGGACCAGGCTAGGTAGGTCTGCCTTACAAGATTAAAATCTGTTTCATTGTTAAAAATCCATTTCTCTATGGAAATAATTAATGGGATTTTTAATTCCTGAGCCCAACTGTTGTAATAATTTTTTTAAAAGCAATTTCTACTAAATGTGGCTAAAAATTCTGATGGAAAATATAAGGTGAGATGGCGTAAGTATGCTCTTATGAGGCATATGTGACGTATTCATTATAGGCGGTGCAGGCGCCACTGGCCAATAAATTGGTGTGATGGTATGGGGCGTCAGATAATCGCCACACTGGGTGCCAGGGATGCAGCGTCTCGTTCCCTATTCAGGGAACCAAGCTTTCATACGTAACTCGAAACATTTCCATTTATTCCTCTTTTTGGCTTATAATTTTGAGTGGCAAATGTTGTTTAATTTAGCCTATTTTTCTATATACATTTCTTGCATAGCCAACATTGTATATTCCCCAATCTCTCTTTCTTTAGGGGAAATTTAAATGTGAGATTCTGGAAACAAGATAGCTGGATCGGTCTGGTTGGGAAGAAAATCATTTTAAGCAGATAAAAGTTGAACACACAGTGAATTTTTAGCAGGAGCGGGTGGGTGTGGAATAGAATCTAGTGGGAGCAGGCGGGAGTTGGACGAAAAAAACTTAAAGGGGTCATATAATAGTACATGCACTTTTACAAGTTGATTGTACTGAAATGTGGGTTGGCAGTGTCTGTACACAACCATCATAAAATGATAAAAATCCATTCAGTGTTTTTGTTTTAATCTCCTTATGTTTTCCCCTGCCTCAAATTGAGCCGTTCGATTTTGTGACGTCACACGCTCGGAAGCCCCTCCCACGATTGTTGATTGACAGCATCGTTTCAACACAGACCCTTCCTTGCTCATGAGGGAGCTGTCAATCATAGTCTGCGCGGACCGGCGCGGTCATTGTTGATATGCTGGAGCACTGTCTATGAGCAGAATGGCGGCTAAGCGATTGTGGTGTTCTGTTCTTGGGTGTAATAACGAACACAGCAGTCATTTTAATGTTCCTAAATCCAAACCGCTGAAGACGCAGTGCAGGGTTCCTACGCAGTTTGGAAAAGTATGGAAAAGTATGGAATTTGATTTGAGTAATTTCCAGGTCTGGAAAAGTATGGAAAACAGAAAGCAGAGTATGGAAAAATATTTGCATTTCCAGACTATTGACCCTATTTAGTTTTCTATAATAATAAATTAAGAATTTAATGAAAACAAATTTATCATACAAGAAGTGTGTTTTCAAGGCAGCTATTTAGTCATTGTCAAAAATGACTGAATGAATTCAAGGTGCACTTTTTCATCATGCAAAAATGCAGGTTATAAGCCAGTTATTTATATATTTTTCTGTAGTATGTCAGCTTACATTTCCAAACATTCATTTTGCCATTATAGTTATGGTAATAATCCAGTGAGATTTTTTTGTTTGCACAAGGAGTGACAAGAGCCGGTATGATCTGATCTCTCCATAATCGAGTCTGTCTGTGATTATATGAAGAAACAGAAGAAACTGAGACTAAATCCAGAAGAACTGCAGCAATGTCTCCAAGATGCTTGAAACCTTCCTGCAAACTTACAGTACTGTGAGACGTTTTAGGCACTTGTGTAAAAATGCTGTAAAGTGAGGATGCTTTCCAAAATAATGTCATAAATAGATTTTATTTATCAATTAGCTTCTATAAACTGAATCAAATCAATATTTGGTGGGACCATCCTTTGCGTTTAAAACAGCTGTTGTCCTGGTACACTTGCATATAGCTTTTCAGGAAGATTTCTTCAAGAGTCTTGGAGACGTTGCCACAGTTCTTCTGGATTTAGTAGTTTTTTTCTGTTTCTTCATGTAATCGCAGATGGACTCGATGAAGGTGAGATCGGATCTACGTGTGGAGCACTAGCTGTTGTCAGACTCCTTATATAAAAAGCTCACTGGATTATTACAATGGCAAAATAATGTTTGGAAATGCAAACTAAAATTTCCTACTGACACTGCAGCAAAATATATAAATAACTGTTTTAAAACCATTTTTTTTGGGGTGAAAATACTAATTTTGCTTTGGAGATCTCCTACAACAATTGCTTTCATTTTCTCATAATATACATTGTACATCACCACATTTTTCAATGATTCTCAAACGAATTGTCCGAACGCGAGCGATCATAGAAAAGTTAGTTTTAGGTTCGATATTTCGCCAGACATTTGGTTTCCCTTGCCACTGTTCTATAGGGTCGGCAGTCTTACAAAGATATCAATAGCAGGTATAGTTTTAACATTATGTAACCATTGTATATCGACATTAAATATTCGTTCAAAATCACCTATGTGCATTAATGCTGCATATTTATACCTGAGAATGCTTTGATGCGTTTCCACAACGCATGAGGCCTAAAGGCCCGTTCACACCAAGCACGATAACTATAAAGATAACGATAAAGATATAATTCTAAAAATCGTTCTCCATATTAAAGAATAACAGAGTTCACACCACAACTATAACGATAAAGATATGAGGAACGATATCGTTGGGATCACTTTCAGAACGATTTTTTTTCCCAGCTGTCGAACGATAAAACACTGACAGCCAATCAGAATCCATTCTAATTTAAAGGTCTACTTTGAAACCGCAGCGCGGGCGCGTGCGTGCTTAGAATAAAAAGACTGTTATCAGTCGTTGGTGTGGACGCATATACAGTTATCTTTATCGTTATCTTTATAGTTATCGTGCTTGGTGTGAACGGGCCTTAAGGGAACGTCTGCCAATTCCACCAACTGCGTTAAACGTAGCCTATAATTTGTATTATTTAAAATTACTTTTCAAATTCCAAAGCTTGTAGAAGGTTCCTATTGGCAATACTAACCTGGTAGCCTTGAGTAAATTAACTTATCTAAGAAAATGATTAATAAAACATATAAATATCAGTTGAGCCTATGTTTACTTTCTTCACTGACACAGATGAAAATGAAAAGACTATCAGTCAAAGTTCAGGGGGTTTAGGTAGAAATAGGGCAGGATAAGGAGACTGAGAGAAAAAGAAAGATGAAGATGGGGAGAGAGCAGGTATTGACAAATAATCTAATGCCCGCACTGACATGGTTTTAAAGCTATTTGTTATCCATTGTTTTGGCCTTCAAAAGTCTTAAATTGCACAAATGTAGGTCAGAGAAATCAAAATTTTCTCGGGGGAGCATACCCCCCAACCCCCCTAACTACCTAACATCTAAATGCACATGTCTGTGTGGGTGGGGCTGTGAGGGGGGTGGCTACAGTGCCAGGGCTAAATTTTTGTCCCAGTGTTCAGCAATTTTAACATATAGTATAGTCATCATATCAGTGTTGATGGACCAAAATAAAACCATTAAAATATCAAGTCAATAAGTGTGATACGTGGTGCCACAGTGACACTCTTGTCCCAAAAAGTATTGCTATACCACGATACTCAATATGTTGTCCCACAGGTAAGTAATTTTTCCCTGTTGCACCTACGCAAAATTTGAAGGTTCCCCCACCTGGCACCTGCCAAATCCCACTTTAACCACTGGTTGTGGGTATTAGGCAAATGTGTTACCCAGTGACGTGTAGCCCTCACGGAAGATTCAAATTCCTGACTACTTGTTTAGGCGGGTCAGAGTCGATTCTTTCTTTTTTAGAAACATTAACTTTATTTTACGTGTGCTCTTTTGTCTTCGTAACTTTGCAGTAAGCTGTATTACACATTGCATGAAAGGGAATATCCGAAAAAGCATAATAGGGGCACTTTAAATACGGTCTGAAAATCTACAGAAGAGGTTTTGAAATTTGAGTCTGGAAAAGTATGGAATTTTGAAATGGAAAATGTGTAGGAACCCTGGCAGTGGCTGAGTTTGTTTTCGAAGGGAATATTCCCCACGAGCAACGTCAATGCTCTCATGTTTGCGCGAATCATTTCTCACCAGACTTCTTTATAAACAAGGGTCAGTATGAGCTGGTTTTGCTAAGAAGCTACTCCTGAATAAAGGATCGGTACCAACTGTTCGTGTTCCTGCTGAACTTCTAGAACAACTGAAGTGAGTGTAACGTTTTATTAAACTTTATATTAATATTTATATTAATCTTTGCAAATCGCTAGCTGCACGCTTCACAAAGAATGCGTCTAAGGTTTACACTTAGGGTACATTACGGCATGTTTTCTATGTATGATGTTCTCAATATAATTCATAATCCCACGTTTATACTGAACAACGCGTTATGGTTATTGTGTTATTGTGTTACAAACGGTGTACACACAGAACAGAGAGGTGGAGTCAGCAAAGCTCATTATCATTTAAAGTCATATGCACTGAAACGGCGTGCTGAAAACAGAGCTGTTTTTGACCCAGTAAAATAAGTGTTTTCTTACAATACTAATGAGAATTTGTAATTTAAGTATATTACAAACTTTTAATTTAGACCCTAAAGAATCATAATTCATACTATTCATACTAGCTTGTACAAAAATGGCATTATATGACCCCTTTAAAGCGCTACTTTCATATAACAGATTTTCAAAATGGGTAAGCATAAAATAAGTTAAAGCTTTACTTATTGTTGTGGATTCAGTATACGTGTAACGCGCTGATCCAAGGATGATGATGATGATGATGATGATGATAAAGATAACTCACGATTTATTACGAACACCGAATAACAGGCAAACATGCGTGACAGTGTGCTAATGCACAGACAACAACCGACAACAACCATAACAAACGGAGGAACTTAAATACACAGAGATGATTAACTAAAAGACGAACAGCTGTGATTATTAGTGTCCATGGTGAATGATATAGTAGCGGGAAAACAAAGACTAAGAAACATGTGATGAATGAACACAAACTAAAGTCAATGAACAGAACTAAAAAGGAACATAACGTGACAATACGGGAGTCTGTGTTCTAGAAACAGCATGTCAAAATGGCTTGAAATGTTGTTCACTGTGACGACATGTCCTGTGGCATTACGCTGCTGTAAGCTCACTTTAAAACACACTTTTACAGTTGTGTTATAATTATTATAAAAGCAGTTTTTATTAGCACATAATAATTGAGAGACAACTTTTAAAAATCAACTTTTTCATAATTTCTCAACTATTGAATTAGTAAACTATTGAATTGACTTATTGAATTACTATCCAGCAGTGACAACATCTAAAAAACACACTTTCTCCACAATTTTTGACCTAAAATGGTAATGTTATTTCTGTCCACAATGCAATGCATCCCTCCCCAAACTTACTTTTGGCTCTTGTGATGAATATCATGGAATATGAAGAAAAAGGTAATTAAAAAATACCAACCCTTTATTGTTCATGGGCTGAAGAGTTTGCCGTCAGTCTCACAAGAGGTTTCTTCAGCTGAATGATGGTGGGGAAACCTTCTTCTTACCCAACCTAACCATATACAATGACATCACGACACTCGTGATTGCAGTGGGAAATGCCATGCATGAATTTGAATGAAAAGGATAAACATCTACATAAGTGTCTGACAAAGAGTATAAAACTGAAGACCTGATTTCATATCTTTGTGAATCAAAATGCTGGAACAAGAGCAACTTTAGCTGCCAAATGAGATTCAAATCTGATATAAAAAAATATTGAAATGCAAAGTTTCCACTCAATAATATCATAACACAATGTGGTAACACTTTACAATAACAGGGCATGAATAATCATGTACTAATACCTGAATTAATAGTTACGTCAACATGAACTCATGATTAGTGAAGATATGTGTAACGTTGCGGGAAGAATGAACCTAGAGTGAATCCAATTGCAAGCACATTTATTAAACAAACAAAAGAAACTCAGACTGGAAAAACGGACACAGCAACCATTACAACATTAAGAACTCACAAGGACTGAACTAAAACACAGGGCTTAAATACAGAGGAACGGGTGAGTGAAACAAGACACAGCTGGGCAAATTAACTAGGAACACAGGTGGAAAACATGAACACAAACGAGGAGCGGGAAAACTAGACAGGACTAAACCAAATACACAATAATGGGGGGAACACAAGACAGACAGGAACAAGACATGAACCCACACCGTGACATAGCCCTCCCCCTATGGGCGGCTCCCGACGCCCATAAAAAAAAAAAAGGTTCAGGAGGGTGGTGCAGTGGAGGCGGTCTTGGGGGAGGGATGGAGGGCCAGATCCGCGCAGGGAACAGGACAAGAGCCTTGCAACGGCGGGCATGGACCAGGGAACGTGGGCGGAGCAGGATGCGCAGGCGGCGGCCAGGGCGGAGCAGGATGCGCAGGCGGCCAGGGCGGAGCAGGATGCGCAGGCGGCCAGGGCGGAGCAGGATGCGCAGGCGACCAGAACGGAGAAGACCCCTCGGGCGACCACGGCGGTGAAGACCCTTCGGGAGACCCCGGCGGTGAAGACCCCTCGGGCGGCCAGGGCGGTGAAGACCCCTCGGGCGGCCAGGGCGGTGAAGACCCCTCGGGCGGCCAGGGCGGTGAAGACCCCTCGGGCGGCCAGGGCGGTGAAGACCCCTCGGGCGGCCAGGGCGGTGAAGACCCCTCGGGCGGCCAGGGCGGTGAAGACCCCTCGGGCGGCCAGGGCGGTGAAGACCCCTCGGGCGGCCAGGGCGGTGAAGACCCCTCGGGCGGCCAGGGCGGTGAAGACCCCTCGGGCGGCCAGGGCGGTGAAGACCCCTCGGGCGGCCAGGGCGGTGAAGACCCCTCGGGCGGCCAGGGCGGTGAAGACCCCTCGGGCGGCCAGGGCGGTGAAGACCCCTCGGGCGGCCAGGGCGGTGAAGACCCCTCGGGCGGCCAGGGCGGTGAAGACCCCTCGGGCGGCCAGGGCGGTGAAGACCCCTCGGGCGGCCAGGGCGGTGAAGACCCCTCGGGCGGCCAGGGCGGTGAAGACCCCTCGGGCGGCCAGGGCGGTGAAGACCCCTCGGGCGGCCAGGGCGGTGAAGACCCCTCGGGCGGCCAGGGCGGTGAAGACCCCTCGGGCGGCCAGGGCGGTGAAGACCCCTCGGGCGGCCAGGGCGGTGAAGACCCCTCGGGCGGCCAGGGCGGTGAAGACCCCTCGGGCGGCCAGGGCGGTGAAGACCCCTCGGGCGGCCAGGGCGGTGAAGACCTCTCGGGCGGCCACGGCGGTGAAGACCCCTCGGGTGACCACGGCAACTCGGGAACAGATAACACACACACTTGCTCGGGAACAGACAACACACTCACTGGCTCGGGAACAGACAACACACTCACTTGCTCGGGAACAGACAACACACTCACTGGCTCGGGAACAGACAACACACTCACTGGTTCGGGAACAGACAACACACTACCTGGCTCGGGAACAGACAACACACTCACTGGCTCGGGAACAGACCACACACACTCACTGGCTCGGGAACAGACATCACACACACTGGTTCGGGGACAGACAACACACACACTGGCTCGGGAACAGACAACACAGACTCTGGCTCGGGAACAGACAACACAGACTCTGGCTCGGGAACCGGAACAGACAACACTCACTGGCTCGGGAACAGACATCACACACACTGGTTCGGGGACAGACATCACACACACTGGTTCGGGAACAGACAACACACACACTGGCTCGGGAACAGACAACACACTCACTGGCTCGGGGACAGACAACACAGACTCTGGCTCGGGAACCGACAACACAGACTCTGGCTCGGGAACCGGAACAGACAACACACTCACTGGCTCGGGGACAGACATCACACACACTGGTTCGGGAACAGACAACACACTGGCTCGGGAACAGACATCACACACACTGGTTCGGGAACAGACAACACACACACTGGCTCGGGAACAGTCAACACACACACTGGTTCGGGAACAGACATCACACACACTGGCTCGGGAACAGACATCACACACTGGCTCGGGAACAGACCGCGTCTCAGGAACAGACCGCGTCACAGACCGCGTCTCAGGAACAGACCGCGTCTCAGGTACAGACCGCGTCTCAGGTACAGACCGCGTCTCAGGTACAGACCGCGTCTCAGGTACAGACCGCGTCTCAGGTACAGACCGCGTCTCAGGTACAGACCGCGTCTCAGGTACAGACCGCGTCTCAGGTACAGACCGCGTCTCAGGTACAGACCGCGTCTCAGGTACAGACACCGGCTCAAGTGTGTGCGCAGCCCACTCACACCACATGGCTGTGGCCATAATGGCCAGTGTTGCGGTCACTGAGGGCTCAGGCATAGCAGTGGCCATATCTGCTGAGGGCTCAAGCGGCGCACATGTGGCATGAACAGTCTCTGGCTGAGCTGACGTGACGAGAACAGTCTCTGGCTGGGCAGACGTGACGAGAACAGTCTTTGGCTGGGCAGACGTGACGTGAACAGTCTCTGACTGGGCAGACGTGACGTGAACCTCTGGCTGGACGTGGTTGCCGTGAAGCTCTGGCTGGACGTGGCTGACGTGAAGCTCTGGGCTGGACGGGAACAGCGGCGAATGGGGCCCTGGGCTGGACATCACCAATCCAGGGTCGAAGAGTGGCCAGCGTGGAGAGTGGTGTCGGGGCTTCTCTCGACCACCTCCTCTACTGAGGCCTCCACGTGTCCCACGAAACTTGACCAACCTGGTCCCCTCAAAAGAGTGGCCTCTCCTCCGCTCGGTGGCTGGAGAAGAGACACTGGCGAACATGCTGCTGGATTCAATGAGGGTGAGTTCTTCTGTAACGTTGCGGGAAGAATGAACCTAGAGTGAATCCAATTGCAAGCACATTTATTAAACAAACAAACAAACAAAAGAAACTCAGACTGGAAAAACAGACACAGCAACCATTACAACATTAAGAACTCACAAGGACTGAACTAAAACACAGGGCTTAAATACAGAGGAACGGGTGAGTGAAACAAGACACAGCTGGGCAAATTAACTAGGAACACAGGTGGAAAACATGAACACAAACGAGGAGCGGGAAAACTAGACAGGACTAAACCAAATACACAATAATGGGGGGAACACAAGACAGACAGGAACAAGACATGAACCCACACCGTGACAATATGAACTAATCATGAACCAATGAAGAGCGATCCTTAACTCTTTTCCACATTTGGTTAGACGGATCTAATGGCTAAATAATCATGTGCCATTCCAATTATTTGTCACAAAGATGCAGATTATGATATTACAGTTTAAATTATGTCAGTATTGAACCATATGTTTAATTCAAATTTAGGGAAGGGAAGGTTTGTGCTGCTGTTTTTAAAGTTGAGTTAATTTAAGTCCTCTCTTCATGGTGTTCATTTTAGGATGCTTTTCTCTTGTGGATGTTTCTATACACGTTTTTGATTTTGTTTGGATGTCATCTTTTTTTTTTTTTTTGCACCATTTTCTTGCATATTATGTTCCATTCATTAAATACACTCACATGGCAAATTCTAACATATCACATGGAGATATGTTAGCTGGAACTGCAAGTCTGCCAATAATCCTTTTAAGCACAACCGAGTCTTAAATCATCTGAAGAGCCTAAGGGCAGACTTAGTTTTTTGCAAGAAACGCATCTTCGTTCTGCTGACCACTTCAGATTTAAAGGGATTGGTTGGGGTAAGATTTGAATTCCATATTTTACTCTAAAGTGCCCCTATTATGCTATTTTAAAGTTTCCTAATTTAGTTGGAGGTCTCCTACAACAGGTTTACATGCATCAACGGTAAGAAAAACACTTTCATTTTCTCATAATATATACATTGCACATCCTCACCACATTGTTCAATGATTCTTAACGATTCATTGGATGAATCAGTCTCTCTAAATCTCTCCTTTCTGTGAGTTTACTCTGCTCAGCCTCATAAGTTGATAAATGTAACTATAAAGTAACTATAAGACCTTACATAACGAACCATTATGTTTTTATTACCTAAGAATGAGCCATTTCTATCTACATATACGGGTCCCATTACATCGAAATAGCCATTTTGCACCGACATGTTTCTACAGTGGCCCTAAACGGACAAACACGCTTCGTCACTATGTTGTTCTTCGTGCAAAGAAGCTAGCTAAAGTCTGAGAATTAAACACTGATACAATGATGAACATGTAACAATAATATATCGTTTTACTGAATAATTAAGTAAACCTAATTTCTTTGAATTTTCTTCTAATATCTTTGTAAAGAAACCTCATTGGTTAACTGGCTACTCTCTGCTGTCTCAGACGAAGATCTTTTCCTGTCGGCCACTGTAACTGCTGTATGTTGCAATTCGCAACCTCATCACTAGATGTTGGGTCAGAAAAAAAAGTTTCTTCAATCTTCTCGAAACTCTGCATTCTGATAGAGGGTCCTGAGACATAGACATGAGTGCAAGTTTGGAGGCTCTAGAGCAGGGATAGTCAACTCCGGTCCTGGAGGGCCACTGACCTGCAGAGTTTAGCTTCAGCCCTGATAAAAACTCACCTGCCTGTATCTATCTAGTAATCCTGAAAACATTGATTGCCTTGTTCAGGTGTGTTTAATTAGGGTTGGAGCTAAACTCTGCAGGACAGTGGCCCTCCAGGACTGGAGTTGACTATCCCTGCTCTAGAGCCTTTCACATTCGCGGGTCATATCCAATCTGTGCCATATGGGTGTCACAGGTTTGGTGCAGGCAGGGCCGGATTAAGAGTTCAGAGGCCCCTGGGCATGTCTTGTAGGGCCCCCTCTTAGGCAGGCCAAATGTATATTTTGTCCAAGGACATTTTAATATGGCATTTACAGTTTTACTGACTTAAAAGGAACTTTGTTGTACTATGCTGGAGTAAAGTTCATAAATGGTCGTTCTTTCCCGAATTTGTAAAACTATGTTGGGTGGACCTCTGTGCCTCTAGGGGGGTTCGGGGTCCCCCGCAAGAAAATTTTGTACATTTTAAGGTTAAATGCATCAATCTCGTCCTCTTTGAGAGATCAAAATTAAGAGCTTCAACCCATGAACTGCTCGTTGAACAAAAAAGCATTGATTTGTACCAGGACAATAAAGAGGGCTCAAACATCTTTTTAGTTATGAGAGTCTCAGTCTACATTACATTATCAATGGTGTTTTAGGATGCCAAACAATTATTATAATAATGTAATAATGATTTATATAATTATTCCTATGACGTAAAATCCATAAAGCCAATAAATATACTATATAAATGAAAATGAATATTTCAAAAGTATATTTTAGTCTACATTACACTATAATACAGGAAAAATAAAATACTTTTGTCCTAATTTCTTCACTTGCAAGAAATAAACCCTTGAGCTTTTATTTAGGAGAAAACACCAGATAACCATGGTGATCGCGTGAGCAAAGTGCACACTTTTCTTTAAATCACCCAGCACACACAGGATGCCTATTCTTAAAGTCTTGTGCTGTTTTATAAAGGCACAAAGCCATATCATGGTTTCGATTTTAGTTTGTTGGCAAAATATAACGCTAGAGACCTTTATGTTAGGTTATACATTTTACATCTCATATGTGTAGGGAAAAGGGAGAAGAGAGAGTTCGGCAAAAGGCGAATTCGAACTCGGGTCAAACGCATCAAAAGCTGCTTTCACGCACTTCACGCGCTACGACCTACGCCGTTGTAGCTATTCCGTGACGGGCGTCTTTTTGCTAAAAAGACAGGCACTTAGTGCAAATATACGCTCCGTTATCTAAAATATTTGTTTTCTTCCCCTCGCTTGGGCCACAAGTGCGCATGGCGAACTTGCAATGAATACATTTTATCAGACCAGCCCTCGCGGCCTCGAAACACTACCGGCCCACCGGGGGAACTCCCGACTCTCCCGATTGCCACTCCGCCCCTGGTGCCCAGGGCCCCTTAGATGTTGTGCGCCCCTGGGCAAGTGCCCAGTTGCCCTAATGGTTAATCCGGCCCTGGGTGCAGGTTGAAGGAGAGGCAGAGTCAAAAGGCTCCAATTCAAACATTTACTCAAATCCAAACAGGTACAGGGATGACGGGCAAAAGGTTATCACACAATCAGGACTAATTGAACAGAAGGGAACTAAATACAGACATAAATCATCAATGATGAGGTGAGCACAGGTGACAATGATGATCATGATGACAGGCAGGTGTGGGTAAATGAGGAAGTGAGTGCAGGTGTGAAGACAAGAGGGATTCTGGGAAGTGTAGTGCAGACGAAGACTGTGACAATGGGAGGAAAAAACGGAATTGGTTAACTTGAACCATGCAGTGTAAATGCGGCCTTTGGTTGGGGCGGGATACGTGATCATCAGCACAACCCTAACTTCCGCTCTGACGCTTCTTACACACTAACAAAAAGGCAATACAATTGAATATAATACAACACAGTAATACAAATATAGAAAATACACAATAGACAGAATTACATACATATGCAGATATACAGTTTTGTGTAAAATGGAAGTGTAGTATGTGCAAATGAAAAGTGGAATGAAGGTAGATTTACAGTATATTATATTAATGTCACATTATATGAGCATTGAAGAGAGCCTTTTGGCAGTTTTAACTGTTCAGGTGGAAGATAGCCTGAGGGAAAAAGCTGTTCTTGTGCCTGACTGCTTGGGTGCAGTTCAAAGAGAAAGTGAGCTGGGTGTGTGTAGTCCAAGTTATTTTCTTAGCCCTTTTTCTTACTCTGGAGGTGTAACGTTCTTAGAGGTTGGGAAGGGGGGGCCAATAATCATCTCAGCAGTTCTAACTGTGCATTGTAGTTTCTTTCTGTCTGATTTGGTGGCTGAACCAAACCTCTGACAGACAAGATAAGCACAGGATAGACTCAGTGATGAGGCGAGTAGACCGGTGTCAGCAGCTCCTGTGGCAGGTTGAACTTCTTCATCTGGCAGAGTGCTATACGTTTACTTTATGAAAATCAGTGCAGATTTCACAGCAACAAACTCAAAAGGATTTACAATTATACTAAACAGCCTTTTCCTCTCTAAAAAAAGTATAAACTATCAATCGGATGATAGAAGGGAGGGATGTACTGTAGTAGATTGTGTCAAATTTGTGTCAAAAGGTTTTGATCATGGTAATCATTTAGAGGCCTTTCAAATTCCACCTATGATACAGTTTTATAGGGCCAGAGCAAAGCATGAGATTGTATCTTCTGCAAGTGGGTCAACAGCTGCAAGTATCCAAGGTACAGGCAAGCCAACCAGTGACTCACTGTATGCGTTTGTCTCTTGCTCGTGTTGGTGTGAAATCTGTCATATTATTTTTCACAGTATCTTGAAAACAAACAAGCTAAATTGTGTATGTGTGTGTGTGAGAGAACATGTTTGCCTGTGATATGTATTAATGAAAAAAGTTTGTTGCAGGGATCAGAAAACATACGATTTGTTCAACATGATTGCAAAGATTGCCAGCCATTTACTATTGCTGAATGATGTTAGTGGGATTAGGGTATATGTGGATATATTAGATCCAACTTTCATTCTTCCATCGAGGCAATCCGTAAAAAAGAAAAAGCCCAGCTAACAAAAATATGTTCTAAGAACATTTTGCTTAGTTTGCTATCATTTCTGGATGCTCTATTCAGTTCCCTTTCTGTCGAGAACATCAGACGTAGTCGACGTCGACTGAATGGGATAACGCCAGGGAGCCAGTCATCTTCGAGTACTATTGAACGAGCCAATGGAATTTGGTGTGCGTGACTTGCATCACACACTCCGCCCCCCAGTGCGGGTATAAATACGGAAGTGGATGCACGCACTAGTTGCCTTTCGCTTCGGAGCCGATCGTTTGCTGTCTCTGAAGAGTGCTGTTGTTTACAACGAGTGAGTGTGTCGGTGTTCTTCTGGAAGACTCTCCCAGTGCTGGTGGTTCTACAGCGCGAGTGCAGCGGTGATCGCGAGCTTTGAGCTCTCAACTGCTGTTTTAACAGCAACAAATTTCTAAATGTTTATGTTGGTTGACGGCTGGTTAGAGGGCAGAAAGGTGAGTGCTTCACTGTTTCAGTTCACGGTTCAGTGTTGCCGCTGTCATTCCCCTGTGTGCTCCGGCACTGGTGAAGGGTCCTATTTCCTGAAAGAGCAATACGGGTACATTTGCGTCTTTTTCAAGATGTCATTCCACCTGTGCGTTTCTGAATGTGGTCGTTCCCTGTTCCTCTCTGACGGTCACAATTGTTGTATCACTTTTTTGGCCTTACAGCACGCTGAAGCAGCTTTTGAGGACGGTTCATATTCCCATTGCGGGAATATGACTGTCGCGGTGTTGAGATCGAGACTCTCTTTCATTCGTGAACCTGGACCCCATTACCATGCCCCACCCCCGGGTGCCGTGTGGGATGGGTGATCGGAGGATAGTGATGGATGTCTCGCCCAGTAACCATTCCCTGTGGGCTCCTCACTCCTCCATCACACCGCAGCCGATGGAATTCCTGTTGAACGTGCTGGTCCCTCTGTAATGGACCGATCAGCCGAAACAATCGGGTTTCCCCCAGAGGATAAGATGTCGATAGCAGCATCGGAGGGTGAGCTGGCCTCTGGAGATGACGACTCGGCTGCGTTATCTCCCTCTGGGAGTGTAACGTTGCCCGAGCCAGATCCAGAAATGTGAGCTATGCTGAAACAGGCCGCCGAGGCTGCCGGGCTCGAGTGGAACCCTCCACCGTGTCCCGCTCAGTCGCGGTTGGAGGATTGGTATCTCGGGGCGGGCCGCACTGGTTCTCAGCTCGCCGCCCCAGTGCCTTTCTTTCCCGAAGTGCATGGAGAGCTTACCAGGTTGTGGACGGCACCTTTTTCTGCCAGAAACTGCCTGAATAGCTTTTTCCCCCTCACTACCCATGATAGAGGAGCGGTGAAGGGTTATGAGGTTATCACAGGTGCACCTATGTAAAGTCACACACGCCAAATTCCATTGGCTCATTCAATAGTACGCGAAGATCACTGGCGTGATCCCATTCAGTCGACGTCGACTAGGTCCTCCGTTCCCTCCTTCAGGGAATGGTGGGTTGCATACGCAACCAGAACGTTCTCATTAATGATTAAACAACCTAGAAGTAACGCTCAGACACGTTAAATTAACGTGAAACTCAAATGTTCTGGATAAAAGGTTCCATGAATGATGTTCTTTTGAGAAGAACATACTGAGAGAACGTTGCCAATATTTTTGTGAGTTCTGAGAATTTTCCATGTTACCTTGGAGGCCAGCAAGGCAAAAATAAACACTACTTAAAGTCCCCCTGTAGTAAAAATCAAGTTTTTAATGTTGTTTATATGTCTGTGTGGTGTTTTTAATATGCTTTAAGACAAACCATGTGCAAATTCATGTCAACACCAGTGCTGAGTATTTTTTCCTTAAAACTGCAGTGAACCAAAGACAGTCCCATTCTCTATGTCACAAACTAGATATTGAAACCAAACCCGCCAATGCACGGGCGGGCTTTAGCACATCATTAACTATTCTCTGAAGCAGGGAAGTGTCAAGAGAAGACAGGTCATCCCAGTATATTTTTGGTGATATGAAAAATCGGGTAGATTTAGGAATATAGTGGGTGACTTATGTATATGATGTATATTAAGATGTTATGATGAACTATATGCCTTTCTCCACTGACGTTCTGAGTTGTTCAAAGCGTTTCTAAGGATGCTGATTTTTAGAGTCAGCTGACTGACTCTGAGATGGCGAATGGGAACATGGTATGTGTAACTTTAGCAACACATTATTAGCTGTTTGATAACGTAGTCAAGCCAAAGGCTAATCATATCAATTACCGTTTTGTGTCCGACGTAGAGAGAGCGATACATAAAACACGTTACCATTTGTATACAGTACGAGCCTGTATAATTTATTCTTCCACTTCTTTTGAATCAGTTTCTGGTTCATATATATGGCTGATTTAAACCACTTTTTCCACTTACCATTATGTTGCGTTTTTAACAGTAAAGTTGACCGAGTGGATCAGGTATTCTGAACTGCTGTGTTTGAGTGGAGACGGGCTAATTTGCATATTCATGGATCCACGTACTAAATGTTGCAAGGGTGTAGTTACATTCAAGCTATTTTAGGGCATGAAGAAATTGTTTTCACAGGAAAAGAATGTTTAAATATGTCATTTTGGTGATCAAGGATGAGTTTTAAGGGATACAATGATTGACTACAGGGGGACTTTAAGGCTGTAAGTCTCACTTCTGACATGTGGACATCAATGCAAATGGATACAAAATATTATGACCAGCTGTTCACAGTATTCCTTAGAGTGTAGCTTAAATTCACTTATGCATTTGATCCTTTTATATGAAGTGACTTACTTAGCATTGTGTGTGTGTTTGAACTTTGTTATAGTTTATATGGATAACGCTTGCTTTGCAAAGCATATTAATTCTGTTACACTTTTTTTTCATTTCATTATTCTTTTAAAGGTCAAAATCATTATCTCAGCAACCCAAATACCCTGCAATTCTGGACAGTGCAGTGCTTTGTATTCCCATTTTTATCTTTTGTTATGCAATTCTGCCTTCTCAGGCCCTTGTGAGAGAATATTATCAAACACAGATAGTAATAATAGATTTAATGTTCACAAGCATAGCCATGTTCACTAGCATTTTCATGCATTACATAAATAGTATATATACTTACATGACCCTTGTACTAGGTGCACGAATAGGACTAAACTAAATGTGTAAATGTGTTCCTTTACCGAAAAACAGTAGCGCATGGCACCAACAATGCCCATGTTATAGGTTCAATTCCCAGGGAATGCATAACCCAATTAAATGTACATGTATACCTTGAGTGCAATAGTCCCTTTGGATACACGCCTACCAAATTAGCAAATGTTAATAAGGCTTGTGTTGTTCATTGAAGGTTGATTATAATGGTCAATAAAGCTGATGGTATTCTTCCATTCAAGTACGCACACGCCATCACATTGGTTAGATACCATTATTGTTTGAGATAGTATTTTCAATAAACTGTTGTAGTCTAACCCACAAATCTCTGGGTCTGGTTGCATTAATGAGGCCTTAAACCACCAGATGGCACTAATGTGCACTATTTTGATAAGCTTTGAAAGCCTGTTTTTTGCCATCACTAAACAACAGTATCAACTCCCAGCAAGGGCACAAACGTTTCCCCCCTTTTTATAAGAGACTCTACCCTCAAATTCAAATAGATCAATGAAATCAACAATTTATCAGAATCCGAATCAAAACTCCAATTTATAATACATTATAAAGGGCCTTTAAAACTAAACAAAATCTTTGCCCATTCTGTTCATACTTCCTAACTGCATGCGTCCCTAGCCTAATACAATGAGCAGCGATGATGATTTAGTTATTCAATGCAAAGTAGGTATGGACGTATGAAAGTATTTGAAAGTGTTCTTATATGGACATTAAAATGGCCGATTGGGAAGCAAATAAGTTCCGTAGTGAGATAAGATTACTGGAGTTGGTAAAGGGAATAGAGGAGTCGTATGAAAAAAAAAAAGAGTGTGATTTTATATAAAACAGCAGACAAAGTCATAGGGTAAAATCCAAAAGCCAATGGAAAAATTCTATTAGTTTTGTCTGGTACATGATTTTTCAGAAAATTATTGCAGAAAATAAGCTCTGTGATCAACAAAAGTTTATGATTCTAACATGTTTTGTTCATCATGATAATCTTCACAAGTAAACACAACTTTTATGAATTTTGAAGCCCAAATACAATCAGCAGAAGTCAAAAGCAAAAGGTTGGCTATGAGCTGCACCACGGTCACATGACTTCAACATCACAATCACTAAGCTTCTGACAACTCTTTCAGACTTTATTTAAAAATATTTTCCATATTAGAATAGTTTGAGTTAGAATAGCTTGCTAGTAGTTTGCAAGAATAGTTAGAGACAATGAAGCTGTGAAAGTAAATAGTGAGTAGATGAGTTTACCTGTTCGCCGTGATGTTTAATGTCTCCATCAACATCTAGTGTCGTTTAGCAACTGCCTTGTTCAAGACAAATAAAAGCTCAAAATCACAAGGGGTCTTTCTGATGTATTTTATGTTGATGTATTAAAATGTAAAATATCTTGAGCTTGTGTTCACCACAGACCTTATTTCAGGCATTTAACCAAAAACCACTTCAGAAAAACTTACTGAGTTCAGGAAGATTGAACCAAATCCCCGCAGCACTCATTAGAGTACAACAGTCAGAGTTCAGAAGTAAAAACTTAATTGCTCCATAGGGTTATAGATTTTTAACAGTCACTTATAACTTATAAGTGACTGTTAAAAATCTATAACCCTATGGAGCAATGGAGTTTTTACTTCTGAGCATTATAAGTTATACATCTGCATTATACATCTGAGTTATAAGCATTTAAAGACAGACCTGCAGTGGGCTTTGAGGTTTTTAATCAATGGTATATGCTTATGGTGAATCCATCCGTTAACATTATTTCAACTTGTTTTTGAAATAATCCTGTTATACAGCGGAATTTGTGGTGAAAAACTACATTACCCATGATGCTGTACAGAAAATTCTTCCATAGGTCAGAGAGTTGTGGCGAGCACCATGGATGCTGTAATTGAGTCTCGCTATGCTGTCAAAATAATTAAATATTCGTATATGCACATTTGCAATGAACTTAAAACATATTGTAGCCTATAGATAAAATCAACAACTTTAAATAAACAAGGCCCGGTTCCCCGATAACACTCACTCTTAGCGCGCTAAGAAGACTCGAAAGATATATCTTACCAAAGATGTTTATGTTCCTAAGTGTGTTCCCCGAAGTGTCCCTTAGGAAGCTTCTTAACACGCTGCCTCTTACGTTCGACGTTACAAAGGCGCTGTCCCAGGTGAAGATGCTGAATTAGCTGGCATCGATTGCTCAGGAATCGATTTTCCACTTCACGCGAAGGTGCATTACTGGGTTAAGAAAGACAACACGTTCTATGCAAATGAAACATTCCTCAAATTATTCCAGTAACATTTATTTTAACATAGTTTAAGTTATCAGTAAAATATTGACTATTAATTAAATGATCAAATTGTCAGTAATATTTTCACACGATATGTTGTGACGGGTAGACGAACCGGGTATCCCTCGCTAATCATCCACCCTCCTTATCCCGTTGTGCCACTTGTGCCGCTTCTTGACATGGGTTTAACGACTTCTAAAAATTATGTAATACACTTTTATAATAATGGTAAGCTACTTTACAATCAGAATTGATTGGCAAGCAGCTGCAGTTACTTCTGTTTAATACGGTATTGATTGCCATTGGTTAAAGGCTTAAGGGCTTA
Organism: Rhinichthys klamathensis goyatoka; assembly: GCF_029890125.1. NCBI lineage: Eukaryota > Metazoa > Chordata > Actinopteri > Cypriniformes > Leuciscidae > Rhinichthys > Rhinichthys klamathensis. The sequence goes on along the minus strand of NW_026606660.1, from coordinate 787,427 downwards.
AAGCAAAACTCAGCCGCGTTAGCCTGGCAAGCGCAGGTCTGAGAAGGTCCAGCAGCTCCATAATGAGTTGTCTTGGGTGGCGAATTTTTTTTAATATAGCCATGTTAGGCAAAATGTCAAAAGGGCTTAAGTTTTGCCGAATAAAAAAATTGACAGGGACTAAACGGCAAGGATTCAATACAAGGACACGTTGGATCGCTCCCATAGTTGGTCGCTTACTGGACACCACCATGCTTACCCATTTACAGATCTTAGCCATTTAGAGTCAAATTGTTTGCCAGATTTTAATTATCAAAAGTAATTGCCAATTTAAACGCTTTAATGACATTACGAAATAGCCTAGGCTAATTACCACCATATTAGTAATGATACCAAATAAAGTCAACTTCATAAATAGGCCTGTATCCATTGCGAACATATTTTATTATTAGTCTTAAAATGTCCGTAACATAAAATCATTGTTGAGCCACAACATTGTCAACATACCATAGTTTGATTTGTACTGCGTTGCGCTGATTTCTAAAGACTGCTGCACAGTGGCGGCGACTAGCGTCTTGCGTTCAAACAACGCTAAGAAAGAGCTTACGAATGGTCCAGACCAACCTTACGAAAGTGTGACTTACAGAAGATATACTTAGCTTAGGAACGTGTCGGGAATCGTGCCATAAAGTTAAGAGAGAGGTTAAGGAATAGGTTAAGAACTACTTAGCGATAAGAACGTTTTGGGGAACCGGGCCCAGTTTTATATTTCACCTTTGTTTTTAATTCTTCATGGAATTATACATTTTCCCTCACTAAAGCCGTTAAGTTCACATTCTTGTAGCTTTGTCTTTTTGTCAGATACTTTTTTGCTTTAAATAAATGTTGTAATGTTGTGCTTCACCTCTTGGTTGTTTTTGTTCATGGCTTATAACGCTTTAACAAAGACTTTTTTTTTAAAATCCCTGTCGATACATTTTTTTCCAGTATGAATGCTGCTGAAAAAGTGGGTGGGCATGATGCACACTTTAGAATGTTCGTCAACCAATCAGAATCAAGCATTCTTTTTGTGCATGTTTACTATCTGCAGAGTTACAAAGCCTCCCACAAAGGGAACCATTCTGTCTAACAGAGAACACTGATCCAGACTTGCGTAAATCACCTCGACCAAAATCGTCTAAACGTTACATTGATACTGACGTATTGGGGCCAATCACCTTCAAGTGGTAACTAAACAAGCCAATGGACATTGGCCAACGAGATTTGCATGCTGAGCCACTCCTACCCGGACATAAAGGTATAAATACTCCCAGCACGCACTTCTCATTCATGTTTTGCTGAGGAGCTGAGACAGGGATCCCAGCCATTCATTAGTAACCTAGACGTTCCCATTCAGTCAGTCATGTTTGACGTTACGTCAGTACTGATGTGTACTTTCCCTATGGAAAGCGCCACAGCTACTGAACTGTTACGAGTGTTGGAAATGCAGATGCTGTCAAGCTGTTGCATGCCCTCTGGCAACTTCTCTCACATAGTTGTAACCTACCCAGTGACCCATGTAAGGAGAGTAGTCCTCCATACTAAAGGGATGGAAGGGAAAGGGCTTACTCTGGACACCTTCGTAGCTGCTGTTCCTCTTATCGTGACATTTCACTTTGGATCTCAATCCCCACGCTTTTCAGCCATGACCAGTGTTGTTAACGCTGGGGAAACATGCCTAGTCCAATGGAGAGGAACTCTACGGAGGCCACACCCTGCCTGAAAGGAGGTAACGTGTGGAGGTTACACATATGGACTGACCCGTGGGGCAGTACTATATATGGAAGATCTCTGCGGTAGGTCCTGCCTAGCCAGGGAGGAGCTACTACCCAGCAAGCAATTTTGCGTTTAAAAGATGTCTAATAGTCATCCAAACAGTCCTGACATCTAGGCTAAAACAAGGGAAGTTTTTGTGAAAATTTTATAGACTAATCATAGCCCAAGTACAGACGCAAAGAAATGAAACCAAACACCTTGTAATCACTGTTGACTTTGCTTAATCTTTGCTTTAATCCTGCTTAATTTGCTTAATGGAATATTATGCATCTTGCAAGTTATTTTGGCAAAAACGACATTAACCAAATTCAAGGTTATTTTGGCTAGAAGTGGGTTACTCATAGTCGGACTAAATTGGGTCTATAGTTAACCTAGACAGTGAAATGACGGCTATTGCTTGCTGGGTACCGATACAGATTGATTTGAGTGACTAATCAGATTGATTAGTCACTCAAAACTTTATCCAAATCTATCACCGTCAGTCGCGCATATCCACCATGTTTTGTAGTATTTTTAACACTTATTACTCGTGTTTGTAGTTTCTCCTCCAAAGCACAGTGGGTTGTGGGCAATATTAGCCTTTAGAGTGTGCACAGATCCACATTTTGAAAATCCACCAGAAATAGTAGACCATCCGGGGATTTCTGGCATACTCTTTTCAACATACTCTGCTTTGGGACACACTTATTTTAATCTCACATACTGTTTAGGATGGATAGTATGGACATGGAGACGCAGGGTGAGCTTCCACGCAATACACATACAGGACAGAGCAACGCAAAGGCTGGGTCTGCCTCCTCCGGGGGCAGCGCTTGCAAGTTCACCACATGTTCTGTGAAAGCAGTGGTGCGAAATTTGGGCATGTATCTGGGCCAGAGTCTTGGGATCATGTGAGACAGGGCCTCACATCTCAAGGCATGATTCGCTGACTGAAAATACCTGCAGGTCCCTGACCCTATTGAAGGAAGCAAGCACGGTCAGGAGCACTGTCTTTAGAGACAGGATCTTAAGCTCGACTGACTCAAGCGGCTCGAAGGGAGCCCTCTGTAGACCAGAAAGGACCACAGAGAGGTCCCAGTAGGTCCCGTTCTGGAAGGATTTAACCTTCTAGTGCCTCTCAGGAACATGCTCAGCTTCATCATTCTCTCCAGAGGACATCCGGAGCGCCAAATGAGAGACAAGGTTGCCCCACTAGAGGGACCCACCATCACTCTGTAGCTCTACGGCACATGGCATGCTAGAGGAGTGGGAGGTCTGTGGGGGCTGGTCCGACACACGCTTGAGGTGTTTGGCCAAACACAAAGCACTTAGTCAGCTGACTAATCAGACTACTTGGAGCTTTTCGGAAGGTGGGGCTCCTCAGACTGGGAAGAGAGGTGCGGCAATAATGTACAGTATCTGAAAAATAATGTATTTTTTGAACATTTTAAGCATTACATCTTTTTACACCAAATAAACAAAATAAGGCTAAAATCAGGGTAGAAAATGGCCTTTTATTTAAACATTTTGACCATTTCTTTTTATGTTAAAACCCTACTAACATTATAAGTGCACCTTAGAAAGGTTTATAAAATAAAATGTTGCTTCTTTATGTTTTTTCTTTGGGGTTGTGTGGTGTTTGCATCCCTTGAATCCATTAACTCTAAAGAGCCATCATCCCCACTGCTCCACTTTCAGATGTGTAATTCATTATGCACTAGATTCTGGGAGTGAAATCTCTGAGCATGTGAAGTTCTGGACAGTCGTTTTCATCAAACTTTTTCTCCTGTATCCAGTTGGAGGCGTTTCTGTGAGTTGGGAGTCCCCACAGAGAGATAAGCTCTCTAAAGTCAGGGGCCACGTTATGGGGACCTACACACACACACATCCAAGCCCAGCAGATGGGGAGCCTTTGTGGCCTAATTGTGCAACTTGGCTCTAATCCCAGACTGAACCCTGAAAAGAAAACATCTCATATGAAGAGAATGTGTTCTCCTCCAAGCCAACAAAACATTTGCACAGATTGCTCTCTTTTTTGGGGCGGAAAAGATAGTGCTGATCTTTTTTTCCACCCTGTCTTTATTTCTTTAAATATACTTAACCTAAAACCGTGGTGTTATATTACAGGACGGTGCTGCTTTCTGTCTGTGGAAGCCTTGGTGCATTACAGGAGTCATTTATCCCTGGCAGTGAGAGAGAAAGTCTCTTCTATTCTCTGTGATATCAGTAAGAAAACAGAGAGCAGTTGTGAGATTCAGTTCTAAGAGGGGAGAGGTGGAGAAACTCAATGAAGCTAGCTGTTAAGGATTGCACCAGCCTGCACTTAAATCTCTTGTAAATATAATGATATCCATCCCTCATCATTTAAATAATGAGTTAGGTGAGCAGGTGTCTTGGTTTTCCCAGGACACTCCTGTATTTCAGCTCTATTTTTAGTGTCCCGACATATGAAAAAATCATGTTCTGTCCCGTATTTCTTCTTTCCTAAACTGTCTTTGCTAGGTGATCATAAAAGCAAGTAGTGGTCTTCTGTCATGTGAGATTAGCCTAATCAAAAGTCATAGTATATTTTAGAGAACAAATTACCATCCAATCACAATTCGTTATCGATTAACTTGCAGTTAGTGAAGGTGAGATATTAGAGAACAGGGAGATCATCAAGTCAGATGCGAAGATGTCAAAGAAGCATGTGTATTTAAAGAGGATCTTCAAAAGAATTCATTAAGTTATTGTGCGCAGTAAGTTGTGAAAAAATAATACAATGTGGTATCGTACTGAATTAAATGAGAGAGAGGGAGGGAGGGGGTGCCTGTCCATCCCGTCCTGTATTCTACCATGAAAAATCTGGTCACCCTAGTTTTAGGGTGTTTTCACACCTGTATCGTTTGCTTTGTTGCGAAACTAAATGAAACGAAAATTTTATACAATGTTGCAATCATTTCTTGGTTTTGGTTCACTTTCACACACTCTAAAAAATGCTGGGTTGTTTTTTAACCCAGAATGCTGGGTTGAGTCTGTTGGGTAATTTTGTTGGGTTATTTTACCATATTTTAAACACCTTTGGGTAGTTTTAATTTTCCAGTGGTTGGGTTAAATCTGCTGGGTCGTAACGCTGGGTTGTTTCTGCCCAGCTGGGTTGTTTCACGAGTTTCGCGCCTCGGAGATGTTCAAATTCGCTCCCAGCTGTCATTTTGAGAGGACAAAGGGGCAAAGGCAAAGCAGCTGGGTGAAACTGTTTTGAGGTAAGTTTATATAATGTTTTTTTTCTAATTAATAATTATTTTAAATATACAGTTCATGATTATGTACCACACGGAACCCATTAAATATGTGAATATCTGAAACAGAGGAAAGAGTCGTTTCTGTCACTGACAAGCGAATTGAACAAAGTGAGTCGAGTCACTCAAAACAAAACAATTGAGTAATATCACTCACTGCTCTTATGTAAAACTGTAAAACGCCTGCAATTGTCCATACCGACATGTAAAAGACATAACAAGTGCGTAAAATGTTGTGGGACCGTAGGTTCAAATAAACCGGTTCACCCATTTTGAAACAAAATGATTCCAAGAAATGAATCGACTTATCAGCACCGCGAAAACTTTCAAAGCGCGCGCATGCTCAGTGCCGTGGGTTGGACCAGTGAGGTGATTTGATGTGTGGTACAAAAAGTATTTTTACATACATAAATTTGTTTTTGGTGAGTGATGTAATTCAAAATGTCGTTTTTTTCTAGTCAGAAAAGCATGGATACATTTGTGAGGGAAACTCGAGTGGCAGTTAGCCAGTCTTATCGACAAGTTTAACGGTAAGTTCATGTTTATTATACACGTTTGCAGCTTTTACATATAATTGACTGCCTGTGATAATCAACTCAACCTCGCGTAACTTAACGTAGCCTATATAATGTTACATTTGATCCGTATGTTGTAGGTAGCTCAAGGCTGCCAACCTCTGAGTTTAGCAATTTAAAAGCTTGTGATTCGATTCCGATCTTGATTCAATGTCGATTCATTTGGATAAATATCAGATGTAGTAGCTTCATGTAAACAAATTTAAAGGAAAAAATCTCTCAACTAATGCTAAAAACATAAAGGGAGCACTGCTAGCTGGTATAGTATGGACTATGTTATATGGTTAATCTCCATTTGTGTTACACAGAAGAAAGAAAGTCATATACATCACATCTGGGGTGGGATGAGGGCTTGTAAATGATGAGAGATTTAAATTTGTGGGTGGAGAATTACTTTATTAATCTATTTCATTTATTCAACTTTAGTTAGTGTGTTATGTTGCTGTTTGTGCATAAAAAATATCTGCAAGGTTAGTTGTTTTAGATCTTCAAAATTATACAACATAAAAGGCAACTTTCGGTATGTAGTATCATTATTGCATATTTATTTCTATGTCTGTAGCTTATTGCACTAACTTTAGTATATATTTGTTGTAGCTGGTCCTGTTTCTGAGATGTTATGTCTCTTTTCTGCAGAGAATAGAGGTGATGTTGCTCTTTTGGTCCTTCCCCTTCTTCCTGCCATGGTGGACAGAATTGGTCAGAGGGTCTTTCGTCCATATATTGACCAAGCTAGAAAGGCTTTCATTGATCTTCAACCAGTAAGTATAAAACTGCATAACTGCTATTCAAATTGCATTGTGACCTGCCTGTGCATTAAGCACGGGATACTGTACATCCAGCCAGTTGATATTGCAGAATAAACTTCAACAGGATAATTAACAGAAAGTGGAGGGATCTCGTATCACCCTGAAGGAGTTTATTTTGTGATGAAAACTGCCTGGATGTACATTTAACTTTATTACCTCAAAACAATTCCTATTAAGCAGCTTTGATCCTTGACAAAAAAAACAAACAAGATCAAACAAGACATTTAAGGAATAATGTAAAGTATACCACTTATTAAATGGCTTTTCGCCAAATAAAAATATTGATTGTTGAAATCATGATGAACTTTACACAGTAATTTACACAGTAATTGAACTGAATTGAATCAATACTGAACTGACTTTAACCGAATAATGACACCATTGCCTTTGAAACAATTGATATTGTATTTACTTTCTTTTATAGGTTGGAACGAACATGGTGGCATTTCTAAACCGCGCAGAGTCCACAAAAACCCATCCCATTGTCATGACCATGGGAAACGCCCAGCATATATCGCAATCCTTCATCAATGGACAAGCACACTACTTGCAGCTGTTGACGTATGCTTCAAAGCATTCTATGTATTTGACATGAACTACCCCACGCAGGGGTGTGTTTCCCGTACAACAACGTAACTCGATGCTTCACTACCATAGTACGATGCATCGTTGAAAAAAATCAACTAGGTAGTCACGACTGTTTCCCGAAACCATATTGTCGCAAAGTGGTCGTTCAAACACATTGGTTTATGACGTCACGCACGTGGTGGACTAATAACTTATTTTAATGAAACTGGGAGGGAGGGAGGGAGGGAGGGAGGGAGGCTCCTTCTTAAAATACTGTACTGTAAAATACAATTTTGCACATCTGTGAATTTCACTTTAATTTACTAAGAATTAAATGGTATAAATGTCATTGTTCAAAACTCATTTTCTTTCTTCCTTAACTTTATTTTACTTTATTTAACTATACCTGTGTAAATTTGAGCATATTTTAAAAATTATTTTGCTTTCGCTGACTTTAAAATTGAATTGTCTGTCAATTTCACTGTGTATTTAAGGCGAGACACTACAGGTGAATAGGGTAAAAATTTTAACTTAGAGATATCACCATAAAACTTTACCAGTTGATTACTCACATGAAGAGGAGAAAAAAATGTATTGCAAGTTCACTGTAATTTTATGTTTAAATATGCTAATCAGGCTATATCTCATTAAATATGCGCTAATTTGCATATATTTTGAAGTGACGAATCTGACCATTGAAAAAAACAAGGTTCAAAATTATTTTTGCATTTTGTTGATATATTCAATGAAAAGACATTTTCAGAGGGGATTATGAATATCTCCTTTTGTTACCCTGTAAATCAGAAAATACTGCCAATAGCCTTAAAAAATTGATTTCTGCCCTATTTTTAGGCATAAAATGTCATATAAATCAGGCCAAGAATGATATATCAACAAATCCCTCTGAACAAACATTCACAATATAGTTAGGAATACGACTGTAAAGTTTGGTGTATGTAGGTGCTACAGAAGTGAAAAATCGTCACGAGGAGTGCAAGAAAAAACTCGTTTTGAGAAAACGGCCTTTAAAGATTTTTATGGTAAAATTTTACTAATTTCTATTGAAAGCCATGAATTACAGACAAAATATGCTTTAGGTCCAAGTAAAATCCATGCATCACACTTTATAACATCCAAAACTCATTATTGCTTCATCCATCACTGATCATAACATCCAAAACAACACATCAACAGTCCATCACACAGGTATGACAAAAAACGAAATATATAACACCCACAGCAACATCACGTGACGCTTCTGAAGATGACTGCATCAGCAGTCGAAACTGTCAAGGTATGACAACAAACTTTAAACCTGTCGTATAAGAAAGAATTTGTATTATAAATACAAATAGTAAGCTAAATTAACTTGTTTGGATTAACACATCAACATGAACTTCAACTGAAGACCATTACATCACAAACTTCAAACTGACAGAACACAACCTTTACACCTAGTTAATTTACAGTCTACATATCCATGCCAGCACCATATGTAGGGCCCTCCTCCATCTCCTGCTGGTGTCTTTTCACTTTTTTGGCTGTGCTTACACTTTTACGGCTCCGTTTTACACTAGCGGAATGGACACTATTGGCTTTTGAAATCCTAACCATGTCGTCATCCTTCATTGCATTGACAGTTACGACTGTGCTCTGAAGCCACAGTTTCTCCATCACAGCCAGCATGGCAGAGGCACCCTCATTAAATATAGAAATAGCCATACTGGCTGCAGCCTCAACTCTGCTTTTCCCCACAAAGACTGTTTTTGGACATCGGGCCCATATGACCGAGTTGAGGCATTCGTTGGCATTCTGAGTGCCTCCATGCTGCATGCGCTTGAGCAGGCTGTCACTGGACATCCGGTGATAGACAGGGATGAGCTTCTGACCCACCTCCCGTGATAAAAAGTTTCCTGTGTGAAGACTATGGCTCTCTGGCTTTTTTCCATTCTCCTCTGCTCTCCTGTACCAACACCAGGATGGATTACACCTAGTGTGTGTAGGACTTTTATCACTAGACATGGAGTGGAGGAGACCTGCCCATATTTCTGCCTTCATTTGATCCAGTGACCCTTGATTATTTAGAATAGCCCCCCTGTAATAATTCTGCAAGGCTTTACATTTCTTGGCAGTGAGCTTACCCTGACCTTTGCCCCCTAACTTACGCTCAGCACTCAGTTTCCTAAGTGCTGTGCCCATACGCTTGTGAGCATGATTTATGCACTCAAGCTTTACAATTTCATGTCCAGGGTATGGGTTGAGCGCAACCACCTCCCTGAATGCTGCACTGTCCCCATCTGACAGCATCTCTGTGTAGCGCAGCTGATGCTGAGACACAGACCTGGCCCACATCCTCTTGGCTGCCTCCTGCTCCATGGCCTTACTTGACCCTGAGAAATTTTTTGCACAGTCTACATGACTCTCCTTCCAGCTTTCAAATTCCTCCCGCGTAATCTTACCACCTCGCCTAGCACACTCTCTCAGGGTACAAGCATGGCAGTAGGAGGATAGGACCTCAAAGTCCACTACCAGCCCAGTGAGGATGTCGATGCACACACCAATGCCGTAGTGGGACGTGAAGCCTCTCTTCTGCCAGGTGCCATCAAAAGACACACTGATGTTTATCATGGCATCCTCATCCTCCCTTACTATCTCAGCCACATCAGGGTCAATATCTGCGTATGCCTGCCTGATCTGATCCCTGGTTCTCTGCAGTGACTCCAAGCCTCTCTCAATTTCAGCGACTGAAATTAAATTTATAGCTTATTACTAACTGTTCATCCATATTATAAAACACAAATAGATGGATGCCATAATCTTTAATGCCGAGAGAGAGAGAGAGAGAGAGAGAGAGAGAGAGAGAGAGAGAGAGAGAGAGAGAGAGAGAGAGGGAGAGGGAGGAAGAGAGATAAAGAGAAAGAGAAAGAGAAAGAGAGAAAAATATCTTCACTAAGATATTTACACCTTGGAAAAATAGCCAAAAGAATAAAACTTCCCGAAGTTAACTGGAAGCTCTCCTAGGAGAGAGGACAGCAGCTCCAGAGCTAAATATGTCTGCCTGAGGGACTCACAACCACTTTAGGATTCCAGAAAATGTACATATTTGTACAGATAGTAATTATATTTTACAAAACCTGAAACGTGTTGTCTAATGTAATTGTTTTGTATAGTATGTATGTGACACCTATATATTTAATATATGACGTGTAGCTATGAATTTCTGTAAACTGCTTTGAGAGAGAGAGAGAGAGAAAGAAAGAGAGAAAGAGAGAAATAAAGAAAGAAAGAAAGAAAGAAAGAAAAAAAAAGAGAGAGAGAGAGAGAGAGAGAGAGAGAGAGAGAGAGAGAGAGAGAGAGAGAGAGAGAGAGAGAGAGAGAGAGAGAGAGAGAGAGAGAGAGAGAGAGAGAGATTTTTCTATACCTGTTACTGTCTTTTGGTGTGTCTGATACGTTTTAACATGAAGACCAGGAATCCCCAACACTTTGCTGATTTTTTTTAGAGCTGCATATCCCAAGCCTAACTCATGAGCTAAAAGCACCATTCGCACATTCACATCAAACGCCACATCGTTCCTGGATGCGTCTTGTAGACGCGTAGATGTATAGACACTTTGCCTGTACCTATCCTCTTTGCAGAGACAGCACTCTAGTACTAAACTACTACAGAACCCATGATTCTTTGGGTCGATGTTAACTTTCAGCCCTGTCCCTGTGCAATTAGGACAAATTAAACCACCGATCAGTTCATTCAAACGCGCTACATGAACTATCAGCCACTGCTGAGTGGCGCTTTGATTACCTCCGCTGCTTTCTGAACACTCCTGTTTTCCAAACGACAGTTTACGCATCGACGCACTATGTGATGGCATTTCAACATCTTCTGTCTTCATTGGTGATCCCTTGTGTCTTCTTGCTAATGACAACTGTTTTCGTTTTTTTCTGAGAGACTTTTACACGCGTATCTTTCGACATTTTGAATACCGGCGCGGAAATGTCAGAGCGCGTCATGTTACGATTCTGAACGAATCACGTTGTCAGAAATTGGCTTCAGCCAATGAGATTGCGCATTTCGAGTTAAATCACCCATTTTACTTTCATGATTGGTTGCTGATCGACAGGAAATGACCAAATTTGGATCCGACAGCATTGCAAAGGAAAGAGAGAGCTTTACAGCGGTGTTAGGGAGAAGAGCGATCGCGGAGCAGTGGGATGATTTAGAACGCCAACTTTTGACGAATTTAGACGAAATCTACAGGCGCAAACAGACAAAGTGTAGTAAAATAAAGACCTTAATGTGTATTTCTGACTTTTTTTCACCACAAGTCTGAAAGAAGACATGTTATTGAAGACATATAGCCCAAAATCTCAAAATTGACCAGTGAAAAAAAAACGATGTTTTTGCCTGCCGTGTCTCGCCTTAAACCGTTAAATGTATAAATGTCATTGTTCAGAACTAATCTTCTTTCTTTAATTGTATTTGACTATAATACTTGATGTATTTTTAAATGACTTTGCATTCGCTGACTTTAAAATATTATTGTCAATGTCACTGTATTTAAACCATGGTTTTAGAACTAAGCGTATTTATTAATTAAAATATGACAATATTTAACTTTGCAGCACTAAACTAAACTGTGCTTCCAATTTTAACACGTTTGTGAATGTCAGTTGACAAGCATTAAAAAAGATTATTTTGACAGTCTAACATGTTCTTATTTCATTATTTCTTAATTCATAGTTTTACAGTAAAGCACAGGTGAAATTATAAGAATAACCCAGCAAAAATAACCCAGAATAGCAAATCCATTAATGGTAAAAAATGACTACATCTTGGGTTTTCTCAACAACCCAGCCTGCTGGGTTGAAATGTCACTGGGTCAATTTAACCCAGCATGTGTTCTGTCCAATATTTACCCAGCGCTGGGTTGCCAATTGGGTTCTTTTAACCCAGCAATTTTTAGAGTGCAAGGCAACATTGCCATTCAAACACCTATTTTGGAACCTGCCGCATTTCTTCCTTATTTCCGTTCGTTAAAGGATTAGTTCACCTCAAATTGAAAATTTCCTGATAATTTACTCACCCCAATGCGATCCAAGATGTTCATGTCTTTCTTTCTTCAGTGGAAAAGAAATTAAGTTTTTTTGAGGAAAACATTTCAGGATATTTCTCCACACAATAGACTTCAATTGCAACCAATGTTTTGAGGTCCAAATCAATGCAGTTTCAAAGGGCAATGAAGTGCTTCAAACGGCTCTGCACGTTCCCAGCTGAGGAATAGGGTCTTATCTAGTGAAACGATCGGTCATTTAAAAAAAAAAAAAAAAAAAAAACATTTATATACTTTTTAACTACAATTGTTCGTCTTGTGCTGGTCTGCGACGCGCCAGGGATTACGTCATCACGTTGGAAACGTCACGATTTTTTTTTGTGAATAATAATAATAAATTAAAACAAAGATGTCAGAAGATTTTGAAGTTGGAGGAGAAAACGGGAGAAAATGAGTTGGAATTTTTCGCCCTTCCCTGCCTTTTTTTAACTGGAGTACACAGAAAAATAACTTACGATAGATGACGTGACGCGTGACGTTTCCAACGTGATGACGTAATCCCTGGTGCGTCGCAGACCAGCACAAGACGAACAATTGTGGTTAAAAAGTATCTAAATGTTTTTTTTTAAATGACCGACCGTTTCGCTAGATAAGACCCTATTCCTCAACTGAGAACGTGCAGAGCCGTTTGAAGCACTTCATAGCCCTTTGAAACTGCATTGATTTGGACTTCAAAACGTTGGTGGCAATTGAAGTCCATTGTGTGGAGAAAAATCCCGAAATGTTTTCCTCAAAAAACTTAATTTCTTTTCCACTGAAGAAAGAAAGAAATGAACATCTTGGATGGCCTTGGGGTCAGTAAATTATCAGGACATTTTCATTTTGAGGTGAACTAATCCTTTAAGGCATATGAACACGCCAATTACACTCGGATCTGCACCAAAAAAATCAGTCCGTTATCCCCTGGACGAACTGGTCTTGGTCCGTCTGAAAACATACTCTGCAACAGTTCGCTTGTGGAAAGAAAGCAATCCAAGCCAACGAACCAGGCTGTATCACAATGTATGATCGGTAATTACGTAGGATGTGTGAAAAGCAGCAGTGTTTGTTTTGCTAATGCCTCTCAAAATAAATTGTGGGTTAACCTGGAGCAAAGGCGAAGTGAAATGCCTAACTGAAATTTGAACACATTTCAGAGCAACTGTCCAAAACACACAAAAATTTGGAAGTTTACAAGGTGTTTCACGAGTTCACATTTACAAATAATCAGATTAGATTATCATCACACTACGGTCTGCTTTAGGCCATTGGTGGGGAAAAAAGTTAAATGGCAGCGGGAGGAAAAGGAGAAAGAAATCTTGTCTGGGCCTGCATCGCAAGCTGAGGCAGCCTCACGCTAGGAGCTGCAGGCCAAGGACCGTGGGGAGGGTTAGCGAGGTGGGATCGAGAGGCCAAAATGGCTGAGCCTTGTCCGCTAGTGGGGGTAGGCTCACACTAGGGAGAAGGCTTTTGTTGGGAGAGGTGGGTAATGCGGCTTGGGGAAAAGCCGCGGTGTGTGGCTGAGGAGAGGGAGGAGGAGAGTGGGGACTGGCAGTGGCGGGATCTGGGGAGTGGCCCAGGCTTGCTGAAGGCCTGCTGCCGCGGCCTGACTCTAGGAGAGGATCTGCTCTTGCCCGGGAGGAAGAAGGTGTTTAGGGGGGACGTGGCTTTTGGTCCCTACGATATTTGTTCCCTTTATTGGCGGCCTTTGAGGGTGAAGAGGATTTATTAGGGGCACAAGCTGATTGTAGGTTGACATACAAATCATATAGCTGAGATTTATTCAAACGTCTTGAGAAATGGATGTCCACACTGATCAGTGCTTGCCTTAATTCCAGCACTATCCATTTCATAATTGCAGGTATATTTGGCTGGGCCAAGGTGTATGAAGACTCAGAAGAAGACGACGAGGAAGATGGTGGGTGTCTCACTGGTGGAGGTGATGGCAGGTCTAGGTGTCTTGGAGTATGGAGCGGAACGGCACCTGGCGGAGTGTGGGTGCTCCTTGTAATGGTGGAATTCGGCGAAGGATTCTGGGAGAAGATGGAATCGTCATCGGATGGGAAAAGTTTGATCTCTGACATAACGGCAATTGGGCGGGACCAACGGAGAAAACTGTCAATGAACATAGGTGAGTCGGCTCTGTATATATACAGTATCTCACAAAACGTGCTGTGCCGTGCCGAGGCACAACCCACGTAAAGTTGATAATTCCGAGAATAACTGCAATTGCAGAACAGAGATGGCGGCAAAGAGGAAAAACTACAGACTACAGCTCTAAGGTGGACTGTGATGCTATTTTGTTCCTGTTATCTCTGTAAAGCTGCTTTGAAACAATCTGTATTGTAAAAAGCGCTATATAAATAAAGGTGACTTGACTTTACTCTCATTGGTCAGAGTACAAACTCTGTTGCTACTATTTTTAATAACACCAATTTCAATGCCAACACATTTTGACAAATTAAACTATAATTAAAAATATAGCCACAAGCAGCAAGCATCAGGATATTTATGGGTATCATTCAGAGTATTAAAGGGATAGTTCACCCAAAAATGAAAATTGTCATGATTTACTCACCCTCATGTTGTTCCAAACCCGTAAGACTTTCGTTCATCTTCTGAACACAAATGAAGATATTTTTTAATGAAATCTGAGAGATTTCTGTCCCTCCATTGACAGATTACGCAATTACCACTTTAATGCTTCAAAAAGTTCATAAATTGAATTTAAAATAATCTATATGGATTAAGCTGTTCTGTTTACCAGATCTGATGTGTGATGCAGCCTCTGAATTGGGACACGGAGGGTGCTTCTCATTTCTTATTTGTGCATCCTCGTATCCTTTCCTCGCGTCAGGTTGAGGTCACCTGAGCTCAATTTTGAGTTTCAAAGGCTGTGAATACTTATGTACATGTTTATTTATTTTCAATACATTTGCATAGATTTCAAACAAACTTCTTTCACATTGTCATTATGGGGTATTGTTTGTAGAATGTTGAGGAAAATAATGAATTTAATCCATTTTGGAATAAGGCTGTAACAACAAAATGTGGAAAAAGTGAAGCGCTGTGAATACTCTCCGGATGCACTGTACAGTACATGTTTCACTACAAACAATATTTTGAACTGAAACTGTTATGTACATGATTAAGCCATGAACCCACTGCACAGTCACATCAACTGGGCTTTGTTCAGAACTACTGTATTCACACATTTTAAAAGAAAGGGTTTAAAGGACAATTCATATTCAGCAATATTATCGATTTAACTGCACTGGATGAGAACAACATTAACTGAATTGAGATGGATAATGACGCTTACTTTGTAGCATCAACGCTGTTCCCTTTCGAAAGCTTGGTTAGTGAGAGTGCCTCTTTCAGGCATGTAAAGGTGGTAGACCCCATGTTCATAATGAACTGTCTGGTGAGTCTTCACTTCGCACGCCGCAGGTGAGCTGAGTGGTCTTCTTTAAGAGTCATTTTTTGTGTGCAACTAACACTAAAATGTATCTCTCTACAGACCTCTTTCCCTGTATAGAGTTAGGGGGTCATGTGAACGTCAATTTCATAAGGTAAGGTACAATTTTTTTGGATTATTAGAGCCCTGAAGTTCCCCTGTTAGGTGGCTAGAATGATAGAGAGAAGCACCAAATGTTTGGGCTTCTTCTGTGAGTATGTGATGGCTTCCCTTGTTGTTTCATGTGAAGATAATGTGGGGTGTGCCACCGCTCATTCTAGCTGTAAACTGTGTTTATGCTTCCGCTTGTTTTTCCACACACATCTGTGTTAGCCCTCGGGCTATTAGCCACCTCAGGGTAGAGTAGTTGGTCTCTCTCAAAAGATTTTTGTTTTGGAGTTTAGACTGATGCTGGTCTTTCAGATTGATCTTATGTCTGGCCCACGGGACCATCTGACATTTTTTTATCCTGAGTACATCGCCCCCCTGAGCTCTGTTTGGGTTTTCAGTAGGCTGAGCGGTTCTGCAGCCTCTCGAAGAAATAATAATATTTTTTTCGTAAGGCTGTGGCTCCTCTGAGCCCTCAGGTAGATCTATGCTTATAGGCTGGCCATCACCAGGGATGCCTCTGTAGCTGGCCTAGGCTACGCTAGGGATAGTGGAGGCGTTCAGCTGAAGCATTTCTGCCTCTGGCCATTCACTATGTAAGTTTGGCTTCCTTCCTCCCTAGATTACACCCTCCTCCCATATTAGGGAGTCGTTCGGCCAAGGCCCGCCCCCTTCTCTGCATTCAGGGGTGCTAAGAGTAATGCAGGTTGGTAGTCGACCCCATGGGTTTTTCGGGCAGGGTTAGGCCATCTTTCGTATGTTGTACTCCCCTGCTTTAAGGGTATTGATTTGTTGCTGAGTACACTGCCTTTGGCAATGTGATTAGGTACCAGGATGCTGTAGGCACTGTATTAACAGCTTTTCTGCCAACGAAGGCTGCGTGGTTAGGTAGTAGGCCTCAGGAGGTCTCCTTGACCGGGCAGCCCCCAAGAGGGCTCTTTAGGCCAGCTTACCTCAGGTGGTTGGCCTTAGTAGTTCAGGCAGTAGACTCACTGAACAGGCCTCATCGGAGGTGGGTCCCAACATACATTATGGCTGCGACCAGGTAGCTAGCCTTATTAGGGCTCCTGTGGGTGGGCTCAATAATATGTTAAAATAGTATTGTCTCCAAAGAGTGTATGTTGTAGCAGAATAGACTTGCTATCAGCTAGTAGGCCTGACCAGGCCTCCCTGATGGGTGAGTCCCCAGCAGCGGTTGGCCTTATCAGGCCACTATGTAGCTCAGTCCCTGACACCTCTGGTCCATGGTAGTTAGTCTCTTTCTTGAGAAGACTTTTAGGAGGCTGGCTTAAACAGGCCGCTCCGAGACTGGGCCCCAGGACTAGCTGGCCTTAGCAGGCTGCCCTGGGACTGTCACCCAGATTCAGGGCTCATAGCATCCAGTTGTTTAGATTGCTATCAGGTAGTAGGCCTCTTCAGGCCTCCCTGAAGGTGGGCTACCACATATTGTGGTTGTCAGGTAGTAGGTCTCATCAGGCCTACCTGAAGATGAGCCCCCACATTTTGTGGTTGTCAGGTAGTAGGCTTCACCAGGCCTCCCTGAAGTTGAGTTCCCACATACAGTGGTTATCAGGTGGTAGGCCTCACCAGGCCTCGTTGAAGTTGAATTCCCACATATGGTGGCTATCAGGTAGTAGGCCTCACCAGGCCTCCCTGAAGGCAAAGCCCCAAGGACAGACAACTGGACAGCCAGCCTGGCTTGCTATCGGGTAGTAGGCCTAACCAGGCCTCCCTGAAAGTGAGCTCCCAAATATATTGTGGCTGTCAGGTAGTAGGCCTCACCAGGCCTCCCTGAAGGTGAGCTCCCACATAATGTGGTTTTCAGGAAGTAGGCCTCACCAGGCCTCCCTGAAGAAGAGTTTTCCACATATGGCGGTTAACAGGTAGTAGGCCTCACCAGGCCTCCCTGAAGACGAGTTTTCCACATATGGTGGTTGTCAGGTAGTAGGCCTCACCAGGCCTTCCTGAAGGCGAATCCCCACACAGGGTGGATATCAGGTAGTAGGCCTTAACATGCCTCCCTGAAGGACTAGTTTCCACATGTGGTGGGTATAAGGTAGTAGGCCTCACTAGGCCTCCCTGAAGGTGAGCTCTCACATTTTGTGGTTATCTGGTAGTAGGCCTCACCAGGCCTCCCTGAAGGTGAGCTCCCACAGATTGTGGTTGTCAGCTCCCTGAAGGATGAAGTTTTCACTTCTGGTGGTTATCAGGTAGTAGGCCTCACCAGGCCTCCCTGAAGGTGAGCTCCCACATATTGTGGTTGTCAGGTAGTAGGTCTCACCAGGCCTCCCTGTGAGTGGTTCCCAATGGTGCTGGGTTCAGGAAGCTAGTGGCCGCTTGCTATCAGTTTAGCTGGCCTTAACAGGCAGCTGCTAAAGGCGAGCTTGTGCCCTGGCTCGGCTAAAGTTTTCATTCTCTGCTACTGGTTCCCTCCTGGAACCTCTTTTTCCTGCCTACAGGCTGGTTTGCCTACCAGGCGGACCATGTGCTCCCCTCACCGAGGGTCACTATGAGCATGCGGACTCCTGAGTCTGGTCAGACGGTCGAAGGCCTCTCATGAGGCCTCCCAGTTAGATCAGTTCCTAGACCTTTTCAGGCCTCCTCAGTGCTTTGAAACATATGCACTGGATAGATCCGTGGATTGAGCAGAGTAAACTCCCCTCGCTAACAAGGGTTGTAAGCACTATGCTGAGTCATGCTCTCCGGGATACCCCGTCTCTGAGATCTGGGCCGAGTGGGTTCACTGCCAGCTTCGCAGTCCCTCAGGTTGGATGCCTTACCTAAAGGCAAGTGTCCAGAGGCTCTGTCTTCGGACAGACAGGAAGTGGCCAGACTGAAATGTCTATGTAAGTGACACCAGGTTAGGCCGTCCTGGTGGCATTTCGGGTGGTACGTCCCCAAATAGTGACTGGCTGGGGTTCCTTCGGGTTCCCTAGCCACATTCCCTTGAAGGGACCCCTTCTGATTTGAAGTTGTGGTCCTAGGCCCTTGAGCAGGCCCAGGTAGGCCTTTCATTAAACTATTTTTATGGAGGTTTTCCTGTGGAACATATAGCTTGGGCTATGACCGTAGGGAATGCTGTCACTGACAGCCCAGTGTGAACTGAGGGTGAGTGGTTCTAGGGTTTCATTGAATTGCTGGTTCTGACAGTTGTCACTTCCAATGGGCATGCACTCCTCTTAGCATGGGGGCGTGGGTATATCGTTCCCCAAAGTCTCATCGACGCAGTGTGAGTTCCCTTTTGAAAGGGAACGTCTCAGGTTACGACTGTAACCTATGTTCCCTGAGAACATGGAACGAGAAACTGCGTCTCCTTGCCATGCCTCGGGACCTGCCTACCAAACAGTCCCTTCAGACGAAAGGATATTGTCATGTTTGCAAGGGGCCCTTTTATACTTCCAGGTCCCACATTAATCATTCACGCTAATGATTCATGGGCTGTCGCCGGTCAATGTGATTGCCATGATTTGATTGTGATTTCAGACACCTGTCACGCCTGAGGCGTCAAAGTCCTTTTAGGCAAGTCATGCCACTCGGCCGCCATCTTGGCAACGCCTCCGGCCAGCTATTTTGGACTAACAAGACCAGGCTCCTATCTAAATGAATGAGCAGAGAGTCAGAACTGCAGTTTCGCTGGTCACCGGGACATAAAAACTGCATGTATAGAAACAGCAGTAAAATATGATAAAAATCGCTGAAAAAGTTTGATGACTTTGCCCCAAAATAAGGTTTAAAACCCCCTTTTCCCCACAGGTTATAGTTTTACTACGCATGCGCAAGGGTTCTCTCCCTCTGTCGTCCGCGCGTTACACAGTTTGAAGCACAGTATGTGCGAGCTCTTGCTCGCTCGCTCTAGATTCCGGGAGATTTGAACTAATTTGTGGGCATCAGGGAGCCGCTATCAATCTGCGGGAGACTTCTGATGTCTGATATTTACACATCTCACACATACACTGCATATCAAATCTGCTGCCTTTTCAAACAGTAACGTATTTTGCGCTGTCGCAAACCTCAACTGTGCGCATGCGTCAGTGGAACCAGACGATAGGCTTAAATGTTTCCCGGCTTGACTGTTAAAAGCAGACGATTGGCTTTCCAGCGGGAGGGGCGGGACATGTGCATACAACCGCCATCTTTGGCGTTACGGGTTTTCCCTATATAGTTGTATTAAGGATTGATGAAGTGGCATGTCTCTATATAAATAGTCTCAGGCGTTCCCCAAAGCGTCATCGAAGCAGTGTCTCGTTCCCTGTTCTCATGGAACATAGGTTAAAGTCGTAACCTGAGACGTTATTGAACTGAATTGAATCAACACTGAAATACATTTTCCTGTTTATTAATGCAAAGCTGCTTTGAAACAAGTGCTATAGACAGTAAATAAATGTATAAATAAATGTGATGAAGTTTTGGAAATAAAACAGTCAATGATACATAGGTGGCCATTTTATTGTTGAAAGGCATACGTTGCAGTGCAAACAGTCTTTGGCAAAAATACAATACAAAAGATAAGAATCATTTTGACCACTTGTTTGAGCATGTTCAGTCTTGCAGGGCAGTGCATTTCCAAGGCAGATGGGCACAGTTTGGTTTGGGGGAGGATCTTCAAGAGGTTGTTAGATCAAGGAAGGAAGGAGGGCACTTTGAGAGTAATAAAACACTGACACAGAGTCACATAACAGAGATAAAAGAGTTAAACGCAGGTCAAACATGGTAAAACTAACAGTCAAACACTCTCAACCACTATAACAGTCACTTTTCCAATCACTAACCAGCGCCAACATAACTGTACAAGCAAACTGTGATTCTGATTATCTGCAATCTGTAACGCTGAAGACGTTTAATCAGGAGACAGTGGAATGTTTTGAGAAGGGCAGAGAGACACTGCAGTCCTCCAGCTCAGGGTATGGCTTCCATTTCAGTGAGACTTCAAAAAACTCAACCAAACTGACACAGCTTTGACTTCTTATTAGTCCACTAAACAAAACAGATGCATGATTGGCCTTTGTTACAATATCGTATGGGGGAAATTTACATTCAGTAAAAGAAGTGTTGTAGAATTCCAGAGTCAAGTTTCTACTAAAAAACTACTACAACTAGACACTACTGGTCAAAAGTTGCAATAATTAAATGTTTGATAGAATTCTCTTCTGCGCACCAAAGCTGCATTTATTTGATAAAAAATACCTTAAAACCAGTAGTATTGTAATATATTATTACAAAATAAAAACTGTTTTATATCTTAATATATTTAAAAATGTAATTTATTCCTGTGATCAAAGCTGAATTTTCACAATCATTACTCCAGTCTTTAGTGTCACATGATCCTTCAGAAATGAACAAATTACATTTTTACTTTTATTAAAATAGATTTTTTTATATTAATATTTCACAATATGACTTTTTAATTTTGTTGTTTTTAAACAAGAAACATTTGTATTTCTAATTATTCCAAACTTTTGACCGGTAATAAACCACAAAACTAGTTTTTCTACAGCATCAAAGCAAAACGTTGAGTCTTTAATCTGCATTGAACATGACAAATACTGGGCGCTTGAAAGTAATGACAAAAACACATAGACAACACTGAAGTCCTCGCTGGTTCACCCAGCAACAAACATACAGCATGAGCAGTGCAGTCCGATTCACAAACCAATGACTCTTATGAACCAGTTCAAATGGTGCAATATTATTTAAAGGAAGTGATGTGACATGAAGGCCAAGTATGGTAACCCATACTCAGAATTGGTCCTCTGCGTTTAACCCATCCATGTTAGTGCACACACATCAGGAGTAGTGAACTTACACACACTGCAAACTGTGGACACACACACCCGAGGCAGTGGGCAGCCATTCACTGCGGCTCTGCCGGTATTGAGAATCGAACCCACTACCTTTAGGTTACAAGTCTGACTCTCTAACCATTAGGCCATGTATTGCGATGAGGCAGAACTGTTTACATCTCTAAACACTGTTTAAAAAGAAAGGAAACATCTGGACCTTCATTCATGACAAGGATATAAATACTGTGCTGGTAGAATGGAGTGTTATAGAAAAGTAGAGTAACACTTTAGATAAGAGCCTGACTTCAGCTCAGTGCTGCGCTTCCCAAACTCTTCACCTCAGTTGCTCCCAAACCAAAAACATCAATAACAGCTTTCTGTCAAGATAAAGCCCAAAGTCCAGGTCTCAGAAAACCCGCAGTTGCCAAGGGAAACAAACATTTGGTGATCAGTAGAGTTTTTTTCCCATTGCAAAGATTGTTTTCAAGGTATTCACATTTTTCTCCGTATGAGAGGAAGATACAAAGTGGGAACTAATGTTCTACATATGTCCAGAATATCATACTATGCAACATAAAGTAAAAGCACAAGTAACGTTTAATTTTTTTTAAGCTTAACTATAAAACGACATGTTTTCGCTCAAAGGGTGGTTTTAAAAAGCACGTAATGAGTGTATATATTGTATGATGCATTGCATATTGCAAAACAATTAAATGCATAAAACAACACTCGTAAGACTCGGCTAAATCGCTTAAATGATAGCACCAGTTCTGCAGCATCTCCAGCCTGAGAATGTTTCTTCCATTCAACAAACAGAAAAGGTCCTGGAAAGACGTTATCCTGCAGAGTTCAGCTCCATGCCCAATTAAACACACACTAAAAATATATTTAGGTTTAAATTTAGGATTGTATATAAAATGTACATCCATTTAGATTACACAGTTTAAATATAAACCCAAACGTAATGTGATGCATATTTATCAGTCATACATTCTGCATAAAAAAAAAAATCAAGGCAAAGTTGATTATTAACTATTTGAATTTATTTAAATAATATTTTTTTTAAATGTATTAATTAAAATAGCTTAGAATCCACATAGTTTCATGTATGACTGACAAATATGCATCACATTAGGTTTAATACTTTATCTTACAACTCTGTAATCCAAATGGATGGAATTATTATATTCAATATAAATACATAAATCTTACATTTAGGCCTAAATATATATATATTTTTTTGAGTGCACATGCCTGTAATTTTCAAGTAATCTTGAAGACTGTGGCTTTTTCAGGCATGTTTGATTAGGGATGAAGCTGAACTCTGCAGGTAAACACTCCTCCAGGACCGCAGTCGCCCATCTCTGGTGTTGTAAATGAACACCTTGGGTAAGTCGTCTCCCGGTTTACAGGCCTGAGGAGAAAAACAGGGTCCCACATTCATCTGTTCAAATACTTAAGGCAGTGTATTTTTGGTTCTTTGTAGTGGGTGTCTGAGGATATGCAAACAAAAAAACCAATACATGACAAACAACAAAAAAACCCTGAAACACAACTATAGACCAAATAGAGGCATGAGCACAAGGTCACATGGGTTAAGTGTCCTGAGGTTATACGTGATGCTCGGTATCCTGCGGTTGTGAAGGCTGGTTGAGGCACACGGGGCAGCATGAGCCTTTGGGCGTCACGGGGTTCAGACATGCTGCCGGTGGACACTTTTCCACGAAACACGTCACCTGGGCCCCCTGACAGAGACAGACCGGAACAATTGAGCTAAACACACAATTGTTACGTAACTTTATTAGAAACCGCTGCATGCATAAATTAATTATACAGGAACTGGATACATTTTCCAATGTTATTTTCATTTCAAATTGCACTCTATCTACACTAGAGCGGGAGATGTAAAAGGCTGCATTCACACTAATGAACTGCCTCAAGTTGCTAAAGGTACCGCTGGCCCTGCAGAGGTTTCGGCCGTTGATCGCATGTGTTGGTCCGGAAGGCATTCATAATGAATGTTGCAACTCCTCCGCCATCTCCTCCTTGGAGTCAGCAGCGACTGAAGTCACTGCGGGCCACTCATCTCACAGTTGAACTTGAACGTGCTTTCATGACGGTGACGCTTCGAAGAGAGTGGAGACTTATTTGGAGATGATTTGGCAAAGCACAGGTAAACCTGTTAACTTCCCAGCAATCCTCCCGTTGCCCGCTGTGGTATTCCCTGACGCACGGACGCACTGGCACACAGCTGTACCTATGAAATTTGCATTTCCCCCAGTGAGCCTGGTTGCACAGACATTGTGCAAAGTCAGGGAGAACAGGTCTAGCTGCTTGCGCCAAACTGGCCCACCTGGACTTGCTTCGCAGAGCTCACGCTTCTTGCGACAGCACCTTCCCGGATGAATTCCCCTGAGGAAAGACCTTCTTTCTCAGAAGCTAGTTCCTGATTTTCAGGTAGGACCTCCTGCCACAGCGCTTAACTACCTGCTGAAATGGACGGGAAACTCGGCAATTCTCATTGGTCTTCTCTGACAGTATCATCTGGGGCTTCCAAATGTGACCCCTAGTGTCAATAAATTGACAACGTCTCGTTCCCTCTATCAGGGAACAGATGTTACAATAGTAACCAAGATGTTTCCCACAGCGCATATCATGTGAAGTTTTCGATAAAGAGGAATCGCGATACATCAGAGAAATAATTGTTTTACTATTCTATACTATATAGATAAACGTTTTTGCTTTGCAAATTCACATCATAGTACATTCTACCTGAACATTGGTACATAAATTTCTGTGCATTTATTTCCACTCAACCGCATTTACGTGCCGATGTATGCAGCACAGTTTACTGTGCCCACACCTTAAGATTTACAGTATTTGGGAAAAACTGGTGTCAGAGTGACAGACGTTCAAGACAGAGAGTTTCAGTGCACTGATGAACTTACTTTACACTGACATATGGTGCAGGGATTCTTCTTCCAAGTCTCTCCATCTACTCGCTCTCTCCCGTCCTCATCGGCACAGTCTGTCCTGCTCAGACGACCTTCAAGTCTTTTTATCTGTCAGTTTCAACAGAGAGAAAAATTCTCAAAAAAATTGTAATTTTTTTTCATAATATGCATTGAAGCATCACCTCTTTTCTCAGTTTCTGAAATGGTTTGATAAAGTCTCTCTACACCCTTCCTTTCCTAATTCAACAAAAGCTCAGTTGCTGCATTACATTTTTAGGTAAAATTCACATTGGCTATAAGTCATTTCAACAAAAAAATTTAAAAGCTGAATCTTAAAAAATTGGTTAAAGTATCTTGGTAAAATATTTCGATAAAGCATGTTGCCATGACTTTTTGATTATATAATTGTATACAATGCACCACTAGTAAATACTAAATGACTATAATATTTTGGCCTGTTCTTCAAACGACATATGGCTTTAGAAGACTTAATGTGAGGTGTATGTACAATTTTAATGAAGCTTAAAAGCTTCAGTGTAATCTTGAAAAGCTGTCCTACTCCATTTATTGTAGTTGTGTGGAAACTACAGTCTTTGGAAGGTTTTTGCTTTCTTCCGTGGAACACAATCAAGATTATACATTTACATTTTTGCAGTTAACAGACACTTTCATCCAAAGCAACAAAAGCAAAGCAATTAACCCTAACTACATGAAGGTGAGTATATAATGTGAATTTTCACTTTTGGGACAAACTATTGCTTTATAAAGCCTGACAGTGGAGAGACACTAAACTAAATAGTATGAACGATAAAAATTCAAATTCAAATACCATTGCTGAATCTATACCTGAGAGAATTGTAGGGTCTTTCTGTGTGTTAGATTGATATGGAAGTAAAATAATGCCAAATGTTTTTGAAACAAAAAAAAAGCCTGTTGAATTGCACTACTTGGAAAAAAAATAAGCATTGCATTAACCATGCTTGGATTTTAATGCATTGCATTTTTATGGGCTGAGAATTCAGCATGGTTGAATATTTAAGCTGTGAATATTTCAATTCAAAACATTTCAAACACATTTTTATTATTCAAAATTCACCTTTCATATTTCACTTCCAAAATATTCAAACTGTTTAAAAATACAACAGGACATTTTCAGTCCATTTTATTTTGCTTTGCAAATTCGCTTCCACAAATTCAGTGGTTCAAATTCGACAGTAAATTCAACATTGACATCCAGGAACTGCAGGAAAAGCAGTAGATTACCGAGCATACTCCCCATCTGCTGTTAGTCGACCTCACCACCAGGAGGTGCAAAAGCGCGTGTTGTTGAAGACCAGAGAAACAGTTTCAAAAACATTTGGCATTATTTTACTTCCATAGTTTGACATCTACTCTTTTGTGATGTGCATTCCTTCACGGCTCAGTGGGCTCTAAAAATATGTGGTTATCGGATCTTTGAATGAGGCATTTAGTACAGGGCCAAATTGTTCCTTCAGAGAGCTTTAATGTGACACTTTCCTCAGTGTCTTATTTTCTGTGTGAGAATCACATTTTAAAAACAAAGTAACTCGTAGCTGTCACTGTGTAATTCATAAGAACTCAGTGTAATATGATTAGAGATTCAAAAAGTTAAACCAATACATATCTTGATTCTGTATATCAAAAAAAAAAAAGAAAAAAAAAAAGAAAAAAGAATGGCAATCACCTGGAGCTCTTTGGTTGCAGTGACTGAAGGTGAAGGTCATATAATCAGTCATTAATTGTGAGCAGGTACCTTTTACATATAGGGGATATAATGTATAATCTGTTATTAATCAACATCTATTGTTGGTCCTCAAACAACCTTCCTATTAAGATTTGAGGGCAGGGTTGATGTTGAGGATTGTGTTTGGACTATGTTTATTTGACAGCCACAAAAGATGTTGATCCAGGAACATGGCAAAAATACAGTCATCTGTAGAATAGTGAATTAGTTAATAGTTAAGTTCTACTTAGTTCACAGAGGATCGCTTTATTTGATATTTGATAGACTTTAAACATATACGGCGTGAAGTGGACATAAGAATCAAGGCAGATATTATATGTAATGTCACTGTAGATTGCCATGTGTTTTTGATTCAAATCAGAGCATCTGGAAAGTTTGATTCTTGGCCTGTTTTACTGGACAGTAAAACGAACATTTTCAGCATCTCACCATCACCGCCAAACGCATGTGTCTGAGCAGATCTTAATCACCCTTGTATATTTAAATTACCAACACAAGTCGATTCATTCACAAATACATGCGACTAGGTTTTCAGAAGGTTTAAATAAATGGATAAATATGCATTGCAGCTTGGCACTGCAATGCACCAAGTGAATCATGTGTCCTAACCTGTTTTCGTAAACCCGTGATAGTTTTCTGCATGTCAGCAACAAAGTCTTGGAAATCCTTAATGGAGGGTTCAGTGCTTGACTTTGGTGATTCGGTTACATTTACTGCATTTTGAGCATCTTCCAAAGTGCTGAAAAACAAAATTCATTAAAAGTAGAATAAATAAATGATCCGAAATGTTGTAATCTAAAGCATCCATGATCTTTGATTACAATATTGATTAATTATTAATTACAATATGGTTACATTACTTAGGCCGTGTGTCCACCAAAGTTTTTAGCCAGCTGAAAACGCCTTGCTGTGGGCGATTGAGAGTGCTTCGGCGGCGGAGCATTTTATTAATTTATTTTCAGTTGAGACGCTATATGTGCAAGATAGTTTGTTTCTGAATATAAAAATGGCAATACAATATAAAGTATTTGTTGTCTGTTGCTCTTGTACAATGATGATGTGGCGGTTGTTCACTGTGGTATTTATCCCACCCCTCCTCCACTGTGATTGGACGGTTGGGTAAAAAGTGACAGTGTTGAACAAAGTTGAACATTCTTCAACTCAGCGGCCGAAGAAAAAGCAAAAAACTGAGTGCTCAGGACTCAGTGAAATAGAGTGGCCTTAAAGGTATAGCGGAGGATTTTCTTTTTCCAGGTGGGTAGTCTGTACTATTGGTCCACCTAAGTGTCAATCATTCTGGTGATATGTTTACGTAAGGCCGTCGTACGTGCTCGTCCCTATGTAGTTTTCGCTTTCTGCGCATGCGCACTTTCAGGTGTATTATGTGTGATGAGTTACGGTTTCAGCCATTCCTTTGAAAATGGCTGAGGGTCGAAAGAGAAAAAAATGTATACGAAGTGTATGATAAGAAGAGAAAGGCCGCAGAATATAGAAACAAGACCAGAGTGATTTTGGGTGAATATTTCACACGCTGGCGTGCGCTAAAAGCACATGTTGGGCTTCCCACTGATGCCGCAGTCGCGGAGATTCTACTAGACAGGTGAAGTTTGTCTTGCTATTTGGAGAAATCCATTTAAAATCACTCCTATTAAAAGTTAATGTAAGCTATGAGTAGCGATGCTAGCCCTGGCACAAGTCATGCAAATAGAGTGTTGCGCATTAGCATTTTAAAAAAAATTGGAGAGGGCGGGTCTTCTCTAAAATTCGGAAAGATCCTCCGCTATACCTTTAATGTTAGTTAATGCATTAACTAATATCAACAATGTGCAATACATTTGCTACCGTATTTATTTTTCTTTGTTAGTTAATAAAAACACAACTGTTCATTGTTAGTTCATGTTAACTCAGGCCCATTCCATAACATCAACAACTTTTGATTTTTATAATGTGTTAGAAATTGTTGATATTAACATTACCTAAGATAAATAAATGCTTTAGCAGAATTTTGTATTATTAGTTCATGTTAACCAATGTAACAAATGTAAACCTTATTGTAAAGTGTTATCATCATTACTATTACTATTATCATTTACTTCATTAGAATTTACCAATGACAGGCAGAGTGTAAATGGAGAATGTGAGTTTACCTGCTGTTGTCAGTGATGTTGCTGGCAGGTTTCTTCTCCTCTGCATAGCTGTGCTCCGCTGACCTGCGGCTTCTGAAGTGGTATGACAAGGCATTGAACTGACCTTTAGTGCGACAGTCTGCAGGTGCAAGACATTCAGCCTTTTATTGATGCAGGAAAAACAGCAGTACGAACATTACAGGGATTCAAATATCAATACAAGCCTAAAGGACTAGAGGTCATGTGGTAAAGACAGAAGATGATCCCTTGCCATATGGGACTCTACACACTTGACAAAAGACCTGTAGACAATAGCCACCAATAGACAGTTCTACATTTTCATGCTGTTTTTATGAATGCTTTATCAGTGTGTTATTGTAGCATACATTGTTAAACAAGAAATAATTTGACGATGGATAATAATAACGGTTAATTTGTTAATTCTTTTATATGCCGGACATTAGATAGAATTCTCAAATAAAATGAAGTAGAGCACCATTGGTTTGAATAAATTGGAGAGAGATTGGGCTCTTTGCACGATCATGTCCGCATTTGCCACCGCGACTTCCCCCGCAATGTACGGAAATTGTGAGAAAATCTTGAGAAATTGTCACACAACAGGACAAATTAATATTGATAAGATCCTCCTTCTCGATAAAGGTATTTCGAGCTTCTGAAACTCATTACCAAAACAGTATGATTTAATGTAATATATTACAATGTTATGTTTACTAGAGTTTTATAATATACTACATTATAATACAATATAATTATTTGTAATCAACAGTTATTGGAAATATGGCAGAAAGAGTTTGTTACTACCACAGTTTGCTAAGGATACTATACCAACTTTGAGCTTAAAGGGTTAGTTAGCCCAAAAATGAAAATTATGTCATTAATGCCTCACCCTCATATCGTTCCAAGCCCGTAAGACCTCCGTTCATCTTCAGAACACAGTTTAAGATATTTTAGATTTAGTCCGAGAGCTTTCTGTCCCTCCTTTGGAAATGTATGTACGGTATACTGTCCTTGTCCAGAAAGGAAATAAAGACATCATCAAAGTAGTCCATGTGACATCAGTGGGTTAGTTAGAATGTTTTGAAGCATCGAAAATACATTTTGGTCCAAAAATACCAAAAACTACTTTATTCAGCATTGTATTGTCTTCCGGTTCTGTTGTGGATCCGCGTTCAGTGCCGCTGCTGACGTAAGACGCTGCTGACGTGTGTCTGGTGTGTGTGTGTATTCGGGTTCAAATAAATATGGCTGGGCAAAAAAATGCAAGTCTTCCTCTGTGTGGAAATTCTTAGACATGTTTGCGAAGATTGTTTTGTTTCCAGCGTGCGTCTCCCTCAGACTGTAAACGAAGCTCGGGCGCACCAGACACACGTCAGCAGCGTCACTGAACGCGGATCCACAACAGAACCAGAATACACACACGCACACACCAGACACACGTCAGCAGCGGCACTGAACGCGGATCCACAACAGAACCAGAATACACACACACACACGCACACACACACACACACACACACCAGACACACGTCAGCAGCGTCTTACATCAGCAGCGCCACTGAACGCGGATCCACAACAGAACCAGAATACACACACGCACACACCAGACACACGTCAGCAGCGTCTTACGTCAGCGGCGGCACTGAACGCGGATCCACAACAGAACCAGAATACACACACACACACGCACACACCAGACACACGTCAGCAGCGTCTTACGTCAGCAGCGGCACTGAACGCGGATCCACAACAGAACCCGAACACGCGCACACACACACACACACCAGACACACGTCAGCAGCGTCTTACGTCAGCGGCGGCAATGAACGCGGAACCACAACAGAACCAGAATACACACACACACACACACCAGACACACGTCAGCAGCGTCTTACGTCAGCAGCGGCACTGAACGCGGATCCACAACAGAACCCGAACACGCACACACACACACACACACACACACACACACCAGACACACGTCAGCAGCGTCTTACGTCAGCGGCGGCACTGAACGCGGATCCACAACAGAACCAGAATACACACACACACACACACACCAGACACACGTCAGCAGCGTCTTACGTCAGCAGCGGCACTGAACACGGATCCACAACAGAACCCGAACACGCACACACACACACACACACACACCAGACACACGTCAGCAGCGTCTTACGTCAGCGGCGGCACTGAACGCGGATCCACAACAGAACCGGAAGACAATACAATGCTCAATAAAGTCCTAGTTTTTGTTATTTTTAGACCAAAATGTATTTTCGATGGTTCAAAACACTCTAACTAACCCACTGATGTCACATGGACTACTTTGATGATGTCTTTATTTCCTTTCTGGACAAGGACAGTATACCGCACATACATTTACAATGGAGGGACAGAAAGCTCTCGGACTAAATCTAAAATATCTTAAACTGTGTTCTGAAGATGAACGGAGGTCTTACGGGCTTGAAACGACATGAGGGAGAGTCATTAATGACATAATTTTCATTTTTGGGTGAACTAACCCTTTAAGACTTTTAGCTAAAAATTTGCTGGACCTGAAAACCCTGAACTAATTTTCCTTATTTTCCTTTCCTTTAAATCTAAGAATTAACTCACTGTTTACCACCTCATATACTGTACTGCTGTACATTAAACTGAATAACACAATCAGTAAAAAACTAAACAAAAAGTAAAAAACTAAAGATAAACCGTGGGGATTGTCAGAACAGAGCATTGTAGTGTAATTCCACAGGACCAATGTAAGATAAATGGCTATATTGATGGGGTGTGTGCAGTTAGCAGCGTGTCGGGGCAGAGGATATGGCTGCAAGATAAGAATCAATGAAGTTCCCATAAACCTTTAATTCTGCTGAACTCTTCCATCTGATAACGCATACTAAAGTAAACAAAAGATGCTGATCGGGAAACAGTTCTACTCAGCGAAATATCAGTTATCCCCCCCGAAATCCAAAGCATTACAACATTACTAGCCTTTAATGTTTGTACAGTACTCAATCTGGTCTATTCAAGAGAATTCAATTTATAGCAATTGGGAGTCAAAATTCATATAAATGTTCTTGTCATAGATTTTAGATAAATAAATAAACAAACAAATTAATAAATAAATACACACTAAAGTTTGGAACAATTAAGAGTTGTTTTGAATATTTGTGAAAGAAGTCTCTTATGCTCACCTTGATGAAAGATACAATTAAAGCAGTACTATTGTGAATTATTATTACAATTTAAGAAAACTTGTTTCTATTTTAATATGTATATTATGAATAAAATGTAATTTATGAATGAAGATGAATTTTCAGCATCATTCCTCCAGTGTCACATGATCCTTCAGAAATCCTTTAAAATAAATTCTGTTCTTTTGAGCTTTCTATTCAATCAAAGAAACCTGATTTTTTTTTCACAATATTGCTTTTCACAACATGTAAAGCAGTAAAAACAAATGTAAACACTGATAACAAGAACCATATAATAATATAGAATCAAGTCAGCATATTGACACTGAAGACTGGAGCAATGGCTGCTGAAAATTATAGTGGTGGTAATGACATACAGAACCAGGGGTGAACAGATTTGAACTGAACAGGACCAAGAGTATAAATACACACGAGTTAACAAGGAAACTAAACAAGACACAGGTGACAATAATCAGTAACTACAGAAACTAACTAGGAAATGATGAAAGCTAAGCTGAAAAAATATACAAGAAACGGATTCATGAACAAAAACACAATGGAACTAGATATAACCCTGACACTGATGTGAGGCCAATAAATGCACTGATGCTACATCTCAAATATCATGCCATGGTAAACTGATTTTATATTTTAGGGGAAATATAGTCCAAGTCTCATACCTTCACAGCAGTCCTGCCACATACGTAGGTCAATCTTAGGCAAATCGTCACAGCTTCCATAACCGTGAGGGAAGTCAGCCACTTTAAAGACATCTGACTGGACGCGGGTGATGTTGTCGCTATTATCACACAGCACCCGGGCAAGCGATGCCTGCTTCAACTGGGTCAACTGCGCTGGACTAAAGGAGCCAGGGTTCTCATACCAAAACCTACAATCATATAAATGAATCGTTTGAGAAAGTGAGTTATATCTGACTTTCTTTGTTGTGTAGATCACAAATAAAGTGAGTCCATATAATGCAACAGGTTCGTCAGTAAACAAAACCAATGGCGCAGGTTGCTGGAAAAGATTTATAGTTTAAAAAAGTTTAACTATTAGTATATTCTTGACACACATCCTATCATTTAGCTTCAGAAGACATTGATTCATCATCTGGGGACATGTGGATTACCGTCATATTAGTTCTGTCAAGACCACTACCGTCAAATACGATTGACAATTAGCATACAGTTTGGATTGGCGGTATGGTCCCGTTCTGGGGTGCGTTTCCCGAAAGCATCGTTAGCCAACTATGGTCGCAAGTTCCGTCGTTACCAATAGAGTTCAATGGAAATTGTGTTCATAGTTGGATAACGATGCTTTCGGGAAACGCACTCCTGGGCGAGAACTCCCTGCGCATCCATGCAGCCTAGCATGGATAAGAGCAATAACCCCCCTTAGGGTAAACAGAACAGAACCAACCAACATGAATGTATGCAGATATAATTAATTCAAGATTTTAAAGTACAACATAATTTGAGAAATTATTCTGATTCAAGGGGAATCAGAATGCCAAATCCTGACTGACGAGAGGAGGGTAATTAGCTCCTGAGAAACGTGATAGCTGCTGATAATACAGAAGGAGCTTATATATGTATACAGTGATAGGTGTGGTATTCCTATAGGTAGACGTGGATCAGCTGAGAGTCAGCTGATGCGAGCTTGACTAACGTGACCTGCCAGAACTGACTGAATCAAGCTTGATTATTGAAGTGTCAGCTTTGAGGTACCCATCCACTTGCATTATATGGACTTACAGAGATGGATTCATTTTTCAAAAATCTCCGTTTATGTTCATCGGAAGAAAGAAAGTCATTTCAAACATGACAACACTAGTTGGCAGTAGCAAGTATGGACTTGCCACTGCCAATAGATAAACAGACACACTGCTGTGAGAATGTAAGATATGCTGATGCTGCGTCCATATGCATACATAAATCCCATATCAGATCTAGACAGGTGGAACTGGGGGAGGAGGGGGGTTTCAAAGGAACTCTGATAATGTGGTGTAGGACCACCTTACAGACTATTTAAATGTTGAGCAAGTAATCTCATTGCCTGCAGGATCAGCGGAGACCAATCAGTTTGTGCAATGCAAATAATGTGATTGCTAGCAAATTGCACGTAAAGGACCTTCAATTAAAACTGAATTTAAAAAGTCTTACCGGTCACCATCTCTCAGGCGCTTAAACTGGGTTGCCAGTAAACACATGAGGGTTGGTCCCAGTCTGCTGCCAGGCACCAGCTCTTCAGCCATCAGTGCAGGAAACAGGTCGATATTTAGAGGTGTACCATAGAGCCTGGGAGCAGAACAGACCGTTACACCAAGAAAATGTTAAATGTGGCTTTTACAGTTTTTTTCAATTGCTTACACACTAAAATTAAAACTTTCCCACTATTAGCAAAACCTTACACTCAAGGAGCAAAACACCAGCCTAGATTTGCACAATTGTAAGCACGTTGTCAGCTTCACCCTTTTTGCAAAACATTACACACAGTAATTTGTAAAACTCTACACACATTTTCACACCTTAGACACAGATAAGGATTGTGAGGTTACTTCCTTGTCATTACAAAGCCCCGGTTTGCCATTGACCACACTAATGAATGAATTGGATATGCACATCCACCAGGTGTGGAAGCACACATGTGCTAATTTGAAAACGCAGCACTCAGGTGTGCTATAAAAGGCAGCAGGTTCACCTGTCTTCAAGTTCACCTGTCATCAACAAAAATGGAAGGAGCTAGAAGAAGATGAAGAAGAAGAAGAAGAAGAAGAAGAGTGAGAATAAGAGGGGGAGCTCAAAGAGGAGGTGAAGGAGGTAGAGGAAGAGGAGAAGGAGGTAGAGGAAGAGGTGAAGGAGGTAGAGGAGGAGGAGAAGGAGGTAGAGGAAGAGGTGAAGGAGGTAGAGGAGGAGGCCCAGGTAGAGGAAGAGGAGAAGAAGGAGATAGAGGAAGAGGAGAAGGAGATAGAGGAAGAGCCCTAGGTAGAGGAAGAGGTAGAGAAGGACTTGAAGAGTTGATAGAACCTGAACAAAGAAGACGAGGACCAAATTTGACTCAAGAAATACGTGCAACACTTATTGACCATGTTATCAACAATGGACTGACACTGATGGAAGCTGGACAAAGAGATCAACCAAATCTCTGGTTGATACTGTAACTGAATAGTTACAGTATTCTTGTTGCTTTTACAGTAGTTTTTATCAAACTGTATGTAGTCAAACTGTTGTACTTCATGCAGTAATTTTTATTTGTCTACAGATTTAATTTTTTTCATTGATTTCTTTGTTGGTTGATTACTGTAACTGATTATGGTAAGAAATACTGTAAATAAATACTTGAAATATGAGTCTGCAGAAATCAGTGTTGTGCAGTGCTTGGCAAGTTTATAGTAGGCCTGTTTGTGTACATTCTCCCTATATCTCAAACTAATCATGAAGAATGTTGTGGGTTTGTCACTATTTTTTTTTTTTTCATCTAAATAATCTCTTACATAACAATGTCTGGCCAAAAATCTAGCACATGCTATTTCCTAAAAATAGTTTTTTTACAAATGTGTTTTTTATTTATCACAGCCGTGTGAAACTGGCTGCAATATTGTCTGATCATTGAGGACTGTGTTGGTTAAATGAAAACTAATAGCATTTTCACAAATATGTGTATATCTTTTGACTGAAGTGTGTATGTTTTGACAGAAGTGTGTCATTTTGCAAACAATCTAGGAATTATGCAAATTGAGTGTGGTGTTTGGATAATTGTGATTATATTTTGAAAAAAAGAACCCGGTTTTCAAAATTGCGTGTAAACAATTGAAAAAAACTGTAATAACAATGGATGTGGCTAACCTTTGAAGCTTCTCTCGCACACTGGGGTTCTGAATCTCATTCCTCAGATCGTCAAAAGTCTGTGCGGAGGTGAGGTTGCAGTACACCCGGTAGTCATTATATGAGGGTATACCATGGTCACGCCCCCTTTGGATATTCATGGCTGCAAGGTCAAGTGCCACCGCATGCGCCATTGAGAAAAGGCGTTCGGTAAGTTCTGTGTTAAGCAGTTGAGTAGACACTCGCATTTTTCCTGCCACTCCAAACAAACCACGGAGCAAAGGATCAATGCCTCCTTCATTTACAATACGGAAGGGTGAGAAAAAAGCCTTATGAAGTGAGATGTGTCCTTGCTGAATGGGCTGGAAGGTTTCATCGAGCCGGTATAAAATGGGGTTAATTAGCGTATGACCGAAGCGGAAGGCAGCAGTGGCAAAAGCGTTGAGGATGCCAGCGTTGATATTGGGATTATAGCCATTATAGTCACCCATTAGCCTTATCCCAGCCTCACCCAGTATTTTAGGCAGCCAATGGCTGTAGGTTATATGCTGCATCTGGGCTCCGACTATCTTCCGTGCCTCATGGTAAATGGTGTCACCATCCCAATGGGGGTTGAGACGAAGCAACTCACTGGCTATTCGGTTGTGCTCACGGAACCAAACCGTGTGCATAGCCGTCAACCCAAGCTGCTCATTGGCACGATGGTCACCAGCTAGAAAGCAAGGAATGGGACTCTCGTTTTCATCCCGCATGCACTCTGTTGGTGGCCCAGTTGCAAAGGGGAGCAGCGACTTGCCAGTGCGTTGCACGATACCCTGGCGCAACATGCCCCTATGGCTGGCCAAGTCACGAATCTCTTCGGCTTCGTGATGCGAGCTGCCGTAAACATTGGAAGCATCAATGTAGGATGTGAGCTGGTTCATTTGCTCGCGGGGATACACAGAGTTCATGAGCAGAGAGGTCATTCCGCTGCCGCAAACGGGACTGGAGCGCACAAAGAACATGCACCGTGCCCCATTGCGCCGCTGCCGTGGGTCGTTGGGTGGAAACATGATGGGAAAGCAAGGTGGGTCGTTGGTGCACACCGAGGTACACAACTGTCCATCGGAGAAACGCGACTGGCTGAGGGATACGACGGTTGAGTCCAGGTCGTGGTCCAGGAACTGGCCCCATTGCATGAGCATGTGTGTGTAGCGATCGTCTGGGGTGATGGTCTCTGAGCCGATCATGGTGGTGGAGACAAGACGTGGAAGCGGCAGAGGGAAGCCGTTGTGCCATCTCTCAGTGGTGCCACGTGGGAGATTGAAGCCATTGTCATAGACGGACTTTAGCAAGCGTTCAAAGGCAGTGAGGGAGGCGCCCCACATGGGGTGCTGCAGGTTGTTACAAGTGCCATCGTGAGTGCGATACTTCTGGTGGAAGCAGATGTCCGAGCAATTGTTGATGCGTCGATGGGCCGTGCAGCCAGACAGGTTAGCTATCATATCCAGGAAACGCGGAGACACCAAGTCATTGTAGCGGTAGGCTGTAAAATAGTTAGGAAAGAGTGGGCATCTTGTAAAATGTTGACCACATTTAAAAAAGTATCTTACCAAAAAAAATAAGACATCATTATTTAGTGTTGTGCTCCTATTATAGATAGGGCTGGGTATCGTAACAAAATGTTCGATACCGATACCGATACCGATACCTTGACTTCGATACCAGTTCCTGAACGATACTTTTTTCGATACCAATTTTATGTAACCAGTTTTAACAATATAACATTACCTAATTTTTTTTCTTTTTCAGTTTGTTTACTTTTTTAAACTCATATTTTGAATTTGTAAAAAAGCACCAATGCTTAAGTTTTATATGTTTCCTAATCATTTAACAACATACTTTTTACTTCAATGAGCTCATTGTTTCTGCCTTAATGCATTGTTTAACAATGAAACTGAATGAAAATTAATTGAAATGCATTACACTGTCACCTCTGATAACAGATCACTCTAAATTGTAATTTAGACACATGCATTTTCTGTAAAGCTGCTTTGAAACGATATCTATTGTGAAAAATGCTATACAAATAAATGTGAATTAAATTAAATATAGGCTACTGGGGGGCGGGATATTTGCCTCGCGCTCAGCACGTGAAGCTTGCCGCAAAGCACTGGCAAAAGTAGCCTAATAATTATGGATGTGGAAACAATAGCAAGGAGATATTTTAATTATTTATTAATGAACAAGTGTTTACTAATGGCTTGTTCACACCGAAAGCGAATTTAATTATTTGTGCGAGTAGATTACATACAAAGTCAATGCAAAGACGTGAATAGACGCATCATTCGCGGGCGTCGCGAATTATGCGTTTGCCGCGAACGTCTTCTGCGCAAGTTGAAAAATTTGAACTCGAGCGGAAGATTTAAGCGTCTGACTAGACGCGATATACGCGTATTTGACGCTCTATTCGCGTTCGGTGTGAACACACCATTACTCTCAAGTGTATTCTGTGCGCTTCTAACACACACACACACACACTACAGCCTCACGTGCGACGAGCCGCGTCTCTGGGCAGCCGCGTAAACTAGTGTTTTTCCGCCACAGCCAATCATACTGAATGCTTATTGTTTCACTGACGTTGACGAGATTAACCACTTAGGTACCGAAATTTGGTACCGAAAAACAAGACATGTTTCGATACTCGGTAGTATCGAGGCAATTCGGTCGGTACCTAAAAAGTACCGAACTCGGTACCCAGCCCTAATTATAGATGCATATATTTATATTTGTAAAGAGACATAAATGCAGTTGTAATGAAAGGCATTAAAGGAATAGTTCACCCAAAATTCTGTCATCATATACTTCACAAGACTTTAAATAAACCACATTTGGATTCATGTTACAATGCTTTTATAACCTTTTTGAATATTCTAAGTTTTAGTTACTTTGACTTTCTCACAGGCTGTCGCTGGCTAATTTCAAGTTCATTGTCGTGTTTATACTCGTGCTTCAGACACCGGTCATGACGGAGGCATTCCCCATAGTGTCCTCTAGAGGACGCAGTGTCTTGTTCCCATTCTCAGGGAACCATGGAACCAAAACCAAGCCACAGACCCCCACATATAATCATCCTAAAATTTAAAAAGGTATCTATCTTTTATAAATACCCAATTTATACACTGAAAAAAATTATTTTCTATTAAGTTACATTAGTATATGTTTTCTATTCACTATAGTAATGTACTGTTACATGTATCTGTTTAATTAGATTTTAACCAACATTTTATTCATTTATATTAATCAAAATGTTTATTTATTTATTTTAATCTAATTTAATTTATTTAATATATTCATAACTAACTAATATATTTTTATTTTAGTCTCATTTATTTATTAACTTATTTATTGTAATCTTTTTATTTATTATTTATTTATTTTTTACATTTTACACAGTTTTTCTCTAGACATTTCCATGGACCCCCTGTCACTCCCTTGCTGTCCCCAGACCCCAGTTTTAACCCCTGGTTTAGAACACATATGCCAAGTTCTTAGAAACTCTACTCTTTAAAGACCCACTCCGATGAAAATAATGTTTTTCTAGGTGTTAACATGTTCTTGTGGCATTTTTCTGATGTTAGAGGACATATCTTGAGAAAAATAAGCTCAAAGTTGTATTTCTGAGTATTTCTACATTCAAATGTCTGTGAATCAGTAGCAGACGCTAAAATGCCGGCTAAAATAGACTGGAGTTGTGACGTAGTAACTCCACTGGGCGTCTCCACACGCGACGTCTTGGAGTGAAATAATGATCGGTGATCGGTGATAACTTTGATTAACTTCGGATAATAATAATTAACGTGTATATAATACTGTTGTCCCACCGGTATTGGGGGTGTAAGCTAGCGGGAGAGACAGAGCTCTCAGCAACGGGCAGGGGGAGGGTCGTCTCCGTGCCAACGGCTCCGCCCACAACGCAGAGGCGAATTGCTAATGAGCTACTGCCGCTCTGCTGAAGTGAAGTCCCAGAAAACGGCACAGGTTTTGTGATTTTGGCTAAAAAAGGCATAATCATAATTTAAAGACCACTGGGAATGTTTAAAAATAGCTCAAAATATGATCGGAGTGGGACTTTAATATAAATTGAATGACTCTAGAAATCGCACATGGTGTAAGCATTAAGTGATAACATATCTTCCTTAAATATTGATCACATTTTAGCGTCCACATCTTAATCCTTATTTTTTAAGAAGTTTTATCACATGACAAAAGTCTGCACTCATTTCTGCAATTAATTATATTAGGGAATTATATTTATATATTATTGTACTTACAACCATTTTAGATAAACCTGCCCCTAAACGGTACATAAAAATATAACTGTCTGTTGCTGTCTAAGTGGATGATTATTGGCAAGAATAAGCTGCAAATTGGACCAGACGCTATGATGATAGTTAAAAGTTTTTCTATGGTAGACTACCCTTGTGAAAAAGAAGTGCGCCTAATTCAATTAAATGTGCACATGTAGAGTACTTCAAATCATAATTATTAGTTATATAATAAAGTAATAATTAAAGTATATTTTTTAAAAACTGTACTTGCAGATAATTTATTAATGAAATTAAAGACACAAGTGTGAAGAGAGTACACTTTCATGACTGTTTCTTAACACGCCTTTTTTTTTAAAAAGTGAACTAATTGCATTTAATGTAAATTTAAACTATAAAACATTTTCATTTAATTGTAAATAACATGTAATTAAGATTCTGAAAACATTATATTCAGTTCACACTTGATCTGTATACTACTTCCATAATAAGTACTCTTTTTTTTTTTTAAGTATACTAAAGTGCACTTCTTTTACCCAAGGGTAGTCAGCGATAGGTCCAAGTAATTGCGCCTGGATAGAGTTGTGTTGACCCCTTCATGGTCTTTGCGTCAGTGAATGTGTCTGGAGGGTAAATGCTCAGATTGGGGCAAGGCTTGTCCAAACATGTGGGGCCATTTTGCCATAGTGTGGCAATGAAAGCTGTGCTGTTGTCATAACCAGAAAAAACAGTGTGTCGTGTCTTCTGCAGCACGAAGCACCACAGTGTCTGCTGACCATTTAGTAAAGCAGACATTTCTTTTGCCATATATTAGTCGGACATTTTAATAAAATAAAATAAAAAATATATATATATATAATTTGAAGAGCGGGATGGTGGTGTGAGATACCTGTTCCATTCGTGTCCACCATGAGGCCCTGGTTGACATGCCTCTGGATAAGAAGTAGGGTCTGCTCAAAAATCTCTCCAGCTCTGGCCTGCTCCACTGTGTAGGGGTCCCGAGGGTAACGAAACAGAGCCAAGAGCTCGCCAGGGGTACGAGGAGATCTGATGATGGTGGAGAACACATTAACTTCCACATTCACAAAAGCCATTCAGACTCACTCTGAAAGAGAATACAAAATCGCAAACTACAGACATGTATTATGTCTGACGGACAGATTAGTACATAGATCAATCTCATAATTTCTTATTAATCAATCGATTCAAAATCATTGTCTCTTTTTTTTTAAACAGTTTTCAAACCGTAGGTAAGACATTTTTATAGATATCATCATACTTCCCCAGCTGATTGTTTACATAAAGAATTGCAAAAGAATTTGCATTACAAGTTATGTGAAATGTTATGTTTAAATATGCAAATGAAACATTATCTAATTAAATATGTACTAATTTGCTTACATTTCCAGATCAGGAATCAGAATTTCTGAATAAAATTCTTCCTCCATTTTGTTGCCATAGTTAAGTAGTAGGTTTTTACAGAGGGGATTTTGTAAATCTCTTCATAAATCAGAAAATACTGTTTTTAGGAATACAATGTTGTATAAAATAATTTTAACGATATATAAACAATAAAAACCTTCAGAATATATACTAATTTTGAGAAAATGGCCTTTAAAGATATGTATTTATTCTAACTGAAATCTACAGAGGCAAATAGATATAGTGCAATACAAATACACACTTAAGTGTATTTGGGATGTTTTATTTCCACTTGTCTGAAACATTACGTTATGAAAAGCCTTTAAAAAATGACCATGTTTCTGCATATAGTGTCTTGCTTAAATTCACAAAATTATAAATAAAAAGCACAAACTTCAAATGTTCTGCAGGAACACACATTGTGTTAGAATGATGACAGACTATTACAACAACTTTGTAAATTATGTCCTAGTGAAAAGCACATCTGAACACCATTGACCAGCATAATCAATCTGCCAAAGCACTTGACATGGCCACATATGCACATGACCTCCTTTCAAGCGTTTAATACAAAGTGCTTCCATACTTTGGACAACTTGGATCATCCACTTTTTCCCACTGAAGCTCACTCTAAACACTGCTTTCAAATGCATTTCCCCCAAAGTGCAGTCATTGACTTTTTTGCCTACTTTTAAGAAGTTGTCGCAGCCCTAATTATATATAAAAAAGTATGCTCACTAAATTTACATAACACATTAAACTAAAGTTAATTGAGCAAAATATATGACTGCAACCATGTTCTAATAAGTGGCATCTTAAAATGTTACACAGCCTAACAACCTTGTTTATATATGCAAGAATAACTAATAAACTGTCAACTCTAATTCAGTGTTTATTGGGGTTATTTGAGAGAACCAGATCAAACAAAGAATAAGCGCTTTGCCAAACTCAACAGTAATAATTTGCTCCAAAGCTGTTGGGGATGATTCAAACAAAAGCTAAAGAACATCAAAGTCTGCAGCATTAATATAATTTTTATCCTTCAGAGAGTTGGCTTCACTTCACATATTATCTCTTGTGAACTAAGAATGCGCCAGGTTACAACAATAGATCTGAGGTAATTTGTGCCAAAAACACGGGCAGATTTTTTCAAGGTTTTCACCCATGACCACCAGTTGTCCTGGACTGAATATGCTTTAATGTCTTGGCAAGCTATGTCAAAATGTCAACTAATATTAGCATTTAAAATTTAAAACAGTCACTCAAGGTTTGTAAGGAAAAATCTTTGGCATTCTCTCTTTACAAGGATAACATTATCTCTCAGACTTCATACAAAAAGCATTAGTCTTTAAAGCAATCCTGAAACAAAAACACTCTCAATGAGCTCAATGAGCCCAGCCCGCAACTCTAACGTGATCTGGCAATGTTCTCGACAGACAAAATACCTCGCCCCCCTTTCCCCACCAACAAGCTCGAAGCGCCCCTTCCAGTGAGAAATTAGGAATCATACCGCAGTGACCAGCCTTTGTCCAAGGCATAAATGGTCCCAGAAAATTCCTGATGGGTTACGGCATTGTGACTCACAGCAGTAGGAATTGTTTTCTTGGCATGTTTTGCCTGCAGCACCGAGTGCTCACCCGTCAAAGAGCTGCCTCCTGGTGGAGTCTATGGCGCTGTTTATGCTCCGAATGGCCTCTTCAAGGGACGTTGAGACAAATGGATCACCTTCCCTGCTCACCTGTGGGACTACAATCACACAAACATCACTATGGAGTTTAGTGAAAATTATAATCTGCACATAGGAAAACGGAACAGAAACTCCATAATTATGCCATATGGTAACTGACAGTAAAGATGCTTTATGAAGCTTTATTGGCTGTCAATAGAATAAAAACGTAAGTGAATTAATAGCATGATATGCCAATTAATTAACTAATCAACTCAAATGAATCACATATGAAATATTTGCTGAGAAAAGGCTCCAATTGAAGAAAGTCTAATACATAATATTATATGACAGATGAGTAAATAAACATTACAACAAGTGGTTTTAGAAGTCAATATATTACTTATTTACAGTCCACAGCAATCCATTCAATTGAATTTGTCAATCTGGTAAACTTAGGAGCCATCCACACAGGATACGTTCTTGTATTATGTCTGTAGTATCTGTCAGGTTAAAAGTTGTTCAGTCATGACAACTCTCAGAATATTTTTAGCATGATCATATATATGAGAAAGTTATAATTTTAGGATTGCCAGTATGGTGAGGTCTTAGTGTAATTGATCTGCTGAGAAAAAATCGAAGAACGAACTGGTGTGACAAAACTTTGAACCTAATCAAACCAAAACGAATGTGTTTTGATCTTCCTTTTACCTCCAAGTGAAGAACAAAAAATAACTTCACAGTGAGTATACTGGGGCCTTAAAGACCCCCGTGGGAGATCTAGGCAGGTGGAGCTGGGGAGTTGGACGACTTCAGGCATACTCTGATAGCACGCTGTAGGACTAGCTTACAACGGTTCGCGTACCCCGAAATGATAAAAGAAAACAAATTTCTGTATCAAAATTTATAGGCAAGACAAGTAGTTTGTTTAGGCATGGGTTGTATGGAATTACAAACCTGCGCACATATTTTCAAAACCACATAACTATAGAATCAATTCTTAATGCGCATGTGAACGGCGTCAGCGTTTATCACAGGTTCGCGTTTAAAGTCTGTTTAGAGAGAACGGTGTCGTCTTAGCGGCCCGTAATTTAATTACAAATGATCATTTCGACGGAGGTGAATCAATCAGAACTAACTTTAGCTGGAAATAACATTATTCAAGAACCGCTGTAAAGCCAAAACAATCTCTGTTGCCTTAAATTATATGTTTGTCTCTGTAAAGCTGGTTTGAAACAATCTACATTGTTAACCCTTAGGGGACCAGGGTGTTTTTGGGGCCCTTGGGATGTCTGCTGTTATCTCGGGACGCGAGTCCCGAGAAAATGGCGTTCGTCAGCTCCAGTTTGTATCCAGCCTCTCACGGAGACTTCAGATGCTCCAATCACAAAGCCTATGAAGTGACGACTCAACACGGGCGATATGGACTCTCTATGGTGGACGGCACTGATCCTCAACAACTCGTCTTAAGACCGGCGTGCATACTTGGACTTCCAAAAAATACTCTAAATGTTCCGATCCAATCTGACTTGTAATGCTGCCCGAATCATGCACTGTTCCTTCGTTGGCCAGAGGAGAACTGGCCCCCCGACTGAGTCTGGTTTCTCCCAAGGTTTTTTTTCTCCATTCTGTCACCTGATGGAGTTTTGGTTCCTTGCCACTGTTGCCTTGGCTTTTGGCTTGCTTAGTTGGGGACATTTAACATTTAATATTCAATAATATTATTGATCTGCCTTACTTAAGGTGGACGTTGACGCAATTTCTTTTAGAAACAAACTTTGTTATATTGTTTTCATGTTATCACTGTGAAGCGCTTTGATACAATCTGTATTGTAAAAAACGCTATATAAATAAAGGTGACTTGACTTGACTTTTGACAAGCACTAACATTTGTGCTTTTTTCAGTTATTTATAAACATGTTAATGGCAAAGGTGTAAATTCACTCTATATAGCGCATACGGGGCTACCATAATATATGAGCAACATGTATGTACATGTTTGTATTTTTAAGAGAATAATGTTTATGCGTGGTTATTGAAAAAAATAAAAATAAGGCGCTATATAAATGAGGATGACTTGACTTGACTTTCTCAACATTTGAAAAGTCTGGTTCAGCGTTCGTTGTCAAGTCATCTCACT
This sequence comes from Rhinichthys klamathensis goyatoka, assembly GCF_029890125.1. Classification (NCBI taxonomy): domain Eukaryota; kingdom Metazoa; phylum Chordata; class Actinopteri; order Cypriniformes; family Leuciscidae; genus Rhinichthys; species Rhinichthys klamathensis. The sequence continues at coordinate 742,571 of NW_026606660.1, read as the reverse complement.
GGCAGCAAATATAGCAAAGGTCGATCAGTTTGTGCTGTGTGGTATACCATTTGAACCAAGGCCGGCCCTGACCAATTTGCTGCCCTAGGCAAGATTTTACCTGGTGCCCCATGCATTACAGCCCATTTCACCCCATCATTGTGTTGGTGATTATTTAGTCATATATATATATATATATATATATATAGCAAGAGCATTACATCTAGCATTCATGTCAAGTCCCCTTTATTTTTATATAGCGCTTTTTAGCCTACAATACAGATTATTTCAAGGCGGCTTTACAGTGATAACAGGAAAATAATGCAACAAAGTTTGCTTCTCCTGTTCAGCAGATCTAGAAGAAAATAGTGTCATAATCAAGCTTAAGTATGTTCAGTGATGGTTTATTTTGTTGTAAAAAAATATTAATTTATCTAATTTATATATAGCTTGCTCTGGATAAAACAGTGATACATTTTAAATTTTAAATAAATTTTAAAAAATACCATATATCCCCCTCAAAACTGCACAACTGTATAGTAAAACATTAATTAATAAAAGTGATAGTAAATGCGTCTAAAAAAGACTGACATGATTGTTACAAATCGCATTGTCTGGGGGCTCTGAAGAACTTAGAACTACTGTTAGCATAAAGTTATAAGGTAAAAATAACTGCCAATAAATTATAGTAGGCTATCTTACTACTATGCAATTAGATAAACTGTTCATTCATTACATCACTTTACCTCTGTCTTTATCCCCTTGTAGCCTCTTCTCTTTGGCACTGTATCTATCGCAGGCTATAATGCTAATTTAAATGTGTCATGAAAATTCGGCCATCCGTCACAATGAGGAAACTTTCACCGTGTCTCGAGCTGGCGCGAGCTGCCAGGCCCGTTTCTAGTGCTTGAGTGTGTTAAGCGCCCTCAAACGAAAGCAATGCTGTCTACATTGGATGCGGCGAGGGGCGACGCTACACAACAAATGACCAACAGTAAACTGATCGCGCGCGCTCTGTTTCTGACGCACTTCAAGCACTCGCTGGGCGGGGGAAGATTGATGCGCTGGACCCGAGTCGGGGGACTTAGTTAAGTTTTTGTGGAGTTGTTTTGCTTTATTTTGTAGTATTTCGAATTAATGGTTTTAAAATAGAATTAGTAAAAAAATAAAAAAATTCACTCGTTCACTCATTTTGGCGCCCCTGTTGAGTGGTGGCGCCCTTAGCATTTGCCTATACCGCCTATGCCACGGGCCGGCCCTGATTTGAACAATAGCAAAACATGGGTGTGTCAGCAGAGTCCATGGCAACTAGACGAGCTCAGAGACAGACACGTATGAAGATCTCGTTGACTAGACAGCCATCGGCACAGATCCTCAGCGAAGACCACGAAAACCAGACAAGTCCTCCACACAGACTCTAGGGCCAGCTTCAACTCACCCCCTCCCACCAAATGATGGCGTAACGTATCCCGATCTTTAAGCAGAAGCAACTGGACGAAATATCTGAATGATTTCAATCCACAATCTGAATTTTAATGCAGCCTGGCATTATCCCACACAATGTTTGCCCGTCTGGCCAGAGGAGAACTGGTCTCCCGACTGAGCCTGTTTTCTCCCAAGGTTTTTTTTCCCCTCCATTCTGTCACTGATGGAGTTTGGGTTCCTTGGCACTGTCGCCTTTTGGCTTGCATAGTTCGGGACATTTAATATTCTGCAATATTATTGACTTGACTGCAATGACACTATTGGATGAGAACTGAACTGAGCTGGATGATGACATCAGTGCTTTCTCCAGACACAGCTGTTTCACGAATGGTCGGATTCAGAATGACGCGCGTCTAGATTTTCATGACTGAACTGCTCATTTTCAATTTTGAAAAAATGAGTCAAGACCCCTGAACTCATTTTGTTATGTTCCATCCAGGTATTTTTGAATGCAAAAAACATTATACCTACTGGCAGTCGACCAAAAATGTGTTCTTCAATGGTAAATCACTAAACAACTACGTTTGATCACCCACCTCAAAATCCTAAATATTTGGTTAATGGCCTTCAGTTCTTACCTTGGACTGTTAGCACCATGCTAGATGATGAATATCCTATTGAGTTGCGGGCTACACACTCGTATCGGCCCCCATCGGCAAGCCCCACGTCACGCACTTCCAGATAGCCATCTGGATTTATATTAAACTTCCCACTCTCTGTAATCTGGACTCCATCCTGTAGTTTAGGACCAAAGATTGTTTAAATGAGTCTGGTTACAAAGTCAGAATAGTCCCATTGGGACCAAAGTGGCAGAAATGGTTGGATGACCAGTTGTTAGGGAATGTGGCAGCCAATGGATCTAACCTTGCTCCATGTGATGATAGGTGTGGGCTCACCCTGAGCGCTGCACGGAATCTGGACATCTGATCCAGACTCCACAGTCAAATCCCTTGGAGCGCTTGTGAAAACAGGCGTTACTGATGACGTAAAAACACATGTTAATGATTACAGCGTGCAGCCAGAAACACAGCTGCATCTATCATGACACATGCACATGATGTACAACATGGAAAGATTCTGTAATTATAAAGTCAATGAAAGGGCAAGAGGCATTTGTGAGTCTTCAAGGTCAATGTGGATTGGTTTGTTTAAAGAGCTTTATCTAAACATTTTAACCCCCAAAGCTATGAGTTGGGTCATGTGATCCTCGGAGGAGACTTTAACAAAGTCATGACGGGCTAAAATGGTGCATAATCACCCCCTTTACAGCTGTTTTATAGTAATCTAGAAGTATTTCCCACTAACTGCAAAGAACTATTAAGTCAGTGCTGACTCTCTCTGCTTAAAAGAACTGTCATTTTGTCATCATTTACACACCCTCATGTTGTTTTCTTTCATTCGTGACACAAAATAAGACTTAACGCAGAATGTCTGAGCTGGTCTTTTCCAAACAATTAAAAGTGGTCAGTGTTTTTGTACTAAGCTCGAAATACTATTTTCCAAAGTCCTGTGATTAGTGGTGAAGTTTCTGCAAACCGAAAATATTAAAGCGAAAATGAATTGCCGAAACAGTTTCGGAGTGTGGCAATCATTAACCAAACGGTAATGTTCAATTAGCGCTTCTCCATCATGCACACAATGTTGATATGCTACAGCTGTGTGGATGCTAGGGCCAGGTTGACAATTTTTTTATCTTTTAGTCCATGCTGTTTTCAGTTAATTAATGAATAAAACTTCACTAATATATATATTTTTTTTGTGCGCCTGCCATCCAGTAATCTCAATAAGCTTTGTGCTTTGTTACTTTTAATATGAAACAAAGTCTCCGCTTTTAAATTCTGTCAATTTCATCATAAAATTAAAATCATAAATACCATTTCAATGATCTTTAATGTGTGGTGGGGACAGATCGTAGATATGTAGCACGTGAACCGATCATCTCTTTCTCTTTACTACTATATATAGCATGAAATGACATCAGAAGGTGTGTTGAAAGAAGCAGAACACCTGAACTTACTGAAATGTATAATGTCTCAAGTAATTGCTCAATTAGTATTTCAACCGCGGTAAGGCATCAATAAAACAGCTTGTAAACAAACTTTACGAAGCTTGTAATGTATTACGTACAGTAACTTAACTTTTACCTCAGGAAAACCATTTAATGTCAATAGCTCAATAGTTTGCAAGGAAAAACTTGAGCATTTTGCTAAATATATTATATATAAAAACCTTTAGTATTTAATGTACTGTATGTTAGAACAAATCTGTCATGAAAACAAGTTTTTGTTACAGCCACCATTATGTTTATATTTCAACAACAAATATATAATTAAAAAGTTGACAAAAAATGTCCTTATTTGCAACTTTTTGAATTTTGATTTTGACATATGCAAATGTAAGCTGTTAACATATACCCCTCCAAAAGAGCTCTTAAAACTTGTTCACACGTTTTCATTTAGAAATGGCACTTTTTGACATGCTTCACCAAGCTTGGCATCTTTGGTTCTCCTCACAACACCAATTATGATACTCAAATGATATTTGAGAACAGTGAGGATGGTCTCAGAAGACTTGGAGTATAGCGTATGAGTTGAATGGACTACTTTTATGAAAGCTTTATTTATTTTGTATTTCTTTGGAGCTTGACAGTATGAATCAGAATCCGTTTTCATTGTATGGAAGAAAGCAGCTTAGACATTCTCCCCAATATACAGGTTTGCGATGGCGTATGTCAATTATATAACTCATGGGTGACCGATTCCTTTCGTGAACTTCTAAACATTAATTTATTCTGTACTCACTCTTTCTGCAGCTGTTCTAACTAGAAGTATTTCTCACAACTCTCTCTCTTTCTCTCTTAACTCTCCCCATTTCTTCAGATACTTCCCGTAAGCCTGTTCTAAATAAAAGCGCCCATGAGCCAAACCTGTGCCTTGGTTTTGAAGTAAATACAGGCGGTTGTTATGCAGTGTGTTAACAACCATTACTACATGGAAAACATCTTGCCATGTGGGAATTTCAAAGCTGCATGCTTTCCTGGCTATTCCACAAGTCTGTAATAAAGCTTAAGAGGTGGTTTTAAGGCACTTACATGAAGGGACCTGGTCTTACGTCTGTCATTGAGACTTTACGGGGTATTGTTGTTCTAATTGAAGGCTTTGCTTGTGAGTAAATGACAAATTAGTTTATGGAGCCAACCCTCTTTCCCTCCTGTTAATACCATGTCTAGTCTTGTTCCAAAGGATGGTTGTTAGATGGTTAGTTTGTGCTGTACCGAAGTAGATAAATCTGTGGGCAGCACTTTTAGCCATGCACTAAGAAACATGGAGTAATGCGAACATATATGAGAAGGCTGTGCTCCAAGGAGTTAACTTGTCTACTGTTGAAGATATGTTATAATATTGATTTGACTCTTTTGATTCATTTGTAGCGTTACTATCACTAACTAAAACAAAATTTGAACAAAGTAAAACTAAAACATCTTTCGTTACTTGAAATGGAAAAAAAGGTCACTGAAATAAAAAATATATATATATAAAACATTCAGCTAGTCGCTAAAGCAACATTGCTCATTTTCATTAAGTTCAAATACTAAAACAACTAAAACTAAATAAAGTAAAATTATAAATATTATATAGACCAAAAAGACAAAAACATAACAAAATCATTAAAACTAACTAAAATTAAAATGAAAACAAAATATAAAAATAAAATCTAATTCAAAATATTAACAAAAACTATAATAGTATATCAATGATGCTACAATAACACTGTTCTTTTGTTTTTAACTCATGCGTTTCATATGTGAAGTGTTTGCACTGATGCCGGAGCGGTTTTGAATAATCGAATCTTCTGATTTCATGTTCCAAAAAAAAAAAAAAAATCTAATTCTTCATTTGGAAAGTATTTAATTCACTGGATTATTCAATTGGACATTATCACAGTGCAGTTTTGACTAGTAATTGTGAACAGAATTGCTCATGCCGTGATATATTTTGGACATGCTACCGACCTCAATGTCAGGATGTAATTTGTGTTGAGATCAGGGTCTCACCGGCTTGTAGGATGTTGAGATGAACAGCTGCTCTGGCAGTGCCAACAGGACTGACCGCCTGGCATTCATACTGGGCCTGGTCATGAAGGGCCACGCGGCTGATACGCAAGCTGCCCGTTGAGAGAACAACGTGTCGTCTGTCATTAGGCAGGGGGCTGCCTATGGTAAGAGAACAGAGTTTTAGTGATTTTTTTTCCTATCTGAAAACAAACTTTGTAAATAGTTAATGCAGTGATAGACAATTCAATAATATTTGTCCTTGTAACCTTTAAATGATGTTTCGATCCAATTAAACTCTGTTCAGAGTATCTGTGGCATGCTGTTGATTCTGACTCATCTCTCAGTTTGTGAAAACAAACAAAAATCATGTTTACAGCACATGCAACAGTGTAGGCTGAGTTATTATGATTATGATTCATCCAATCATAATTTCACTATCAGACCATTGTGAAAAAGAAGAGCGCTTAATTGTATTGAATGTACACCTGTAGTGAACTTCAAATCTAAAAATCATATTAAACTGTAATTGCATTTAATATAGTATATTATTAAAGGAATATTTCACCCAAAAATTATCCCAAAAAGCGCATCCATCCATCATAAAAGTAATCCATACGCTCCAGGGGGTTTAAAAAAGCCTTCTGAAGCGATGCCATGGGTTTATGTAAGACAAATATCTACATTTAAAACTTCATAAACTATAATCGCTGGGTCTCTGGCAACGGCCATACGCGCGTTCATGAGCGAGTCGAGCTCCAGTGGAAGCGTGACCTCTGACCCGATGTAGGACGTATGATGTAGACGTAGCGTAAGCTCAGGTGAGAATTGAAAAACGCGGAAGCGCAGAGGATAGAGCAAAACAAAACGCCAGTCACAAATTAGAAGTCTAAGACGAGAAGTTTAAAAGAAAAATGACAGGAATTTTCTATATAATAGAAGAGGAGCTACGTCATACGCCGGGTCAGAGGTCACCCTTCAGCCGGAACTTAACCCACTGGAGTCATATGGATTACTTTATTAATGGATCGATGCACTTTTTGGAGCTTCAAAAACTCGGGCACTATTCAATGGCATTACTAAGCTGGGAAGAGCCAGGATATTATTTATTATAACTCTGATTTTGTTCGACTGAAAGAAGAAAGTCTCATACACCTAGGATGGCTTGAGGGTGAGTAAATTATGGGATAATTTAAATTTTTGGGTGAACTATTTCTTTATTGAAATAAAAGGCCACCTAAGAGTACTTAAAGAGACATACGTGCGTTTAAGAACTCTTTTAAAAAGTGCAGTTTGTAATAATGTTAAATGAAAAGCTTTATGTTAAAGTCCATTTTAAATTATTATTTGGTAACACTTTACTTGAAGGGGTGTGCATAAGACTGACATGACACCTTCATAATCATTACATGACACATGTCATGAATATGAAGGAGGTTTCATGCATGTTTATGACAACTGTCATTAAGCGTCATTCGCTCAATTATGACATTTTGAATGCAAATATGATATTGTTTGAGATGTTTTTGTTATGACAACTTGACATAAACCAATACATCATAACCTGTCAGTGTCTTTGTCATGACAACTTGACATTACTAAGACAACACAACCTGTCATAAATATGTCATAAACATGACATAGCAGATTAATTTTCAAACTTAAGAAACCACTTAGCTTTATGGGTTAACATTACATTAAATTGTCCGGTAGTTGGTTTTGACATTGGCTGTCATGAGGCATTATAACATTTTAATGACAAATTCATTGCGTACCACTGTAGTCGAGGTCAAGAAACATATTCACGACACAGTTATAATGGCCTCATGACAGCCAATGTCAAAACCAACTACCGGACAATTTAATGTAATGTTAACCCATAAAGCTACCGGTAAGTGGTTTCTTAAGTTTGATAATTAATCTGCAATGTCATTTTTATGACATATTTATGAAAATATATGTTGTCTTGGTAAAGTCAAGTTGTCATTACCATGACACTGACAGATTATGATGTATTGGTTTATGTCAAGTTGTCATCATTACCAAGACATCTCAAACAATGTCATATTTGCATTATAAATGTCATAATTGAGCGAATGACACTTGTCATAAACATGCATAAACCCTCCTTCATATTCATGACATGTGTCATGTCATGATTATGAAGGTGTCATGTCAGTCTTATGCACACCACTTCAAGTAAAGTGTTACCGTTTAAGTACAAATATATTTAAATGACATACAATAACAATAAAGTATATTTTAGTTTAACAACATTTTAAAAATTTATATTTTTAAGATTATTATTATTATTAATATTATAAGACATTGCCTGTTGAACAGAAAATGTCAGTTGGAAAGTTGTTTCCAAGATAAAAATTCTGACTTAGGCAGACAGTTGAAAAAACAAACAGGCAAGGAGGCATTATATGATCTCACCACCGCGTGTCCAAGCTATGACAGGCTGAGGGTAGCCACTGGCCTCGCAGGGAAAGTCGACTGTATGACCCTCCAGCACAGACTGGTCCTGAGGGGTCACTGTGAACTGAGGACGAGCTGAGGAGTGAAAGAAATGAGAATGAGCAAATATGACCATTATGACCGTCTGTTTTTTTTATTTTTTGATCAGAATACATGATGTATACTAATTTTATTATTACCAGATAAAAATATAGACATTACTAAAGAACTCGATGTTGCAACAGAAACTATTGACTCTCTTTTCCAGCACTTTAGACACAGTTGCTCCTTTGCACTTAAAGAAAATTAAGGAAAATAGTCCAACTCCGTGGTACGACGAGCACACTCGGGCCCTCAAGAGAGCAGCCAGAAAAATGGAGCGCAGCTGGAAGAAAACAAAACTAGAGGTGTTTTGCATTTTGTGGAAAGAAAGCATTATTGCATACAGAAAGTATGTTTCATTTTTCAACTCTCTTAGAATAAAACAAACACAATCCTAGGTATTTATTTGATACAGTGGCTAAATTAACAAGAAATAAAACTTCAGCTTCAGACGTTTCCCGACAGCACAGCAGTAATGACTTTATGAACGTCTTTACTTGCAAGTTTTATAATATTAGAGAGAGAATTATAACTATGCAAACGTCTACTACAGTATCGCATCAGGCAGTGCATTGTAGTGTTGCTGAGGAAAAATTCCATTCATTCGTTGCTATAGGAGAGGAAGAATTGTCTAAACTTGTTAAATCATCTACAGTAAGTCAACAACTTGTATGTTAGACCCATACCGACTATGCTACTGAAAGAGATGCTTCCAGAGGTCATAGATCCTCTTCTTAATATCATTAATTCATCTTTGTCATTAGGTTACATAACAATAACTGGCTATTATTAAACCTCTTATTAAAAAGACACAACTTGATGCTAGAGAATTAGTCAATTACAGGCTGATCTCAAATCTACCCTTTCTGTAAAAAATACTAGAAAAGGCAGTATACTCACAACTATATTCCTTTTTTAGAAATGGTATCTGCAAGGATTTTCAGTCAGGATCACAGTACTGAGACAGCCACAAATGATTTGCTCTTATCATCCGATCGTGGTTTTTATCTCTATATTAGTGTTACTGGATCTTAGTGCTGCATTTGATACTATCAACCACATCATTCTTTTGTATAAGCATTAGTGGCATTAGTGGAATTGCATTGGCATGGTTTAAATCATACTTATCTGACCGTTATCAGTTTGTAGCAGTAAATGAAGAGATGTCTTATCAATCACATGTTCAGTATGGAGTACCACAAGGCTCAGTACTAGGACCGTTGCTTTTTGACAACCGTTAATTGAATTTTACAAAAGGTAATGAATAAATGCGTAAATAAAATGTCAATGCAACAAACTAAAGAATCATTGCAAAATTATGAGCAACAGAATCATGATAAAAATAAAATATTCACAAATAAAAATTCCCATCTCTTACCCTGTACTATAATATATGCAGTGGCGTGGATGGTGTCCACGTTGTTGCTCGCGAAGCAAGTGTACTGTCCCCCATCAGCCTGATTGACATTCTGGATGTAGAGACCTGCTGAAGGAGTGATGTTGATGCGGGGGTCCACTGGGAGGGCCGTGTGGTCTCCTTTGGTCCAGGTCACGCGGGGCTGCGGCTGACCCGTCGCACTGCACTCCAGGGTCACGCTCTCCCCGACCAGAACCTCTGTGTTCTGCGGCTGGATCACAAAACTGGGTCGAGCTGGAGAGACAAAGGCGAGGACCAAAAATGGATTGCTGTGTGCAAAAAGTCTGCCATTTAATGGTCTTTACCAGATTGGCATGCATGCTACCCTAATATTATCTACGGAAATGTACAAAATAGAGTTTAATTCAGTGTTACTTTGTAATTATTTGTGAAATTCACTAGCAATTTCCTAGGGGGACATTGTTTCATATTAAATCCTACATCATTTTTAATTCAATGTGTAACTTGTTTCTCTGTAATTATTTCTGAAATGTACAAGCAATTTCTGAGAGACAATTTCAAAGTAAAAAATCAATGCATTACTTTGTTGTTTCTTTGTAATTATTTGTGACATTTTATAGCAATTTATGAAAATTGTTTCAAAGTAAATCCTACACTTTTTGTTAGTTGTTTCTTTGAAACAATTTCCAGTCAGAAATTTCTGAATAATAATAATTACAAATTATATCCTACACAATTTTTTGTCAGTGTATATGAAATGATAGATTTTACAGGATTAATCCGATACTAGATTGTGTCTGAATTAAATAGGGTCAAGCTAGTTTGGGAGGTTCTAGTAATTCTAGTTGAATTATTATCACCTACAGGACCCCATCACACTCACAAGGTGATCTGAAGTATCGTAAGGTGACCTCTGAGGTCTTCACCTCTCCAGCCACATTTTTGGCCATGCACTGATACACGCCCTGGTCCGTCTCCCGCGTGTCCTGGATCATCAAGGTTCCATCTTCCAGTAGATTGAGACGGGTGTCATCCCTCATGTTTAGAGCATTGCTGATAAAAAAAGACTTTCCTGTTTACGCATACACCCTTCACACGTTGAGGATAAAACAACCAAAACATTTTATTTCTGTTATCATTTACTCACACTCATGTCAGTCCAAACCTGTATCACTTCCTGTCTTCCATGGAACACAAAAGAAGATAAATTACAGAATGTCCAGAGTACTGTCAAACTCCAAATTTACAAAAAGTACCATAAAAGTAGTCCATGCGTCTCATGCAACTGCATTCTAGGGGCCAAATTGACTGAACAGGGCAGATTAGCATGAGAGAGAGTGCAATTCCAAAAAAGTAATCGAGTAAAACGAGAACGGTTAGTAATCAAGGCCCGACTGTGGAAAAGCACACTATTGAGATTAGCCAAAAGTTGAGAAAGGCTCAATTTTATGCAAATGAGGAGTGGAAAACACTTGGCAGCAGCAAATAGCTTTGAGGTTCGGGTAGTGACACCTGTTAAAAATATGCAGATTGTGCTGGAGTTTGAGCTAGAGTGTAAATAATAGTTTACAACTGTATGTTAAATAATACATTTTGCATGCTCACGTTTATTTATAAATTGTCCCAAAGATCCCCTGTGGTGAAAATCAAGTTTTAAATGTTGTTTATGTCTATGTGGTGTTTTTAATATGCTTTCAGAAAAAAACAGGTGCAAATTCAAAGTCAACACCCTTGCTGAGTATCTTCTCCTTAAAACTGCAGTGAACCAAAGACAGGTTAAAAAATATGGTTTGAAATCGCCCCGTTTCATACCGTCACACACATATTCTCCCTGCTCTGTGGGCATTTTTAACACAGTGAGCACAAGACCTTAATGAAGGGACAGGAAAAATAAAGTACATTTAGCAATATAGCGAGTGAATTATGCATATGATGTACTGTATATTACGATTTTATGATGAACTATATGCCTTTCTCCACTGACGTTCTGAGTGGTTCAGTGGGTTTCTAAGGATGCTGATTTTTAGAAGGCAGACTGAGATGCGAACGGGAACATGGTTTGTGTAACATTAGCAACACATTATTAGCAGTTTGATAACATAGTCAAGCTGAAGGCAATTCATATCAATTACAGTTATGTGTAGACAGCCATACATAAAACGCATAACCATTCTGATACATGGATTATTGGCCTCTGCTGATCCTGCAGATTGCTTGCTCAACATTTAAATTGTCTGGTTCAGTGTTCGCTGTAAGCTGGTCCTACAGCGCACAATAAGAGTAGTAAGTGAAACCTCCACCTTCCCCAGCTCCACTTGCCTAGATCTGCTACGGCATCAGTTCCCAACAGGGGGGTCGCGGCCCACAAGGGGGCCTCAGCGAGCTCTGTTGGGGGTCGCGTCATATTTTGAAATTTTTTGAGCAATGAGCATTAAATAAAAGTCCTTAACTTTTTTCTGTTAAAAATTTACAAAATTTATATAATGAGCGATTTCATCATAAATCCATTTTTCAATCCGTGTTTTTGTCTTATCCTGAACCACTATGGTACACCTATAATAGGCTACATTGGGACTATTTTACACTGGTTCGGATCGCTGCCACTGCGGAGTAGCCCAGTACCTGCGTGACTCGTCATAGACGTACACAGAGAGAAGTAGTTCCGGCAACAATGTTATTCCGAAAGACGCATGTAAAAAATAAAGCCTCACATTGATAAAGCCTCACAAATAACTTGCAAGTATTGAGACCCCAGACAGCCATCATTTAGTAATAGCCTATATTCTTTCTTTTTTTACCTACACACCACTGTGAATATTTTTGTTTTTGCATTTCAAATAGGCTTCTCCTAGACTTACGTTTTTAAATTACAAAGGGCGTACTGATGTTTTTGTCATTGTATTTTAAATATTATAGGCTATTATTTGTGCATAAACATATAGTAAACATACCGTTTGTTTGAAAACAACATATTTTGTCATCCTTGCTGCAAGCTTACAAGACCGATAATATCATTAAATGTGAAGGGAGGCCCTACAATATTTTCTTGGGAAAAAGGGGGTCTCACACAAAAAAAGGTTGGGAACCACTGTGCTACGGGATTTATGTATGCATATGCACGCAGCAGCGACATATCTTACATGCTGTCGCCAGTATCAAGTCCATAATATCTAGTCTGACAAGACCAAGTACATTAACATTGTCATATCCATTAACATGCTAAAACTATTTAAAGATTCATCATGATTGAAATACTATGTTCCATGGAACTCTTTTATTGTGCTTTTTGTAATTTTCAGACAGCCTCATTATGGAAAAAGCACTCTAGGCATACTGTAATACTTCTTCTGTGTTCCATGAAAGAAAGAAGGTAATTTCTGCTTTGAGCAACATTAAAGATGAAAAAAATTAATACAGAATGTGAACTTTTCCCTTAAGCCCGTACATTAAGCGTGGAAGCTTACTTGTTTCTGAGCCAGATGATCTGAGGTTTGGGGTTGCCCTCTGCCCTGCATGTGAAGTACACAGTGTTCCCAGAGGTTACGTCCACATCCTGTGGCTGAGATGTGATCCGGGGAACTTCTGCTCCACAAGAGAGACACATTCAGATGAAACCAAACATAAGTGTCCCAGAAAGGACAAAGCAGAGGAGAGGTAAAATGAGTTTAATTCGGTCTGTAAAAGCTATTGGAATTACAGCACTGAAGGTCTGTTTGTAGTGGCAATGTGTTTGACATTTCCCTCTTGCCTCACTTCCTCTCCTCTGGCTTGGCTGCCCGTGTTGGTTGACGGCCAGGCACGAGGTGATTGTGTCTATGGTCACAACGGCCACATGCCAAACCCCAAACATTACCCACCAACACCAATGTGCTCATGGCAAAATATATTCCTGAACAGTCTGACAGAACTATTAGACTGTTTCTACTGGAGAAACCAAATGTACACTGTGCACAAAATACTTGCATATTATTCTGACAAAAATGGCACAGATTTCTATTGAGTGCTTCAGGGATGATGAGTTTTTGCAAAAAAAAAAAAAAAACCTGGAAACAAGTAATTGGGTTTAAGCTTGAATGCATGAAATAAGGTCTGTGGTGAACAAGTTCAAGATATATTTTTTTTTACGTTTTATTCTATGAGATAAAATGCATCGGTAATACCCCTTGTGATTTACTTTTTAAAGCTTGAACTTGTCTTTGCTAACAAGTGTCTAAATGGGAGTAGAGAGGTTTTTGGGGACATTTTACATCATCACACCGAACAGGTAAACTCATCTACACACGAGTCACTTGCACTGCTATAATCGAGCTCTTGCAAACTATTCTAACTCAAACTCAAACCATTTTTTTTTAACACTAAAAGTTTGGGGTCAGTAAGATTTTTTTTTTTAAAGAAATTAATACTTTTATTCAGTAAGAACGCATAAAATTGATCAAAAGTGACAGTAACGACATTTATAATGTTACAAAAGATAAAAACTGTTCTTTTCATCAAAGAATACAAAAACACAATTATCGGTTTCACACGGTTTTCAGCATTGATAATAATCAGAAATGTTTTAAAGAATCAAAACAGCATATTAGAATGATTAATAAAAGTAATGATGCTAAAAATTCAGCTTTGCCATCACAGAATTGAAAACATTTATTTTCAATTTGTAAATAACATTTCGCAATATTACATTTTTACTGCAGATTTAATCAAATACATGCAGTCATGGTGAGCAGAAGAGACTTCTTTCAAAAACATTTTAAAATATCCCATCGACTTTTGACCCGTAGTCTATATACAGTTTAAAGTATGCTTATAGTTACACAATAACATTAATTATGAAATACATTTGAAGCAGAAATATTTAAAAACCTAGTGTACTTTCTGTATTCTAATAAATAAAACTATTTTGCTTGTAACTGTCTCCTTGTATCCGTTTTTTAAGGTGTAACACACCGGAGGCTCTTGAATGTCTGGTAACTGATTGTCCTTTGGAGCGTGACAGCTCACATGCACATTCATTTTTGTTACATGGAAAAGAGCAGCCTGGACACTTTACAAAACATCTGCTTTAAATGTACAACGAAAGAAAGAAAATAATGTGGTTTTGAGCAAATAATGAGCAAACTCTGACATTTTGGGGGTAAAGTATCCCTCAGATTTCGCTGCTCCATCTCAAAGCATTTGTGATATATTGGATTCATGATGCCTTGCTTTCTCTTCTTGATTTGCGCAGTGTGGCAGTACGGCATTTCCTCAGAGAAACTGCAGCTGTCTGTCTGTCTATCTGTCTGTCTGGTGCTGCCCTGCTCTGTTTTGACAGGTGCCTCAGGCATATGTGTGCTGTGTTTTATGTATAGAGGGGGTGGAAAAGTCATACTGTGTTAATCCCATTCTTCTACAGAGCCTATAGGGGCGTTTGTGGGGGGCTGATTACTGTAACAAGCCTGAGCAAGTCTATGGAGCACAACAGCCGCAGTGGATTGTGGCTATACGGTGGGGAAACCTCAGAGGTCCCAGAAGAGACCACGCAATTCCAGACTAAAAGATGTAGACATGACAATGAAAGAGACATAACTGGGAGTCTTAAAAGTAAAATTGATATTATATATTACTGTATTTATTTTAGTTATTATTATGTAATATATATTATACTAACTATTAGTTTGATTTCATTGAACATAAGACTAGTAACTAAATGATTTATTAAAGATTAATAATTAGTGTAAGTAAGAATACATTTTTTATCAATATGTAAAATGTCAATGTAGTGTCGTTAACTACTTTTTTCAAAAAGGTAATTTGAGAGTAGTTTGACTACTTGAAATTATAAGAGGCTTTAGTTTCTAAGCACTGTAATAAATGAATTATTTTACAGAAAATAAAATGCTACATTAAACACCTGTTAATTGGTTAACTGTAATTCAACTTACTATAACAGAAACCTAGAAGCAAATGGTTTAACATCACATTATATGTAATTTTACTGTACAGTAATGTAAATTGTATGGTCTTAGGAAGTAAAAAATTGTATGGTCTTAGGAAGTAAAAACTGTGATTTACCATATAATTTACAGTGGAAAATGTTGAGCTATGCATATAACTACTGTTCCCAGAATGAGGGATACGAGGTGACAACACGTGACTATGGGATATTGCGCTTTCATGCAATTCACTGAAGACACCTTTATTCACGCCTGAAAGGCCAATGACGCATGCCGACTTGGGCGGACCTTTGTCGTTTCTCTCGTTCAGGCCAGCTCTTCATCGAGCCTCCGACTGCGCTGGCCTCAGAAGTGTTGTACATCGTTCCCCTCCTTCTGGGAACTAGTTAGATGCATAACTCAACGTTGCCCAGTCCGTTCACTCGGTACAATACGTGACTGTGGGGCCTATATTCACGCCCTACAAAGTCCGCTGAACTAAACGTATGGGATTAGCACCGCCATACCCATACATATGTCTTTAAAACCCCTGCAGTGAGTGGCAACTGATCCACCGTGACATCCAGTCGGATATCCTCCGAAGACATTCCTCTAAACAATGCCCAAGACGTCGCCATGCCCCTCGTTGAGTGCGCACACACCCCTGCAGTCAGAGCCAGACCTTTACACTCATTTTCTATAGAGATAGCCTATATAAACACTATATAAACATGCAAAAGACAATGTTTATATAGTGGCTTCCCACGGATCAGGTTAGCATACAAAAAGCTGGTGAGAAGAACACACAGCCTGTGTCTGGTCAATGTGTCTTTGTAAAATTGCACAAAGCATGGAGTCTACTGTCTTCCTCTGAGTCAGTAGAGAAGTTTCACAGGCCAGGCAGGAAGAACGAGCGCACCCTTATGCTCCCGACATGACTTTAGGCGTATACGCCGCATTAGGAGCAACACCACTTTGGATGCACATTGGATGCATGAGGGATGCACCGTCACCACATGGAGGTCACCAACGTGTTTCGCTGATGCCAGCACCAGCAGCAAGCTGGTTTTAAAGACACCATCCTTAAATCCAAGGATTCTAAAGGCTCAAACAGAGGTTCACGAATAGCCTCCAGAACTACAATCAGGTGCCACGACGGTACCAGTGATTTTGTAACTGGCCTAAGACACCGCACCCCTTTAAGGAACTATATGGCAAGCGGGTTTGGAATTGGCACAGTACCATTAATGATGAGCCAAAATGACCACCAAATAAACTTTCAACGTGGAATGGGAGCGATGTTCCTCCAACAATTCCTGCAAAAAAGTTAATATCCCTGCAATCGGGATATCACTGATATTGCGATAAAGATCTTCGCCCGCACCAAGCTTCAAACGTGCGCCACTTCAACGCATAAAGCCCCCTTGTCAGTGCCGCCCTAGTGCTCTGTATTGTCTCCACAACTCCACCGAGGGTGCAGAATCTCTGAAAAAATTAGAAAAAATAAATGGCTGAATCGTGGTCAGTAGACGAGGTGCAGATGTTCCTCTCGTTGGTAGCCGAGGAGCGGATCCAGCGAGAGCTGGATGGGGCGACCAGGAATTAAATTTTTTTCAGCAACTATAAAGATCCGTCCATAATCCCACCCACTTTGAAGCGGTACTAAACTGCAGTGGAAAAGCAAACCGGGCCACAGCGAGCCGAGCCGTACCGAGCCATGCCGCGCAGTACCATGCAGTGCAAAAGCGCCATTAGATGGCCCGGGACGTGCACTGTCCTGAGCGACGCTAAATGTTCGCTGCCACATATAAAGAGCATCCGTGACAATTGTAACAGGGAAGGAGAGCGTGTAACCCTGTGTATATATACACGACACCACTGTTGTGATGAGAAGAGATACATGTTTGCCCTGCAAGTGCTGGACAAAGTGTTTCACTGCCAGAAGAACCGCCTGCAATTCCAAATAATTTGTGACGCTCTTTCAGCAATGCCGACCCTCTTACAGAGCTCCCTTCACACAGAGCTCCCCATCCATGTTGTAACACATCTGTCGTCACTACTTCACGTGACAAAACCCCGCCCAGGGGATTCCCTCTGTCAACAGATCCGGGTTTCACCAGGAGATCAGAGCTTGAACGAACAATGGTTTTATCGTCACCCGTCTGTTTAAATCACGTATAGCTTTCAGCCCACTGCTTAATGCCCAGTGCTGGAAAGCACGCATAAAGAGGAGACCCAGCCGAACGACTGCTATCATAAGGCCATAAGCCCCAGCAGTTGCAAAACTGTTAGGGAACGCATCGGCCTGCCCAGCTGAAACTGAAACAGACAGCTGTGAAAATCCGCTGCCCTCCATGCTGACAACATAGCTGTCTCCTGCACTGAATCTATCTCTAAACCGAGAAATAAAATCTGCTGACTCGGGGACCAGCAAGATCTTTTTGAGATTTCTTAAGAATCCCACAGCTTGTAAATGGGAGACAAGTACTTGTGTTTGAGAGAAACTCTGCTCTGAGAAAACGCCTAATGAGCATTTTTTTATTTTATTTGCGAAGAAATCCACTCTGAAACAGGTATTTACCTGAAAAGTACTGTTATACCTACCTGAAACACCTGAAAACTATTTTTTTTTAATAATATTTAAGTAAACTATATTGACTTTAACTTAAATAAAAATTAAAAACCTTTATCACCACTTACCTCAACCTTTTTTCCTTTTCTACCATACATTTAACACTGTAACATTAATTACACTGTGGGTAATTAGCCCAATATTTGAATCTGAGCTGGCTTTTTCCCAGCCGACAATTTTGATCTCACAAAAGCCCAGTAGAGATGACCAGTATTTGTTTCACAGATGGTTGAAATGAAAAGTTACGCTTGACCCTTCACTCCCTCAAACATTTGACGAGGAGGTGGCGTAGCATGTGAACAATGATACATCTGGGAAATCACTCCATAACCAGATCAGCATCTGTTATTTATTATGATGACTAACATGTTCAAAGACATGCAGTGGGTCCCATGAAGTAGAATAATGTGGATGTGGCGAATGGGGGCAGATGCTGTAAATATTGGCACAATTTACTGCCTGTTGATCATTTTGATTTGAACAGAACATGTATATTGGCTTGTGAAGTGTGTTTATGTGTGTGAATGGCCTCACCACAGTTGAGCTCCACTGCAGTGAGAGTGGCGACCGAGCGTCCCTGCAAACGGCTTGGATAGTCGCAAGTAGCTGCGGCTTGAGCGTTACCAGACTCTGCGTACTGCTTCAACAGATCGGCCAACCACAGCAGTTCACAGTCACAGTGCAGCATGTTTGAGTCGAGGCGCCTATAAAACACCCACAAACACAAAATTAAAATAAACTTAAGGCAATTCTTTGGTTAAAATAAAACAGTTTACATTTTTTGTGCAGCATAAATTTACACTTGTAGCAAATCGGAAAACAACGTTGATAAATTTGTAGCTACGTTGGTGTGTTTGATTCAAGATGGTAACCCTCATTCTGTGAAAAGTCTTTCAAGATTCAAATGTAAGACTCAATACACTTTTGTAAATGTGTACCTCAAATGTTAACCCTGGATTTGCAGAACAAGTTTTACTATCTAGATCAGTTGATAAAAGGTTTTATAGAACACCAATCTAAAATCGGCTAAATTTGCACTGATCTTTAATAGATTTTAAATTCATCAAAACATTTAAACCCCTACAATTATAAACAACTTCCTGTTAACAAACATTTAAAAATGACATCCTCATCTAAAGTTATGACACTAAAGGCCCGTTCACACCAAGGACAATAACTACAGCAGGGGTCTCCAACCTTTTTTCATTTGAGAGCTACTTTTTAAAAATGAAAGTGGCCGAGAGCTACTCATGTAATACAATACTTAAATCTCTGAAATAATGTCTCATAACTCGCATATTAACAACTATCTAAACTGTTTTATACCTAAAAGGGTTTTTGTATGCCTATGTCACCCTTAAATGTCAGAGAAAAGAACAGAATCAGAGATTATTTTTTTTATAGAAAATTGTACTTTGCATATTATATTGTAAAAACACATAATTATAGTTGATTTTATAGTTCATCATGACTAGATATGAAATGGCATGATAATTTAATTTCATTAGTGACCAAAATGATCACGGTAATCACAGAATCCTGTTCAAAAAGTACTAATACTACACAATTAAATCAATTCACTAAGTTGTATGTCGAAAACCAGCAAATAACAAATAAATCCGCATCAATATGCACTTTTTGTTTACATAAACATTAAAATAATAACATTAAAAATTATGGCTAGATTTTAAAGGAGTGTCTTGCAACATGTTATCTAGCCTACTGTACAAGTATGTACAAGTTCAAATAAAGTTTTGACAAAACATGTTTTATAAAAATATAAACCTCACATATTTCAGCCTTTAAATCATTTTTATAAAAAGAATGAGCCAAAAAAGATAAATTACTGACTTTTACAATGCACATTAGCTTATCTTTTATTATTAAGAGTAAAATTCGATCTGATTTTCCTGTGGCGTCTGTCGTTGCTATGCAACCATGCACTGCGCTCTCCACAATGACAAAGAAGTTTTAGTAGCTAATAGATTTCCACCACCGAAAAACACTTGCTGTAGCTCTGCTACAAGATTTATTTACGGAGAAGAGAAAAACACCCGTAGTGTTTGGGTGCACCCCCATCCTTCATGTTGACTGAGCTTTCAATGTTGTTATGGAAAGGGTGAAGCTGATTGGTTGACCTGCGGTACGTTTGCGGCATACTGAATAGTTGCATTTTTTTCATCTCGCTGCACCTGGAAAAAAATAGCGCGTCGCTTTAATTATGAGCGCGCTTGCCTCGCACCTACATTTGAAATAACGAACTTGAGGACGCAAAAGACTCGATATGTGAACGGCTCCATGACGAGCAACCTCCAATCAGGCCACGAGCTAACGTTACTGGTAGCTCGCGAGCGACGTTTGGACCCCTGAACTAGAGTAAGTCAGAGTTCACCTAAACTTATCTAAACTCATGTATAATGAACAGAAGATATTGTCATTTTTAAATATAAATATATAAATATATGCTATATAAATGCAACAGGTGTGATTGAAAAAGAATATCAACAGAATACAATTACATTTCAGACGCAGCTCACTACTGAGTTGTGCTATTTTTAGACCAGGCCTGCGGGCGACTCATGTGGTCCCTGGGGGCGACCTGGTGCCCGCGGGCACCGTGTTGGTGACCCCTGAACTACAGTATAACGATAAAGATATAGTTCTAAAAATAGTTAATTATTAATAACTCAATATTAAAGAATAGCAGAGACCACACCACAACTATAATGATATTGTTGTAATCCCTTTCCAAAAGATTTTTTTTCCGGCTGATGAACAATAAAAACATTGACAGCCAATCAGAATCCATCTTGTTTTCAGAGCTCGAGCATTTAAAGCGGCAAACGAAAAAACTGCAGCATGTGCTTAGAATAAACCCAACAATATCATGCGCTGGTGTGGTCGCTAATAGTTATCTTTATAGTTATCGTTGCTGGTGTGAACAGGCCTAAAGTCAAGGTTATTACTAGAGTTAAGAAAGCCTAAAACCATAGGAACATTTTTATTACTTGTAATAAAATAAATGTTAACTGAAACAAAATTAACTACTGTACCAAAACTTAAATTATTATATTTCATCTAGTTACCAAGGCAGCATTTCTCATTTTTATTTAGTTTAACTTGATGTACAAACAAACTAATATACTGAAATAAACAATTATAAAAACTGTATAGACATTTAAAGGGGTCATATAATGCCATTTTTGTAGAAGCTAATATGATTCTTTAGGGTCTAAATTAAAAGTTTGTTATATACTTTAATTAAAAATTCTCATTAGTATTGCAAGAAAACACTTATTTTACCTGGTCAAAAACAGCTCTGTTTTCAGCACGCCGTTTCAGTGTATATGACTTTAAATGATCATGAGCTTTGCTGACTCCGCCTCTCTGTTCTGTGCGTCACCAGAGCCGGCTCTGGCGTACACCGTTTGTAACACAATAACCCAATAACCATAACGCGTTGTTCAGTATAAACGTGGGATTATGCATTATATTGAGAACGTCATACATAGAAAACATGCCGTAATGTACCCTGAGTGTAAACCTTAGACGCATTCATTGTGAAGCATGCAGCTAGCGATTTACAAGGATTAATATAAATAGTAATATAAAGTTTAATAAAACGTTACACTCTCTTCAGTTCTTTTGGAGGTTCAGCAGGAAGTGGAACACGAATATCTGCTACCGATCCTTTCTTCAGGAGCTGCTTCTTAGCAAAACCAGCTTTATACTGATCCTCGTTTATAAAGCAGTTTGGTGTGTGAAATGATTCGCGCAAACATGAGAGCATTGACGTTGCTCGTGGGGAATATTCCCTTCGAAAACAAACTCAGCCACTGCGTCTTCAGCGGTTCGGATTTAGGAACATTAAAATGACTGCTGTGTTCGTTATTACACCCAAGAACAGAACACCACAATCGCTTAGACGCCATTCTGCTCATAGACAGTGCTCCAGCATATCAACAATGACCGCGCCGGTCCGCGCTGACTATGATTGACAGCTAGCGAGGGCGGGTCTGTGTTGAAACGCGGCTGTCAATCAACAATCGTGGGAGGGGCGTCCGTTTTATTTACGTCACAAAAACGAACGGCTCAATTTAAGACAGGGGAAAACATATAAGGAGATTAAAACAAAACAACTGGATGGATTTTTATCATTATATGATGGTTGTGTACAGACACTGCCAACACACATTTCAGTACAATCAACTTGTAAAAGTGCATGTACCATTATATGACCCCTTTAAAAAATATAAAATAACAATGAAAATGATAACAAAAAACTTTAAATTTAAAATGAAAACAGAAAAAAAAAAATTATATTAATTTCAAAATATTCATAAAAAATATAATAGGAAATATAAAATATTACACTGCACTAAATGTTTTAAATACAAACCATTTAAAATACTCTCAGCACTATGTCTCATTTATCTATTTTTGGTGGCTAAAGTGGAACACAACCAACTTTGAGTTTTTCAAGATCTAATTGATAACCAAATAAAGAGACAGTCTCTGAGCAACCTAATGCTTTACCCATCCGTAAATAAAGTCAGCTTGAGTAATACTCACAGTCTCTTCATGGACTGCAGGTGGGAGAAGGTTCCTAATGCAAGATGAGTAATTCTGTTG
Source organism: Rhinichthys klamathensis goyatoka (assembly GCF_029890125.1). Lineage (NCBI taxonomy): Eukaryota > Metazoa > Chordata > Actinopteri > Cypriniformes > Leuciscidae > Rhinichthys > Rhinichthys klamathensis. The sequence goes on along the minus strand of NW_026606660.1, from coordinate 719,937 downwards.
TTGTGAAGAAACCTGCAGTAGATATCAATGAGAAGTGCACATATTCACATGTGTGTATTCACAAATCAGTCATATATAATATGTGACCAGGAGAGGAAAAACACAACACATGCTATACAAGAAGTCCTTTGTTTAAACTTTGACATCTACTCCAATTGTTGTTGTTGTTGTTGTTGTTTTTGAGGAAAATGTGCTATTTGTTTTGTAGGTGATCCGACAAATTCTCGACAAATTCTCTCAAAATAAAAGAAAATGTTTTTGTGATGCATCAGTTTTTATGGCCCTGACACTTGTAGCGTACCTATTGTAACCTTCTTAACTGCTGGAGGGACATGACGTTGTCTCGATTTCTACTGACACTAGAGGTCGCACTTGGGAGCCCGAAAAACCTCTGATATTTTGAGGAAAGGCCAATGAGAATTGGTGAGTGAAATTTGCATATGCCACTCCCCCGGACATACGGGTATAAAAGGAGATGGCATGCTTCTACTCAGTCAGGTTTGTGCTGAGGAGCCCAGACAGTTTCCCGGTCATTTCAGCGGGTAGTTCAGCGTTGTGGTAGGAGGGAAACAATGTCACATTCCCTCCATCTTACCGACCAGGAATCACCACATGACAGGAATCAATCAGACAAGAAGTCTCAGTGGTAGGTCCTGCACAATTGAGTTCGCATGGGATGTGAGTGGCCCACAGTGACTTCAGTCGCTGCTGACTCTAAAGGAGGAGATGGCATGTGAGTTGTGACATGAGCGCAAACAGTCTTGTGTTGCCGTGTTGTCCATCCCAATCAACAGCCGAAACCTCCGCAAGGCAAGTACAACCGTGTATCTTTGCCTGCCACCAAGGTAAACAGAATATGCTGAATATGGGCGGGAATAAAGCTGAATATGGGCGGGCACCTGGTGAACTGAATCACATAACTGAGTCTGGCTGTTCTGATGAGCCAGCGAGACGGGTTGAGGAGTACCGTCTCCTGGGAAAGAGCAGCTTCCACCATCCCTGGTTTGCCCATGTCAGGGACGCTTTGAACCCTTCTTCAAGTTCTTGGTGCTCGTCTGAGGGACGGCCGGCTTTGCTTTCCTGCGGGTGGCTCGACGCTGCGCCCGGACTGAGGGTTCGGACTGTGGAGTAGCTGGTGCGGCTGCCACAGTTAGAGGCCCTTGGTGATGAGAAGATGGGGTGCGGGAACTCAGTGGCTATAGATGCAATTGCCCTCTGTCGGCTTCTTGACTGCCGAGAACTGCTGGGCAAAGTCCTCGACAGTGTCACCGAAGATGGGGGCGAGATGGGGGGGATCAAGAAAGCAAACCGTGTTGTCGTCATTCAGAGATGGAGTTCCTGGACCACCATGGAGGACATCACCTGGCTGAGAGCCCTAGCCGTGACCATAGGGCGAAGTCGGTCGTCGAACGCAGTTCCTGCATCAATCCCGGCTCAGAAATTCCCTCGTGTAGCTCTTTTAGTGCCTTGGCCTGATGGACCTGCAGGATGGCCATAGCATGCAGAGCGGAGGCAGTCTGTCCAGCTGGACTGTACGCTTTCGCTGTCAGAGACAAAGTGAGAAAGTTCGTAAGGGAGACCAGGTGGCAGCGTTTTTACGGGCATAAACACACACCGCAATTGCATGGTCCATCTGTGAGACCTCCGTGTACCCCCTGGCTGCCCCACTGTTGAGGGTTGTGAGGGTGGAAGAGCTTGCAAAACAGGACCTGTCAGTAAAAGGTGCCTTCCACGACTTTGTCAGTTCTTCATGCACTTCCGGGAAGAAGGGCCATTTGCTTCGAGCCTAGCCGTCCTATGAGCCAAGATACCAGTAATCCAGCCACGAATGTTCGGGACAGGGCAGGGGATTCCACTCCAGCATGATGCCTCTCGGCCCGGGCAAGCATGGCTGCCAACTCTGCGTCGGACTCAGACTGAGCTACTACACCCAAAGGTTTGGAGTCCAGCAGAGTCCTTAGTATTGGAAGGCATAAGGAGATGGTCCTCACTGCAGGACACGAAATCCAGGGGGAGGAGTTGGATCGAGATCCAACTCCTCCCACCTTACATATACCTGAACCTACCCATCTCCGCCCCCTAATCCCTAACCCCACCCCTAAACCTACCCATCTCCACCCCCTGATCCCTAACCCCACCTCTAATCCTACCCATCTCCACCCCTTAGATCTGGATCCAACTCCGCCCTCTGGATATCGTGCACTGCAATGACGTGCTACTGGGCATAGGCCCGCCCTCTGATGCTACAATAGATAATTCACCCTCATCTGGAGCCCCGAATGAAAATTTAGGTTTGCCACAAGACGAAACCCTAACTTATCTAGACACCACTGGGCACAACGAGCATGACGAGGAATGAGAGGCCCGTGGGGATTGACTCAGAGGAAACACTTCCATTGTTGTGGCCTTGTGCATAGCAGAAGGACTGGGATGGAGAGCAACTGAAGTACCGTAAACTGAAGTACCAAACCGTAAAGACGCAAATTTGTCACGATGTGGGTTTGTGTCCTGTCATGTTCTATGGTTCCCTGTCTTGTCTATTAGTTATCCCAGGTGTTTCTGATTTCTCACGCCCCTTATTATCTTGTCTAGCTCGTTTGTCCCTGATTATTTAAGCCCTGTGTTTCAGCCTTGTCTTTGTGAGTTCTTGTTTAATGTTTGACTGTTAACGTTGATGTTGGTTGTTCTTGTATCCGGTTCCTGAGTCCCGAGTCCTGTATCCAAGTTTAGTTTATAGTCTGTTAAATAAAGCGTGTGTTGCATTTGGATCCTGCTCCATCTCTGCTTCAACCGCACTTCGTTGCACTGGTGAGACCAATGCGGGAGTGACGGTCACTGCTCCACAAAGTGCAGATCTAGTTGGTCGTGGGTGGATGTCCGTGTGCACGTGTCTTCTGACTAGTTCTCCTCTCCTCTGTTCTCCTCTATTCTGTATAATGTATATCAATGTACTAAAAAATACCCAACACACCTTATCATTGTGAGTTTTGCATGAGCGTGCAGTGCGTGCACTAGTACATTAAAAGTATTTTTCTTATTTCAATTTTTGAGAACTAAACTGTAAACAGGATTCTTTAATGAATAGAAAGTTCAAAAGAACAGTGTTTATTTGAAGTAGATATCTTTTGAAACATTGTGAATTTCTTTACTGTCACTTTTGATAAATTGATTGCGCCCCTGCTGAAGTAACTTTTGAATGGTAGTGTATCATGGTTTCCACAAAAATATGTTTTCAACATTGATAGTAATCAGAAAGGTTTCTTGAGCATCGAATCAGCATATTAGAATGATTTCTGAATGATTATGTGACACTGAAGACTGGAGTAATGATGCTGAAAATTCAGCTTTGCATCACAGGAATAAATTACATTTTAAAATATATCCAAATATAATTTTTTCTCTTTTAAATAGTAATAACATTACAATGTTATACTGTATTTTAAAATGCAGTGTTGGTGAGCAAATTCAAAAATATTTAAAAAAAATCTTAATTATCACAAACTTTTGACTGGTAATGTATATGCTCTGTGGAATAGAGATGCAAAGATAAAGGTCCACAGGGACGTTCTTGCTTTCTACCAGGACAGACGGGGTCACTTTCCCAGGGACGACAATACTGTTCACAACTACTCATATAAATAACAGGAGGGTTAGTTTCACTAATCGCCATCCAGATGCAGATTATATTCATGTTCACTTCTTCACCACCCAGTAGATTCTGGCTTACAAACTCCAGTATTGAATTGTTCAATCACCATGATGAACTAAAGCCACAACATTTTGTCACTACTTAATTTATTATTATTACTAGTATTGTGTTAGATCCACTTAAATATCTAAAATGGAAATTTACTTAACCCTACAGTATCATATTTGATACGCACAATTCTAAGTTCTCTAAATGATCAACATGATCAAAACTTTGTTGAAAAACGTCTAGGATTACATATGTAACCCAGGTTCCCTGAGAAAGGAACGTGACGCCACATTAGTTGCTGACGCTATGAGAACCCATCAGCAAAAAGTTGAATTATTTCATATGTCAGGCTTTACAAGGTGAAAGTGTTCCTTTGATTACAAAAAAACGATAACATAGACATGTTTGCCTACAAGCTTTGATCTCGTTTTAAAAAGGGATTTGTTATCATGGCTAAAACATGTAACAAATTGTAGGGATCTGAGTGATGATTTGAGGTTTGAGATGCATGCAAAACTCACAGCCGCTCAAGCTTGGGTAGATGAGAGAAAGACTCGGGCTCCAATGACTCAATGTTGTTGAAGTGCAGGTATCTGTGAGAGATAGTCATACGTTTTACTTCCCATAAACATGGTATCTAGACAAAACACTCTATCAATGCTTTTCCACAGATTTTTGCCTTCATTTTTACACAGCATTGTTTGTGCCTAATGTCTGTTAACACAGAACCTTCCATAATCTTGTGTATTTTTATCAAGATAAAAATTATAGGACAGGACTTGATTTTATCATTAAAAATGTAGTGTGCACCATTCCAGAATGGAGACCATTATTTCATTTTCTTTAAAGGGGTCATATGATGTCATTATTTTGTTTATTGGGTGTACTAGAATAGGTTAACATGTTTTAATGTTCAGAAAACACATTATTTTTCACATACTGTACATGATTGCAGCACCTCTATTCCCAGTCTGTCTGAAACGCTCTGATTTCTACAAAGCCCCTCCTTCCGAAAACTCCAGAGTGCTCTGATTGGTCAGCTGACCCAGTGCGCTCTGATTGGCCAAACACCTCAACACGTGTCAGAAACGTAACGCCTCTTACCATAACCTCGAGCTTCAGCTTCTAAAGCAATTGTAAACACAAACAGTTAATGTCTGCAGCTCTGTTAGACAGAATAAATCCCTTTTGTGGGGAAATATGAGTTTTGTAACTTTGCAGATCTTATACATGCAAAAACAGATAAATTACACTCTAAAGGAAAAGTAAAACATAAAGCATCATATGACACCTTTAAAATAATGTGCACCGCTCAATCAGGTACAATAAGACCAGGGACGTGTATTAGCAAAGCAAATACAATTTAGTTTAATTTCATGTTGACTTGAACAATATGAACAAGGTGATAACAAAATTCCGACTCTGTGACATCATAAATAGCTCTTGCTACAAGGCTAATATGCTGTGGGTTTAAATGAAGATAACAATAACAGAAACAAAAGGTCATGGAGAGTAATGAGAAATACTTTAAGTGGTTGTAAAGTGTGCTCATGTTTTCCTGGCATATATACGTACCGTATATAATCATTGACGCCTGAATAATCTGTGCACATAACCCAACACTTACATCAGTATAGCCAGCTGCAAGCGAGCATTTTATGAACAGGTTATCAAAACCTGACATATTAGCAGATATCACTAAATAACTAAAAAAGTGGAACAATACAAGAAAATATGAGCTATTATACTCCCAAGGGAAGTTTATCTGTAAAATCTGAATGTAAATGGTATTTTGTTTTAGGATTTACACTCCCCAGTTTGGCATTGTGCTTTATCAAATTTCTGTGTAAAACACGGATCAATTTTCCCCATACCTTTAAAAGAATAGTTCAGCCAAATATAAAAACTTCTGCAATAATTTACACACCAATCCTATACGACTTTCTTTCTTTTGTAGAATACAAAAAGATCAATTTTGACTGTTGTTATTTTTAGTGCAATTACTATAAGTTGGGACTGAATTTATTTGTCACCATAAAAATAACATTATAGTGTCCATACAATAATTTTTTCCAAGTCTTCTGAAGCGATACAATAGCTTTGTGTGAGGAACATACATTTTATTTATTCAAGAGATAACAATTTTCATTTTGGGTGAACTATTCCTTTAACCTTTTACTTTCAGATCCTTACCAAACGTTTTGGTTACTATAGCAAAAATGAACATGGAAAGGAAACGTAGACAGGGCAGAGGGTCACTTACAGTTGTTCTAGAGAGACGAGCCCCTTAAAAGCTTCCCGGTCGATTGCCTGGATTTCATTCTTGTACAAATAGCTGGAAGAAATATTCAGGGATATCACAAGGGTTAGGGTTGAATGTCACACACACACACATAATGCACTCACAGAAAATAGAAAACAGGTCAAAATAAACTTTTCATATCATATAATGAAGGAATAATAGAAGAAAAAAAGAACAGAAGACTGTTGCATATTGATAACACAGAAGGGGTGGCCTGTGGGAAACAGGCATTCATGTTTGCGGTTTCATGTCTAGGGACAGAGGTCTGTTGAGAACGAGGGCTCATTCACATAAACCACATGATCCACTGACCTTGACGACGATGATACCATCCCACAGGAAGTGTATGCTGCAGATATGTATATATACACATGTATATATTCCATTCACATATGCAAGATTTTCATATATAAGCTACACTTTTCTTTAGTATTAAACAGTGCAAAACGTGAATGAGAATTATGAGAGCTGTTCAAGTTGTTTAAGAATCTGCAAATATGCCAGTTGAATATTATTGCTATAATGGGGTCATTAGTAAAAATGAGGGATGCAACAATAGGATTTTTTTGGCCAATACGACACCGATTTTACGAACAACTACCGACTGATTCCTGATATTTTGTAACTTGATCACAACTTTTTCTATTAAAATAGATCATTTTTTTGCTCATGTTTTAAATGAGCAAAGTTTAAAAACACATGCATTTAGGTATGGTAGTTTATTGCTGCATCGTCAAACAATTTTCATTGAACATTGATTGGATTCATTTAACATGCAACAGGCCAACATTATAACACTGCAAAAAATGCTTTTCTTACTTACTAAAAAATTTAAATCAAGATCCATTTGCCAGAAAAGTAAAATGCCATAAGATATTATGTCTTGTCAAAATGAAGGGAGTTGTTGCCTAAAAAAAGCTAAATTATCTGCCAATGGGGTAAGAAAAATAATCTTGACTCAAACAGAAAACAAGACATAATCTCTTATGGCCTTTTACTACTTTAGTAAATGCACCTTGATTTAAGAATTTTTAGATATTTGGACTGGAAACAAGACAAAAATACTAAGTAAGAATTTTTTTTTTTTTTCAGTGAAGAGAGGCACAAAGTAAGATAAAAAATAATACAAATAAGACAACGTTGATAGGTTATATTTGCTATCAAATATTTCTCATTAATAACATCAACTCATATTTTACTTATTATAGAACATTACATATTTCTTAGTTACATATTTCTAATAGAAAGACATAATACAACTCAGTGCCACATAGTTGATTAATAACTATCGGTTTGTTAAACTGGCCTTTTTCATGCTATAGTCGATATGCCAATAGTTTTAAATTGATCAAAAAACAGCTGATAAATATCAATAGATGCTTCTGTTTTTCTAAAATTCATTACAAATCATGTTATCATATTATTATTATATAATTATATTATATAATTTGAGTAAAAAAGTTCAACTGAAAAATGTACATGACTATGCATGTGCAAATTGTTCCCACTTAAAAAATGTGTGTTATTTTAGTATCATTGAGATACTATTATAGTTTTTAATAACATTTTGAATTATTTTTTTTAATTTTTTGTCTATTTTTTGTATTTATTTTATTTTTATAGTTATATTAGTACATCAAGTTAAACTAATGAAAATGAGAAATTTTGACTTGGCAACGAGCTGGAAAAAGATATTTTTAATATTTTATTTTATTTAAGTTAACGTTTATTTTATTTCAAGTAACGTTAGTATGGCTTTAGTTTTAATTGACTATAATAACCCTGAATTAAATAGGGAACATTTGAAGTGCTCACACAAAAACCTGTTCAATGTCTAGAGGACCTGAAAAGCCAAAGCAGTCCCTCAGAGCATGTTATATTCACTTTGTCTAAAGGACTAGCCAGACCACTGGACGAAGCTCGAGTATCCAGAAGGGAAAATCTAGAAGCGCTCCCTCAAACGGCTGGACATCATGACTGTGTGAACTACAGTATGTGTGGTGATTGCACCACCCAAGTGGAGTTAATGAATGGATTTATACTCACTCTGAGAATTATAATACTCAGTATGTTTATCTGGAGTGACTTTAAGACCACAAGCACTAAAATAACAGTGCCATTATTTTTTCAGCCTCTCGTAGATATTAATTGGACTTTACAAAGTCCAGTGGCACATCACTATTGAGTTATACAAATATTTTTGTATTATAATTGTAAAAAAAGGGAGTTTAGTTATGTACACACTGAGAGATTTCTACCTCTTTGCTTGTTTTGGCAGAATTTTTATAGATATAATTAAAAAATATGCAGAAAAAAAAAATCTTTAAAATGTACACGAATGAATCCCACAACATATCCAGATCATATTTCACCCCAAATCAAAAGGAAACCAAAAGAAATAATATTTTGCATTTAGTAAATTAAGCCAATTTAAGGTCCATTAAGTCTTTTTGCATTTGAATGCATTTAATGCATTTATTTCCATTGTAATTTTCACTGTTCATTGTAATGTTGCTTCTCAGTAGATTATCATTACTTAGTGAAATTACTATAATGTAAAGCCATTACAACAAATACTACCTTGATGTATACATTATTTTTGATTTAAAAACTTTTTTCGCATTACAGTAATAAGATGTAGGGGTGGGGATGGATGTGACAACTAAAAAATAATGGCAATGCCAAATTGAAATCTTGGTGGCTTAATTTTCTTAAGGAAAATATCATTTATTTACTTTAATTTTGGGGTGAAATATGAGCCTGGCATTTTCTTGAGAGGTTTGTTGAGATTCACCTACACGTACTTTACTCTTTCTGTATTATCTGACCAGCTGAATTTAGATGTTATCTAGGCAAAACCAGGTGTGAAACATTTCAAACAAGTGACTATTTAAATATAAACACAGGCTGCTCTCACCACAACTAAAGTTTGAGATTCTCGAATTGCCCTGTGACGAACAAAGACAGGAACTGTGCAACGCCTAAGCAGAGAGCAATTATTCCATCTCCGTCTGATCTCTGCACTTTTGGGTCACGGCCGTCAGACAGATAATTTCACAGTGCAGACAGTTACATTCCCCATATGTGTGAGAGCTTCATTCCATGACCTCAACTCTTTACTGTGTAAAACTGGTGAAAAGGGAAGATTTATCATACAACACCTACAATAATATGCATTTAAACTTTATGATGTGCCTTCAGTCAGTGGTTAAAGAGTCGACTGTACTTAGAGTCAATATAAGCTGTTCAAATCAACAGTCTTCGCTTTATTACTTTACTGCTTCAACTCTGGCACACTATTATGCATAAAGCATCACTCATTCCAGACTTTCTATCTATACTTTTTATAGAATATATAACCAAATCTGTTCCATAAGAAGTCAAATCAGAATCAAAGAAAAGCTCACAGATATTTTAGGTTTTCCAAATCTTCAAAGGCTCCTCTTGGGATTCGTCTGATGTGGTTATTATTTAAAAGGCTTAAAGAAAGAGGGAAGAAATGAATAAGACATTAAAACAGATGGTCATGCATAATACATGTGTCAAACAAATCCAAAATGTTTAGTTCTGTTTAATTTGGTTTCATGAAACCAAAAAAGCAAGTTAATGCTAATAACAAAAACAGTAATCATATCTTCGAGTAAGTTTTACAAGGTGGTAAGACTTTAGAAAACATGGACACTTACAGTGTATTGAGATTCTTCAACCGCTTAAAGGAGCCTGGCTGTAAATCCTTGATTTTGTTGAATCTCAAATCTCTAAAAAAAAAAAAAAAAAAAAAAAACACTTTTAGATAAAAAAAGAGGTGTATGTTATTGCATTTGCCATGGTATTTTATGCACACAGCGTTGTCATGTATTAAGTAAATCCCATTTTTTAGAATATTACATAACTTTAGTGACAATCATTAACAGGCTTAATTTAAAACACCTCTTGAAAAACAGAGAATAGCAGAAATATGTATCTGCTGTTGTGGTTCTGAATACAAATTAAAATGTCAGTGCTACCCATAACATTATACATCATCAAACACTGACCTAAAAAGTATGGAGTGCCACAAGGCTCGGTCTCAGGCCCTTTAATGTATGGCTTATATATGCATCTTTCAGCTGATATTACAAGGTACAGCTGATATTACAAGGAGCTTACACTGTTATGACATGCAGCTCTATGTCCTTGACACTAGATGTAATTTCAAAGCTTTCTAAGAATACATTAAAGCCTTGATGACTTCTGTCCTTCTGCAAATTCTGATAAAAACGAGATGCTAATTAGACCAAACATTTCAAGATGTTCTTTTAATATAATGTCTCTAGACTCTTCAGGGTGTCTGACAGAAATTAATCAATTTAAACCCACTTTGTCAGTGTCCCTATACAGCATGTTATCATAGTGGCATGTAAACAATGAATAGGTTCAAGCCTTTGCGCAAATTCAAGATGCAGGAGTCAGAGTTCTTACCATGTCCAGAGGACATAAACAGTGTCAGAATATCTAGTTTCACAGCTACTTTGGTGGCCTGTTAATAAATAATTTAATTTAATTATAAAATGCTGATACTTGCATTTAAATGCTCTGATATAAAGTACTGATTCCTCAGAACCCCAATAACTCCCCATTAATGTAACAAAGACTTTTGTATTTAAATTATTCCCAACACATGTTATGAGTAAGGTTGAAAATATACTCAATCTCTTCCTCTATCCCTTTCGTTTATGGCCCCTGAGATTCAGAATACACTCTCACGGCTAAAGTCTAGACAGATCAGTCTAGCCAGCCATATAGCTAACTTTTTATAGACATGCGCTCAACTGTGCTGTATTGTTAGGTCTGCTGGAATCCCGACTATTATTCTCAGGATATAACAGAGTTTGTGAACTATAACTAGGGACTAAGACTAACATTATAACTATTTTCTCTGACTTTACCTCATAAGCTCCTGTCCCGGTCAGATCCAATTGACCCACCGCCAACAATCTCCAATATCCCCCACCTATAACACCTATATTTGCAGCTCCGTATCTAATATCAGTCATATCCTAAGCCAGCAAGTAAAAGATATTTCCCTGACCACTGCTTGGATCGCTCCAGTAATCTCAGGCTGGGCTCCAAACTTACAATCACACCAACTATTAAATTTTATTTAACAACAAATCAACAAGTGATCATTACAATTTTTGGTAACACTTTATTTTACAGTGTCCTTGTTACATATGTAACATGTACTTACCACAGTAATAACAATAAATTATGCATAATTACATGCAACTAACCCTGAAGCAAATTATAATCCTACTCTAACCCTATAGTAAGTACATGTAGTTGCTTAGTATTACTCAGTCCTTAAGTATATAATAATTACACTGTAACAATGACAGCTTAAAATAAAGTGTAACCTAATTTTCTATAACTATTTTTCTTTGTACTTTGGCCTAGACAATTGTTTAAGCCACCATGAATGTCAATCCTTTCAAGATTTCTTCCTCATCCTGCTTAATCTCAGTTTTTTTTTTTCTTGCCACGGTTGCCTTTGGTTTGCTCACACAGAGTATTAAGGCAGTTTTCTCAGTAGAGCTGTTTTGAAACAATATGTATAGTGAAATGTGCAATTTAAATTGAATACAACTGAAACTGTACTTGATTGATGATTGTTTTGTGTCTTCAGTACACTGAAACAGGCATGGAGAAGTAGGGGAGGGTACTAGTGCTCAGTATCTTCACTGGCATCATGATATAATTTACCTTATTATGAGAACACATAACTAAAGAATAACATTGCAAGCAATAAAAGGATGGCTGTGTTTTTCTGTCGCATTTGACTTGCAAAAACCACCAAACTGTAAATAGGGCATGCACCAACTTACACATGCCCTATGAGATACTGAACAGAGAACGAACTTCAAGCAATAACCAGGTCCAAAAGCTGGTGATTAAAGCTAAAAGTTACCTTTCAAGGGAACTCGCGCTGCGTCGAGAATTGATGCTGTGGGAACGCTCTGCGTGAATGCAATATAAGTGTGCCTTCGCTACAATATGAGTGTGGATACACGCGATTTATGTGTTGTTTGTTTGGGAACAGAGCACGCATGTCAGCTCTAGTAAAAGGGGGCTGACAGTGTCCATTCATAAATTTCCTGACGTTTACGATATTGTCCGCTCCTGTTGGCTTTCTTCTCGAGGGAAAGAAAGTCTTATGAAAGTGGCTCGGATCTCGGGTTTGCTGAGGCAACACGTAGATTACAGGTCTGCAGACTGCAAGAAATAATATATTTCAGGGGTCGGCATATAAGTTTGGCATCGGGCCAAAAAAAAAAATCCGCCACTTTCTAATTTAAGAAATAAATTGATGAAAAATGCAACTACAATTGCCTGTGACCGACTGTTACAGTGTCTTTTGTAGCTCGTAGTGAGCTGTTACTCTGTGTTAAATCCTGTAGTAGGTCAGTCATTAACAAAAAGCCACATTTGTGTCCGGGTTTTACACTGGATAAATGAATAAATCTGTAGTGACACGTAACCTGGTAAGTATCTTCATTCACCAACTTGCAATACAGACCGCCTTGCTAAAACACACATATGTGGGAGATGCGGAATGGATAAAAATAACTCAAAAAATAAAAGACGACTTGAATAAGCCCATCAATGGCATGTTTGAGTCATGCTCTTAATGAACTATGTTTTATTTCAAATTTATTTTTAATTTGCTTGTTACACAATGGAGCCTAACTTATTGTAATAATTATTTGACGTAGCCTACTTTTACACAATTGTGTCCAATTCTATATATGTGTGCTGAGGCAACTGGACACAATCGGATCCAAGGACTGGGTTGTCATGATAGATCTTTAAAACGAATACTTCCATATTCCATCCTTCCTCAACTCAGGAAGTTCCTCAGGTTGCTTTCGGGGGCAAAGCATACCAGTATCGGGGTTCGTCCCTTCGGCCTAGACTTGTCACTCCGTATTTTGGCTCAGTGTGGAGCAGATGGCGGTTTGGCATCGAGATGTCAGTCCTCGCCCACATGAAAGTATTGAGGTTAAGGCTGAATGCAAAGAAAAGTGTGCTTTCTCCATTACAGAGAACCACCTTTTCATGTGTGGCGTGGGGTTTGATGACGACGCAGGCACATCTGTCTCCTGCTCGTATCGGTTCGATCCTCACAGCTGAGAGCAAGATAAAGCTATCTTCACAGTTTTCCATGTCCAATTTCTGTTGTATGATGTAAATATTGCATTAACCTTCTGGAAGAATCAAGTTTCTTATTACATTTACTCCAAAGCTTTTGGAGTTGGAATTCTGAGTGAGTCAAACCAACTTATGAATTTAGCTCAGATTTTACAAACTTGGGGGGGGAAAAGCTTTATATTCTCGTGCAACTATACCAACATTGGTGAGAAACACAATTCAAAGAAAGAGTGAAGGAGGACACCTACATTGTGCTGGAACAGCTACTTCTACCCTAAGTACTTGACTCATTCACATCTGCAGGTGTGTTATTCCAACTATTAGGAGGTCTTGTAAGGTCACAGTGTGCATAAATTTAAATGCTGGGAATTCCTCACCAACCAGATAAGTGATGAAGCCTCTTGGATAAACATCAAACATCCTCTTATTTACAGCTGGGATATACTGACTTTGACTAGATTTCCCTAGACATGCATTGACGTGAAAACCCTCATGGAAATTCTACAGGTAAAAACATTTAATTTTCCTGTTAGAGAAGAATCTAAACTTAAATCCAAAGAATCTAATTTAAAGAAGAATCTAAAGCCCTAGTATGGTTAATACATATAGTGATACAACTTCTAGTAAACTCCTCCTTACCTCACGTGTACAAGAGTTTAGTGCAAGAGAACGCATGTGGACAAAATGATGATTAGTTGCACATTTAAATCAGTTTTATTAGTTGATCATTTGGATTCAAATAAACTAGTAAACACTAGTAAACACAAAAAATGCTTGGTTAAAAACCCAATTTGGATCATTTTGAGGAACACACACAGCAGTGAGTTAGGTTAAATTTTTGACCCAATATGCTTTCCTGTCCACTATTACTATACTGACCCAAAAAGGGAGATATATAAAAATCCCACAAAGATTGTCTATACAGTAACATCAGAGGCAACCGTAATACTGAAAGATGAAAATTTAATTAGAAGCTAGAACTTGGGCTAAAATTTAGGCAAATAAATTATTTTATAGTTAAATTATAGTTATATTATAATTTTCTCTCACTAATTAACACTATTTTGAATCTTTCTGTTTAACGAACATTAACCAGACAGGCTAAATGCCTTTTTTTCTGAAGAATGTATGTTTTTCACCAATGTATAGTACCTTTGTTCTTCTTTCCAAATCTGCACAGTCAAGTGTACTCTAAAAGCATTTGCTAGTGTCTTTTCTTCAGAAGACATTATTAAAACTTACTATTTAATTGTGACAAATAGACATAATAATAATAATAATAAGTTTAATTTATATAGCGCCTTTCCCAAGCTCAAGGACGCTTCACATTAACAGTAGATAACAAGCAGTTTACCAGTAGACAGACAATGGGCATTTGCCCAGTCCAAGTAATGAGCGATTGCAATTGCAAATCACATTACATTTACAATACAAACATAAAACAGGGCAACGAACATTAATTACAGACAACATAGTGGGAAGTTGGAGTGAAGATGCAATAGAATTATTGAAACCTAGGTTAACATTGTGACTGTGTTATGTCAGATTAACATTTCATGACTGATAATACTGGTTAAACAAATGTGTTTTGAGTTTATACTTAAATACATGCAATGTGGTTGTTGTCCTGAGAGCCAACGGAAGAGAGTTCCAAAGCTTGGGGGCTATAACAGAGAAAGACCTGCCACCCATAGATGATAGACGGGATCTCCGCTCACATAGGAGTTCACAGCCAGAGGAACGCAGAGTTCGAGGGGGAATATAAGGAGAAAGTAAGTCAGAGAGATAGGCTGGAGCAAGACCATTGAGTGACTTAAAGGTAAGCAAAATAATTTTGTAAGTGATACGGGATGACACGGGTAGCCAGTGCAGTTTAAACAGAATTGGTGTGATATGGGCAGTTTTTTTGGTGTAAGTTAATAGTCTTGCGGCAGAGTTTTGAATATATTGCAAGCGTGAGATAGAGTGTGCTGGTAGACCAGAAAAAATAACATTACAATAGTCGAGGGCGGCGAGAAGTGATGAAGTGCTTCAGCGTCTTTTTGGCTGACATAGGCACGGAGTTTGGCAATACGACGTAGATGAAAAAAGGATGCTTTACAAAGTTGATTAATGTAAGTGTCGAACGTCATTGCAGGGTCAAAAATGATACCCAAGTTTTTGACAGTACATAACATGTATGATGACAAATAGTCAAGTAGATATGTATGTATTTGCATAATTTACAGTGAGCTTACAAAATTGTGCATATTGTGTTGTGTGTAATGGTAAATTGCAGTGTGCATTTGTGGGAAGCTTTTATGCTTTTAACTCAGACAGTCTTTAAAACAGTCTGAATTAGATGATGTTGTTGTGTTGTCGGTCTATCCTCTTCCCTCTCTACTCCGCAGCTTGCCATGGCCATTTTTGTAGCATTTAAAAAAAAAAAACTGTAGTAAGAACTGACTGGTGCTGAAACGGGGGGTTTCATAACCCTTTAATAGGCAGTGACAACTATACATAATCAATCCATAGGTTGATTCTGGTCACATGTCTGGCCCAGATAAAGCAAGAGACTTCCCTCCAATGTACACATCGTAAATTGGTCCTCTCACAGATGAACAGGAAACCTCCCTGATTAATCGTCACAGAAGGAAAGTATAAACCACTAAATTACAGATACAAATCTTTGTTGTTTTCTCACTTTTGCCAAATTAAATGAGTAAGTAAGTGAAAGAGATTTTGGAAAATGTTCTTCTTGCCATCAGGACACTAAGCCAAGGCTTTTTTGCTTACCACAAAAAAGCTTATCAAAACACATTTGTTTAACCAGTATTATCAGTCATGAAATGTTAATCTGACATAACACAGTCACAATGTTAACCTAGGTTCCAATAATTCTATTGCATCTTCACTCCAACTTCCCACTATGTTGTCTGTAATCAATGTTCGTTGCCCTGTTTTATGTTTGTATTGTAAATGTAATGTGATTTGCAATTGCAATCGCTCATTACTTGGACTGGGCAAATGCCCATTGTCTGCCCATTGTCCCATTGCCATCAGGACACTAAGCCAAGGCTTTTTTGCTTACATTTTCCTGGGAGTCCTGCAACTCAGACACTCTCACTTCTAATCATCGGTTCTTCTGAAATGCTAGAAGACAAATGGCCCTGCCTGACAGCCCTTAAGTTGAGGGATGCCCCCCTCACAGAGACATGCTCAGACACGGTTGCACAGATTCCAGCAGACCTCCATCCTGCCTCAGGAAACACCCTAAACAAAGACTGAGCTCATCTAGTGCACTGCACAACATACTCAACAGATTCATACCATTCCTTACAAAGATATGGGTCAGCGTGGTTTACTAGTCATCCAACAAACAACTAATTCCCTTTCGTATGGGAACCCTACACTGCGTCTTGGTTGGACGCTATGGGGTCTGGAGTCAAGTCAAGTCAGTTTTCTTACCATCAGCAAATCCTGTGTCTGAAGCATGTGTGAAAACACTCCAATCTTTTTAGTTGTCGACAGTATGTGACGTCATTAGCCAATAGTATAAGAGGGCGACCATAGCACATGTCAGCAGCTATTTGTCTTCAGCAGCTGTTATAATTGTTAGCGCGTGGTGAAGACAGGATCATGGAAAATTCTAGCAAGCGTTTTAAGGAAGCATGTACCTCCGTGTCCCAGGTTTTTGACACCTGAGGACACACATGACCTGTGCATTTATTGCTTGGGAGAGGAGCAAGCAATAAACTGAGAAGTTAGAGAAAGGGCTGGCTCTTTCTTGGCAGGCTTGAGCGATCTGTTGGATTAGGGTGTGTTGTCAAGTCAAGTCATCTTCATTTATATAGCACTTTTAACAAAGGATTGTTCCAAACCGGCTTTACAGTGATAATAGGAAATGAAAGTAACAGAGATTGTTTTGGTTTTATAGCAGCTCTAGAATAAAGTTATTTTCCAGCTAAAGTTAGTTTTGATTGATTCACTTCCGTTGCAACGATCATTAGTTATTAACTTAGGGGGCACTAACACAACACCGTTTTAACATAAAACTCTTAAGTTCTCTCTACGCAAACTTCAAAAACGCAAAACCGCGAGAACACTGATGGCGCGCACACGCGTATTAAGAGCCCACTCCACAGGTATGCGCGTTTGAAGGTTGAAGGTTTGCGCAGGCATGTAGTCCTTCACTAAAAAACCAACCCTCAACAAACTACTTGTCTGGCCTTAAAATGTATAATACGGAATTTGTATCGCTTCGGCGTAGCCACGCGAACCGGAACTATCCCGACAACGCTTTATCTGTAGAGAGGTAAGGGATGGGAGGGAGGGAGATGTTGTCTCGCGAGACATCCTATCCAGCAGATAGCATGTTGCTGGCGCCATTCAGCCAAGAGGAAGAAGATGTGGTTGAAGAAAGCAAGGAAAGTGAGTGTACTGAGTCTTCTCATCCTGCTAGCCCCGCATACAGGGAATTGCTGGGGGTCATGGCCTGGCCGATCAGATTGGATCTGGCTTGGGGGTGTGAAAAACAGAAAGTTTCTTGTGGTAGACTGGACGAGCGCTTCCTGTTAGGCTATGTTCACCCTTCCCCCATGAGCCTTCCATTCCTTCCCAACCTTCACCTTAAAGTGAAGAAGTCATGGAAGAAGTCATGTTCAGCCCAGATTTATCCATTTCATTATTCAAACTACGCGAATGTGGAAGGATTAGCTGAGTGTGGATATGTGACGATGCGATTGAAAGCTATCTCTCCCAGGGTAAGTCATCCTCTTTGAAAGCTCCTGCCCTGTCATCCAGGCTGCTCTAGACCACCTCACGCTTGAATGGCAGGGCGTATGTGGCAGAAGGTCAGGCGGGGGGGCCTTGCACACAATGGTTGCATAGTGTTACCAGGTAGATCTGCTAAAATATCTGGATCAGGGCCAGAGACTGTCCCCTAAAGCGGTTGCTGAACACAGATCTAGCTCTCTGGACCACTAAACAAACAGCTGCTGCTATCGGTCGCTCGATGGCAGCAATGGTGGTCACGCAGAGGCATCTGTGGCTGAACTTGGCAGACATCAGGGAGAAATAATTTTTTTCTCCTCGATGCCACAGTCTTGCCCTTTGAACTTTTTGGGACATCTGTTGAGACAGTGGTTAGAAAGCTTAGAGAGGCGAGGGTGCAGTTGGCAACGTTTAGGAAATACATCCCACAACAATCCAGATCCCCGTCTAAAAACCTCTAGGGGTTCAGGCCCGCCACAGTCTGAGGACCGGAGGGAGAGGGTGGCCACTTGCGCTCCTCCTTCCTCGAGGAGTCAAGTGCAGAGGAGGCGAGACGGAAGGAAGAAGAGACAGGACCTCAGGGAAGTGATTAATAGGAAGTGCCTCGGTAAAGACCCAAATGCTGATGAAAAATAACATCTCTCCTGTTACCTTATGCTTTTCCTCCTTTAACTTCTTTCCCCATTTATTAATTACAGCTCTTAAGTCTGTAGCCTTAGAAATGTGGCTCCCTCTGGTGGCTGCCTACACATTCTGATAGGGTACAGCAGATGACGCAGGTTGATATATATAGCCATCGTCCCCTACCTAGCAAAAGGCTCGGTGCTCCCCTATGGTGGCACAATTAATGTTTTACTCCCCTCGAGTATACTGAACAAAATGTTCCTAAACCATAGTTCTAAAGTAACATTTGCACCCATTTTTGATTTCCCTCTTTGGGGTAATGCAAAAGGAAACTAAATATTTGCATGGTAATTGTTTTCCTGCTATTTAGTTTGCTCCCCCTCCCCAATTACTGCTTGGTTTCTAAGTAGGGGTTTGCTTCCTTGAAAAGTGGGTTATTAAATGCCTGACTGAGCTGTTTAACTTTCATGCGAGTTGACAACACTAATGAGTTGAGGAATAAAAAAAAAAAAAAAAAAAACCTCCCTGTGGTAGGCGTTTCCTGTGTCAGACAAGAAAAGGCTGTCACAAGCTGGCCATTTTTTCCGTAAAGCTCTGCCTTAAGGGCTGTAGTAGCCCGCTGGCGAGGGAGGAAGGTTTCATTCAAGCCGGGCATTCTCCTGCTACAGAGGCATAGAAGGGATCTTCTATTTTAGCAGAAGATAATGGCTTAGGGGACACTACCACTAGACGGTCTGTGTATGTGTGCGCTCTGGATGGACGCTCTGACTCTGGCTAAGTAATCCGTTGAGTCAACATGCTATGCCTACTGTGTGCATTTTTTCACCCAGTGAAGCAGGCATCCCCGCAGAATGGATATTTGTTCCCCATATCGTCCATCCAAGATGCAGCGTAGAGTTCCCATTCAAAAGGGAATGTCTCAGGTTACAACTGTTACCATGGTTCCATGAGAAAGGGAACAAGACACTGCTTCTTGTAGCCATGCAATTGGGTCTGCTTGCACAACAAAGTTGATGACGTGTACTACCGGCGCCCTCTTATACTCTGCTAATGATGTCACGGACTGTCGCCAACTAATCAAATTAGAGTGGTTTCACACATGGTTCAGACACTAGATACGCTGATGGCCTACCCATAGCGTCCATCCTAGATGCAGTGTCTAGTTCCTCTTCTCAGGGAACCATTGTTACAGTTTTAACATGAGACGTTTGTTAGTGAGCTTATTGAGACTTTGTTTAGTATTGTAGCTGTAGGCCTTGTCCACACTAATATGTTTTCGTTTGAAAACATCTGTTTCTCTTTTTACTTCCGTTCACACGGAGATGGCCTTATTGTCCAGTGAAAAGAAAACTGAGCTTTTTGAAAACGCTTTCCCAAGTGGACAAATTTAAAAACACAGTTTTCGCATTGTAGTGTGGATTGTGAAAACGGATATATTTGAAAACGATAATGCATGTTTAGTCATGTGACGCATATTGAACCATTAGATATCGGTTTATACCCCTATTGTGTCTGTTACGTATGTGCTATTCACTTTCACACTATTGCTAAAGATATGTTACGTTGTACATTCTTCATATCGCAGTCCTCCAAAGATGACAGAAAATGTACTTGCAATTGCTGTCCAGCGGAAAAACATGAGAGCAGTTGCGTTTTTAGATCAAATATCGGTTTGATCCAAATAATGGTTTCATATAATGGTGACTGAGTGGGACCTGGACGCATCAGCGATTGGTGAAAAACTTTGTTAAATTAAATTATCCTGCCAGAAGTAAAACATGAGAACTTTATTGCGCAGTAAGGTGAGTTTAGCGTTTTCCGTTGTTTCAGTGTGAATGAGAAACTTTTGGAAAACACTTGAAAACGCTAGTGTGGACAGAGAGCGTTTTAATACAAAACCGCTGTTTTCAAATGTATCTGAATTAATGTTGACTTAGCCTTAAAGGAGACAAATTACTACCCTAAAACCCTCTCTGATATGCATCTTTAAAATGCCTTTAAAGCACCTTTATAACACAAGCATAACATTATTGTATGGCAGACATGGTCCTAAACCAGCCTAATTACACAGAGATCTCTTTATATTGCTTAGTTGTTAGACTAGATTTTGATTTCTCCAACTTTATTAGTGACACAGTTATGCCCATGTAATACACAGTGCTGATATGTTGTTGTTTTTTCTTTCTTTTTTTGTGAATAGCCATATAATAAAGTGTGTATTACACAAAAAATATAAAATCGTTTTGGAATTCTCTTCTAGGCTTCTGATTGGTCAATACAGTGTTAGAATTATCCAAATATCCAAAATATAGTAACAGCTATTATATGAAACACTTGTTCACCATATCACTGCAGTTTGTGTATACAAATAATCCAAAATATGAAACAAAACCACACAAAGAACTAAACAAAAGGCTATACATGGGGTAATGAGCAACTTTAAAAATGTGTACACGTAATCGATGTGCAAGGAAACAAACTCGAACACAGGACAAAACACAGGAAATGGAAACTTGGAAACAATAAAACAATACAAAAAACAAGAGTCGTAGGAAAACTTCAAACAAAAGGTGCGTCCCAATTCATCTACTTATGCATTATTCTGAGCCATTTTGTAGTATAAATAATGCGAGTAGTGTGTTCACACTGACAATCCCAAAAGAAAAGAAATCATGCACTTAATTAACAGAGGAAGAAAAAACAAAGAGTTGGTTGTTGAACACTTCATGCACTCAACTGTCGCAGCTCTCCTTAAAAGTAGAGGAGGGGGAGGGGTATTAGACTCAGATGTTTGGATGACAAAATAAATAACCTTATGAAATTCATACACTAGATGTGCGTTAAGGTGCATAGTTTATGTAATTTATAGGACATGACTTAAGAGTCCACTAGAACATAGAAGAAATGTGACAGGGAGAAATTGGAGCTTGCTGTGCTTGTTTGTAGGGATGGCCCAACATTTTGTGACATATCAATATGACTATAAAATAATATTTTTGTATTATTATTAATAATAATAATAATACATAAAAATATCAAACAAAATAAGAGATATTAATATTATAATATTTCACTGTACAACGGAAATATTTAAAAATAATTATTATTATTATAATTTACAGTACAACTGTAAAATTACAATACTAACTTTTATGGCTGTCATTTTCATTTTCACATGATCCGCTTTTTAGAATTTTGTTACAAAAAAAAAATCTGTGTTAAAAATCATGTATTAGTTTACGTTTAGAGTTGCATTTGGTGGGAAACGGCTTGCTTACATTATTTGTTCTTGTGTGTTTACATTATGTCCATAAATATCGAAAATGAAGTCCAAATGCAACAGCCATCATTTTCACCACATCTGAAGATATACTGTAACAGTCTAAAACAGTGTAATGTCTTTTTCAAAGACATAACCTAACCCATCATGTTTTCAAAGTTGCAGTAACGTATCAGTGTGAACTGGGGAACACAGAGTAACAGACTAAGCAAAGCAGGTCAGACTTCCTCTCAGCAGGGGAACATGCAAGTTAACTATGCAAGACTGTTTAATAAAACAACGTACAAAAAGAACAGAACAAAAGCACAGCAATCTGGGTGCATTGTTGATGGGACAATTCATCTGCAGTTGAGCCTTGGCAATTATTACATAATGAATAAAGTTTATTGTCAGCTGGAGAACAAAACGGCACAACAGACTATTCACAGATTGTAACTGTATCTGGGCTGTGACTCATTGTCCACTGGGCCTGAGTTCAGCAATCTTGGCCACATGTTTGAGCACTTAATTTATATAATACAGCTTGGATTGATTAGCATTGTTTGGCAGCAGTGACTTTCACAATCAAAAGTACACAACACATGCAATATGTGTCCAGGAAGAGGCCGAGACGGATGATATGGTTCATAATGCAACATATCCATAACAAAGACTGCTCACATCTGCAGTCCTCGAACGAGCACAAGCATGAAAAACACAGATGCAAACTCATCAGGACAGAAGATGCAACCAAAGATGATTTTTAAATGGCAGCTTAAAATGTAGGTTTGCGATCAATTTTAGCATGAGGATATGGAAAACATCAGTTAAAAAACAACAACAACAACAAAAAATCTATTTCAGTTTTTTTTTTAATGGAGAACATTCTATATGACTACTATATTAATACAAAAATATTTCATAATATTAATAAAATTCCATACCAACTTTTTTCATTTGATTGTTTTCTCTCGTTGTTTAAGCTTAGCAAAAAAAAATTATATTACAAGAACACTATAATGGATTTTTAGTATTACTCGCCCGTGCAAACCCTTTTCATCTGACAATATAACAAACTGTGATAATATATGATTATTATAATGGGGAAAAAAGGCAATAAACAATTCTAAAACCTTTCTGTTATTATTTCGCTTACAAAAGTAAAAAAAAAACAACAACAAAAACACACATCTGAGATTGTGGCGTCGCCGAGCAGTCACGGCGTCTCTGAGCTGACACTGTATGGAAGAATAGAAACGTGACCTGATAGCAGGGGAATGCAAGTCAACAGAAAACAGGATGTGGTCTTGGTCCTTGTAGGCTCACGTCCAGCCTAATGATTTCACAGGAAATTCCCCACTATGTATGTATGATATGGATGATAAAGAGCAAGAGCGACACGATAACACAATCGGACGGACACAAATACAGCAGGAGCAGAATCTCATCAACACTCTGAGATGGTCATGATATATTTGATACATCAGGCTGTTATGACTCATATAGTCTGATATAGTGAGAATGTGGAGCTCGTATTCGAGGAGGGGGAAAAACACCTTCATTGTATTTAGAGGCCCAAACTGAACAAATCATATTGGTGCATATATTGATACTGATACATTGATATTTATATGGCCAAAAAGTAAGATGAAAATCTCATCGCTTATAATGTAAATCAATGAGATCTTTAACGGACTACTTACATAAAATGCATAAAAATATCAATTATCACTCTATATCTGCAAATAAATTTCTAATAAGATGATATTTAAAGCTGCAGTCAGCAGTTTTTCCTCTTTGTCGCCATCTCTGTTCGAAATCTGCAATTGCAGTTATTCGCGGAATTATCAACTTTACGTGAGTTGTGCCTCGGCTCGGCACAGCGCTGATGAATCTGATGTTTTGAGGAGAGTGTGCTGAGGAGAGTGGATACTGTCATTCAGAATCACAGATTCTACTTTTTGGAAGTATGACCAACATAATAATTTTCACCCTAAAATGTCTGAACAGATAACATCCACTTTTGTTCTTCTGACCAACTAACTGAAAAAAAGCATTGTAGTAAATCGTGCTGATTAAATCTAACGATCGATTATCATATCACGTCAAACCGTGCAAATTAGACTTTGTTCACAAATTGTTTATGTTCAACGTCAGCATTGCGTGACATTTAATACCCTTCAGATATTTATCCTCGTCTTCGCATGGGCCGGTTGCAGTCTCTCTTTACAAACTCTCAGTCCAAAGTCTTTTACATTTTACAGCGGGTGAATCTCCAGTTGTCACGTTTGAACCTTTCTGGATCTGCCATCAAATTAATAAGTTTAATTATATCAAGTGCAGTGAGAAAAGGCTATAAATCTCAACCTCCAACATCCTCACTCGCAATATAGCTTATATAGCCGAGACTCTGCTTTATGTGTACAGATGTGTGTTTACAGATGTGACGTAATGACGCAAAGACATGCTCGAATCTCCCGCGGAAATCCACCAGTACCACTGGAATTAAAAACATTATTACAAGCTTACCGATTTGAATCGAGCTACGGCAAGCAGAGAGTTTTGAACACTGGCTGGTTATGTACTTGCTCAAAAATACTTTTGGATAACTAATTTGGATACTAATTTGGATAATTTTTAACCCCCAAAAAGTTACGGACTGGAGTTTTAAATTAGAGATGTGCGCAACGACTAATTTCATAAATGTTGAAACAGAAATTGTCCAACCGACTAGTCAACTAGTCTAAACCTTCACATAATTGTCCCTCATAAACGGTAATATAACAAGCCTACAAGCAAGCTTAATTGTAATAGTAGTTTGACATAACAGAAGAAAACGGAAAAGTTTTAGACTTTCAAAATACTCCCTCGCCTTTCTCATCTTCTGAACCAGCGAAGAGTGAAAACCAACGCAGGTCAAATAAAATCTAAGGGTCAAATTCAATGATTTTGTTTTCTGCTCCAGATATACACTTTTGTAAGATTATGTGAAGGCAATTTACACTTAGCCTTTGTAAAAATATAAAGCAAAACATTAAATGTGCAAAAAAAGTAAATGTCTATTTCCAAATGGACCAGCAGCAGCGGACAGCATCGTTTAACCAACTAGTCGAGTAGTCTCGCACATCCTTAACTTAAATGCTTAGTTTGATGCTCAAAGCTCTGTCGTTTTAAACCATATAATGCAATGCAATACAATGATGATTGAGAGATGAACAAATAAACCTTCCTCCATATTTGATACACACATCTTGTTCTTCTTGATTTATTATTAACAAAATAAAAGTTATTCTTACATTTACTTTATAAAAATCAGTGCAGATTTCACGGCGAAGCGTCACGTGAACCACGAGCTGAAGGAGGACGTTTGTAAAATTAGACTAAAATACTTTTACTTGCTAAAAAAGGCTAAACCATCAATCAGACGACAGAAAGACTGTAGTAAATATCGTGCGACAGGTTTTTCAGCAAAGTTTGGATCATGTTGAGTATCAAACATGATACAGTAGGCTTAAAAGGTGCTCTTCAGTCACTCTTTAACATTCAGCATGCATTCAACCTGATATACGGACTTAACAAATGCCACACAAACAGCTGGCCGGACAAAGATGTGTTTGTCATGTACAAAACATTGAGTGCAGTAAAACAAATAATTTACAGTCAAACAAAAGCTTCAGATGGACTGCCAAGAATCATCTAGGGAGTCGCTGATTGGATCTCATAAGCCAAACAAGAACCAGGCTTAATTTATGTTCCTAAAAGCCTCTATTAGGCCTCACTTTCAGCTTTCTAAAGCTGGAATAGTGTAGCAAACTCTCTCCACTGCACTGGCACAGGAAGAGAGCGCCAGGAGTGTTCTTTTATTAACTATCTGGGTCCGTATCTCCTCTGTGCAAATTAGCGAAGCTTTAGGGATTTTACTGGCTTTGCATTCCACAATGGCACTGAGAATGAATGCCTGACAAAACCTGACTGCAGCAAATTCCACACAATGCCGCTTCCCTCTTCCTTACTAACTCTCTCGGACTCGACAGATCCTCAGAGAGGAAACCAACTGATGGCCCAAGTCTCAGGAAGAGGAAGGACGAAATTGTCCTTCAAATTGTTTATCTTCTTTTAAATATGTAGCCAAGATGTAGATATGCAGATGTAGATGAACTGGTAAAAATAGCAAACTGTCTGTAGATGTTGTGTTTTACAAAGAACATGTGAAGTTGTTTATGTGAACTCAACTTTTACCTGTTCACACAAGCCATGCAAAATATCAGATATATTTGAGGGAAATTATATTGGCGGCAATGAGTGAATTTTGGATCCTGGTGACACCTCTGAATAAAGCAAGATCTGTAATAATTAGTGCTGTCAAACGATTAAAATATTTAATCGCAATTAATCGCATTAATGTCATAGTTAACTCGAGATTAATCGCAATTAATCGCACATTTTTATCTATTCTAGTTAGTTAGTTAGTTAGTTAAAACCTTTATTCATCCCCACAGGGGAAATTCAGATGTCCAGCAGCATATAATGTGTGTAGACTACCAACAAGCATTCTCACCGCAATACACTCATAAACACACAAATGATAACAGTTAACAGTTTTGTGATTTAATAAAAAAAATCACAAAAACAAACTACTATCATTAGTAGTAAATAATGCACTTCACACAGATCCATTATACAGTCTTATGGCGGCCGGAACAAATGACCTCCTATATCTCTCAGTACTACAGCTCATGGAGAGGAATCGGTCACTGCGGCTGCTTTGCTGGGCAACCAGTGTCATACAGTGGGTGGCTCCTGTTACTAAGGATAGATTTCATCATGCTCCTCATTCTTCCCTCCACCAAATCTCCTACAGAGTCCACCCTCCTCCCCAGCACTGACACACACTTCCTAACAAATTTGTCAAGTCGGTTCCCCTCCCTGACTGTCATACAACTGCCCCAGCACACCACAGCAAAAAACACAGCACTGGCCACAACAGACTGATAAAAAAGGTACAGCATCTCATTACAAACGTTGAAGGATTTTAGCTTCCTGAGAAAAAAGAGTCTGCTCTGACCCTTTCTGTATGCTGCATTAACATGTACTGACCAGTCCAGTTTATGATCCAGGTGGACTCCCAGATATTTGTAAGTCTGGACCACCTCAATGTCCTCCCCCTCAATTACCACAGGCAGATGTTTTAACTTACGCCTCCCAAAGTCCACTATCATCTCCTTGGTTTTTGATGTGTTGAGGATGAGACCATTGCATCTGCTCCAGGTCACAAACTCCGAGATGACCCTCCTGTATTCCTCCTCGTCTCCTCCCCTTACACAAGCCGCCACCACAGTGTCATCAGAATATTTCTGTATATGGCATGATGATGTTCTGAATGAAAAGTCTGATGTATATAGGGTGAAGAGGAAAGGGGATAGCACAGTACCCTGGGGGGCCCCAATGCTAGTTTCCACAGTGTCTGACACCATGTTCCCCAATCTGACATATTGTGGCCGCTCTGTAAGGTAACTGATGATCCACTTGATGAGAGCAGGCTCCATTCTCAAGTTCTCGGGTTTCCCTCTCAGAATCTGAGGCTGGATGGTATTAAATGCACTCGTAAAATTAAAAACATCAGCCTCACATACCCTCCTGTACCAACAAGATAAGAGAGGGCTCGATGAAGCAAGTAGAGGACAGCATCCTCCACTCCCATGTTCGCTCGATAGGCAAACTGCATGGGGTCAAGTGCCTGCGGTAGGTGTGGGCCCAGGAGCCGGAGTAGTAGCCTTTAGAGGGTCATAATAATCACAGAAGTCAAGGCCACTGGTCTGTAATCCTTGACCCCGGAAGGTCTCCCCCCCTTAGGCACTGGCACAATGCAGGATGTTTTCCACTGCTTCGACACCTGACTCTTCTGGAGACTCCAATTAAAGAGTATGTGCAAAGGAGCCGCCAGCTCTGCCGCACAGTCCTTCAGCAGCCTCGGGGGTATTCCATCCGGTCCTGCTGACTTGCCAGGGCGCAATCTTCTGAGCCCCTCCCTCACGTCCTCCATGCTAAAATAAGCACCATTGGGTACTTCAGCCAGGCCTGAGGCAGCAGCAGCGATGGAACAGCCGCTGAGTGAAGCAGGGTAGGAGGTAGCAGTAGAGGTGGAACAGCCACTCGGTGTAACAGAGCAGAAGGCAGCAGCAGAGGTGGAACAGCCACTGAGTGGAGCAGGGCCGAGAGTAACAGCAAAGGTGGAACAGTCACTGAGTGGAACAGGGCAGGAGGCAGCAGCAAAGATGGAACAGTCGCTGAGTGGGTCAGAGCAGAAGGCAGCAGCAGAGGTGGACCAGCCACTGAGTGGAACAAGGTAGGAGGCAGCAGCAGAGGTGGACCAGTCACTAGGTGGGACAGGGTTGGAGGCAGCCACAAATGTGGAACAGCCGCTGGGTGGAACAGGGCAGGAGACAGCAGCAAAGGTGGAACAGCCGCTGGATGGAGCAGGACAGGAGGCAACAGCAGAGGTGGAACAGCCGCTGGATGGAGCAGGACAGGAGGCAGCAGCAGAGATGGAACAGCCACATGGAGGAGCAGGACAGGAGGTGGCAGCAAAGATAGAACAGTCGCTGGGTGGAACAGGGTAGAAGGCAGCAGCAGAGGTGGACCAGTCGCTGGGTGGAACAGCTGAGATGGAACAGCCGCTGGATGGAGCAGGACAGGAGACAGCAGCAAAGGTGGAACAGCCACTTGGAGGAGCAGGACAGGAGGTAGCAGCAAAGGTAGAACAGTCGCTGGGTGAAACAGGGCAGGAGGCAGCAGCAGAGGTGGAACAGTCACTGAATGGGACAGCAGAGGTGGACCAGCTGCTGGGTGGAGCAGGGCACGGGGCTGCAGCAAAGGTAGAATTGCCGCTGGGTGAACGTGGTGGAGGGGCAAAGACAGGAGCAAACCTACTATAAAAGTGGTTAAACTCGTTAGCTAAAGAGACATCTCCTTCAGTCACCCTTCCGTTCTCCTTATAGCCAGTAATCACTCTCATTCCCTTCTACACTTCTCTTGTGTTGTTGTGCTGCAGTTTTTTTCTCCAGCTTTTCCTTATAGTCTTTTTTAGCTTGCCTTATAGCCTTCTTTAAGTCATGTTGGGCATCTCTGATCCTTTCCCTGTCCCCAGCTTTGAAAGCCTCCCTCTTCTGATTCAGTAGGTGCTTTATACTGCTCGTAATCCAGGGCTTATTATTTGGGAAACATCGCACTTCTCTGACCGGGGCCACCACATCCATGCAAAAGTTGACATAATCAGTCACACATTCAACTGCCCCATCAATATTGTTGTCTGACCTGTGAGTGTCCATAAGTGTATTAAAGTCAGTAGACTGAAAGCAGTCCCTCAGAGCTTCGCTGGTCTCCGGGGTCCACCTCCTATAGGATCTGATGGTTGCAGGCAGTCTCATTACACAAGGTCTATAGGACGACTTGAGATGGATCAAGTTGTGGTCTGACTTGCCGAGCGGGGGCAGCGCACATGCACTATAAGCATTTTCCACATTGATGTAGCAAAGATCCAGAATGCTGCTGTTCCTCGTATAACAGTTGACATACTGTGTAAAGCCGCTCAAAAATGAGCTAATGTCAACATGATTGTAATTAGGATTGGGTATCGGTTGGGTTTTATCCGATACCAGTACCTACTCGGTATTTTTTAAACGGTTCCGGTGCTTAAACGGTTCTTGAAACGGTACTTAAGAAAACGAAACCGCACACACTTTATCAAAAAATAATACCCTTTTATTAACAGGGCCAAACTGGACACAATATTAACTTAAATCTTTAAACAATATAAATACAAGTAACATATGGTAATAATAAAACCAATATAAAATACAAATTTTTACATTACATTTTACATTTTACACATTTACATAATATCAAATAAAACAATATTGTATCAAACAATGTAATAATACTGGAGATTAATAGAGATTACTAGCAGAGCTGCCAACTCTCACGCATTGACCGTGAGACTCACGCAATTGACCCTTTTCACACGCTCTCACGCCACACATCCATTTTCTCACGCAGAGAAAAATCGCGGACAAAGAGGACATCGACAGACAAGACAGAGAAGGTTACTTTTGATATGGAACAAATCCACAGCTGTCAGATTCTGTAAATATTTTTACGAGATTCACACAATAAATAACTTTTTGTCTCTTTGAAATGTGACAGATCGCTGTAGCGCGTCAGTTCAAACGGCACGTGATACAGCAGCCTACAAATCCACTGCTTCTTAGCTACGCAGCGTTGAATTAACCTATGAAAGAGAACATATCTGCTTACTGGTGTAACCTATGTTCTCTCAATAGGGAACGAGACGCTGCAAAGCTCCTCGCGCTGCCGACCAGCTTCCTTTTTCGACAGAGAAATCTGAGGAGCAGATGGCGCGCGCGCGCCAACACAATATGACGACGTAAGTGCGTCGAGGCGGCGCCCGCGCCATTAGCCAATGAATTGGCTTGATTCTATATGGATTCAGACTATCGGCACACCCAGAGGGCGTTCTGACGCGTAATTTTACACGTGAAATGCAGCCAAACCTTGCGAGCAAGAGCACGCTTGCGAGACCGAAGAGACTGTGCGTGTGTGCCTAATTAAGTCAGGCACCGAAATCAGGCACCGAAATTGTCGTTCTTATTCGGTCTAGTTACTACCGTTTACGTCGGAACCGGTTCCCTATTGGCACCGAGTTTCGGTACCCAACCCAAATTGTAATCTCCCAAAATGGCAATCAGCGCATCTGAGTGTTGTGACTGTATTTTTGCAACCGTGTCCTGAATGACGTCACACGCTACTGAAGGGTCTGCGTGCGGTGGAATGTAAACAGTGATGGCGACGATGTGAGAAAACTCCCGCGGCACATAGTAAGGTCTTAAACTCACCGCTTATACCTACACATCCCGGCAACAGATTATTTCCTTAACAGTTATATGACCGGAGCGGCACCATCTATCGTTCACGAGCAACACCAGTCCTCCTCCTTTCATCTTTCCACACTTCTCCGGCTGTCTGTCCGCCCGCACTATGGTAAAACCAGGTATGTTAACAGCTGAGTCAGGGACATTATCGGTGAGCCAAGTCTCCGTAATACAATATAGACAGCATTCCTTATAGATCCGATCAGTTTTTCTCAGGACCTCCAACTCCTCACACTTATTAGGCAGCGAATTAACGTTGCCCATGATGATCGATGGCAAAAAAGGCTTATACCGCCACCTCCTAGCCTTTACTTGAGCTTCAGCCCGGCATCCACGGAAAGGTTTTCGCAACACACGCGGGATCGGATGAATAATCCCATTAGATTTTCCATGTGGTCGCAGTTGAAGGAGTTCATCGCGTGAATATGTTATTAAACACATTTTGTACCACAAACAAGCACCATTCAAAGACGCATTTACTCAGCCCAACACAGAGCTCTCCGGACTTGCTGCCAGTGCAGTTGGCGCATGGTAAATCCTAAATGTCTCTTGATTTCTTTTTGTCCCATTATTTTTTCTCATTTTAATGCTCTTATCAACATGGAAAAGTGGATCGGCTTGCTTTGTGCAAATGTTTTTTATTGAAAACAACATTGGGATATACAGTGTTCAATTTCACACTAACATTCTCACTTGGAGCAAATAATCTCTCACACAATGTAACACTGTCCATCAATAAAAGGGTGAAAGAAATCCTGATGAGGTCCTGATATTGACGAGGGGGCGGAGAATTCGCATCAGCTGTGTGTGTGTGTGTGTGTGTGTGCTTGGCCATCATCAAGTGGTATTTCAGACTGGACGCGCTGCGATGATGATAGCTCAGTTCACAAAAAAATTAAAGCCGTTAAAATGGCTTTGCGTTAACGCCGTTAATAACGCGTTTAACTGACAGCCCTAGTAATAATACATAAATGCTGTCTTAAAGGGATAGTTCACCCAAATAAAAATTGTAATTCCGTCATTAATTACTCACCCTCATGTCGTTCCAAACCCGTAATACTTTTGTTCATCTTCAGAACACAAATGAAGATGTTTTTGATGAAATCTGAGTGATTTCTGTCCCTCCATTGACAGCTACACAACTACCACTTTGACGTTTAAAAAAAATTCATAAAGATCATAAAACTAATCTATATGAATTGAGCAGTTAAGTCCATATTTTCTGAGGAGACGCGATCGCTTTTAATGATTATTGAATTGATTATTGAATTTAGGCTTTTATTCACATTCATCAACTCACACAACAGTTGTGGTAAACAGAAGCTCAAGCATGTTCGCTTGACGTGCGAGAACCAATGAGGTTCATTCTCGTGTTACGCATCACGTTTGAGTTTCTGCAAGAACCAATGAGGTTCATTCTCGTGTTACGCAGCACGTTTGAGCTTTAGCAAGAACCAATGAGGTTCATTCTCGTGTTAAGCAGCACGTTTGAGTTTCTGCAAGAACCAATGAGGTTCATTCTCGTGTTACGCAGCACGTTTGAGCTTTAGCAAGAACCAATGAGGTTCATTCTCGTGTTAAGCAGCACGTTTGAGCTTCAGCAAGAACCAATGAGGTTCATTCTCGTGTTACGCAGCACGTTTGAGCTTTAGCAAGAACCAATGAGGTTCATTCTCGTGTTACGCAGCACGTTTGAGCTTTAGCAAGAACCAATGAGGTTCATTCTCGTGTTACACAGCACGTTTGAGCTTCTACAAGAACCAATGAGGTTCATTCTCGTGTTACGCAGCACGTTTGAGCTTCAGCAAGAACCAATGAGGTTCATTCTCGTGTTACACAGCACGTTTGAGCTTCTACAAGAACCAATGAGGTTCATTCTCGTGTTACGCAGCACGTTTGAGCTTCAGCAAGAACCAATGAGGTTCATTCTCGTGTTAAGCAGCACGTTTGAGCTTCTACAAGAACCAATGAGGTTCATTCTCGTGTTAAGCAGCACGTTTGAGCTTCTACAAGAACCAATGAGGTTCATTCTCGTGTTAAGCAGCACGTTTGAGCTTCAGCAAGAACCAATGAGGTTCATTCTCGTGTTACGCAGCACGTTTGAGCTTTAGCAAGAACCAATGAGGTTCATTCTCGTGTTACGCAGCACGTTTGAGCTTTAGCAAGAACCAATGAGGTTCATTCTCGTGTTACACAGCACGTTTGAGCTTCTACAAGAACCAATGAGGTTCATTCTCGTGTTACGCAGCACGTTTGAGCTTCAGCAAGAACCAATGAGGTTCATTCTCGTGTTACACAGCACGTTTGAGCTTCTACAAGAACCAATGAGGTTCATTCTCGTGTTACGCAGCACGTTTGAGCTTCAGCAAGAACCAATGAGGTTCATTCTCGTGTTACGCATCACGTTTGAGCTTCAGCAAGAACCAATGAGGTTCATTCTCGTGTTACGCAGCACGTTTGAGCTTCAGCAAGAACCAATGAGGTTCATTCTCGTGTTACGCAGCACGTTTGAGCTTCAGCAAGAACCAATGAGATTCATTCTTGTGTTACGCATCACGTTTGAGCTTCAGCAAGAACCAATGAGGTTCATTCTCGTGTTACGCAGCACGTTTGAGCTTCAGCAAGAACAATGAGGTTCATTCTCGTATTACGCATCACGTTTGAGCTTCTACAAGAACCAAGGAGGTTCATTCTCGTGTTACGCAACACGTTTGAGCTTTAGCAAGAACCAATGAGGTTCATTCTTGTGTTACGCAGCACGTTTGAGCTTCTACAAGAACCAATGAGGTTCATTCTCGTGTTACGCATCACGTTTGAGCTTCAGCAAGAACCAATGAGGTTCATTCTCGTGTTACGCATCACGTTTGAGCTTTAGCAAGAACCAATGAGGTTCATTCTCGTGTTACGCATCACGTTTGAGCTTTACCAAGAACCAATGAGGTTCATTCTCGTATTACGCAGCACGTTTGAGCTTCAGCAAGAACCAATGAGGTTCATTCTCGTGTTACGCAGCACGTTTGAGCTTCTACAAGAACCAATGAGGTTCATTCTCGTGTTACGCAGCACGTTTGAGCTTCTGCAAGAACCAATGAGGTTCATTCTCGTATTACGCAGCACGTTTGAGCTTCAGCAAGAACCAATGAGGTTCATTCTCGTGTTACGCAGCACGTTTGAGCTTCAGCAAGAACCAATGAGGTTCATTCTCGTGTTACGCAGCACGTTTGAGCTTCTACAAGAACCAATGAGGTTCATTCTCGTGTTACGCAGCACGTTTGAGCTTCTGCAAGAACCAATGAGGTTCATTCTCGTATTACGCAGCACGTTTGAGCTTCAGCAAGAACCAATGAGGTTCATTCTCGTGTTACGCAGCACGTTTGAGCTTCTACAAGAACCAATGAGGTTCATTCTCGTGTTACGCAGCACGTTTGAGCTTCTACAAGAACCAATGAGGTTCATTCTCGTGTTACGCATCACGTTTGAGCTTCTGCAAGAACCAATGAGGTTCATTCTCGTGTTACGCACCACGTTTGAGCTTCTACAAGAACCAATGAGGTTCATTCTCGTGTTACGCAGCACGTTTGAGCTTCTACAAGAACCAATGAGGTTCATTCTCGTGTTACGCAGCACGTTTGAGCTTCTACAAGAACCAATGAGGTTCATTCTCGTGTTACGCATCACGTTTGAGCTTCTGCAAGAACCAATGAGGTTCATTCTCGTGCATCAAGCAGATTCAGTTTATGTTCACTGATCAATGTTTATATGTGAATAAAAGCCTAAATTCAATATTGTCATCATAAACAGCGACCGTGTTCATAAACCGGTCTAAACCGCTCAATTCATATGGATTAGTTTTAAGATCTCTTTATTAACTTTTTGAAGTGGTAGCTGTCAATGGAGTGACAGAAAGCACTAAGATTTCATCAAAAAGATCTTTATTTGTGTTCTGAAGATGAACAAAAGCATTATGGGTTTGGAACGACATGAGGGTGAGTAATTAATGACTGAATTAAATTTTTGGGGGGGAACTAGCTATTTAAAAGACCCCAATAGTTGTCTATTTTGAATGCCTTTGATGTTTCCACAGGTATATGTGAATATACATGCCTGAAAAAAGGAATATTTCTTCCATTTAATATACTGTCCAACAGAACAGCTTATCTTTGGTTAATGGTTACCTGATTCTAGGTGTATATTATGAAAATGAACAACACTAGCACAATCTTTGAATCCAGCTGAGCAATTTCATAAGTAGGCTACATTCCTGAAATGTGTAACACAGGCTGTCTTATCTTATCTAAGACTGTTTACGACCTTTTTAGAGCTGCACAGTGCTCAGTTCATGCAGAACCTATAAATAAATAATTACAGTATATACAGTACATACATATGTATTGAAATTGGTAATATCATTGCATTCAAATTAAAGGTCAATCAATATTGGATTTTGCTGAAACGATAATGATTAAAGAGAGACAATAAACATATTTTAGTGCCGAAACCAGTCAAATCTACATAATGAAAATGTTAAATAATGTGTCGAGCCTGTTCAGAGAGAAGCTTAAAGAGTTTGTTGAAATAAATGCTAGAGTGTATTGTGTAACCAAAAGAAAAAAGATTGTATACATAATACCATACTTTTCATTTTCAGACTCTTATTTTGAAATGTTTATGCTTTTCTACTTCCAACTGCTCATTAAAAAAATATTAAAACAAAATATGCACTACGCAACTACTACTAAATAAACACCATAAAGTAAACATAGCCATAAATCATCAACAGTAAATCATAATCAATTGTTTGGCATTGTGCGTGGTATTTATTGATTGTGACACCATTTCATTTTTATTTTTTGTACTTTCAAACCAACAGTTGACAGTATCCATAGCCTGGGAAAACCCAGACAACTTCCGGCAAATTTAGATTTGCTCTGAAAGTTAGTCTGGCAAAGAGCTCATTCAAGCCCATTTCCAATCCGTCGAAATCGCGGCACCAATCAGAAACGTTGGGGCGGGCTTTACACGATGACGACAGCGCTGGGATTTTGAAGCAGATTTTGTAGCCTACATTACAGAGATGGATGCCGCCGTCGAACATCACTCGTTCCAATCAGCTATCGCGTCTGTTTTAAGCGATTTGAACGTTTCCTTTTAGTTAAAAACCGAGCAAAGAACAACACTCGGAGATTCTCCGCCGCTCTGCATACGTCATCTCCTTCATCGCTCTGATTGGTTTTAGGTCTATCCGCGACGTCCGTTGGTGAAGCCCCTCTGGAAATGATTTGTCTATGACGCTTTTCCAGACCATAACTCAGTTACAACTGATATTTTAACCAGGCTACAGTAGCCATTGACTTTCATAGTATTTTATTTTCCTACTATGGAAGTCAATGGCTACCGTCAACTGTCTGGTTACCAATAATCTTCAAAATATCTTCTTTTGTATTCAACAGAAGAAAGAAACTCGTGCAGGTTTGGAACAACATGAGTGTGAGTAAGTGATGACAACATTTCCATTTTTCTGTGAACTATCCCTTTAAGACCATGGGGAACCTGTACAGTTCAATTCATTTCATAATATTTGCCTACTAAAACTAGACAACAGAACAATATTCAAGATAACAATATGATTACATATTAGAATCAGGGGACACTGATTGTTTGGTCTGGCCCTGTATACATTGGATTGATTATAATAACTTTAATGTACTTAAAGTGTGCACCAAGCACTAGGAAAATACAAGTATCAGATCGGGACTCGGTATAGGCAGATACTCAATATTCAAAAATCGGATCGGGGAAAACAAAATCTTGATCGGGACATCCCTACATCTATGGAGAGATCGATAAGTTGAGAGATATGTAACTGCATTCTGCTCCTCAATTGATGAATCTCAAATTTTGTGACAAAATAAAGCTGCTTTTGTACTCGTTCAGCATCTTCTTCCTAAACTTCAGCAGTAGAAGTTAGTTAGGTAGTTCATTGTTCATCATCTGATCATCTAAAAATCATGCAAAGGAGTACTGTCACATATGGTAAAGAGGTAAAGCTTGACAGAATCATTTTTGCAGGTGGAAAATACGTTTTCCAGCAGCAGTCAGAGACACTCTTTAGATACAGTGTTTAGTTGTGCCAGACTGGAGCACGATGTTGTTGTGCTCATTTAAACGCATACTGAACATTCTGTAATAGTGAACTCATGTGAAACAAAAGCATGCCTTCTAAGTGATTATAATGTTACTGCCATTTTATAATTCACTCAAAAAAGCTGCCCAAATTATTATAATCGTTCTGATCCTATTGCCAATACTTCCGCCCCCATTTGTCTGTATTACATAATATATGGTAAGGGGGAGAGGCGTTTTACTGGAAAGACAAAGATTGACAGCAACTGCATTGCAGACTCGCGCGCCAGCAACCATTTCAACTATCAAGCTGTGAAATGACGGAATTCCTTGATTGCCGTTTTGTAAATCAACACCAGGAAATGAAGACAGACTAAAGAGTCACACTGGTCCTCATTCTCAGAGGTTGAACTTGCAACAAACTGTGTATCATTGAATCAGACTGCTTAAACCTTAGAGACTGCTTAGACCTGTAGGCTCATATAAGGCCTTTAAATCGATATATTCGCATCAGTGGCGCACCAACATTTCTACAACCAGAAATATTTGTCCGAAACTGTTTTGCAGGGACTATTTCGTTTTCTTGTTTCTCGATTTCGCATTTTGAATCAATCTTCATTTGGATAAACTGAGATCTATGCAGTTTTCAGTTTATGCGTGAAGCCAGAAACAAAACTTTAATAAACATTATATTTGTAGTGTGCCTGCCCATCCAGTAATCCCAATGAGATTTGTACCTAAAGTTTTAGCTTTCAAATTCTGAAAGATTTGAAACAGAAACATTAGAGGTAATGTTGAAAGATACAGTATAACTTTCTGAAATGAATTAAGTCTCATGTAATCGCTCAATCAGTTTTTCAACTACGGAAAGATGTCAATAAAACAGCTTGAGAACAATATGTCACATAACGTTACATTTACCTCAGAAAATCCATTAAATGACAGTAGTTTAGTCAGCTAGAAAAAAATTATTTTGCTAAATATATACACTGTGTTATGTAACCTGTTCTTAGTAGTGTGTTAAAACTCGCAGTTATAGTAATTTCCCCAACACAAGCGCTTGACAAATCACAACACACTGCTCCAGCCGACCAATCAGAGCACACTGTGCTTCTCAGGAGGAGGGGCTTCACAGAGACAGGAACAGAGCGTTACTGACAGACTGGGAAGAGAGGAGCTGCAACAATAGAGAATATGGGAAAAATAATGTTTTTAAAAACATCAAGCATGAAAACCTATTCCAGTAGAGCCCTTTAAAGGATTAGTTCACTTTTAAAGAAATTTTGCTGATAATTTACTCACCCACATGTCATCCAAGATGTCCATGTCTTTCTTTCTTCAGTCGAAAAGAAATTAAGGTTTCTGATGAAAACATTCCAGGATTTTTCTCCATATAATGGACTTCAATGGGGCCCAAACGGTTCAAGGTCCAAATGACAGTTTCAGTGCCGCTTCAAAGGGCTTTAAACGAGACCAGACGACGAATAAGGGTCTTATCTAGTGATACGATCGGTCATTTCAAAAATAAATAAAAAAGTTTGAGTTTTATAAGCACAAATGCTCGCCTTGCTCTGTTCTGTGATGCGCGTTCGTGACGTCACGTAATACGCAATTACGTTGAAAAGGACTCACAGAACAGAGCAAGGCGAGCATTTGTGCTTATAAAACTTCAACTTTTTTATTTATTTTTTAAATGACCGATCGTTTCGCTAGATAAGACCCTTATTCATTGTCTGGTATCGTTTAAAGCGGCACTGAAACTGTCATTTGGACCTTGAGCCGTTTGGACCCCATTGAAGTCCATTATATGGAGAAAAATCCTGGAATGTTTTCATCAAAAACCTTAATTTCTTTTCGACTGAAGAAAGAAAGACATGGACATCTTGGATGACATGGGCAGTGTTTCCCCTATCATTGTTTTGGGGGGGGGGCGGCCCGCCCCCCCAAAACCACCCCCCGCCCCCCCTAAAATGCTGACGAAATCCAGTCATAAAAAAGGAATTTATTGTATAACGCGGAATTTCACGAAATTTGTCAATTTGAGGAAAAAATAGAAAGCAGTTCAGTACACTTGAAATCAAATCGCGATCTAGACTAGTGTGTGTGAATATTAAAACACAAAGACAATTTAAATACGAATCCTGCATGTTCTGTGTGAATGAATGGTGCCGCCGACGCGCAGTTTCATTTACCACACACACACACACACACACTGAAGCACGTGTGACGCTTGCGCTGTTTTTTGGCCTATATGAAGACACAAATGCATGAACTTCCTCTCTAGGCTCTAGATCCACTCTGAAAGTCACTTCGTGATCATTTAACCGCTTCATTTGAGAAAAACTATCATCATGACATAAACACACAGAAACTCAAAAGGTCTTCACGGTAACCCGTCAAAATAAAAGTTTGGTTTAACTTGACAGAAATATATTACTGTTGTACATTAGAATTTAGATATGTCCCAATGTAATAATACACTAACACTAATCCAAATAAATTATCATCAAAACAAAAATGAAATTTTTAAGGAATAATCCATGTTTTAATTTTAACAGTAGGCTAAAGCTCATTGTGCAGCAAGTTATTTGACAAAAAGTTTATTTAATTTCAAATGATTAAAATTGATGATAAATGCTAAAATTTGTGTTTTATGTCTTCATTTTATTACCAGAAAAAACACAACACAGAATTAGTGTGAATTTTTTTTCATATCTTAAAAAAAAAAAATTGTATAAGTTTAATGATTCATAACACATGATTTCAATTAATAAAAATAAAACAATTACACCACGTATCCGTAACACGCCCGCTCCGCAACACAAGCAGCCCGTGAAACCCCCCCCCACCCTGAAAAAAAATCCTAGGGGAAACACTGATGGGGGTGAGTAAATTATCAGCAAAAGTTTTTTTAAAAAGTGAACTAATCCTTTAAGTCCCCTTTAAGTCCCCTTTAAGTGCGTAAAGCTTCATCAATGCACCATATATGCTCTTTACAGCACAATTCCCTCTTGCTCAGACACAATGACCTCGGCAGCGTAATAATGCACTGGCCTCAGTTCAGGTTTTTTTCAGTGACGGCTGGCGCAGTGTTGAAGTCAAGAGGCTTATTATGTTAGTCTGGTTTCTCCATGGGCGTCTTGCAGACAGATGTGGAGTTAAGCTAATGGAGAGCACTCCGCACCCCTGTTGAGTTTATGTCACTCCTTTGCAATCAGCCACAAATCTGAATGCAGTCCTCTGTCTGTTTGCAGTCGCACGGATGCATTGTGGGTCTGGAAACAAATGCATACAACTGTCACATGGGACTATTAAAACCAGCCGAGGAATGCATTGCAAATTCGGAGCGATTTGGGATCCACTCTTTCGGTCTTCTCGTCTATAAGACACCAGCTCTGAATTTTGAAAAGATGTAGACTGATGGTGTGATGTTCTACAGCAGTATGCATCAAATCATGAGTTATTAAATACCGTTCCTGTTGAGATCGTGACACAGTCGGCGTACCTTTAACACATTAAAGAAGTTGCTGAAAAAGCCATTCATTCATTCATCATTACTCAGTCAGTCAGTCAGGAAAGACTGTGTAACACAATGCTGTTACTGTTGCAATTACTTCAAAGCCTCAAAGGAAACACTTTAAAGGATTAGTTCTTTTTTTTTTTAATCTGTCATCATTTATTCATCCTCAAGTCGTTTCAAACCTGCATAAATTTCTTTCTTCTGCTGAACACAAAGGAAGATATTTTGAAGGATGACTAACCACACAGTTAATGGACCCATTGACTTCAATTGTATTTTTTTCCCTACTATGGAAGTCAATGTGGTCCATCAACTGTTCGGTTTCCCATATTCTTCAAAATATTCTTTGTGTTCAGCAGAAGAAAGAAATTCATACAGGTTTGAAACAACTTGAGGGTGAGTAA
Organism: Rhinichthys klamathensis goyatoka; assembly: GCF_029890125.1. NCBI lineage: Eukaryota > Metazoa > Chordata > Actinopteri > Cypriniformes > Leuciscidae > Rhinichthys > Rhinichthys klamathensis. The sequence continues at coordinate 679,120 of NW_026606660.1, read as the reverse complement.
ATGATTTTTTTTATTGAACTACTCCTTTAAACCATAAGCGGTGATACGGAGTGAGCAAAGTTAAAATTCACGTAATTTGTATTTTTCCCAAATTCTGTACTTTCAGTTTTAATTTTTTTTTCTGCAATCAATTTGAATGGCTTCATTAAATGTTAAAAATCAAAAAGCATGTCAACTGAAGTCAAAAACTTTAACAATTGAGTCATTTTAAATTTTTATAATGATAAGGCCCTATGATTTTGTTTTGGGTTTTGTCAGAAATGCTTAAAAAAATCCTCCTTATTATAAACAAAACATTTATTCAATCAAGCTCCAAAAATGGCTCATTTTGATATTGTGGGATTTGTGATGTCACATGGGCAAATTCATCTGCATATGCCTGCCTCCAGAGCAAGACATCGACGAATAGTTATACATCATCGCACCATAGGCCCCGCCCACTGGTGTTCAATCGCTTAAACGGCTGACATTCGCCTACAACTGGATGTGAGCGTCGCGTCAAAAACAAATAGAACCCATTATAATCACTGGCGCTGTCTACGGTCACGGTTGCGTTCGCAATCCACCAACAATGACATTGACAATTCAATTCAATCTAACTAGTCTTTAATCCACAAACAGAAATACACTGGAGAATCTCAGGAGAACGCTCACCACACTTAATAATGACGATTAGATAAAGGACTGAACAAAACAGGGAGTACATATACACCGAGGTAACAAGGGAACTAAAAGACAACGGGTGAATTTAATTATTGACTAACGAGACAAACTAGAGCCCCTTTCACACAGAGATTCCGGAAAATACACGGATAAAGTGACCCGGGATTTGATCAGGGTTCGTTTGATTTTGCTTCATTCACACTGCCAGTGATTTGCCGGAATCAGAGAGCGCGTTCACACACAACCCGTGTATGTTGACGCGTGAAGACGCGTGACGTTGGATGTGACGGGTCTCTACTTCAGTCCAGTTTGCTGACATTTTTTCGTTCTTTCTTGTATCGATGACGAACACAAACTTTCTTCTAAAGTAACTGAGCCGCACGATAACTACGTCATTGCAAAGGCTCGTGAATCCTCACTACGACACACCCCTTATACGGCATTGGTTCTGGCTTTTGTTCACACAGCGCGCGTTCCGGGTCTGAACACGGCAATGTTACTAGGTCCCCAACACGGCATCGATCCCGGCATCAATCCCGGGTCGTGTTTGCGTTCACACAGAAGGCACTCTGGCAATTTGCCGGCAATTTGCCGGGTTCAAAGCGCTGTGTGAAAGGGGCTTAGGAAACAATCGAGGCTAAACTGAACTGAAGCACATGAAACAAACACGAACGAAAAGACATCTAGACTGGATACAGTATACAGATGCGTTCAGTTTCTGACGTACTCCACACGCTTGATTCTGTCGACAGGACAAACGGAAGAGTAAGGCCGGATTCACATATAGCGCCTAAAAACGCGTAGAAAACCCTGGGCGCGCCGCATTCTCCTTTTTCCAAAGCGCTATAGGGCGGTTGCGCTCTGGTTGGTTCTTGTCACGTGACCTACTGTAATTCATTCATTACATTTTTTTTTTTCTACTGTGCGCTTATGGTGCGCTTGCGGCATTCTGAAAAGTTGAGATGTTTTTATCTCGATGCGGCGCGGACGCGCTTGGATAAAACGAGCGCGTCGCACCGCGACCGCGTCGCTTCCATTATGAGCGCATACCGCGCGCCTACATTTGAAATAACGAACTTGAGCGCGCAAAAGACGCGATATGTGAGCAGGCCCTAAAAGAACATTGGCTTTGACGCGTCCAGTTTAAAGGGACACCAGGCAGGAATCCCGTTTTTGTCAAACAGTGACCCCTAGAGTCGCAATGTCGTAAATACCACTCACGCAGAGCGTGACGTGTTACATGGTATACAATAGTACATTGTTTAATTTGTCGTTTAATGAGATCTAATATATGTTGTTAGTGGTGAGAATTTTCACGTGATTAAATACATAGATCCGACAATTATCCCCATGAACTTTAATGGTCCAGTGGCAGAACTTTTGCCAAGTATGTCAGAGGTTCTGGGTTAATCCGTACTAGTAGTATAGTTTATTTTCCTCATCAAAACCGATTGTTTATTAGTGATTGTATAGCAGGGACAAGTTCATTAGGTTTTGTGATTTCACCGTAACAAATATAGAGAGTCTCTCAGTCCCCGCAACGGATTGAGGAGCGCATCCGTGTGAAGACAACAGAACACTGTATCCACGCCACTGATCGCAGCGGCAACAGTCTGTGAGCGGCAAGTACATTGGTCACTTGATTTCAAAAACAACAGATTTCAGATCGCCTCTTATTTAACAAACGAACGAAATGAATGCTCTACTAGAGTTAACTGGAGATGTTTTTATTGTTTGTATTGGTACATCCGTGCCGCGAGATGTTTCAATGGGGACATTTCACACCTGAAAATTACGCCTATGCTCGTGTCGTGTCTGACTCCTCGCTCGGTCAGTCTGCCGTTTCCTCTTTCTCTGTTCCTCCGACAATGCTTTCCTAGCTTTCTGCATCTTATATGCCGGCTCAGCCATGACGATAGTGTGACAAACTCTATCCCTCTTTACATTGTTCCTGGATGGGGGTGTGTATGTGTGCAGTGCCGTAAAGGAATATGTTACATCGCGAGAGCTGATATCACGCGATACTTCCTGACGCTGAGGCCGGCGGCCCGCCGCTGTCACGACACGCACACAAAAAGGATGATAGTCCAAGTGCAGTTTTATTGGGTAATCCGTAATCATAAATCCAGGAACAGGCAAGAGGTCAAGGTCCATGTAAGCAGTCCAAAAACAAGAAATAAACACTAAACCAAATCAAGACAGACTCTGGGAAGCGGGTGACATCAAACAAGGATTCCAGAACAAGTGATAAAACAGACAGGGTATAAATAGACAGACACTAACAAGGTGAGTGGGAACAGCTGAGTGTGATAATGAATAATGAGTCCGACAAGGGTGATGGGGATTGTAGTACAATAGTGACTGACACCTGTGGGGGAAGAGGACCTCTAGTGGCTACCCAGGGGACATCACCAAGACACTGTGACATAACCTCCCCTCTACGGAGCGGCTACCAGACGCTCCAAGACCCACAAAAAACAAACCAAACAAGAGTCCAGGAGGGAGGTGGAAAGGAGGATCAGGGGGAGGGATGGGGGGCCAGGTCCATGGAAGGGAACATAAACAGGAGTTGACGGCTTAACGGACAGCCAGGGCAAAACAGACGGCACATCGGGCGGCCAAGATGGAGACGACAGTCCATCGGGCGGCCAGGGCAAAGCAGGCGACAGTCGACCGGATGGCCATGGTGGAGACGACAGTCCATCGGGTGGCCAGGACGGAGACTTTCCCTCGGGCGGCCAGGGCGGAGACTTTCCCTCGGGTGGCCAGGGCGGAGACTTTCCCTCGGGCGGCCAGGGCGGAGACTTTTCCTCGGGCGGCCAGGGCGGAGACTTTCCCTCGGGCGGCCAGGGCGGAGACTTTCCCTCGGGCGGCCAGGGCGGAGACTTTCCCTCGGGCGGCCACGGCGGAGACTTTCCCTCGGGCGGCCACGGCGGAGACTTTCCCTTTGGGCGGCCACGGCGGAGACTTTCCCTCGGGCGGCCAGGGCGGAGACTTTCCCTCGGGCGGCCACTTTCCCTCGGGCGGCCAGGGCGGAGACGACCCATCGGGCGGCCAGGGCGGAGACTTTCCCTCGGGCGGCCACGACCCATCGGGCGGCCACGGCACCGGAACAGAACCCGGCTCAGGAACAGCAACAGACACCGGACTGGAAGCAGCCATCCTTGAGGTGTGTGTTGCCCAGGCCCGCATGAAAGCCACTACATAAAACGTGAAGATAGCCGGCTTGGCCGTGACAGGACTGACGTGAACAGTCTCCGGCTCGGCAGACTTGACGTGAACAGTCTCTGGCTCGCCAGATGTGACGTAAACAGTCTCTGGCTCAACAGACGTGATGTGAACGGTCTCTGACTCGGCAGACGCAACGGTCCGCCGGGGTGGCGCCGGTAGGGCGAGCAGCTTGGGCGGGGCCGGCAGGGCGAGCAGCTCGGGCGGGGCCGGCAGCTCGGGCGGGGCCGGCAGGGCGAGCAGCTCGGGTGGGGCCGGCAGAGCAGGATGCCTGGGCGGCGCGGGCAGAGCAAGTCGCCTGGGCGGCGCGTCAGGGATGGCAGTCACCTCCGGGATGGTCTCTGGGTTAGGGGCCACCGGACAAGTCGTTGAGGAGACCTTTCTCCTCCTCCTCCGTCTCTGGACCACCGGACTCGGGACCACCGGAACTGGGACCATCGAAACTGCGACCACCGGAACTGGGACCATCGGAACTGGGACCACCGGACTCGGGACCACCGGAACTGGGACCACCGGAACTGGGACCACTGGACTCGGGACCACCGGAACAGACACCACCGGGCTCGGGACCACGGGAACAGAGACCACCGGAACAGAGACCACGGGAACCGGGACCACCGGACTCGGGGCGGCGTCGGCATGGCGAGGCTCTGGTACATCCCACTGGCTCCGATGTATAAGGTAACTGGTAAAACCCCAAAAATCCAGGATCTCCAGCCCTTCCATCTCCCATCGACGCAAGGGATCATCCAGGCAGCTGTTAAAAAGATCCTTGAGGGTAGCATCATTATAACCCATGCCTCTCGAGAGCGTCCAAATTGCCTGAGACAGGCAACCCACCGTCTGTCCCTGCTGACGTAGGGCTGTTAAATTACTAAATCGTCCCCTCCTCTCCTTCTCAGTGGTTGGGGGACGGATACGAAAACCCGTACTGCTGGATCTATACATATTGCTGGAATCCTTCTGTCACGACACGCACACAAAAAGGATGATAGTCCAAGTGCAGTTTTATTGGGTAATCCGTAATCATAAATCCAGGAACAGGCAAGAGGTCAAGGTCCATGTAAGCAGTCCAAAAACAAGAAATAAACACTAAACCAAATCAAGACAGACTCTGGGAAGCGGGTGACATCAAACAAGGATTCCAGAACAAGTGATAAAACAGACAGGGTATAAATAGACAGACACTAACAAGGTGAGTGGGAACAGCTGAGTGTGATAATGAATAATGAGTCCGACAAGGGTGATGGGGATTGTAGTCCAATAGTGACTGACACCTGTGGGGGAAGAGGACCTCTAGTGGCTACCCAGGGGACATCACCAAGACACTGTGACAGCCGCACCAAAGTTGCAAGTGAGATTTTTCCGCTCACAGGCACCAAGGGGGGGGGGGGCAGGTTGGTGAGAAGGCCACCATTCAACCCGAAAGAAGTCATATAACCATTTCAATAACTCTGAAGCTGTTCAGTTAAGCTAAAAAAAACTGCATAGAATCCCTTTAAACAGCTCTGTACAGAATTCAGAAGAATCCCAGCATCAGGAACAAGTGGATGGTTTATTTTTAATGGCATCTCGGATCGTGTCAGAAGATAATATGTTTGTTCGGAGCATTTTGAGGCAAAGAAACTGTTGTTGAAAGAGGAAGCAGCAACTGTACTGGATCTGACAGCAGCAACATCGCAAACTGTAAGTAAAAGATTTCACAATGCTTTGTCTGTAAATGACGATTTATATGGATAATATTTTCAAAACACTTACTCGCGTGCAATAGTGAGTGGGCATTAATAGTGTCCTATGCAATGACGTTAGCCAATCATAACAGTTGCCATTTACTGACAAGCCTTAAAGCCTTAAACACAGATCATTTCAGGTCAGAATGAGGGTCATAAATAATGGTTTTCCACATATATATTTGCTTCCACATATATACTTATGCAAAAAACTTAGCATTATAAGTGAACGTCAAGGAACATATTAAAATAATAAAAAATCCATGTCATGACCCCTCTAATATAACAAATCAAAGTAAATGAACTTGTTTTGGATGAGTGGGCTCTGTCCAAATCAAACCTACCCAACATAAACACACACAAACACACACAGAGTGATCATGACTCACTAGAACAACTGATCTATAGCAGTCCACACATAATGACAATCACACATGCAAAGGTTTTGACCTTTCTTTGCAAACACTGTCAACACTGAGTTTTGTTAACCGTGTCGGTGCTGAAGTCTGTATTATACTATATTATGTATAGTATTATGTACAGCAGATCACAGTGTTATACACTCGTCTGTATTGGGTTGTGTGCAGACCGGTTAGAGTCACTGGGTTTTGAGCCCCTGTTTCAAAACATAGTGTGTTGCCTATCTAGACAGCATTTTAGGACATTTTGGGAACGTGAAGCATTTCTGGATGAGCCTGTACCAACACCACTTGCATGAGTATTTCTGGTGTTTGAAGTGTTCAAGTGGGTGTGAAAACCTCAAGTGTGTGTAGAACTTCTGATTACCTGATAGGACACACTTGCAGTGTTGTAAAAAATGCAAAGTTTTTTTTTTTTTACAGCTTTATTTACACACTTTGATTTTTATGGAAGCTTGTTTCCGCCACAGAATTGCGTGACATAAACTCGCAATGATTAGTTATAAAGTCAGAATAGCAAGATATAAAATAACATGCAAATACACGTTTTTTTATTTTTTTTTATCTTGCACTTCTTACTTTATAACAAGTATAAAGCCTATTATGACTTTATAACATGCAAATACAAGTTTTTTTTTTATCTTGCACTTCTTACTTTATAACAAGCAAATGTGAGTTTATATCTCGCAATTATGAATTTACAACATGCAATTGTGAGTTTATATCACGCAATTCTGAGAAAAAAATTCAGAATTACTTTTTCATTTTTTATTCAATGACGGAAACAGTAACCTACTTTAAAATAATGTCTGATGTTTCTAATTAAGTGATAAAAATCAATTGCAAATGTTTTACAGTGGCTAAGACCGCAAGTGTATAGGCTATTGGAACAGGCCCGATGTCATAAATACGTGCAACATTTTGGCCATCAAAGTTGCTTTCAACATTTGAGTCTGAATGCGCGTGTGTAAAGCTGACTCGCGCCTGTGACGCCCTAAATGCTGCCTAGGTAGGGTTAGGGTTAAAGATGTGAGACACAACCGCTGTATGTATCCGCGAAACAAAGACTCGTCCAGATGAGAAACGTAAATCAGAAACACTGCCACTCAAATTCTTCTGTACTGAATATGTAACCGATGAGCTCAACGCTGACTCAATGCAAAACATGAACAATGAAATATTACTGACAACTTTTGTAACTCATAAAGCAGGTAAGCACATAAGACTGTTTCTGACTCTCTCAGAGAGAGAAAAAATAGTGTACTTACAGGATTGTGGTCTGAGGAAGAACAGCGGGCACTGATTCCAGGTTTAAATGCATACATCTGACAGTGGTACGGAAACATAAACAGCGGCTCGGACATGAGAACACCGGGTTTGGGCCACTGCTGAGGAGAAACACGCCGAGTACACTTAAAAAGCAGGGTAAGTTTCGGACAGTCCGCAACGCCATGACCAGCCAGTGCGCCGGAGAGCAGTGTGCAGGAATCCAGTGTTACAGACCGTGTACTAGACGGCATGAGAGACCAATCACAGCCTTCTCAATCGTGCACGATAAAAGCCCATCCTACTAAACTTTTGCCTACTACACACTTCAAAGGACCGGCATTTGCGTAGTACGTAGCCTACTAGTCTGAGTATGCAAACTGGGATGCAAGTGCAACCATTAATCGAGGAAGTGCTAAGGCCCATGGAAAAGTTTAGAGAAAAGTAAAAATAATATAATAATACAAAATTAATACAAAAAATAATGTAACTAAAACAAATACATTTAATTTAAAATAAATACGTGTATTTAATAAATAAATAAAAACATTAGATTTTTTTTAAATATAAAAAATAAACACATTTTGAATCAGATAACACATATTACAGTGCATTTCTAAAGTAGAGAGAATAGGTCTTTCCACAGGTCTTTATAATTGAACATGTATAGGCCTAACTGCTAAAGTTTAGGATGGGGGTCCCTCACATGAGGATGATCATATTTGGGTGTCCGTTGAATCTAAAAGATTGAAAACCCATGATCTAGTACTCAACATAAATAGGGTCTAACTACATTTAAAAAAGTTCCACCAATTAGGCTAATAAATGTCAAATTAATTGTACATTTTTAGTGAATATATAAGTCTATAATTGAATAGGCCTATATTAGCCTACTAATAATTTTGGCATTTTACTTCTGTGATATTCTACAAAAGAACAGTAAAAAAAAAATGTTTACACATTTAAATAGTTTTTGCTTTTCTGTCATATTAGTATACGCTTTACATAATAAGAGTCTGTTCACAATGAAATACTTTTGCACTGCAATATATTGTTTATATGCATTGATCACGCTGTGTGGAGCACTATTGCTTTTCCACAGTGCAATGCTTTTGTCTTGACGCACTATCAGTTATACATTTTTAACATGTCTTTTGTCAGGCACCATTCGATTTTTACTGCCAAAAGTTAGATTTTTACACGAAATTGTCATTTTCCCTAAATACCTCTTGCTGCTGTAAAACATGAAATGTCATTTTACATTTGTTTGTTGCATAATGCATTAACACTCACTCACTGACTGAAAAAAAAGTCAAAATTGTGAGAAATGCAATCCAAATACATCGGGTGGTTGTTCAAACTAAATTAGCATACACTATTCATCACAAAGGTTAAACATGTACATATATGAAAATGATGCAGATGATTTAAAAAAATGTATAAGATTTTGTTTGCCTTACTGGTACTCTTTTACTGGTTCATGGCTGCTTAAAATAAATAACAAAGCCAAAAACAGATCTTTATTAGAGGAAATCGCATGCTTAGGATTTGCATTAAAAACATCAATTTATGAAGCCTGTATCGTTTTAAGCATTTCTTCTTCTCCAATAAATCATAGAAGATGTCTACTCGAGTCTGTGGCAACACCATTTTCTTTATTCAGAGTACGATGTGTCAACATCCAGCATGACAAATATTGTACAAATTTCCACAATTTAAAAATGAAAACTCACCGCAACTTGTGATCTCACACATTTATAGTAAAATTAAAATGTCAACAAATTCATGCTGTATCGTACAAAAATAAATCAAACTCCAGTTCCACAGAGAGCACAATAGTTTATACAAAATCCCATCTTCATTGATGATTAAACAAATCAACCTTGAAATGAAGAATTCCAGATAAATAAACTCATGAATTCACAATAATTCATATGAAAAATCGCATTCTAATACGTGACTTCCTTTGTTTTACCTTGGGTAATTAGTCACATATCCTTTACAAATAAAAAAATCAATATTATGCAATATCAACAGTAAATGAGGAGCATGTTTGTGCTTAAATTCCCATTCCCATTGTACCGATTGATTCAAAAACCCCATACTAGCTAGTTCTCTATTGAAAGCATTACTATATTGGCAGAAAGCTGCAGATGTGATGCTGTGCATGAACGATGGGGCCCTAAAAAAGGGCCGATTTGTACAATGGATGAGATCCAGTGAAGTACAAGCCCCTTTGCGTTAGCTCTCAATAAGGTATTATTAACAAGGTTGCTACAGCTAATAGTAGAGATCAGGGGTGCGCGTAGTGGCGCGATCCCGTCAAACTCTACTGATGTCTCTAACCACCGATCCCATCGCACTGGGAGATTTTCTTCTTAAAATGCTTTATTTTGATTGACTACTCTTTTATGATTTTGTACAATAATTAGACATAAAGTGCTGCTGGGGATTATTTTGTATGATACAGAACATACTCGACGAACTAGCATCGTTATTTAAAAATGCACAATGTTTCTTGTAAAGATATTGTCCTCACGAATATCTCAATCCCTGTAATCTCTCGTCAAGCCGCTGAACGTCTGTCATCGCGCCTTCCTCGTGCCAAAGAGACACCTGGAGATTGCACATCGTCCGAAGGTGGGATAAGTGCAAATTGTCTTCTGGCACAAAAAGTGGGGGCAAAAACCCTGTAGGTCCCGTTTTCAATGTCTTTACTGTGTGTATTCTTTTCAAATTCCTTCTGCGTTAGTTTCCATACTGTACAAACATCCGAGCATGGAAACGAAGGTGTCCCAGCGCAGCGTCGTCCGTCTCTAAACCTAATTTCCACTTCCCTTTAAAACATTTGTATTAAAAGATTTATATAAAAATCAATCATTTACATATAGTAAAAAGATTCTGTAGCTTCCACTGTTTACAAACATGAAATTGCATATACCCACCACATAGATTGCATCTCTCTCTCTCGCTCTCTCTTTTTTTTATATACACATGGTTTAGTCAAATATTGCTGAGACAGTTCCATTCTGGCTACTGTAATTTCAAGAATAGACCAAGTGAAGACGTACAGTGTGTTAGAGCTGCTATGCCGTTACACTGATGCAGATTAAATGACGAAGCCACAAATAATCAAAGCGTTTCCGTTTGCATGTTGAAGCAGTGTCAGGAACTCCACCATTAGCCTTCCCTGTCATGACACTTACCATAAAACATTCACATTCCAAATCCGCTTCTAAGATCTTTAACACCAATGTTTTTTTACCCCACGTCTTTTTAATTTATAGTTTATATGGTATAATGCTTTATTTCGAAGGTCCGCTAACTATAAGTGAGTTTGCAACTACATGTCAACTAGCAGTCATTAGAGTATTAGTAGACTCTCTGCTTAATATCTGCTAACTCTTTATTTTGATGCTCTCCAACAGACACTCTACTGATTGCCTAGTTCTGTCATGAAACTCTAGATGGCTCAGGCTGATTGGTCGAACTCATTTGCTAGCGATCACATCATTTTCTACATAGCGCTGCTGATTGGTTGCTGTTGCATCAGTGGCCAATGAGCTGCAGCTCAACATTCAAATACGGGTAGTGTTGCTGTTATCAGTTTGCAGCGCGCTTTCACAATCCCTCCCTCTTCCCCAGCTCCACCTGTATAGATCTGCTACAGGGTTACATCATGTCTGTTACATGTCCAGCAGCAGCAGAATGTCTGTGAATGTATCGGCTGTAGAAAGTCTCAGTACTTGCTCTGCAGCAGCAGATCTATGCAGTCAAGACCAAATACATTAACATTTCCATATCCATTACTATGCCAATCTCTATTACCAGACCAATCTCCTGAGAGTTGTCATGAAAGAACTATAAGTAACGTTGCAACTACGTCAACTTATTCTTCTAACCCTAACCTGACAGTCTACTAACACTCTGAAGGCTCGTACACACCGGGACGAATATCGGCGCGCGTTATTCGCCAGCATTTTTCAACGCGTTTTTTGTGTTCACACCCAAGCGATTTTCGCTGACGATGAGCCGAGTGAACATGCAAATTCATTCCGACATTAGCTGGCGCCCATTTGCTCTGCAATACCACTCCATAACAGTTCTCTCTTATCAAGACTTTTGTAGTCGCTGTCGCGTTTGTCATATAGTTCCTTATGTTCCGACACCAACGAGACCAGCAGCTCTACATTCATCTTGCCTTGCATCTTCCTCGTCTTATTTCTTCCCGGCAGTGTAGACGCTACTTGGCGTATATCATCTTCGCCGTTACGTATGTGTGCTCGGCAAGACCGTTTTGTGTTTGAGCGCCCCCAAGTTGTGTTTTACTGTAACTTCAGAAGCTCCAGACACGTGAGCAAAAGCGCCAATCTCATTGGCCGGATAGTTTTTGACGCGGTGCGTCAAACCAAAAAAAACAAACCCGAGGCGTTTTTTAAAAAATGACGCTTTTACGCGTGGCGTTTTTCGCGTCGGTGTGCACACTCACATTGGCGCCCTTTGTTTAGTCACGAGGCGTTAAACGTCGGCCAGGCCTTGAGAGGTTGTTGACATGCAGTTGCAAAGTCAGCAGAATCTCTAAAGTAGACTATTGAAAAAAAAGTGTAAGCGTTGATATTAATGATAAAAAGAAACAGCACCAATCATCTTTCAGTAGATCTTTCACTGAGCTAACCTCTGTGATTTGAACTCTCTATATCAGCAAGCATCACAAACTAATGTTCACTGTTGTGTAATATACACTAAAAGGTGCATCAATGAGCAGCGAGAAGGATGATTCACGTTACAAAACGTACAAAATGTGAATGCTTTCCAAAACTATTTTGCAGATCTTTTTTAAAAAAAAGCAAGGCCAGAAAAATAAACCCAAAGAAAAATGATGTTTAGTCAGCATAACACTTTTTAAAAGAACATGAATTCAACACTGTTTGATAAACTACAACAGCAAAACGTGAGGCATCCCATATGATTTTTTTTCTTTTTTCTGAAAGTGTCTTTTGTTCCCTGTGTTCCTTCGCTGTAGGAAAGTGGCCCCTTCATTCTGCGATGCTAGACTTGAATGCCTTGGACTGCTTGTTTGATGTTTTCTAGCAGGGCCTTGTTCTCTGCGCTCTGATACTGATCTTGATTGGTGTACATGTCCGTTAGCGTGGTCACATATGCGTCAAAGCTCTGTTCGCTCATTGGCTCCTGTGAAAACACAGAGGAAAGCTCCTGTCAGATGAAATACAGTATGTGGAAGATGACAACAACACATGAATCTGGGCTGAACACTTTTGAGAATTTAGAAAAATTATATTTTAAAAAATCTAGATTCTAATTGAGATTCTAATTCAGTTCCTGGAATTGAGGGGCAAACAGGATGCAGACTTGTATTTAGAATTTGAATTCAAGAAATGAGAATTCAAATAGAATACTTTTTAAATAAATTAATGTAACTGCTGTAGTATTAATAACCCCAAAACATATGGGCTATTTCAAATTGGTGCCAAGATTAGATACAAATTTGAATTTTTCCTTTAATGGCTGTTAATTGCTTTGACAGGACTGAATTTAGTTGTATGCAAGATTTATTATAATAAGTCTAATCAGTCTAAATCATGTGTTCTGCCTATCGGGGACAAGATTGGCATAATTTGTAAAAACAAATATGTTGTTATTTATGTTTTAGTTAGTTATTTACGTAGGTAGGTAAATAGATAGGTGGGTAGGTAGATATCTGGGTAGGTAGATAGATAGGTAGATAGTTAGGTAGAAAGGTAGGAAGATAGGTGGGTATGTATGTAGATAGGTGGGTAGATAGGTAGGAAGAAAGGTAGATAGATAGGTGGGTAGATAGGTAGGAAGATAGGTGGGCAGATATGTGGGTAGGTATGTAGATAGGTAGGTAGATAGGTAGGAAGATGTGTAGATAGGTAGGAAGAAAGGCAGATAGATAGGTGGGCAGATAGGTGGGCAGATATGTGGTTAGGTATGTAGATAGGTAGGAAGATGTGTAGATAGGTAGGAAGAAAGGTAGATAGATAGGTGGGTAGATAGGTAGGAAGATAGGTAGGTAGATGGGTGGGCAGATATGTGGGTATGTAGATAGGTGGGTAGATAGGTAGGAAGATAGGTAGGAAGAAAGGTATATATATAGGTGGGTAGATAGGTAGGAAGATAGGTGGGCAGATATGTGGGTAGGTATGTAGATAGGTAGGTAGATAGGTAGGAAGATGTGTAGATAGGTAGGAAGAAAGGTAGATAGATAGGTGGGTAGATAGGTAGGAAGATAGGTAGATAGGTAGGAAGAAAGGTAGGTAGGTAGATAGGTAGGAAGAAAGGTAGATAGATAGGTGGGTAGATAGGTAGGTAGGTAGAAAGGTAAATAGATAGGTGGGAAGATAGGTGGGCAGATATGTGGGTATGCAGATAGGTAGGAAGATAAGTAGGAAGATAGGTGGGTAGATAGGTAGGTAGATATGTAGATATGTAGATAGGTGGGTAGATATGTAGATAGGTGGGTAGATAGGTAGGTAGATATGTAGATAGGTGGGTAGATATGTAGATAGGTGGGTAGATATGTAGATAGGTGGGTAGATAGGTAGGAAGATAGGTGGGCAGATATGTGGGTAGATAGGTAGGAAGATGTGTAGATAGGTAGGAAGAAAGGTAGGTAGATAGGTAGGAAGAAAGGTAGATAGATAGGTGGGTAGATAGGTAGGAAGATAGGTGGGCAGATATGTGGGTAGGTATGTAGATAGGTAGGTAGATAGGTAGGAAGATGTGTAGATAGGTAGGAAGAAAGGTAGGTAGATAGGTGGGTAGATAGGTAGGAAGAAAGGTAGGTAGATAGGTAGGAAGAAAGGTAGATATGGCGCTTTTCCATTACCAGTACCAGCTCGACTCGACTCGGCTCGCTTTTCGCTCCGTTTTCCATTGCAGAAAGTACCGCCACAAATAGTACCCGGTCGTCATAGCGACGCATTTCGTTCCTCGTTGCCCCATCAAGCTCTCGCTGGATCCTCTCTTCGGCAACCAAACAAAGGAATGTCTGCACCTCCTCGTTTGACCACGGCGTATTCTTCCGAGTTGCCATAATAATAGTAGTAAGTTTAGTAACTATCTCTGGCCAAACTATTTAAAAATGGCGGGGTTATTCTGGATACTCCATCTGGCGCGTGCAATGATGACGCAGATTCTCTGTGACCAATCAGCAGTCGGCATTGTTTTCACGTCACATTTTAGTATCGGCTTAGCTCGCCTTAGCTCGCTTAGAACCTCGCCGGAGGTGGTACGAAAAAAAGTACCCGAAAGCAGGTACAGGTACAACTTTTACACAGTGGAAAACCAAACAAAGGCGAGTCGAGTCGAGGCGAGCTGGTACTGTGTAGTGGAAAAGCGCCAATAGATAGGTGGGTAGATAGGTAGGAAGAAAGGTAGGTAGATAGGTAGGAAGAAAGGTAAATAGATAGGTGGGTAGATAGGTAGGTAGGTAGAAAGGTAAATATATAGGTGGGAAGATAGGTAGGAAGATAGGTGGGCAGATATGTGGGTATGTAGATAGGTAGGAAGATAAGTAGGAAGATAGGTGGGTAGATAGGTAGGTAGATATGTAGATAGGTGGGTAGATATGTAGATAGGTGGGTAGATATGTAGATAGGTGGGTAGATATGTAGATAGGTGGGTAGATATGTAGATAGGTGGGTAGATAGGTGGGTAGATATGTAGATAGGTGGGTAGATATGTAGATAGGTGGGTAGATATGTAGATAGGTGGGTAGATATGTAGATAGGTGGGTAGATATGTAGATAGGTGGGTAGATATGTAGATAGGTGGGTAGATATGTAGATAGGTGGGTAGATAGGTAGTTTGATAGATAGGTATTTAGGTAGATCGGTAAATAGGTAGGTTTATACTGGAGATAGGTGGGTAGGTAGGTAGGTTGATATATAGCTAGGTATATGGATAGGTTTATAGATAGGTAGGTAGGTTACTAGGTTGGTAGATATGTAGGTAAGTTTATAGACAGGTGGATAGGTAGGTACTAACATGGTAGTAACCATGAACAACACAATTTATGTGTATAGGTGGACATATCGTGAATGAAAGATTAAATCATAATGACGTTCACCATGACCAACACCAACTGTGCTCAGCCAGTTTAAAATTGACAGACATATCGAAAGCATAAATATTCATATGTATGGTGAAGGTAAGAGTTAAACTGTGGACTTACTCTCTGATGCAACTGTAAACAGCTGTTGTGTCTGACTGGAGGCTCTTTGAGGAGGGATTTCTAGAGCAAAAAAAAACAAAACCGTATCAGCTTACAGTTCAACATGCTCAATACAAGATCAGGACACTGTCTGAACACCCAATCCAAGACAACTTACCGGGACATTCTGTAGGACATGATGCCATTTATGTACCAAGGACTAACTTTCTAAATGTTTTTATTTATTATTATTATTATAAATATTTCTATGTCCCTAATCCATATATCATGCATTCACTATTTGTATCACTATGTTTTATTATGTTTACACTTACATTGACCTCATCAAGCTCAAAATGTCAGCTCTGTTATGAAGGACAAAATCTGATTGCTGACAATGAATAATGTGAAGCTGTATGATATTTAGTTAAAGCGGGTTTTTTTTAACCCAGTTTGGTATAGACTTTTAACCCATATTGTGTAACAGGGAACAACTGTTAATTCATAATTCAATTCAATTTAAAGCATTTAAATTCCAAGCTTATTGTGACTGGTTGGAAGCGCTTCAGGGTCGAGTAATGATCAACTATTCATACTTTGTAAGGCTTGAGAGTCTGTGGTGATTACAGCTCGGATACTGTGGGATTGAAATGAGGGAAATGAGAGAAAATGTCACAAATGTCACTGTTCCCTGAGAATGGGCTTCATCTAAACCTTTTAAGAAACAACCAGTCCGTATTGTTGCATTATCAAAGCTAAACACATTTATGTTTTTGGTGATGAAATGAAATTAGATGCGATTTATTTGTATTCATTTGGTATCACTTTGTTGAGCATAAAAGAAGACAAAATGAGCGCGATGGAAGAAATCTGTTTTGTGTAGCCATGTCGACCTAAAATCGTTCTGTATAAACCAGGGTTATTATCATCAACAACAAAAAAAAATCCATAAAAACATTTTCATTAATAAACAATATCATTACATTAAAATTAATTTTATTTCAGCTAGTATAGTTGAAATACTACTAAAGGCTGAAAGGCTGAAATACTACTAAAACTAAATCAATTAAAATATAATTCTAAAACGTCAAATAACTAAATAGACATAAAAAGAGAATGACAGAAACAAAATGACTACAAATTTAAATGAATACAAAAACTATTATAGTAAAAAAAAAAAAATAATAGTATATCAATAATCTTTAAATAGCACCTTTTTTTCTAGGATGAGCACTGTAAGTTCGTAGTAAGATTTGACATTGTTCCTGATTTGTTTGTATTTGCTTTGTTAATTAATAAATAAATAAAAATTAAAAATTAAAAAAAATCTTTAAATAGCACTAGTATAAACTGGTTTAGTGATGAATGAAATGTCTGTGGAAGTGATTGTTTTTAAGCCAACTCGCTGCAGAATAAACCATATTAAAACTAAAGACTAAAAGGCTTTGAGATAAACTAAGACTGGTATATACTAAAAACTGGTTTATGCTTTATTGCTGTTGTTTGTTTTAGCAGAGCTGGCCTTTTAAAGAGGCTTTCAGCTCAAAGCGAGTTCCCCTTGACTCTGGCAATAACAATGCGCCAAACTCAGATTACAGCAGTTGACCGCCACAACGTTTGACGTATGGACTAGTTTGAAACGACCCGGTCGTGCCGTAGTGCTGGAGCTCAGGCTCAGTTTACTGAAGGAGCCTCAAGCCTAACACAGTTCTTTCTTGATTTTTCTAAATGAACAGACTAAAGCAATACGCTCTCTGTCCAGGACTTGTCCTCATTCTGCTGGGGATGGTCCCTTGCCATCTGCGCTAGCTGGATATTAGCTAAACTGTTTATCAGTGAATGCCTGAGGCGGGCCGGCTCACGCAGGAGAGATTCGTTTTGCTGTTCAATCACCTTGTTTTCCTCCTCTAAGGACCTCAGATTAGACTCCATCGTGGTGATCTGTGGGACATGAATCGACACACTTGTTAATTCTGATGAAAATAGTCTTCATAGTATGACAACATAATGTTCAAACTTAGACTACAGTATAATAAGTACACTGTGGGATTGAAATTTGATTTATTACACATTTTGCATTTACACTGTAAGGCCTAATGTACTGAGCCACTGTTCACACACACACACACACACACACACACATTTTTGTCTCACCTGTTTATTGTTTAAATATTTACTGTTTATCTGTTTGTTTGTTTTTCAGCTGTGCTGCTTCATATTTTGCAGAAACCATTTTTTTCAGGATTCTTTGATAAATAGAAATTTGAAAAGAACAGCATTTATTTAAAGTAGAATTTTTCTGTAACATTATACGTCTTTACTGTCACCTTTGATCAATGCATCCTTGCTGAATAAAGTTATTAAATTCTTTAAAACAAACAAACAACAACAAAAAACGTACTTTTAAATAGTAGTGAATATATGTGAATATACTGTATGTTCTTTCGCTTTCATGGACTTTTAGTTTGTATTCATTAGTCACATGTGTTCCTTCGTCTTAGTTTCCCGCCACTCATCTGTTTCCATGGACACAGAGCTGTTATTCACTCGGTTCATCACTATTATGTATTTAAGGTCCTCCCTGTTCACTCTCAGTTGTCGGTCGGTTTTAGTGTTAGTGTTTGTTTAACGCACACTGTTACACCGTCTGCATTTACCTGAGTTTACTTTATTATTAAAGACATTTTGTATTTGAACCTGTGGACTCTCATCTTCATCGTCTTCATCTTTTGTGACAATCACGGTATATATCAACTATTTATTTATTTATTTTAGCTGTAAATAAGGTTGTTACAATACTAAAGATTCAGATACATTTTAAGTTTTATAGTCAAATGTTGGAATAATTGGAATAAAATGAAGAAGTCTCTTTTGCTCTCCAAGGCTGCATTTATTTGATCAGAAATACAGTGAAAAACGTAATATTGTGAAATATTATTACAATTGGAAATAACTTTGTTATTTTAATATATTTGATATTCCTGTGATGGGAATTATGATTGGAGTTCAATTATTAATCATGGTTCTTATGATTATCATTATATTTTATTTCTAGTGGAAACCATGATTTTTACATCTTTTTACACACGAATAAATGCAATCATGCAAATAATATTTTACAATTTTGCCGTTTTTACTGTACTTTCAAAGGTCAAATGAATGAATACTTCCCTCAAAAACATTAACAAATCATAATAATTCCAAACTTTTGACCACTAATACTGACATATGGAAATCATTCTATAAATATCCTCACCTGTGTTCTAAGTTTGATCATATCCGCCTCCACCTGTGAATTTGATTCATGTAAATCTTTAACATCTTCATCCAGCTGTTTAACATCTGCATCGCAGTCTAAACCTAGAGTGAGAACAGACAAACGTGATTTATAGCAGAAAAAGCAAATACCTGTACATAAAAACACCCTGTCATTTTACAGTATGATACTCTATAATTGCACTCATGTGTTCGCATAAACTCTTGGATGGTTTGAATTATTCCCAGGCATTACAAACCACTTATCTATAATTGGTATTATTACAGACATGGAGAGAATGTCATAATTTGCATTTTTACTTGCATATTTTGAAAAGTCTTGGTGACTGGTTTTGTTCTACAGTGAGATTTAAGAGACTTTTTCTTTACCATTGCTTGTTTGCTGTTTTATTGTGAGCATCTCCACTCCTGATAGTCGGGCTTTCTTCATCGCCGCTGTGGCACGTGGGCAACCAGAGAGACTACAAAAATGAGAGAAAGGAGAATGTGGAGGATGAAATATGGATTATTAACACTTTTCCCCAAAAAGAGTCTGTGACCGTGTAGTATTTAGTTTTGGTGGTCAGCAGTTACCCACTACTAATGTCTTACTTCAGTCTCAAACAGTTTACACTAGAAGTCTGGGGTCAGGAAAATGTTGTTGTGGAAAGAAATTAATACTTTTATAGAGCAAGGATGCATTAAATTGATCAAAAGTGACAGTAAAGACATTTATAATGTTTACAAAAGATTTCTATTTCAAATAAAGGCCGTTCTGAAAAGATTAAATGATTTCTGAAGGATTCCGTGACAACGAAGACTGGAGTAATAAAGCTTTGATCACTGGAATAAATTACATTTTAACATATATTCAAATAGAAAACAGTTCTTTTAAATTGTAATAATATTTCACAATTTTATTTTTTTATTTTTTTTGGATCAAATAGTCTTCAGTACAGTCTTGGTGAGCATAAGAGACTTCTTTCAAAAGCATTAAAAAAACTTACTGATCCCAAACTTTTGAACAGTAGTGGTATAAATAAATGAAAGTTTCTTATATTTTCATACAAAAACAAGAACAAAATTCTTTGTACAAGTTTACAAACCTATAGTCATTATTTGTTGTCATTAATGTAATGCTACATCATACAGGGCAGCAGAGGGCGCTCTCACCTAAATATTGACCGGACTCACGTGCTGTTTAGAATAGCATGCTATCGTATCATTCTTACTGTATCTGGAGTATGTACAATGTTCACTGCACAGTATGTACATTTTTCTGTATTCATGAAATAACCCATACAAATAGTGTAGTAAATATATAGCAGGGGTTCTCAACTCTGGCCCTCGAGGTCCCCTTTCCTGAAGAGTTTAGCTCTACCCTAATCAAACACACCTGAACAACCTAATCGAGGTCTTTAGGAGAACTGGAAACCTACAGACAGGGGAGCTTGATCGAAACTCTGCAGGTAGTGGACCTCGAGGGCCAGATCTGAGAACCCCTGATATATAGTATGTGTATACACATACTATGCTAAATAAGAGTACACAGTAGCACAGTCCGCAGTTCACTAGTAGTCCATCCTCCATCCTGAAAGCACTGCTATGGTACCATCTGTTTCTGAGTTTCTGTTAGTGTATAAATAGCCTGGTGAATGTATCTTGTGCAGATCCTGAACACTACGGTCGTCTTCTTGTTTGTTGTTCCCTTCACTCTGTTTCTAATCTTGATGCTGTTGTTTAGGGTAAGATCAAAGATGTTACTCTCTGGAGTAAGATTTCCTCTTTTTAATTTTCCTCTTGCCCACAGATGACACTCGATCTCATCTCAGCACATTTATTGAAAGGTTATTCTCTTTTTAAATTGGTCTTTTAATTTGAATGGTTTTGAAGATAATTTGTTAATTTACCACTAAGAATTGGGTCAGGGGTTGTTGATGAGAATTAGGTCAATTGTTGATGAATATTTTAATATTTAATTGAACAATTATTACAATTCATATTTTTTTATAATTATTATTATTTAATGTAATATACATTTAATAATAGACAATATTACATTTCAAACAATAACATCATTATTTATAAATATTGAGGGGAATAATTCAGCCTGGATTTAGTTTGCTATTATGACATCACATAATTTAAAGAATGTGTGTACCTTTCAGATGTATGCTATCGTCTCTTTTGATTGGCTGATAGACCTCATGCATTGATTTTAATAGGCATGTTTGATTTCATGCGGCACTGTGCAGACCGATCAGCATCTGATTTTAAGCGGTGCATGTAGGTCATAAAATTTACTTATTTTGCAAAGTACCTAGAGTATTGCCAAACTCACCAATGACTGTTTTGTAACAGTAAAACGGTCTAAGGAATATGATTGTAATCATGATTCCCTGAGAAGTGGAATGAGACACTGCGTCTTGGTTTAATGCTATGGGGACGGCATCAGCGTGACTGTAGTGTTTGCACACGTGCTTCAGGTACCAGTTTCAGTGGCCGATGACAGTCTATGATGTTATTACCAGAGCGCCCATGAGTATAGAGGGCGCCTACAATGTACATCATCAACTTCTTTGTCTGAATGAGATGTGCTTGCAGGCCTGAGGCATGGCTACGAAACGCAGTGTCTCGTTCCCCTTCTCAGAGACCCATGGTTACAGTCATAACCTGAGACATTCCCTTTCGAAGTGGAACTTAAAGGAGAACTCCGGCGCAAAATGAACCTTTGGTCTAATTACACATTGTTACCTAGTCAACCGTTATCTGAGATTTGTTTTCATGATTATCGAATGTAAATAGTTTTATCTCTAAAAACAGTTTAGCCTATAAAGCTAGTATAACGGTAGTATATTGGGCATAGATCAATGACAAATAAAAATCGCTTGTTAATACCACTAACAAGGCTCAAAATAGCCCCACACTACCACGGTAGTATAATGAGGCTCCCTACCTTCAAACCGAAGCATTGAGAACTTTGTCAGTGTCCAGACAGTTTAATAAGAAGATATTTTAAACATACAGTCAACTTCGTGTATACAGGCAGAAGCCATCTTTGAAATACAGCCTTTACCAGTCGATCTACGAACGCCGATCCAAGCCTGCTGTTCGCGCTCACCTTATCATTCTCACCAGCGCACTTGGATCGGCGTTCGTAGATCGACTGGTAAAGGCTGTATTTCAAAGATGGCTTCTGCCTGTATACACGAAGTTGACTGTATGTTTAAAATATCTTCTTATTAAACTGTCTGTACACTTACAAAGTTCTCAATGCTTCGGTTTGAAGGTAGGGACCCTCATTATGCTACCATGTTAGTGTGGGTCTATTTTCAGCCTTGTTAGTGGTATTAACAAGCGATTTTTTTTTGTCATTGATCTATGCCCAATATACTAGCGTTATACTAGCTTTATAGGCTAAACTGTTTTTAGAGATAAAACTATTTACATTCGATAATCATGAAAACAAATCTCAGATAACGGTTGACTAGGTAACAATGTGTAATTAGACCAAAGGTTCATTTTGCGCCGGAGTTCTCCTTTAATACTGCATTTTGGGTTGACACTATAGAGAACAAATACCCTCTACGCCATGCTGAGGGAATGCCTGCCTCATTAACTGTGCCTATGCACAATCATAATGGGCATGGCATAAGTTGACTCTACGGACTTACTTAGCCGGAGACAGATGCGTCAATCATTCAGGGGTCATCCTAAGACCCATAAAGGCTGTCTAGTAGTAGCAGTATTCCCTTTATCCAAGCTTCTATGCTCTATGACAAGGAAGGTCCTGGCCTTTACAACCTTCCTCCCTTCCTTGTGGGGCCAGACATTAGCCACATGAGGCCCAAGAGCAGAGCTCTAAGGTTAAGCTATGTCAACATCTCTTGTTTGATACAGCTCATAGGGAATAATTGCCCCATCACTACCTCCAGGGGAGCATATACAGGAACTGCAAGAATAATTACTCATTATCCTCATTCTAAAACTCAAACCCCCAGGGAACCGCTGGGGAGCTTCAGCTCTATTACCCCAGAACAATTCGGGGGAAAGTGCTTTCATCCTGCCTGGACTTGTCCAGGATCCAAAGACTCCCAGCACTCAAAAAGATGCCCAATAACAAGAAGGGATGCTATAAGGCAAATTACCGCAGCATGTTAGGTTCTACATGGATTGGTTAAGGCTCCAACAGGGAGTGGAGGACCCCAAGGAGGGATGCCCCCCACCCCCCTTACTTAAAAGGGAACCAATTTGCTTCTTATTAATTACTTCCCTCAGATCTAGTCTTTTCATCCTAGCGTCCCGCCTCCTCTGTGCTTTACTCCTCGGAGGTGCGCGAGTGGCCACGCTCTCCCTCTGGCCCTGGGTCTTGGGCAGTGATTTTGATTTTCCCAGGATGTACTTTCTGAAAGCTACTGACTGTGCCTTTGCCTCTCTAATCTTACCAACCACTGTCTCTACAGATGTGCCGAAAAATTCAGAGGGCGAGTCCAGCGGATCAAGGAGAAAGTTTTTCGCTTTCTCCTTGATATCCGCCAAGTTCAGCCACAAATATCTCTCCTTTGCCACCATCGCCGTCATTGATCGACCAAATGGCAGCATTTGTTTGTTTAGTGATCCGTGGTGCGGCGCAACTCAGTGACTGCTTCAGTCCCTGACCCTGATCCAAAAAACTTTCCAGATCCGCCTGGTATGCCTGCAACACAGCCATCGTGTGTAAGGCACCACTGGCCTGATCTGCTGCCACATATGCCCTAACATTTAAGTGAGAGGTGGTCTGTAACAGCTTGGACAGCAGGGTTGAAGCCTTCAGAGAGGATAAGGATTCACCCAGAGAGAGGAAGCCCACAAGAATCTCTTCAAAAGGACGCATCCTCGCATATCCTTGCTCGTGCAATCCTTACAAATTCAAATAATTTAAATGCTGGAAAGGATAGATACGAGGTGAATATGGCTTCTTTCACGACTTATTCACCTCTGTGTGAAGTTCATAGGAGCGGTACGGTTATTACTTGACACGAATCGCTCGTCGAGTCTGCCACAAGCGACTCCCTGTCTGTCACTCCCTAAAACCAGATCTAATCTAGTCGTGGTGCGGGCCATCACATCTAGAAGTTCCTCGTATGCTGAATTTTCGCCCTCCTCAACCACATTCGCCTAGCATGCTATCTGCTAGACCAGAGACAAGAGACAGCACATCCTGATCCAACAGATCGCTCGAGCCAGTGACTGAGTAGCGCGAGAGACCCATACCTTTTTCGATCTCCTCAGTCAGCTCGACCTGCGATCCCCATGACTTCAGTCTGCATTGTGCCTCGACTACACCGGGACCCGAGCTATGGGCTGCAGATGCTTTTCCCAGATCCCTTTGGAATAAGGTCAAGCGTGAATGGAGTTTGCATATTTCTCTCAATGGGCACATTCAGCTCCCTTGAGAACTAAACATGCGTACTCCACACCCAAACACAACGCACAGATCGCGTGTTTCCTCGGGTGTTAAAAACCTGGGGCATGGAGGGACACACTTCCTGAAATTATGTTTTATTAACAAAGTTCGGGAGGAGCACGTTCAGATTATTAACATGGGTGGAGAGCACTCAACAATCAATGATAAGAGGTGTTATATAGACTCAGCAGTCTCACCTCAATCCATTGACAGTTTTTCAGCACCCCTCCACCGCCCCTTCTCCACACTTCTAGTCCTAAATACTTACATATGAGGGAGTACTCTGGGTCCGGGCCGAGTACTGAAATTGTCATGTTTGCACACATGGTTCAGACATGGTCACTCTGATGACGTCCCCATAGCATCAATCCAAGACGCAGTGTTGAGTTCCACCTCGAAAGGGAATCTCTCTTCATGTAATCTTAATGTTATATTTGGTTGTATTCACCGTCAAAATAAAGCTGACAAAAAATATGGACTCTACTTAATTAGTTTTTAGCTTAAATATCTATCAGTGAGGCACAGTCAAAGTTGAACACCCCTAGTGTGCATCAAGACAGCTTGTCATCTGGGTAACAATGCAGAACATTAACTAACAATAAGCAATACATTTGTTACAGTATGTATTAGTTATTGCAATATTAGTAAGGTGATCTTTTTTACAGTGTACATTATTAAAATCAAAAGTTGATAGAGCTAACATGAACTGCTCATTGTTAGTTAATGTTAGCCTACTTAATGCATTAACTAAAGGGACCTTATTGTAGTTTTACCTATTGTTACTTACCTAGTGTTACCTGTTCTTTCTAGTTTTTTTGCACTTTAATCTGTTTGAAACATTTGTTTGCTTTATAAAATTGTGTGTATTGTTTTATTGTATATTTAAATGTTCTGAGATTTTATTGTAAGGAAAAAGTTATTAAGATCGGCTAGAGGACAACACTTTATTGTAAACTAATTCAATACGTGATACTATATAGGTTACCACGATAAAAGCTCCAGCAATTACCTTCAGTAAAACCTTGTGTACTTTTTGTATTCTACTTATATTGTCCCTTTATACCCCCTTTTTAAGCTAAAACACATATGAAAAATGTGCATTGCACTGCTAAAGTTTTTAATGCGCTCCTAAATTTTTCAACTTAAGAGCACTTGTGCTCCTTAGAGAAAAAAGTAAGCGTCAAGCCCTGAAAAATAATATTAACACATGCTTCTTTTTTTAATAAAAAAAAAGATCGATAGATAGACCACCATCTCCACAACTTTTAATTTTAATAATGTACTATTAGTAAATATTGAATCTGAATGTTTTTATGTTACTTGTGATTAGCATTATTGGGTTTCAGTGTAAATAATTTCTTCTGCAAATAAAAAAGCACCTTCTGTGGGTCAGGAAACTGCCGCTGACGTGTCCAGAGCCGTCACAGCCCGGGGTTGGACACGACATGCCGTCTGTCTTCCCAGCCTTCCATGTGAACTGGGAGCCGCTGATGTAGCCGTCCTTCTGCCGTTTGGCCGCTAGAGGGCAGCCTGACGCGCTGCGGTGGGACGCATATTTACCCGTTATGTGACCCTGGCCATCACAACCTGGCACCGGACACCTGCAAACACAAACAAGCCACTGTTACACGGGATCTCTGTCAGACAAACTAAATCAATGTCATTTTACATTTCCGTTACTTAAAATAAAATAAACTTTAACTGAAATAAAATTAAATGTAAAAAAATCTTAAACTCTTTTTATTTTTAGCTAGTTGCCAAGACAGCATTTCTCATTTTAAGTACTAAAATAACTAAAACTGAAATAAAATGAAAGCAATATAGACAAAAAACAAAAACAACAAATTTACTAAAACTTTAACTTTAAAATATTAATAAAAACTATGATACTACGAATATAAACACTTATTATCGCAGGGATTCAGGATAAGACAAAACACATGGTTTGGCAAATGGATTCATGATGTACTCGCTTATTATAAACATTTTGTAAATTTTGAACACACAAAAAAGTTACGGACTGCAGCTTTAATGTTAAACATTGGTTACTTTTGAACAACTTGCTGGTAATTAATATATTTCTAATACTTACCTGATCGGCTCCTGGTCCTCCTTGTCCTCTTTACTGTGCGTTATCTTTATTCCAGTCTTCCGGGCCCGTGGACATCCTGACAAACTGGGGGAAAACAAGCTGTTGTTGCTTCAGCTCTTGTGAAAAATACACTTTAGCATACATTTAAAACGAGTGCTTATTATAGAAAGAAATGTACTTTTGAAGAATACACTGAATGTAATGTTTTCAGACACTTAATTGCATGCTATTTACAATTACATAATATACAGTAGTTTAAATTGATATAAAATGCAATAAGCTGAACTTTAGAGTGCTCTATGACCCACTTAAATAGGACTTTATCATTTCATAATTGTTTCTATAAGATGTTAATTTGCTTTAACATCTTTAAAGCATGACAAAAGATGATTAAAACAATGATTTAAAATGTATTTGAAGCAATTTTTAAAAGTGTACTCAAGTGTGTTAAGAAACATATGAAAGTGTACTCTAATTACACTATATTTCATTAATATTATCGGCAAATGCAGGTTTGTTTTTTTATTATTGTTTTACTTACAATACAAGTGCATTTCTTTTTCAGAAGGGAGTGTGTGTGCATTACCTTCTGTGTGAAGCGTAGTTGCCAGTAATATGTCCCGAGCCGTCACAGCCCGGGGTCGAGCACCTGGGACAGAAATACACCCTGTTACTGCCCAGCATGCACAAGAAGAGCCCTGACCTTACATGATCATCATCAACTCCCACTACAGCTTTCCACAAACCTTCCAAATAAAAGGAAAAGTCATGTACTGCTTATTGAAATGAAGGGAAGAAGCTTTGCAGCATTAGAAAAATAATCTGATACAAAACAATGAGCTCACAACTTAAACAGTGTATTATGCACTGCTGTAAGCTTTTTTCTAACTATCCTGACTGGTTTTAACACACATTCCGTTCAAGTCATTGTGTGTCATCAAATCAAAATCACTCCTCAGGAGCTTCTGTAATTTCTAAGAAAACTTTCATATATAATATGTTCAAAGCTTCATTCATTGCCATACCTCAGAACAGCACATGTGCTAAAATATTAAGAGAAACCAAAAACTGGGTGTCATTCTCAGAAAACCATGTGTCCCAGACACTTAATAGCCAATTAAAATGTGCTAATATTATTATTTATGATATTCATAGTGTCACGCTGGTCATATAGCATAACGAAGAAGATCACACTTGACTTCAAAATACTCAGAACACAGGAGAAAATACAAACTAGACTTCAACATATACGTTAAAGAGAGATGACAACTATGAACTTAAACACAGGGATATAAATACAAGGACCAAACAAAAGAAACTAGATGAACACAGGTGAACAGAATCTAATCAATGATTAACCATAGCAACAAACTAAAGTGTTAATGGGTAACCAAGGGAACTAATTATGAACACAGGCAAATGGGAACAGAGAAGACAGAGTGAAAACAAAAACAGAACAGATCAGGATATACACGTTACACTTAGATTGTTTTTCAATTAAAAGAAATGTCAACAAAATGGCGCGTTAAAAACAAAAACATTGCTTTTCATTGGAATATCCTTTATAATTTGTTGTTGCATATCCTCATTCATTATAACATTTTAATGGATTTCGCAGAACAAAAATTCCACCTAATATTTGGATGTTTTATTTTCAGATATCATTCTTTAACTGTAATATACGTGTTTCGTGTTCAACCCTGTTATACTGTGACATCTTTATGACTTCATCATTTATGAAGTCTTTTTGACCACATGCTTCAAACAGAGATAAGTTTGTCTTACAGTCTTGATCTGTATTTACACTTATGTTTACACTTATAACAGCCATATCAACCCTTGTGAAAAATAAGTGTGCACAATTTGAACTTCAAATCTTAAAAGTAAACACTACTTGCAGATAATTTAATATTTTTGAAAGCACACTTTCATGGCTGTTTCATATCACACTTAAATACACTTTTAAAGAACATTTTAAATAATTGTTTTAATAATCTATTGTCATGCTTCAGTGAAGTGATGTGTTGACTAATATGAGCACATGTAAAGTACTTGATTATAATTTTAACTGTACTGTTTAAAGTTAATATACACTCACCGGCCACTTTATTAGGTACCCCATGCTAGTAACGGGTTGGACCCCCTTTTGCCTTCAGAACTGCCTCAATTCTTCGTGGCATAGATTCAACAAGGTGCTGGAAGCATTCCTCAGGGAGTTTGGTCCATATTGACATGATGGCATCACACAGTTGCCGCAGATTTGTCGGCTGCACATCCATGATGCGAATCTCCCGTTCCACCACATCCCAAAGATGCTCTATTGGGTTGAGATCTGGTGACTGTGGAGGCCATTTTAGTACAGTGAACTCATTGTCATGTTCAAGAAACCAATTTGAAATGATTAGAGCTTTGTGACATGGTGGAAGTAGCCATCAGAGGATGGGTACATGGTGGCCATAAAGGGATGGATATGCTCAGAAACAATGCTCAGGTAGGCCGTGGCATTTAAACGATGCCCAATTGGCACTAAGGGGCCTAAAGTGTGCCAGGAAAACATCCCCCACACCATTACACCACCACCACCAGCCTGCACAGTGGTAACAAGGCATGATGGTTCCATGTTCTCATTCTGTTTACGCCAAATTCTGACTCTAACATCTGAATGTCTCAACAGAAATCGAGACTCATCAGACCAGGCAACATTTTTCCAGTCTTCAACTGTTCAATTTTGGTGAGCTCTTGCAAATTGTAGCCTCTTTTTCCTATTTGTAGTGGAGATGAGTGGTACCCGGTGGAGTCTTCTGCTGTTGTAGCCCATCCGCCTCAAGGTTGTGCGTGTTGTGGCTTCACAAATGCTTTGCTGCATACCTCGGTTGTAACGAGTGGTTATTTCAGTCACTGTTGCCCTTCTATCAGCTCGAACCAGTCTGGCCATTCTCCTCTGACCTCTGGCATCAACAAGGCATTTCCGCCCACAGAACTGCCGCTCACTGGATGTTTTTTCTTTTTCGGACCATTCTCTGTAAACCCTAGAGATGGTTGTGCGTGAAAATCCCAGTAGATTAGCAGTTTCTGAAATACTCAGACCAGCCCTTCTGGCACCAACAATCATGCCACGTTCAAAGTCACTCAAATCAACTTTCTTCCCCATACTGATGCTCGGTTTGAACTGCAGGAGATTGTCTTGACCATGTCTACATGCCTAAATGCACTGAGTTGCCGCCATGTGATTGGCTGCTTAGAAATTAAGTGTTAACGAGCAGTTGGACAGGTGTACCTAATAAAGTGGCCGGTGAGTGTATTTTAAATGTACTAAATTGTACAACTTCATCTTTACAAATGTGTAATTATAAGTATTTAAATACATGACAAAAAATTATATTGAAGTATATTTTTCTATTTTAATATCAATTTAAACTATAAGACATTTTCATCTCATTTTATGCATTTAAGTGTCTGAAAAGTGTCAGTTCACACCAAGCATATTCGTTTAAAGTATATTATTTGTATACTCTTAAAAGTATGCTAAAGTGTACTGGTTTTTCACAAGAGAATGTCAGGGGTCATTAATAATTCGTAGTAAGCTGTAGTCACATATTTATCATCAAATGATATTTTAAAAATAAGGTGACGATAAACTCATTTTTGTGGATTTTGAGGTACATTGCATTATAGTTGCATCCAGGGCTTGACATTAACACCCGCCAACCCGCCAAATGCGGGTGCATTTCACCCGTGGCGGGTAACACAGTCACTCTCACTAGCCACTTTGGCGTGTTGAAGATTTGTAGTCTTGTCAAAGGACATCTGACATAACAAACGAATTGCAATTTGACACTATGCCACTACCACTCCCATGAGTACCACCTGCACATAGTTTAGTGTTTGCTCATTGGTCCATTCGTGAATCCTCTTGAACGACAACACTGCAAACAAGAAGACACGCGGAGATTAAACTCGCGGACTGTGCGACGAACTGGGCTGTTTTAGTCTGCCCTTAATTATCAACTTAATGTGATGATATAGCGATCTTTTTTTAATAGCAGGATAATCCAGACCACCGGCGTGTCTCACGCTCTCCTGCAGTGCCGCTGCGCGAGGGTGCGCGCGCCAAACGAACGATCATCACACGCGACTGGTCGCATACACACACACATCAACACAGCGTTCAGTCAGTTCGTGAGTGTGCATGGCCGGTATTAAAGCAAAAATCATCTTCATGATTAAGGGCCACGGTGTAGGCCTAACTACTAGCAGGGCTGCCCTTATGTCACGTCATATCACAACTATCTTTCCAGAGTTAATTCTATGTTTTAATAAAATTAATCATGCCATGAAAGAAAGCAGGAGATGCGCTTGTGGGAATAATCTGGAAAATAAAGACCTGTAGGCCTATACTTGTTTCAGGTGGACATATCTCCAGTTACTCAGAGCTTCATGATGATAATTATTAAGTCAGAGCTCTGAGGAAAAGCTGATGCAAAACAAACAATCCAAAGTCCTATATAGTCCTATATAGCCTATATAAAGTTGTAATCCTGGTGCCTTAATTGTGGATTTTTTCTTTAAAATTATTATTTATTCTTTGCTCGTTGTTTCTAATGCAGATAATTGTTCTACTCTGTATTGCAGTATTTACTGCTGTAAAACAAAAAACAAACAAACAATGCAGCACTTTTATTATATACAATAAGAAGCTATTTTATGTGTGTATCTTAGACAACATGTTATCAAAAAAGGAGCTTAACAACCTTATCAGAGCTAATGATAATATTAGTTCATTTTAGCACGTTTTCAGCCCCATTGTCAATTTTAATCATATAAAACGTACAACAACAAAACTGTGGCTAGTAAAAATGCTGCGTGGCTAGTCATTTTGGAAAACCACTAGCCACATTGGCTAGTGAGCAAAAAAGTTAATGTCAAGCGCTGGTTGCATCCCAATATCTATGGTGGCCACTGATGCTTTGGGTCTGAAGTGTGAAAACATTATCTAAAAATCTAAAAAAACAATATAGAATAGAATATAACCGATGAGATGTCATTTTCAGGCACAAATGGCACTGATTCCTGAGTATGAGCCATGTCTGTGCTGTACAGTTTGATACTTACTTGAGTTCTTGTGAGTTGGTGGCCATCATACTCCGAATGCTTTTATCTGCTAAAGGACAACCTGAAAGACTAAAAGGTTGCATATTCAGATGTTAGTCAAATAAACTGGTGGTAAGACATGCTACTAATACTAAAAAAACAAACAAACACACACATACACAAATGCAATAAAGCCATGGTGCAAGTGAAGGGACACTCTGTATTTAGTAACCCTCTGAATAGCAAAGCATTATAATGGTTTTTATTCTCTTGAAATTAGCACTTGTCCCAGGATCTCTGGTGAGATATTGAAAGGGTTAACATGGAGAGGCAGTCTGATAACTTTCCGACAGCATAGTTGAAGTAAGCTGAAAACAATAAATTCATTGGACTGAATCCACCATTAAAAAATGGAGTCACACCTTCTATGTGAGGCGTAATTACCGGTTACGTGACCACTCCCATAACACCCTGGTGTTGGACATCTGTCTCCAGAAAAAAATAGACAGAATGAAAGGCCAAAATCCAAAACATAACAAAGGAAACAAAATATTATACTACCAAAAGTAAAAAAAAAAAAAAAAAAAATCTGGTAAAAATGGCTACACTTCAATCTAGTCCCCAGGTGAGCATTACAACACCTTTGTGTGCATTACAGCCAGGGGTAGAAACGTTAAAAGACCTGAAATGTTTTCATTAAGGCTGCCAATTGAATTTATATATATATACGATTAATTATACGATGTGTTGATTAATGAATCCAATGAATCGCAACAGACAAAAACATGAAGATACTACTTCGAGTGTGAATTGCTCCCATTGCTCCAATAGTGGGAAAATTCTCTGTGGTATTTTCAACCAAAATCTTTCATTTTCAACCACAGGGACAGCACCACATTATACTAATTATGGCTCAGATCAAATATGATACTAATTAAAATTAAACCCATACCTTAAATTTCTCAACATTTTTGCATAAATGACTGCTAATTCAATTTGGAAAATGTTAAACTCACATTAGACTATTTGACAACAGGTTATTTGTTCCACTTAAGACAGCTAATCATATCTTCATTGATGCTTTCTGAGGATTGTTTACACTTGCTTACATCAAAACCGACCATTGTCTAAATTCCTTTATTACTTTCTCCTGCTGTGTGCCCCAGCATCAGACTTTTCATCTGCAACATCTGCTCATATTTTCATTAACACTTTTTGAGAATGACTTACTTTCGATTTATTAAAATCTCTTAACAATACCGACAGTGTCACGTCATGGCAGGATCTAACTGCAGAAGTCTTTATTTATTTACAACTCAAAAATACCCAAATACTCAGGATTCAATAATATAAAAAAAACGGAACAGAACAACAATCATACATTGATGAAAACTGACAGAAAACAGGTTAAATATATACCAACGAAAACCAATTAAAGAAATGAGAAACAGCCAACCAAGGAAACCGAAAACGAAGCAATTATACTATGAAAAACCAATAAGAGTCCAACAAAAACTCAGACATAATGTGACATTACCCACAGTCCAACAGAGGAGCGTGGGAGGGGGCTTAGGTGGAGGATGCGGAGGTGGCAGAAGGGACAACCGAGGAAGAAGAAGAAGCCAAGTAGGGGATGATGGTGGTAAGAGCCAGGGAGTGATCCCCAAAAGAAACACCTGGATGCAGGACCAGGGCAGAAACGAAGGAGGAGCCAGGGTGGAGCCATGAGCCTGACCGACTGAGGTGAAGCCGGGTGTGGTGGAGACCCATGAGTAGCCAAAGAGTAGAAGACCCAGGGCGGCACGATGGACTGGAGGGCTGAGGTGGAACAACAAGCTTGTGGGACTGAGGTGGAGAAGGAGGGAGAGAGGTAAACGGTGGAGCTGGAGGGAAGGAAGAGACCGTTGGAGCCAAAGGGGTGGAGGGACGAGGCGTAGGTGGAGGACTCGTTGTCTGTGGCACAACCAGGGTGATAACTGAAAAAGGCAGAGCCAGAGTGATGAGGGAGCCCGGCGTAGCCTAATGGATGATGGACCACTGTGGACCAGAGGGAGTGTGGAGCCAGCGTGAATATGATGGGTCGACAGGCTGAGGTGGAGTCCAGGGCTCGGAGGGCTGAGGTGGAGCCAGGTTATCTATACACCAGGGTGGAGCTGGAGACCTGAAAGATCAAGGCAGATCTGAGATGCTTGGTGAAGCCAGCATAGAAGGACCTGAAGGGCCAAAGGGAGCCAATGGAGATGGGGCCGAAGAACCAGATGGCATAGGCAGAGGAGGAAAAAGTGGGAGGCTGGCTGAGAGCAACACAGATTTGGTGCTGAGCGACAAATCAGACTTGGTGCTGTGCGGGAGCATCGGCGACGAAGGAGACTTAATGCTGGAAGAAGAAGGAGATTTGGAAATGGTCGAAGAACTATTGGCTCTCGCTCCTGGTCAAACTCCAAAACTTGAACGTACCCTCAGGGGTTAAGCTCCATTAGGGATGTATGTGGCGGCTCAGGCAGCTGATCAGACTTTGCTCTCTGTGGCTCTGGGTCTGCGGTGGGCTCTGGCTTTTGATTCCTGTTGAGTTGGGGCTCAGTTTTTGCTGCCAACTCGGGCTCTGAGTCAGCGTTGGGCTCTGGCTTGTGCTCTGTTGGGGGCATAGCTGCTTTAGCAGATGGTACTTTGTGGACTGTGCGCTGGCGATGGATGATTCTCCTCACTCTCATAGATAGTAAAGGGAGATCCACAATTTATAAGCACAGAGTCGATGTACTCCGGAAATGTTCCCAGAGGACTGTCTCCAGACCTGCCCGTAAAAACGCACACAGGTTTATGTTGGTTTGCTGGACGAGGTAGAACATATTTAAAATTGTTCCTCGGGAGACCGATCACCTTGTGAGAGGAGGAGGATTTGGGCTGCAGCTACTGTAGATCCATATTTGGGTTAATTTCTTCTGTCAAGCCGTGGTTAAGCGCAAAGATGAAAAAGAGCAGGATCTAACTGTAGCACTCTTTATTTATTTACAAATTTTTAAAATACAAAAATATTTAGGATTCAATTATATCAAAACATGCCAACAGAACAACCATCTTACATTGACGAGAACAGAACAAAAACGTACAAAAAAGAGGCTCAATATATACCAACGAAAACCAATGACAGAAACGAGAAACAGGTGAGGTGCATTAATAAAACAATGAATAAAAATCCCAACAAAGGAAACAGAACAGGAAACAATATGAAAAACCAACTGAGTCCAACTAAAACTCAGACATCACGTGACAGACAGTCATTTAAATCTCTTAATAGAACAAAAATTGACAATATTTAATTCACTTAATAGAACAAAGCTGACCAATGTATAATTATCTTAATAGAACAAAGTTCACCAATATTTAAATCTCTTAATAGCAACATTTAAATCTCTTAATGGAATGAAACCGACCAATACTGATATATGTGCTAGCCAACTCTATAAATACAATATAGCTAGATCTAAATCCGGAGGAACACTTGTATCATCATTATATATCATGCAGAGAAACATTTTTAAATTTGTTTCTCTTTAGGTAATTGAATAAATGTGTTAAATTGACAGCTCTAATTCGTATACCTGTTGGGTCCAGTAACAGTCTATGCATAAGTGCCTAGTTGAACTTGAACTCTGATTGGTGGTTAACACAAAGTGTTGGCCAAATATCTATGATGCTGTTTTTATTGTTCATTGTTTCCAGTTTAGCTTCACTGTCTGCAAGAGTGCTTAAGTCCTAAAATCACATCACATCCTAGGGAGAAGCTGAGCCATGAAGAGGTCAAATTAAATGATGTTTAAAATCCATAAAGCGTTATATAAGTAAGCATACTCGGCCTCCTGACACTATGCTTATGTCAGATCATGTGGCATGCAGTACTGCTGAGCTCTAAAGCAGAGAGTGAGAGAAGATAAAGAAGAGAAGTAGAACAGGAAGAGACAGTAGAACAGTGTAAAGGCTTGTGAAACATGGTGCGGTGGGTGATCACATCATTCTTGCTTACGTTATCAGGTCCTTTTTGCTTTCTTTGCAAGGCGGAAATTTTGGTTTGGGACTGGGAATGCCAACATCAGTAGTGTATGCACTGTCCTCTAAAATGTCCTGGAAGGGATCCAGATCATCAGACTGTAACGACAAAGCCAGAAAGAGAAACAGAGACTTGTTAGTATTACTTGTTTCGGCACCATATCTTTTATTTATAAACTGCATCAAATTTCTCCATTCTGTAATAATTTTTGATAGTCAGTTCAAATAATAATGTTTCAGACCCTGAGAACCTTTGACCTGTTCCTGTTCTGGTTTGCCTGTGATCTTTGTGCCCTAATTAGTTACTGATTTAATTTGCACCTGTTCGTACTTATTGTGATTACTGTCCCTGTGCATTTAAACCCTGAGTTCTGTCTGTTCATTGTCTGGTATGTTTATGGTTATGTGATTATTTTCTCCTTGTGATATTCTCCTGTGGATTGCTGTATTTGGATTACTGAATAAAAGAATGTTCGCTCATGCACTCATTACAGCCATAATGTGACAGAATACCGAACCTAAGACAGGATTTTTTTGCGTCGGTTTTCTGTCCTCCTCCTTTTCTTTCCCATTCAATTGGACCTACCAGCCGTCCAACTACTCTGCCTGGAACAGAATGACCGCTCGCTGGAGGACCATACAAGGAACTTTTTAGATCTTGCATGCCTAACTCACTATCAGGACCGCTCAGTCCAAGGCACGCCTTCCAGTGAACGGTCCCAGAGAGGATTTTGCCGCATTTTTGGAGTGGGTGCTGGTAAACAATGTACTGGCGTTCATTATCTGCCCAGCGGAGGACATCACCAGCCCCACTCCAGCCCCAGAGCCCAGCCAGCCACCACACACTCCACGGAGCGAACGCCAGAGCCCACCGCAGACAGTGAGCCTGAGCCTGCCACGATGCACGAGCTAGTAAAGAGGACTGAGCATACCATCGCCCAGGGGCCCGAGCCCCACAGAGAGCCTGACCAGGTGTGTGAGTCAATCCACCAATCCACCTTGGGCCTTCCAGTCTCCAGCTCCGCCTCAGCACAATGATCCTCTGGGTCCACCTCCAGCCGGCAAGCCCATCAATCCACCTCGGCTCAGCGACCAGTTGGCTCCAACTTGGCTCCCCCTTCCTCAGCCCCAACTGGGACCACTGTCTTTGCGGCTCCACCGGGCTCTCTTGTCCCCCTGGCTCCACCTTGGTCAGACGTCGCTCTGCCAACGCCATGGCCTTCAGCTGTGCTTCGTTCCTCCACCCGTTCAGCTCCGCCGCGCTCCGCCTTCCCTCCGGCTCCACATTGGTCTTCAGTCACATCGGCTTCTCCTCAGTCCTCTGGCACCCTGGCTCCACCTCGGACACTCATCACTGCGGCTCCACCACCGTCTCCAGAGCCATCTGTGTCGAGTGAGCTCATCGGCTCTTCAGCTCTACCTGGGTCTCGACCTCCATCGGCTTCGTCTCCGTCAGTTGTCCCCCTGGTGTCTTCAGCCAAGTATCCAACATGGCTCCTTCCTCCCTTGACTCAGTCGTGGGTCATTGTCCTGGCTTCACTCTGGGTTCCCACCTGGCTACTTCTGCTCCTGGCTCCTCCCACCATAATCGCTACCTTGGTCTCTCCCTCTATCATCTCCTCCGGTGTCCTGCCCTTTGCCAGACCCTCGTCCTCCCCCAAAGCCCTCTCCCTCCCTCCCTCCCTCCCTCCTTGTTTGGACTTGTTATGGCGCAGGGACGTACCTTCCGGGAGGGGGGACTAATGTAATGTGTATGTTCTGTTTTAGTTTTGTTTTTGTTTCCTATTCTGGTATGCCTGTGTTCTTTATGCCATGGTTAGTTACTGATTTAACTCAACTGCTTGTACTTATTTAGATTACTCTCCCTGTGTATTTAAACCCTGAGTTCTGTCTGTTTATTGTCCAATATAGTTTATGGTTATGTGGTTGTTATTTTCTCCCCGTCACATTCTCCTGTTGATTGCTGTGTTTGGAGTATTGAGTTAAAAAGACTGTTCTTTGTTATCTCAGATTGTCGTGTGCTCATTACAGCCACAATATGGCAAACAGTTTACTGATATTTTCTTTTCAGGATTATTTAATGAATAGAAAGTGCAAAAGAAGAGAATTTATTAGAAATAAATTACTTTTGATTAATTTAATGCATCCTTGCTGAATAAAAGTATGAATTATTTTTCTATATTTATATATTCTTAACGGCCCCAAACTTTTGCTATATTTCAGGATAGTTTGTTAGAGACTATGTGAAATGCAAGGCATTATGCTGTGATAAACATTTACAATATAGTATATTACACAGTATGATTGCTTGTTTAATTCAGCAAGCACCAGTTTTCAGTAATGATTTTCTATGAGAAAGTCATTTTGCATACTAAATATCGAATGTCTTGTTAAATAAGTGAGTCGAGGAGCACCTGTAACATTTCTCATCCAGTTCATTCAACACCCTGGAAATAGAAGGTGCTTTTCATTATGGGTTTCAGTATTCCACACAGTTCGCTCTGTTATAAGGTACACATTTCGATGTTGGTCATCCTGGTATTCCATCCATAAAGAAAATATGTTGACTGCAGAAATGGTACGGTAATAAAACAGTATGGTATGCTATTTAGATGTGTTTGATAGCAGCTAATTCTTCCACTCTTCTTCATTGCCTGTTAAACATCAATGCATAATCATTTACACCAGCAAAGAGGCACACCAGTAACCTTCAACAGGCCAAAAGATCTGCCATTGGCTGAAAGAGAACGTTTAAAAGAAGAAACCTTTCAAGAAATAATATTTTTTCCCCACAAATAAAGTATTGCATTATTTTAACTCCACCACAGTGAGTGTGGAATTCATGAAATTTGAATAGAATATTTGAATATGCATAATTGACATAGTTTTTGTTTTTGGTTCAAGAATAAAAAATATATAAGTATTATAACAAATATATTATAATTTTTCAAATGCATTTCTTGACAGAACCACCCATCCAACCATCTGTCAATCAGCTTGCCTTCATTGTCACATTCACACATGAAGTCCTTCACTTTAAAAATACACAATTGCTCCCCACACTCAATTTGTATGCAAATGGGAATGTATCCGTTGGATGTTGAGGAGCACATCAATCAGTTTTTCCACAATTAACACGCCAGAGGATGTGAGAATTAATCTGCCAGTCGTGCAGCATCACTGAGACTTCTAGATTTCAGCCAAATGCCTTTAGAACAGCAGGATTTACACAGAGACTTTGCTGTCATGAAGATAAGAAAGGGAAATTATAGAACTAGGTGGAGACGGAAATCAGAGTGCTGCCATACACTAGATGGCGGTGTGGTGACGTGACAGTCTGTGTGTGTGTGTGTGTGTGTGTGTGTGTGTGTGTGTGTGTGTGTGTGTGTGTGTGTGTGTGTGTGTGTGTGTGTGTGTGTGTGTGTGTGTGTGTGTGTGTGTGTGTGTGTGTGTGTGTGTAAATCTCCGCAGCTGCTCTGTGTGATACCTTTCACGTTTCAGGTTATTAAACAAGCTCTTCAGCATCACCTGAAATATGGTGCTTAAAACATTTTAAGACATATATTTCTTAAACAGACCAGCAGTGCAAAGAAAGTAATACAATATGTATATTGTTCAGCATTCACTTTGTGTATATCTAACATCAGGGTGAATGTGATCATCTCCATATTTGGTTATTACAACACAATCCCAATGAAATGTAAAATTTAGCACCATATATATATATATATATATATATATATATAAAAAGAATGTAGCACCTTATTCAAAACCAATTTGTGTCTAGTAATATGTGTGTGTGTGTGTGTGTGTGTGTGTGTGATTATTTTTTCTTTTGAATGGTGAATGGAAAAAAACAAAAACAAAAAATATACTACATAGAAAGCACCATGGCAACCCCCTACTAGTCTTGCACTGCATAATGGTGATGAGTTGAACGTGAGCCATCACCAGTCAGAAAATGTAACAATCTAGTGTAATATGAATGTAATATACATTCATATACAGATTCTACTCAGATTTACCATTAAAAACACCATCTTCTTTTAGTGAAGACAGAGTGATAACGGTGTCTGAATGGAGGTGTTTTTGAAGGCATCTGCATCATGAGCATAACACCATCCAGCAGACATTATACCTCTCAACGAAACCAACTCTCTCTCTCTCTCTCTCTCTCTCTCTCTCTCTCTCTCTCTCTGGTCTCAGTGAGAGCTGGATTATACACAAGATCTTAAGCTAGTTCCTGCTGATGCATGGTGTGTGTGTGTGTGTGTGAGAGAGTGTGTGTGTGTGTGTGTGTATGTGTGTGTGAGAGAGAGAGAGAGAGAGAGAGAGAGAGAGAGAGAGAGAGAGAGAGAGAGAGAGAGAGAGAGAGAGTGTGTGTGTGTGTGTGTGTGTGTGTGTGTGTGTGTGTGTGTGTGAGTGTGTGTGTGTTGGTTACAGAAAAATACAGAACAAGACCTTATCCTGAAGAACAACCAGGAAAATATTTCAGCCGTCTGTACATACAGCTAAAAAAAAGCAGCTGTGGCTCCCAGAAATTTACCGTAAAAAATACAGTCGCAACATTTTAAGTTTTAGGGATGATCTTGAAAAATCTGCACAGTTTGATTTTAATGAGACGGAAAAAGCAAAGGAGAGATAAAGAAGATGAGGATGCACATCATGCATATAGTTTGTATGTACACGACCCATCGAAACGGATCTCAGTAAATTCAGTTATGCAGAGCGAAGACATCAGATGTAATTAGTGAGGGATGAGGAGGAGCTCTCTCTGCCTACAGTCACCCTGACCTCTGTTACTACGGGAACCCCCAGAGGAAGTGACAGCGAAGCAAAGAGGTCACGTCCCAACGCTCCACTTCCTGCTGCCGCCCCAACTAAAGCTGCTCCAATTAGACAGCGCGAGACACGGATGGAAAGTGGAGAAACAGAAACAACACCACTGTATAAGATTTTTTTTCCTCTTGGTTTCCAGTTCAAATATCTAAACATTCCTAAATCAACAAAAACAAAACAATACCGAAGAAATATTTCTGGACTCTCTGTCTGAAATGATCTGTTTTTATTCTGCTGTCAGATCCAATACAGTCGGCTGCTTCATCTTTCAACAAAAGTCTCTTTGTGAACTCTCCATTACACTGTGCCTCGTTTACAAAACTATCTGCAGTCAAATGCTCTGAACAAACATATAATCTTTCCGACACGATCTGGGACGCCATTAATAAAACATCCACTTGTTCCTTGAGTGTGTGTCCTTCTGAAGTCTCTACAGAGAAGCAAACAAGCTGTTTGAACAGAACACATGAAAGCGAATGTTGCGTTACGCTGCATTTACTCTTCTATTTGTCCTGATGTCAGACTCAAGCGCTTTGAGTACGTCAGAAACTGAACGGGCGACTGTGTACTGTATAATCCAGCGTCAGTGATTATAATGGGTTCCATTTTCTATTGACCTGACGCAACACAACGCACGTATCTGCACACTAAGCAACCGAACGCCAGTGGGCGTGGCCTATGGTCGATGACGTAAAACGATTCGTTGATGTCTTGCTCTAGAGGCAGTCTTTTTCAAGCATTATTTTACAACAAAACTGCAGAGTGTTTTCCATACAGTACTATAGCGAGTGCCACAGCATCATATGCCATAAGCAATACTTTTTTTAACAGCAATTACCACATGTGATGAACATACACGTTTAACATTCATAACAAAAGTGCACATATTAACAAATAAATAATGAAATAACGGTGTTATTGTGGACAAAAAACATTTTTTTTTCTTGTTTTAAAGTCAAGATGAAATGGAATTTGCAATAGTCTTCTCTATTGTGACGTATATCCATGTGAAATGGCTTCTGGAGCGAGAACAAATGTGGGCGGGGCTTGATTTTGTCTGTGGGGAATTGATCGGATGGTTGTGGTTTGCTATTGGCTGATCTCATGTGAGTGACAGGTTATAGCCCCGCCCTCATCATCAGAAAAGAGAAGAGATGCTGCAAGAGGGAGGGGAAGATATTCTGATTCAAGATTACCAGGCACATGAATTAAAAAAAAGATGTGCATTTAAATCATTTATAGTAAATGCTGCAATATTTCATAAAAACAAGAATTGGCTGTTTTGATGGACTCTACTCTTTCCCAAAGAAAATGGACATGCCATCAATATGTATATATATATATATATATAAATGCAATGCAAAGCTAAAACGTCGATTCTCCTGTTCAGCCTGTCATATTAATCATTTTGCCTAATGTTGACCCAATGCAGTTCAAGGTAATATTTGATTTGAAGTGTAATGTTGTTCTGGTGCTATTTTTAAGTCACCATTTGATGCTCAATGTAAAATCAGAGTCCTGAAGCTAAAAGCAGCAGAGAAGTCATGCTTAACAAGCGCTCCGGCTCCTCTGCGAGACTAGGGACTGCATGAATACTGCACTACTGAAATAAATGTGTTGAGCTGAGGTGCAGATGGAGAGGAAGCATCACACACTAAACCCATGACAGTGAGAGAAGAGCACTGCTGCAGGCAGATCAGAATGACAGCAGATCAAATGAGAGAGAGAGAGAGAGAGAGAGAGAGAGAGAGAGAGAGAGAGAGAGAGAGAGAGAGAGAGAGAGAGAGAGAGAGAGAGAGAGAGAGAGAGAGAGAGAGAGAGAGAGAGAGAGAGAGAAAGAGAGAGAGAGAGAGAGAGAGAGAGAGAGAGAAAAGGTGCCTCCATGTTTCACACACACACCACATAATATCAACTCTACTTTCCTCCTAATTCATGCTCTGCATCAGTGCTGGATGAGTGTGTGTTAATCTGAGGATATAATTCCTATATCCCACACAAATAACATTCATGGTGTGTTCAGCACCACTTTTTCTCGAATCCATCTTCCGTCCGAGCGTTAGCAGGAGGTCATCTGATGTTTGGTAAAACTCCCTTTGTCTGCTTGTACAATTGTTAGTTTTCACATTGTAAATGCAATGCAAATGTTTGTTCATTTACATTTATTAATATTTAATTATTATTAATTTTTAGCATTTAGTATTTTATTTGTTATAAACACTTTAAGTGGGCTATTAAATAAAGTGTTATTTATATGGTGAATTGTGTTTTTTTAAAACATTTTGATGTCATATTGTGACCGTTGCAGTGTGTGAGGAAAGAATTTGTCCGCTCTACTCCTGAGTGCAAGCTAGTCCACCTTCGGTGTTGTGTAAGGTAGGCAGTTTTTTTTGTGCTGTCGCTCTTTTATTGTATATGACAGTGTAAAAAGCTCATTAATGTATGTCCCGTAGACTGGTCCGTTGCATTACAGTTGCAAGCAGTTTCAATGATGTCAAAAATGTGATGTGCAGTCAAACGGGTGTGTATGCTGTTTAAACGAGTGTTCTCACCGATACGCTGGTTCTGCTTTGTGCTCTGTTTAGTTCCTGTCTCTATGAAGCTCCTCCTTCTGAAAAGAACAATGTGCTCTGATTGGTCGGCTGAACCAGTGTGTTGTGATTGGTCGAGCACTTCAGGTTCAGCTTTTCCTGGTCCTGATCTCTGGAAGGAGGAGGGCAGAAGGCTTGCAAAACGATAGGCCACAGTACATTGGTCGGCACCTTAAGGACATAGCCCGGTTTAGGGTAAAGAAATGTCTTTACCATCCCCGGTGCGGACTCAAGGCAAGTGGGGACCAATAAGGCCAGAAGATCTCCTACTCTTTTAAGAGAAGAGATAAATAGAAGGAAGACTGTTTTTAACCTCAAACTTTTATGAAACCTATCAAGGGGCACGTAGCGAGCCTTCTAAAATAACAGCCAGGTCCTAAGCAGGAACCCTGGTTCGAATTGCAGGCCTCAGCATCAAAGTACCACAAAGGAAACAAGTTATTAGAGGGTTCCTCCCCAAACATGCTTTATCCACAAGGGCATGGTAAGCCGCTATGGCAGCCACATAAACCTTCATGGTAGAAGGGGGTAGCCCTGCCGAAAAGCGATCTTGTAGAAACTCAAGCACTGAACCAACAGGGCAGTTAACTGGATCCCATTGTCGCATACTGCACCAAGAAGTGAAAACTTTCCACTTCAAGGTGTAAAGTTTCCTTATGGACGGAGCTCTAGAGTGAAGTTTGGTCTCTACAACCTCGGTTGAGAGACCAGCGTCTATGAGTTGGGCCCACTCAGAGGCCAAACCCTGTATGGTGCTACTAGCAGTAGACTTATTCCCTCCCCCGCGGACTTTCTCTAGAACTCCTAGGAGCAACCTTGGCCACGTCTGTACCATAGTGTCCAGCCCCAGGGGGCTGGGTGTGTAAGGGAGACCCAAAGTGGACAGTGCGTCGTATCCTGAGACGCAAACAGATCAACTTCCGCTTGGCTTCCCACATAAACTTCCCATATATGCTCCACCACCTCGGGGTTAAGTCTCTATTACCCTGGCCTGTCTGGATGTTTGATCCTATGTTTTGGTACCCCGGGATGTATACTGCTCTCAGGGAGAGCATCTTCCCAAGGGACCACGGGAGGATATGGTGCACCAGTTTGAATAGTGGACGTGAACGCAGACCCCCCTCGTGATTTATATAAGAGACCACGACGTGCTGTCTGAACGGACCAGCAGATGATGGTCTCTTAGGTCTGGGAGGAAGTGCTTCAATGACATGAAGACCGTCATCATCTCCAGGCAGTTTATGTGCCACGAAAGACT
This sequence comes from Rhinichthys klamathensis goyatoka, assembly GCF_029890125.1. Lineage (NCBI taxonomy): Eukaryota > Metazoa > Chordata > Actinopteri > Cypriniformes > Leuciscidae > Rhinichthys > Rhinichthys klamathensis. The sequence goes on along the minus strand of NW_026606660.1, from coordinate 635,004 downwards.
CCTCCACAGACCCTGAGCTGAATGGCCTTCCATTACCGCTCCCCAGTCTGTGAGAGAGGCGTCTGTTGTGAGAGTGACTCAATGACAATGAACTCCTAACACAGGACCCTTGGACAAGAACCAAGTTTTCCTCCATATAACCAAAGCATGGACACACTGCCGCGTGATCTTGATCATACGAAGTGGGTTCCCCCTCGGGGAAAACCCTTTGGTCCTGAGCCACCACTGTAAGGTCCTCATGTACAGCAGGCCAAAATGAATCACGTTGGACACGGCTGCCATCAGGACCAACAGTCTCTGAAAATGTTTCACAGTGAGTGACTGGCCTAGCTTTATCTTCTGAAAGGCTGTGAGGATAACAGTCACACGAGCGGGTGATAGGATGGTCCGCATCGTCACTGAGGCATTTGAGCAAGAACGACATCTCGATGCCTGACCACCATCTGCTCCTACTCTGCTAGAATAAGCCAATCATCTGTAGTTCAGAATGCGTATTCCCTGCAGCCTGAGCGGGGTTACAGAGCTAGACCGAAAGGGAGTACCCGATATGTGTATGCTTTGCCCCCGATAGCAAACCTCAGGAACTTCCTGTGTTGTGGAAGGATGGAGACATGGAAGTATGCGTCTTTTAGATCTATCGTGACAAACCAGTCCTCGGATATGATTTGAGTCACGATCTGCTTTAATGTCAACATTTTGAACTTGAGCTTCTTGACTGAACAATTCAACTGACGAAGATCTAATATAGGACGCAACGTTCTTTGGAACAATAAAGTAACGGGTGTAAATCACTGATTCTATGTCGGGTGGAGGAACCTGTTCTATAGCTTCCTTTGCTAATAGAGATTTTACTTCTTGTTCCATTACCAGAGCCTGCTAGGGATGCACTAACGTGAGTAGCATCCCGTTGTATCGCGGTGGACGAGAACCAAACTGGATTCTGTAACCTTACTTTACAATCTGCAGGACCCATCGAGATACGTTCGGCAGAAGCCTTCATTCTGCAAAATGAACTAAGCCTCTCAAGGCTGGCCTCTAGTGAAGTTAGAGCAACCACTTCAGCAACCTTTAACATTTAACATAACATTTACATTTTTATGCATTTGGCAGATGCTTTTATCCAAAGCGACTTGCATTGCATTTCAAGGTACACATTTACATTCTTATCAGTTCTTACTTTCCCTGGGAATTGAACCCATGACCTTGGCGTTGCAAGCGCCAACGCTCTACTGTTTGAGCTGTTTGAGAGGGCGCGAGCCTGACGCAGCGTCGTGGTGACGTTGAATCATGAGCTCGATGGAAACCGCGGTGCCCGTCTCTAACCCCTCCGAGAGATCCATTTGCGAACCCCATGATTTCAGCTTCCGTGAAAACTAGTCCAAAACTAGTTTGTGGCACCAGAACTATGAGGAAAGCTAGCCTGAACATCTTCCTCAAAAAGTGACAGGTGGCAGCCTCTCACAATGCTAGCAGTCAGCCCTCTCGAAGGCTGACAGTACATGATCCGCTCCCAAACACATAACACACAGGGAGAAGCACACTGCTTGAATGTTTGGTTCGCCATCATATGTGAAATAGTGATTGCACAATATCAGGATAGACAACAATAAATAAGACTAGCTGCCAACAAGCTGAAATAACAATGAATAAAACTACTAATTTCTAATATTTATATTAACTACTAATTATTCATATATTATGTAAATTAATTAATTGCACTGAAGGTGCACCTATAGGTACCTAAGGTATCTCCCTATAAAAAAATGGCTCTAAAAAAATCAGTTCCAGGAAGGATTAAATTCATTGAAGGTTCACGAGTTCACACTTACATCAATTAAACAGAGTAAAGATTATGCGTATTTGGCGTGCTGTCCGGGGGGAGGGCTCCGAGCTCGGAATTTTGCCCGAACCCAGAGTACTCCCCCCGTTGTTGTAAGAGTATTAGGACTATAAGTGAGGAGATGGGGTGGTGGAGGGATGCTGTTAAACTGTCAATGAACGGAGGTAAGTTTGCTGTATATATACACAGCGCTTAACTCGTTGATTAAGCACCACTCGTGTCTAATTAGGTTTGATTATCTGAATGTGCTCCACGTGTGTTCAATTAGGTTTAATTATCTGAACGTGCTCCTCCCGAACTTTGTTAATAAAACATCATTTCACGAGTTCACACTTACATCAATTAAACAGAGTAAAGATTATGCGTATTTGGCGTGCTGTCCGGGGGGAGGGCTCCGAGCTCGGAATTTTGCCCGAACCCAGAGTACTCCCCCAAAAGGCAAAAAGAGCAAAGGACAGCCGCCAGACTAAAGACCCCCCAAAACGCAGAGAATTTGGCGGGCTGGCGTTTTGAGAATAAGCCTGGTTGCTTGACCAGGAGGGCCTGCTGGCTCACGAACGGGGAGCAGTCGTAATTTGGAACAACAGTTGGGAGGGCTCGCACCGTTTCTCGACGGGAGCAGCTCACAGCGTCAGACAGGCGAGCTATACCGGCCGATGAACAGCGTGATTTATGCCGCCTGACCAGGAGGGCCCGTGTTGCCTCTGGCGGGAGCAGCTCACTGCGCTGGGCGGACGGGCCCTACTGGTTGACAAGATTTGGGAATGCCCAACCAGGAGGGCCCATGTAGCTTCCGACGGGAGCAGCTCACAGCGTCGGGCTGATGGGCCCTACCGGCTGACGGTGGAGTGGCGCGTTTTTTGGAAGCCCGGACTGGAGATTTCTTGCTGTCCGCTGGGAAATCGATACCTGTTGGATGGGAAAGAGAAAACATAGATGCATGCAAAGTCCGCTGGGAGACCAATGCTCGCTGGACAGAAAAAGAGAAAACATAGATGCATGCAAAGTCCGCTGGGAGACCAATGCTCGCTGGACAGAAAAAGAGGAAACATAGATGCTTGCAATGTCCGCTGGGAGACCAATGCTTGCTGGACAGAATTATGCAATGTCCGCTGGGAGACCAATGCTCGCTGGACAGAATTATGCAATGTCCGCTGGGAGACCAATGCTCGCTGGACAGAAAAGAGGAAACATAGATGCTTGCAATGTCCGCTGGGAGACCAATGCTCGCTGGACAGAAAAAGGAGAAAACATAGATGCTTTGCAATGTCCGCTGGGAGACCAATGCTCGCTGGACAGAGGAAGAGGAAACATAGATGCATGCGACGTCCGCTGGGAGACCAATGCTCGCTGGACAGAGAAAGAGGAAACATAGATGCATGCAACGTCCGCTGGGAGACCAATGCTCGCTGGACAGAGAAAGAGGAAACATAGATGCATGCAACGTCCGCTGGGAGACCAATGCTCGCTGGACAGAGAAAGAGGAAACATAGATGCATGCAACGTCCGCTGGGAGACCAATGCTCGCTGGACAGAGAAAGAGGCATCACGTAGGGGTTTTAACAGGAATATTAATTCTGAATAGTGAGGTACTGGAGAGGAGACATCACTGCTGCGGCAGTGGAAAAATAGCCAGAGAAACAGAGCTCCTGCGGGAGCAGAGGAGACATCACTGCTGCGGCAGTGGAGAAAATAGCCAGAGAAACAGAGCTCCTGCGGGAGCAGAGGAGACGTCACTACTGTGGCAGTGGAGAAACTTACCTGGAGAAAAAAAGAGCTCCTGCGGGAGCAGAGGAGACATCACTGCTGCGGCAGTGGAGAAAATAGCCAGGGAAACAGAGCTCCTGCGGGAGCAGAGACATCACTGCTGCGGCAGTGGAGAAAATAGCCAGGGAAACAGAGCTCCTGCGGGAGCAGAGGAGACATCACTGCTGCGGCAGTGGAGAAAATAGCCAGGGAAACAGAGCTCCTGCGGGAGCAGAGGAGACATCACTGCTGCGGCAGTGGAGAAAATAGCCAGGGAAACAGAGCTCCTGCGGGAGCAGAGGAGACGTCACTACTGTGGCAGTGGAGAAACTTACCTGGAGAAAAAAGAGCTCCTGCGGGAGCAGAGGAGACATCACTGCAGCGGCAGTGGAGAAAATAGCCAGAGAAACAGATCAGATTATTTTATTTAATGCCATGTCGGCATCCAGAGTTTTTTTCATGGCAAAAATTCAATCACAAAAATACAAATATCATATAAATACAATAAAAACAAAGCAAATATAAACAACAAGTCATATTATATAATATATATATTTAAATTAACATGATAAAAAATCTAAAACCTTTTCAGGCATAATCTCATTAAATATGTCCTTCAATGAAGAAACTTCATAAAAGAGCATTCTGCTTGCATGAAGGGCAGAACAATCTAATAAAACATGTTTGACAGATAAGGGAATTTTACAAAACATACACAAAGTTGGGTCTTCAACTTTAAGCAAAAAGCATGGGTCAAACTTGTGTCCAGAGAAACAGAGCTCCTGCAGGAGCAGAAAACTTACCTGGAGAAATGAGCTCCTGCGGGAGCGGAGAAGACATCACTGCTGCGGCAGTGGAGAAATTTACCTGGACAAATTGAGTTCCTCTGGTGTGAGGCTGAGCAAAGGGAGGAGTAGGTTGGGGCCTGGTGGGCCGATGCTCGTCTTCTTGCGCGTTAATCAAAAACGCGAAGAGGTGGTGAGAGATTAAATCCTTGCAGGATTATGCGCATCTGAAGTTTAAGTGGCCGAGCAAAGATAGCAGTTCGCGTTTTAGAACAGTGGGAAGGTGGGCGAGATCAAAATATCCTATCGATTTTTTCTTGTGCAGTGAGGCCTGGAAAACAACTGTATCCAAGTTAATGCCCAGAATTCAAATGGACGAGGCTGAACCCATGGTTTCAACCTGTGCAATTGGAATCCCGAGCTCAGCAGAAACTGTGCGGGGCTGAGAGATCGATTATTAAACGTACGAAAATGTTCTTATTTTCTCCGTTTATTTCGTTTATTTTGATCATTTCTATGGGTCATATTACCTGCCGATTTGTTCGTTCTGAATCAGAAAAACCAATAGTGAAACTGTGGCTTTAAACTAGCCTACCTACTTCAAAAAAAAAAAAAAAAAAAAAAAAATGCATTTATGCTATAACTTTAAGTTTCTAAGCGATTTTTGTAAATAAATTGCAGGACAGTGTTAACGAAAGGTTCTTAATGATTCTGTGTGCAATCTGCACGTAATGTGCAACCTATTGTTTACGTGTGAGTTTACCAAAAGGAAGCATCGCGTTAATGAAACGGCAAATCATTTGTACGGAAACTATTTAAAACGCACGTTCCCCCGATCAAAATTAGTATCCAGATAGCATAACTTGCTCGTGATTCAACAACTGAAGTGATACGAAGTTCAATTAGGTACAGAAAACGAAAAGGTTTTGAGCCAAGCACTCACAGAGTTGACCCGGCAGATGTTGAGTGTGGACTGACCGGGACTGAATCTGCAGCGCGGCTTACTTAGGGCCTGCTGGGGCGGCCTGACGCTGGAGGAAGACCCGTTCCTTCGAATTAAGAGGGCGGCATTGCCTTATGACCATTTCTCTATGGCAGGAATTATTGAATGGGACAGTTTAAAGAAATACGCGGAAGTAGATTGCTGATGTTTCGCCCGCGGTGGCGAGGACCCATTTGTTTGGCCTGACGCCCACGAGATAATACCAGAGGATTGTGGCAAAGATTCCTAATCCTGAAGGACGAAAGATTCTTCATCAAACGGGAAGCGCTCGATTCGGGCATGTTAGGAAGGTACTGCGGGGCCAAATGCTGTTAAACTGTCAATGAACGGAGGTAAGTTTGCTGTATATATACACAGCGCTTAACTCGTTGATTAAGCACCACTCGTGTCTAATTAGGTTTGATTATCTGAATGTGCTCCACGTGTGTTCAATTAGGTTTAATTATCTGAACGTGCTCCTCCCGAACTTTGTTAATAAAACATCATTTAAATTCAAACACTGATGTAGAGAAATTAACACGAACAATTTTAATTGGCTAAATTATAATATAATATAATATAATATAATATAATATAATATAATATAATATAATATAATATAATTTAATTTAATTTAATTTAATATAATATAATATAATATAACAGTATCTAAATTGTTATTTCTACGGTGGCCGAGACAGCTCAACGCGCTGCAACTGAAGCAAACACATGCAAATAGAGAAAAACGCGTGCAAATAGAGAAAAACGCGTGCAAATAGAAAAAAACGCGTGCAAATAGAAAAAAACACATGCAAATAGAAAAACACGCGTGCAAATAGAAAAAATACCAGCAAATTAAAAAAAACATCTTCATCAGTTTCACAACACACGTGTGCTCCAAATAAGGAAACGCGCTGCAAAAGTTCACAACACAACCAAATACAGAAAACAGCTGCAAATAACACAGACCACAACGGAAATGTTTCCAGGGGAACCAAATAAGTGACGAACCCGGCTGAGACGTGCTTATTGCTCGTGAGCTTCCCTATGCCATACTCCCTTCGAAGGGCAGATATTAGAGCCCTTTTGGAGTGAGCAAGGCTCTAGTGTGCTGTTAGGCAGCCGTGTGGAACGCACTTGATGAAGGGAGCAACTAAAGACAACGTGGGATGTTCCCATGACAACGCAGCACGGCGTCCATCAGCTGGTCTTACGACAGAAATATGATGCTGTTAACATAACGGATGCAAATACATTTTTATGTTTAGTTTACAAAAAAAGCTTTTAAAATATGCGTTATATATCTGTGTCTGAACTTTAAAATTTTGGACCCTATATTACCTAACATTTCTTACGGAACTTTTCTTTATGAAAATGTAATAACATGAAACAATTTGTACAGTGTAACTGATGTAACTTATAGATAAATATCTTTCCTTCATGTTTTTCTTCTTTATATTTTTTATTTATTTATTTTAGTTTCCAGCTCATTGTTCTTTTCTCATTTGTATTCGGATGACATTGAACATATTGTTAATACATTTTGTACATTGTATACAAGTTGTATGTCATAAAAAATGTAATCTCTGTATGTTTTGCACAAACAAATAAATAAATAAATAAACAAATAAAGTATAATTTTAAGCTGTAAGCACCAGCACGCATGGATTTATGGATATCTATGCCAGCACGTCCCAGCCGGGTTCGTCACTTATTTGGTTCCCCTGGAAACATTTCCGTTGTGCTCTGTGTTATTTGCAGCGCGTTTATGTATTTGGTGGTGTTGTGAGTATTTGGAGCACACGTGTGTTGTGAAACTGATGAAGATGTTTTCTTAATTTGCAGGTGTTTTTTTTATTTGCACGCGTTTTTTTCTATTTGCATGCGTTTTTTCTATTTGCATGCGTTTTATTTTATTTGCATGTGTTTTTTTCTATTTGCACGCGTTGTTTTCTATTTGCATGTGTTTTCTTCTATTTGCATGCGTTTTCTTCAGTTGCAGCGCGTTGAGCTCTCTCGGCCACCGTATATTTCAATTTTGACATCTTAAAAATGAGCTCCACTACATAGTTGGTTTTCAGATTAATTCTATATTAATAATTAATAATATATAATAAGGTAACATAAATAATATAATTATAATATTGGTAATGTAAAAAAGCCTGAGCAAATAAAATGGCTTTATATTGTGACGTCACACACACACACGTGTGTACCTGCGTGCAGATGTCCAGGGGTTTCCCGCTCAGGCTCTGTGGCATCTCCCTGCAGCGGGTGGAGAGGTTGAGGATGGCAGTGGCAGCCATGTGCGCCGCCTCCATGTCGTGTGTGTAGTCGAAGCTGCTCTTGCTGCAGGTGCTGCTGGCGCTGCTCTCTCCTCCTCCTCCTCCTCCTCCTCCTCCTCCTCCTCCTCCTCCACAGCTCAGGCTACTGCTGCTGCTGGGCCCGAAGCTGCTCGAGGTACTGCTCGCCGAACTCCAGCTCTTGCAGTAGCGCTTCGCTGACGGGACACACAGAGCCGGGACGTTAACACACAGATGGGAACACACAGATGGGACAGATCACAAAACACTCTTAGCTTCTGCATCTACATCCTACACTGGCTTTATTGTGCTAGCACTGAGATACTATTATAGTTTTCATTAATAGTTTCAATTTACTTTTATATTTTACATTTTTATTTTCATCTTAGTTCAAGTTTTAGTCATTTCGTTCAGTTTGTGATTTTTACTTCAGTTATTTTAGATAAACTAGGCCTATATGAAAATCAGAAATGTTACCGTGGCAATATTTTATTTTATTTCAGTTAATGTTTTTTTTTTTTTTTCAAGTAATTACTTTTATGGTTTTAGTTTAAGTTAACTATAATAACCTTGGGAGATATTTGGCAGTGACAGCTGATATGTATATGCATTTTATGTAAGTATACTGTTATAAAGATCTCACTGATTTACATCACAAGCATCAGAATTTCCGAATCCTTCTTTTCCCCAATATAAATATCAGCAACTGCACTAAATTGCATATTGTTGCTCAGTTTGTTTCTCTAAATGAAATGTGTTGTTTTCCTCTTTGAGTTTAAACTCCATGTTCTCGCTATATCAGACTATATGAGCCACTAAAGACTGATGCATCTAATATGAAACTCAACAAAAACACATATGCAAACTTTTTTTAAAGATTTATTTTTTATATTGTGCTTAAAATTTCAATAAACTGTTCCACTCGCTATTATTTTTAAATGTCAGACTTAACAAGGTTAAAATAATGTGTTACAGTCTTGTTCTGCATGTAATTACTATGCACTTACTAGAGTAATTACAATATCTGTCTAACAACTCAAAATTGATCCCTTAACCTAATAATAATAATAATAAACCATGTTAAGTTGATGTTCTTACTTACCTTATATGGTTGCACTTTATTTTAAGGTGTCCTACAGTGTAATTATCAAATAATGAATAAGTAATATTAACTAACAACATGAACTTAGTAATTAGGTTTAGGATTTAGGGTTGTAATTATGCATAATTTACTTTTATTACTATAGTAAGTACATGTAAGATGTGTAACGGATACTGTCAAATAAAGTGTTATCGCTTCTATTACTCAGTTCTTTCTAGTGTAAGTACACTGTACGTTCATGTACTGTAAAATAAAGTGCACAGAACCTCACGTTTTAGTGTCTGTAGTCAAATCCCTTTAGGAAGAAATGGCTTGTTTATTATGATGGTTTTGATGATTATGAGGAGATTTTAAATGATGAGGGGGGTGTTGGGATGTAAGTGAGAGACGGAGAGACACTCTCTATAGTTTGACAAAAGACACAATGAGCCACAACACCAGCTGGGCATCAAAGTGGCATCTCCCACCGGGCGTCCTGCTGCCATCCCTCTCTCTCTCTCTCTTTTTTTTGAGTTCCTTTTCCTCTATCTTCTCCCTCCAGTCTGGTCATTAAAGCATGGCCGGGGATCTCACAGTCTTGCGCATAGAATTGCAATTAGCAGCAGCCCTAAATCCAGACTGTGATTTGCCTAAACCACCTCATTCATTATGCATCTGCCTCGAGATCATTTCCATACATTTCCATACCACCGAAATACAGTGAAGGAAGATCTCGGAGGCTTTTCTAATGGGGTTTAGTTCCTCACCAAACGTTCATGAAATCCAACTAGCTTTCTCAGACCTTAGAAGTCAAGTGTTCAAGAGTCATAGAGATGATAATGATCATAAAGCAGCCCCCAAAAAAGTACACGCTCAAAATGTCCATATTCACTGGATACGAAAATATCAAACCAAGTGACATACAGTATATGTAAATGGAATAGATCTAGCATTGAAAAAGAAGACATCGTTATAGACACAGTTGTTGTTTATGTTCCTCTGCAGAATTTGGGAATTTGAAGAGAACTGAGCTCATTCTTTCACAAAAACCCACTAGAGTCCAGAGGACGTCAAAACCCGGAAAACTGGTTCCCTCGAGATTTCCCTATGGGGTTTTATAATGTTTTTTTTTTCAATTTATGAGTAACAAAAGGTCTGTGGTGACTTGATGATACTTGAACGTATTGCTCTACAAAACACACCCATATTGTAAACACAGATTTTCAACCTGTTATGTTTATTTTATAAAACGTCTGTTTCTAATAAGTAAATAGATAAACAAGGGATAAACAAAGGCCTTCTGAGGGTAATCCGTGCGGTTTTGTCGTAAAAATATACATATTTAAAACTTTATAAATGAAAATATCTGACTTCCGGCAACGAAGGATGTATGCACATTTTGGGACTTGAAGGAGGTGGACCCCATTGCTTCACATTATATCCACTGAAGGGTCTAAGACATTTTCTAAAATAACTGAAAATGTGTTCGTCTGAAACAAGATTGACATATGCATCTCGAACGGCTTGAGGGTGAGTAATGCATGGGTTAAATATCATTTTTGGCCGAACTATCCCTTTAATAGTTTTAGCTGTGTCTCATTACCTTGTTAACTCTGCCTTTATAAGGCCTGTGTTTTCAGTCATTCTTTGCAAAGTCTTGTATGTTATTACACTGCCTTTTTTTTTAGCGTTATCCTGGTGTCTTGGTTTTTTGTTTTGTTTTCTGGATTACTTTTTTCTTGTGTTTTCTGCCCTCTTGCTCATTTGGATTGTTTTCCTGTGTGTTTGACCTTCTGCCTTCAACCCAAGTCCTCGAGCAGGTCATAACATTACCAAAGACCTCTCATTCAGAAATTGAAAAACCCCATTATAAAACCCCATAGGAAATGTTTGAAGGAACCAGAGGTGAATTAGTCTTCTTGGTTTTGACCTTATCCCTGCAGCACTCTATTAACTAAAACTATATATAAAAAATAATAATAATAATAATAAAAAATGTGTAACTTGAAATAAAATATTTAAAAAAACAACTTATTTTTTGTTCAGCTAGTACACTAGAAACCTAAATCCGAAATAAAAAATTGAATAAAAACTAAATAGACATAAAATAAATTTGTCACTGTACAGCTTGGGTTCTTTTGGTTAAAAATAATTACAAAAAAAATGGCTCAGAAAGTTCAATCTGAGAAAAGCACTAGCATTTGGGTGTAGATGAAAATAACATTTATAATGTTACAAAAGATTATATTTAAAATAAAATGCTGTCCTTTTGAAAGCATTTCCATAACAATATAAGCAGTTTTCAACATTGATAATAATCAGAAATATTTGTTGAGCAGCAAATCAGCATATTAGAATGATTTCTGAACGATCATGTGACAGTAATGATGATGAAAATACAGTTTACTATATATATAAAAAAAAAAGTTATTTTATTACTGATTTTACTGTATTTTTGATCAAATAAATGCAGCCTTGGTGAAACATCCAAAAATCCAAAAAAAATCCCAAAATCTCACAACCCCAGACTTTTGACCAGCTGCGTATACTGATGTCATAGAGCAGACCTCTCACCCTCATCACTTTTGGGCAGTGTGTCCCGACCGTGGAGCTTGGGTGCAGCAGAGTGCCGTTTGCTGTAGATGTTGCTGCTGTCGTAGTTGTAGTCAAAGCTGGTTTTGGAGTACTTCTCTAACTCTTTGGCCAGGTTGGAGCGCGGGGTTGAAGTGGGAACGTTGTTTTTGAAGCCGTACTGTGGAATCTCCAACTGTTTCACGAAGCACATGGGTCTGAAACAGACACAGTTTATGCTGTATCATGTGTCTGCCTGCCAATGATCAGTGCTATCCATTTTATAAGCGTTGCACAGAAAAATTCAACACAAATTGGTGCCTATTTGTAAGATATTCAGGTTCTAGCAAATAAGCAAATTCAGGAAATTCATCATATCATTTACAGTGATGTTTTTAATTTGAATAATTATGTTTATCTCAGCTTATGGGAAAGCTATTTGTGATAAACTTTTTTTTCTTTAAAAATCAGGCTTGTTGTTGTTTTGTTTTTACAGTGTACACCCAAGTGAATTTTTTTTTTACTCAAATATATTAGAAATACATTTATTTTTATGCTAAGTATACTACGAATACTTTCGGTATACTACATTTATATACTTAAAGTCTGCTAAATTCAAACAACTAATTTTGTACTTAAAGCTGCAGTCCGGCATTTTTCCTCTTTGTCGCCATCTCTGTTCGAAATCTGCAATTGCAGTCATTCGCGGAATTATCAACTTTACGTGAGTTGTAGTTCAACACCCTCGACACGGCACAGCGCGGATGAACACAATGTTTGAGGAGAGTGTGCAGCTGTCAGTCACCGCGCCGATGTCATTCAGAATCACAGATTATTCTTTTTGGAAGTATGACCAACATAAGAATTTTCACCGGGAAATGTCATCTGAACTAGTAAGAAACATTCACTTTTGTTCTGGTTCTGACATTGCAGTAAATCGCGCTGATTAAATCTAACAATTGCTTATAAGTTATCATTTCACGCAAAACCGTGCAAAGTAGCTATACTATGTTCTCTAATTGTTAATGTTAACAACGTCAGCAAGCATTGCGTGACTACATCATGTAATGTCCTTCCGATATTATCCTTGTTTTCGCATGGGTCCGGTTGCAGTCTCTTTTTTTCTGTAGCCACTCCGAAGTCCGAACGAAGTCTTTTGCATTTTACAGCGGGTGAATCTCTAGTTGTCACTGATGATGATCGTCGTTTGAACCTTTCTGGATCCGCCATCAAATTGATAAGTTTAATTATATCAAGTGCTGTGAGAAAAGGCTATAAATCTCTACCTCCAACATCCTCACACGCAATATAGCTTATACTAGCCGAGACTCCTTCTTTATGTGTACAGATGTGACGTAATGACGCAAAGACATGCTCGAATCTCCCGCGGAAATCCACCAGTACCACTAAAATTAAAAACATTATTACAAGCTTACCGTTTTGCATCGAGCTAAGGCAAGCAGATAATTTTGAACACTGGCTGGTTATGTATTTTATCAAATATGTATTTTGGATAATTTTTAACCCAAAAAAAGCTACGGACAGCAGCTTTAATGTACTTTAGTTATCCAGAAGTAGTGCTGCAATTCAACTAAAGATATACTTAAGTATATTTGATTGTGGAAGTGCCACAATTGCTAGTATACATTAGGTACACTTTAAATATTTTGCATTTAAAGACAGATATCATACTATCCTTACTAATTGTGATATTAAAACATATTTTAGGCTTAATATTAAGAAACACGCATTGTGCAATAAAGTACTCCAAATAAAGTTGAATTATAATATTTCTATCAGTAAGTCTCAAGCGATATGTCAGTAAATATGTTAATGATAATTGTAGTATACTTAGTACGAAATAAATGCATTTTAAAATAGCTTTTTTCCCCACTAGGGTAGAGCATCAAGGAGAATGTCTGTTACCTGAGCACACGATCTGAAGCCTGGTTGGATTTTCCTCCATCACATGGCTGATGTTTCTCGTGGGCTTTGGCCAGTTTCTCTGCAGCCGCAATGGGGCAACCCGACAGGCTGGTGAACAGAGAGTAATGTGAGGGGCATGGCTTTACAAAGACACGTCAATATGTGACAAATCATCATTTCAAACAGCACAATTATGGGGCTTAGACACATCACTGATATAACATGATCTCGTTTATGCTGTATTGAAATTAAGTCAGAATCAGAATTTTGATGATTAAAATCAGAAGTAAGATTCGATAATCCAAAAGATTATAAAGAAAGAATTGAAATCTTCTGCTTCTCAGATCTGTCAATGAGGTTCATTCTCGTGTTACACAGCACGTTTGAGCTTCAGCAAGAACCAATGAGGTTCATTCTCGTGTTACACAGCACGTTTGAGCTTCTACAAGAACCAATGAGGTTCATTCTCGTGTTACGCATCACGTTTGAGCTTCTGCAAGAACCAATGAGGTTCATTCTCGTGTTACGCAGCACGTTTGAGCTTCTGCAAGAACCAATGAGGTTCATTCTCGTGTTACACAGCACGTTTGAGCTTCTGCAAGAACCAATGAGGTTCATTCTCGTGTTACGCAGCACGTTTGAGCTTCAGCAAGAACCAATGAGGTTCATTCTTGTGTTACGCAGCACGTTTGAGCTTCTGCAAGAACCAATGAGGTTCATTCTTGTGTTACGCAGCACGTTTGAGCTTCTGCAAGAACCAATGAGGTTCATTCTCGTGTTACGCAGCACGTTTGAGCTTCAGCAAGAACCAATGAGGTTCATTCTTGTGTTACGCAGCACGTTTGAGCTTCTGCAAGAACCAATGAGGTTCATTCTTGTGTTACGCAGCACGTTTGAGCTTCAGCAAGAACCAATGAGGTTCATTCTCGTGTTACGCAGCACGTTTGAGCTTCAGCAAGAACCAATGAGGTTCATTCTCGTGTTACGCATCACGTTTGAGCTTCAGCAAGAACCAATGAGGTTCATTCTCGTGTTACGCATCACGTTTGAGCTTCAGCAAGAACCAATGAGGTTCATTCTCGTGTTACGCAGCACGTTTGAGCTTCAGCTAGAACCAATAAGGTTCATTCTCGTGTTACGCAGCACGTTTGAGCTTCAGCAAGAACCAATGAGGTTCATTCTCGTGTTACGCAGCACGTTTGAGCTTCTGCAAGAACCAATGAGGTTCATTCTCGTGTTACACAGCACGTTTGAGCTTCTACAAGAACCAATGAGGTTCATTCTTGTGTTACGCAGCACGTTTGAGCTTCTGCAAGAACCAATGAGGTTCATTCTCGTGTTACGCAGCACGTTTGAGCTTCTGCAAGAACCAATGAGGTTCATTCTCGTGTTACGCATCATGTTTGAGCTTCTGCAAGAACCAATGAGGTTCATTCTCGTGATATGCAGCACGTTTGAGCTTCTGCAAGAACCAATGAGGTTCATTCTTGTGTTACGCAGCACGTTTGAGCTTCTGCAAGAACCAATGAGGTTCATTCTCGTGTTACGCAGCACGTTTGAGCTTCTGCAAGAACCAATGAGGTTCATTCTCGTGTTACGCATCATGTTTGAGCTTCTGCAAGAACCAATGAGGTTCATTCTCGTGTTACACAGCACGTTTGAGCTTCTGCAAGAACCAATGAAGTTCATTCTCGTGTTACACAGCACGTTTGAGCTTCTACAAGAACCAATGAGGTTCATTCTCGTGTTACGCAGCACGTTTGAGCTTCTACAAGAACCAATGAGGTTCATTCTCGTGTTACGCAGCACGTTTGAGCTTCAGCAAGAACCAATGAGGTTCATTCTCGTGTTACGCAGCACGTTTGAGCTTCTACAAGAACCAATGAGGTTCATTCTCGTGTTACGCAGCACGTTTGAGCTTCTACAAGAACCAATGAGGTTCATTCTCATGTTACGCAGCACGTTTGAGCTTCTACAAGAACCAATGAGGTTCATTCTCATGTTACGCAGCACGTTTGAGCTTCTGCAAGAACCAATGAGGTTCATTCTCGTGATATGCAGCACGTTTGAGCTTCTGCAAGAACCAATGAGGTTCATTCTCGTGTTACGCAGCACGTTTGAGCTTCTACAAGAACCAATGAGGTTCATTCTCGTGTTACGCAGCACGTTTGAGCTTCAGCAAGAACCAATGAGGTTCATTCTCGTGTTACGCAGCACGTTTGAGCTTCTACAAGAACCAATGAGGTTCATTCTCGTGTTACGCAGCACGTTTGAGCTTCTACAAGAACCAATGAGGTTCATTCTCATGTTACGCAGCACGTTTGAGCTTCTACAAGAACCAATGAGGTTCATTCTCATGTTACGCAGCACGTTTGAGCTTCTGCAAGAACCAATGAGGTTCATTCTTGTGTTACACAGCACGTTTGAGCTTCTACAAGAACCAATGAGGTTCATTCTCATGTTACGCAGCACGTTTGAGCTTCTACAAGAACCAAAGAGGTTCATTCTCATGTTACACAGCACGTTTGAGCTTCTACAAGAACCAATGAGGTTCATTCTCATGTTACGCAGCACGTTTGAGCTTCTGCAAGAACCAATGAGGTTCATTCTCGTGTTACACAGCACATTTGAGCTTCTACAAGAACCAATGAGGTTCATTCTCGTGTTACACAGCACGTTTGAGCTTCTACAAGAACCAATGAGGTTCATTCTCGTGTTACACAGCACGTTTGAGCTTCTACAAGAACCAATGAGGTTCATTCTCGTGTTACACAGCACGTTTGAGCTTCTACAAGAACCAATGAGGTTCATTCTCGTGTTACACAGCACGTTTGAGCTTCTACAAGAACCAATGAGGTACATTCTCATGTTACGCAGCACGTTTGAGCTTCTGCAAGAACCAATGAGGTTCATTCTCGTGTTACACAGCACGTTTGAGCTTCTACAAGAACCAATGAGGTTCATTCTCATGTTACGCAGCACGTTTGAGCTTCAGCAAGAACCAATGAGGTTCATTCTCATGTTACGCAGCACGTTTGAGCTTCTGCAAGAACCAATGAGGTTCATTCTCGTGTTACACAGCACGTTTGAGCTTCTACAAGAACCAATGAGGTTCATTCTCATGTTACGCAGCACGTTTGAGCTTCAGCAAGAACCAATGAGGTTCATTCTCATGTTACGCAGCACGTTTGAGCTTCTACAAGAACCAATGAGGTTCATTCTCATGTTACGCAGCAAGTTTGAGCTTCAGCAAGAACCAATGAGGTTCATTCTCATGTTACGCAGCACGTTTGAGCTTCTACAAGAACCAATGAGGTTCATTCTCATGTTACGCAGCACGTTTGAGCTTCTACAAGAACCAATGAGGTTCATTCTCATGTTACGCAGCACGTTTGAGCTTCTGCAAGAACCAATGAGGTTCATTCTCGTGTTACACAGCACGTTTGAGCTTCTACAAGAACCAATGAGGTTCATTCTCGTGTTACACAGCACGTTTGAGCTTCTACAAGAACCAATGAGGTTCATTCTCGTGTTACACAGCACGTTTGAGCTTCTGCAAGAACCAATGAGGTTCATTCTCGTGTTACGCAGCACGTTTGAGCTTCTACAAGAACCAATGAGGTTCATTCTCGTGTTACGCAGCACGTTTGAGCTTCTACAAGAACCAATGAGGTTCATTCTCGTGTTACACAGCACGTTTGAGCTTCTACAAGAACCAATGAGGTTCATTCTTGTGTTACGCAGCACGTTTGAGCTTCTGCAAGAACCAATGAGATTAATTCTCATGTTACGCATTACGTTTGAGCTTCTGCAAGAACCAATGAGGTTCATTCTCGTGTTACGCAGCACGTTTGAGCTTCTACAAGAACCAATGAGGTTCATTCTCGTGTTACACAGCACGTTTGAGCTTCTGCAAGAACCAATGAGGTTCATTCTCGTGTTACGCAGCACGTTTGAGCTTCTACAAGAACCAATGAGGTTCATTCTCGTGTTACGCAGCACGTTTGAGCTTCTGCAAGAACCAATGAGGTTCATTCTTGTGTTACGCAGCACGTTTGAGCTTCTACAAGAACCAATGAGGTTCATTCTCGTGTTACGCAACACGTTTGAGCTTCTGCAAGAACCAATGAGGTTCATTCTCATGTTACGCATTACGTTTGAGCTTCTGCAAGAACCAATGAGGTTCATTCTCGTGTTACGCATCACGTTTGAGCTTCTGCAAGAACCAATGAGGTTCATTCTCATGTTACGCATTACGTTTGAGCTTCTGCAAGAACCAATGAGGTTCATTCTCGTGTTACGCATCACGTTTGAGCTTCTGCAAGAACCAATGAGGTTCATTCTCATGTTACGCAGCACGTTTGAGCTTCAGCAAGAACCAATGAGGTTCATTCTCGTGTTACGCAGCACGTTTGAGCTTCTACAAGAACCAATGAGGTTCATTCTCATGTTACGCAGCAAGTTTGAGCTTCAGCAAGAACCAATGAGGTTCATTCTCATGTTACGCAGCACGTTTGAGCTTCTACAAGAACCAATGAGGTTCATTCTCATGTTACGCAGCACGTTTGAGCTTCTACAAGAACCAATGAGGTTCATTCTCATGTTACGCAGCACGTTTGAGCTTCTGCAAGAACCAATGAGGTTCATTCTCGTGTTACACAGCACGTTTGAGCTTCTACAAGAACCAATGAGGTTCATTCTCGTGTTACACAGCACGTTTGAGCTTCTACAAGAACCAATGAGGTTCATTCTCGTGTTACACAGCACGTTTGAGCTTCTGCAAGAACCAATGAGGTTCATTCTCGTGTTACGCAGCACGTTTGAGCTTCTACAAGAACCAATGAGGTTCATTCTCGTGTTACGCAGCACGTTTGAGCTTCTACAAGAACCAATGAGGTTTATTCTCATGTTACGCAGCACGTTTGAGCTTCTGCAAGAACCAATGAGGTTCATTCTTGTGTTACGCAGCACGTTTGAGCTTCTGCAAGAACCAATGAGATTAATTCTCATGTTACGCATTACGTTTGAGCTTCTGCAAGAACCAATGAGGTTCATTCTCGTGTTACACAGCACGTTTGAGCTTCTACAAGAACCAATGAGGTTCATTCTCATGTTACGCAGCACGTTTGAGCTTCTGCAAGAACCAATGAGGTTCATTCTCGTGTTACACAGCACATTTGAGCTTCTACAAGAACCAATGAGGTTCATTCTCGTGTTACACAGCACGTTTGAGCTTCTACAAGAACCAATGAGGTTCATTCTCGTGTTACACAGCTCGTTTGAGCTTCTACAAGAACCAATGAGGTTCATTCTCGTGTTACACAGCACGTTTGAGCTTCTACAAGAACCAATAAGGTTCATTCTCGTGTTACACAGCACGTTTGAGCTTCTACAAGAACCAATGAGGTACATTCTCATGTTACGCAGCACGTTTGAGCTTCTGCAAGAACCAATGAGGTTCATTCTCGTGTTACACAGCACGTTTGAGCTTCTACAAGAACCAATGAGGTTCATTCTCATGTTACGCAGCACGTTTGAGCTTCAGCAAGAACCAATGAGGTTCATTCTCATGTTACGCAGCACGTTTGAGCTTCTGCAAGAACCAATGAGGTTCATTCTCGTGTTACACAGCACGTTTGAGCTTCTACAAGAACCAATGAGGTTCATTCTCATGTTACGCAGCACGTTTGAGCTTCAGCAAGAACCAATGAGGTTCATTCTCATGTTACGCAGCACGTTTGAGCTTCTACAAGAACCAATGAGGTTCATTCTCATGTTACGCAGCAAGTTTGAGCTTCAGCAAGAACCAATGAGGTTCATTCTCATGTTACGCAGCACGTTTGAGCTTCTACAAGAACCAATGAGGTTCATTCTCATGTTACGCAGCACGTTTGAGCTTCTACAAGAACCAATGAGGTTCATTCTCATGTTACGCAGCACGTTTGAGCTTCTGCAAGAACCAATGAGGTTCATTCTCGTGTTACACAGCACGTTTGAGCTTCTACAAGAACCAATGAGGTTCATTCTCGTGTTACACAGCACGTTTGAGCTTCTACAAGAACCAATGAGGTTCATTCTCGTGTTACACAGCACGTTTGAGCTTCTGCAAGAACCAATGAGGTTCATTCTCGTGTTACGCAGCACGTTTGAGCTTCTACAAGAACCAATGAGGTTCATTCTCGTGTTACGCAGCACGTTTGAGCTTCTACAAGAACCAATGAGGTTCATTCTCGTGTTACACAGCACGTTTGAGCTTCTACAAGAACCAATGAGGTTCATTCTTGTGTTACGCAGCACGTTTGAGCTTCTGCAAGAACCAATGAGATTAATTCTCATGTTACGCATTACGTTTGAGCTTCTGCAAGAACCAATGAGGTTCATTCTCGTGTTACGCAGCACGTTTGAGCTTCTACAAGAACCAATGAGGTTCATTCTCGTGTTACACAGCACGTTTGAG
Organism: Rhinichthys klamathensis goyatoka; assembly: GCF_029890125.1. Taxonomy (NCBI): domain Eukaryota; kingdom Metazoa; phylum Chordata; class Actinopteri; order Cypriniformes; family Leuciscidae; genus Rhinichthys; species Rhinichthys klamathensis. The sequence goes on along the minus strand of NW_026606660.1, from coordinate 615,313 downwards.
CTTCTGCAAGAACCAATGAGGTTCATTCTCGTGTTACGCAGCACGTTTGAGCTTCTACAAGAACCAATGAGGTTCATTCTCATGTTACGCAGCACGTTTGAGCTTCTGCAAGAACCAATGAGGTTCATTCTTGTGTTACGCAGCACGTTTGAGCTTCTACAAGAACCAATGAGGTTCATTCTCGTGTTACGCAGCACGTTTGAGCTTCTGCAAGAACCAATGAGGTTCATTCTCATGTTACGCATTACGTTTGAGCTTCTGCAAGAACCAATGAGGTTCATTCTCGTGTTACGCATCACGTTTGAGCTTCTGCAAGAACCAATGAGGTTCATTCTCATGTTACGCATTACGTTTGAGCTTCTGCAAGAACCAATGAGGTTCATTCTCGTGTTACGCATCACGTTTGAGCTTCTGCAAGAACCAATGAGGTTCATTCTCATGTTACGCAGCACGTTTGAGCTTCAGCAAGAACCAATGAGGTTCATTCTCGTGTTACACAGCACGTTTGAGCTTCTACAAGAACCAATGAGGTTCATTCTCGTGTTACACAGCACGTTTGAGCTTCTACAAGAACCAATGAGGTTCATTCTCGTGTTACACAGCACGTTTGAGCTTCTGCAAGAACCAATGAGGTTCATTCTCATGTTACGCATTACGTTTGAGCTTCTGCAAGAACCAATGAGGTTCATTCTCGTGTTACGCAGCACGTTTGAGCTTCTGCAAGAACCAATGAGGTTCATTCTCGTGTTACACAGCACATAATTTCAATCTTTTCATCATATTAAGCGATCGAGTCTCATCAGAAAATTTGGACTGAAATAAGTTTTGCATTCTCTTTATGAACTATTGAAGCGTCAAAGTGTCAGTTCTCAGATTTCTTCAAATATTTCTTTAATTCAAAGGAAAAACAAGATTATTTTTATTACCCTAATGTCAGATATTTTTTCTTGTTTTAAGCAAAAGCTTAAAAAAAATTTTTTTTAAGAAAACAAGACGTAATATGTCATTTTGCATCTCAAGTAAATGTATCTTGATTTACAGTTTTTTACAATCACTTTGCTACTATTTTCAGAACCTTGATGTCATTTTTCAAAACTCTAGACACAAAACTCAAAACGATAATCACTTGTAACACAGGCTGTCTAATGTTCAAAACATTGCATTGTGCATTCACATCTTTAAAGAAATCTTGCACTTGCACAATCATTGGTTCAAAAAACAAATTAACTGTGAAATACCATTGAAACATAACTATAGATCACCCACACACAAGCAACCGATAGTTTCACTGTGTCATTGTTCGTACAATCATTAAATATTGTAGAGCAAAATAGGTGATACAGGTTTCATTATGGTACTACATGTACAGTAAATACATCTCTGTAAAAGTACTGCAGTAGTAGAGAGAATATTACAGACACAGTGGAATCATTGTGAACAAAGTTTGTAATATATTGATGCAAAACACTACAGTACAATCACAACATGGTTTTTTGAATCAAAGCAAAAATAATTAGCTATGAAATAGAAAAGAAAAGACAGTACTGTAAAACATCAAATGCAGTGTTCCTCAACTTGCTGTAAGAAACTAAACAGGAGTGATTACTGTACTTCTACACTGTCATCAACTCTGTGTTGTGGATTTGGCCACAGGTTCTCATCTACATCACAATGGATGTTGGAAAATGACATCTTGGAAAAAACCTTTGGCATGGCGAGTCCAGGCCTGACACTGCTCTGCTGTGATTGGCAGAATTGGACACGCAGTTACAAGGGCCTGCATCTATACAGTACTGTACTGTCAATACTGTACATAGTCTGAAAAGGTGGTACAGTATTTGGCACCATAGACACAGTGTCTGATGAAGCATTACAGTATGATAAAATATTAGGCTACATCCATGGATATTGTAGTCTAATTGGTTCATGCCATGCTAATTGGTGACAATGAATCTCATTATCTTGAAACTTTCATGATTTACTGTAAACATGGAAGATTGTGTGTCTGTTTCCATACAACTATGCATTAAGAGTAATGCAACAGTTACTTATCATTTTGAGCAGTTGTATCAATTGATAGTTAGATCATTGTAAGGAAATGAATAGACACTCATTTGAAATGTAATGTGTGAATTGCCTTTTGAAATAGTAGTACTTTGATGTTAAGTTGTGTCATATTGAACAGGTGATCTTTGTTGAATGAACAAATGATCTAAGTTTTATGTGTATTGTATCCAAGCAATTGAGAAAAGGGTTAGAGTTTTGAAAAATGTGCTTTTTGATCATTGGTTGTGAGTTTTGTGTCTAGAGTTGTGAAAAATGACATCAAGGTTCTGAAAATAGTAACAAAGTGATTGTAAAAAACTGTAAGAATGTTTAGATATTTGTACTAGAAAACAATATAAAAATGCTGAGTATAGACAATGTGTATAACAAAAAAGTGCAACCTCAAAGCAACACAATGTTCTTCTACAGTGAAAAATGTGTATGATTTAAAGTTTTCACCCAGAAATGGGTAATCACAAATAATTACAAAGAAACAAGTAACAAATTGATTTAAATATGCTAATTTTAAGTCGAAAGACTGAAATATTACTTCAATAATCTTTGTATTGGAGGTATACAATTTTTTTTTTACAGTGTAGGTAGTGTCATGAGCTCAGAGCACAGAGATTTGAAAGGCTTCTGAAGGTGTGTGTGTGTGTGTGTGTGTGTGTGTGTGTGTGTGTGTGTGTGTGTGTGTGTGTGTGTGTGTGGTGTGTGTGTGTGTGTGTGTGTGTGTGCGTGTGTGTGTGTGTGTGTGTGTGTGTGTGTGCGCGTGTGTGTGTGTGTGTGTGTGTGTGTGTGTGTGTGTGTGTGTGTGTGTGTGTGTGTGTGTGTGTGTGTGTGTGTGTGTGTGTGTGTGTGTGTGTGTGTGTGTGTGTGTTTGATCCATGACATGAACTGCAAGCAAGCTGCCAGGTTTACTGCCGTAGGAAATGTAATTTCACTCTTGCCATTATAAGCGAGGTGAGTGCGTGTGTGTGTGTGTGAGTGTGTGTATGAGTGTCGTGCCTGGCGCGTGTGTTTCAGGGCCGTCTGGAGTGGGCCGTCTCCCCTGGCGAGGTGTCAGTGAGGTGCTAATGGCTGACGCTGAGAGCATTACTGCGCACACCAGTTCATCAGCCCAATCCACACGCAAAGCCTTCCACAGAACAACGTGCTGTTTTAAAAGCTGCTTGAGGGAATGTGCATTTGTGGTAGTCTATACTTTTATATCACTAGCAACATCAAACATAATGCAAAAAAATGCCAATGTGTTTCCCAAACACACCCATTTCTGCCACTTTTTGAGTTAAACACGTATTCCCACACAGTGCTGGTTAGTAACTGATGTAATCTGGATTACGCTATCAGATTACAAAAATTAAGCACTTTTAATTATTATATTATATTATATTTTGCTCATAATCAGATTATAGTTACTTTTTATTGATTACATGATAAAATTTCACACAGTAAATTATTCATAATTAATTGATTTTCCCTAATTCTTTTTTCCCCCTAATTTTTTTTTTACATTGACACAATTTATACCCTGACGTAATGTGATGTTTAAATCACTTCATGTTGTTGATAACAATGAATGCTAATATATCAATGTGGGTCAAAATAATCCTATTTGAATCTATGATTCAAGGGAGTTAGGTCAAAAGTAATCTAAATGGAATAAAAAAGTAGTCCGATTAGATTGGCTAAAATGTGTAATCAGTAACAGACTACACATTGAGTTAGTGTTCAGGGAGTCAGCCTACCAATGGTTTACTTATAGTCTCTATTTATTAAAATAGAAAGTATTTTAACATAAAAAATACATACTTTACAAGTATTATCCAAGAACTGTGACTTTGAAACTGCATATATAAAATTAGAAACTAATGCTTTGTACCTCCAGATATCAAAGGTACAACTGAGAAATTTGCTGAGAGAACGGGGAAAAATTAGGCAACGCTGTGATTTTGTAAACGTAGACACTGCAGAATAAAGATGATTATAATGAACATATGAGCGGTTCTCTCATCCAGACGGAGAGGAACTCACCTCCTGTGAGAGTTCCTGTTGCTGTTGACGTGACCCCGGCCCGTGCAGCCAGGCGTAGGGCACTTAAGAACATTTTCATACATTGCAAGAACTTGACAGCAGGCGAGAGAAATAGGGTGAAAGATTAGGAGTTAGAGGCCCACAGTTAGTCATCTGCATTAGTGTGAAACACTCGTCATTATCACCAGCACACTCAGAACGAGAGACATCAACAGCGGCATGCAAGGCACTGCTAATGGGGGAACACTGGCATGCACATGAACCATGCAGCGTGAGTCGTGCTACAAATCACATGAGTATTCTGTTCTGTTCTGTTCTATTCTATTCTATTCTATTCTGTTCTGTTCTGTTCTATTCTTTTCTATTCTATTCTGTTCTGTTCTGTTCTGTTCTATTCTATGCTGTTCTGTTCTATTCTATTCTATTCTATTCTATTCTGTTCTGTTCTGTTCTATTCTTTTCTATTCTATTCTGTTCTGTTCTGTTCTGTTCTGTTCTGTTCTATTCTGTTCTGTTCTATTCTGTTCTGTTCTGTTCTATTCTATTCTATGCTGTTCTGTTCTATTCTATTCTATTCTATTCTATTCTGTTCTGTTCTGTTCTATTCTGTTCTGTTAAATTCTATTCTATTCTGTTCTGTTCTATTCTATTCTATTCTGTTCAATTCTGTTCTGTTCTGTTCTATTCTATTCTATTCTATTCTGTTCCATTCTATTCTGTTCTATTCTATTCTATTCTGTTCTGTTCTGTTCTATTCTGTTCTGTTCTGTTCTATTCTGTTCTATTGTATTCTGTTCTGTTCTGTTCTGTTCCGTTCTATTCTATTCTGTTCTGTTCTATTCTTCTGTTCTGTTCTATTCTATTCTATTATGTTATATTCTATTCTATTCTGTTCTGTTCTGTTGTTTTGTTAATTCTGTTCTGTTCTATTCTTCTGTTCTGTTCTGTTATATTCTATTCTATTCTGTTATATTCTGTTCTGTTCTGTTCTATTCTGTTCTGTTCTATTCTATTCTGTTCTATTGTGTTCTGTTCCGTTCTATTCTATTCTGTTCTGTTCTATTCTTCTGTTCTGTTCTATTCTATTCTATTATGTTCTGTTCTGGTCTGTTCTGTTGTTTTGTTTATTCTGTTCTGTTATATTCTTCTGTTCTGTTATATTCTATTCTATTCTGTTATATTCTGTTCTGTTCTGTTCTATTCTATTCTATTCTGTTTTGTTCTGTTCTATTCTATTCTATTCTATTCCATTCTATTCTATTCTGTTCCATTCTATTCTATTCTGTTATATTCTTCTGTTCTGTTATATTCTGTTCTGTTCTATTCTGTTCTGTTCTATTCTATTCTGTTTCGATTCTGTTCTGTTCTATTCTATTCTGTTTTGTTATGTTCTATTCTATTCTATTCCATTCCATTCTATTCTGTTCTATTCTGTTCCATTCTATTATATTCTATTCTGTTCTGTTGTATTCTTCTGTTCTGTTCTGTTCTATTCTATTCTATTATGTTCTGTTCTATTCTGTTCTATTCTGTTCGATTACATTCTGTTCGATTATATTCTATTCTGTTCTGTTCTATTCTATTCTGTTCCATTCTATTCTATTCTATTCTATTCGGTTCTGTTCTATTCTTCTGTTCTGTTCTGTTCTGTTCTGTTCTATTCTATTCTATTCTGTTCTATTCTATTCTATTCTATTCTGTTCTGTTCTATTCTGTTCTATTCGATTCTGTTCTATTCTATTCTATTCTATTCTATTCTATTCTATTCTGTTCTGTTCTATTCTATTCTGTTCTATTCTGTTCTATTCGATTCTGTTCTGTTCTATTCTATTCTATTCTATTCTATTCTATTCTAGTTCCTCCGTTGAGTCAGATCCGCTGCTGCTTGCTGTAAGTAAAGCACACTCCAGTGCGTTCAGTTGTGAGCGATGCAGACAGACGGTTTGACAGAGCGCTCTATCCCTGATTATATTCTCATCACCAGCTGAAGCTGTCAGCTAAAGTTAGCTCATGCATCCAGTCATTCTGTGTGAGGTGTTGCTGCCCTTGATTGTTTCAGCTCTGCATTTGTCTTTCATTTGCATTAAACACACGTCAGCAATCAATGAAATCCCTGCCCGAACTCTCCCTCTCTCTGATCCCAGACTCTATTCTTCATCTGCACATGTCTCTCTGCCCATGACCAACAGGAATTTGATTAGTGTTCATTAGGACGCAGGAGCGGGGGCAGAGAGTGTGGGCCGGGGCGAGCAGAACGGCACTCTTCCGGTGCTCATCTTCATCATTATCAGATCCTTAATCCCTCACCCTCATCTTCAACATGCTCTGACATGTTCATTACTGGATCCGCTCACCTCCACGACTGAGGTGCATGCCTGAACGCAAGTAAAGCTTCCTTTAATGAAGACCTATTATGCCCTTTTACAAAGTCTTGATTTTGTTTTTGGGCTTTAGAATAAGTTTTCATGCTTGATTTCATTTTTTTTTTTCTCATATTCTCTATTGTTGCTGCTCCTCTCGTCTGTCAGAAACGCTCTGTTTAGTTCCTGTCTCTATGAAGCCCCTCCTCCTGAAAAGCACAGTGTGCTCTGATTGGTCAGCTGGACCTACTCAACTTTTCTGATACTGATGTTCCCATCATGCACTGGAGCATGAATAATTAATGAGGTTGATTTTTCGCTGTCTTCCAGCTCTGTTTACTCTGTTGTGTCATTGCCTTTGTTGTTAGGTTCAGTAACTTGACATTTTGTGATATCTGGAGTTCATTTTCTACTCAAAATGACACATTCATACTCAAAAACATTCATCAAATGTTACCGTCATTGTGTTCCAAGTATTGAGGTCTCGGTGTTCAGGTGAATATTACTTTATGTATATTATGTAAACATGGCATCTTTACAATGTCTGTTGAATTTTTAACTTAGATGTTATTAAGTAAAATAAGCACTTTAATAGTGTGGTACAAATCTATGGAAGCTTGTTTCCGCCACTGAATAAAAAAAATAAAATAAAAAATAGTAAGAAATAAAGTCGCAATTGCGAGAAAAGAAGACAGAATTGAGACTTTTTATCTCACAATTCTGACTTTTTTTCTCACAATTGCGAGTTTACATCTCGCAATTCTGACTTTATAACACATAATTGCGATCTTTTCTCAGAATTGTGAGATATAAACTCACAATTGCGAGTTATCAGGCCAATTCTAAGGAAAAAAAGATGGACTTTTCCCCCTCAGAATAGTTTATATCTCACAACTTTGACTTTATAAATGACTTTATAACACGCAATTTCGACTTTATATCAATCAATTCTGACTTTATTTCACGCAATTCTGACTTTACAACACGCAATTGCGACTTTATATCTCGCAATTCTGACTTTCTAACCTGCAATTCTGACTTTATATCAATCAATTCTGACTTTATAACACGCAATGCGACTTTATATCTTGCAATTCTCACTTTATAACACGCAATTGCGACTTTATTTCACGCAATTCTGACTTTATATCTCGCAATTCTGAGATATAAAGTCGCAATTGCGTGATATAAAGTCAGAATTGCGAGATGTAAAGTCAGAATTGATTGATATAAAGTCGCAATTGCGTGTTATAAAGTCAGAATTGCGAGATATAAAGTCGCAATTGCGTGTTGTAAAGTCAGAATTGCGAGATGTAAAGTCAGAATTGCAAGATATAAAGTCGCAATTGCGTGTTATAAAGTCAGAATTGCGAGATATAAAGTCAGAATTGCGAGATATAAAGTCGCAATTGCGTGTTATAAAGTCAGAATTGCGAGATATAAAGTCAGAATTGATTGATATAAAGTCGCAATTGCGTGTTATAAAGTCAGAATTGCGAGATGTAAACTCGCAATTGTGAGATAAAAAGTCGCAATTACCTTTTTTTATTTTTCATTCTGTGGCGGAAACGAGCTTCCATACAAATCAGTGTTATATTGTTGGAGTAAAAAGTACTGCAAAGTGAATTTTAACTAAGTAGAAATCACTCAAAAAACTTTTACTGGCCAAGGTAAAGTTACTTATTTTCTTTGTTCATTTTTACTTTACTTAGTGAAGTTTACTTAATTCCATATGTGAAATTTACTTTTAAAACATCAGTCTACAAAAAACTTTTACGAAACTGCACTTTTTTTTTTTTTTCAGTGTTGAGCAGCAAACAGTTGTCTGAAGATAATAACAGCCACTAAGTGACCCAGCATAACGACACAGTGTTTCAGTAAGTGTGTGTCACACACGTCATGTGACGGTCATCTAAAAACGCCCCTGCTTCGCCACCCCAGCGCCAGCTCACACACTTGCCATCTGGACACTTTAAAAGCAAATCTTTTTGTTAACTAATTTCAGTCTGTAGTCAAAGCCATCAGTTTGATTGCCATCTGGTTAATTTGTGAAAAAAAAACGAAAAAAAAAACATTTTAATGCATTTTAATGAATCACGTAAAAGATGTTTTAACAGGAGATCTGCTCAAGGTGAATGAACGGAAATCTCACTCGTTCTTCCTGTCTGTAACTCTTTCATCAGATTATAATTATTACAGTTTATTCAACTGGATTTAATTGAGCATCTAAAACAAAATGAGAAATCTAACCAACTTATTAAACTGGCCTCCATTAAGATAGCGTCGTAATTACCAACAGAAACAATAAACGCATTCATGCATGTCTGTGATACTGCGACGGCTGCTCCTCTACGCCGGGTCTTTACATCGCCACAGATTTCCTTCAGCAATAGCTGCATTCATATAGGTTTAAATAGTGTATGAACTTCTTGTAAATTATTTCAAGAAAACTTTAAATAAAGTTTAAGTTAATACAAAATCCTTGTACATCCAGGTGTAAAATTGTCCAAAAATAGAATTCAGTGACTGATTTTGAATTTCATTGTTAGACAGATAGAGCTGAAGAGAAAGATGACGTTCATCGGAATGAGCAGTTTAACCCCTTAAGTGTCACCGGCCCACCGGTGGGCCCAAATCCATTACATTTTTAAAACAGTCATATCCTATACTAAACCTAAACTAATCTTGACAAACTATATATCATTTGAAAGCTTACAATCTCTAGATTCCATATTTGGTGTTTGATTTTCAAAATGAATTACAGAGGAGCCATAATTTATCAATTTGCAACAAGAATATTTTCATACTCCTAAGGCGTGTTTAGACCTTTATTTTTAAATAGTGATGAACATAAAAAGAAGGGTAGAAACCTCAGTTTGTTTTCATGCTAAGAGTTCAAAAGATAGCATCCATTCAATTATTTTAGAAAAAAAGATCTGAAAGTTTTTTAAATATAAAGAAAACAATTATAGATTCACCATTTGTGATGTGGCAGCAAGCTATAACGCACATACTTGTTCTTTTTGTGTTTCCTAGAGGTTGAATTCATATCAAAATCTGCCAAACTTCTCATATTACTTCTGAAAAGGATGTCTACTTCATAAATTGTATGAAAATTGTGGAAATAATGGTTCATATCACTCAAAACACATATGGAAATGGAGGCGCCCTTAAATGGGCAGTAATGGAGTCTGGTTGTGCCCTATTGAAAAAGTTTGGTACTGCGCCCATCAAAATCTTACTGAAAGCTCATTTTTAGAGATATCAACCTAAAATTTGAAACACAACTTGTTCAGATTCTTGACTTTGATTTTCTTGCAGTTTTAGAGTCGCCCAGGTTTTGAAAATATATATTTTCTATAAAATATGAATAATTACATTTTTTACATTGTACATTTTCATAAACTCAAACTTCTATAACTTTTTTTCTGTTTCCCTTTCTTAATTTATTTCACTTCTACAAAAATCTGCCAAATGTCTTCTTTAAAACGAGACCAATCTTACGTCTATATTCCAAAGCATTCTTGAATTACAACCATTTAAGTTTGAAATGTGCATTTTCATGTATATTCAAAAAAAGGGGGGTGACACTTAAACTGGATGATGTCAATTATATGATTTATTATTATATGTTATTATTTCTTTCATCACAACATCTCAATGAAGGGAACAGGGGTGGATTTTAAGTCATTTCACTGTTTTGGTTTGAGTGAATGTTCATTTCGTCAAGTCCGCAGGAACTGAATTTCTAACACGAAAAGCTGATCAATATTACAGATGTTTATTGGTTTTGTTTCCCCCCTCTTTCAAATTGAATTATTTTAAACATAACATGCTATCTTAAGAATATGGTTATTGTTGTGGCAACTGATGAGTAATCAAGTGTCCTCAATCACTTATATTTCACTTAGTCATTTGTAAAACAACAACGAAAGCCTGTTAATGACATCATCATCATCATCATCATCATCCAGGAAGTGATATAATTTTTTTTGTCAGGAAAAGCAAAACAAGTGCTGCAGGAATGACGCATCGTGAGCTTGTGTTCACCACAGATCTTATTTCAGGCTTTTACCTAAATCCCATTCTAACATCTCATTGACCTGGACGATGGAACTGAAAGTGCTGAAGGGTAAGAGGTATTGCATAGGAATGAGCAGATGTTTTTAGTGTGGAGGAGGACGGCATGCACAGACAAACACATACAGACACACGGTCAACCTATGATTATGATCTCTTTTCATTTATGCAGCCGGCATGAAAAATAGCAAAGATTTAAAGGAAGAAGCAAGCAAATGTGGCACCGACGTTTAGAAAGAGCTTGCTTACTTTCTGGTGGGACTCGGTCCTTGTGCGGGCATCCAGACAGGCTGCGATGATGCGGGTACAAACCCGTCACATGACCTGTGCCGTCACAGCCAGGCGTTGGACAGCGGCTTTCTTTTTTCCCCGACCGTGAAGAATCTGAGTACACAAACACACACAGGATTATTATTGACATAAATATGCAAGAGGACTGATAAAGTCTGGTCCAAGAATTGCCTACTTAGACAGAAAGATACCGTCTGACTGACATGCAAAACAACCTCATGTCACCATTACGTTCAGTTTAGCTTTAGTTTCACTTCCATGGACTGTAGGGCTCTGTTTACTCCTGGTGTGTTTTGGTCGATCGGATCACAAGTAGACGAGGGAAACACATTCCCGTTCACACAGGTATTTTAATCCGTCTCTTTTATCCACTTTCAAACACTTCTGTCCTGATTTCTTCGAGGGGAGGGTCTATGGGCGAGGAAATGTACGGGCTTTTTCAGATCTTTCCATCTAAAGGATGAAATAAGATCACACAATTTATATATGAATGTGACCGGAGACGACGGAGAAACACACAGAGCATCAGCTTTCGTTTCTGCTCTGACAGACACAAGACCAGCTGAACACTGAGTGTGTGTTAGATATCAGTAATGGAGAGAGAACATCATACGTTTGATACGTTTTACATCTTCAAACCAAACTTACAATGTTTAAACCCCGTCTGTCTAGAGCTCTTCTCATAATGTTCACGCATAGGGTGACCAGATGAGCTTGGCTAAAATTCGGGACGGGACGGGACGGGGAGGGCGAGGGGGGGAGGGTTCAGGGGGGGAGGGGGGGAGGGGGGGGGGGGATGTGGGACGGGGGTTGGGATACGGGGTTGGGGTTGGTTTTGGTTCAATATGTAAGGTTTTGGTTCAAAATATGTTTTGGTTCAAACCCGAACCAAACAATTATTTTTATTCAAAGATCAACAGTCTGTCATCAGTCTTTAGTCTGCCACAAAAACAAACAAACAAAAAAAACATTAAAATCATGAACTCAAATGTCATTGTGAAAAAAAAAAAAATGTGTTACTGTGCACAGGCTAAATCAGACCTTTCAGGCTATAGCCTAACGCTAATAAGCCTTATGCAAAAAATTGTTAGGCTACTACAACTAAATTGTCGGTCATTAAATAGGAAAACTAAATAATTGTGTAGGCCTAGATGATTTGCTTCAAGTGTAACCCGACATCAGACATTAAGGCCCGGCCCAAAAAGTATTTTTTTGCACACAGTGACGCGACCAATCAATCACTCCTTTAATGCTGCGTTCACACCAGACGCGAATAGCGCGTCAAATTCGTGCCTACACGAATCCATTCGCGCGTCAAGAGCATTTAGACTGGCTGCCTGCACATTCACTGTCCTCGCGGCTGCGGCTGCTGCAACTTGAGGGGGCTGGCTGCAGGACGACTCCACGGATAGTTTTTAATGTTTTATCAAGATTTTGCTTTAGTATAATTTTCGGGACAATTAAGGCCGGTTTCGGGATTGGGGACAACAGCTTAGATTTCGGGACTGTCCCGAATTTTTCGGGACTTCTGGTCACCCTATTCACGCATGAGGTCAGTAGACGGAGAGTAGACGGTCTTTAGTGGCTGTTCGGACGCATTCGATCACATGAGCGTTTACACTGCGAAAGCAATCCGGTCGAATGCGTTCTCGACGACCTCTGGAAGTGGTGGAAAGTGAACAAGATCAAAACCCTTTTTAGACCCGTTTACACCAAGGGGGTAATCCATCGACCGGAAGTTGAAGCCGGCCGGGTGCCGCCATGTTGTAGCAGTACTTCACTTGCGTTAGCATTTCCATTGACTCCCATTCATTTTGGCGTCACTTTGACAGCGAATAACTTTACATCTGAGGCGTTTAAAGACTCCATTTGTCCATTATTTATTTCTAAAGAAACACGACAATGTATAAAGAGCTCCATTACCTTCTATGTTACATTATGGCCCCGTAGAAACAGTTTTAGTAAAAATAGGCTAACGATTGCGTCATAACCACTCGACTCTCTGTCGCGCTGTACAGAAATTACCGTACAGACAGGAGGAGAAGCTCGCAGGCGATCGGGGGGACGTCCCGTCAAGGGAGAAGCGCATAGATAATGAGTCCATAAAAGCAACGGAATACTTACTCCTGCTCACTCACGCCCCAAAGAACTCTTTGCTCAAGTTCCCCGTCTCTGCAAGATTAACGTTGGCAATTTTCACGCACAGCTACTAGAAGATTAGCGTCTGTCAGACAGGTTGCTCACGTCATCAAGCTTAGTTTGAGTCGGTTTGAGTCTGCGCGTCAGGAACGGAAGTGCTCAGAAATCGCTAAAAATGGGCTTCAACTGTCTCAACTGAGTTCCAATGAGATGGCTCTGTCCATTTCTTATACTGTCTATGGTTTACACCTGTATTTAGCGTCATCCTTGTGATCCGATCGACTAAAAATGATCTTAATACCAGCTGAACAGGACCTTAGTCGTTTATCATCACTCACGTCTCCTTTGTTCTCTGTTTCCCTCCAGTAGTTACTGTAGTGACCGTGGATATTCATTTATAAGCACAGCTGTCTGTATTTGGTTCATCATCACTGTGTATTTAAATTCCTCTTTGGTTCACATTCATTGCAAGGTATTGTTCGAGTGTTTGTGCTTGAATGCTGTCTCGATCATCAATCTTCTTCGTCATCATTGGACTGAAACGTGACACCGCAGTTGTTTTTGCAACAGGTAAGGGTGAATAAATCTGAAATCAATGATACCACAATGATCGACCAACATGGGAAAAAACTTTTTTTTTAAATGTAATAAAACCGCAAATGTACAATATTTAGATCTATTTCGATCTGACCATCTAAAAATTATAAGCACATTGCATTTTTTTTTTTCAAATCTTTTTAAAACATTTTTTTTTTTTCAAATCAAAATATTTTTCCTCGCTACTATTCGGCATGTACCACGGAAATCTGTGTTGCATATACATTTTTGGATAAACACTACCGCTCTAAAGTTTGGGGCCAGTAATATAGAGTATATCATTTTTTTTAAATACCCCTATTCATCAAGTACACATTAAACTGATCAAAAGTGACAGTAAAGACATTTATAATGTTACAAAATATTTGTATTTCAAATAAATGCTGTTCTTTTGAACGTTCTATTTATCAAAGATTCCTGAAAAAATCACTTTTTTCCTGAAAAAACGGTTTTCAACATATTAGCGTGATTTCTGAAGGATCGTGTGACACTGAAGACTGGAGTAATGATGCTGAAAATACAGCTTTGATCACAGGAATAAATAACGTTTACTATAAATTCAGTTATTTTAAAATGTAAATATATTTCACATTGGCTTTTACTGTGTTTTTGATCAAATAAATGCAACTTTGGTGAGCAGATGAAACTTTTTTTTATTTTTTTAAATACCGACCCCAAACTTGTGAACAGTGATGTAGTTGCAACCTTTCGTCCTTGTTAGTGTATCTCTTGTTAGTGTATCCTGGACCTAGATCTGCAGAGGACATCTCTTCCTGAGGGCTGTCCAGGGCTATTGGCTGTGTTTCAAATAGAGAGAGCACAGGAGAGTGCGTGAGTGAGTGAGTGAGTGAGTGAGACAGTGAGTATGCTACAGTTACCACTGATTAAAATTTTAAGGATGGAGTAATCTAGTAACAGGCATCATGTTGCCTTCTGTGTCAAAGTAATCTCAAAACAGACAGGAATAGCATGAGAGCATGTGAAAGACGTGGGCTCAGTTTTAGAGTTTTAGACTGGAAATAGAATGCAGTTCTACTCAAACTTTTGGAATATGTGCTTGAAACAACATTGACTAAAGTTTTACAATATTAGTCACAAACACACATGGATCGGGGTGAATATCATGAAATGTTCAGGTCATACTGTATTTCAAAATCAAGTGAAAAAGTAATTCTGTTTTGCATAAAGAAAATGTCTTTTATGTTCTTTTCCAAATTCTCCAAAAAAGGAGAAAAGGCAGAAAACAGAACACAATTTTTTTTTTTTTTTCATAAACCTACAGCTTACAGAGGAGGAAACATGAGGAAAATCCTGAGGAGTTATGCTTCTTTTTCATTGAACAATGAAAAATGTACATAAAACTCAGAGAGGATCATGCTGATCCACGTCCATAGATGGCAGTGCAGAGTCAAACACCATTGTGGTCGACAGTGTTGATACTGTAGTTAAAGAACTACTGAATGCACTGGATTGTAGTAATTTGTACTGTAATATACTTTTACTTTATTTCAATAAAGATAACTAATGAGAATTGTTATTGAGAATAATGAGCAACAAAACTCTAAAAATTTCCTACCACATTACAGTAAAGATGTTTGGGAGAGAGATGGTCAGGGCTCTATCTCTTCGTCCTGGTTTATTCTTGTGAGCGTGCGGTTCCGAGTTCGCTCATGCGTGAGACGTTATATGTGCGGAGCGTGGTGTTCGGATCCCGACACTTCTGTCTAATTCGGGCTTGTGATTGTGTTCACTGGCCATGTGCTCCTTGTTTCTATGTGCCATGTGCTCAGTCCTGTCTATCGTCTTAACCACTCCTCCTTGTTACCTGAATATATTTATTTGCCTCATCTGCTCTCCTTTGTTACCCTCCTGATTTCCTTCCCTATCCCTTCTCCCTGTGTGTTCGGTCCTGTGCCAGATCATCGTGTGTGCACACAGTGTTTACATGCTCCCTGTTGTTTCCTGCCTAGTCCAGCCGGTCCTGTTTTCCCCCACAGAGAAGTTTTATTTTTATTTTTGATACAATAAAAGCCCATCAACTCTGCATTGAGGTCTTGCCTCCCCCTTTACCTTAGCCTGGCAAGCCAGACCTACATCAAGATGTTAGGTCTGGGAACTCACAATGGCATGCGAGGGGCGGGATAAACGGTTGTCTTTCAAAATCCCTCGGCACGCAATAGGATAGCGCTACAACCAACCAGAGCAACGAACGGCTGTGGCTGAATGAGTCCCATGGGTTTTCCCACCAGCGGAGCTAGTTGATATATTAAACTTTTGACGTATCCGATCGTCAAAACTCCGAACACATCTTCCTTTTTTAAGAATGACTTAAGTGACGTTCTCTTAACTCCAAGTCCTCCAGAGTCGAGGTCAAAGCCGATTCGAAAGACCGCTGTTCGCCAGCAGCATCTTCTTTGTTTTCAAGTAACGTTAGCAGGGAAATCACCTATGGAAATCACGCAGAACCGTCACATCTCTGCCGCCATTGTTAAGCCCGCCCACCAACTCTATACACGATGTGATTGGCCTGACCAGAGTTTGGTTTTTCCAGCTCGAAAAGCCAACGGAGAGTTGCTAGACCACACTTTGCTGCAAAATAATTGTTGCTGCCGCTAGGATGCGTCTAGATTTCTAGGCTACCTTTACCTGAGACCTGACAGAGATATGCTTAATTGTAATGAAAATAATGACAATATACAAAATCAGCTTCAGGCCAACTTTGGTACAGCTATTGCTAGCTAGCTGTTAACTGCAAAATATTTGAGTTAATATGATATTTATGCAATTAAATTGTATGAGTTAGCTTAGTCGATATTTCAGTAAAATTGCATTTAAACATTTTTTGTGTAGTGCAAAATCAATGAATACTAACTTCATATTTGAGCTTGTTAACTTAAACAATTCATGTAATTGATTTCCTCAATTCTTTTGAGTTTATCATTGAGTTTGATAAAGGATCCGGTCTCTCTAAACTGCACCTTTCCGAAAGCCTACTCTGCTCTGATTGGTCAGATAGCTCAGTCTGTTGTGATTGGTCTACTCTGCTCTGATTGGTCAGATAGCTCAGTCTGTTGTGATTGGTCTACTCTGCTCTGATTGGTCAGATGGCCCAGTCTGTTGTGATTGGTCTACTCTGCTCTGATTGGTCAGATGGCCCAGTCTGTTGTGATTGGTCTACTCTGCTCTGATTGGTCAGATAGCTCAGTCTGTTGTGATTGGTCTACTCTGTTCTGATTGGTCAGATAGCTCAGTCTGTTGTGATTGGTCTACTCTGCTCTGATTGGTCAGATGGCCCAGTCTGTTGTGATTGGTCTACTCTGCTCTGATTGGTCAGATGGCCCAGTCTGTTATGATTGGTCTACTCTGCTCTGATTGGTCAGATGGCCCAGTCTGTTGTGATTGGTCTACTCTGCTCTGATTGGTCAGATGGCCCAGTTTGTTGTGATTGGTCTACTCTGCTCTGATTGATCAGATGGCCCAGTCTGTTGTGATTGGTCTACTCTGCTCTGATTGGTCAGATGGCCCAGTCTGTTGTGATTGGTCTACTCTGCTCTGATTGGTCAGATGGCCCAGTCTGTTGTGATTGGTCTACTCTGCTCTAATTGGTCAGATCCCCCAGTCTGTTGTGATTGGTCTACTGTGCTCTGATTGGTCAGAAGGCCCAGTCTGTTGTGATTGGTCTACTCTGCTCTGATTGGTCAGATGGCCCAGTTTGTTGTGATTGGTCTACTCTGCTCTGATTGGTCAGATGGCCCAGTCTGTTGTGATTGGTCTACTCTGCTCTGATTGGTCAGATGGCCCAGTCTGTTGTGATTGGTCTACTCTGCTCTGATTGGTCAGATGGCCCAGTCTGTTGTGATTGGTCTACTCTGCTCTGATTGGTCAGAAGGCCCAGTCTGTTGTGATTGGTCGACCGCTTGCAGAATGTGGCGTCGGTTTTACTGTATCAATCTCATCCTCTGGAAGTACATGTAAAGAAGACTTACTTTCGCAGAGCAGAAAACAGCGTCTTCTCGACATGTCAACAACACGAACAAAATTCTTCCAGTCTCAGCTACAACTACACAGTTTGAGCGAGGAAAAGTAGATGTTGTTCACCGGCAGTCAGTGAAGACCACAGGCTGGCTTTGTGCAAATTTGTTATAAACCTACGAAAGTTTATCTGCAGTTTGATTTTTTTAACTTTGCAGACCTTTTACATCAACAAACAGCTACATATTACGCACTACATGAATAATAATATCGAAAAAGCTTAATAGGGGCACTTTAAGATAATAAGCCCTGAATCCTCATGCTATTCTGCAGCCATTTCAAAGAGAGAGAAACCAAACGAGCGAGGGAGAGAGAGCAAAGCCAAGCTGAGCGGAATACATATTAGAAAGTGCTGGATATTGATTGTGGCTCCGGACAAGTCATGCTTTGCATAGCAAATGGCCCCCATTACCATAGCGTCTGTGGATAATTAATGTGCAGTCAGTGGTCCTGTCGTTTGTTATCGGTCATACTGATACTGTTCAATTTCCATCTCCGCCTCATGCCTTCTTTAAGGAAGAGATCCTTCCATAACTGTCAGGCCTCCACACTTTTTATAAATCATAATGCCCCCTGGTTAGGCAGCGTCTGCTGCTATTTCTGCCATGGCGAGATGCTATCGCAGTGTTAAAGCCAAGCATCCCTCATTATTCTGCCATTAGAAAGATAGTGTCTGCCGTGCATGCCGGCCGAACGTCCTTTCATGCGTGCTGTCAGCCCTTCCTCATCTGGAGAACGGCAGATGAAAGTTTGCATGGGTTTTTAAGGGTTTATTCACCCAAAAATGACAATTCTGACATAATTTACTCACCCTCATTTCATTTTAAACTGCATGACTTTTTTTTTCTGTGGAATACAAAAGGAGAAATTTTTTATTGTCTGAGTCAGAGTTGTCAATACAACGAAAGCATATAGTGACCCAATGTGTCGTCATTTTGAACCATGGTTATTATATAGTTATTAAGGTTGCTCCGATCGGGGCGCCTGATTGTTATTGCATGATAATCATTTGAAATAGTTTGATCGGTGGTCTCTATAAAGGCCGATCAGAAGAGCCGATCAGATGAAGCAAAACTTTCGAGACAATTTTTCTATGCGCTGCTAAAAATTTCTTCATTACATTTACAGGTCTGGCAGTTCACAAGGTGTCTGAAAAGGACAATAAATCTGCAAAGTCATTGCATAGACATACATCATATAGAGTAGAAAACGGACATGTGAAGTGAACTTTGGGCTTCGGGTTCAAACCTAATCGGTCAAATACATGTTAATGTATACATGACAAATGTCAAAATCCCTAGTTTGTTGAGTATTCGCTGAAGCACAGTCTGTTATGTCTTAAGCGAACAGTTGGGAAATAAAACCGCTTATGTAACAGTACATTGGATCCATGCATTAGGTCTAAAAGGGATCATTTTCATTTTAGTGTGAAGTAAGTCATAATTTACTCACCCTAGTTTTGTTCTAATGCCATATGCCCATCTTTATGGACCACAAAAAAACAAGGATAATTCTTTAAAAAATGTCCCGCTCGTGCTCGACCATATAATAGCGACCAGCATCAAGCTTTTTAGAAAAGAACCAAAAGTATCACAGAATTATCCCATGTAACTCGTGGCGTATATTCCAAGTGTTCCGGGTGGTTTGCGATATTGTGAAAAACAAACCGAAATGTATTATTTAACAAAATTCTTGGCCGTTGGTCTTCTGTGCACGGCTGCACGACGTGAGTGTTCATGAATCTCTATTAGCGCTGCAGTTCACTCCGATTCGCCCAGAAAAAGCACAAAAACTGTAAGAAACTAGAGCTGTTTGGCCAATCACAACGCACTGGGTCAACTGGCCAATCAGAGCACTCTGGACTTTTTGGAAGGAGGGGCTTTGTAGAAATCAGAGCGTTTCAGACAGACTGGGAATAGAGGTGCTGCAATCATGTACAGTATGTGACAAATAATGTGTTTATTGAACATTAAAGCATGTTAACCTATTCTAGTACACCCAATAAACAAAATAATGACCTTTTAAAAGAGCATCACATGGCCTCTTTAAATGCCTGCTTTATGATTATGTATGACATGAACATGCAATGGTTTTGTGGATACAATAATCTTTTAATCTTGCTCCTCTATCCCTGGAGAAACAGGAATAAACCAGGAATCCTTGACACTTCCTCAGAATAAGCAGCACTGTCTAATTTCCGTTTCTCCATGCAGTGATCTCCAGTGCCAGAGCAATATCTCCATGCAGAGGTTTATAAATAGGCAGCATGAGCACAGACTGTGTCCCTGGGATGAGATTTGCTGTTCTCCCGGCCGTGCAGATCGCCATTACTTATGCCTGACAAGCTTAGCCTGTGATGTGGCCATGCTGGCCTGTTTGAACAACATTAAGCCACTGCTGTTTGCACTGCAGGCATGGGGATGTTTGAGAAAGCTTGTCCCGGGGTCAGTATGGGATCCTCTCTAAGAGCAAAGGACCGCAGAAGAGCGCTGAACCTGTCCACTGAAACTGACCTATCTGCTCTGGGGATGTTAAAAGAGTAGGGTGATATCATTTTATTTTTAAAGGAACAGCTGTTCTGAAGCCATACAATAACTTTGATTTAGGTTGTATATTATTATATAGTTCATTGGTGTACTTGTTAGCATTACTCATGAGTCAAATGTAAAAAGAAAATAGAAGTCCCAAATCATATAAAACAATGTTAATTTTTTTTTTTGATTGATTGATTGATTGATTGAATAGGTGAACATTTCCATTGCTAAACAAGAAGAAAATTCTTTAAAGATAAGCCCCAATATACGTCATTTAATTATAAAGATATGGCAGGCGGAGGAAGACCAAAGTCACAAATCTTGGGGCAATAATTTTACATACTGTACAAACTACTTTCCAAAAGCACTGTTGGTGCTCAGATTGCCTAATACAATTAAATAATGTCCGTTGGTTGTACATTTTCCACAGATCTCTAAAATATGTGCACTGTATTTATTAAACTTTTGCATGCATATTTTCAAACCTGCCCGGTTTGAAATACTATTGCTTCTCACCTGTCTATTAACCACATGCAACATGCCAAGTTGCATGAGTTGTGAATGAAGTTATGGTGGTCTGTTCCTCACACAAAGCATATGGCTTCTGTCTTTTGTTCTTTTTTCTTTTTGGAGCAAATGTATTTTGTCATTGCATGGAAAGAATTGCTTAAAATTTCTAATTTTGTGTTCCATGGAAGAAAGGAGGTCATACAGTTTGGAACGAAGTGAGGGTGAGTAGAAGAAAATAACTGTAATTACATACATTGTTGAAGGTGATGATACAAATTTTGTGCAAAAGTAGCATGTGCATTAACATAGGCTACTGTTATTCTTACTAAGACAAATAATGCAAAACACACATCAGGGGTTGTATTAAGTAACAATTTTATGGAATAAAATGGTGATTTTTCACTTTGTTTTAAGAGTAATGCTGCCCATACACTACATGACTTTTAAAGTACTATTATACATACAGTAACTGTGGATTATTCACAACTGCCTGTCATTGCCGATGTCAGTTCTACTCAAAACACATTTCACACTGCAGGACTTGGATCGTAGACAAGTTTAGATATTTAACCTGCTAAATATCTCTTGGGTGGAGGCGCTTCTCTCAGATCGCGTCTTTGAAAACTCACATTATTTATTGTAAATAAAACAAAGATTATTGGAGTATATAAAAAAAAAAAAAAAAAAACAATTCCAGATTTTGTATTTAAAAATTCCATGTTTAATTCCATGTTACAAAGTGCAATAACCCTACACCAAATATTTTTTTCAGTGTAGTAATTGTCACTCATGCAAACAATTTGCCTGTGATTATGGCTTTTGTCGGTGAACTCCCTTAATTTTCGGTGAGTGGAAAATCAGGGTTAAAATTGTTTATTGCATGAACAGCATGAATAAATGCGGGTCTAAATATAATTGGAGAGGGTATTATTTGCATTCATTAGTTAGTCATATCACTGGCTTGATTAACTTGACCTCAAAGCAGAGGCTCCACCTTTTCAACATTTATTTTGTACTTCAATGAAGCAGAACAATGAAATATCCTCTAAAGCAGTGGATCTCAATCCTCTTGACTTCAAGGGTCCCCCATTGTCCACAACAATATTTGAAGGCTTGATTTTTACTTGTTTTAGCTTCCTTTATTGTTTTTCTTCTTCTATTGTTTTACATAATTTTGAGTAATCTTGAGGCCCCCTTGGAAGTTTGTCGAGGCCCCGTAATGTGCCCTGGTCTCTTGGTTGAGAACCACTGGTCTAAAGGCCCTGATATACTTCCAAAGAATGCCAAAGCCAAAGAATTAACTGGTGTGATGTCATTTTGAACAACATCAGGCCAAAATGAATGAATGAATGTTTTGGTTACTCTAAACTTGAATTTTTGATAAACGCCTTTGAACTACCATTGGTTCATTGGTTCCTTCTTTGAGGTGGAAATCTTCTCCAGTTAATTTCTTCTGTTCTGGGTTGTGTTTCCCGTACAACGACGTAACTCGCTGCTTAACTACCACAGTACGATACATCGTTGAAGAAATCAACTAGCTAGTCACGACTGTTTCCCAAAACCATATTGTCGCAAATTGGTTGTTCAACCACACTGGTTTATGACGTCACGCAGGTGGAGGAGTAATAACTCTTAGTGAATCTGTTTGAGATCTAATCAATGCTAAAGGGTTTTGCTATAAATTACGGACATGGCATCTGAGGACTATTTCTCATTTATCTCAGTTACTTTGCTTTATTTCCAGATTCAATCATAGGCTGGTTCTTACGAACTAAAAGACGTAAATGACATTTGTATGTATTCTAAATAAAAGATACAGATTGCACTGAATGTCAGCTTGCTTATTTTGCTCAAGAATAAGGATTTATTGAGTCCACATGTCATGCAAACAAGCAACTCTAACATAGGTCGAGAGCTGTCGTTCCAAACACACAACTTTGCGATGCAGTTTGCGAATGTTCGTTAGAACTATGTTTTCGGGAAACATCATTTAGTTGAACTATGATGATGACGACGGAATTAGCGACAGATAGCTATAGTTGGCTAAACAACCTGATGCTTTCGGGAAACACACCCCAGTTCAGTCAAAGTCAAATGGAGAGCACACTGGAGAGCTGCTTTATAGTAGAAGTTGAAGGTGTAAGTCTAATTGAAAGCGACTGACACTGTTGTTTCATGTTTAATACTGTAAAGCTGCTGCTTTAAAGCAATCTGTTGTATAAAGTGCCATACAAATGAACGTAACGTGACTTGACCGGAGAGCCCGAATTGCAGAGCTGGTGCAAACATGTTCACTTCGCTATGATCAGATGCTTTCTTAACTGCTGTTTTTTCTTATTTTTTGTGGCGTTTATTTTGTTTTTGAGAGGAAAGCACACAGCACACACATTACATATGCATCTAAAAGCCACTCTCAGTAAGCTGCCGCTCAGGTATTTTGAACTTCTTTTTACTCCCAAGTATATTGGGTAATTATCTCTTAAGACAATCAGTTCCAGTACTGGTCGTGTTTTGTAATATGAGATTACCTTTAAGGTAGTAAGGCTTCTTTAGGCCATCGTGGTGCAGACGTGCCTTCCGCTCCTCGGCACAGCTGTGCCTCAAAACGTCCTCATGCAAACGCAGTCTATCTCTCCTGACTGCTTCCGACGCCATCTTGTCCCGCAAAGCTTTAGCCCGCTCCGTTTCCAGCGCTATGGCCTTCTCCAGCAGTGACAGGTTGCCCTTGGTCATGTCGAAAACGTCCTCGGAGCGGTCGGACGTGACAGAGGTGGTGTCTTCATCGCAGTCCTGGAAGCACTTGTGCTCTGCGGCGCAGCTGGAGAAAGCCTTGGATCGAGGGCTGAGCTGCTCCTCAAGCTTCATCAGGTTGACCATGTCGGAGTAGTTTCGCTCGAGGACACGGCACTCCTCATGAGTCTGATGATGCTGCTGCTGTTGAGCCTCTTGATAAAGATGATGAGCCTGCTGGTGGGGATGCAGATCATTACCAGGTTAACCGTTAACTGACAGAAAACATTTGGACTGACTAATGCCCCTGCTGGAAAATTTACCAGCATAAGGTATGTTTTGCATACTGGGACCAGCACGGTATGCTGGTTGCTGGTTCCAGCTGGTTTGATGGAGCAGCCTTTTTTGTTTGTTTGTTGTGATGTCTGTGATAGTTTTTGATGGTGTAATGATATGTCGATAATTTAACATATTATGTGTTGTCTGTGTTATGTACACATCTACGGTGGAAACAAATTTCCTCTCGAGACTCAAGGACCAACCAACCAACCATCCATCCATCCAACCATCCATCCGACCGACCGACCGACCGACCGACCATCCATCCATCCATCCATCCATCCATCCATCCAACCATCCATCCATCCATCCGACCGACCGACCGTCCAACCATCCATCCATCCATCCATCCATCCATCCGACCGACCCACCGACCGACCGACCATCCATCCATCCATCCATCCATCCATCCATCCATCCAACCATCCATCCATCCATCCATCCATCCATCCAGAGACCTCCTGAGAAAACCAGGTTGCTGCTGGAAGAGGTGTTAGTGAGGCCAGCAGGGGGTGCTCACCCTGTGGTCTGTGTGGGTCCTAACGCCCCAGTATAGTGACGGGGACACTATACTGTCAAAGAGCACCGTCCTTCGGATGAGACGTTAAACCGAGGCCCTGACTCTCTGTGGTCATTAAAAATCCCATGGCACTTCTCGCAAAGAGTAGGGGTGTAACCCCGGTGTCCTGGCCACATTCCACCCATTGGCCCCTGCCAATCATGGCCTCCTAATAATCCCCATCCACTGAATTGGCTCCATCACTCTCTCTCCTCTCCAACTATAGCTGGTGTGTGGTGAGCGCACTGGCGCCGTTGCACTGTGGCTGCCGTCGCATCATCCAAGTGGATGCTGCACACTGGTGCTGGTTGAGGAGAGAACCCCTGATATGATTGTAAAGCGCTTTGGGTGTACAGTAGTACATATGAAAGCGCTATATAAATGCCTCATTCATCCAACCAACCATCCATCCATCCATCCATCCATCCAACCAACCAACCAACCAACCAACCAACCAACCAACCAACCAACCATCCATCCAACCATCCATCCATCCATCCAACCAACCATCCATCCATCCATCCATCCATCCATCCATCCATCCATCCATCCATCCATCCATCCATCCATCCATCCATCCATCCATCCAACCAACCAACCAACCAACCAACCATCCATCCATCCATCCATCCATCCATCCATCCATCCATCCATCCATCAAACCAACCAACCAACCAACCAACAATGATACAAATTTTAAAATGAAGTATATGGCCATGTATACATTGCAGATAAATTTAGTTGTCACAATAAAATCAAATTGGAAATTCCTATTGTTTCATGGAATATTGCAGTATTTATCATAAATGTGTGCACATCATTACTTTTTATAATCCATGTGCCTTGTACTCTTTCATCAAAATAACTTCCCCTCCCTCTTTCAGAGACATCACTTCTCTTCTCTGATGATGTGTTTACTGGCGTGAGGGCGGGGCAACCTGTCACTCACATGAGATCCACCAATAGCAAACCACAACCATTCAATCATCCAATTAATTCTTATTCTTCAACAAAATCAAGCCTCTTTATACATTTGTTCTTGATCGAGAAGCTCTTTCACTCAGATATATACAGAGGTGCATTGCATATTATACATATTCTTTTTTTCCACTCTATTATGCATTTATAACAATATGTTATGCAGTTTAAACAATGTTTTCTCGTAATAATGAGCTGGTATATTGTTAAAACTATATGTATTTTCTGTGTTGTTAAAACTATATTTTTTCTTGTTATCATAACATATTATGTCATTAAAAACGATATGCTTTTCACGTTATAACATCAATAGATCATAATAATCCCATGCTATGGGCACTGCAATTGATACAGGCTACAGCAAAAATATTTACAATATTATTTAAAGCTTACACTTTTTGAACGCGGACTGTGATAAAGACATTCACCAGATTTCCCACCTTGTTATGTCACATACAATATATGTAGTTTTAGCAATATAATATTTCATTATAACGAGTAAATACGTCATTTTAATTACTTAGTATCTCATTATTATGATTAAATATATAGTTTTAACGACATTAACTGTTTCATGCCGACTTCAAGGCAAGTGTTTTATTGTTGGAGAGACTCATTTGCTTAGGCGTGGACTTTGTGCTTTGTAACTTTGCAGATTGTTTACATGCACAAACTGCTATATTACACAAAAAAATTAAGTAAAAAAAAACATTATATGGGCACTTTAATCATTTTCTGTACACACAGGAGTGAAAACCGCATTTTACCAATCCCAATTAACTCCCGAAAAATTGAGATAGTGACACCCGCATTTACCCAATTTCTACACAGTGTGTACAAATCTGAACCAACAACTAGTTGTTAATGATGTATTTGAACGTGCCTCAGGAACGTTTCTCTCTTCTGAATGCGCGGTGCAAGACAATCTCAGGAGCTGTGAATCTTTACTCATTTGCACATATGGATTGCTTCTCAAACACAAGGCTGCATTTCTCGGCTGCCACGTCATCAAGCGCCGAACGGCGTCTCAATTTAAAGGATCCAGAAGCCAGCCTTCGTTTTGCCTCCTTCATTCAGTCGTTTTGTGTATCCTTCACGTCCCTCAATCACCCACAGTCCTTTGCACACATTTCGATTCACGAAAAAGAACTGCCGGAAACCGATTCGGCACTGAGCTTGTCTGAGGTTTTACTATACGGTAGTTTCATAAAGGAGCTCAACCTCATGAAACTCCTCGTGTGTTTTGGTAGGGTGTCAAATATTTCATTCAGTCAAATACAATTTATGCAATATGTCAAAACTTTAACCTGAGGGAAAAAAAATTACCTAGGGAAAGTAGTGAAGTTCTACAGGAAACCTGTGAACTTGGCAACCCTGCCGATATTCACAGCACAATCGGCCCCGGATTCAGAGTGTGGTTTCGTTTTGCTAATGTTAGTGATTTAAATTAAATATACTTTGTGTAGGCCTATTTTTTTCTATTCCTTTTTGTTTTTCTCCGTTCACAGCAGCGCTGCTGGTAATGTAACAATCCTAAATGTTTTGTTGTTGTTTATGCTGCTATGTGCCAATATAAAAATAAACCCCTTCTTATGAATTTTTTTGGTTAGTATTTTTAATGCTCAAAGGCACTCGGTTAAAGGTTGGTTAGCGTGCGTTCGCTATCATTGGTTATGGAAAAAACTCTAAATGAACACGCATACCTGCTGGTTATTGTTGAGCCGCTCGGATGGCTTGGTCTCGCTGAGCTTGCGCGCCAAGTCAAAGCACTGGTTGCGAAGACACTCCAAACTGCTCAGACAAACTTCCTCGTCACTCTTCTCCCCCATCTGCCCAGTGATGGTGGCTCTGCCGTTGATGTTCTCGCCCCCGTCGTCCTGGTACGGCTCCTCATGGAGGTTTTCTGAGAGCGTGACCCCGTGACCCTGAGCCAGGAGCTTTAGAGAGTCCACAGTCTCTCTTACCACATCACTGTTCACATCCAGACTCAGCTCACCTTTCCTTGAGCCCTCCTCGTCTTCATCATCTTCATCGTCCTCTTCGTCTTCGTCCTCCTCCTCTTCCTCTTCTGCACTGTTTGAGGAGTTGCTGTTCATCTCGGACTCGGTCATGGCCCGGTAAGCAGCATCCTCTGCGATCTTGCCCAGGTTAAGCAGAGATTTGGCCACCAGTTCATCATAGTTCTCATATTCTTCGTTGTTGTTGTTGTCCTTCTCCATGGAGGGGCTTGATCTGCTGGGACTGCAATTCATATGGTCACTCTCTGTGAAAGACAAGCAAATGTTTTCATACTACAGTAGCAGTTAAACTGAAAGATCCAAAGTGGATCATTTTGAAAACAAGTTTTTTTGGTTTTTTTTTTTTTTGCATTGAAGCCTGGACTGTGAAATCTGAGGTATTTGAAAACAATAACGTTTGTATCCGGATTAATGTAGACCTGGCCTTAGAAATTGATGGGGACAACCCCCCAACCCGCCCCCAATTAGAAATGGCCACATTGTCCCCCAAATTTTATAATCTAAAAGTAAGATAATAAAAACACAATTTACAATCAATATTTCATGTCTCACATATCTATGTAGGCCTATTTGATAAGTAGCCCTACAGTAAGAGGTAAGTGTACCATGACCAATAATTTAAATCTATGCATATTCAAAATATTTACTACTTTGCATAATATAAATATTGATAATGATTGAACATGTAGGAATGATCATGTACAACCAGCCTGTCATTTTTAAAATCGTCTTGCAATAATGACCAGCTCATGGCTGTGATGATTGGAAAAATGAGCTTGTTAGCTGGTAAACTACAGCACTGTTATAACATTACAAACGAAAGCCTTTTCACACACACACATTTTAAGTAATAATTAACATCGTAAATCTAGCTTATATATAATGATCCAACATGGACAATGTTGCCAAGGAAAATATTGATTATCAATATGAAAATATTTGAACGCAAAAAAATGAAAGATCTAATTATTATAATGCATATTAATTCTATGTAATGATTTTCTCAATATTTATGAGTGCAACTGTTCATGGTATATATTAGTATCGAATCATTAGCTTAGCTACATGCTAACAGCAGAAGGTTAGTCAAGTGTGCGATGCGGGATTGGCTGTTAATGAAGCTGTGCCTGAAGAGCAAAATCAGTAACTTATAAGGTTCTAATTTAATTAACATGCTGTCGACAACTGTTCATGTAGTCAGCTCACTAGGTTTTGAGACAAAGCCAATATCTTAGGTAAGAAAACAGCACAGGATACAGGGTTAATGCCAATACACGTGGGCGTTTGATTGTTAATTAGACTAGAAGGCTCTGTCAGGTCTGATTGGAGAATGAGTGGAAGGAGTGTGTGTGTGTGTGTGTGTGTGTGTGTGTGTGTGTGTGTGTGTGTGTGTGTGTGTGTGTGTGTGTGTGTGTGTGTGTGTGTGTGTGTGTGTGTGTGTGTGTGTCTGAGACACATCTCACGCCTACTCCCTTATTTAGCAGACATTCACAGACCACCAGAACTGAGCCACCAGCTCAGACAAATACTGAAACCATTTATAGACAAAAAGAATGGCTAGGAAACAACCTGTGGCCATTCATTCTAATATAGTTAGATAGATAGATAGATAGATAGATAGATAGATAGATAGATAGATAGATAGATAGATAGATAGATAGATAGATAGATAGATAGATAGATAGATAGATAGATAGATAGATAGATAGATAGATAGATTTGTGGAAGTTTTGCATTTGGGGGGCTAATAAAATATTAAAACTCAGTCAAATCAATATTTTGTGTACAGTTATTTAATTATGTCATCCAGTATCGTGGACTCGCTCTCTCGTTTCATACAAACGCAGCCGCTGCCATTTTGGGACTATTGTTTTGTACACTGTTGGATCATAAGATAACAAACAGGTATGATTTAAAAAAAGTTTAATCTCAAATCAATATCTCTTATCCCCATAATTATTTATGTGGCGAAATACTGTGTAATAAGTGGTATGACTGTATAACTTATCTCTTAAATGTCCGTCTAGTTTGAACATGCCGCTTACTAGCAACTGCTCTTTCCGCAGAAGCTTTGCATTTAAAGAGCTAACAAAATATTTACACTCAGATCAATATTTCGTCTCTAATTATTCACTTATGTGGCAAGTATAGCCGTGTAATAAACGGGATAGTGTACAGTACATCCAGCCGGTTGTTATCTCAGAATAAACCCCTTCAGGCTAATGTAAGATCCTGATCACCCAGTCGGGGGTTTATTCTGAGATAACAACCGGCTGGATGTACATTATCACCGTACGTATACGTATTTATTGATCAAATTTAATGATGGATAGATTTGCATTGGCTGTAATACGAATACTGTCCTATAGAGGGGGGCACAGGATAAGAAATCTTTAAAGTTCTCTTTTACATCCTGTTTCCAAAATGACAAATAAATGCATATTTAGAGAGCGCTCCACAAGTTATGTTTGTGTATATCATCTGGATACTCAATATTGATCGTGTGAATGCACGTTTATTGTACAAAATAACTGATAAAAGTGTGCTGTCACGACGGAGCGATAGCCTTGTGGGCCGCGTACTGTCAAAAGCCGCAGCTGTGCACAAGGCCACCCGAGTTCGAGTCTCGACTTTCTCAAACCATCATCGAAATTTATTCACAAACTTTAGCCTGTAGTTGCAAATTGTGGCATGTTGCAAAGCATTCCCATCTCTTGTGTTATTATTAGTGACATCATCAGCGACTTAAAAACTCTGAAGTCGATCAACCCCTTGCGTCATGTTATGATTAGTAGCAATAAATATCTTGATGCTCTCTGCAAGACTGTAACCTTACACAGTATGAGTCACTGTAGAACCAATAGTATTTGTTGTTCAAATTAAATTATGGAAAATATATATATTGTCGGAAATGTTTCCTTAAAGTCCCCCTGTAGTGAATAATTGTATCCCTTAAAACTCAACTTTGATCACCAAAATGACATTTAAAAGTTTTTTCCTTGAAAAATTCTACCTTAAAATATCTTGAATGTAACTCGACACCCTTGCCTCATTTAGTATATGCGGTTCTATGAATATGCAAATGAGCCCCGCCTCCACTCACTCACTCAGCTCAGAGATCCACTGGTTGACGATCACACGTTGATCTGATTGGTTACAAGGTCGTTTGTGACGTCAGAAACACCAGCGATTTCACACCGTGTTTTTGAGACTGTCTTTGGTTCACTGCAGTTTTAAGCAGAAAATACTCAGCAATGCTGTCGACTTATGAATCTACACATGGTTTGTCTTAAAGCATATTAAAAACACCACATAGACATATAAACAACATTAAAAACTTTATTTTCACCACAGGGGGACTTTAAGGTTTTGAAACTTTTTTTTATCAATCTGAATGTTGCTCATGTTTGAGGGCATTGGCCCTGCCAGAGCGCTGCACTTCAAATCTCACCTTCATTGGGAACTGAGCACCTCTGTTTTGAGAGGGCTGTTTTTAGCCTGATACTGAGACCGCATTGAAGGTCATCGCAAAATCATCCAACTGCACCTCAAATTACCGTGACCTTCTTCTAAAGATGCCTAACTGCCAAATCACCTCCTCTACCCCTCTGGAGGCTGAAATACTCACTTCACATTCAGGTCTGGTTGTGTTTCTAAACCCCAAAATAAAGCATTCTATTGCCAGATTAACCCTATAAAGCCTATTGTATTAGATTTGATACACACATTCCCAAGGCCTCCAAAATGATCAATGCTTTACAGGGTTAAAACTGGGAGCCAGATCTCTGCATAATAACTCATTCTCTTATGAATTTATTTGTGCCCTCACCTATTTCTTGAATTTGCTCCTCATTCTCTTCCTCATCTTCCTCTATCTCATCCTCTTCTTCATCATCTTCCCCCTCTCTTTCTACTCCTTCTTCCTCTTCTTCCTCCTCCACCACTTCCTCTTCTTCCTGCTCCACCTCTTCCTCTTCTCCATTAATCACTTCTACCTCTTCCTGATCATATTGTTCCTCGTTGTCTGTATATTCCTCATCGGCTTCCTCTTCTTCTTCTTCCCTTTCCTCTTCCTCATCCTCCTCCTCTTCCTCTTTTTCATCCATCTCCTCCATTTTGTGTGTCCTGTAGCATTTCTCCATTGACTGCTGGTCTACGACTGTTAGAAAGACCTTCCTCTTGGCCGAGGGCTCCAGGGCGTGAGTCTCCAGGGGTTTTCTCTTCTTGGCGACGGGACAGCCATACACACTGGACATGGAGAGATAAGAAAAACGTAATTAGCAAGCTGGCTTGTGAATTGCTGGACGTTAATGCAGTCCAGCTCACGTAAAACCAAGGTACATAATTTACGGCACACAGGCTGAAGGAGTTTTGAATTGGGACAAATATAGCAGGCTGCATGCCAAATCATTTAGGGGTTACACAAGTGGAACAATCAATAGACCTTAGTCAGGGTAGACGCCAAATTCAATTTGCAATGAATGACAACAAAACCGTGAGACGGTATATTTAAAGTGGCCACATTGTCAGTAGTGGCCTTCTCAGAAAAAAAAAGATACAAAAGCTGTCACTGGGGCGGTACACGTTTGTTCCTTTTAGGTACTAATATTGTACCTTTTTTTCTGAGAGTGTATGTTTCACCCGTTTCACTTGAAACTGACCTCACTTAAAATAGAGCCCCATCCCATCACACCACACACACACACACACACACTGGGTCTGAACATAACAGGGGCTTGGGGCAAAAATACCCCCAAAATATAAAATATGGTGCAAAAAAATCTCTCTGTATAAGTTATTGTTTTTAATATTTATAAGCAATACCACATGAGCAAGAGTGCTGATTTGTAAAATTGATTTTATACAGTTCAATAAACGAGTAGATAATATTAGGTGACTTACATTTTAGACACTATCCCCTGGGTTCACAGACTTTTTAGTTTTAACTGAAAGCAACTTGCAAATCTTAAAATCTAAAAAAAAATCTTACAATCTTAAAATATGTCAGTGCCATTGTTTTGTCTCAGGATGCACACCAGTGATGTTTTTTTTTTCTAAGGCACGTTTATAAAAGCTACTAAAAGTCCTAACTGAACTAATGCCTAATTCTGGCTTTATCTAAGCCCTGTTTGTGAAACCAGCCCAAAATTGTCCATATTGACTGTTTTTGCTCTATTTTGCCAGTGAAAATAGTTTCAGACAGTAGAGCCATTGCACGTCTCGGTCAGAGCAACCGTTTCAGTTTCGTTACTGAATGAATCCGCGTTTTTGAACGACTCGGTCTGGAGTGCATTTCCCAAAGCCAACTATGGTCGCAAGTTCCGTCGTTACCAATAGAGTTCAATGGAAATTGCGATCATAGTTGGCCAACGATGCTTTTGGGAAACGCACTCCTGTTCGACTCATCGACCTACTCATAAAGACAGTAGATACTTGCGTTGTCCCTGAATGAATGAATCAGCCGATTTGAAGGAATCGTTTGACTAAATTATTCAGCGAGTCACTCGTTAAGACAACAATTTGCCACCACCCGTTGGCAGTTATAGTATTATTTTATTTTAGCTTAGGGGCTGAGAGAGTGACGAAGATTGAATGCTGTTTTTGCTCTCCATCATGATTGTAACAATAGTTCTGGTTAAAGAGATAGAACGAATTTATAAATAGACTATTAATAGTGAAATATGATATAACCAGGGATTCCCCCTAATAGTCGACTGAACATTAGTCGACGAGACGAGGCTTATTCGACCAAAATTCTATTAGTCGGTAATAAAAAAAAAAAGGTCTGTTATTTGTGGTAATTACAGTAAGTCAGACAGGAAATCCAATCATCCATCAACCTTAAATATGGCTTATCAATTGAAACATGTCAGTAACTTGGCCGCTCATTCTAACATTAACCTAGATAAATGTGCTCTATTATTAGGAGCATATCCAAGTATTTGTGTGGAGTGTGAAAGCTAAAGTATTAGACCTGAATGACATGGAGACGCCAGCGCGATTCTTTCCTGATAACAGCAGAAACAACTTAAAATACTCTGTCATCTTTTGTCATATATACAGATAAGAGTACATCAATCGAAACCGTAAATGTCTACTTTTATTTATGTAAACACAGTAACAACAAAATGTTGTACTTTTGTAAAATAAAGAAAAACAACAGAATGTGCTTTCTGCCGTCTCGGTCTTCGTGAACTGGAGCGCGTCACAAAAAATGCACCGAAACGTAGTGTAACGGTCACCAGCTGGAGTGCCCTTGAGAGCCACCAGAGGGCACTCCACACCAGACTATTATCACTCCCTCACAAACTACATTTCCCATAACTCACTGCCCGGACTCATCACTGATTGCATTCACCTGTGTCTCATTACCCTGTTAGTCTCGGTCTATTATACCATGTTCACTCATTCACTCACTGCAAAGTTTTTTATGTTGTTGCACTGCATTTCCGAGCGTTTTCCTTGGTTTTATGTCTCTTGGTTTTTGAATTTCTTGCCTGTTCCGTGGATTACTCTTTTGCCTCTGACCCCTGCATGTTTTGTTTGTTTGTTTGTTTGTTTGGACTGCCTACCTGTGTTTTGACCTATTGCCTGCATTTTGGATTACGTGTCTGGATTGCCCCTAATTAAAGCGGCATTTGGATCTCAACCTTCGTGTCTCGGAGCAGTTTGTGACACTTAGCATATAGGCTACTTGTCTCGCAGATATAAGATATATAGGCTCTATGCACGGCGGTGCATGACGTATTTCCTGGATTACTTCAGCCGATCGTAGAGTGCTATGCTATACCGAGAATTTATATTGGCTTCTATACTCTTTGGCTATACTAAAGGAACGTTAGACACAAAAACAGACAAAACAGCCACCCCTCATTTTGTTTACGCTTATTTGCTTTATTATATTAAATAAACATAACTATATATATATATATATATATATATATATATTTATATATTTATTTATATATATATATATATACACTCACCTAAAGGATTATTAGGAACACCTGTTCAATTTCTCATTAATGCAATTATCTAATCAACCAATCACATGGCAGTTGCTTCACTGCATTTAGGGGTGTGGTCCTGGTCAAGACAATCTCCTGAACTCCAAACTGAATGTCAGAATGGGAAAGAAAGGTGATTTAAGCAATTTTGAGTGTGGCATGGTTGTTGGTGCCAGACGGGCCGGTCTGAGTATTTCACAATCTGCTCAGTTACTGGGATTTTCACGCACAACCATTTCTAGGGTTTACAAAGAATGGTGTGAAAAAGGAAAAACATCCAGTATGCGGCAGTCCTGTGGGCGAAAATGCCTTGTTGATGCTAGAGGTCAGAGGAGAATGGGCCGACTGATTTAAGCTGATAGAAGAGCAACTTTGACTGAAATAACCACTCGTTACAACCGAGGTATGCAGCAAAGCATTTGTGAAGCCACAACACGCACAACCTTGAGGCGGATGGGCTACAACAGCAGAAGACCCCACCGGGTACCACTCATCTCCACTACAAATAGGAAAAAGAGGCTACAATTTGCAAGAGCTCCCCAAAATTGGACAGTTGAAGACTGGAAAAATGTTGCCTGGTCTGATGAGTCTCGATTTCTGTTGAGACATTCAGATGGTAGAGTCAGAATTTGCCGTAAACAGAATGAGAACATGGATCCATCATGCCTTGTTACCACTGTGCAGGCTGGTGGTGGTGGTGTAATGGTGTGGCGGATGTTTCCTTGGCACACTTTAGGCCCCTTAGTGCCAATTGGGCATCGATTAAATGCCACGGCCTACCTGAGCATTGTTTCTGAACATGTCCATCCCTTTATGGCCACCATGTACCCATCCTCTGATGGCTACTTCCAGCAGGATAATGCACCATGTCACAAAGCTCGAATAATTTCAAATTGGTTTCTTGAACATGACAATGAGTTCACTGTACTAAAATGGCCCCCACAGTCACCAGATCTCAACCCAATAGAGCATCTTTGGGATGTGGTGGAACGGGAGCTTCGTGCCCTGGATGTGCATCCCACAAATCTCCATCAACTGCAAGATGCTATCCTATCAATA